>NC_088913.1:29012500-30262500 GCF_963576675.1 Euphorbia lathyris | reverse complement strand
TAATTACACGTACTTTGAGTTGAGTTGAGGATAACATATCATTTTCAAGCAAGGATTTACATCAGGCCACTATTACAAGGGAATAATGTGGGAGTCCAAAATATTTGGCACTGCAAACAAATCAAACCAAAAAAATTCATAATATAATCGGCTTCCAATCCTAAACTCTCTGATATTCCTTTTATTAATTCACTTGCCACTTCTCTCACTGTCGTTGGAGTATTCTAACAGATTTTCACTACATCATCCATATGTCAGCACTACATTTAACAAAATTTATTAAACGACATATCATATGGCCCAACTTGCAATGTTGGACTCTCAATTGTACAATTTATGACGTTAGGACTCTTAGTTGAGAACATTACTTCACATTAGATATATTGGGTGAATGGAATACAGGATGCACAAAAATCTTTAAAAAATCCCTCCAGCAAAACACCTTGTTCACTGAAGTATTAAAGCTTGTGACATAATGTATTGGGTCTAATACATGTTTTCCTTCATACTTCTTTTTCTCCTCTTCTGAAAGATTAAAGAATTCTTTACCATTCAAAACCTCTCCATTACCCTACCGTTCTAACTTTTGTTATGTTCCAAACACAGGTTTGTAAAAACCTTACTAACAATTCCCCCTCCCAAACAAGGGTTTCTATCAATCCTTATTAACCCTTCCCTTATTAACCCCTCTAAACCTCATCCAATCAAGCCATATAAATCTGCTTCATCCTTTTATTTATGCAGAAAATCACTCCACTGATTGATCTGTGAACATTTCTCCATGCCAGACGAAATAATCACATTTTCCCTTCTATATATGGCATATGCCAAATTAACACGCAAAATTATCAACAATGTATAGAAAGTTACAGGAAGAAGTGAACAACGCTTACCCTGTACTTTGGGCTTGTGCAATTTCTGCTTCATGGAAGAACTCCATGAAAATCACCTTCAGATGTTCCTCCATAACGTTATGCTCAAACCGTAGCTTTATTAGGGATTTCATTCACAAATAGAAAATTAGGCCAATTTAAGGAAGAAGTTTAATTATTTAACGATTTCAAATTACAGGTTGACTCTGTGGTGTAAAATATGCAAAATCAAATTTGATGACCAAAATCTAGAGGTTTAATTCATCTGTATCCCAAGTTTAAGAAAGTTTCGCCATAATCAGATCATGGGTAGATCTAGCCCATTACCGACTGCTTTTTAGTCGCAGGTGTGGTCGGTACAAATTGCGACCACTCAGCGACTAAATCGTACAGTCGGTAAAGCCTGCAACTATTGCCAGAAATGGTGTTTCTCCAGCGACTAACGAGTTATCGACCAATTGGTTTTGGTCGGTAAACTGCTAATTTCAGTCGGTAAACTGCTTTAGCTACCGCATCAGCTATCAAGCAGTTTTCTTGTAGTGATGAGTAAAATTAACTTGTCAAGATGCATGATTTAGCCTTTTTTACTGTTCTAATGATTAACTTTTAATTATTTGTTTTTTATAATTAAGCTTTTAAATATTTGCTGTCTTCCATACATTCCATAAAAAAAAAAGTCTTCCATAGAAAAATACAAAAATAAACTTTGTGATTATACATGTTTTCGATCAGTATCCTTGTAGTTTAAAAGTTTACAAAATGGTACATTGAGATTCATTCCGTTAGCAAACTCATACCAAATTGACTAACGGGGTTGAAAGTCAAAAGAAAAAGAGTTAATTTAGTTCTTATATTTATTTATTTTATAAATTAACCTCCATTATTATCTAATTATCACAAACAAATTCCAAAATAAAAAATAAAAATCAGATTCACTATCTTCTTCATCTCTCTTTAATTTTTTATTTTACTTTTTCCTTCTCTCTCTCATCTTTGTTAATTTCTCTATCTCAAGTCAATTGAATTTAAAAAATAAAAATCAAATTCACTATCTTCTCCATTTTCTCCATCTCTCTTTAATTTTTTATTTTTCTCCTTCTCTCTTTCCTCTTTATTAATTTCTCTCTCAAAATCAATTGAATTTCCATCTCTTTCTAAAATTCTAATCCTCAACTACTTCCTTACCTAAATAATGAAAATCATTGATTCAATCCGCAGAAAATCCATATCCATGGCTATCAGCTGCTCTCCTCCAATGCTACTCTAGCCTACACTCTTTTTCATTCTTTTTTTCTCTACCATTAACAATCATAATTTCCATTTTTTTCAGCCACTTTTCTTCTTCAAAACCTATATTTCTATAAAAGAATCCACCATTATTTCTCCATTTCCAAGTCCCAATTCGAACACTGAAATTATAGCTAATAATGTTTCGGATGTGAAAATGAAGACTCGGATTGAGGAGATTGGAGAAGGTTTAGCAAGAGCAAGATCGGTGATTTGGAAGGCGAGTCGAACTCGGAATGATTCGAGTTACAGCCACAACCAGAATAAGAGGTTTATTCCTAGAGGAGATGTCTATATCCGGGACTTCTTGTTGTTGTAGTGGTTATTCCCCCTTTCCTTTCTCTGTTCCCTACCATTGATGCATTGTCTCTGAACCTCATTTCGAATGTCTCCGAGCAATTCGAATTTAAATCTCTCAGGTCTCTGTCTGGAGCTCCAAATTTGGGTCCTCCGTTCATGTAGTCCAGTGTTGTTGCTGGTCCTACGCATAATTAATATATTAGTCTGTTATTGAATAAAGAAAAATAAAACATTGTAAGAGAACATGAGCAAAAATTATTTATTACCATCGTTCTTGTATCAGCTAAGAGCAATATTAGCAGACAAAGGCATATTACAAACAAAATAACTCTTCTAGTACAAAGAATATTATAACATGCATAACGATTGTGATTAAAATTCATTTTCATAATATCATTTACACACATAATAAAATTTCAGATGAATTTTGAACTATTATCATTTTGATACTGTAAAATATTATTTCTCTTTACAGCATTGAACTATGTCAAAGTAATTGAATCCTTTGTGCATTTTCTACCTGCCCAAAATAAAATAAACTATGTTGTTCAATTAGTTTCATGCTCCAAAAGAGGGATTTTAGCTAGCTTTGGGATTTCTTTATATATATTTGATCTTCTAAGCAACAGTTTGGTTGTCAAATAAGCTTGAAGATATATAATCTGGAAACAAATTACTTGTTATTGATTAGGCACAATTGCATCAATGCTTCATTCCGAATCTAATTATCTCCAACAGATGCATGACTCATGACCATAAGATGCATTGAATAGCATCAGATGTGCAAAGCACAGCAAAAAGAATCAATGATTTATATTTATATGACCAACAGGCAAAGCATCTCAATAAAACAATAGTTATTTACCAGAAATCAAAAGCAAATCAGACGGTGGCGACGACGACGTGGAGGAGATGATGAAAGAAGAGAGAGGCGGAGGCAGCGACGGCGACAGCGACCGCGTGGAGAGGGAGGCGGTGATCAAATAAGAGGAAGAGAAGAGAAAGAGAGAGAGGCGACGTGGTTAGGTCGTATGATATGAGTGAGGATGAGAAAGATCAAAAAGTAAAACATGTTAACTTAGGTCGTATTGATATTTTAGTTTTTAGCACTGCTGCTGATGTCTAAAATTCAACCATGGTCCCTCATGTTAATCATATTTTATGGGATGATGGGCTCTTTTTATTTAATTGTTTTGGGCCTAACATTACCACTTTTACTAAATTTAAATAATCATGTAAATCATATAATTTGTATTCTTTACGAAATATAATTTGTATGAAATATAAATTTATTATTGCTAAACTTTCGGTTATTTCAGTTCGGTCCAATTCAATCCAATCCAATCCGGTTATCGGTCCGGTTCTGGATAAATTTCGGTCCAGTTCGGTCCAGTTCTTTGACGGAAAGTCAACGGTCCAATCCAGTTTGGTTCTCCAAAAAAAGTCAACGGTCCGGTCCAATTCCGGAGTTTTTCCCTCGGATATTCGGTCCGGTCCAGTATCTCCAGGATCCGCGCCCAGCCCTAGTTTTTATTTAGGTTAATTTGACAAATACCAATTTCAAAATTGATTTCATACTTAAATTTTGGTAGTTTGATTTGCAATTAGTAACAGTGCAGCAGAGTTGATAGTTTTGCATACTTTTTGAGGTTGTTTGCAGCATCTTTCGTATGTTCCGGCTCAGGCATATTGCATATAAGTGTAACCCGGGATGACGACACCAAAGATTTGCTTTCTTTATTAGATTGATTGATCTTCCAACTGCACCTACCATGAATGCCATTCCAAACTCAATGATCAGTAAAACTTGGTACCGAACATCCTTAAAAATGTGCAGCAATTTCAGTCAATAAGATAACGTCCCTCGGGAAAATATAGAAATAGGAAGACAAAGATAGAGAAATAGATTGAAACAAACAGCCAAAGGGATTCAGGGATTGAGACCATTGGAATAAAATCAATTAATACTAATCAATTATTTAATGCCTGATTTTTTCGCAATAATTTTCAATTTTCTTTCAGAATTTCTAATATTAATTAAATTTAGATATGTGCATTCAATTTATTGCACTTTTCCTTTAAATTAATTAAATTAGTATAAAGGGATAAAATTGTTCTTCTATAATTTTATAATTTTTCAGATTATAGTTATCAAACAAATTAATTACATCCATCACTTAATTTTTTGTATCAAGCAAACAGTTTTGTGATTTAATATTTTCACCTATTATAATATTCAACACTTAAAATTCAGCACTTGATTTTAAGCTTTATCAAACACCACCGAAGTTTTATATATATATAAACAAAAATCTCATGAGAATAAATACTTTTTTGACTTAGCTGCAATTTTTAAATCTTAATAAGTACTTAATATATTAATTTTAAGTATTGAATTAGGTTATCGAACATGTCATAGATATTTATAAACCCTTATATACCCTCTTTTATATATATATATATATATATATATATATATATATATATATATATATATATATATAGCGATTACTGAAATTAAGTAAACTGAACTCTACTGAAATTGAAATAACAATATAATCCTTTAAAAATAGCAATAATTAATATAAAAAGCTTATAAAAATAATAATGATTCTAATAATAATAATAATAATAGTAATGATAATTATAATTATAATAAGTAATGATAAATTACTAAACTTAACTGATTACTAATTGAACTGAATTGAATGCTACTGAACTGAACTGAAATTAATGATACTGAAATTAAGCGATAAAGAATATGGCCTAAGAGGCAATTATTTTCATCAAGCATTTGACCCTATAGATCCCCATGGACAAGGGAAAGGCCATAGCTAAGGGAAACTGGAAGATGTCCTAGGTAAGGGTGGCAATAGGCCGGAGATTCTCCAAAACCCATAGGATTCTGACTGAGGGGGCGATATCAAGGGGTTAGTCTAGATATCATGATTGTACATAAACTAAACATAAATCCATCTAAATTGACAAATACCAATTTCAAAATTGAGTTCATGCTTAACTTTTGGTTTAATCAACATTGATTATGACTGCCAATTTTAAGGGTCAATTTGAGCCTTGATTGGTTTATGTTTCTGGGCACAAGACAAACGGGTGTGAAGAAAACCTGTCAATTTGACCTTCGACTGGTTTATATTTCATGGCACAAGACAAATAGGTGTGAAGGAAAATCTAGTAGATGGGTTTTATAGTTAAATGAGTCCATGACTAAGGATCCAAATTGAGGGTACATATTTATTCAAGGGGTTTGAATGGGCAAATGAAAATGACTCAATTTGTTTTGGAAAACTAACAGTCACAGTAGGTGTGGAGGAGGCTGGTGATTCAAGGGTAAGGTTGGATGAGCGAGATTGTGAATTGGCGGATGTCCTTGCAAAGGCGATTTCACGTGTGAGAATATCTGAACCAAGGAGAAGCAGATTGTGTTTTGGCACCAGCCTTATCCGCCAAGAATGTTTCTCTAATATTAAGGTTAACAATCTCTATACAACATTATGATCTTTTTGTATAAAAAGATGACATGGTTTCGACGAATTGCCCTTATTAGCTGTAGCTGGAATTAACAGTAACGTAACATCAATAACGTGTATATCTGTTTCCTCTCAACTCATGTCATTAGTGTGTCTGAGCTATGTTTTAGCCTCACCAGGCATATTGTAAAAAACATAGCTTGACCTTGTTAGTTTCTTGTAAATAGAATTTGGGTGTCATTGTGTTTTATATTATTGAGAAGCAGAATCTAATTACATATAATGCTCATCTTGGTTTTTTTGGGTGTATTACTTTGGGAGTACCGTTTTCTTGTTATCTTCGTCACTCTTCATTATTTTCCAAATCAAATCTCTCTATACTCCCTCTTCATCCTCACCGTTTCCGATCATATAAGAAAACAATAACCATGATGGCTCATGGAATTCATATGCGCTAGCTTGGTGTGACAACCTACCTTTCAATGCCACTTCCAAGAAATCGATAGAATTTTGAAGTTGGCAATATTCGGCAAATTAGTTCAAATTTGATAAATTTTCAAGTGTTGAAATTGTTTTTATTTAGGTTAATTTGACAAATACCAGTTTTAAAATATACTTAAATTTTGGTTTAATCTAAATTGATTATGGCTGCCAATTTCAAGGGTCAATTTGACCCTTAATTGGTTTATGTTTCTTGCCACAAGATAAATGGGTGTGAAGGAAAACGTAGTAGATGGGTTTTTTTAGTGAGTTTAAGCTCAAAATGAATCCACGACTAAGGATCCAAATTGAGGCTTCATTTATTGAAGGGGTTTGAATGGCCAAATGAAAATGACCCAATTTGCTTTGGAAAAACTGATTGTAGAGCTTAGAGATATAATAATTGTAATAAGGGACATACCCTTGAGGGTTGTCCTAAGAGGAGGAAGGACGTGGAGGAGTTGGTGCAACCTATCATAGGCGAAGCTGAGAAGAGTCAAGGGGAAGTAAGGAGCTTTGGCCCATGGATGCTTGCCAAGAGGCCAGTGAGAAGGAAGCCACAGGCTAATGTTAATGCTAATCATTCACCAGATATCAGTACGAAGATGACTACTCTCCAGATTGATCATGAGATCAAGGTCAGACCCCCGGATATTAAGAAGGGGATTGAGACTGGAGTGGACTCAGTTTCGGGTTCCGGGTCAAGGTTCGGTGTTTTGTCTATGGAGGAAGATCAGGACTCGGATCCTTCTAATAAGCAGATTGATTTAAGCATGCCTGGTCTGGAGTCGGTAGAGCATGCCTCTAGTCTGGGTAATTCTATTAATCCTCTCTTTGTCTCTAATGCTTCTGCTAAAGGCAAAGAGATTCCCCAGTCTATCATGTCAGCTGGGAAGGGTTTGAGTAGGGAGGCGAGTACTCTACATCCTCCTGTTGATGCTCCTATTGGTAAGACTATAGGAGTGAGTAAGTTAAACATGAAGAATCCCAAAGGGAAACCTAAAAAGAACCTTCATGGTTTGAATTCTTTGGATAAAAGGGGTCCTTCTGGGACCGCCTCTAGGCTCTCCGGAGCCCCGAACAAATACCTGATCTAGGGTTTGGGCCTGCGTCTGTAGTCTCCCCCTCTGATGGACTTCTTTGTTTGGAATGTTAGAGGTGCGGCGAGCAAGGCTACCCGCATTCATGTCAATGATCTCATTAAACAGTTTAACCCTTCCTGCTTTGTCCTTCTTGAGACCAAGGTTAGTGGAGCCAAAGCAGATGAGGTGGTTAGAAAGTTTAAGAATTGGAATTGCGTCAGGTCGGAGGCTACTGGCCGGGCAGGGGGGATTTGGCTCTTTTGGAAGCCAGGTCAAGTCAATATTGATATTGTTACTATGGACAGTCAATTCATCCATAGTAAGGTGTGTTACCCGGGTAATAAACCCTTCTTTATTACCTTCGTCTATGCTGATCCTGTTTCGACTAACCGAAGAAGGCCGTGGGAGATCCTTCATTCTTTTAGCTCTAACATGGTGGAGGCGTGGTTGGTTGCCGGGGATTTTAATGACATTGCCCTCTTGAGTGATCAGAGAGGAGGGGGTGATCATTATGTGAACCGGTGTCTTAATCATAAGCAAAGTATGGATATGTGCGGGCTTTCGGACCTGGGTGCTGCTGGCCACAAATTTACCTGGAAAAGGAATAGTGTGTTTGTTAGGTTGGATAAGGTGTACGCTAATGTTGCAGCGATTTATAGGTTTCCTGAGGTCAATGTACTTAATCTCCCTTTCCGTCACTCAGACCATTGCCCTATCCTCATTAATTTGGTCAAAGGAAATCGGCTGAAAGGTAATAGACCTTTTAGGTATCTGGTGGCTTGGGAGTCTCACCCCGAGTTTAAGGATTTCGTTAAAAGCAATTGGCATCCCCACTTTGATGTTCTCCTCGCTACTGAGGAATTTAGGAGGAATGTGGCTGTTTGGAATAAAAATACTTTTGGTCATATTATCAGGAGGAAGAACAAACTCTTGAGGAGAATAGAAGGTGTTCAGCGTTGCTTGGAGGTTCGTTTTGATCATAGCCTGAATGGTCACCTAAGAGCTCTTCAGAACGAGTTGGAAGCTGTGCTTAGACAGGAAGAGCTTCTGTGGTTCCAGAAATCTAGGAAAGCTTGGATTCAAGATGGGGACCGGAATACCAGGTTTTTCCACCTCTCAACGATCATTAGGAGACGGCGAAATAGGATCGAGGCTATTAAAGACGCCAGTGGTGAGTGGATTTTTGAGGAGGAGGACATTCGGTGCCTTGCCCTTGATTTCTACAAGGACCTATTCAGAGAGGAAGCTGTGGACCTAGAGAGTGCCCACTCTGGCATTTCCTTTCCTCGTTTGGGGGAGGATGCTATTAATAATGCTTTCCATCCCATTGAGCTTAAAGAGATTGATCTGGCCTTCTCCAGCATCGGTTCCACTAAGGCTCCTGGTATTGATGGTATCCCCGCTAGTTTCTATCATAAACACTGGGACACTGTTAAAGAGGGTATATACAGCTTTATGTTAGGTGTCTTTGGTGGTTCGAACGATATTAGTTTGGTTAATAAAACCCTCCTTGTCTTGATTCCTAAGGTTGCCAAGCCTTCTTCCTTTCTCCAGATGAGACCCATCAGTCTTTGTAATGTCTTGTATAAAGCTATTACTAAGATTGTGGCTAATAGAATCCGGAAGATCCTTCCGGATATTATCAGCCAAAATCAAGGGAGCTTTGTTCCTAGAAGACAATTGATGGATAACATTGTTATTGCCCAGGAGGTTGTCCATTCTATGAAGATTAAGAAAGGCAAGAAAGGGATCGTGGCTCTCAAGCTGGATCTGGAGAAAGCCTATGATAGGTTGAACTGGAGCTTTCTTCTAGATAGTTTAGCCAAAGCTGGTATCCCGGAGAACTGGAGGAATTTGATTGGAAAGTGTATCTCCCCTCCTGTTTTCCAGGTTATGATCAATGGGGATATGTCGGATGAGTTCTCTCCATCCAGGGGTATTCGTCAAGGGGATCCTATGAGCCCCTTCCTTTTTGTTATTTCCATGGAAAGATTGTCTCACCTGATCCAAGAGGTGGTGAGCAAAGGGACTCTCCACCCTGTTTCCATCAACAGACATTGCCCCCCTGTTACCCATTTACTCTTTGCTGATGATGTCATGCTTTTTGTGGAGGGTAATGAGGAACAAATTAAGGCTGTGATGGATATCCTCGACTGCTTTTGTGAGGCTTCTGGCCAGAAGATTAACATCCATAAATCTCGTATGCTTTGTTCCAAGAATATGGATAATAGCTTGTGTAGAAGACTGAGTGAGATGTCTGGCATTCCCCTGACTCAATCGTTTGGGAAATACCTTGGGGTCCCTCTTCATAGTGACAGGGTGTCCAAAGCCTCTTTTAAAGACATTTTGGACAAATCTAACGGTTTGTGTGCTAGCTGGAAAGCTAATTCTCTTTCCCTTGCAGGTCGCCTTACTTTAATCCAGTCTATCAACTGCGCTGCTCCAAATCACATCATGCAAGCCTGTAAGCTCCCTGAGTCGGTCCTCAACGACCTTGATAAAATTAATCGGCGTTTTCTGTGGGGAGAGTCTGGGGATGGGAGGAAGATTCACCTGGTCCCTTGGAAGGAAGCCTGCCAGCCTAAAAGCAGGGGGGGTCTTGGTATAAGGCAAGCTAAGGACAATAATAAAGTCCTGTTAATGAAGCTTCTTTGGAGAATGTGGCAATCCCCCTCCTCCCTTTGGGTTCATCTTCTGTGCGGCAAGTATAGGAAAGATAGAATCTTTGGTGGCCCGAAGGAGAGGGTTGTCAACTGTTCCTTCCTCTGGAAAGGGCTTAGTGCTGTTTTTGCTGAGTTCTGTACGGGGATTGGCTTGGAGGTGGGTAATGGGAGATCCATTAGTTTCTGGTATGACACTTGGATTGGTGACAAACCGTTGATTGAGGTGTGCATCGCCCCTCCGCCGAATGATCTCCTCTCCTGGAGAATTGCTGATGTGGTGGACTCGGAGGGAGACTGGATCTGGTCTAAGTTCGACTCCTTTCTTAGCCTGGAGACCCTCCTTAATATTAGAGGTGTGAAGATTAGTAATCAGGAGGAGGATAAGGACAGACACTGTTGGGCCTTGACTAATAATGGTTCTTATTCTTGCAAATCGGCCTATGAAGCTTTTACCCCTAATAGGGCTGATCCTCCCTTGGAAATTTGGAAGTCCATTTGGGCCCTCAAAGTCCCCTACCGCATTAGGAGTTTCCTATTGCTGGGAGTCAAAGACAGGCTCCTCACAAATGCAGATAGACACAGAAGGCACTTGGCTGTATCTGGTGCCTGTAGCAGATGCAGCGGCCATGTGGAAACCTTGTGCCATGCTTTGAGGGATTGCCCGAATAGTAGAAAGGTTTGGGAAGGGGTCCTTCCTCACCACATCCTTCCTTCCTTTATGGGGTTCTCTGATATTGACTGGTTCTCTGAAGGCATTAATGGGAATTTGTTGGCCAGTATGGAGCACGGGGCTATTCTCTTCGCTATTATTTGTCACCAAATGTGGAAATGGAGGAATGAAGAGTTATTTACTGAGAAGACTGTCTTTATTCCTGACCTCCGGTTTTACTTCTCGAAAAAACTCTCTGTTATTACAAATAATTTTGAAGGAGAGCCCCTGGTTCACCCCTCCCCGGTTAAAGAGGTCCAGTTAGTTGGTTGGAGGAAGCCCGGGGAAGGGGTTGTCAAGTTGAATACGGATGGCTCCTGCCTTAGTAATGGCAGAATTGCTGCTGGTGGAGTTCTTCGGGATGCTGGTGGCGCCTGGCTGGCTGGGTTTACCTATAACTTAGGTACAGGCTCCTCCTTTACTGCGGAGCTCTAGGAGATCTTGTCTGGCATTAAACTCGCCATTCGCATGGGTGTTAAAAGACTTTCGGTGGAGTCTGATAATTTGGAGGCTATCAACAGGATTTCGGATAGACAGGTTGTTTGTCTTAAGAGTCAGAATCTCATTAAAGCCATCTTGAGGCTTCGTCCTGCCTTCGATTCGCTTACCTTCTCCCATATTTATAGGGAGCAAAACCGTGTGGCGGATCGCTTGGCAGCTGCTGGGCATGGGGGGATGTTAGGTGTTTCTACCCTTTCCGTTCCTCCTTCTTTTCTGTTACCTTCTCTTCTTGAGGATAGGATTGGGGTCAGTCTTCCTAGACTGATCCCGGGTTAGGTTTTTGTTTGTTTTTTTTTCTTCCCTTCTTACCAAAAAAAAAAATTTAATGCCTAATTTTTTCGCAACAATTTTCAATTTTACTTTAGAATTTATAATATTTATTAAATTTAGACTATGTCCATTCAATTTATTGCACTTTTTCTTTAAATTAATTAAATTAGTATAAATGGATAAAACTGTCCTTCTATAATTTTATAACTTTTTATTATAGTTAACAAACAAATTAATTACATACAGTACTTAATTTTTCATATCAACTAAACAGATTTGTAATTTAATACTTTCAGCTATTATAATATTCAATCATTAAAATTGAGTACTTAATTTTTCAACATTTAATTTTAAATTTTATCAAACATCACTTGAGTTTTATATATATAAACCAAAAAATCATGAGAATAAGTTCTTTTCTGACTTAGCTACAATTTTTAAATCGTAATAAGCTAAAAATTAATAAGTACTTAATATATTAGTTTTAAGTATTGAATTAGGTTATCAAACATATAGGTATTGGTAAACCCTTATATACCCTCTTATATATATATATATATATATATATATATATAGGGGAGGGATCAAGTGAGAACCCTCCCCTAGGTGAGAACTCACCTTAGGTGAGAACCACCCAAAACTACGTAGTTTTGGGTGTAAAATTTAATAAAAAAAAGCTGAAAAACGCTGCTGCTGCTTGGGGGGGTCGTTTTTTCACTTGTTCTATAATATAATTTATAACTCATGTTCGAAAAAACATAACACGTGTTCTAAAAAAACATAACGTATGTTCTAAAAAATATGTCGTACGTTCTAAATTCATAGTTCGTGTTTTAAAAGTTAAAATATATGTTATAACGTATGTTTTAAAAAATATATAGTTTGTGTTGTAAAAATTAAGTATAATGTTTTAAAAAATCAGTAGATATCTGGATCGTTTTTTCATTTGTTCTATAATATAATTTATAACTCATGTTCGAAAAAACATAACACATGTTCTAAAAAACATAACGTATGTTCTAAAAAATATGTTGTACGTTCTAAACTTCATAGTTCGTGTTTTAAAAGTTTAAAATATATGTTCTAACGTATGTTTTAAAAAATATATTTTCTTATATAACATAAATTACAAAAATATAAAGGAATTAAACAAATAAGAAATTAGAGCATGTTTTGGGATTTTTTTTCTATTAATAATTCATTATTATGGACATTTTCTTTCTATTAATAATTCATTATTATGCAAATTTCTTTTTTTCTATTAATAATTTATTATTATGCATATTTAATCAATATTAATAAGTGAATGCATCAAATATTAAATAATAGAAGCTAAAATGGCATTGGTTTATTAAGCAGTGCACAACATAATACACAAGAAAAGCAAATGGCTCAATTGTAAGGAGTGTGGAGTGTAATGGAGGAGGCCAAGGTTCGACCTCCCCAAGCAGTAGCAGCGTTTTTCAGTTTTTTTTTTTAAATTTTCTACCCAAAACGACGTAGTTTTGAGTGGTTCTCACCTAACTACGTAGTTTTGGGTAGAAAAATAAAATAAAAAACTTTGCTGCTTGGGGGAGTCAAACCTGAGACTCTATGTTGACACTCCACACAACTTACCACTGAGCCAATTGTTTTCCTTGTAATTTATGTCGCGCGCTGATTAATATATCATTGCTCTTTTAGCTTCTATTGTTTAATTTTGATGCATGCACTTATTAATATCGATTAAATATGCATAATAATAAATTATGCATAGAAAAAAAAAAGAAATGTGCATAATAATGAATTATTAATAGAAAAAAATCTAAGAACATGCTCTAATTTCTTATTTATTTAATTCATCTAGCTTCTATTGTTTAATATTTGACGCATATACTTATTAATATCGATTAAATGTGCATTATAATGAATTATTAATAGAAAAAAAAGAAACGTGCATAATAATGAATTATTAATAGAAGAAAATCCAATAACATGCTCTAATTTCTTATTTATTTAATTCCTCTATATTTTTTGTAATTTATGTTTTAAAATGTTAAGGACGATGTTTTAAATATTGTTACATGTGTTCTTAACTTTATAATTTGTATTCTAAAAATTAAGTATAATGTTTAAAAAAACAGTAAATATATGGACCATTTTTGCATTTGTTCTATAATATAATTTATAACTCATATTCTAAATAACATAACGTATGTTCTAAAGTTTATAGTTTGTGCTCCAAAAATTAAGTATAATGTTCTAAAAAAATCAGTAGATATCTGGATTGTTTTTTCATTTGTTCCAAAAATATAATTTATAACTCATGTTCGAAAAAACATAACACATGTTCTAAAATACATAACGTATGTTCTAAAAAACATAACGTATGTTCTAAAGTTTATAGTTTGTGTTCCAAAAATTAAGTATAATGTTCTAAAAAAATCAGTAGATATTTGGATCGTTTTTTCATTTGTTCCAAAAATATAATTTATAACTCATGTTCGAAAAAACATAACACATGTTCTAAAAAACATAACGTATGTTCTAAAAAATATGTCGTACGTTCTAAACTTCATAGTTCGTGTTTTAAAAGTTAAAATATATGTTGTTTCAAAAAAAAAGTTAAATTATATGTTATAACGTATGTTTAAAAAAAATATATTTTCTTATATAACATAAATTACAAAATATAAAGGAATTAAATAAATAAGAAATTGGAGCATGTTCTTGAATTTTTTTCTATTAATAATTCATTATTATGCACATTTCTTTTTTTTTATAATGTTCTAAAAAAATCAGTAGATATCTGGATCGTTTTTTCATTTGTTCTATAATATAATTTATAATTCATGTTCGAAAAAACATAACACGTGTTCTAAAAAACATAACGTATCTTTTAAAAAATATGTCGTACGTTCTAAACTTCATAGTTCGTGTTTTAAAAGTTAAAATATATGTTATAACGTATGTTTTAAAAAATATATTTTCTTATATAACATAAATTATAAAAATATAAATGAATTAAATAAATAAGAAATTAGAGCATATTTTTGATTTTTTTTTTTCTATTAATAATTCATTATTATGCAAATTTCTTTTTTTTCTATTAATAATTCATGGTGTTCGCTATGGTTATTTTGTTTTTCACAAAGTACCGTTACTTGGTGTGGTTTTCACCATTGGATTAATTTATTATGCATATTTAATCGATATTAATAAGTGCATGCGTCAAATACTAAACAATGGAAACTAAAAGGACCGTGGTATATTAAGCAGCGCGCGATATTATAAGCATAAAAAGTAGTTGGCTCAGTGGTAAGTAATATGGAATGTGAATGAAGAGAACCAGGTTCGAATCCCCTAGGTAGTAGTGTTTTTTATTTTATTTTCCTACTCAAAACTACGTAGTTTTGGGTGGTTCTCACCTAGGGAATGGTTCTCACTTGATCTCTCCCCTATATATATATATATATATATATATATATATATATATATATATATATATATATATATATATATATATATAGTAGTGTTTTTTATTTTATTTTCCTACTCAAAACTACGTAGTTTTGGGTGGTTCTTTCTCACTTGATCTCTCCCCTATATATATATATATATATATATATATATATATATATATATATATATATGGGTGAGATCCAGCGTGAAAAGGGTTTAGGTTGTAACAAGAACCATATTGTGTGACATAACAAAACTACGTAGTTTTGATAATAATTAAAAAGGGAATGTGACAAATTGGTAAATAAAATGAAAGAGAGGATAGAGAAAATTGTTTTATTTTTTTTCTTTAAATGCATTTTCCCAACTTTTCCAACCTCGTTTTTCAAAAAAAATTTTACCGTTGGACTCGTCTTAATTAAACGGTCATTTTAAGATCCATGAAGCTCAAGTTCCGGTGATCGGAATCCGGATGGGCGTTTTCCGGCGAGCAAAAAGGTGTCCAGAAAATTCTCAAAAAATTCCAGAAAATGTAAAATATTATTCTAAGAAACTTTAATTCTTCGGTCGAAGTGAGATTTCTTACGATTTAGTCCAAATAAAACTTTTTCCTTAATTTTATCCATTTATGCTTCAACAATTTGTTGGGACTATACCGTAAGAAATCTCACTTTGATCCAAGAATTAAAGTTTCTTAGAATAATGTATTATATTTTCTGAAATTTTTTGAGAATTTTCTAGGCACTTTATTTCTCGCCAGAAAACGCCCACCCGGATTCCGTTCACCGGAATTTTTTTTACTTGAACTTCAGGGATCTTAAAATGACCGTCTAATTTAGACGAGTCTGATAGTATCAAATTTTTCAAAAAACAATATTAGAAATATCGGGAAAATGTATTTTAAAGAAAAGAAATAAAAAAATTTCTGTTGGAACAATACAAGTATTATGTTAGAACAAATGATACACTGATTTGGAACAAATTGTACACTGATTTGGAACATTGTAAGTAGGACAAAAAACATGCCCAGAAAATTATCAAAAAATTTGAAAATATGTAAAACATCATTTTAAGAAATTTTAATTATTGGCTCAAAGCGAAATTCCTTACAGTTTTGACCCAATAGATTGTTGAATCGTGTAAAATGGATAAAATTAAGGAACAAGTTTTATTGGGACTAAACCGTAAGAAATCCCGCTTTGATCCAAGAATTAAAGTTTCTTAGAATAATGTTTTACATTTTTTGGAATTTTTTAAGAATTTTCTGGGCACGTTTTGTCTCGCCAGAAAACGCCCACCCGGATTCCGTAAACCGGAATTTTTTTTACTTGAACTTCAGGGATCTTAAAATGACTGTCTAATTTAGACGAGTCTAATAGTATAAAAATTTTCGAAAAACGAGGTTAGAAATGTCAGAAAAATGTATTTTAAAGAAAAGAAATAAAACAATTTTCTGTTGGAACAATATAAGTATTATGTTGGAACAAATGGTACACTGATTTGGAACAACGTAAGTAGGACAAAAAACGTATTCAGAAAATTATCAAAAAATTCTAAAACATGTAAAACATTATTTTAAGAAACTTTAATTCTTGGCTCAAAGCGAGATTCCTTACAGTTTTTACCCAACAAATTGTTGAAACATGTAAAATGGATAAAATTAAGGAAACAGTTTTATTGGAACTAAACCGTAAGAAATCTCGCTTCGACCCAAGAATTAAAGTTTCTTAGAATAATGTTTTACAATTTCTGGAGTTTTTTGAAAATTTTCTGAACACTTTTTTGCTCGCCGAAAAACGCTCACCCGGATTCCGTTCACCGGAACTTGAGCTTCATGGATCTTAAAATGACCGTTTAATTAAGACGAGTCCAACGGTATAAATTTTTTTAAAAAACGAGGTTGGAAAAGTTTGGAAAATGCATTTTAAAGAAAAAAAATAAAACAATTTTCTCTTTCCTTTTATTTACAAATTTGCCACCTCCTTTTGGTTAATTACAAAATTGGTTCTTGTCACACAATAAGTCTTGTCACACCATAAGAAATGTGTCACACTTGATCTCTAATATATAATATATATATATATATATATATATATATATATATATAAAGATGTTTAGCCATAACACCATTTAAGACCAACAACACGATAATAAGAAGACATTTCTTATCCAAATAAGGTTCTGTTCATTTTGATTGAAATTAAGTAAATTGGACTGAACTGAACTCTACTAAAATTGAAATAATAATATAATCTTTTAAAAATAGCAATATTTAAAATAAAAGGCTTATAAAAATAATAATGGTTCTAATAATAGTAATAATAATTATAATAAATAATTATAATTATAATAAGTAATGATAAATTACTGAACTGAACTGAATGCTACTAAACTAAACTGAAATTACTGATACTGAAATTAAATGACAAAGAATAAGGCCTAAGAGGCAATCATTTTCATTGACCATTTAATCCTCCCCATGGACAAGGGAAAGACTATAGCTAAGGGAAACTAGAAGATGGCCTAGGTAAGGGTGGCAATAGGCCGGAGATTCTATGAAACCCATGAGATTTTGAACCGAGAGGGCGATAAATCGAAGAAATATTTATGGGTGGAAGTGCAAATGGGAGACATTTTCCCCTGAAACCTAAATATGTGGGGGAGGGCATTATCATCCCTGAATTGTAGTGTGTGTGTGTGTATATACCCTTTAGGAGTTGAGCGTGAAATAGAGAATGCATCTCTGCCCCCGTTTCGCCTCGTTGCTATCCATATACCTAGGAGACATACATGGTGTTGTTATAGACCAAAATAGAAGAGGATAAAAAAAGATGAGGAAGTCATCACTTAATCCATTGGGAAAGTGGAGACATTGGTAATAGGATTTGAGAGGGATACGAGGATAGCCAAAAACCTTAAGTCGTGTGTAAAAGAAAGTGTCTAAGCTATTGCTAGAGGAATAAGAAGTTTTTGTATGAAAAATAAAGGATACCAAAGAGGTTAGTCCAGATGTCATGATTGTACATAAACTAAACATAAATCCATCTATCAAGCCTATGGTATAGAAGAAGAGGAATCAAGCACCAAATAGGTACAAAACATATATAAGGAAGTGAAGTTGTTGGATTCAAAATTCACCCGTGAAGTGAACTATCTAGAGTGGTTGGAAAATATGCTTATGGTGAAGAAACTGAATGGTACATATCAAATGTGCATTGATTTCACAAATCTAAACAAAGTCTGTCTTAAGGACAGTAACTACTCCCAAACATACATCAAATGGTGGACTCAATAAAAGGATATGTGGTATACTTGTATATGGGGTAAATTCTATATGTGGTATACAACTTTTCCCTCGCATCACATTTTGATGTACCACCTTCAATTTCACACACTAAAATGCACGACTTTATGGTTGACCTCCCACTATGGTGCACAACAGGGAAAAATAACTGATCAACCTGCCATATCACCATTTTCTACTCCTTCAATAAACGTAGACCCACCAATCAGTAAATTACTTTTTTACTCTCTTAAAATTTATTTTCTTCAACCTTCTATAACCTCCATTCTTCTTCTATCTCCTTCATTTATTCCCGCTACATCTCTATATAACTCTCCTTTTCTCCTATAACTCAAGCAAGGAAAAGAAACTCAACTTCTTCTGTAGGTAAAACAATGGAGGATTCTAAGGATTTTTCTCCACCTTCACTTCATTTTCCAGCCTCCCGTTACCAAGATATTCAACTACAGTTCCGAATGGCCAATCACAATCTCACTTCCAGTATCTCTCTGATTTCCTTTTTCACTTTAAAACAAAACCCTAATTTTTGTCTTTTCCATTTCCCAAATAATGCCTTCAATGATTTCTTTCAGGAAAATTCTCAAATTAGAGATGGAGAGTTTCAAGTCTTACAAGGGCCTTCAGAGTATTGACCCTTTTAAGAACCTCACCACCATAATTGGCCTTAATGGAACTGGTAAGTCCAATTTAATGGACATAATTAGCTTTGTTCCCGGTGTTCTAATGAGTCTCTTTTATTTAACTGTTATTTATTTATTTATTGTGAAATTAGGGTAGAGTGACAATGATTGTGATTTTACTGTGGTTTGATGGGATATGATATGTAAAGAAGAGTTCATACCAGATGATGAAGGTTCATATAGAGTTCTACTATGAAAGTATAAGGGAAAAAGAATTGGACAAAGTATAAGGAGTTATTTTTATATTTACGAACTTGGAAAATTAGTAATTACTATTGATAACACTAACCTTCATGAAATTTGCTCTTCTCAATGGAAATCTTATACGCCTCAGCTTCCCGAATATCAACAGCACTTGGAGGAGCAACCGCGTGGACAGACCCCAACAAACAGTGGGTTCTTTGACGATGTTAGGCATTAAGCCAGGGAAAATCAAATTAAGGTAATGATATTTAATCAATTTAAGTACAACCCACAATAAGTCAAATTAATGTATTTATTTGAGGTTCCAATTTAAAATCTTGTTGCCTCAATGTGTGTATATATATATATATATGTATATATATATATATGTATATATATATATATTAAAATTCACCTATGGATATTTAGTTTTTAGAGAGAGATGATATAAATGAAGGAGAGAGAAAAACATAAATGAAGGAGATAGAAAGATTAAAGAAAGGTGGAAGGAGGAGAAAAAGTATGAGAGAAAGAATTATAAAGTGGATATTAAAACTTTTGAGGGTAAAAATGTATTTTCATGTTAGGTGTGGTCAATTTTTGAGTTCTAAAGAGATCAAATTGATGATGTGGCACAATTAACAGGGGTTGACCGACCATTTCCTCGTCATATACACCATATTAAGAGGTCATCGGTAAAGTCATTCATTTTAGTTTGCAAAATTGAAGGTTTTACACCAAAGTGTGATATGAGCCCTTGTATATGGATGCAATGATGAGATATCACCAGATTCAAATGGATCCAACTCATGAGGAAAAGATAACTTTTGTGGCTCATTAGGCCACATATTGCTATAGAGTAATGCTATTTGGTCTTAAAAATACAGAAGCAACCTACGAGAGTCTGATGAAAAAAAAATATTCAAAAACCAAATATGTAAGACTATAAAGGTTTATATTAATGATATTATAATCAAAAGTAAGAAAGTTGCTGATCATCCAGGGGGCATACATATGCAACATTAGAGATAATCAAGGAGTTTGGCCTTAAAATCATTATAAAGAACTGCACATTTGAAGTCGGATATGGTAAGTTCTTGGTTAGATGAAGAGTTAGAAGGGCATTGAGGCTAATATAGTGAAGGTCCAAGAAGTCCTGAATATGAAGCCTCCTCAGAATCTTAATAAGGTGAAGTAGTTGATGTTGGTGTGCCCCAATTCTTAGGCATTGATGTATTGAACATTATGTATATTGTTAGAATACATTATAGAAGTGTTTTATGAATAAAGGCATTAATTTGTTCTATTTATATCTTGTGCTATAAACCTGAATGAAGTATCCATTGATTGTTAATCATAAATATATCTCATGAATGTTCTATTCATAGGAATGAATAAAACCAAAGGCCTATACATTCAGTATATGTGTAGTAGTGTTGAACATATGACTACAATACTTGTATAGTAAGTTATGGATGTACGTACGTGTTGATATAGCTCAATACGGGACTGGACCGATCCGCTTTAGAAACATTCATGGTGGACGTGTGATTGATCTTTCTATATGTAGAACTCTATTATCTCCAGACCTGATTTCATTATAGTAACTGTTGAAACACCTTTCCACGAGATTTTGATTTGACAAAATAATTCATGATTAAGAGACAATTAAATTTACGTGCTTTGATTTAATTGTACTAACATGTTTGTTCAAATGTTAAGTATAAATGCATATATCAAAAAGTAAAGACATGACGAAGTCAGCATGATATCACGGCACAAGCTGAGTAAAGTGGAACTCAGCATTAAAGAAGATAAGTCATCTTCAGAACAGAAGCTAAAAAGATCAAGTCAATCAATGAAGCTGAGTGGTATGGAACTCAGTATCAAAAGTAGAAAAGACTTCTTAAGAACTATGTCTTGCAGAACGAAGCTGACCATGGAAGCTGAGTAAAAGAGAACTCGGTATCTGAACTGGCAATAATCAAAAGACAACGGATAACAAAGTCATGCCAAATGATCTTCAGGACAGCACTAATGATCCGTTAGCTAAAAGACAAGTCCGACAACTGTCTGAACCAATAATAGGAACCTCGCAATTATGCATAGAGATGATTTCGAGATGCATGGGTCAAACGTCCGTTAGCTAAAAGACGAAACATGTACAAGAAGACAAAACTACAAGAAAAGGACAAGCTTGGCACCTGAGGAAATCAGACGACAGGATTGGCCTGCAAGCCTGAAGCTGACCAGAGCCTTGTCTCCCAAAAGAGCCGTTTTGGATTCAACGGACAGATCAAATTCAAATGATTTGATTTTCAGATTGCAACTATAAAAGGACAAGTATACCTCTTGTATCATTGCCGAAAATATACAAGCATACAAGAGCATATATACAAAGCACACAAATACAAAAGAGATCTTACACCAAACTTCTATTCTTGTGTAAATGCTAGAGTGATTTTGTAATCATCTAAAGTGTTCTTTATCTGAAGAAGAACAAATTTGTAATCAATTGTATTATTGAGAGTGTTATGCTGAGTACTCGGTGTTGAGTGCTTAGTGGTAGAGAAATCTAAATGTTCGGTTATAGCACTTAATAGGAGTTGAGTAGACGAATAGAGGACGGTACTCTTGCATATTCAACTGCCTTGTAAACGGTTTGTGCTCTACCTTTAAAGAGCTTAGTATTGGATTTAAAAAGCCCGGAGGGACTCTGGGGACTAGACGTTGGAAGAGAGGCCGAACCAGGATAAGTCGTGCTGAGTAATTTCTAACTCCCTCTCAATATAAATATATATGTATGTGTTGCTTGTTATCTTTACTCAGTATATAAATTGTTCACGCTGACTCTGAGTAAATAAGTGTGCTGAGTTGGAAGCTGACCACATAAGGGTCAATTCCCAACTTACAAGTAAAACAGTTCTAGTCAACATCTGACTAAAGCTGTCTTACGACAAAATCGGCCGTGCTGACCAAAAGCTGAGTTAATAAACTCAAGAATTATATCAAGTTAGCTTAATTAAATTGAAAAAATTGTATTAGTTCCTAACCCCCCCCCCCTTTGGAACTAATCACACGGGACCAACAAGTGGTATCAGAGCAAGTAGCTCACTACTCAAAGATCTAACAATCTTGAGCTGATCCCGATAAATGGCTGAGAACAGCACTCATTTCCTTCCTGGGAACCAAACAACACAGATACTCCCCGATGGATTATCTATTAGTCGGCCTCCCCTATTCTTTGGATCTAATTATACATTTTGGAAGAATAGGATGAAAAACTTTATTCAAGCCACAAACATGAGTGCATGGCTTGCAATAGTACAAGGCCCATACGTGCCTTATAAAACTGTTGACAATGAGAAAGTTGTCAAGAGTGAAACTGAGTGGTCAGAAGATGACCTTAAGAAACTACAAAATAACGCTTCGGCTATCAATATGCTTCATTGTGCTCTAGATGCTGCAGAGTACAATAAGATATCAGGTTGCGAGTCAGCACAGGAGATATGGAAAAAGCTCGAGGTGACCTATGAAGGCACAAGTAAAGTCAAGGAATCAAAAGTGAATCAACATATGAGACTATACGAGTTGTTCGAGATGAACGACAATGAGGACATCTTTGGAATGAACGCTAGATTCACAAACATCATAAATGAGCTGAAAAGACTCGGCAAGAACTTCACTGAAGAAGAACAGGTGAAGAAAATCTTGAGAAGCTTACCCAAGAGCTAGCAAGCTAAGAAAACAGTTGTGGAAGAAGCTCAAGACTTAACCACGTATAAATATGACGAGCTGATCGGATCTCTGCTGACTCATGAGATCTTTATGAAAAACTTCGAAGCAAAAGAAAAGTCAGAAGACAAGAAACAAAAATCTCTTGTCATGAAAGCTGACTCAACCGAAGCTGACTCATCAGATGATGAGGAGATGGCCATGTTCACAAGGAAGATGAAGAAGATATTAAAAAAGAATGAAAAGAACAGCAAGAGGCCATTCAGAAAAGGTGATAGGTACAAATCTGAGTCCAGCGACAAATACAAAAAGGACAGCTCGAAGCCTGTCACGTGTTTTGAGTGCCATCAAACTAGGCACATCAAGTCAAGCTGCCCTAATCTAAAGAGAGATAAGAAGGGAAGCAAGAAGGCAATGGTGGCCACATGGAGTGACAGCGATGACTCAACATCATCAGAAGCTGAAGCCACTGAGTCAGCAAATATATGCTTCATGGCGGATGACGCTGCTGACCGAACTCATTCTGAGCATGCTGACCTCTCTAAAGAATCTGAACGGGAGGAATACTCAAATGAGGTAACATCTTTACACATGCTTAGAAATGAAATGATTAACGCCCTGAGTGACTTATATACACTGACTAAAAAGTGTAATAAGAAAATAAAAGCACTCAGCAGGCGGTGTGACGAGATTGAAGAGGTCAAGCTTAGTGACCTTCGATATCTCCTCCAAGACAACTCAACATTGCATAGTAACATGTAAATCATGCATAAGGTTGTCTCGGAAGTCCAATCAGATTCAAAGAAACTGAGAAAGGATGTCACATCCCTACAGAGCCAAACTAAAGTCTCAAACAAAAATAAATCCCATGCTGAGTACTCAGGTACTAGTCAGCATAGACAGTTCACTCAGTGTGACTATTGTGGAAAAAGGGGACACACAATAGATGTGTGTTGGTATAATAAGCGGATTGTCTAGTGTGACTTCTGCGGAAAGAAGGGGCATACCACTAAGGTATGTTGGCATGCTCAGCACAATGGTGCTGACCAGAAACAAAGCCACCCTAAAAGGGCAACTCATTGTGACTTATGTGGTAAACAAGGCCACACTATAAAAGTATGCCGTCACAGATTAAAACATGACTTTGCACCTGTGTATGCTAACAAACGAGGACCCAAAAGAAATTGGGTACCTAAAGATGAATGATTCAAAATGCAGGTAAGCCTGAGGTGCGTGGAGAAGTCAAAACTGTGGTATATTGACAGCACATGCTCGAGGCATATGACTGGTGATGAAACTCAGTTCATCACACTTGAGCTTAAACGAGGTGGAAATGTAAGCTTTGGAGACAATGACCTATCGGAGGTAACCCCACTATAGAGTCAGTCTCCTTAGTTAAGGGTCTCAAATATAATCTATTGAGCATTGCTCAGCTTTGTGACAGTGGTAGACAGGTTATATTTGATGATACTCAGTGTCGGATACTCGAGGGAAAAACAAACAATTTGATTTTAACTGCCCATCGTGTTGACAATGTATACATATTGAGTTTAGAAAAACATTTTTCTAAAAATATATGCTTAGTATCTAAAGAGGATAACTCCTAGCTATGGCATAGGAGACTTGGTCATGTAAGCATGGACCTTCTTACCAAATTAGCTAGAAAGCAATTAGTTGAGGGATTGCCTAAACTTAAATTTGAAAAAGATCAATTATGTAATGCTTGTCAGCAAGGTAAACAAACAAAAAAGTCTTTTCAAAGCAAAAACATTGTCTCAACCAAGAGACCATTGTAATTACTACACTTGGACCTTTTCGGACCTGTCCAGCCACTCAGCTTGGGCGGTAAGAAATTCTCCTTAGTCATTGTAGATGATTTCTCTTGGTATACTTGGATCATCTTGCTGAGTAGCAAGGATGAAACATTTGAGATGTTTACAACTTTAATTAAAAAGCTTGAAAATGACAAAGACCTAAGAGTAGCCCATATTAGAAGTGATAATGGGGGAGAATTCAAAAACCAACAGTTTGATGAATTCTGTGAAACCAGTGGTATTGACCATAATTTCTCTGCTCCTAGAACACCTCAACAAAATGGGGTTGTTGAAAGGAAGAACAGAACAATTGTCGAAATAGCTAGGACAATGCTAAGTGAAAATAGACTTCCTAAGTATTTCTGGGGTGAAGCTGTCCACACAGCATGCTATATACTTAATAGATTTTTAGTTAGACCTATTCTTAAGAAAACTCCATATGAGCTTTGAAAAGGACGAAAGCCCAACATTGGCTACTTTCGTGCCTTTGGGTGTAAATGCTTTATACTCAATATAAAGGATAACCTTGCTAAATTTGATGCTAAAGCTGACGAAGCGATCTTTTTAGGGTACTCAACTAACAGTAAAGCATATAGAGTATATAATAAACGAACTCAAGTTGTTGAAGAATATGTCCATATAGAGTTCGATGAAACTGACCCTGCAGGAAAGATAACTCAGTCTGCCAAAGATGAACCAAGCTCAGCTTCCGCTGACCAAAATGGAGCCTCTGAGTCATCAATGCAAGGACTGACCAAAGGTAAACACGAACCCGAAATTACCTTTGCTGATCAATCTACTCCTACAGATATTGTAGAAACACCTATTCCAAGCAACTCAACATTTCCCAAGGAAATTAAGATTCCAAGAGGACATTCGGAGAAGTCCATTCTTGATGCTGCTGACAACAAGCTGATGACAAGAGATCAGCTTAGAAAATACCTCAGCAATGTTGCATTTGTCTCAATTCTTGAGCCAAAGAATTTCGCCGAAGCTGAGCATGACCAGCAATGGATCAATGCTATGCAAGAAGAGCTTGATCAGTTCAAAAGAAATGAGGTATGGGAGTTAGTGCCAAAACCTAGGAATCAAAAGACCATAGGAACTAAGTGGGTCTTTAGGAATAAACTAGATAAGCAAGGCAACATAGTCAGAAACAAAGCCCGACTTGTAGCCCAAGGCTATAGTCAGTAAGAGGGCATTAACTACGGTGAAACCTTTGCACCCGTTGTTAGGTTAGAGGCTATACGTATATTGTGTGCATATGCTAGCTACATGAACTTTAAACTATATCAAATGGATGTTAAAAGTGCTTTTCTTAATGGCTTTATAAACGAAGAGGTATATGTTAGTCAGCCTCCAGGGTTTGAAGATCCAAAATTTCCAAACCACGTTTATAAACTCAAGAAGGCTATATATGGCCTGAAACAAGCTCCAAGAGCTTGGTACGAGAGGTTGACCAACTTCCTGCTGACCAAGAATTATGTCAGAGGCAAAGCTGACACAACCTTTTTCATTAAGAAAAAGGGTAAAAACACCTTACTAGCAAAAATTTACGTAGATGACATAATCTTTGGTGCTATTGACGAATCTTTGTGCAAAGAATTTAGTAAACAGATGCAAGCTGAGTTCGAAATGTCTATGATGGGTGAACTCAACTTCTTCCTTGGACTTCAAATCAAGCAAGGTAAGAATGGCATCTTTATTAGTCAGTCCAAGTACGCCAAGGAGATGCTCAAAAAGTTCGATATGGAAGATTGTAAACCCATATCAACCCCAATTGGTACTAACACTGTCCTATGCACGGATGAGAAAGGTAAGTCAGTAGATAGTAAGCTATATCGAGGTATGATTAGCTCTCTACTCTATCTTACTGCCAGTAGACCTGATATTCAGTACTCAGTATGCTATTGCGCTAGATATCAAGCTGACCCTAGGGAATCTCACCTTGTAGCTGTAAAACGAATTTTTAGATATTTGCAGAACTCAGTTAATGCAGGTTTATGGTATCCAAATTCAAATGACTTCACACTCATTGGATACACTGATGCTGACTATGGATGAGATAAGCTAGAGCGTAAGAGTACTTCGGGAGGATGTCACTTCCTTGGAAGTTGTTTAGTATCTTGGTTCCGCAAGAAGCTGTCATCAGTTGCCCTGTCTACAACTGAAGCTGAGTACATTGCTACTGGAAGCTGTGTGGCTCAAGTCCTATAGATTAAGCAACAGCTTGAGGATTATGGAGTCAAAACAGAAACAATTGAAGTCAAATGCGATAACAAAAGCGCTATTGACCTATCCAAAAATCCAATCCAACACAGCAGGATGAAACATGTCAGTATAAGGCATCACTTCATTCGAGATCATGTACTCAAGGGTGAGATCAAGCTGACCTATGTACCAACAGATGAACAGCTTGCGGATATCTTCACTAAGCCTTTGGCTCGTGAGCAATTCAGCATATTAAGAGAAGCTATCGGTATGTCTAATCCTCTTCAATAATACTATGTGCTTAATTGAATGTTGAGTGATTATCATGCTGAGTGACTTGTGCTAATTTAGTAACTTCTTCATGCTGAGCTTAATATGTGTTATAGAAAATCACCCTATGCTAAGTAGATGTACATGCTGAGTGATCATCTTAAGCTGAGTTACTAATATATTAAATCTCTTTACGTAAAATTAAGTACTCAGTATCACTAACGTTTAGTATTCTAGCAAACTGAGTAAAAAAGGCCACTTGCACCATTTAATGCTAACACGTGTATTGAATAGCCACCTAGGATAACGTAAACAATAATTATAAAACACATACGCCGAATGTGTCATAAATGCCAGGATCTCTGTCATTGATCATCTCGAGGTAAAACGGCTAGTTCAACGAATAGGATCAATTCAAACCTCTATAAATAGTGGAAGAATTCCCACTTAATCCTCTTTACACTTCAAATTCTTGGCAAATTGATTTTCATCTCTCTCACTCTCTCAATCCCAAAACCTCTCAAAGAACTCCTAATCATGTCGGATTCCCAAAATCTCTTACAACGATACCCACTCCGATGAAAACCCTCAATCTCCTGCTCAGCAGGAATATAATGACACTCCCACCGAAGGACAAGGTCAGCATGACCTAACTCCAAGCAAGAGCCCTCAAGCTGACCTCGCAGCCTCATCGAAAAAGAAGGACAAGCAGCCCAAGGAAAAGTTTTTCCTTAAAGTCTATAAAAGTGTTAAAAATCATGAGGTCCTTCGCTGTCGGTGGTTCTCTCCGAGTTTCGTAACGGCTGAGCAACCATTCTGTGAGTGGATTTCAAAGAACGGATGGGCTGAATTCTTTTCTCTTCTTGGCAAAGCCTACCCTAGGTTGGTAAGGGAATTCTACTCCAACCTCTGCGTTGATGAAGAAGATGCTGACCATCTGGTAACCCATGTCAAAGGCCAGAAAATAACGATTACCCCATCTTATCTAGTAACCCTGCTAAAATTGCCAGCCAAAGGGAAAGAATTTAGGACTACCAAGGAGAAACTTGACCACACAGTGACATTCTGTAAGCCGGCGGACCATAAAGGGGAAATTGCTAGTACATGCAAGGGTCAGAATCAAAAGATGGCTCACTACCTGCTGACTAATTTTATCTTCCCAAAAATCAACTCAGCATCATCAGCCTCAAACTTTGAGCAATGCTTCATCTGGCATATGCTGACCTATCAACTACTAAACATGCCCGTATTCCTTATCGGTGCACTTCAATGAAGCACTGGGAAACTCAAATTAGGGTCCCTCATTACCAGAATCCTTGAAGATCATCAAATTGACCTGATTAATGAAACTGAGACTTGGGGAACTGAAATCACCGCTGCCTTGCTGTTTGGGTTAGTATACAACCAATCCCTCAAGTCTAAGAAGGGAAAAGAGGTCATTGAGGAAGATGCGGAAGAAGTCGATGTTGAACAGGATGTGCAACCCAAGGAAGGGAAGAACGCCGTGGCTGAACCTGCTGACCAAGCCAAGCGCGAAAAGAAGAGGAAAGCCATTCAAACTTGTTCAAAATATGTCGATGCTGTCCTTAAGAAAATCCGGTTTGTAACAAAGGGGAAGAAAGCTGATGCTGACCAAACTCAGGCCACACCTAAGTCAGCAGAGAAACGGAAAAGGAAAGCTGAGCCTGAAGAAGAGAGTGAAGAAACTCCAGAGCAACCATTGCAGAAAAAGAAAAGAAAATCTTCGGAGTTAAGTCCCATTAATGCTGCTCCTCTTGAATCCATAATCTCCGACGATTCACATTTTGTCAAAAGTCTAGGGATTGACCTTGAAAAACCCCTACTGATCAAGGAGAGGAAGAACTGAGAAACAATGAAGGTCAGCTTCATGTTGAGGAAGCAGAGGATGATGAGGCTTGTAAAGAAGACAATGCTGAGCAAGAACTAACAGCGGATATTGAGCAGGCTGAGAATCCAACTGTGCCGAGTAAGACAGTTGATGCTGAGTTCACAGGGTAAGACTTAGCTGGGGAAGAACTCAATACTGATCCAGGGGTAAACTCACCTTCCGAATCTCTTGATTCTATTCAAGCTGACCCCTCTCCTCCAAAAGCTAAGAAATTGAGAAGACTTAAGAAAAAGGCTCGCAAAACGATAGTCATTGATCTTCTGGACGATTCTCCTCTGCGGGATCCCATCACTGACCTCTCCAAAATGCAATTCAAGTTCTTCTCCAATCCCGAGCATTCTCCAATGGAACCCGAGCAAAATCAAGCCTATATTACTCATCCTGAGAAACAAGCCAAGACTCCAGAGAATCCAATCCCTACCGAGCAAGAGCTCGATGTCCAAGCTGCTCAAAGTGAAAAGCATGCTAAGGAAAATCCTGCTCAAACTGAGTCAACTCCTCCTGCACCAACTCAAACCAATATTGCGCAGGTCAATATCTCTACTGATCCACCTCCTTCCACTCTAAGATCGTAGAATGTTGAGAAGTCAGTTCCTGCAGTGGACCTAAATAAAAGCCCAGGTGTTAACCAAGCTGGCCCCTATAGTTCCACTCAAATTCCGGGAACTGAGCAAAATTCTGAGGCACAATATGCCTATCTTCATGCCACTGAGTCTGGGCATCGAATTATTGACTCCGCTCAAACTCTTTTCTAGGATTTGAACACTACTCATGCCGAAGCTGGGTCTGCTAATATTGAGTCACCCTAAATCTCGTCTGTCACTCAACTCCTCAATAAGATCAAGGGTCTCAAATATCTAATAAGTGTTATGACAACGGTTCAAACACAGCAACCCAAGCAAGACTCCTTCGTTAAGCTAGCCAAACTGCAGTTAATGATGGTGAATCACATGAATTCCCTTCAAGGACAAATTAATGCTCTTTCTGCAGTCAACACAGGCTATGCTACCTCTGCTGAGTTGAATCAACACTTTACGAAGCTGAACTCTGAGCTTACTGGCACTCGCGAGCTAATCTCCTCAACTTCTCAATGCTCGGTCGATCAGATTAGCGAAGCTGTTCACTTACTCAACTTAAGCAAGGAAGAAATGGAAACCGACCAACTCAAAACCAACGAACTGTTGCAATACTCCCGAGCCACCTACAAACATGTGTGCCACACAAATGCTCAACGTCAATTCTATGACTCGGCTTTGCTTAAAATGTTCCATCAAGTTTATGCCTAGCTGACTAACATGATCACATGGTTTGGGAAATCCCATGAATATATACTAAGTCTGCTTAGTGCATCCCTTCTTGTGCATGGCTCTATCCTCGATGATGGTGTCCCTGTTTTTGATGGTCTAAATGAAAGCACGAAAAGGCTCAAGGCATTCTCAGTCAGGTTAACTCGTGCTTCTCTCGATGACACCTTCATTCCTCCTCCTCCCGATGCTGGCAAAACGGGGGAGAAAGAACAAGCTGATGAAACTCAGCGTAAATCAGGGGAAGCATCAGGTAGTCAGCAACGCAAAGGAAATGGCAAAATGCATCCTGCCGCTCAAGCCCAAGTTAATAGAAAGAAATAGCTTAGTCAATTATAGAACTTGGCTTGTACTTTATGTTGGTCCCTGGTAATTAGTTCCAAGGGGGGGGGGTTAGGAACTAATATAACTTTTCTCGTTTTTAAATTAAGCTGATTGGATGTTTATTTTGAGATTTTATTAACTCGGCCTTTGGTCAGCTTGGTGAGATATATCACAGGACAGCTTTAGTCAGATGTTGACTAAAGTTGTTTCCTTGAGAGTTAGGAATTGACACTCTTGAAGGTCAGCTTCTAACTCAGCACCACTTACTTACTCAGGGTCAGCTTAGACAATTTATATGCTGAGTAAATAAAGCAAACAACACATGCAGTTATAAGAGAGAGTTTAGAAATTACTCAGTATCACTTATCCTGGTTCGGCCTCTCTGCCTACGTCTAGTCCCTAGAGTCCTCCGGGTTTTTTGAATCCAATACTGAGCTCTTTAAAGGTAGAGCACAAACCAATTACAAGGTAGTTGAATATGCAAGAGTACCTTCCTCTATTCGTCTACTCAACTCCTGCTAAGTGCTACAACCCAGCACCTAGATTTCTCTACCACTGAAATGCTTACAACCAAGCACTCAGCTTTACACTCTCAATTTTCCTATTGATCACAGACTTGTTTCTTTTGAACTAAAGAACACTTTAGATGATTACAAATCAATCTAGCATTTACACATAGAATAGAAGAGTTGGTGTAAGATTCTTTTTGTACTTGAGTGCTTTTGAAACTTTCTCTCTTGTATTTTTCTTTTGATGCTTCCTTATATTTCCAGTTTTTCGATTGTCCTTTTATAGAAGGAAATCTGTAGATTTGATCGTTTGAAATTGTCTTAACCGTTAATATCAAAACGGCTCTTTTGGGGAACAATTTCTGGATGGCTTCAGACTGCACCGCCATTCCTTTTCTCTGTTTTCTTCAGGCGTCAAGTTTGTCTTCTAGCGTCTGGTTTGACTGTTTGTGTCAGTTGTCTTTTTTCAATAATCCAACATCCCATGACTCTTGGAATTAGTCTTTTAGGTGTCTTCGAGGTTCCAATTATTGGTGCAGAAGATTGGCAGACTTCGTCTTTTAGTGAACAGATCCTTCATGATGTCCTGACTGTTACTCAGCTTCGTTTGTTATTTTCGAATGTTCATCGTTCATGCTGAGTACCTTCAAGGTCATGTCCGTTCTGTTTAATCACTTCTGAATAAATCTTCAATCGTTAGTCAGCTTCGTTTTGCTTTTGATTTTTACTCCACTCAGCTTCTATTCTATCATGCTGAGTTCCGTTTTGCTTGTGCTAACTTTTGTCCTGTCTTTACTTTATATATTTTTGCACTCAATATTTAACAAACATATTAGTACAATTAAATCAAAGCATCTAAATTTAATTGCCTCTTAATCATGGATAATTTTGTCAAATCAAAATCTTGTGGAAAGGTGTTTCAACAAACTCCCCCATTTTGATGTTGGCAAAAATCATAATTACGGAACTCAGTTATAAGTTGCCCCATGATTGATATTCTTGATATAACTCCCCCGTAAGGGTTGCATACATTTTGTCTTAATTTTATTCTAAACCTTCCAAGATCTAATTTAATTAGACTTGATACATTCGTGTGTACTGACTCAGTTTTGGAAGGATGTTGTTTCTTAGTTTAGTTTTAGTGTTAATGTGTTTAACCTTTTTGATTCGTTTGTTCAAACTTGATTAGTCAGATCAGGAAGAAAATTGATACTTGTGATATTGGATTTAAACAACAACAACAAAACAAAACATATTAACCTAAACATGAGACAACAAAAACAGGTAACAGGATATGGTGCCAAGTCTCTAGACACAGACTAGCTAGATTTACTTCTTATTTCTTTGAGCTGAGGGATCTACATGAGCAATACCTTTTCCTTTGCTTCCAGACGCAGTTCCTAAAGGCTGAGGCTGAGTTCCTCCTTTACTTGTCTCCCCCGTTTTGCCATCATCGGGTTTGTAGAGGAAAGTTTCATTCCGTGCGGCGGAGGAGAGATACTGAGAATAGCGCTGGAGCCTTTTGGTGCTTTCACCTAAGCCATCAATGACTGGCACGCTGTCGTCCTGGATATGCCAAGGAATCCTAAGAGAGCTGCTGATCATAATGAGGAGGCATTCATGAGATTTGCTCAGGCAGGTGAGGGAGCTTGTGATCTGACCAAAAGCTTGATGGAATAGTTTGAGCAGAGCAGAATCATAAAACATGCGCTGGCCATTGTTGATACGCATTGCCTTCATGATAGCTTGTGAAAAGCTCATGAGTTCAGTGTTGGAAATGGGATCAACATCCATTTGGGCTCGGTCAATGTTGAGTAGTCTGACTGCCTCACCTAATTGGTCAATAGTACACTGAGAAGAGGAGGATACTAGATCACGTGTGCTGGTCAGCGCAGTATGAAGTTGGGTGAAACATTTTTGAAGTTCGGTAGAGGTGGCAAACTCAGCATTGCCGGGTGAACTTAATTTGGTTAGCTCAGAATTTAATTTGGTAAAACAGTCTTGCAATTCAGCAGACGTAAAAGATTCAGAATTGGCAGGTGCTCGAGAGGTGGTCAGTTCCGCTGCTAGCTTAACAAAGTAGCTTTGAAGCTCAGTGGAAGTGACATACCCTAGATTGATTTCTGACAGTTGGTGAATTTTGCCTTCAAGCGAATTCATATGGGTGGCCATTGTAAGCACTAGTTCAGTCAGTTTTGCAATTTGCTCTTGGTTCGGTTGCTGAGTTTGAACCGTAGTGATAATGCTAACCAAATCCTTAAGCCCTCGAAGTTCATTCAGAAGCTGAGTGATACGTGACAGGTGGGAGGACTCATCTTGAGGAGATTGGTGACCATCAGCTTGAGTAGTATGGAAATCATGCAGCAAGGACTGAGCAGAAGCAATGACCCGTCGGCCAGACTCAATAGCATTCAAGTATGCAAACTTGGCAGTATTGGACTCAGAGGCTGGTACTGAATTTGATGGTGGTGGAGGAGTTGGTTCTCTGCCAGATTGAGTACCTTGATTGGTACCTGGACTTTGATTGATCGGATGAGCTGAATCATCAACATGTTGTGTTGGGGGTGGAACTTGATTCGATAAGTTACTCTTCTCAGCTTGAAGAGGTGAAGTGGAAACAGGAAGTGTGTCACTTTGAGCAGCTTGAGTTGGATTTGCAGGGTTTTTGGCTTGTTCCTCATCCTGAGTAACAGAGGCTTGCTTTTCCACTGGATTTTCTGGTGGTGACTCAGTGTCATGGGAGAAGTACTGAAACTGGATTGTAGAGAGGTCTGTTTCAGGCTCATCAATGGGAAAGTCATCCATGAGATCAATTTGCTTTTGCGTTTTCTTTTTAAGTCATCGCCGTGTCTCAGCTCTTGGTGGTGAATGGTCAGTTCGAATACCTTCACAGGACTCAGTAGCAACTGTCTCCTTTTCTACAGGTTGCTCAACAGGACCCTCAACAACATTACTTTCTTTCTTTCTCTGCTCAGCATCATCCTGAGATTCTTCAACATTGGGATATTCTTCCTGCTCAGTATTAACTTCTTGGGGCTCAATATGTTGCTCAGTCTCTTCCACAGCTTCCTTTTCTTGGCCAGTTCCATGACCTTCAGGTTGAGTAGAGGCTAGTGGGACAGCTTCTACTATCTTTAAGGAGTTACCCTTTTTATTTTTCTTTAAAGGGGTTTCTGGAGTTTCTTCGTTCTCATCCTCAGGCTCTTCTTGCCTCTTTCTTTTCTCAACATGCTCCTTAGCCTTGTCAGCTTTAGCTTTCTCTCTTGATGAAAGCCTTACTTTCTTTGGGACAACATGAATGTCCTTGGAGCAGGTTTCTACAGCTTTCCTCTTCTTCCTTTTCTCAGGCTGAGCTGTCTCAGGTGACTCAGCATGAGCCTCAACATCTTTTGCAGGCTCAGCTTCAGGCTCAATTTCTTGTTGCTCATCTTCTTCATCGTCCTCATCAACTCCAGCTCCTTCATAACCCTTCAAGGGTTGATTATACAACAGTCCATCCAGCAGGACTGCAGTGATTTCACTTCCCAAAGTGTTTGTCTCATTCACCGTCTCTATTTGCTTGTCCTGTATAATTTTGGTAATGATTGAGCCCAAGTGGAGTTTCTTACCACTTCGTTGAAACGCTCCAACTAGAAAGACGGGAAGATTGAACGGAGTGCAGGTCAACATGTGCCAGATAAAGCACTGTTCGAAGTTTGATGCGGATGAAGCTGAGCTGAGTTTGGGGAAGATAAAGTTGGTCAGCATGAAGTGGACCATCTTTTGTGCTTTACCCATACAGGTGCTGGGTATTTCCCCCTTATGATCTTTGGGTTTACAGAACCCCTTTAGCTTATCAGATGTGGCTTTTGGTATTTTCTCCTTTGTCGTTCTAAATTGAATTCCTTCGTCTGGTAAGTCTAGCAATGTGGCTAGATAGGGAGGGGTTACAACGATTTTCTGACCTTTAATAGTAGTCTCCAGATAGTCAGAGTCATCTGCGTCAACATGTAGATTCGAGTAGAATGCTCGTACTAACTTGGGATAGGTTGTTCCTGAAAGAGAGAAGAGACCTTTCCATTTGTTTTTCTCGATCCATTCGCAGAATGGTTTCTCAGACGAGACGAAACTTGGAGAAAACCATCGGCACTTTAAAACCTCCAGATTGTTGACCTTGGAGTGTACCTTGATCATTTTCCTTTCGATTTCCGTTGAAGGGCCCGCGAGGTCAGTGGGTTTTTCTGTGGTTTGAGTTTTAGGGGTTTTATTTTTGCCGGGAGCCATTGTTGAAGATTTTGAAGTTCTTAGAGAGAAGGAAGTTCGATTTCAGGAGATTACAGTCGTAGTAAATGAAGAGTGGGGATTCTTCCACTTTATATAAATCTACGACGGCCCTTAATCATTAACTAGCCATTTTTACCTAGGGAGGTTCAACCGACAAAAATTCTGTCAATTATGACATCTTCAGCGCATGAGATTTGCCATTAATGTGCGTCTTCCCAAGGTGCCAGAGGTTACACGTGTAGGTTCTCTTTACACGAGTGGGTTTTTACTAGGTTTCGCTAGAATTCGAAGCATCCACGATATTTATTGTCTAACTTTTGAGGAATAATTTCTTTATCACTAATTAACTCGACATACATTACTCACTCAGCATGTGTATTTACTTAGCATGGGGTGATTACTCAGCTTTTATGCCTACTCAGTATCATCACTCAATATATATGTTAATCCAGTATAATATGGCTTTTTCATTTTCAAGCTTAGTAAGGAGTAGATATTGTACTCAACATGGCATTTGCACAATTATTCAAAGTTCCACTTATATGACAATTGTTCAAAACAGATTTTAGTTAGAGTGGATTTGACATACCAATTGCTTCCCTTAGTGTGTTGAATTGTTCTCGTGTCAAGGGCTTTGTGAAGATATCTGCAAGCTGATCATTTGTTGGTACGTAGGTCAGCTTAATCTCATCTTTTAGTACATGGTCTCTGATGAAGTGATGCCTTATGCTAACATGCTTCATCCTGCTGTGTTGGACTGGATTTTTGGATAGATCAATGGCACTTTTGTTGTCACATTTGATCTCTATTGTCTTTGTTTTGACTCCGTAATCCTCAAGCTGTTGCTTTATCCATAGGACTTGTGCAACATAGCTTCCAGCAGCCACGTACTCAGCTTCAGTTGTAGACAGAGCTACGGATGATTGTTTCTTGATGAACCAAGATACAAGACAGCTTCCAAGGAAATGACATCCTCCTGAAGTACTCTTCCGTTCTAGCTTATCTCGTCCATAGTCAGCATCAGTATATCCAATGAGTGTGAAGTCATTTGAGGTTGGATACCATAGACCTGCATCAACTGAGCTTTGCAAGTATCTAAAAATTCTTTTTACAGCAGTTAGATGAGATTCCCTGGGGTCAGCTTGATATCTGGCACAATAGCATACTGAGTATTGAATGTCTGGTCTGCTGGTAGTGAGATAGAGTAAAGAACCTATCATACCTCGATAGAGTTTACTATCAACTGACTTACTCTTCTCATCTTTGCATAGGACCGTATCAGTACCTATGGGGGTTGATATTGGTTTGCAATCTACCATGCTGAATTTCTTTAACATTTCCTTTGTGTACTTAGACTGACTTATAAAGATGCCATTCGTTCCTTGCTTGATTTGAAGTCCAAGGAAGAAGTTGAGTTCACCCATCATGGACATTTCGAACTCAGTTTGCATCTGTTGGCTAAATTCTTTGCATAAGGATTCGTCAGTAGCACCAAAAATTATATCATCAACATATATCTGTGCAAGTAGGGTATGTTTACCCTTTTTCTTAATGAACAAGGTTGTGTCAGCTTTTCCCCTGACATAGTTCCTGGTCAGTAGGAAGTTGGTCAACCTCTCATACCAAGCTCTTGGAGCTTGCTTTAGGCCGTACAGGGCCTTTTTGAGTTTATAAACGTGATTTGGAAATTTTGGATCTTCAAATCCAAGAGGTTGATTAATATATACCTCTTCATTTATAAAGCCATTAAGAAACGCACTTTTTACATCCATTTGGTATAGTTTAAAATACATATAACTAGCATAGGCACACAATATACGTATAACTTCTAATCTAGCAACAGGAGCAAATGTTTCTCCATAGTCTATACCCTCTTGCTGACTATAGCCTTGGGCTACAACTCGAGCTTTGTTTCTAATCACATTTCCATGCTCATCTAGCTTATTTCTAAAAACCCATTTGGTTCCTATGGGCTTTTGATTCCTAGGTTTAGGTACTAAATCCCATACCTCATTTCTGGTGAATTGGTCAAGCTCTTCTTGCATAGCATTGATCCAATATTCATCTTGCTCAGCGTCAGCAAAGTTCTTTGGCTCATGTATTGAGACGAGTGCAACATTGCTGAGGTATTTTCTAAGTTGATCTCTGGTCATTAATTTGTTGTTGGCGGCATCAAGAATGGCTTGTTCTGTATGTCCTCTTGGGATCTTTACTTCCTTGGGCAATGTTGAGTTGTTTGGAAGAGGTGTTTCTACAATCTCTACAGGAATAGATTGGTCAGCAAATGATATTTCAATTTCTTGCTTACCTTGGGTCAGCTCCTGTATGGTTGACACAGAGGCTTCTGGTTGATCAGCGGAAGCTGAGCCTGGTTCATCTTCTTCAGGCTGAGCTGACTTACCTATAGGGTCAGTTTCATCAAACTCAACATGTACAGATTCTTCTACAATCTGAATTCTTTTGTTAAATACTCTATATGCTTTATTGTTTGTTGAGTACCCTAAAAAGATCGCCTCATCAGCTTTAGCATCAAATTTAGCAAGGTTGTCTTTTGTATTGAGTATAAAGCATTTACACCCAAAGGCACGAAAGTATCCAATGTTGGGCTTTCGACCTTTCCAAAGTTCATATGGGGTTTTCTTAAGTATAGGTCTAACTAGAGCCCTATTCAGTATGTAACATGCCGTGTGAACAGCTTCACCCCAGAAGTACTTTGGAAGCCTATTTTCACTCAGCATTGTCCTAGCTATTTCGACAACGGTTCTATTTTTCCTTTCAACGACCCCATTTTGTTGAGGTGTTCTAGGAGCAGAGAAGTTATGGTCAATACCACTGGTTTCACAGAATTCATCAAACTATTGGTTTTTGAATTCTCCACCATTGTCGCTTCTAATGTGAGCTACTCTTAGATCTTTGTCATTTTCAAGCTTTTTGATCAATGTGATAAACATCTCAAAGGTTTCATCCTTGCTACTCAGCAAGATGATCCAAGTGTACCGAGAGAAATCATCTACAATAACCAAGGAAAATTTCTTACCTCCCATGCTGAGTGGCTGGATAGGTCCGAAAAGATCCAAGTGTAGTAATTCCAATAGTCTTTTGGTTGAGACAATATTTTTGCTATGAAATGACTTTTTAGTTTGTTTGCCTCGCTGACAAGCTTTACACAGTTGATCTTTTTCAAACTTTAATTTGGGTAATCCCTCAACTAATTGCTTTCTAGCTAATTTGGCAAGAAGGTCCATGCTGACATGCCCAAGTCTCCTATGCCATAGCCAGGAGTTGTCCTCTTTAGACACTAAGCATATGTTTCTAAGTTCAACATATATACATTTTCTACACGAGGGGCAGTTAAAATTAATTCATTTGTATTTCCCTCGAGTATTTGACACTTAGTATCATCAAATACAACCTTTCTGCTGCTCTTACAAAGCTGAGCTACACTCAGCAGATTGTATTTGAGACCTTTAACTAAGGAGACAGACTCAATAGTTGGGTTACTGATAGGGGTCAAAAACCCCTATCTTTGGGTACGGTTTTAGGACGGTTTTTAGAGTTATTTGGTTAATAAGCGAGCAATTCTCGCATTTAAATGCTTTTGTGTGAGTTAGTTAGGAATTGAAAACATTCTATTTACTTTTCGTCGTTTAGGCTCGTTTTGTAATAAATTTAGGCAAATACGGCCGAAATAGCATGCGTATTAGAATTCCGTTATCTTTTGAAGCTAATTGGTCCGTCAAAAGTCGCACCAAACGAAGCGTTTGCTCAAAATGAGCGATTGACGGATCAATTTGGCTTTTGGACTAATGTTTTTCAGAGTTTTTATGCGTGTGCAGGTGTGAAGTCGGACGAAAAAGGTCGCGGAACTCATCGAGCTTGGATCGAGCACGCTTCGGGCGAAAACGCTCGGCGAGCAGGGCCCCACGGGCCATTTCTGCTCGCCGAGCAGGCCCCCAGGAGCCTGCTCGCCGAGCAGGCCACCAGGCGCCTGCTCGGCGAGCAGGGGGCTGCTCGGCGCGAGCAGCCCTGCTCGCCGAGCAGGCCACCAGGCGCCTGCTCGGCGAGCAGGGGGCTGCTCGGCGCGAGCAGCCCTGCTCGCCGAGCAGCCTTCCCTGCTCGGCGAGCAGCCCTGCGGGAATTGGTCAAAAAGACCAATTCCGCCCCCACGAAGCCATGTTCGGCCCCACGTCTTCCTACACCAACAAGGACACGAAAATAGGTCAAAACGAGGCCCGAGACACGTCTATAAATAGGAATTTTCAATTGTAAATTAGATATCTTTTACTTTTGTAATTAGCTTAGCTTCCACCTTGAGAAATCCTCTCCACCTCCTCCATATCCTTCAAACCTCCATTGAAGACACCTCCGAAGCTCCGGTCACCGAGGATTACTCAAGCTCCATCCTTAAATCCTAGAAAGACGCCTGCATTGGTAGACAGGTTCCCTGAAAGGGATTTTTCTTCTTTTATATTCTGTCTAGCCTCTGATACATGCTATGAATTCTAGGTTTATTGTAACTTCGTGACAATACATCCATCTTTGATATATAATATAGTTTTTGTTCATTCAATTGTTTTGATATTTTAATCTTTGTCTTACGCTTTGTCTAATTGGTTTAACTCATTCGATAATCCCAAAATTAGGTTGGCACATATTGCGAGCTGAATCTGACCTAGTCAGTGCCTATAGGATTGACGACCCTATAGAAGATTAAGCCCAAATTACTGAGCCTTAGAGCTAGTTTCGGCCTTACAAGGGAATCACGAACTAGGGACTTTAGGAGGATAGGTCGGGTTAATCGCCTTGGACATAAGCGACTTAGTTTCAATTCAATTTCTTAAACATTCTATCATTGTTATCATCGTATCCCTTCATGTTCATTCAGTTAATTGCATTGGTAAAAGATCAATTAGGGGTAGAGTAATTTAGTTAGGTTTAGAATAACTTAGCTAGAATTAGATAACTTAGTTAGAATTAGATAACTTAGCTAGGATTAGCATAATTCAACCTAGGAGTAGATTAAGTAAACAAACCAAACTCAAAACCCCTAAGCCTAGATAACATCCGAGACCGAGTAGCTTGATACTTGCAGAAATAAATCCTGTGGACGATAACCTGGACTTAAACCAGAAATTTATTACTTGATAACGACGGGGTACACTTATCCCTCAAATCGGGTTCTTCGCGGAACCCGCATCAGTTACCTCCGATAGTACCTGAGCCGACTATCTTACCCTTCTTGTTGTCTCCAAAGCTTACACTTCCACCTCGTTTAAGCTCTAGTGTGATGAACTGAGTTTCATCACCTGTCATATGCCTTGAGCATGCGCTGTCTATATACCATAGTTTTGACTTCTCCACGCATGTCAAGCTGACCTGCAGTTTAAACTATTCATTTTTAGGTACCCAATTTCTTTTGGGTCCTTTCTTGTTAGTATAAACAGGTGCAAAATCTTATTTTAACTTGTGACGGCATACTTTTATGGTGTGGCCTGGCTTACCACAGAAATCACAAAAAGCCACCATTTGTGGGTTGAACTGAGTATAGTCAGCATTATTGTGTTGGGCATGCCAACATACTTTTGTGGTATGCCCTTTTCTTCCGCAGAAGTCACATTGGACAGTCCGCTTGTTATGCCAACACACATCCTTTGTGTGTCCCCTTTTTCCACAATACTCACATTGAGTAACTTGCTTATGCTGACTAGTATTTGCGTACTCAGTATGGGCTTTATTTCTTTTTAAGCCCTTCTCTTGACTCTGAAACGTTGTGATATCTTTTCTAAGTTTCTTCGACTCAGATTGAACCTCCGTGACAAACTTATGTAGGATTTGCATGTTGGTATGCAAGTCAGAGTTGTCCTGGAGAAGATATCGGAGGTCACTCAGCTTGACCTCTTCAATCTCATCACAGCGCCTGCTGAGTGCCTTAATCTTTTTGTTACACTTCTTAGTTAGTGTATATAAGTCACTCAGAGCATTTACCATTTCGTTTCTAAGTAAAAGTAAGGATGTTACCTCATTGTTGTGATTCTCCTGGTCAGTTTCATCAGAAAAGTCAGCATGCTCAGATTGGGGTTGGTCAGCTCCATCATCTGCCATAAAACATATGTTGGCTGTTTTATTTTGCTCGGCTTCAGATGATGTTGACTCATCACTGTCACTCCATGTGGCTACCATAGCCTTTTTGCTTCCCTTCTTCTCTTTCTTGAGGTTGGGACAGCTTGACTTGATGTGCCCGGTTTGATGACACTCAAAACATGTGACAGATTTCGAGTTGTCCTTCTTGTACTTGTCACTTGACTCAGCTTTGTACTTGTCATTTCTTCTAAATGATCTTTTGCCGTTTCTATCATTTCTCCTGAACAGCTTTTTCATTTTTCTGGTGAACATGGCCAGCTCCTCATCATCAGTTGACTCTGCTTCAGTTGAGTCAGCTTTCATCACAAGGGATTTTTGTTTCTTATCTTCTAATTTTTCTTTCTCTTTGGCTTCAAAGTTTTTCATATAGATTTCATGGGTCAGCAGGGATCCGATCAGCTCATCATATTTGTAGGTAGTCAAGTCTTGGGCTTCTTCTACGGCTGTTTTCTTTGCTTGCCAGCTCTTGGGTAGACTTCTCAGAATTTTCTTCACTTGTTCTTCTTCAGTGAAGTTCTTTCCAAGCCTTTTTAGCTCATTTATAATGTTTGTGAACCTTGCGTTCATTTCTGAGATGTCTTCATTCTCCTTCATTTCAAATAGCTCGTAGAGTCTCATATGTTGATTGACTTTAGACTCCTTAACTTTGCTTGTGCCTTCATATGTTACTTCAAGCTTCTTCCAAATCTCTTGTGCTGACTCACAACCTGAAATCTTATTGTATTCTGTAGCATCTAACGCACAGTGAAGCATATTTATAGCCGAAGCATTATTTTGTAATTTTCTGAGGTCATCCTCTGTCCACTCAGCCTCACTTTTAACAATTTTCTCATTGTTAACAGTTTTGTATGGCACATGTGGACCTTGAATAATTACAAGCCATGCACTCATGTTCGTGGCTTGTATAAAGTTCTTCATTCTATTCTACTCTGATCAAGTTGATATTTGGAGTGCTGGTGTCCTGCTCCATGCCCTGTTGGTTGGGGTTCTTCCCTTTCAAGGTGATTCTTTGGGTGCAGTATCCGAGGCGATTAAGAATGCTGAGCTCGATTTTCAGAGTGGAATATGGGAGTCAGTATCTCAACCTGCAAAGGATCTAGTATCGCGCATGCTTACAAGAGATGCTTCAGCAAGATTAACTGCTGATGAAATACTGCGTAAGTATCTTTTACATAACCAAATTCGATTTTTGTTTCGTATTTTGTATGAATCCTATTACTGTGTCATCTAATGCGATATGCACTTTTGCAGGGCATCCATGGATATTGTTCTATACAGAGCCAACTTTGAAGGGATTGACGTTCAAATCAAAGTTTAGAAATCATGTATCGTTGACTGGCCGAAAACTAACAGCGCCAGCAGGTGTGGAGGAGTCTGGTGATTCAAGGTTGGATGAGCGAGATTGTGAATTGGCTGATGTCCTTGCAAAGGCGATTTCACGTGTCAGAATATCTGAACCAATGAGAAGGAGAAGCAGATTGTGTGTTGGCACCAGCCTTATCCGCCAAGAATGTTTCTCTAATATTAAGCTTAACAATCTCTGTACAGCATTCTGATCTTTCTGTACGTATTAGCTGTAGCTGGCATTAACAGTAACGTAACATCGATAACGTGTATATCTGTTTCCTCTCAAGTCATGTCATTAGTGTGTCTGAGCTATGTTTTAGCCTCACTAGGCATATTGTAAAAACATAGCTTCTTGACCTTGTTAGTTTCTTCTAAATAGAATTGGGGTGTTATTGTGTTTTATATTATTGAGAAGAAGAATCTAATTATATTATATTCTTGTTATCGTTTTCTTATTATCTTCGTCGCTCTTCATTATTTTCCAAATCAAATATCTCTATACAAGATAACAATAACCATATGCACAAGTTTGGTGTGACAACATACCTTTCAATACCACTTTCAAGAAATCAATAGAATTTTGAAGTTGGCAATATCCGGCAAATTAGCTCAAGTTTGACAAATTTTCAATTGTTGAAATTGTTTTTATTTTGTTTAATTTGACAAATACCAATTTCAAAATATACTTAAATTTTGGTTTAACCTAAATTGATTATGGTTGTCAATTTCAAGGGTCAATTTGACCCTTACCAGTTTATGTTTCTTTGCCACAAGACAAATAGGTGTGAAGGAAAACCTAGTAGATGGGTTTTGTAGTGAGTTTAAGTTTAAAATGAGTCCATGACTAAGGACCCAAATTGAGGCTATATTTATTGAAGGGGTTTGAATGGCCGAATGAAAATGACCTAATTTGCTTTGGAAAAACTTATTGTAGAGTTTAGGGATATAATAATTTTAATCACACACTTATATTAGTTGATAATGTTCAATTTAAAGTTTTAAGTTAAATATTTTAATTTATGAGACTAAGACCTTGTTTGATAACCCACTTAATGACTTAAATTAAAATATTAAGTATTTATTTAATTTAAGTGTGTTTGATAATAATTATTTCTCCACCACTTAAATTAGTAAATTAAGTTAAAAATCACTTATTTTGATAAGTCAAAATATTTAATTTAACATTTTAAGTTAGATATTATCAACTAATATTTTTATAACAATTATAAAATTTTATATTTTGAGCACTTATAATATCCGGCACTTAAAATTCAATACTTATTTTTTTCAGTTTTATCAAACATCACCTAAGACTATGTTTGATAAAAAAAAGCACTTAATTTAATTGATTAAACACTTAGATTAAGCGTGTTTGATAATTTTTTTCGGTTAACCACTACATTTATTCAATTAAGTTATTATTCACTTAAATTTATAAATTAAAAATTTTGACTTAATTTTTTCACTTAATAAGCTGATGCAGAATTTTAGTTATGTGAAAAGCTATTCACTAGTATACCCTTAATATTTTAAAATTAGAACATAATATAATTATCTAACTTTAGGGGGCGTTTGGTTCACATGAGGTAAGGGAAAATGAATGAAGAAAGGGAAACCAAAGGAAAGAAAAGGAATAAGCATTGATTCCCCTATGTGTTTGGTTATGTTTAGGAAAGGGAATGCAATTTCAAATCTCTGGAATTTTTGAACTTTCAGATTTCTAGAATTTCAAAAAAAATCTTGAACTTCAAAAATTATTAAATTCTGAAAATTTTGGAACTTGGATTTAAAAATTTTGAAATTCTGGAATTTTTAAAATTCCAGAATCCGAAAATTCTGGAATTTCAAAAATTTTAAAATTCCAGAATCCGGAAATTCTGAAATTCCAGAATCTAGAATTTCTGGAATTTTAGAAATGCTGAAATTCCAGATATTCTGAAATTCTAGATATTTTGGAAGTTCAAAAATTTTGGAATTTTTAAAATTCTGAAATTCCAGAAATTCTGAAATTTTAGAAATTTCAGAAATTTTGGACTTTTTGAAAATTCTGGAATTTCAAAAATTTCAAAAATTCAGAAACTCATGGAATTTCATAAATTTCAGAGATTTGTGGTTCGATAAAATAAAAAGAACAAAAAAATTGGGAAAGAGAATCCAATTCCCTACAAGATTTGGGGTAATGGGTTAACCTAAAGTGAGGTAATCCTATAATCTAAAATGGGTAAAGGGAATGATTTTTTTTGTTAAGCAAACAAGAACAAAGGGAATGAAACCCTCTCATTCCCATTCCCATTCCTAAAGACCCCGAACCAAACACCCCCTTAATGTCTTCTTTGAGATCCATAACTTTGTAGATTTATACAGCAAGTCCTTAGATAACATGTGAATAATTGTAGAGCTTAGGAATATAATAATTGTAATCCCAAACATGGTTAATAAGAAGGGATTGACAGAAATTGGTATGACAATGTGTACGAGAACATGACTAAAATCATTCAATAATCAGTGTGCTGTGATTATGATTGTGATTAAGATTTTTGAGAAAGAATGTGCTAATTTTGAGGGTTGTAAGTTGAAGTTGCCAAAGTGGAACTCCAATAATCTTACTTTTTGTGAGCACGTTTCTTTTTTTTTTTTTTGGTAGAAAATGAAAGGAAAGCAAAGCAAAACAAGCAACTACACCGAGATTAGCCTAGTAAAGCTAACCCCAATCCTATCCTCTAAAAGAAAAGGAGAAAGAGCGATAGGGGGAACGGTAAGGGTAGAAACACCTAACACCCCCTCGTGGCCTGCCGCCGCCAAGTGATCTGCAACACGGTTCTGCTCCCGGAAAATATGGTTGAACTCAAGGATATCAAATGAGGGGCTAAGCCTCTTAATAGCATTAATAAGGTTGCGGCTATGAAGACCCATGGCATGACTACCCAAAATCATATTGATGGCCTCCAAGTTATCTAACTCCACAGAAAGCCTCTTAACACCCAGCCTAATCGCCAGCTGGATCCCAGAGAGAATGCCCCAGAGCTTCGCAGAGAAGGAAGAACCCAAACCCAAATTCTGGGTAAACCCAGAAAGCCAGGTGCCTCCTGCATCCCTAAGAACACCTCCGGCAGCAATCTTACCATTACTGAGGCAGGAACCATCAGTATTCAGCTTCACAACCCCCTCTCTCGGCCTGCTCCAGCTCACGAGGTGGACATCACTACTCGGGGAAGATCTGGCAAGGGACTCACCTTTGAAACTATCAATAATAGAGGAGAGTTTCTTCAAGAAGAACTCAGCTAAGTTAGGCAAAAGCACAGCTTTATTATCAAAAATCTCCTCGTTCCTCCACTTCCACACTTGATGACAGATAATGGCAAAGAAAATGTCCCCATGCTCCATATAAGACAATAACTTTCCCCTAATACCATCTGAGAACCAGTCGTTCACAGAATGGGACATGAAGGAAGAGAAAGTATGATGAGGGAGAATTTTCTTCCAAACCTCTTCACTCTTAGGGCAATCCCTAAGAGCGTGGCACAACAATTCAACATGGCCTCTACATCTACCGCAAGCTCCAGAGGTCGCCAAATGCCTTCTGTATCTATCTGAGTTAGTAAGTAATCTGTCTTTAACGCCCAGCCACAGGAAGCTCCTCATGTGGTAGGGGATTTTAAGGGACCAAATGGTCTTCCAAATATCCGAGGGATTATCAGTCCTGTTAAGGGAAAAAGCTTCAAAGGCAGATTTGCAAGAATAGACTCCATTGTTAGTCAGCACCCAGCAATGCTTATCCATGTCTTCCTCTTGATTACTCACCTTCACTCCTCTAATTCTAAGGAGAGTCTCAAGGCTAAAGAAAGAATCAAATTTAGGCCAAACCCAGTCCCCTTCAGAGTCCACCACATCGGCTAACCTCTAGTTTTGGATATCACTAGGCGGAGGGGGGGGGGGGAAGTGCACACATCCACTAAAGGTTTATCCCCAATCCAGGTATCAAACCAGAAGCTTATGGACTTACCATTACCCACATCCAGACCAACCCCCGAGCAAAACTCAGCAAAAACGGCGCTAAGCCCTTTCCAGAGGAAGGAACAATTGATAACTCTCTCTTTCGGGCCCCCAAAGATCTTATCTTTTCGATACTTACCACAAAGAAGGTGAACCCAGAGAGAGGAGGGGCATTGCCACATATGCCAAAGGAGTTTCATTAATAAAACTTTATTATTATCCTTAGCTCTCCTAATGCCCAAACCCCCTGAATCTTTGGGCTGACAAACCTCACTCCAAGGCACCAGGTGGATCTTTCTTCCCTCCGCAGCTTCCCCCCATAGGAACCTTCGGTTAATCTTATCAAGATCATTAAGCACAGGATTCAGAAGCTGACAAGCCTGCATGATGTGGTTGGGAGCAGCGGAATTCACAGATTGAATTAAAGTCAGACGACCAGCGAGGGAGAGAGTCTTGGCTTTCCACGTGGCACACCTCGTATTGGCTTTGTCCAAAGTATCTTTAAAAGAAACTTTAGACACTCTCTCACTATGGAGAGGAATCCCCAGATACTTCCCAAGAGAATTAGTAAGAGGAATACCAGACAAATCACTTAATCTTTTATAAATTTTCGGATTCATATTCTTAGAGCACAACATCCTAGATTTCTGGATATTAAGTCTCTGACCAGAGGCCGAACAAAAACAATCCAGAATATCCATAATGACACTCAACTGCTCCTCATTACCTTCAAGAAAGATAAGGACATCGTCCGCAAAGAATAAGTGGGTCACTTGGGGACAGAAACTGTTGATGGCCACCGGGTGGAAACTCCCAATATCAATTGCATCTTGAATAAGGTGGGACAGCCTCTCCATAGCAATAACGAAAAGGAAGGGACTCATAGGATCACCCTGATGGATGCCCCGACCCGGAGAGAACTCCTCCAACATATCCCCATTCACCATAACCTGAAACACAGGAGAAGTAATACAAACCTTAATAAGATTTCTCCAACTGTCCGGGATCCTAGCTCTCTCCAGACTCTCCATCAGGAAGTTCCAGTTGATGCGATCATAGGCCTTCTCCAAATCCAGCTTAAGAGCCACAATGCCTTTCTTCCCTTTCCTAATCTTCATAGTGTGCACCATTTCTTGGGCAATCACCACAATATCCATCATTTGTCTACCAGGTACAAAACTACCCTGATTCTGACAAATGATCTCCGGAAGAATGCCACGGAATCTATTAGCCACAATTTTTATAATCGTCTTGTAAAGAACATTACAAAGACTGATGGGTCTCATATGCAAAAAGGAAGAAGGCTTATCAATTTTAGGAATAAGGACCAGGAGAGTTCTATTAACCAGCTTGATAACTTGCCGAATTTGATTGGATGATTCTCGTAGTAATAACCTGCAAAACAAAACCGGAGACAGGATCTCCGGGAAAACTCTCCGACGATCAAGTCAGTTTTATATGGAATTTAGTAAATCGATAGTCGTGTATATAGGAAAAGATGTGAAAAAACTACCTCTCTCCTAGCTTCCTTATTTCTTTTATAAGCACCTTTAGGTAACCGCCTTCGGCGGTTACTCCTCCTGTGCCACGTCCCCCACGTAGTTAGGTACGTGGTCCCTTATAACCGTTTCTCTGAATGGGCGGTTTTAGTGTATTTATTAGGATTCCGGGCTTTCCTTTATTAGGAGCTCATTCAACTCGAACCATGGGCTTAAGTTATCGTGGGTTGGGCCCGTGTTTTGGATTCGGCCCAATTGGCTTCGCGAATCATCACATGCCTCCCCCCTGGTTTGGTAAGAGCCCTTTTAGGGTCTTTTCATATGTCCAGGCAACTCTTCACATTCGTCTGGGTATTTGAAATTTGGGGGTTTTAACCAGTAGCTCTTTTATTTTCTGTCATTTCTTCTCCAGCATCAACCCTCTTGTCTTCATTCTTCCCTGCGCTTTTTCTCACATGTAAGTTTCTCTTCCTGTAACTCCTTCAACCATTTTATTTCTGTTCGTTTCCCTTACCGATATGTCAAACCCTGAACTTGATTTCACACCCTTCGACGAAAATTACAATCGCGAGGTGCCCCATGAGGTTGATGATATGATCGATGAAGTTTCAACTAGCTCTCCTAGGTCTGATTCTCATCCCGTCGAGTTTCTCCATCTGGCGAATACGACTGATGAGGGCCTAGGTTTCGACCCTAGGAAGTTGATTCCACCACCTATCCCAACTCCCCGCTTATTACCGAAGAAGGATAGGTCGGGAAGCTTAGTTTGCCGCGAGACGATTGACGACTTGCGGGAGTAGTACCCCTGGCTTCAAGGCCTGGAAACAAGCATTCCCGGGGAAAATAGAGGTCCCGGCGACTTCCTAAAGGGGTATTTTACCATTTTTGTCGCCCAAATTATCTGCGGTTTCACGTATCCGCTGGCGGATGAGATTGCTTCCATCCTTGATGGTTATGGAATCGCACCTGGACAACTGCATCCCAATGGATGGGCCGATTTGACCCTGGATAAATTTTTGGCGGATTGTCTGGAGGTCTCCTTCTCGCTCAAGATCTTCTCCAAGCTTCACCACTTCAAAAGTTCGGGGGAGTATTTTACCTTCATCCGACAGAGCGGTTACTACGGCTTTGATGAGAAGTTGAACAAAATCCGCGAGTGGGATAAGTCTTATTTCTTCATCAAGTTTAATGAAGAGAATCCAAATTTTCTTCGCCACTGGGGTCGACCTAATGTAAAGAGTTTGAACTTTGGTTATCCGAGCAAGGAAGAATCCGCCATTATAAAATTCTTGAAGAACACTCCCCCTTTCATATGGACGTATGATCAGGCATTCCATATGTTAAGGAGCCGAGTGGCGATTGCCTATCGCGAGGGAGATCATGTTGTCTATATCCCTTATCGCGTTTTCGTACAAGGTATTGTTAGTTTATTTCCCTTTTGATGAATTCTTTTAACCCTTTGCAGGGGTGACCCTTTATCCCAACTCGCTGCAGATCGAGAGGCGAAAGCTTTGGCGAGGAGGAAGAAACGGCTGGCGGAAGCAACCTCTTCCGCAGGGGCAAATCCATCTGTGGGGGCGTCTCCTTCTGTCGAGGCGACTTGTACTGCCCTTGTTTCCGTGCCGCCGGACCCCGTTTCTGAGGACCTTACATTAAATCGGAAACGGAAGAACAATGCGGATGTAGAGTCTTCCCGCCCTAAGAAGAAAAACACTTCTGCGGTCTTGCCTGTTGGTGGTACGCCCGTATCCTCCCCATCAAAGGAAAAGTACCACGCTTCCTTCCACGAGGTATTATAATTTGCCTTCTTTTCTCGTTTTCTTTATTTTCACGTTTCTCGGTTTTTTTATTTTCCGCCACATCGTATTCTCTTGACTCTTTTCCTTACGCATTCGCAGCCGATCCCCGATATGAGCGGATGGTGGACTAGAACCTTCGGTAAGGCTGTGAGCTTTTCCTGTAAGGACATTGTTTCTTCTATAGGCAATGTCCTTGGACGACTCCCATCTGCCTCTCGCATCCGTGAAAAGGTGCCGCTTCCAACTGCGATGGAGGGAATTGAGAAGCGTGCTATAGAGGTATACTGCTTTTGACTCACGTTCTATCTTTCAACTATACGCCTCCTTTTGCTCTTCCATTCATGTGTCGCCCCATGTGCAGATTATCAATTTTGCGGAGGGTGCCCTCTGTAGGGATGCTGAAAGGGCGAGAGAGCTGGAAAACCTTGGTACTGAATTGGCGACTCAGAAGTCGCTCCTTGATGATGTCCAAGGCAAGGTAAAGTTTCTCGAGGATGCCTGTCAGAAAGCTGTCAGCGAGAGGGAGGAAGCTCTTAAATTACTCCAGGCTAAGTCCAATGAGCTTCAGAAGGCCGTTTGATAATCTGAATTCGGCCAACGAAGCTTTGGAGATGCAAAAGAGGAAGGCGAAGGAGATCATAGCTGAAGATAGCTCCCGCATCTACTGGTATGGAGAGCGGATCCATGCGGCCTATGAACATGATCATCCAGAGCGCGTACTCATTCGCCCCAAAGTTTCCATTCCTGAAAAGGATTTAGCTGAAAAATGGGACAAGTTGGAGGCGGAAGATGCTGACATGGATGAGGTACTTCTCCTTGACTGGCAGAGTTCCAATGTCTTTCCAATCAGCCGCGAGATCCCAAACCAGGATGTAGAAGAAGGTGCACCGCAGAATGTTTCTCACATCGAGCCAGAGGTACCTCGCTCTGATGCGATTACTGATCTTATTGTTGGGGATTCGCTTGAAGCAGATCACCCTAAAGAAGATGGGGAAGCCACTGGAGGCGAAGGGGACAACAGGGGCGAAGAGGAAGAAACTGTAGTATAGTTTTATTCATATCTGAACTTTTGTATGTAACAAACTTTAAGCATATATTAACCGAGTGACTTTACTTTCTTCGCTTTCCGTTTTATTTACATGTGCAATTTCTATGGGGTTTCTATCCCTTGTTGCCTTAATGTCGGTTACTTTCGTATGCGACCCTTGCCTTTTGCCAACTTCATACTTGTAATTTTTCGTAGTTAGTTTTGTTTTCGTTAGGGTGGCCAGACCCTTTTCGCAATTTTAGAGTACTCGTTTATTCGCTTAATTTTATGTCTGCCTTGTAATTCTTAAACAATCATAAGGTTTGATCATAAGGTTTTGCGAATGATGCGTAATCATGCATCCGCCTTTCTTTTTGTAGGCAACACATTTATGTGTTTCTATTATTAGTTGAGAAGGACATGCATTCAGCTGTTGCATATTAAATAATTGTAACCGTTGAATATCTTTATTTTGCTTAAAAATAAAAAACTTCACGTTACATGGATACATAAACTGTGTGGGATCAAAGCCTCATTAAAACCTTTTATCAGAAAACCCAGTGGGAAAAAACTCATAAAAGGAAAAAGAGTACTCGTCATTTCCCTTAACTACTCAGCCTGTTTGTATTGGCGCAAGTTCTCTAGATTCCAGGTGCGCGAGAGCTTTTTCCCGCTCATTTCTTCTATTTCAAAGGTTGCCGGTCCCAATTTCTTGGATACCCTGTAAGGCCCAACCAATTGACACCCAATTTTCCTTTGCCTTCTCTGGATTGTATTTTGTCCGCCTTTTTCAAGACCAAGTCTTTCTCGTTGATTATCACCTTTCGCACCCTTCTGTCATGATACTTTTTGATTCTATTGCGGTATACTGCCATTCGCATGTAAGCTTTTTCTCTTCGCTCCTCAACAGAATCCAATGCATCCTTAACATTGATAGGATTTTGGGTGGCGCAGTAATAAATCACCCTGTCTGTAGGTGACTTGACTTCAATAGGAAGAACTGCTTCGGCCCCATAAACCAGCGAGAAGGGTGTTTCGCATATCGCTGCTTTCACCGAAGTTCTGTATGCCCATAACATATGCGGTATCTCATCTACCCAACCCGTTTTCTTATCACCGAGTCGCTTCTTGATGCCCTGAATCATGGCTCTGTTGGTAACCTCTGTCATACCATTCGATTGGGGATGATTTACGGAGGAAAAATGATTCTTGATCCCCATGCTTTCGCAATATGCTTTGAATTTGACACAGTTGAACTGGGTACCATTATCGGTTATGAGCATTTGCCGGATTCCAAACCGCATGATAATGTTCTCTCGTAAGAACTCGATCATTCGCTCAGGCGTTTGAGCGGTTACTGCCTCTGCTTCTACCCATTTGCTGAAGTGGTCCACCGCGACTACCAAGTACTTCCTTTTCCTTGTTGCTTCTAGGAATGGGCCCACTATATCGATCCCCCACGTCGCGAATGGCCACGCCGTCATTATAGTGACTTGTTCGGGTCTAAGGACATGCTTTTCATTCGCATGGATTTGACAGCTGCGACATTCCGCTACCATTTTCTGGGAATCCTCCACCACCTTTGGCCAATAATATCCCATCAACTTGACTTTTCTTGCCAATGCTGCGGATGCCTCATGTGCACCATAAATTCCTACATGGAGTTCTCTCAGCACGTAATCTCCTTCGTTGCGGCTAATACATTTCAGCCATGGACATGTATACGATTTTCGGTACAAAGTCCCATCTCGAATTGAGTATCTCGCTGATTGCCCAATTAGCTTTCTGGCCAAACTTTTATCAACCGGTAAATCTCCATTTTCCAGATATTGGCGAATGGGCATCCGCCAATCTTCATCATCTTCTAGCTCTTCGATAACCATAATCTGGTTGGCTTCGAATGCTGGTGACGACCTTATTTCCAAATTACATGCTTTTTGGCTCCATGGGTCCCTACTTGCTGCCGCTTTTGCCAACTCGTTAGCCTTCTTATTCTGGCCCCTTGGAACATGCACCATCTCCCAGACGATTCCTTTATGTGTTAACTCCTATGTCAATCTACTAACAACCTGATGATATTTAACCAGATCTTCCTGTTTCACCAGATAATTCTTTGTGATCTGATTTATCATAAGCTTAGAGTCGCTGTAGATTACCACTCTTTCTGGCATAAGCTCGTTAATCAATTTCAATCCGCATATCATTGCCTCATATTCTGCAGCATTGTTAGTAGTTTTGAATGTTAACTTTGCTGCATAGTACAGGCGAATAACGTCCGGACCTTTGATAACGACTCCCAGTCCAGCCCCATTTGCGGATAATGCTCCATCTGTGAACATACTCCACTCTTCTTTTTGTACTTTTGGACATTCATTTTCATCCCACGTGAACTCATTCACGAAATCGGCAAGTACTTGACTTTTTAAAGCTGGTCTTCCTTCATAACGAATGTCGAATTCTCCCAAGCGAATTGACCATTCCATTAATCTTCCGGATGCGTCAGGTTTCTGCAATACCTTTCGCATTGGAATGCCAGTTCTCACAATAATAGTATGCGCCTGGAAGTATGGCTTTAACCTAGCCGCCGTGGTTATCACTGCGAGAGCCATTTTATCTAACCTCGAATATCGAAGTTCTGCATCCTTTAAGACTTTACTCACATAGTACACCGGATACTGTTGCCCTTCTTCTTCTCGCACCATTACGGTGCATATCGCCGTGCTGGTGACGGATACATAAAGAAATAAATCTTCTCCATCCACTGGCCTGCTCATCAAGGGCGGATAACTTAGTAATCGCTTTATCCCCTCGAATGCTTCTTGACAATCCAGAGTCCACTCGAAGGACTTAGATTCTTTGATGGCATTGTAGAAAGGTAGACATCTTCTAGCAGAGCATGATATGAATCGCCCTAATGCCACCAACCGCCCATTGAGTCGTTGTACTTCTCTTATGCTCCTTGGAGTCTTCATCTCCATCACCGCCTTAACCTTCTAAGGATTCGCCTCAACTCCCTTGCCACTAACAATAAAACCCAGGAATTTGAGGCCATATTTGATCAGTACTTCCATAATTTCTTTAATATCCTGCGGATGATCTTGCATTTTTTTGCTTTTAATGATCATGTCATCTACATAAATCGAGAAGTTCTCACCTGATTTGTCTGAAAATATCTTGTTCATCATCCGCTGATATGTTGCTCCCGCATTTTTCAGTCCAAAGGGCATCACCTTGAAGCAATAAGTCGCCTGATGAGTTATGAATGACGTCTTGATCTCATCCGCTTTCTCCATTGGTATTTGGTGGTAACTGGATTTCACATCAGTGAATGACAAAGCTTCAAATCCCGCAGTCCCATCTACCAATATATCAATGTTAGGTAGCGGGTACATATCCTTCGGACAGGCTTTATTCAAATCTTTGAAGTCTACACACATTCTGTATGTTCCATTTGGCTTTTTAACCAATACTACATTGGCTAGCCATTCTGGATAGGTGACCTCTCGGATTGCATCTGATTTTAGCAAATCTGCTACTGCTTTTTCAATCGCCTTCTGTCGTTCTGGCGCATGCCCCCTCTTTTTCTGCCGCACCAGGGTTGCACTTTTATCCACATTCAGTCGATGTGTTGCTATTTCTGGGCTTATCCCCTTCAGCACTTCATCTGGTGCGGCGAATGCCGACTCGCATTGGATCAACACGTCGGTAATGGCCTTCTTCATTTCTTCTGATAGTTCTGCTGCTATCCTTACTTTCTTGTCATCTGAAATGGCGAATAACTCTGTTTCTCCCAACGCCTCGGCTGGCAACTTCTTGTCAACTTTATCTTCTTCATCGGGCTTTTTTTCAAGCGATATTGTATAAGCTTGTTGAGATGTAAGCTGGTCACCCTCAACAACCACTCGCCCTTGATGCGTTGGCAGGTGCAATGTCAAATGCTTCATCGAAATGAGCGACTCCGTTTCTGATAGAAACGGATGCCCCAGAATTATATTATAGGCCAACGGAAGATCCACAATTGCAAATTCCAGATCCCCTCTCCACTTTAGGTTCTTATCGCCCATTTCTGTCTCTAGCACAACCTGTCCACTGGTTTGAGATGATTGACCTCCAAAACCAATTACATCCATGAAAGTATGTTCTACTCGCTCATCATGAATCCCCAACTGGTTGAATGCAGTTCGAGTAACAACGTTGCAAGAACTGCCTGTATCTACAAGGACCCGCTTGATGTCCCATCCTTCAATGGCCACCGTGATCACCAACGCATCTGCATGCGGCTCCGTGATTCGCGCAAATGGATAATTGAGGGCATCCCCCCTACTTGTGTTGCTTTTTCGCTGTTCACGGCGAGATCTTTTTGTTGGGGGCTCATAGATTCCGCCAGCTATTACGTTAATCACTCCCTTTTTCTGCTTCTTTTCTAGTCTTGCTTCTGTTTCATGTGGGACTATTGTTTTGTCATCAGTCGCTTCTTTTCTAACAAATTGACTTAGCTTGCCTCTCTCGATCAGCTTTTCGATCTCCTTTTTCAATTCGTAGCAATCATTCGTATCATGACCATTCAATCTGTGGAACCTGCAGTATTTATTAGGATACCGCCCCAAACTGGTTCGACCTTTCACCTCGGGAAACTGCACATCTTTCTTTAAGGGGTTCTTTTCAATCCAAAGTAACACCTCATGGCGAGTCGTGTTCAATGGTGTTTGATATCCCCCTCCTTGAAAGGAGCGATCACTTTTTCGGACAAAATTACCCTTGGATTGGGTTTGATTTTGATGGCGCCGATTGTCTGAAGTGGATCTAGCCGCATCTCTCTCTCGCCTGGTTTGAGCTCTATGCTCCCTGTTAACATCATCCACCTCCATGAATTCCTTTGCTATTTTCATTAGTTCGGCCACCGTACGTGGCTTATTGCGAATGATTTCCTCCCGCATGCTCCAGTCTGTGGTTCCATCTGCCATTATGTTGCGAATGCTCACGATATCTGGATTCTGCAACCACACCAGGATATCATTAAATGCCACGACAAATTCCCTCAGCGACGTGTAATTTCTCTATTTGATCTCTTTTAGCTGTCTGTCCGTCACGTCCGCTGTTTTACAACCTACAAACTTTGCACAGAAATCACGACTGTACTGAGCCCAGTTGTGAATGGATTCGGTGGGTAGAGATCGGAACCAGTCGGATGCTGCTCCACCCAAAGTGGTCGAGAACAATCGACAAATTATGCTCTCGCTTGCTCCTGCAACATCCATTAACTCTCTATAGTTCCTGATATGCGCCTCAGGGTCAGAATTTGGATCCCCATAGTATTTAGGTATCGCCGGTGCCTTTATTCTGTGATCTGGAATAAATTCCCGCAACGATGGGGCAAAAGGCGAATCACTCTGCACCACTGCTATCGCCCTAGGAGTGTACCCCATTCGCTCCATCATGTTTCGCAGTTGATCTTCCAATTCAGTATTGGGTTCCCGCCGAACTTCTTCCATCCGCTGCTGGTGAATTCTGGGTGATATCCACCTGCCATACTGTGTTGACACTTGTTCTCATTGTGGGTCTAACCGTTGTCCAGTTATTGGATCAAAATTCTAAGTGTGCTCCCGCCCAGACATATTCGCTCCAGTTATGGGCTCCGTTTGTTGTAGCGGAAAAATTCCTTGCATTCTTGACATCGGTTGGGATGCTTGCCAGGTCGGATGGATCGTCATATTAGGATCTTGGTGCGAGTAGTTGCCTGGATTGCTATGTGGTGTCATGCGACTACTCTGACCCACTCGAATTGTCTCTCGAGACGACTGCGGAAGCGTAGATATGGCAGGAATAGTTGATGGTTGTGTCGAGGTGACAACGGGCTCTGGAGGAGCAGCCGCCACGGCGGTATTGTGATCAGTGATTGCAGTTAATAAACTAATCATTCGATCTCCAGCCGCTTGGCTCATATTCGTAGCCAAGACCTGTCCTGCCATTTGCACGAACTCACTATTCGACATCTCCATCTCAGTTTGCACTTGGACCTCCAATAATGGACTCAACTGTCCTGAAGGATTCGACGAGCTGGGTATCACAGGCTGTGTACTCGCAGGCTGCGAACTCACGGTCCGTGGACCTCTTGAGTTCATACTAGTTGATCTGGTTGTAACTCCGGTTGTTCGTGATGGTTCTGACATGTTCCTGGTGTACCTTTAACCAGATGTTGGTAAAAAAGGTCCACGTTCACCGCACCAATTGATAACTTGCCGAATTTGATTGGATGATTCTCGTAGTAATAACCTGCAAAACAAAACCGGAGACAGGATCTCCGGGAAAACTCTCCGATGATCAAGTCAGTTTTATATGGAATTTAGTAAATCGATAGTCGTGTATATAGGAAAAGATGTGAAAAAACTACCTCTCTCCTAGCTTCCTTATTTCTTTTATAAGCACCTTTAGGTAACCGCCTTCGGCGGTTACTCCTCCTGTGCCACATCCCCCACGTAGTTAGGTACGTGGTCCCTTATAACCGTTTCTCTGAATGGGTGGTTTTAGTGTATTTATTAGGATTCCGGGCTTTCCTTTATTAGGAGCTCATTCAACTCGAACCATGGGCTTAAGTTATCGTGGGTTGGGCCCGTGTTTTGGATTCGGCCCAGTTGGCTTCGCGAATCATCACAGCTCAATATCCTTAGACCCATTGAACACACCTATGATAAACTCATAGATACCCTCCTTCACAACACCCCAGTGCTTGTGGTAGAAGCCAGCTGGAAGACCATCAATACCAGGAGCTTTAGACGCCCCAATGCTGAAGATGGCATGGTCAATCTCTTTTCGGGAAATAGGAAGAAAGGCACTCTGACTGATATCCTCACTGATCAAAGGAAAGGTAGCAATAGAGTGAGCCCTCTCCAGCTGAACAGGATCCTCTTTAAAAAGCTCCTTATAGAACTCCAGAGCCAAATTCTGAATCACCTCATCTTCATACACCCACTCCCCATCAGAATCTTTGATAGCCTCAATTCTATTCCTCTGCCGCCTGATCATAGTAGACAGATGGAAGTACCTGGTATTACGATCCCCATCCCTAATCCAGGATTTCCTAGACTTTTAGAACCAGAGAATCTCCTCCTGCCTAAGCACAGCTTCCAGCTCCTTCTGAAGGGTTCTAAGGAGGCCATCTAAACTGTGATCAAACCTCACATCCAACCTACGCTGAACGCCCTCCATCCTTTTTAACAACTTATTCTTTCTTCTAATAATGTGCCCAAAGACATTCTTATTCCAACCAAGCACCTTCTTCCTAAACCCTTCAGAAGCTTGCAGGACATTCGAATGAGGTTTCCAATTATCTTGGACGAACTCCTTAAACTTAGGATGGGACTCCCACGCCAGCTGGTACCGGAACGGTCTCTTCCCCCTAGGCCGGTTGCCTCTCAAAAGTCTAAACAAAATAGGGCAATGGTCCGAATGACGAAACGGAAGATTTAAAACAGAACACTCAGGGAAAGAAGTCAGGGCAGCCACATTAGCATAGACCTTGTCCAAACGAACAAAGGTACTATTGCGTTTCCAAGTGAATCTATGACCCGAAGCCCCCAAGTCGGAAAGCCCACATAAATCCATATTATTTTTGTGGTGAAGACAGCGATTAACATAATGATTGGAACCTCCTCTCTGGCCACTCATAAGGACGATATCATTAAAGTCTCCCGCAATAAACTAGGGCTCAGAGATGCTGCCACTCATCGAAAAGAGGATCTCCCACAGCCGTTTGCGATTAACTAAGATCGGATCAGCATACACAAGGGTAGTCAAGAAGGGAGTAATACCAGAAACGCTCACTTTATAGTGAATGAACTGCTTATCGATACTAATAACATCAAAATGAATCCGATCTGGCCTCCAGAAAAGCCAGATCCCACCAGCTCGGCCAGTAGCCTCCGATCTAACACACCTCTAGTTCTTAAACTTATTAACCACCTCATCTGCTTTCTCTCCATGAATCTTAGTTTCCAGTAAAGCAAAACACGAAGTGTTAAACTGTTTAATTAGGTCATTAATATGGATACGGGTAGCCTTGCTAGCCGCACCCCTAACATTCCAGCACAACAAGTCCATAGAAAGGAGGAGACTAACCGCACCAACCTACCTAAGCCAGGTATTTACTAGGGGCTCCTGAGAGCCTCACCGAGGTACCCGCAGGTCCCCTCTTCTCTAAAAAAGCCAAGGAATTCTGGATGCTTTTTTGGTTGCCCATTGGCCTTTTCAAGCCAGGTTTAATAACCCCCATTGGATTCCCAATTCTAGGTCCACCAGTAAGAATAGAAGAACTACCCTCATTAGTTTCCTTCATCTTTCGGGCTGCCTGAACCAGGGGGCCCCCCTGAGCTTCATTCTTGGAAGCAAAGAGGGGATTAACAAAATCAACCACTAGCTCAGAAGACACAACAGACTCCAGACCCGGCAAACTGTGTTCCATAAGCTCATCTCCCTGGACAGGCTCATGAACGTCTTTAATAGATAGGGCACCAAACCTAGAGCCAGACCTAAGAGCTAAGCTGGTACCAGCCTCCTCCCTAGCCTTGGGGATATGCTTCTCCTTCACACTAGGGGCAGCCATAGGCTTAGAAGGAGCGGAAATCCCCTTCTTGATAATATCAGGAGGAAGATTCTGCATAATAGGAGGCTGAGTTCTACGACGAGTAGTCCGTTTAGCTACCATCCAAGGACCGAAGTTTCCTTCATTCCATTGGTTACCTACAGAAATACTCCCACTCTCCATAACAGTCTCCTTCAAAACACTCTCCCTTTTGGGGCAACCTTCCTGAGAATGACCATAAATGCCACAATCATAACAAATGTTATGTAAGCCTTCATATTCGATAAAGAACACCTTGTTCTGTACACAGAACTTAGATAATAAGGGTTTCGCAAGATCCACATCCACACAAACCCTAGCAAACTTGCCCCTAATGGCACCAATAGTAGTCTTATCCACATGGTAGACCTTCCCAACCATGCCTCCTATTTTGCTTAGGAATTTCTCACTGTAATACTCAATGGGAAGGCCCAGAAACCTAACCCAAGTCAAAATCCTGTTAACAGTAGAATCATGGGGATTAAAATTAGGAACCCAAGGCCGTAAAGCCAGAACGTGGTTGGAAATAATATATGGGCCCCCCTTGATCACAGTATTGTAATCCTCAACTCTAGTAAACTTGATGACATAGAAGTCATTTTCAAGGTCAGTAATACTGACTTTCCCTTTCCTAGCCCACTGGGCTTGAATCCTTTGGGCAAAATAATTAAAGCTGATCCTCTTCCCCAACACCTTAACTATCAAAGACACCTTCCACTTCTCTCTGAGTTCCCTCTTCTCTTCCGAAGACAGTCTAATAACCGGACAAAGAGGAACATCCTGGACACCATCCTCCTCGTCCGAATCAGAGAAAAGATCCACAGAATCCCCTACCATCTCCACTTCCTCAAAGCAGAGCTCCTCCTCAACTACTCCCATAACAGTGTCTTTCCAAGACCCTTTACCTATCCCGTTATTGCCAACTGCAGTCCTGGGGAAGGCCATGTTCCCCTGTCCCTGAATATCATGCCCAGCCTCAAAAGGGCTCTGACTCGAGGCAACCTGCCCCCCAAATGCAGCCTCAGCCTGCCCAGCACTGACCGAAATAGGACAATCAATGTCAGGCACAATGCCGGAAAAACCAGGCCAACGCCCAGCCCCAGCATCGGCAGGCCCCCTGCGGTGCCCGGCGCCATCAGCAGGGAGGACAGGCGCCGCACAGTCCGCATGCGGCAACTTGCCCACCCGTCCATCCGGGATCGCGGGGAGCAAGGGGCGGGCAACCGCGTCACCCGATCCCATGCGCCCACCCCCCAAACATCCTGCAACCACTGCCCCAGGCACAGGGCACCGCTCGTCCAACCTCCCTGCCGATGAATCCCCCTCCAGCGGCACCGCCTGCGTCCCAGCTGAATCCGCAAGCAAGGCAACCGATCCAGGCGCCACGCCCCTGTCCCCACGATCCCAGGCCCCTCCAGCCCCCCAATCCCCTAAACCGGCGCTGCATCCTATCGGATCTAACCCATCGGACCCTTGCCAAGCCCCCCGACCTCGCTCCCGGGAGCGGTCCCTCACCCGCTCGCCATGCCCCCTCTTTTCCCTTGCATCCCCTGTCGAAGCCACAACGTCGCCAGCCGACACTCCATCCTGCACCAGATCTGACGCCCGCCCTACCCTAGCCGCCCGATCCGCCTCACCAAGATCGGAATTGCCGCCATCACCACCCCCCTCTAAGGTCCGCCTAACCCTAGGTCTCTTTCTCTCTCTGTCTTTCGCCATCAGATTTGCGAGAGAGAAGACAGATTTGAGAGAGATAAGATAGATCTAATTAAAGGGTTTATTATTATTATTATTATTATTTCAAATTTAATGGCCTATTGATAATTTATGTCGGTATTTAAAATTAATATATTAAGACGATATCTGATAAAATTGAAAATTAATTTCTGAATAAAATAAGTACTAAATATCGTAGTGGAAAGTATTCAACGAACGTAATTGTTTGACAAATATTAAAAATAAACACTGAATTTAAAAATATTAGTTGATAATGTTCAACTTAAAATTTTAAGTTAAATATCTTAAGGGTTAATTATAAAAAAAATACCATGTGGTTTAACCGATTTACGATGTGGTACTTGTGATATTTTTTTTTCAAACACATCCTTGAGGTTGTCACCATTAGCAAAATCAATGAAACGACCAAAAATTCTGTTAAATCACAGGGGCAATTTTTGAAAGATTTTTTTTTGACTTTTTTGGTTGACTCTTCTACTTCTTTTTCAAATACAACCTCGAGATTGTCATCGTTAGCAAAATCAAGAAAACAACAAAAATTCTGTTAAATCACAGGGGCAATTTCGGAAAGATTTTTTTTTTACTTTTTTCGTTGAATTTACCTCTTCTTCATCTTTTTCTTTCTCTTTCGGAATTCCAGAAAATCCAAACGTTCATCACTTCTGGAATTTCCAGACGTTGACGCTCTGAAATTCCTAGGAATTTCCAGAATTCTGAAAATTTTAGAATTTAAAGAAAAATAGAAGAAGAAAAAGAAGAAAAAAGGAAGAAGAAGAGAAAAGAGGAGGAAGAAGAAGAAGAAGAAAAGAAATGAGGAGGAGGAACGATGGAAAAATAAAAACAATGGAAGAAGAAGGAGAGAGAAGGACGAGAGAGAGAGAGATAACCATATCAGCATTATAATAGAATCACCGTCGTTTCCTTGAATTTGCTAACGATGATAATCATAAGGTTGCGTTTGTAAAAAAAAATACCATAGGTACCACATCGCAAATCGGCAAATCATAGAGTAGTTATTTGTAATTAATTCATATCTTAATTTATGAGACTATGTTTGATTAAAAAAACACTTAATTTAATTGATTAAGCACTTATTTAAATTAAGCGTGTTTGATAATTGTTTTCGATTAACCACTTAATTTATTCAATTAAGTTATTATTCACTTAAATTTATAAATTAAAAAATTTGACTTAATTTTTTTAAGTCATACGCTAATGCAGAATTTTAGTTATGTTAAAAGCTATTCACCATTATACCCTTAATATTTTAATATTAGAATATAATCTAATTGCCTAACATTAATGTTTTCTTCGAGATCCATAACTTTGTAGATTTATACAGCAAGTCCTTAGATAACATGTGAAGCAAAATCAATCCTTATTCTTTTTCATTATTAATATTATTATCATCTTATTTTTAAAAATTAAGAACCTGTGAACCTAGTGTAAAAATTCTAGCTCAAACTTACGTCTTTGTTAATTTTCATCACTAACTACTTAAAAAATGATAAAATTGAATTACAATATATATTATATGAAGAAAAATTGAATAAGAGAAACAATAATCAAGGCCAATTTGATGAACAAGGCTTGATTTTTGAAAGATCCACAAATAATATTTCGCTAAATATTGAAGAAGGAATATATGGACAAACCGATCAAATTTTTATGAATGGTTTGCAAGATCAAATCACTAGTCAATTATTTAATGCCTAATTTTTTTGCAACGATTTTCAATTTTATTTCAAAATTTATAATATTTGTTAAATTTAGACTTTGTGTATTTAATTTATCGCACTTTTTCTTTAAATAAATTAAATTAGTATAAAGGGATAAAATTGTCCTTCTATAATTTTATAATTTTTTAGAATTATAGTTATCAAACAAATTAATTAAATTCAACACTTAATTTTTAGTATCAACCAAACGGTTTTGTAATTTAATACTTTCAGTTATTATAATATTCAGCCCTTAATTTTTCAACACCTAATTTTAAGTTTTATCAAACATCGCCTAAATTTTATATATATAAACAAAAAAAACTCATAAGAATAAGTGCTTTTCTAACTTAGCTATAATTTTTAAATCGTAATAAGCTAAAAATTAATAAGTACTTAATATATTAATTTTAAGTATTTAATTAGGTCATCGAACATGTCATAGATGTTTATAAACCCTTATATACTCTTATATGTTATGTGCGACTGCATGGGTAGGTTCATTCAAGGCTATAGTACACACAAGCTGGGTGTGGTATCGGTCAAAATGGAGGAAGCAATGGCACTCAAGGAAAGTTTGGGTTGGGTTCTTTCTTTAGGTTACAGCTCACTTATGGTCGAAAGCGATGCAAAGGTTGTGTTGGATTCGATACGAACACAACATCGAGATCTCACTGAGTTTGGACAAATTATTCAAAACATTAGAGAGTTTCTTCATAATCACCCAAGTCTTAAGGTAAAGTTTGTTTCAAGGTTAGCGAATGGGGCAGCTCATGTTATGGCACGAAATGCTTGTACCTATGCTAACTCTTTCATTCATTGGATTAGTCCTGTATTCATTCTCAACATTCTGTCTCAGGATGCTTCTTTCTGTTATTAATATATTGCGTTTTTTCAAAAAAAAAAAAAAGAGACCAACAACATGATAATAAGAAGACATTTCTTATCCAAATAAGGTTCTATTCTTTTTTACTGAAATTAAGCAAACTGAACTGAACTCTACTGAAATTAAAATAACAATATAATCTTTTAAAAATAGCAATAATTAAAATAAAAGGCTTATAATAATAATAATACTAATACTAATGATAATAAAAAAAATTATAATTATAATAACTAATGATAAATTAGTGAACTGAACTGAACTAAACTAAATGCTACTGAACTTAACTGAAATTACTGATACTGAAATTAATCGACAAAGAACAGGGCCTAAAAGGCAATCATTTTCATCAGGCATTTGATCCTATAGATGCCCATGGATAAGGGAAAGGCCATAGCTAAGCGAAACTGGAAGATGGCCTAGGTAATGGTGGAAATAGGCTGGAGATTCTGAACCGAGGGGGCGATAAATCGACAAAATATTTATGGATGGAAATGCAAATGGGAGACATTTTCCCCTAAAACCTAAACGTGTGTGGAGGAGGGCATTATACCACCCCTGAATCGTAGTGTGTGTGTGTGTGTGTCCCCCTAGGTGTTGGGCATGAAATAGAGAATGCATCTCTGCCCTCGTCTCGCCTCGTTGCCACCCATATGTCTAGGAGACATACATGGTGTTGTTATCAACCAAAATAAAAGAGGATAAAAAGATGAGGAAGTCGTCACTTAATCTAATGGGCAAGTGGAGACATTGGTAATAGATTTCGAGGGGGATACGAGGATAGCAAACAAACCTTGAGTCGTGTGTAAAAAAAGTAATGTCTAAGCTATTGTTAGAGGAATAAGAAGTTTTCGTATGAAAAATAGAGGATATCAAAGGGGTTAGTCCAGATGTCATGATTATACTAAACTAAACACAAATCCATCTATCAAGCATGTGGTATAGAATAAGAGGAATCAAGCACCAAATAGGTACAAGCCACACACAAAGAAGTGAAGTTGTTGGATTCAAAATTCACTCCTGAATTGAACTATCCAGAGTGATTGAAAATTTTGCTCATGGTGAAGAAACTGAAGGGCACATACCAAATGTGCGTTGACAGATCTAAACAAAGTCCATCTTAAGGACAGTAACTGCTCCCAAACGTATATCAAATGGTGGACTCAACAAAAGGATATTTGGTATACTTGTATAAAGGGTAAATTATATACGTGGTATACAACTTTTCCCCCGTATCATATTTATTGTAAAACCTTCAATTTCGCACACTAAACTGCATGACTTTATGGTTGATCTCCCGATATGGTGTACAACAGGGAAAAATAACACAAGACAACAATAAAACATATATTTATCGTAAATCAAAATCTGTAGAAAAGTAGATGCAGTCCAATCTTCAGCATTTAGGTCATTCCGAACATTCGGATTTGAGTCGTTTCTTTTGATGCAACCACGTAGATCCACTGATCCACGTACAAGATAAACCCTAAGTTTGGGGTAAAAAAACACAAGACAACAATAAAAACATATATTTATCGTAAATTAAAATCTGTAGAAAAGTAGATGCAATCCAATCTTCAGTATTTAGGCCATTCCGAACATTCGGATCTGATTCGTTTCTTTGGGTAAATTACATACGTGGTGTATAACTTTTACCTGTTATCACACTTTGGTGTACAACCTTTAATTTTGCACACTAAAGTGTACAAACTTCAGGTGACCTCGTACTAAAGTGTACACCCGGTTATTATGACCTGTCAATGAAGGTCAACGATGCCATGCCATTATTTTACCCTTCCATCTTATTAAAAACGTGTCCCTCCCAAAATAAAAATACCTTTATACCCTATTCCTTATTTCCCTCCAAATTAACTTTGGGAACTGTTTGCTCTTCTCCCAAAAAATGATCAGACACCATTTCCCCTCTCTCTCTCTCAACTTATCGTCTTCCTTCATCCTATATTTGTATTCTCTTCTCGATTGCGATTTCAAAACCCTAGAACAAAGCGACAGAAAAAACATAGAAATTACAAATCTTTCGGTGATTCATCGTTACCTGTGGGATACTCGAATCCAAATACCATGCATGTAAGTGAACTTGTCGATAATGGCGCCTTCATCTTAAGGTTTCTCATGTTGAAAATAATGTTATATTGGGTTTACGGATCCTTTTTTTTATTTCCCCAATTTTAAACTTTATCTTCTTTATATACAAACAGTATGAGCAAAAGGTAGACTTAAATAACCATGTGTGCTTGTTGGGTTTTACGATGCGCAGGTACATGTATTATGACTCAACGTAGGAAAAACCCTTCTTCTATAACCAGCAGACATAAAGGAACAACAATGTCTGCAGTAGACAGACCATGCGAGTATTATATTGTAAACTTTTTGTAGTTACTATGTAAGTGGTAGGGTATTTGGGGTAATTGTTTAATAATAGCATGCTTCTGTTTGGAAAGTGGACATTCATTTATGTGTTTTGTTTGTTAGGTAAAAGTTGTAAAGGATGTCATGTACTTTGTTATTGAATTGTGAATTTATTATTTTAGAAAATCATTTACTTTGTTAACTGTATGTGCATTTATTTATTTTAATGCAGATCTTGAAGATGGATATTTTTATATCATTTTATATTACAATGGCCATATGGATTGGCATTGATATGTTGGGGGAGATGTATACATATGTCCTGATGCACATTAGGATACACTGTCTCTTCTTGGGATAGTAGCTAAGGTGGTTAGTTTAGACTGTATTGGCCACTTCCAATACTACTGGATGCAATATGATGAAGAAATTACAACAAGTTGAAACATCTAGGATCAGATGACGACGTATATCATATGGCACTAGCTGGTGTACAATGTGGCGAGATACATATCTTTGTGAAGCCATTGACTAGAGAGGACATAGTCATAGAAGCAGCTTCTGTGCCAAGGGGAGTTGTGCTAAAAGAGATAGATAAAAGAAAAGACTGTACTGATGTTAGGAAGAAGGTTAAAGGAAAAAAGAAAGTGGTAATGGGGTTATTGTGTCTTGGTTATAAGGGAGAAGCTAGTGCAAGTGATAATGTGGGAGGTGGTGAAGCTGTTGGGATTGAGGGCGTAGTAGAAGATGATCATATTGGGATTGAGAACATGATTGGAGCTGAAGATGGTGGTATTGATATGAGAGAAGATGAAAATGTGGGGATTCAAAATATGAGGGGGCTGAAGCTGTTGGGATTGAGGGTGTAGTAAAAGATGATTATGTTGGGATTGAGAACATGAGTGGAGTTGAATATGGTGGTAATGATATGAGAGAAGATGAACATGTGTGGATTGAAAATATGGGAGGGGCTGAAGCTATAGGGAATGAGAATATGGGAGGGGCTGAAGCTGTAGTGAATGAGACTATGGGAGGGGTTGAAGATATGGGGATTGAGAATAGAGCTGAAGCTGAAGATGTGAGGATTAAGAATAGAGCTGAAGCTGAAGATGGTGGGATTGAGAATATAGGAGAGGGTAATCATGTTTGGTTTGAGAATATGGTGGCAGATGATCAAGTTGGGTTGGATAACATGGAGGCAGATGCTCATGTTGATACTAAGTATAATGGAGATGGTGAGCTTAATGTTGGTGTCGATCATACTCTTGGGTTTGAGTATACGGGGGAAGATGATCGTGTTGATGCTAGGTATAGTGGAGATGGTGAAACAGATGATGGTATGGAAGATAATGTTGGTAATAAGGAAGAAGCACCAACACAAGAAGTAAGTACTTCACATGCACCATCCCCCGATGCAGAGCCAGTGTTTGTTGATCCAGACTATGTACTTGAAGATGACGATTCAGATTTGGTTGAGGGTGTTGAGAATGCTCGGACTGGAAGACCAAAGACTCGAGCTGAGGTTAGGAGCAGTGGTGTTGATCCAAGCACCAATTTTGAAGTACACGATAATTCATCACAATATGGAGACTCGGATGCATTGTATTTTGAGAAAGATTCTGAAAATGAAGGTATGAGGCCTAGGTACCCAGAATTCAATTCAGAGAGGGATATGGAAGACACCATTTTTCAGATTGGGATGCTTTTTAATAATGGTGAAGAGTTCAAAGAAGCTTGTAGGCAACATGGAATTAAAAATCAGTTTCAGCTATAGTTTCCCCTCAATACCCCAATCAAGATTGAAGTTGTGTGCAAAGGAATGGTGGGTGGGAAAGAGAAGTGTCCATGGATAGCATATGCTTCTAGAGTAGATAGGAAAGATAAAACCAACCAGACAATGCAGTTGAAAAGTGGGTCTTTCAAACACCAATGCAACAAGGTGCATAAAAACTTCCATATGACTTACAAGTGGATAGGTAAGAAGTACCTGGAGAGTTTTAGAAGTGATGCTGATTGGAAAGTTGATGCTATGATGGATGACATATCAAGAGTGATGTCACTCATAGTTGGTACGATGATAGCTTATAGAGCAAAGTGCTATGCCTTGAAGATCATACATGGTGATGAAAGGAGTTAGTATGACAACATTTACAGGTATTGATAACCTTTATTTCTCACTTACTATTATAACTTGAATTGTGCACTAATGTTTGTAAATTGCATTGTTTACTACTGACAGATATAGAGCTGGGATATTAAGATCAAACCCCGATAGTACAGTTACAGGCAGATGGAAGGACGCCAAGTTTGTGGGAATGTATGTATGTTTAAATACACTCAAGTTAGCATTCAAGGCATGATGCAGAAAACTCATATCAATTGATGGCTGTTGGTTGAAGGGGCTATATGGAGGGCAATTATTGTCTGCAGTGGGCATAGATCCTAATGACTGTATATTCCCCATAGCTTATGCAATGGTGGAGATAGAGAGTAAGGAAACATGGCTCTGGTTTTTGGAATTACTAGCTGATGATGTGGAAATCAATAACAGTAGCAAGTGGACATTCATGTCTGATAGACAAAAGGTAACTAACTTAGAGCCAGAGTTTGTGGTTAACAAGATTGATGATGATCCATATTTAACATATTTGATGCTTTGACAAGGGCTGTTTAGAGCAGTTGAGATGCTATTACCTGAAGCAGAGCATAAGTTATGTGTACGTTATATGTACACGAATTTCAAGATGAAATTCAAAGGGAATGAGTTAACGGATCTTTTGTGGAATGCTGCAAAGGCACCATACTTGGCCAAACATGTGGAATGGTTGGATAAAATAGAAGCTATTTCACTTGAAGCTCTAATGGTTAAGATAGAGGCCAGGTGAGCATTGGTCTAGCGCTTGCTTCTCATCAAGGTATTAGAATCCACATGTATTAATTATGACTTCTATAATATTTGACTGTATGTAACTGTGTAATTGTGCATTGGTAGGGCTCACTGTGACATGCTATTGAACAATTTATGTGAATGTTTCAATAAATATATTTTTGATACAAGAGACAAAGGCATCATTACAATGTTTGAGATGATTAAAGTCAAGCTTATGAAAAGAATTAAGAGCAAAGCTGATTTGATGAGGAGGAGTGACAGAAGACATTGTTTGAAGATATTGAAAAAACTAGAGGCAAACAAAGATTGGGCGAGACATTTTAAGGCAACCTTCTCTGGTGGTCCTAGAGTACAGATTAATGGCTTAGGTGAGAAGTATGTTGTGAACTTGAATGATCGTGAATGCAGTTGGAGAAGATGGCAGTTAACAGGTATACCTTGTTGCCATAGATGTGCTTCCATAATTGCAAAGAACGATGATGCAGAGAACTTTGTAGCATATTGCTACTCAGTTGAGACATATTTGAAGGTATATTTACAATTTTAGTGTTATGTGTGAATGTTTATAATAACATTATATGACAATGTGGTCTATTTTATGGTTTATGTGTACAACTTCATAATTGAGCCAACTAATGGCATGGACATGTGGCCAGAAGCAGATTCAAGGATACCAACTTAACCCCCATCCCCAGTTAGAACAAAGCATGGAAGAAAACAGAAAATAGGGAGGAAAGAAGCAGAAAAATTGGAGGAGGCAGCTAGGAAGGGCAAATTGAGTAGAAAGGGGCACATGTACATGACACGTAGGAAATGCGGGGGTAAGGGTCATAACAAGTGGACATGTACATCTCAAGGATAGTCATCAAGTGCCCCACAGGTAAAGGTTATTGAGTTGCTATTGAATTGTGATTGAATTGGTATTGAATTATGATTTAATTGTGATTGAACTGGTATTGAATTTCTAGTGAATGAATTGCAAGTGAATTGTGATTGAATTGGTATTGAATTGCTAGTGAATTGTATTTAATTGCTAGTGCATTGTGATTGAATTGCTATTGAATTGTGATTGAATTGGTATTGAATTTTTTTCATCCAAAGAGGGCAAGAACAAGCACAAACATACCGTTTAATGCACCTAGGCCAGCTGCACAACCTACCACTATTTGTTGGATGATGGATGTAAGTGTAACTCTTATGCAATGAATGTTGGACTTTTGATGTAAAATGTTTGATGCACTTTGTTAAGAGGCTGATGTTATGAAAATGCTCGTTGTAGGGTTCAAGCCAAAGCATTCCCCCAACTCAAACCTCAAATAATGTTGGTGGACCACAAACTGAAGCACGCACTCAAGTCACAAATGATTCAAGACCAAGGAGAAGCACAAGGAACATTGAGGCAGGCAATACTCAAGACAACAGTGTAACTAATGATTCAAGCAAAAGACCATGCACAAGAAGTTCACAAAGGCCATGTCGTTGAGTGTTACTTGTTGTGTGTATTGTGAAACATGTTTTTAATGTTCTGGCACATATTTTTGGTGTTTTCGAACATGTTGTTGATATGGTCTGTAAATTTTTGGGACCCGTTTTTGATATGGTATGTGTATACCCACAGTGATGTTGGCCACATGCCTTTGTAAATCTTTAGAATACATTTTGCCCGTGGTTTGTCTATACCTAAAGTAATCTCTATTTTTTTATCAATGAAAGCACATGTTTTTTATAACATAATGTTGTTTGTTATCTTAGCAAAAGAGAAGTGTTTTTTTTAAGCACATATAATTGTATTACATAATGCACCATACTAATGCACAAAATAGCTAGCACCCAAATAACGCACAAAATAATGCACAAGGTAACTAGAACCTAGAAATCAGAAAATAATGCACAAAATATTGCACCAAATAACCATTCTTTTAATACCATAATCAGAATTTGTTTACATTGAACTAGAACCCAATACATACCAAAATAATGCACAAAATGATGTTGGCCAAAAACCATCACTTCTGTCTAACCTGTTGAGCGATTTCCGCAAGTGCACGGTATACGCTTGTAGTAATAAAAGATATCGATCCCACAGGGAACGTTTTTCGAAACAAAACTTATTTATAATCGGTTAAATTTACTTTAAGGTTTATAATATGGAAAATTGTTTAATCGGTTTTGGTTTTGAAATTGCTAGAATGAGAATTAGGTTAGAGTATGAAAACGTTAGAAAATACTCTGATTTAAGAATGAATTTTCAAGATAGGAACGTTTAGTACTTTTTAGAAAAGTAAACAAATGTATTTGTTTGCATTAAGCAAAGAAAACAACTTTAAACTTTATATGAATTATAAAGATGAAATAAATGACGGAACCTCTAATTATTTGGCTTTGAACATGAGAAAACCCTATCCGGGATAATTGCCCTTAATCAAATTAAAACTCTTTCGAGATAATAATTTGCCTAAGTGTTCAACAAAGTTTCCTTGTAAAGATTTTGAATTAAATACGTTTTAATGAAAACACAAGCATCCACTTCGGATCCTTTACCAAAGTGCTGCATAACAATCTATCGAATAGAACAGACTTTATTAGATGAAATATAAATTGATACAAGTTTACAGAGAACATGGAGCATGGAAACATTCGACGGCTTGCAAGTGAATGGGTTGTCAATCCTTTCCTTGGGTTTCGTTAGAGTTTGTCAGGCTCAGGGGAGGATCCTCTACTCAATCTTCTCGTTGAATTTTCGTAATAGAGACTGTGTCGGTCTACTACCAAAATGAAAACTAAATTGGAACAATGTCTAAACGCTACTAAACTTGTTATTATTGAATAAACAATGTGTGTACAGCATATTGCTTTTTACAGAATCGAAATCTAACTTCTGAATCACTTGACTCAGAATTTCTGCATAAATTCTATACTAATCTCTTTCTTCTAAATATATTCAACTCTCCATCAACTCTTTATTTATAGATGTTGAAGAGTCTTGATTGAAGTGTCGTGTCCGTTGTGGAGAGTCGTATCTGTTGCGAAAGGATGTCTTTATCCACCCGAACGATCGTGTTTCGTCGAAAATGAAAGTGTGTAACTAGGCCTCTACACACTCCTGCTCGTACCGAGAATGTTAAATTCTCTACCGAGAATGGGGGAGCATCAATTGGTCTTCAAACGAAGGGAAGGAAAAGTTGAAGAACGCGTGTCGCGACCGAGAATTTAGGGGCCGCAGTCGCGGCACGGAACGTTTTTCACTTCTTCGGCTTCCGTTCTCGTCCTTGACTTGGCGTTATTAATTGTCGTCGTCTTCGACTCCTTTTGTAGGGTTTTTCTTCTGTTTTTGAGCTTTTTTCGTTCCTATTTGGATTTTACCAAATATTTATGTACCTTACTAGAAAGAAACATATTCGAGAGTAAAAGCTTTCTAAACAGTTATAAATAGCATAAATTCGTAGCAATATTGATGTAATTATTGATGATATTTTAGGTATATTTTGGGCTTAACAAATCTCCACACTTAATCTTTTGCTAGTCCCGAGCAAAATTTCACTGAATTTATTCTTTAACTAATCTCTTTATGAAAATAAAACATATATCTCTGTATTACCTTTTGAATTAGTTAAGCCGAAAAGACTAGCTTCGCATGGCAAATTTATACGCAAAACATCAAACTAACTTAGTACAATATACGATATATCATTCGTCTTGTATTTCCAATTTGGAATTGAAGCATTCGGGACGATATAAGAACGCATGTTATTGAGTCTTTCGTCTCAAGGCATTTCAAAGCACAAAATTTCTTTCCCAAACCTAAACTATTATGTGAGATATATTAAATTAAAATAAGTTGTTAGACGAGGTGCCGCGGCCTAATCTCCCGGGCGGACTGGGGGGTGGACAACCTCATGGCGACGTAAGCGGTGATTGGCGCCGAAAGCAACCAATCGTGGAATCAAGCTGCTCGGCAGGACCGGAGCTCGGAGATATGGAAGAGTCGCCACCCACGAATGGGAAAATGAACACTGATCCCTTGCGGGAGACCGGTGTGGGTTCGGGAAACTTAGGTACGAGCCGAGAAGGCTAGCTCCTTTCCGGAGAAAGGCTACTAGGCACCCCGACATCGCCCGGTTATGAACCACCGGCCTCCTACTCAGCATGTTAGGCGATAACGGACTAATCGTATACTTCTTTAAGTTTAAAATTCATTTGAAACCCTTTTCTTTCTTTTTTCAGAAACCGTTTTGAGCATATATTATTGGAAAGCCATACTAGTAAAGAATCACCCATTTATGTTATACATACACAGAGAAGGGGGAGAAAGAAGTGATTTATTTACAACTTCATTTACATGTCACGCTGTGTGTTTATTCTACACTAACTTATTTTCCCCAAAACGAGTTTATTTACATGGTTCGCACCTTAATCACCGTTGGAACGATTTAGGTGCGTTTTAAAACCCCGTTTGATGAAGTTTTACCCGAATCGCCGTTGGAACGACTCGAGTGTTTGAAAACGTTAGGATAAGAACCTTTTAATGAGAAAACGTGGTTAAACATACAAGTCAATATCATGTTGTACAAATCCTTTAAGAAAATGATTCTAAAACTCTATTATTCACAAAGAAAACGATTTTAATTATAATGTTCGCTTAATCCGCCGTTGGAACGGACTAAGGTTTTAAGACGTGGTGTTTTGAGAAATGATTTGAAATGTTAACAAAAACAACTCTATTTACTTACATTAGGAAACTCTAAAAATTCATTAGTTTAAATAATTATATTGAAAGCTCTCTTTTTGTGATTTATTTTCCTCTCTTATTTAATGGACTCTCTACCTATTATACTTGTAATAATAAACCCATTTAAACCAAGACTCATACTCAAATAAAGCCCATTTGAAACATGGACCCATGAATGGTCCAAAGGAATAAAGAAAGTAATTCTAGCATATATATATACATTTAAATCGAAAAATAGAATAAGAAAATAAAAGTTTATACAAAAGAAACTATATGTATATAAAAATAGTAGGTACAATATATCTATACTTTAAAAATGCGAAAATAGTAAGTAAATCCTATAACTAAGAAAATAATATTCATCCAAAAATAATTTCCTTCAATAACCACTAAAATAATCCAAATATCCCAAAACTACATATATACATATCTATTATAGTTTTAAGGGTAATTAATTTATTTAATCCCTATATTTTGACAAAACACACTGTTTAGTCTCTGTATTTTCAAAAACACATGGTAAGGTCCCTAACCTTTCTCTCAATGAACTGTTTAGTCCTTCCGTCTGTTTGTTTGATTTTTTACTGTTTATGACTTCAAAAATGACTAAATTACCCTTTGCTATTTACCTTCAAACTTTAAAAAGGAAATCCAATTTAAAAGAAGAAGCTATTTGTATGGAAAACAAGAAAAAGAAAAGACCCAACACTTACGAATTTGAACGATTAAGAAGAAAATCAAGAAGAAGAACACTCAAAGTTGATTTCAAATGCATTAGAGTTTAACGGAAAGGAAAAGAAGAACGCAAATTCAAATTGACTAACAAAATCTTCATGAGAGTCTAACGGCAGGGACTAAACAGTTCATTGAGAAAAACGTTAGGGACTAAACAGTTCATCGAGAAAAAGGTTAAGGACATTATCATGTGTTTTTTAAAATACAGGGACTAAACAGTGTGTTTTGTCAAAATATAGGGACTAATAAATTAATTACCCTAGTTTTAAATATCAAAAATAACATATACTAATATATATTAATTATTTCCCAAAGTACCCAAGTAAATAATCTTCAAAATAGAATCTAATAGAGTCCCAAATGAATAAAAAGAAAGACATATATATACATATACTTATATTGTAAAATAGAATAATAATAGAAAAGCATACAAATATTCTAAAATAATTACATATACTAAAGGTCTAAAATAATTTGAAAAACATATATTACATAACTATACATATATATATTAAGGATTGAAAGCTTAAAAGTTAAGAAAAAGGGACTGAAATGGCATCTTTTACGTTTTGGCAGATTTACCGACGGAAAATCCGTCGGTAAACAGCATTTAGTGACAGAAATGACAAATTACAGAAGCACTCCAATATTCTCCAGATTTATTCGAAAGCTTTAAATTAAATCTAATTCAATCGTTTTGGATTTCCGAACTACCAAAAATGGATCATAGTCGAAAACGGAAGTTCCTAAACGATGTTTTTTTTATTTCAAATCATTATTTGGAAATTTCTTTTAAATTAAAAACTTGTAATTACAACGTTTTCGATACCCGAACTACCTTTTTATCGGATCACGGTTCGTATTGGGATATCAAAACGAGGTTTTTTATTTTAAAACAAAACCGAATTTTATTCAACCCGAAATGGAAATTAAATAAATACGCTAATTAAATAAAATGTGACAACATAAATAAATAACTAAATAAATAAAAACTATAACATAAAAATAAATAGGAGAAGAAGATAAATAAAATAAAATAAAAGAGAGTCTAGTCCTCGGATAATACCTTAAATTCGGTATCTGACAGTCGAAGCCGATTGATTCCACGAACCACGATCTTCCGTTTTTAATGAAAATTTAGTAAAAATTGAACTTTAGGAAATTTGGAATTTTTGAGAAAAAAAATATTTTTCTCAAAAAAATTCACTCTCTCTCTCTAAAAATGTTTAGAGTGAGAAAGCTCTCTCCAAAAATCCTCTTCCCTTTTGCATTGGGATCCGTGCCCTTATATAGGGAAACGGATCCCGGAACTTTGGGCGACGCCCAAGTAAAATTGGGCGTCGCCTAAAGTCGTTGGGCGGCCGCCCAACACTAAGTTGGGCTACCGCCCAACAATAGTTGGGCGGCCGCCCAACATTTGTTGGGCGATCGCCCAACAATTGTTGGGCGATCGCCCAACGGTGTTGGGCGAGCGCCCAATGCAAGGTTGGGCGCCCGCGCCCAACCAACGTTGGGCGTTTGCCCAATGCTCGTTGGGCGTTTGCCCAACGCGGTTGGGCGCCCGCCCGACGACCCCCGAGGCGTGCCTCGCGCTGTCGGGCGCGCGCGTCCCGCGGCCGCCGAGCGCGCGTTCCGTGCCGTCGGACGCTCACACGTTGCGGCCGCCGAATGCGCGTGCCGCGCTGCCGGGCGCGCACGCTCAGTGGCCAACGAGAGCGTGCCCCGCGCTATCAGACTCGGGCGTTGCTCGGACGTCGAGAACGTGCCACTCGTGGTTGGACGCGTGCGTCCGACGGACGCCGAGCGCTCGTCCTGTGCCGTCGAGCGGGCGTTCGACCATTGTCGACCGCGCGCCGGATGCCGCTAAGCACTCACGCCATGCCGCTAAGCATACGCGAGCCACCTTACCGGCAACAGCGACCCGCCGTAATTTTCTTTCCTTATTATACGCTTATTATTCTTTATATTTTTTTTGTTTTTCAAAACTTCCGGAATCAATCGCTTCAACCGTCTTGTTGTCAGGTTTTCGGCACAGGTCCTCCGACTCAGTGTCTACAGTTGCCCCTACTTTTCTATTTTGACAGTGATGTGTGTGTTTCGAAAACGTTTTTTGCTAACATAACACATGCAATGTAAAACATATAAAAGTAAAAGAAACGTAAAGAGTAGGAGGGAGCATACCTGACCTTCGCGCCGCATGCTCCGACCTTGTCTTCGATCTTTGTCTGGTTTGTCCCGTTTTTGCCTTTAAATCGATCACGAACAGACGCTCTTTCTGGGGAACCTAGTCTCTAAATCGACTGCTGGTAAAATGGCTCAATAGCAACCCTGGTCTCTAAATCGACCGTAGGCAAAATGGCTCAAAAGCAACCCTAGTCTCTAAATCGACCGTATGCAAAATGGCTCAATAGCAACCCTAGTCCACGGCCGCGGGTAAATGGCTCAAAAGCAACCCTGGTCCATGACCGCGGGTAAAATGGCTCAAAAGCAACCCTGGTCTCTAAATCGACCGCAGGCAAAATGGCTCAATAGCAACCCTGGTCCACGATCGCGGGTAAAATGGCTCAAAAGCAACCCTGGTCTCTAAATCGACCGCAGGCAAAATGGCTCAATAGCTACCCTGGTCCACGACCGCGGGTAAAATGGCTCAAAAGCAACCCTGGTCCACGACCGCGGGTAAAATGGCTCAAAAGCAACCCTGGTCCACGACCGTGGGTAAAATGGCTCAAAAGCGACCCTGGTCCACGACCGCGGGTAAAATGGCTCAAAAGCAACCCTGGTCTCTAAATCGACCGCAGGCAAAATGGCTCAATAGCAACCCTAGTCCACGACCGCGGGTAAAATGGCTCAAAAGCAACCCTGGTCTCTAAATCGACCACAGGCAAAATGGCTCAAAGGCAACCTCGGTCCCTAAATCGACCGCACGTGTGTAGTGATGCATATAGACGGGTGAATGTAGCCTAGTCTATGGATGCGTGTAAACATCTATGTGTGTGTGTGCAGGTGACTGTGCGTGTGTTTGAATGTGCATAAGTGTGGCTTATGTGTTTTGCTTTATGTGGATGTATGGACATGTGTGTATGTAAATTATGTATGTGTGGATGAGATGGTCGAATGGATTCCCTTTTCATAGGCTGGAGGATTTTGGTAGCTTTATATCGATAAATGATGCTTCGAGCCATCCCCAAGGTGTGCAAGGACGAGGGTGAGGATAAGTTTGATACCTAGGGTTATAAGGACGGGAATTTGGTTTTGATGAGCTTGTGTCAAGGAGAGGTATGTAGCGATGCATAGAGATGGTGGATGTAGCCTAACCTATGGATGCATGTAAACACTTATATGTGCGTATGCAGGTGACCGTGCGCGTGTTTGAATGTGCATACGTGTGGCCTATGTGTTTTGCTTTATATGGATGTATGGACATGTGGGAATGCAAGCTATGTACATGTGGATGAGATGCTCGGATGGATTCCCTTTTCATAGGCTTGGAGGATTTTTGGAGCTTCAGATCGAGAAATGATGTTTCAGGCCATCCCCAAGGAGTGCGAGGATGAGGGCGAGGTTAAGTTTGAAACTAAGGGTTGTAAGGATGAGGATTTGGTCTTGATGAGCTCGTGTCCAAGGGGCTCTCGCTTTTAACCAGAGTTTGACGTATTCATTTTTTCCCTAATTTTTGCCTGAGCTGCCCTTTTCGGGTTTTCGACTCAACGGGATCTCTCCGATATTCTCTATCTCTCATTTTGCATGAACTGCCCCTAGGGGTTTTCAATTCATCTTTTCTATATCTCACTGATTTTCTCTATCTCTCCTTTTGCTTGGATCGCCTCTTTTGAGGTTTTTAATCCAACCTTTTTGTTCAATTTTTCTTCTCTTTTTCTTTCTTTCTTGATTGTGAATGATACCGGATAGCACATGGGGTTTATATTCACGGGCCATTTCTATGCTAATCATTTGACGATGAGTTCATGCCCGGTGCCTTCCTTAATGGAGAAGCTTCCGGAGTGAGATGGACGTTGATCTGATTATAGGGCCGTGCCCTCGATTAAAGTTACCGTCTTGGTGTAGGTTAGAAGTTGATGCGGGCGTATGCCCCTGCCAACTCGTGGTGAGATTTCATGTGCGCCAAACTAGGGATACTGCCGTTGGGAGTAGCTATGGAGGAGAGACGCTTTGGTCGAAATTTGACCCTTGAGAGGACCACATAGGAGCAGAGGAACCAGACTTCATGGAGCATGAGAGAGAGGAATAGTTTTTTTTTAGTTTTTCTTTTTTTATAGATTTTGGATCAGTTTACGGGTGTTGGGGTGATTTCAGTTGAGATGGGGTGTCTATTGATGCGGGTGTTGTCATTAGAAACGCAACCGTCTAGCTTAAATAAAGCACCTGGCAAAGATACATTGAATTGTTTACTGCTCAGTTTATTAACCACTGTCACCAAAGCATGCCCTTTCGGGTTTTCACACTTCAGTTATTTTAACTCTCTCCTTTTACCCCGGAATTTTCAAACAAGCGCCCCGTGGGGTTTTCACTTATTGGGGTGTCCCTTATTGTTGCATAGGCCGCCCTTTGCGGATTTTCAACCTATCGGGATTTTCTTTCTTTCTTTCTTTCTTTTTTTTTTTAATTTTCATGAGAAGGATCCTTCGGTTCCCTCGAGATTGATTAAAGTTCTGAACTTTGTCGCCGCCTTTGGCTTCACTTGACTACGCATTTGATCTTTCTTCGTTACAGTGAGCTTCTCTCGTACATTTGATTACACATTTGTTGGACAATGTCAACCGCTCTTGCCACCTTGACGCCTCTTGGCTAATCACGTAAGCTTTTGATTTATTTTCTTTTACTTCCGATTGACTTGACTTTGCCCCTGGGCCTTTTTAGCATCATTTTTCCTTTTTTCTTCTTCCTTTGTTTAACTTTGAGCCATCATAGTTCTAAACCCTTTCGTTGATCCTGGAACAAAATACTTTATTGCTGATAGGTTAGTTGCCCCCGCCTCGTTCTGAATGGCGCACTCCTGTACTTGCGTCCCCCTTTGGGGGGAGAAATCTTTGTCAGTGCCTCAGTGCAAGCATGGCTCTGAGGGCTTGTTGCTTGCTCCATATTTTCTTTTCTTTTTCTCTCTTTTGGACTTTGTTGATTGTCGCTCAATCTTCTTTCTGGCAAAAGCCGGTGAGAACCCTTCATTTGATGGGTCTATGCCCGACTTATCATCGTAGAGTCAGGGAATCGTTTCTCATGATTTATTTTGTTTTTTTTTTTTTACTCTCTTAATTTTCTCTCTTCAGTGGTTAAGTACTAAGCAATAAGTATATTCTAAAGCTTACGTCCGTGCCATGATAGAAGCGGGAATATCTCAATTGAGTAGATATCAAATGTAAGTACGTATGTTTAGGATAAATTTGCGGAAACGAAATTTCATTGAATTCAAAAGGAGGTTAATAACATCTTGTGGAATAGAAGATAAAATAAAAGACAAGGATAAAGACTACAAGTGCACTCCTCTTTCTCATGCTACTTCAAGAAGCTTCAGATTCTCCTACTTCATAAGTGTCCTCAATCTCGGGAACTTCTTCTTTAGATTATCCTGATCCGTTGTAGACTTCGCCATTTAAGGAACAAGTCGAAGGCTTCATCTGTTGAGAAGGATCTGGATCACTTATCTTTCCAGCTTCGATGAGATCTTGGATTTCATGCTTCAACCTCATGCAAGTGCTTGTTTCGTGACCATATTTCTGGTGGAAGTGGCAGTAGCCCCTGCGTTTGACTAATTCAGTGGTTTGACCTCCCGTGGTTGGTAGAGGGTGAAGTATGTCATGCATCCGTAGACTCTCCAACACTTCAAACAAGGGTTGAGTGAAAGTGGAGAATTCCCTTCCCTCCCTTTTATACTGAGTGGGCGATGGAGGGCGAACAACCCTGGTAATCTCATGTCCCCGATGGTGTGGATCTTGTTGTGTTCGTGAAATATGGTGTGAGACTACCCTTGGTGGAGTGAATGTTTGTGGATTAACTTGTGACGCGAGCTGGAACATAGGTTTCTCCACAGCAGCTTTCGGGATCTCCGCAACCAGTGACTCACTCAGGACCTCCCTGACCAACCTTTTCAGCTCTATCTTGAATTCATCTGAAGCAAGGATATCGGGAAGAACTCGCTCGATTTCTGCTATGAGATTGAAATCTCCTATCATCTCTTGGGAATTTTCAACCCCCTCATGCTTAGTATTCTCCGGATCATTAAGAGCACGTTTGAACTCATCAGAAAAGATGTATTTGGCTAAAGCCCCTTGCACACGGCTCTCAAGATTGTGGTTTGAATTGCTGGACTGGGCCATGAGTTGGGTTTCTAATAAGGAAAGAGAAAGGATAGGTGAGTGGAGCATTTTAGGCATTATGAATTTTGATGATGCAATGCACGTGTGATGCGAATGCTAAAGCTATCTACTTGTGCCTCCTATAGATGGATGTATGATTTATGCATGATTCGTGGTGTGCGCTTTATTTCTTACAACGTAAACACGATTTGACTGGAGCTAAACCCCTTCTTTTTTCTTTTTCCTTTTTTACCAGAGCCGTTGACAGTACTTTGGGCGTCCGTGCTAACTTACCTATTTGGAAGTGCCGATGCTTGAAACCATTTCAACTGTAATACACACATTAGTACGAACCCTGAAAGTTTACCTTGCAATGTTTCCCAAGCTGTATAATGTTAAATGACGCTCGACACGACTGAGACTTGTGAGATTGAGACGACCCTCCTGATGAGTAAAATTCCCTAGGACCCTAGGTGGATGAGAGTGTACCCCGATGATATCCGTGGCGTGTAGATACATTTGAGGGGTAGCGACGTGAGTGGGGGGAATGACATACTTGGTACATTGACATGACTCACGATCCAAAATCAACAACATAAGCGACTATGCATGAGGTGTATGTGAGGGATTGCCATCCTTGGTAGTAATGACGTACTTCGAAGATACGGGGCGTTACACGGGCTGATGTGACGCTCATGGTATGTCCGAGACCTAAACAGACCATGATGGAGACGTGCGGGGCATGTGTCCATAGTTTACCTGGTAACGATACTGATAGCAGGGAACCGCCTTTCTAGGAAACACAAGTTTCCTGAAACAAACCGACATAGAGGGTGTGTCCTAAACTAGAAGCAAGCGGGACGAGACCACCACATATGGGGTGTGGGTCAATGGTTAGTTTAAACCCAAGACCCAAATACGTAGACGTACCAACGGAACCTTGGCGTGCTATGCAGAAAATGGTAACACACGGGGTGTGCCTCAAACAGGTTAAGGCATAAGGAAGACACGAGTGACACACGTGATGTGCGCCAGTTGCCAGCTCGGAAAGCAACTATTACAATGATGGGTATCATTTGGCGGGACAATGAACACGGAATACCTGATACTCGAGGTCCGAATAGGATGCCTACATCAACGTATGAGGTATGTGCCAATTATTAACTCCTACTTGGCTCACTAGTATCTTGACATAGTGGTTTGAGACGTGATGCGTTCAGGAAATACGATGACGTACATGGTATGCCTTAGAGGTAGCCAAAAGGCATGATGGGAGTCCCAACTTGATGTACCCCCACGATTGACTTATACGAGCGATATGATGGCCTAATTTCGGGCTTTCGACCGTCGCGGGGGAAACCCAACATGCTAGGTACGAGACACGAATAGGGTACACATACGACACATGTATTATCTCACCAACTTTGGGCATAGATGAAGCACAAAAATGACTCAAGAGGTACCTCCTAACAACATTGGAGGTGTCAGCTACACACGATACCGACACGCAGGGTGCAGTCTAAGGATTAACTCAAGCTAGAGACATAAATACCTCGATGAATTTGCAGACATCGGTGCGTCTGGTGGAATGAGAGGTGTCCTAATCCGATCGAGGTACCAACGAGACGGAAACGACGACTTACCTGGTATGTGTCAATGGTCAATTTGTTTCATAGCGCAAACCCGACGACGATATGTTTTATGAGAATCCCTAAAGGTCTTACGTGGATATGTATGACGTATTTGGTCCATCATCGATATTTGAGATGCCAGCAACGACACACCGGGTAGACTGAAACCTATTACTATGAACAATTTGAGGGGCAATGAAGGCGCAAACCAAGACTTTCGAGGCAAGTGCCAAATGTTGGACTTAGACGCGGTACGAACAATTTGATACTACCGATACGAGCAAGACCCAAATAGCGACACATAAGGCATATGTCTCAGACTCGTAAATAAGGCAATTCGGAGTTTGGGGCGTATGAACAATGGTAGCAATGGTGTAGGGGGAGCGTGTCGAGGATTCGACAATATAAACAAACTGCCGTTTGAGGCGTACTCAAGACATGAGTGACGACTTACGGGGCATACATCGATAGTTTGACAAGAGCCTCATGACATGAATGACTCAGTGTGTCAAGGTGTAAGCGGGACGCTCGAGACGGGCCATAGGGGGTGTGCCTAATGGTATGACTTGGACTCGACGACCTGAATCACCCTATACAATAGGTATGTGTCAAAAGTTTGGCTCGAACTTGACGATACAAATGACTCGATATTGGAGATGTAAGCGAGACGCACGTGACGACATATATGAACTTGCCCCAGATTCGACTTGAACTCAATGACATGAATGACTCGACATTTGACCTGTGAACAGGACGTACCAAACCGCGTATGGGGGTGTGTGCCACAAGCTTAACCCTGACGGGATGGTATAAACGACTCAGCGTCAAAGGTCGGTCTAGAATTGGATAGCCTAATGACATATTCGTGGACTACAAATATTGCCGATGACAAGGCGATATGTGGGGCACATTTTGACAAGGCCCAACGTGCGACCAAAGCGAAAGCGGTGACATACGGGATATGTACCGAAAGCTGATACATGTTCGAAGCACTAGTGTCACACGTTTTGGAATACTGACGTGTTACGATATACGGTGACACACCTGGTACGTCTCATATCGATTTGGCTGTTTTGAAGATGCGACTGGGTGTCTCAAGAAGGCCAAGGATGCGCGGGTTACCCTAGTACAAAGACATGTCGACATACAAGGTACGGCCGAGAGTACCAATGGGGCATGAGGATGACCTACTAGCCCAGAGGTTAGTACAATGACGCATAGATTCATTAGACGTGATGAGGCGATATATAAGGCGCCAGTTAAAGCGCGGATGTGACGCCATGACTTCGTGTGAAGCGTGCATCAGAGGGTCAACGTGAACCTGGGGTCCGGACAGTGGGATGAGGTAAATACGAGGGGACACTATGACGACCCACATGGCGCACCTAAAGATACAAATGGGAAGTGTGGACAACACACCAGTCAAGGGTTCGTTTCGAGGCTTAGGGTATTGCCCATAATTCTGAAATACGGAGGTGCTACGTATGGATTACCTCCCCAGATGAGAATGACGAAAAGTAAGTGAGATTCGTTTGAAACAGTTCACTCGACCCTAAGGTTCCAATCTTACAACTACGTAACTTTAGAGTATAGGTGCGCGGAGCGCCGACATACGTGGCATGTCTTAGCGTACGAAAGTCATGATGGCAACCTACGAGGTGAGGGGCATGGATAATACAACAACGTAATTTGGAATCACCTGGGCATTGTGTATAGCGTGGCGACATCCGTGGGTATGTCTTGAGATACGAAAGGGAGGTGATGACGACCCGTGAGATTATGGTTCTATTTGAGATCAATGCACCAGTCATAATCTTGAGATGTGTTGGCTAAGGCGTAGCGACATACATGGTATGTCTTGAGGCGTAAATAGGACGTGTATGAGACATGTGACGAATGGTTAATTCGAGTCTCGGGGGAACCGATGCCATGACAATGTTTCTTTTTTTTTTGAACTATCGATAAGTTGTCGGCGATGTGGCGACACACATAGTATATCTCGACTCGACGATGCGGAAAGTGAACGGAATCTGCCCCATGAGGTGAATGTTATGACAACGAGGTACGACCACCAAGCAGTTTGGTATTCCTAACCATGATAGAGGGAGGCGGAGTATGTCGCGACATATGGGATATGTCTCCGGATGACTTAACCGCGATGGCGAAGACGCATGTGACAGGTCACGATGCAGGCGGTACCCCCTAACGGTATGAATAGGACGATAAAGATATGTGCGACATATCCCACACAAAGTATAACTTGGTGAAGAAGCAGAGAACACATCAGGGTCTAAAGGTAGACCACTTGACGGGTATGTGAGACATGGTAAAGACGCACAAGATACATTGCGACATATGGGGTATGTCTTCTGTTAGGCACTTAGCAAGGCGAGAACTCAAATCGTGACTTACGGGGCATGGCTCTAGACTAGTGTACCCGATATGGAAGATGCTTATGCGACCTATCGCGATGTACGACCTTAACAATTCCCGGATGTACACAATGCGCGAGGGGCGCATCGAGTACACGTCATGACTAGTGTATAGTTGACGTGATGAGGACGCATGGGACGCATCACGATATGGAAGGCGGGACGAGGCAAGGACGTATGGGATATGTCGCAACCCAAATGGTATGCCTCTTGTCTAACATATATAACATGGTGAAAAAGCACATGATACAGTATGATATACGGGGTATGAAGCTCATGCCCCTCGCTTGGCGTAAGGGACGAGGCGAAGATGTACATGATGCGTTATGACCCACATAGTACACCTTCTGACCGATGTGTAACGACATGGTAGAGACACAAGGAATGGGTCACCATATACGAGGCACAACAGGGAAAAGACATATGGGATACGTCACGACATAACAGGTACGCCTCTTGATCGGTGTCTGAATGATTAACGGAAGATGCATAGGGTGCGTTACGTCCTACGGGGTACGACCAAGTAAAGACGCAAGGAATATGTCACCACATGACCGGTGGGACTCCCGACGGGTGGACGCATGATGACACGACGCAGCAAGGACATAGGGGATATGTCACAAGAGAACAGTATGCCTCTGGACAGGGTAAGGACATATTGGAGATGCCACGACATACGGAGTATGCCAAAACTAAGGCGTAGGGGATACGCCATAACATAAGGGTTGTACCTTCTAACTAGTGCCTACGATACTGGAAAAACGTACGAGGTACGCTATCATACGCACGGTATGCTAAGGCGAAGACGCATAGGATACGTCACGACATAATGGACATGCCTCCTAGCTAGCATACAAACGACACGGTGAAGACGCACGAGACATGCCAATGATGAATAGGATGCGTCCCAACACATAGGTACGACCAGGCAAAGACGTATGGGATACGTCACGACATAACTGGTATGCCTCCTGAATGACACGCGACGCTGGGGTCGACTCTTTCTCACATTCCAAATAAACACGTCCTAAGTCTACGAAACCTAGAATGGCTGCACGCAATTTGGTTAGCATGCAACGCTCTATATGGTATGACTACAATGATTTATTAAGCATAGAATGCATTATAACTTAAATTTGACTCGACTGATGTACAACAAGATATAAATCTATACAAACAAACTAGTTAGCGAAAATCGTACATAACGCGTAATTAGATCGCGACAAGAGAAAGAAAATGTTAGATATCAATCACAATTATCACGCCATCTCTCTTCCATCCTTATTCCTCCACACACTCGTTGGTCCAAGTCTCTGCCCTAGGATTTTGGTATGGGCTCACATCGTGGTCCAGAGGACGCGTGATGCCGTCGATTATTGCGGAAAAGTAAATCATCCATCATACAACACAGTTCGTTTTGACGTATCAGCGTTCAGTGACTAAGAAATTGACCAAGTTGGATTGTCCTTTCGGAATAACTCGTCCTTTGTCCTTTCGCGAGACGCGTTGATTCGGGTTTTGACTCCCTTTGAGCGCATCTCGATTTTTAGACGTGGTACAAGTTATTCTTTTAGTCCAGTCGTTCGGTATTGTCAATGACTCGTTCCCTTTTATTCGCGTGGATTCGTGTATCGATTTTTGGATTACAATGGGACCTTTTGGATCTATCGAGAGACGTAACCATGTGTTTATTTAGTGACGGAATCACTTTTGAATTTAGGGAACGGACTCATCGCGTAACGCGTTTGTTTTTAGCGTTAAGAATCCGTTTGCTCGTTTTAGCTACGTGAAAAGACGGCGAGTCTTATTTTGAGCGCACGGTAATCTTTCGGCTAGCAACAGTTCGTTGTTTTTCCCAATCCACGGGATATATCATCTTAGTGTGGTTATAGAAAATCAACGTTTCGTTGAATCACATGCTTATTCGAAGCGAGGATATCACCGTTCTCTTTCCTTTAGGCACAAATTAAGCAAACACGTACATCGGGCCATATTTCTAGCAGTTTTGGTAACGGTCGAAATGATCGAGTCGTTAGTCAAAGCCCGCAGTCTCGTCCATATGGCGCAATTATATGGTTTGGCTTAATTCGGCTTCGAGATTTTAAACGGGGTATACACTCGTTCGAGGCACGTATTCAACGGCATTGGTTTATTTTCTTTAACTACTCTTGAGATTGACATATATCGTAGACTCGGAATGATTTTGGTCGTTTAGTTCATTTTTCTTTTCTTTATTTTCTTAGTCATCTGTACGGACACATCCATTTCTCTTAAGAACGACACGAGGCATAACGTAAAAGCTCATCTTTTATTCGGAAGGGACGGGCTACTTGTGCGAAACTTTTCACGTTACGACAGGGTCGTTCAAGACAGAAATGTTCTTCGTTTTCGTTTCGTCGTGATCTCGTTTTATCCCAATTTATCTAAAGAATGTGAATAACGGCTACTATTAATATAGTCTTTTGTATCGAAATGTAACTATCCTTAACACCGAACCGATTCATACTAATACGTGCTTACGTCATAACGCATTTCCTGAACACGTGCCTTCGTCGGGACACCGAAAGGGACAAGGCGGGTCGCACATGTTCATTCATACGAGATAACTAAGTCGTCTTTAGTTCAAATCGTTTCGATGTTCTAGGGTAATTAGTATGTCGATTCATGAGTATATATTAACGCATCGTCTCATTTTCTTTACATACTTTAGGATTAGACACGTATCATGGCGGTTTGAAAACACAAACTGATTCATTTATCACATCAAAAATAGTAACGGGTGATCCTATGGCAACTTCTAAGGCTACTATATGCTGACACGGCTGACCGCGGGACCTCACAGGACCGCACAAATTCGCCCCTAACAAATGGATGGGGACCCTTTGGCGCCTTACTGTAAGGGGGAACTTACACTAGCCTCTTTCGAGCGACGAATGGACTCTCGCTAGAGGTTTCGCGGAAATTACCCAAAGGGTTTGCAATAATGCACATGAATGCATACGAAAAGAAGTAAAACGATCCGTCCCCGTTAAGGACTTAATACACGCCTTCCGGAATCAAATTTCTCGCTTCCCCAGCAGAGTCGCCACTTGTTAGACGAGGTGCCGCGGCCTAATCTCCAGGGCGGACCGGGGGGTGGACAACCTCATGGCGACGTAAGCGGTGATTGGCGCCGAAAGCAACCAATCGTGAAATCAAGCTGCTCGGCAGGACCGGAGCTCGGAGATATGGAAGAGTCGCCACCCACGAATGGGAAAATGAACACCGATCCCTTGCGGGAGACCGGTGTGGGTTCGGGAAACTTAGGTACGAGCCGAGAAGGCTAGCTCCTTTCCGGAGAAAGGCTACTAGGCACCCCGACATCGCCCGGTTATGAACCACCGGCCTCCTACTCAGCATGTTAGGCGATAACGGACTAATCGTATACTTCTTTAAGTTTAAAATTCATTTGAAACCCTTTTCTTTCTTTTTTCAGAAACCGTTTTGAGCATATATTATTGGAAAGCCATACTAGTAAAGAATCACCCATTTATGTTATACATACACAGAGAAGGGGGAGAAAGAAGTGATTTATTTACAACTTCATTTACATGTCACGCTGTGTGTTTATTCTACACTAACTTATTTTCCCCAAAACGAGTTTATTTACATGGTTCGCACCTTAATCACCGTTGGAACGATTTAGGTGCGTTTTAAAACCCCGTTTGATGAAGTTTTACCCGAATCGCCGTTGGAACGACGCGAGTGTTTGAAAACGTTAGGATAAGAACCTTTTAATGAGAAAACGTGGTTAAACATACAAGTCAATATCATGTTGTACAAATCCTTTAAGAAAATGATTCTAAAACTCTATTATTCACAAAGAAAACGATTTTAATTATAATGTTCGCTTAATCCGCCGTTGGAACGGACTAAGGTTTTAAGACGTGGTGTTTTGAGAAATGATTTGAAATGTTAACAAAAACAACTCTATTTACTTACATTAGGAAACTCTAAAAATTCATTAGTTTAAATAATTATATTGAAAGCTCTCTTTTTGTGATTTATTTTCCTCTCTTATTTAATGGACTCTCTACCTATTATACTTGTAATAATAAACCCATTTAAACCAAGACTCATACTCAAATAAAGCCCATTTGAAACATGGACCCATGAATGGTCCAAAGGAATAAAGAAAGTAATTCTAGCATATATATATACATTTAAATCGAAAAATAGAATAAGAAAATAAAAGTTTATACAAAAGAAACTATATGTATATAAAAATAGTAGGTACAATATATCTATACTTTAAAAATGCGAAAATAGTAAGTAAATCCTATAACTAAGAAAATAATATTCATCCAAAAATAATTTCCTTCAATAACCACTAAAATAATCCAAATATCCCAAAACTACATATATACATATCTATTATAGTTTTAAATATCAAAAATAACATATACTAATATATATTAATTATTTCCCAAAATACCCAAGTAAATAATCTTCAAAATAGAATCTAATAGAGCCCAAATGAATAAAAAGAAAGACATGTATATACATATACTTATATTGTAAAATAGAATAATAATAAAAAAGCATACAAATATTCTAAAATAATTACATATACTAAAGGTCTAAAATAATTTGAAAAACATATATTACATAACTATACATATATATATTAAGGATTGAAAGCTTAAAAGTTAAGAAAAAGGGACTGAAATGGCATCTTTTACGTTTTGACAGATTTACCGACGGAAAATCCGTCGGTAAACAGCATTTAGTGACAGAAATGACAAATTACAGCAGCACTCCAATATTCTCCAGATTTATTCGAAAGCTTTAAATTAAATCTAATTCAATCATTTTGGATTTCCGAACTACCAAAAATGGATCATAGTCGAAAACGGAAGTTCCTAAACGACGTTTTTTATTTCAAATCATTATTTGGAAATTTCTTTTAAATTAAAAACTTGTAATTACAACGTTTTCGATACCCGAACTACCTTTTTATCGGATCACGGTTCGTATTGGGATATCAAAACGAGGTTTTTTATTTTAAAACAAAACCGAATTTTATTCAACCCGAAATTGAAATTAAATAAATACGCTAATTAAATAAAATGTGACAACATAAATAAATAACTAAATAAATAAAAACTATAACATAAAAATAAATAGGAGAAGAAGATAAATAAAATAAAATAAAAGAGAGTCTAGTCCTCGGATAATACCTTAAATTCGGTATCTGACAGTCGAAGCCGATTGATTCCACGAACCACGATCTTCCGTTTTTAATGAAAATTTAGTAAAAATTGAACTTTAGGAAATTTGGAATTTTTGAGAAAAAAAATATTTTTCTCAAAAAAATTCACTCTCTCTCTCTAAAAATATTTAGAGTGAGAAAGCTCTCTCCAAAAATCCTCTTCCCTTTTGCATTGGGATCCGTGCCCTTATATAGGGAAACGGATCCCGGAACTTTGGGCGACGCCCAAGTAAAATTGGGCGTCGCCCAAAGTCGTTGGGCGGCCGCCCAAGGCTTATTGGGCGGCCGCCCAACACTAAGTTGGGCTACCGCCCAACATTGTTGGGCGGCCGCCCAACAATTGTTGGGCGATCGCCCAACGGTGTTGGGCGAGCGCCCAACCAACGTTGGGCGTTCGCCCAATGCTCGTTGGGCGTTTGCCCGACGCGGTTGGGCGCCCGCCCGACGACCCCCGAGGCGTGCCTCGCGCTGTCAGGCGCGCGCGTCTCGCGGCCGCCGAGCGTGCGTTCCGCACCGTCGGACGCTCACACGTTGCGGCCGCCGAATGCGCGCTCCGCGCTTTCGGGCGCGCACGCTCAGTGGCCAACGAGAGCGTGCCCCGTGCTATCAGACTCGGGCGTTGCTCGGACGTCGAGAACGTGCCACTCGTGGTTGGATGCGTGCGTCCGACGGACGCCGAACGCACGTCCTGTGCCGTCGAGCGGGCGTTCGACCATTGTCGACCGCGCGCCGGATGCCGCTAAGCACCCGCGCCATGCCGCTAAACATACGCGAGCCACCTTACCGGCAACAGCGACCCGCCGTAATTTTCTTTCCTTATTATACGCTTATTATTCTTTATATTTTTTTGTTTTTCAAAACTTCGGGAATCAATCGCTTCAACCGTCTTGTTGTCAGGTTTTCGTCACAGGTCCTCCGACTCAGTGTCTACATAAGTACTTAGGGTAATTTGCTTAGTTACGCCCGAGATAAGGGTGGTCTTGATCGTAACTTTATACGTATTTTATTGCTTTGTGTTTGCTTAAGAGGTACCGGCCATGCCATGGGTGGACGCAATCGTTACTTTAAACTTATACACGCTTATTATTTTTTGCTTTTAACGTTCCTTCCATACCTCGATTGTGATAAGGGTGGTCGCAACCGTGGCCAAAAGTAAACGGTACTTAATTTTCTTCCCTTTCATACCTCGATTGTGATAAGGTTGGTCTCAATCGTGGCCAAAAGTTAAGAATTCAACTAATTGATTAATTAATATGAAATATAAACTTGTAATTTGGGAAAAAGAAAGATAGCACATTCATCCTATATTGACTTAAAATTCAACATGTATTATGGCTAAAGTTTCCTTAAAAACTTCAATTGGTGTTAATGTAAGACGAAATCAAACCGAGCTAAAATTGTTAGTTCAATTTAATGCCTATAAACCTAATTGAAAATTTAAAATAAGATATATTGTATCATGAATTGCATGATATAAAATAGAGATTGAAAATAAAGAATTTATTTAATTAAAATACATTTACTCGAGACAATTGTACTTAAAATCGTATCAGAGATTTTGTAAAAAATTTGAAAAATATTACCCGTATACGTATAGAAATATTTTTTCTAACGATAATGATAACCTAAACAAATAATCATATTAACTTATGGTTAATTTATGAACATATTTGTCAAAAATGTGTTGCAATATATTAGTGTTGCATTTTTTGTTTTGCTAAATAATATTTTCGTTGCATTTTTTTCGTATAGTGTAAATGATATATATATATCTCCTCCCACACTTAAATTGGACCATGTCCTCATTGGTGCAAAAATTGAGAAAACATAAAAATTAAATACGAAATAAGGCATACGATAAAAAGATAGAAATTGTAGCAAAAGAAACATTCAACATAAAATTAAAAATGGAAAATTGTACCAAACATAGTAAAATGAAAATTGTACCAAATTATAACAAGATAAAAATAAAATTAAAGAAAACAACCTATGCTTGAGGCGGGGATCCGGAGGTGTAGGTGAAGTCTCCACATTTCGGCGTCGGAAAAAGGAAAGCATCCGATGCTGAGTCGATCTATGCTCACGCCTCAAAAGGTTGAGGTTGTCATTCATCACCATGTTGTTTTCTACCAAATCATCAATTCTTAAGTTCATTTGACGATTGTTGGAATTGATTTGGTTCAAAATCCTCCGTAAATCCACCGGATCATCCGTTTGAGGTGCATGGGGTTGTGGTTGAGCTTGGGTTCATCCTCCTCTCCTACCGCCTCTCCGCCGCCTTCGGTACCTGCAAATTGAGAACTTGAAGCGCCACCACCCATAGTGCCATGAAGGTGGGCAATACGGGAGGCATACAAAATAAAAACGGGGGACCTTGCGGAAGCAATAAATGAGACCGCTCAAGAGCCAAGATATCCAAAAGTGGAACATACCCACGGTAGGTGGACATGTCAAAATCAGCCAATTCACCCCGAGCTCCCAACATAATAGCGTTGATAAAATTACAAAGAGGGATTTGAATGGTAGTAGCCCTCGAAGCACGGAACAAATTATCGAACAACATGCCAATGCTATCAATCCTCAAGCCTTTAAACAAACTATCCAAAACATACAAATCCCGAACCTGAATCTTTGAACTCTCAACACGCCCAAACAAGGAGAAACTCAAAAGTTTGTGAAAGAAGAACACACAATTGTCCTTAATCAACTTGCTTGAGGTGTTTTTTGAATTAAAATAGTCTTGGTCCGAAAGAGTTTGCCAAACAGCATCAGTATCAAAATCTTTAGGCTTATCATAAAAATCAGAAGTAGGGAAACCAAACATGTTTCCCATCGCTTCATAATCAATGGTGTAAGTGGTACCATTATTCCTAAAAGAGATTGAGGTTTTCTTCTTGTTCATGGTCAAAGTGACCAAAAATTCCACCACATACTCATTAATACGCGAAAAACGCATATTAACGAATTCTTGCCAACCTAACGCCTCAATAAAAGCATCAATTCTAGTAGAGAAAGTCAATGCTCTTACCGAATGGAAATCTAGGAAGTGCATATCCACAAATTGGCGATCGGCTTGTGAAAAATGTTTGAAACGAGCGGCTTCCTCCTCCGAAGCGATGTCGAAATAAGCTCCACATTGAACCCGAAGGCGATTAGCTTCTGTAACAGAGGGCTTGTTACCAACACGCTTAGTCCTTGCCATGGTAATGGTGTTTTAGGGTTTGAGAAGAAGAAGAAGAAGAAAAAGGAATTAAGAGAAAGAGTAAAGCTTGAAGATAAGTTTGGGAGGCGTAATTGGAAGTGATTGAATGGAAAAGATGATAGAAATTAGAGTGAAGAAATTGGGAAGAGTAAAAGTAGGTTTTTGGGGAAGAGTTTGGAGTAAGGGATTGGGTAAAAATAGAGGTGATGTGAGGTTTGTGTAAGAGGTAGGGTTATATAGGGTGATTAGGTAGATGTATAGGTAGAATAGGAATAGGAATAGGCAAAAATTGTGTCAAAATCAGAATCAAAAGGGCATGTAACACGCGTCTCGCGACCGCGAATAGCAAAGCCGCGGCCGCGGCACGCGACTTTCAGGAAATTTTTCCCCTGAAATCCGTCCGTTTTTGCTGCTCATACCGAGAATTATTAATTCTCGGTAGAGAATTAGTCAAAATGGGCTATTCGGATGCCTAATGACTTGGTTTGTGCAATTTTGTTGATGGATTGGTTCCTGAATGTAATATAAAGTGTCCCTGCACTTAAAAACTAAAATAAATAACATTAATTGCAAGGAAAACCAAAGGTTTAACCTTAATAAATTGAATTAAAGTGTAATAAATTGGTTTATGAAGAATTAATGAAACTTAAATGTTCATTTATGCATATAAGTTAAAAGAATCATATTAAGTGCATAATAAGTGCATATAAATATATATTAATTATATGAATTTAATCAATTGAATGAATTAATGTTTTAAACTCAATGAATGAAGTTTGTGAAATTGGATTATGTGTGAATATATGTGTTAATTAAGAAAACCATGATTGTTCAACATTATGGATTATATATAGATTTAACCATGATTATAAAAGAACTAGAACAATCATATATCTAACCTTTGTAAAATTAATAAATGAACTAAAATGAAATAGAAACTTTATTGAATAAAACAACGTAGAAAAACAAGGAATGAACACAAAATACACAAATATTTACAAAAATAAAACTTATAAACCTAAACTATTCTATATATTCATCCCGTTTAAGCGGGATATTTCTAGCCTTAATACGATCAATTTGAAACTGCACGAAAGTTTCACGTTCCGGTGCAGACAGAAAGTGAGGCCATGCGCGAAAGACACGTTTCATAAGTCCTTCGTGCTCGAGAAATTCATAGTCTATCGTCGGGAAGAATTCATCATCACTCCAGGGAACATCAATTGTACCCTTGGTACCAAGAATTATTCCATATATTATATTGCCAAACCCAATCTTTTTATCATTGGATCGAGAAGCGGCGATAAGACCCTCCATCAGAATCTTTGAAGAATCTACTGCATTTCCCTGGAATACATCTCCAAGAACATAAAGATCTGTGTCACGGACCACACTACTAAATGTGCGACCGAATAAACTGTGACACAAGAATTTGTGCAAATACAGCATGGAGTTGGAGCGAAAGGAGTGATTATAGGCGAGTTTTGAATTGAATCGACAGAAACCGGTGAGCATTCTCCAAACATCCGTGGATGTCATGTCTCTTCCAGGATGACGTTTGATTGTATCCCTCGGGGGAAAACCAAACCAAGCATGCAACTCGGGATAGCCAAAAGTGAAGATTTCGCCATCTCGACGAAAACTGAGACGTACCCGTCGTTTGTTAGTGAAACGAACGGTACAAAAGAATTCGAGTATCCAGTCGCCTATTATTGGAAATCACATTTTGGCGAATTTTGTCCACCCTAGGCGTTCCATATAGCGGCTTATGTCATCACTAATGCCAAGTTGGTTGTTAAGAAAATCATCCATATACAACATTCCAGTGAAGAATTTGTAACGGAGATTCCAGTAACGCCTACCTTCATCATGATTGAAGAAAGGAAAAGGCGCCCCATATCGCTTGGATAAGTCTGGGCGTTTGTTGCTTGAGGTAGCATTGTGCCTTGAAGGTTTGTATTTGGTAGGCATGGTGTTGAATTTGAAGAAACAAAGTTTCTGTACTTAATGAAAAATGGTGTTTTTGAAGAAATCAGAAATCTGATAAAGATGAAAAGAGTTGTAACAGAACTTGAATCTTCTAAGATTAATTTTTAAGATTTTAGATGAAAGGAGGTGTTGTTTTAATCATGAAAAGGTATAAAATTACACCTTTCGGGAATGAAGAAACTTAAGGTTTCGTTTGTCAAAGGGTTTGTCTAAAGGTTTAGGATGATTCAGACTTGAATGTGCAGGAAAAACGCGTGTCGCGACCGAGAATTCCAAATTCGCGGTCGCGACACGCTGATTTCCTTGCGGAAATCAGGCGTCGTAACCTATTTTCTGATTCACGGTAGAGAATTTATTATTCTCGGTAAGTTCAGAGAAAATCTAACCTATTTGGACAAATCTGAAAAATAGAATTCTCGGCAAAAATTCTAAATTCTCGGCAGAGAATTGCCTGAAACTTCAATTTCATTCAAATTTCCTAGAATTAAATCTAAAATCATGAAATAAACATATTTTATGCATTTAAATCATAACATAAAGTCATCTAATCATAAAAATTGGCATTTGGAAAAATAAAATAAAATTAAATTAAATTAAAAATAAAATAAAATAAAATAAAATGAACAAAAATATAAAAAGAAATAAAACAAAATAAACTGTGATCGAAAAACTGAGTGATTTATACGTCAGATAATCTTGTTACGAATGGAATTCTTATTTGTAAAATATTTTCGTAATAGATTTTACATCGATTACCATTAACTTTGAAACGAATTCCGTTGGGACCTTCCAGTTCTAAAGAACCATAATCGAACGTTTTGACGACTAAATATGGTCCTATCCATCTGGACTTAAGTTTTCCTGGAAATAAACGAAGTCGTGAATTAAATAACAGCACTTTATCCCCAACATTAAAGTGTTTGACTTTAATTTTGGCATCGTGCCATTTTTTCACTTTTTCTTTATAAATCTTTGCATTTTCGTAAGATAGATGGCGTAACTCATCTAACTCATTTAAATCGAGCAAACGTTTCTTACCTACTTGTCGTAAATCAAAGTTAAGTTCCCTAATAGCCCAAAAGGCTTTATGTTCTAATTCGACTGGCAAATGACATGCCTTCCCATACACTAAGCGGTATGGAGTCATTCCTATTGGTGTTTTAAATGCAGTACGGTATGCCCATAACGCATTATTTAGTTTACAAGACCAATCTTTTCTTGAGGATGAAACTGTTTTCTCTAGAATCCATTTGAGTTCTCTATTTGATATCTCCGCCTGACCATTTGACTGAGGATGGTATGGCGTTGATACGCGGTGGCGTACTCCGTATTTTTTCATAAGCGTTTCAAAACTTCGGTTTATAAAATGAGTACCGCCATCACTAACGATGACTCTTGGACAACCAAATCTACAAAATATATCGTCAAGAAAATTAACGACAACTTTAGAATCGTTCGTCGGTGTTGCAATTGCTTCAACCCACTTTGAAACATAATCGACGGCAACTAATATGTAAGTTTTACCATCAGAAGGAGGAAAAGGTCCCATGAAATCTATTCCCCACATATCGAAGACTTCAACTTCTAATATGATTGTGAGGGGCATCTCATCTTTCCTTCCTAGATTTCCTGTTCTTTGGCACTTATCACAACGAGTAATAAATGAACGGACGTCTTTAAACATCGTAGGCCAAAAGAAACCACATTCAAATATTCTAGCTACTATCTTGTTAGCTCCATTATGTCCTCCATAAGAGCTAGAATGGCATTCCGACATTATGGATTCAAATTCATTTTCACCAACGCATCTCCTAATTATCCCGTCACCACAAGTTTTGAACAAAAAAAGGATCTTCCCAAAAGTACTGTTTAATGTCGAAGAAAAATTTCTTCTTTTGTTGGAAATTTAATCATTCCGGAACAATATTGGCTGCAAGATAATTAGCAATATCCGCATACCATGGTGACATAACGCTTTTCATTTGATAGAGATGTTCATCAGGGAAATCATCTCGTATACCGTTAGTTTCACCTATAGGACCGTTCTCATCTTCAAGTCTCGATAGATGATCGGCGGCAAGGTTTTCTACTCCCTTTTTGTCTTTTATTTCTATATCAAATTCTTGTAACAATAAAACCCATTTAATTAGACGCGGTTTTGCATCCTTTTTAGCAAATAAATATCTTAATGCTGCATGATTAGTATAAATAATAACTTTCGAACCTAACAAGTATGACCTAAACTTATCACATGTAAAAACTACAACTAACATTTCTTTCTCAGTTGTGGTGTAGTTTAATTGTGCACCGGAAAGTGTGTGACTTGCATAATAAATGACATGAAGTTTCTTATCCTTCCTTTGACCTAAAACACATCCGACAGCTAAATCACTTGCATCACACATAATTTCAAATGGTAAATCCCAATCGGGTTTAGCAATAATAGGTGCACTGACTAAAGCTGTTTTCAATGTTTCGAAAGCTTTAATGCAATCTTCATTAAAATCAAAGGTGGAATCTTTCATGAGTAGATTAGTGAGTGGTTTGGAAATTACAGAAAAATTCTTAATAAATCTTCTGTAAAAACCGGCATGTCCTAAAAATGATCTTACTCCATTAACAGTAGTTGGAGGGGGTAATTTTTCTATTACTAAAGTTTTTGCTCTATCCACTTCTAATCCTTTTTCAGATATTTTGTGACCTAAAACAATTCCTTCGTCAACCATGAAATGACATTTTTCCCAATTTAATACCAAATTTGTTTCTTCACACCTAGACAAAACTTTATCCAAGTTTTCTAGGCACGAATCAAAAGAATCTCCATAAACTGAAAAATCGTCCATAAAAACTTCCATGATATCTTCAATGAAATCATTAAAAATCGCAGTCATACAGCGTTGAAATGTTGCAGGTGCGTTACATAGACCAAAGGGCATTCTCCTATATGCAAATGTTCCGTAAGGACATGTGAAGGTTGTTTTATCTTGGTCATCCGGGTAAATGTATATTTGAAAGAATCCGGAGTAACCATCTAGAAAGCATGACCAGCTATCCTTTCGATCATTTGATCAATGAAAGGTAGAGGAAAATGATCTTTCCTAGTTGCTTTATTTAGATTTCTATAATCTATACAAACTCTCCAACCAGTGGTGGTTCGTGTAGGTATTAATTCACCTTCTTCATTCCTTACAACTGTTATGCCTCCCTTTTTAGGTACATAATGGATTGGACTAACTCATTCACTATCCGAAATAGGGTAGATGATTCCATTGTCCAGAAGTTTAGTAATCTCATTTTTTACTACTTCCTTCATATTGGGATTTAGGCATCTTTGCCTATCCGCTTTAGGTGGGTTATCTTATTCTAAGTGAATTCTGTGCATTACGATGCTTGGATTGATACCTTTTAAGTCTGAAATTTTCCAACCCATACTTCCTATCCTATTTCTAACAACTTCTTTCAATTTCTCTTCTTGATCTTGTGTTAATTTGTTAGAGATAATTATAGGTAGAGAATCGCCTTCCCCTAAGAAAGCGTACCTCAAATGACTTGGTAATTCTTTAAGTTCTAATTTAGGTGGAACTATAATCGAAGGCGGAACTGGTCCATCTTCTCGAATCAAAGGTTCTGGGTCCTTATCTTCTAGTTCCTCACTCGTTATAGGTTCTATTATTTCTTCTTTTTGAACAATGTCATTTACACATTCTTCAATCAAATCAAGTTTCATACAAGCGAAATCCTCCATAGGATATTTCATCGCTTGATTCATATCAAACTCAATCTTATCATCTCCTATTCTTAAAACTACTTTCCCTTCCGACACATCAACTAGAGCACGTCCCGTGTTCATGAACGGTCTACCAAAGATTAGCGGACAATTTACGTCATAAGCAAAATCTAAAATAACGAAATCGGTAGGAAAAATAAATTTGTCAACTTTAACTAAAACATCCTCAATTATACCGTATGGTCTTTTAGTGGTTTGATCCACTAATTGCAAAACCATATTGGTACGTTTGATGTCTTCTTCTAGGCCTAACTTATTAAAAATAGATAATGGCATCAAGTTAATGCTTGCTCCTAAATCACAGAGACAACTGGGAAATTCAATATCTCCCAATTTACACGGAATGGTGAAACATCCGGGATCTTTGAGTTTTGTGGGCAAATTACTTGACACAATCGAACTGCAATCTTCAGTTAGCGAAATGGATGAAATTCCTTCCCAACTGATTTTCTTTGAAATTAAATCTTTGAGGAATTTACCATAGTTGGAAATTTGCGTAATCGCATCCATAAACGTCAAATTGATATGCAAATTTTTAAGTTTGTCTAAAAATGTTAAAAGTTGTTTGTCATAGTCCTTATTGCGGACTTTGTGTGAAAAGGTGGTTTGGGTACAAAAGTTTTTGTACTAGAGTCAATTGGTGCATCTTTTTGTTTCAAAGTATCTTCTTTGGGCTTTGGTAAATCAGTTCCAGGTAAGGTCGAATTTCTGGGCATTTCCGGGCCTAAGTAATTTTTTCCTGAACGAAGAGTGATAGCCTTAACATGCTCTTTCGGATTTTCTTCCGTATGGCTTGGAAGACTTCCCTCTTTGCGGGATGGAATTGATTTAGCGAGTTGTCCAATTTGAATCTCCAAATTATGGATGCTAGATGATTGGTTTTTAATAAGCTGATCGAATTTATTCTCGATCCGTTTAAAACCATCGTCGTGATTACTTATTTTTCCGCTCATAGCATCAATAAATTTGTCGATTTTAGAAGATAAAGTGCTAATCGTATCTCTTGATTGATTTTGATAATTAGTAGTACGATTTTGACTAGCATTAGTATTATTATTATTATCTCTCCAGTTAAAGTTAGGATGATTTCTCTACCCAGGATTATATGTATTGGAGTAAGGGTTATTAGGTTGGTTTTGCCCTTGGACAAAATTTACCTGTTCAATTTCACTCATACCTTCGTAGTCCACATCCGTTTGGATTGGCTTACCATTAGAATCACACGGTGCCATAAACCTATCAATTTTGTGCGATAAGGCAGAAAACTGGGCTTGCAACATCGCAACTAGATTAAGATTCACTATACCTTTAACTGATGACGTAGTTGAGGATGATGGTTTCGCTAATGGTACGTGTCCACGTTCCGCGGGCCACATACTGCTGTTGATTGCCATTTCCTCGAAAAGTTCTCTTGCTTGGGCAGATGTTTTCTTCATGAATAACCCTCCAGACATAGCGTCCAATGAACCTCTAGTTGTAGGATTTAGTCCATTATAAAATGTTTGCATTAAAAGTTCAGCGGGCAACTGGTGGTGTGGGCATAAACGTTGAAGTTCTTTAAAACGTTCCCAAGCCTCATAAAGAGTTTCATTATCATTTTGAGAAAAAGATGTTAACTCTTTAATGACTCTTGCGGTTTTTGCTAAAGGAAATTTTTTTGATAAAAATGCTTGGGCTAATTGCTCCCAAGTCTCAAATGATGCAGCTGGCATAGAAGTTAACAATTCTTTGGCTCGATCCTTCAAAGTAAAAGGAAAAAGGCGAAGTTTGATTGCTTCTGCAGTTACATCAGTAATTTTAAAAGTGTCACAAATTTCTAAGAAATTTGTCAAATGGGCGTTAGGATTTTCGTTAGGTAACCCGTAAAATGTTACGTTATTTTGCAACATATTAAGCAATGTTGGCTTAATTTCAAGATGGTGTGCATTAATTTGGGGTCTAACTATACTGTTTGTTACACCGGCCACTCATGGCCTAGCGTAATCCATAAGTGTGGACATAACTTCTGGCTCGGTAATTCTAGGGTTTATTGGGGTTTTGTTTTTGTTTTTTTTTTCTTTCTTGTTCTTTTTAAGAGTTCTTTCAATTTCTGGGTCAATAGGATTTGGTGACGTGCCTGAACTTCGAGAACTGCGCATGAACCTGAAATTTCGCACGAATCGAAACTACCTACAAAATAGAATTTGAAAAATAAATATGTTAGTAATTTAAAATAAATAAAATATAAAAGTTTGAATAAGTATAAATAAACCTAGATTCGAAATAAAACACGAAAGATTTAAAATTTTGTCGAAAATTTTGGCGTTCCCCGGCAACGGCGCCAAAAACTTGTTGAGCGATTTCCGCAAGTGCACAGTATACGCTTGTAGTAATAAAAGATATCGATCCCACAGAGAACGTTTTTCGAAACAAAACTTATTTATAATCGGTTAAATTTACTTTAAGGTTTATAATATGGAAAATCGTTTAATCGGTTTTGGTTTTGAAATTGCTAGAATGAGAATTAGGTTAGAGTATGAAAACGTTAGAAAATACTCTGATTTAAGAATGAATTTGCAAGATAGGAACGTTTAGTACTTTTTAGAAAAGTAAACAAATGTATTTGTTTGCATTAAGCAAAGAAAACAACTTTAAACTTTGTATGAATTATAAAGATGAAATAAATGACGGAACCTCTAATTATTTGGCTTTGAACATGACAAAACCCTATCCGGGATAATTGCCCTTAATCAAATTAAAACTCTTTCGAGATAATAATTTGCCTAAGTGTTCAACAAAGTTTCCTTGTAAAGATTTTGAATTAAATACGTTTTAATGAAAACACCAGAATCCACTTCGGATCCTTTACCAAAGTGCTGCATAACAATCTATCGAATAGAACGGACTTTATTAGATGAAATATAAATTGATACAAGTTTACAGAGAACATGGAGCATGGAAACATTCGACGGCTTGCAAGTGAACGGGTTGTCAATCCTTTCCTTGGGTTTCGTTAGAGTTTGTCAGGCTCAGGGGCAAATCCTCTACTCAATCTTCTCGTTGAATCTTCGTAATAGAGACTGGGTCGGTCTACTACCAAAATGAAAACTAAATTGGAACAATGTCTAAACGCTACTAAACTTGTTATTATTGAATAAACAATGTGTGTACAGCATATTGCTTTTTACAGAATCGAAATCTAACTTCTGAATCACTTGACTCGGAATTTCTACATAAATTCTATACTAATCTCTTTCTTCTACATATATTCAACTCTCCATCAACTCTTTATTTATAGATGTTGATGAGTCTTGATTGAAGTGTCGTGTCCATTGTGGAGAGTCGTATCCGTTGCGAAAGAACGTCTTTATCCACCCGAACGATCGTGTTTCGTCGAAAACGAAAGTGTGTAACTAGGCCTCTACACACTCCTGCTCGTACCGAGAATGTTAAATTCTCTAACGAGAATGGGGGAGCATCAATTGGTCTTCAAACGAAGGGAAGGAAAAGCTGAAGAACGCGTGTCGCGATCGAGAATTTGGGGGTCGCGGTCGCGGCACGGAATGTTTTTCACTTCTTCGGCTTCCGTTGTCGTCCTTGACTTGGCGTTATTAATTGTCGCCGTCTTCGACTCCTTTTGTAGGGTTTTTCTTCTGTTTTTGAGCTTTTTTCATTCCTATTTGGATTTTACCAAATATTTATGTACCTTACAAGAAAGAAACATATTTGAGAGTAAAAGCTTTCTAAATAGTTATAAATAGCATAAATTCGTAGCAATATTTATGTAATTATTGATGATATTTTAGGTATATTTTGGGCTTAACATAACCCAACAACATCTTAGAAATACTGCAACCAAGCAAAACAACACAAGAAAACCCCAACCCAGTTGCACAATTGTCCTCTATTGCTTTCTTTCTCATTTCTCTCCTTCTGAATTAGTGTCACTCTTTCCTCTGTTTCGCTTTCCATTGCCATGTCAAACTCATTGTTTCGTTCTCTTTCACATTTCTTCAATCTCTCATATTCTTTCTCAATTTTATCTAACTTCCTCAGTAATCCAAGGATGACAAATTTTGCCCTTTCATTCATTGGAGGATCCATCCACTCAAAGAATTTACATGCGTTTCGAGCCTGGCACAGAGAAAAAAAAATTCACAGAGCATGAACAGAGCACAGAGGATGAGGTAAATTTTTGTTTGACAAATAACTTACCTCAAAATTCCTACAGTTGAAATATCTTCTCCTTGGGTTTGAGTCGCTCCAAGAAGTTGAGAGATGTGTTTGGATTCCACAGTGGCAAATCCATCCTCTCCCAAAGTTCTGTATGTTTTGTGCAGAGGATGAAGAAGGCATCTTGGATCTTTTTTTGGGTTTCACAGCCTATCCTTACGTTACGTGTTTTACAGGTGAACTCCCGCGACTTTTGAAGATTAGAGTTTCATCTTCTTGTTGCAGGTCTCGCGATGAAGAAGAACAATGAGTGAATGAGGAAGACGTAATGTTAGATGAAATAGGAGAGAGGAGAGAGAGTTCATATGTTTTACCCGTTTTTTTAGGGAAATAAGGAAAGGGGTATAAAGGTTTTTTTGTTTTGGGTGGGACACGTTTTTAATAAGATAGAAGGGTAAAATGATGATGTGGCAGCATTGACCTTCGTTGACCATTCATAATAACCGGGTGTACACTTTAGTGGGAGGTCACCTGAAGTTTGTACACTTTAGTGTGCAGAATTAAAGGTTGTAGATCAAAGTGTGATAACAGCTAAAAGTTGTACACCACACATGTAATTTACCCTCGTTTCTTTTGATGCAACCATGTAGATCCATTGATCCACATACAAGATAAACCGTTTCCACACTTACTAAATTCGAAAATGATATAAATGAAACAATAATAGAGAGCAGATACAATTCAGACGGATGAAAAGATCTGATAAAATATATGGAAACTGATAAAAAAAAACAATAAAGTAAAACACTTAAAATCTAACCCGGTGAGATAGGAAGAAGGAAGACAAACTTTATTCCTTCTTCAAAAGATGACAATTTGAAACTCAACAGATGATTAAATTTGGATAGAAAATGAGAAAAAGAATAGTGGAAAACAAAGAAGATGAGGAGCAGTTTTTTTGAGGTGTTCGGCTCAAGAAAATAAAGTTTGTAAATTAGTCAAATCATTGTATGGACTTAAGCAAGACCCAAAACAATGGCTTGACAAATTTGACAAGACTATGGCACGTAATGATTTTCATATGAATGAGGAAGACTCTTGTGTTTATTCTAAACACGATTCCATTGGTTGTGTGATTACATGTCTTTATGTGGATGATATGATGATTTTTGGTATCGACTTGCATTAAGTAATTATCATACAACGATTTTTATAAGTTCAAATTTTGAAATGAAAGATATTGGTGAAACAGATGTGATTTTAGAAGTAAAAATCAAAAGAATTCCGGATGACATTTTTCTTAACGAGCCTCACTATGTTGAAAAACTTCCTAAAATATTAATTAAAATTGAAAAATATTGATATTTTGTTTTACTGTTTTCACAACAAATCCATTTATAGGGAACTATTGGAATAATGACTTATTGTAAACTTTTTATTGGAATAATTTGATCTCCTTTTGCTGCTTCCAAAAATAATTAGGCGGCTCCCCCAAAATAAGATTTCATTGTGTATATATATAGGGATAAAGAGTTTTACCCTAATTAAAATTGAGTTTAAAAAAAACAATTATTAATTTCTTATAAGCTTATAAGGTTTTTTTTTTTTAGTATATTACCACAAAAATCGTACCCATCCTCTCTTTAATATCAATCACTTACAACTATTTAATATATAAGAATTATTTAAAAAAAATTATAATATTTATTTTTATAATAAAACATAATTAATTATTTTAGAATCCTAATTTCAAAGATTTACATGTGTAAACATAAATTTTTTTTAGGGACGTTACATGTTTCTTAAGAATTACATTAGGAATGACATTGCTTATATTGTAAGTATACTAAGTAGGTAACCCATAACCCAAGCAAAGATTATTGGAATGCTCATTTAACAAATTGACTCATGATCAATTTAACTCAAATCGAAATTTAGGAAGGTGACAATATTTTATAAATTAGTTGAAGTTTCACAAATTTGTACGTGTTAAAATTGTTTTTATTTGGGTTAATTTGATAAATATTGTCAACTTCAGAACTAAATTGATAATTAAATTTCGATTTGAATTAAATTGTTCATGCCTATAAATTTCAATAGCAAAATTGACCCCTTAATTTGTTTATGTTCTTGGCCCAAGACAAATGGGTGTGAAGGAAAACCTAGTAGATGGGTTTTATAGTGACCTTAAGTGCATAACTAAGGACTCCAATTGAGGCTACATTTTTTTTTGGGTATTACAATGTAATTAAATCCAGAAACAGCAAAACACAACTAAGGAAAACAACATGCAGCAAGGAAAAAGAAATACACGAACAGAACCAAACAAATTACAGGAAAACATAAACACAAAAACAAACATCTAACAGGCTGCCTTAAGGAGCTCCTCTCATAGGGAAGGCATTTCCCATCATGTCTCTAGATAATCCATCGACGCCGCAATAAGGTCGGTGACCCCACTGGAAAATCATGAGCTTTTTTCACTAAACAGTCTGCACTTCGATTTCCTTCCCGAAGTACGTGGGTAAGGCGAACATCACAAAAACCAGAAAGCAGCAATTGTGCCTGTCGAATTAAAGACCGTGAGGGATGGTGTAGTGGGCATTTGTGGGTTATGAAGTTCACCACTTCCAAGCAGTCCGTTTTATTGAAAGGGTTTGAATGGGCAAATGAAAATGACCCAATTTGATTTGAAAAAACTTATTGTAGAGCTTAGAGATATAATAATTGCAATCAATCATAGAGTTAATAAGAAGGGATTGACAAAAATTGGTATAACAATGTTTATGAGAATAGGACCAAGATCATTCAATGACTGTGATTGGGATTGAGATTTTTGAGGAAGAATGTACTCGGTTGAAGGTGCCAAACCTACTCCAGTAATCTTACTTTTTGTGAGCATGTTAGTAAAGGTTTATTATTATTATTTCAATCTAATGTCATATTTGGTCATTTATTTCCGCATTTACAATTAATATATTAAGATAATATCTTGTAAAACTAAAATTAAGTGCTAAATTTCAAATACTAAATGTATTAAATGACGCATTTCTTTGATAACTATTAAAAATAAGAGCTAGAATATTATATTAATTGATAATTTTAAACTTAAAATTTTAAGTTAAACATTTTTACCTTTTTTAATTGAAAGCAAGGAGGCAGAGTAAATAAAGTGGGACATCCCAACGAGGTTGGCACCCTCCGTAGACTCTAACCTGCGACCCAAATATCATTAAAGAGAAAAAAAAGGTTCATACAAACAAAACAAATACAATTAAGCGAACCGATATGAACCACAAGCATTATCCCTAAGGAGACTATGGCAAAACTCCGGGTGCGAGTCCCACCAGCAATCCACTGAACTTGAACGACCATAGCAGGCCAAAGCATCGGCGACCTGGTTCCCCCTCACGGAAGATGTGCGAGAAGCATACAGAGAGAATCTGACCAATCCTCAAATAGCTGCCAAGGCACTGCCTTGAGTCTGGAGCGCAAACAATGGACCACAAAAGTAGAGTCGCTCTTAATCCATAGCTTGTGCCAGCCTCGTGAATGCGCATGTTTAACTTACCAGAATAAGTTTTATAAAAAAAATTGAGATTAAGTGCTTTTCTAACTTAATTGGAATTTTTAAGTAGTATTATCAAACAAGTGAAAATCAATAAAAAAAAATTTGAAGAAAAAAATCAATAAGTTCATATGTTAATTTATAGGGTGAATAATTTAAGGGTAAATTTCATCAATGGTGTACAATCTTCGCACCATTTCATACTTTAGTGTACAACCTTATGGGTCACCTCCCAATATGTTATACAATAGGTAAAAATGATCGATCAATGCAAAGTCAATACGCCACATCAGCAGTTTGATTGGTTAAAAAGTCAAAAATTGACCCACCACATGTACAGTTACTAAAAAACCTGGTCAATTTTACATGTGGTGGGTCAATTTTTGACTTTCTGATCGGTCAAACTGCTGATGTGGCGTATTGATTTTGTATTGACCAGTCATTTTTACCTGTTGTACACCATATTGGGAGGTCAACCACAAGATCGTATATATGAGTGAGACAAAACGAAGGTTGTACATCAAAATGTGAAATGGTGCAAAGGTTGTACACCATTGATTGAATTTACCCTTAAATTATACACCAAGTTCTTCTATTCAAAGGCTGGTTCAAGATGAAAATCTAATAGCCTTACGAAGCTGAAAAATTCAAAGGGGTCTGGTGTGAGAAGGAAAAACATATTGAGGATATTATGAGTGCTTATTATGAAAACTTGTTCTCTGCTACCAACCCATATATCTCGAACTCGACGATGGAAGCCATGGATGCTTGTATCTTCCCTTCTCAAAGTGATGACCTCTCTCTTCCATTCTATTTGGAGGAGGTGAAATAAGCTCTCGACCAGATGTATCCACTTAAAGCACCAAGTCTGGATGATATGTCTACTCTATTCTTCTCCACCTACAAAGATATTATAGGAGAGGACATTACGACTCTAGTTCTTAGCCTCCTCCAAGGTAATGGTTTCCCTAATGATCTCAATCACACTTTTATTCCCTTGATTCTAAGAGTATAGGCCCCAGTAATATGAAAGGTTTACATCCTATTAGTCTTTGTAATGCACATAGTAGAATTGTCTTTTCTTATGTTATCAATGAAAAATTGGGCTTCCTGGAGGTTTTTATTGGGTTAATAAAAAATGTCTCTCTTCATTGTCCTTTTATTTAGGGTGCCAAAAGGGTATATAAAACCTACTCGAGGTCTTTGTTAGGGATATTCCATATCACCTTTTTTGTTTCTTAAATCTTAGGAAGGGTTATCACCACTTATTAGAGGGTGTGTTACACGATATGTGTTTAGCCCAATATGTCATACGATTAATCACTTACTTTATTTTACAGATGACTCCATGATCTTCTTTCGAGCTGACTATTAATGAATGCATGGTGATAAAAAAATATTTTTAGTATATATAGAAAAACATCAAGGCAGATGTGATTTTGGGAGTAAAAATCAAAACAACTCCAAATGACATTTGTCTTAATTAGTCTCCATATGTTGAAAAACTTCCTAATTTTTTTGACTCATTTAATGTCGATCTACTTAGAACACTTTATGACATAAGTTTTCACTTAAAGAAAAATAAGGGTGATTTAGTATGTCAATGTGAATATGAAAATATCATTGACAGTGTTATGTTTCTTATGAATTACATTAGGCATGACATTGCTTATATTGTAAGTATACTAAGTAGGTACACCCATAACCCAGGTGTTCTAGAAGACTTTTGTGATGCCAATTGGGTATCTATCAACGATGAAGATGACTCCACTAGGGGTTATGTTTTCACCCTAGGGGGTGGAGCTGTATCTTGGAAATTTTGCAAGCAATCTTGTACTGTTAGGTCTACTATGGAATATGAATTTATTGCTCTTGTTTTGGCAGACCATATGACAGAATGGTTGAGAAAGTTTCTTGCAAATATTCCATTATGGATGAAGCTAGCTCCATTAGTTGCTCTTAGTTGTGACTCATAGGCTGCCATTTCTATTGCAAAGGACAATTATAATACAAAAAAGAGGCACATTCGGTTGAGGCATGAAGATGTCAATATTTTTTGTTAACTAAAGTGATATCACTAGACTATATATATAAAGTCAGAAAAGAATATTGTAGATCCGCTAACTAAAGGTGTATGTAGAAAACTAGTTTTGCAAACATCTAAGGGGATGTGATGAATGCCTATTGATTGAATTGTGTAATGAACTCCTAGTTGCGAGTACAAAGGGGAACATTATGTAATAATTTAGAGCACTCTTTTTGTGCAAACATCTGTAGTTGTTTATTATGTAAAGTGTTTGCTACTTGTGAGAATGAGGTTGAGCTAAAGGCTCTTAATGAACCCATATCCATAATTTTGGTGGTGTGATGTAGGTTACACTTGACGGGATTCACGTGTTTAGGTGTGGAAGTGTGGCGGCTTCCTATGAAAATTGTATGTGCTAATTAAATTTGATTAAAATATTAATTAAAATTGAAAAATATTGATATTTTGTTTTACTGTTTTCACAACAAATCCATTTATAGGGAACTATTGGAATAATGACTTATTGTAAACTTTTTATTAAATATTTTTTTATATTAATTTTGGTAACTGACCATGCATTGTGGTAACCCATTGTATTTAAAACGAATATGAGTTGACCAATTTAATTTATTTTGGTAAGGTTAACCATTTTAAATCTCTAATTGACCAATAATTAATTAATCCTTATCCAACGTAACGTAACTAAAGGCAGTAATCTAGTCTAGTCCTGGTTTGAAATGTGGGTCCCACTGTCCTCAGCAGTTTATAAGGAACGCGCGAGATCCCCCTCAGTCAGTCGTTGCTTTTTCTCTGCTTCAAAAACCTCTTGAGATTGAAATTGCTTTAACAATTTTCTATCAAACCCTTCTTCTTCAATCCTCCTTAAATTAAAAGTTTCCAATCCCCATCTCATTCTCCTTCACCTGATTAAGGTATCTCGCTCATTCTTCCTCACATTCTCTTCGATTTCCTAATTTTTGTGGGTTCTGTTTATTTCTCGACAAATTTTGGAAAATCTAACAAGCTCGATTATGTCTGTTAATTCCTCTCTTTTTAGCTCTGTTGAGTAGGATATTTAGTTATTTCGTACTCCTGGTAATCGTAAGCTAATGCTGGAATTTCAGATTGCTTTAGTCTAATTACTTCTTTTATGAATTTTTGATTGTTTGCGTTTAGATTCGGTAAAGGGGAGTCCTAAGCTTATTTGTTTCTAGGCTCTATTTTATGTTGTACTGTGCTGGATCAAAATGCGTTACTTTTACCTTTTTGTTTGCCAATCGGAATCAATTAATTTAATGTCTCAAGTCTTTGAATTATCAGTATGCATTGTTCCAAGAAAGAGCTTAGTTGTTTCTAGGCACGATTCTAGACTCTAGTAATTTCTCCTATTTTATGTTGATTTGATTTGTTTATTAACTCATTATCTGATTGTTTTGTTTTGTTTAACCTCTAGTTCTCTTGTACTGATCATTTGTGTTTCTGGACAATTTCAGGATTCGTTTGCCAATCTGTCAACATGGTTCGAAGGAAGAAAAATGAAAGTAAAAGATTGGGAGAAAATTCCTCTGTGGATCCACCATGTAGGGGTCTTAAGAGAAAATCTGGCTGTATTGATGTGGTGACTCAATTGGGACGCAAGCAAAAGATTGAGCAACATTATGATTTGGGTGCTTCAATAGGCCAGGGGAAGTTTGGATCTGTGGTATTATGCAGAGAGAAAGTGACTGGGGTACAGTGTGCATGCAAAATATTGCCCAAAGGCAAAGGAGCGGATCTTCTTGTGCATCGAGAAGTGGAGATAATGCAGCACCTCTCTGGTCATCCAGGCATTGTAACCTTGAAGGCTGTTTATGAGAATGCAAAATTTTATTATCTGGTTATGGAGCTTTGTTCTGGAGGACAGTTGCTTCACCAGATGGCAAGGGAAGGCCAATACTCAGAGCATCGCGCTGCTAATATCATAAGGGAGTTGGTTTTACTCATCAAATATTGCCAAGAAATGGGTGTTGTCCACAGGGACATAAAGCCCGAGAATATCCTACTTACAGCATCAGGGAAATTGAAGCTTGCAGATTTTGGGCTATCGGTCAGAATTAAAAATGGTAATTATCATTATCTTAATTAATATTATGTTAATTGCTAATCATAGATATGGTTATGCATACTCTTGAATTATGTATATTTTGCTATTGTTGGGCTTTTAGTGAAAGGTTTTGACGAGGTATAACTTAATTTTATCTCCTTCAGCATCAAAACAAATCAGTATAACTCAATTTTATGGAGTAGCTGTTGTTTGTCTGTGTGTTTTTCACAACCCTGTGATATTGAATCATCATATAGGACTGGTCCAGGATGTTACATTTGGTTTTCTTTTGCATTCTTCTGCATAAGATTTCTGACATTTGTTTGCTACGAAATTCTATAAGATGGTTATCTTTGTTTTTTAATTTTTCTTTCTTGTTTATGGAACACGGAGATTGGTGGCAAAATGCACTTGTCAATTTTATTCAGTTCAATTCCATAATGACATCCTCACCAAGTTTTCCTTTATGCATAAAAAAAAAGGGCGGCCCGGTCGCATTACGCGTCCCCGCTGAGCGAGGGTCCGGGGAGGGGTCCCACCACAAGGGTGTATTGGGGGCAAGCCTTCCCTTGTCAATTTAATTGGCAAGAGGCCGCTCCTAAGACTCGAACCCGTGACCTCTGGTCACACGGCAACAACGTTTTACCGTTGCGCCAAGGCTCGCCCTCTCAAGTTTTCCTTTATGCATATGTGAATTATATGTTTTTTTTTTTTCAATTTCTCCATTCACACTTAATTATATGCCTAGAAATTTGTTAATTGCTGATGTAGTCTTCTCTTGTTTCTTTCTTGCAGGTCAGAAAATAACAGGTTTGGCTGGAAGTCCCGCCTATGTTGCCCCAGAAGTTTTATTGGGTGATTACTCTGATCAAGTTGATATTTGGAGTGCTGGTGTCCTGCTCCATGCCCTGTTGGTTGGGGTTCTTCCCTTTCAAGGTGATTCTTCGGGTGCAGTATCCGAGGCGATTAAGAAGGCTGAGCTCGATTTTCAGAGTGGAATATGGGAGTCAGTATCTCAACCTGCAAAGGATCTAGTATCGCGCATGCTTACAAGAGATGCTTCAGCAAGATTAACTGCTGATGAAATACTGCGTAAGTATCTTTTACATAACCAAATTCGATTTTTGTATGAATCCTATTACTGTGTCATCTAATGCGATATGCACTTTTGCAGGGCACCCATGGATATTGTTCTATACAGAGCCAACTTTGAAGGGACTGACGTTCAAATCAACGTTGACTGCCCGAAAACTAACAGCGGCAGCAGGTGTGGAGGAGTCTGGTGGTTCAAGGTTGGATGAGCGAGATTGTGAATTGGCTGATGTCCTTGCAAAGGCGATTTCACGTGTCAGAATATCTGAACCAAGGAGAAGGAGAAGCAGATTGTGTGTTGGCACCAGCCTTATCCGCCAAGAATGTTTCTCTAATATTAAGCTTAACAATCTCTGTACAGCATTCTGATCTTTCTGTACCTATTAGCTGTAGCTGGCATTAACAGTAACGTAACATCGATAACGTGTATATCTGTTTCCTCTCAAGTCATGTCATTAGTGTGTCTGAGCTATGTTTTAGCCTCACCAGGCATATTGTAAAAACATAGCTTCTTGACCTTGTTAGTTTCTTGTAAATAGAATTGAGGTGTTATTGTGTTTTATATTATTGAGAAGAAGAATCTAATTATATTATATAATGTTCATCTTGGTTTGTTGGGTGTATTACTTCGGGAGTATCGTTTTCTTGTTATCTTCGTCACTCTTCATTATTTTCCAAATCAAATCTCTCTATACTCCCTCTTCATCCTCACCATTTCCAATCATACAAGAAAATAATAACCATGATGGCTCATGGAATTCGTATGCGCTAGCTTGGTGTGACAACTTACCTTTCAATGCCACTTCCAAGAAATCAATAGAATTTTGAAGTTGGCAATATTCAGCAAATTAGTTCAAGTTTGATACGAGATCTCCTTTCGGTAAGCATCATCACGATACCGAAGAACAACAATAACGATCGAGTTACAAACACGAGTGTATCATCTTTTCCAAATCAAATCTCTCTATACCTCTTCATCCTCACCATTTCCAATCATACAAGAAAACAATAACCATGAGGGCTCATGGAATTCTTATGACAACCTACATTTCAATGCCACTTCCAAAAAATTGATAGAATTTTGAAGTTGGCAATATCTGGCAAATTAGTTCAAATTTGACAAATTTTCAAGTGTTAAAATTGTTTTTATTTAGGTTAATTTGACCAATACCAATTTTAAAATATACTTAAATTTTGGTTTAATGGTTTAATCTAAATTGATTATGGCTCCCAATTTCTAGGGTAAATTTGACCCTTGATTGGTTTATGTTTCTTGCCACAAGACAAATGGGTGTGAAGGAAAACCTAGTAAATGGGTTTTGTAGTGAATTTAAGCTCAAAATGAGTCCATGACTAAGGACCCAAATTGAGGCTACATTTATTGAAGGGGTTTGAATGACCAAATAAAAATGACCTAATTTGTTTTTGAAAAACTTATTGCAGAACTTAGGGACATAATAATTGTAATCAGAGACGGAATTAATAATATTAGTTGATAATATTTAATTTAAAATTTTAAGTTAAATATTTTAATTTATGAGACTAAGACTATGTTTGATAAAAAAAAACATTTAATTTAATTGATTAAACACTTAGATTAAGCGTGTTTGATAATTGACTCCCATATTCCTTTTTTACTAATACAATTATTCATTTTATCCCTCTTGAGTTTTGGGTTTACCTCTAACTCTTCTAATTCATTACCCAACTTCCAAAATGTTTTCTATTCTTTTTTCTATCTTTTACTATCATTTACATATATTCTCTTCATAAAATTCTACCTAGTCTCTGTTTTACTTTTTAATTTTGATTTTGCTCCTTATACTAATTTATTTTTACCATTTTATTCTTAGACTGATTTCACTGTTGATTATTGCATTTAATTATTTTTACTTTTTTTTCCCATAAAATAGTTTTGAGTAAATTTTTTTATTTTAATGATTGAAGTAATTGATTTTAATTCCTATAATTATGTGTATTAATTTATAAATGCAAAACATGTAGGTATAGAAATTATTATTACAAAGAATTCACAATTTTAGTTGATTCACTTATTTGATCCAAACAACTACAAATACAATCATGGTTTATTAATCCATTTATGGAACAAATCAAAGAGTCAGAGAAATTCATGATCATTCCTTTCCTTTTTCCTTGTTTCCCTTTCTGGATTCATTTTCGTTATACTTGCGCGAACCAAACGCCCCCTTAATATATATTCCGAGACTATATATATTTGGCTGAAAAAATCGATTATGTCTGAACCTTGAAGGTATCTCATTAGCTTCATGAGTTTACTTAAGTGACCTAGCCGGGCTAGAGGCACTGAATCTTGGGGCCGGGTAAGATCACTTCCCTTACCTGTGGTATTAGGTAGGAGTCGAAGCAAGCTATCAAAGAAAGATAGGGCAAGCTACTCAGAGAGTAAAGAGTGAGAAATTCCACTTCGATCCAAGATGAGTAACCGAGTTCTTCTTCTGCACGAGAATCCCTCTCAAAGGGGAAGAATCTAATTCGATCTCCGGGCCAACCTATGAACAATGTTCTGCCTCATCTAGTCGGTCTCCTTCTTGGCATCAAGAGTCGTCGGTACTGAAAAGGTCCTGGCATTACCATCGGAAAATCTAGGAGGACAGCTCGTCGAGCCTATGGTGGACACTCCCTAAAAGTCTAGACGCCAAAGGCTGGTGGAGAGCTAAAAGTCTAGACACCCCAGGCAGGTTACGAGGTCAAAGTCTAGGCTAAAAGGCTAGGATAGAGGCAGGGTAAAAGGCTAGGAAAAAGGAGACGCTTAAACTTACTTCAAGTGGCATGTTTGTCTCCAAATCGCTTCTTGCCCTTTTCGTAAATTAATGAAATTAATCATGTCATTGTAAACAAATTCAAGAGTTAACGATAGATTTTTAAAATTAAAAAAAACCAATTGATTTTTTTGGAAGAAATTTTGGGACTTCACATATGTTCAACCTATATTAAACCTTAACTTGACACAAAACTTTAATTGCCCTCTTAAATATTCAAATGTTACAAATGATCTCTATTCTTATCGAATTGTATTCAATAAGCTTTTATTTTTATCCAATTACATTCAGTGATAATCTATTTTTGTTTAATTGCATTCAATAAACTCTTTTTTTTTTGAAGAAAACACGCAACTATTATTAAGAAGGAATCAACGAATCGATCAAGAAGGAAGGGGGAACAGACTCCCAACTTCCCGGTCCAGATAAATAACTCATCACCCGTGCTAGAACATGAGCAGACAAGTTCGTTGAACGCCTCACAAATCTAATAGAACAAGCTAAAGCTTGTAGAAGAGACTTACAATCATCAATGATAAAACCAAAATAAGAACAAGCATTAATAGAGCTAGACAAAGCCTGTTTAACACCTAAACAATCAATCTCAACTACAACAGACCTCCAACCACGACGCTGAACCCACCACAACGCCTCCCTACACGCCATTGCTTCCGCCTGTAGATCATCCAAAGGACAGTCCGGCCAACCATTTGCACCAGCAATAAAACCACCCTCCGCATCCCGCGCCAACATACCAAAACTGACCTGCTGTGTCGCAGCAAACAACGCTGCATCGACATTGATCTTTATCAGACCAGCAGCAGGCGGAACCCAAATTAAGGAGGCGGCAGACACATCTTACACAAAATCATCCCTAATCCGAGCTTGTCTCCATCGGGATAGGAAGGCTGTCGCCCCACTAAACACCATTCCAGACTGAATACAACGCTGGTTCCAGACAAAATCATTCCTCGCATTCCATATGGACCAACAAACCATTGCCGTCTACTCTCTAACTTTACAATCCGGAACAGCAGCAACATGATTCCAGAACATAGAAATATCCAAACAAAGAGCACTAATATCACCAAGTAAAGAAAAATGCCACACTTCCCGAGCCTTTACACAATCAACCAATGCATGAAATGGTGTTTCCACCCCTCTTCCACATCTTGGACACAAATCAGACACATGCACAAACCGAGATCGCAACACTTGCAGAGTGGGAAGACAATGAGAGACGGCACGCCAAATAAAATTCTGGACCTTCGGCGGAACACTTAAGCGCCAAATTGAAGACCAGAAACCAATTGAAACCCCGAGATGAGGCCCTACCATGTTACCAACTACCTGAACATAACCAGATTTAACCGAGAAAAACCCGTTCTTTTCAAATAACCAAAACCATTTGTCAGGCTTCGGACTTAGCGAGATAGGAATTTTCCGGATTAACCGTTGGTCCCTTTCACAAAACAAGTCACTCAAAACATCATCATCCCATTGATTAGAATCAATACATCTCAACTGAACCACCTTAGCGGATTCTAGACCATTCGGACATGGGCTTTCAATACAAGGATTAACATCTTGTAACCAAGGCACTTTCTAGATAAAAGTATCAGTCCCACTCCCAACCGCCCTACGCAAACCAGATTCAAGCACCGATCTGGCAGCCACTACACTTCGCCAAATGAAACTGGGATTATTCCCAACCTGTGCATCCAAAAAATCAGAGTTTGGAAAATACCTGGCTTTAAGAACCCGAGCAACTAAGGAGTTAGGATTTGTCATAAGTCTCCAACCTTGTTTAGTAAGAAGGGCCAAATTAAATTCATGAAGCCTCCTAAAACCCATCCCTCCAAACTTCTTAGGAACACATAGTCTATCCCAAGACTTCCATCTGATACCCTTCGATTGTTGCCCCTTAAGACCCCACCAAAATGAATTCATCATTTTTTCTAAATCAGCACAAAGCGTTTGTGGGATCAGAAACAGACTCATAACATGTAACACCCTAGCCATATATCACTTAGTTTTAACACATATCAGACAATATTGATTCTATATCTCATAGTCATTCAAAACATACAAAAACACATACATATATGTAACCATTTAGATTACAGACTTTATTTATGATTACATATGTTACAGACTATGTTTGTAGTTCACCCACACTTCACATATTCTACATGCTAGGAATGAGAGGAGAGAGCGCGAGATGGAACACAGCCAACCAACCTTTCATCCATGCTATCTACAATATCTGAACCTTTTAGAAACTCGTGGTCATCTACTTCATCAACCAACTGAAAAAGTTAACGATTTATATGAGTCGCCACTCAGTGAATATAAACAATCAATGAATTATAAAGCACATACACATACACATATACAAATTCATGCATATCCAAATGATAAGCCTTTTCTTAATTTTGTTGTGACACCACCAGCTAGACACTTCCCGGGATCAAGTAGCAGGTAAACGGTAACACAGGTATTGCTGTACAGCCTTGTAATTTCATAATTCGACATTTCGGCCCATATAATCAAGTAGTCCATATAAATGACCATACAGGTCCAAGTAGTCCATATATTTGACCATATAGGTCCAAGTAGTCCATATATCTGACCATATAGGTCCAAATAGTCCATATAATCAAGTAGTCATAAGTGCCTAAACCGGTATGCCACAACGCCATTTACGTTTTATGCAACATGTACACATACTTTGCATTTAAGTCATTCCATCACAAGTACTTCAATCATTTATCAATTCACATCAAACATAGCAAAACAATGCACTATATCACAAAGTAGCAAGTCATATCAACATTTCAATCACAACTTCAGAAGCCAAAATATTCATATCATGTTTATACTCACAACTAAGCCGCTAGCTTCCTTGACGGCGACTTGTACCTTCCTCCGGAATGTCTTCAAAGTTTTGAGTACCTATACTAACACATATGATTAAAGAGACTTCATTCTTTATTTACCAAATTTCATTTTCTTATTCTTCTTTTATTCCATAAACTTCAAGATCACATAATATTTCTCAATAACCCGTCCATACCAAAAACCTTATAACTCTCTCTATACTAAACTAACTGACCTAATTCTTGTTTTGTTATACTCCTGACTCATATATGAAGATCATATGAAAATTTTATAATTTTTCCAGAACCACCCGATTTATGGCAAAACTTTCTTTGGCATCCTATCTCAGCATCAATGCACCTATACCAGTTTTTCTAATTTAATCATAACTTAAAACTTATAACTTCAATTGCTCTGATTCTTTTTGGTAATCAAACTAGACATACATAGGTATAACATATCCAAATATCAGAATTTTAGGAGCTCTACATAATTTCCAGTAAAATTTACAAGCTGACCCTGTTTCAGCACCTATGCCACACAGCACACCTACACTTCCTTATTAGTTTTCTCACTACTTACTTATCCAATACGAACCAAACTTTACAGGGGCTTACTCAACACATAAAGGATCAATTTTCATGTTTACACCTTCCTCAAATTAGGACCCTAAGATATCCCAAACTATACAAAAAGAAACAAATCAAGTACAGCTTGCAGATTAGGCCTAGTCTGATTGATCTTATCATATCTCCTAGTATACTTACCCAAATATCATGAAACGAATTTTGGAATTTAACTAAGACATAAACTTACAACTTTCTCTTCTTTAAGATTCTCAAAATACCCAAATATCATGAAACGAATTTTGGAATTTAACTAAGACATAAACTTACAACTTTCTCTTCTTTAAGATTCTCAAAATCGGACTCTAAAGACACGAATTTGATTTTACAAAACAAGGGAACAGCATACCTTGTTCTTCTTCTAACTCTTCTTCTGATCCTTCTTCTTCTCTTCCCTTTTCTCTTTATGTTTCTTCAAGGAGTTCTTACCCCAAAGGTTCAGGATAAATCTGAACTTTATCCATTTTTATTTAGTAATTTTATTTTTATTTTTATGTTTATCCATCTAGGTTAGCATTGTTACAAATTTATCCAAACCAATTTTCGTATTTCCAACTACATCCCCTTTCATTGTTACACTTCTTATTAGTGTTAACTAAGACTATTTAATCACTTATCATTCTAATTGTGTATTTATTAACTACTCATCAAGTTTATGTTATTTGAAAACACATTTACCTTTATTTTCGACATTTACACGTTATCCCGATTTTACTATCTAGTTGAATCTATCATGGGGTGAATGACATGTAACATGTAAAATTATTTCTAAATTCTCTAATTAATATCGTGTAATGCATATGTCTAAATGTCATGAATGCACAAAAATTGAGATGTTACATAACATAAGAAGGTAAAGACTGTAGCACCGATTTAATCAAACCCTTTTTACTTGCCTTTGATAAATGCCTAGCCTTCCAACTCATCACCCTTTTCTGTATAGCATCAGTCAGATAATTAAAAACCTGAATTTTACTTCTCCCAATTAGCGAAGGAAGGCCAAGATATTTCCTAGGCAAAGCAGATGGTGTCACCCCTAGCAAAGCACACAAGCTATCCCTCACCTCACGAGAACAGTTTCTGCTAAACGTCATAGATGATTTCTCAAAATTAATTTTCTGACCGGATGCAAGCTCATAGAAATGCAAGCACTCTTTTACAGTACACATTTCAGCCTGGGAAGCTTTGAAAAACAGATAACTGTCATCGGCAAAAAATAAATGAGAAATCGGAGGCGCTGACCTGGTAATACAACACCCATGGATCCTCCCTTGACCCTCCATATTAGAAAGCATAGCCGACAGACCCTCCGCACAAAGAAGGAACAAATATGGAGAAATCGGGTCACCTTGCCGAAGCCCTCTTTGAGGAAAAATTGGACCAATTTTGTGTTTTCCATTAATAATGTGATAGCTAGCCTTACACACACACTGGATCACAAGAGTAATTGTTTTTTCCCCAAAAGCTAACTTCCGCATCATCTCTTCCAAAAAACTCCATTCGACCCTATCATATGCCTTAGCCATATCAAGCTTCAGCGCCACATACCCATTTCTACCCTGCGTCTTTCTATTCAAGTAATGATTAACCTCAAATGCTAACATAACATTATCAGTAATTAACCGCCTATAGGTGTAAAATAGAAAAGTCAGCTCCAATTATCTCGCACTTGCTTTTCCCAGATGACAGTCTCCTCTTTTTAGGGCCTCATTAGCAAAAAATATTAAGTATTGCCTATGTACTTATGAGAAAGCATCGGGTCAGTGTATAAATCTTCAAAAATCCTTAATCCTTTATAATAGCAACACAAACAACGACTTTTAAACTCTTATGAACACTTAACTTCAGGTTAACGAAGTTACTAATCTTGGTCTTTATTTGGGAGCTTCAATTGCAGTTGGTAGAAAAACCTAGACATTTAGTTTCATCAAAGACCATATTTGGAGCAGAATTCACAATTGAAAAAAAAGGTTTTATCTCGAACCGGAAAAGAGATTCTTATCAAATCAATTCTTTAATTAATCTCGACATATTTGATGAGTATTTTCTTAATGTCTACTCTTGATGTAGTTGTGGACACTATGAATAATATTGCTAGTACTTTTTTTTCTTACATCACTGAGTCTATTGATTTATGGCATGCAAGGTTGGATCATGTTAATATTGCTTCTATTAAAAGGCTTAAACATGATTCCAAATTTTTCAAAAAATGAATTGCCAAAATGCGATGTATGTCTTGAAACCAGATTTGCAAAGAATCCCTTTACACAATAGACAAACATTCTAAAGTATTATCCCTTTACACAAGGTGGAAAAAAGGTATTATATTACTTTTGTAGATAGCTATTCTTGTTTCACTATGGTTTATCTTTTCAAGTCAAAGGATAAAGCCGAAGAAATGTTCCTTAAATACAAACCTGAGGTAGAAAATAAAATTGACAGAAAAATTAAGAGACTTAGGAGTGATAAGGATGGAGAATATGAGACTAACACTTTTAAGGCATTTTGTGAGCATAATGGTATTGTACATGAAGTAATTTCCCCTATACACCCGAACAAAACAAGTAAAAATATGATGAATGCAATGCATATTAGTTATGGACTTCTTGATAATATGTGTGTGTGGGGGGGGGGGGGGTAGTTATGTTTTAAATCAAGTACCTCACAAAAGAGTAGACAAGACCCCATACGAACTGTGGAAAGGTCGAGCTCCAATTTTGAATTATTTAAAAGTATGGTGGTGTTTAGCAAAGGTTGGGATACCTAACTGTAAGAGGAATGAGATAAGTCTTAAAACCATTGATTCCATTTTTATTAGGTATGCTTATCATAGTGATGCATTTCGCTTCCTTATTAAAAGTGCTAACGGTTCTTATGCATGTGGAAATATTGTTGAATCAAGAGATGAATATTTTTTTGAACATCTATTTGTTTTTTGTAATCCTCTTATGGTAATAAATTAATAATGACATTGCATCTTCTAGCTTTGCAGCTATTTTACCTATTTCTCTTCCTTTAACTAACCATGATTCTGTTTTGGAGCCTAGGAGAAGCAAAAAGGCTCGAAGGGATAACAATTTTGGTATTGACTTTATTATTGCTTTCTTAGCCAAACCCTTCTTGATTGGTGAAGCCGATGTGATTTTGGGAGTAAAAATGAAAAGAATTTCAAATGACATTTGTCTTAATGAGTCTCACTATATTGAAAAACTTCCAAAAAAGTTTGACTCATTTAATGTCGATCTACTTAGAACACTTTACGACCCAAGTTTTCACTTAAAGAAAAATAAGGGTGATTTAGTATGTCAATCTGAATATGCAAATATCATTGGTAGTGTTATGTTTCTTATGAATTAGATTAGGGATGAAATTGCTTATATTGTAAGTATACTAAATAGGTACACCATAACCCTGTTGGGGTTTAGTGTCCTAAAGACAATGGTTGTAGGATGCAAACTTATTGTAAATGAATTGTTCTTTATATCATTTGTTTTAATAAGATATATGTTTGATAACTATATAAAGGCAAACCCTTTTACAGCACTAAATAAAGTCTAATAAAAGGAAATCCGTAAGTTTGTTTAAAGTGATTATAAAGTGTTCATACAAGCATGAAGTGAGACAAGACTTTATAATAAACTAATAAACTTAAAACCACCCCAAGTCAAGTGAGATGTTTAGGATTGACATATCACTGTTGAGACTTGTATGTAACAATGTCTTCTGTCCGACAGAAAGCTGATCTCACAAGCTTCACATATATAGATATCTTGACAGTTACATAGATCCGATGAAACGTCGTTCATTAGGATTGGGGATCCGATTTGAGATAACAGGATGGGTAGATTCGTCCTTGTCACCTGTTCATCTCATTGGTATTAATAGGTATAAATAATCCTCAGACTCAAAGGAATGTTAATTGGTCATCCTGAATTACTGAATGTGAGACTTTGATCGCGTGGTCCCACGATCCTTAACAGAGATGACTCTGGGGTGTGAACTGCAAAGGTTGGGTGTCACAGGAGGTAATGTCAGGGTAGTTATACATTGGATTGAGCATTTATCACTCCCGACGAATGGGAGATACGTCCAAGGATCGCTTGTGGAAGACTCGACTCTAAATCCTTGCAAGGTGATAGCTTAAGAGTAGAAATACAGATTTCACTTAACCTATCTATTTGAGTTGACTCGGCCTGTACAAGTAAAACGAACGTCTCGCTATATATGACTTGACATCATCCATAGTCATAAGATTCAGTTCAAGGATGTAGTTGATAAAGGATCGAATTATACTGTAACTAATACGGAAAGGTTAACGACAGAATCAACATGTCTTCTTAACGGACTCTGGGGGAATGATTACGGACATGCCGATAACATGCTCTGTTCATCATTCCGTTATGCAAGGATTAAATATAATTCTTGGAGAAATTAATTTAATAGTCGGATCATCGCGATATTTGGACAGTAGCTTCTAGACACATTCTTCCACGTTTCCACCGAAGGGATCGTCGTTCGGAGGTCTGGAAGGTCTATTTCGAATAGGGGCAGATTGGTAAACAGTTTACATCTCCTTTGAAGTTGTGGGCACTTCGTTTGCAACGGTAGATTGATCATCGAAAGGTATATCTTCTTATCCCTCTTTATATGAAATAACGATTAACGGATCCTATGGTTAAAAGGAAGTAGGCTAAAAAATTTATATTTCTGCTGCTATACCTTAGCCCTATTTCCAACAGTGGTATTAGAGTCATCGTTAAATCCGGTATTTCATATATGAAATTTAGAAGCTTTCAATAGGATTGAATGCATATTTATGGTTAGGATTAATTAACAAATTGTTTGGTTAATTAATTCTAAAGATAAATAAGTGAAATAGATTATGCGTATGTTCCTAATTATTTCGGTTGATAATCATTATAACAAAATCTATTAGTTTTATGGTTAGATTAATAAAATTAGTTTTATTGATTCTAAAGATAAAATGGAAAGCTATTGTAGTTTTTCCTATTTCTGAAAATCGCTTTTCAACCGTATTGAAAATCTGATATATATATGAAATTTAAAATTAGTTTTGAATATAAAATATATATATACATGTTTCGGAAATTAATAGTTTTCTGTTTTGATTATCGAATGAAAATTCGTTTAAAAGTTTGTTTTTACCAAGTTGTAAATCAAAGCGTTAAATGAATTGAAATCAAAATAATTGGGACATGCATAATTGAAGTTTTGTATGGTTATATTAATCTAAGAATTAATATAAAGATGCAAAACGGTTAGAAGTAGATGATATGTCCATAACGCCAATGTATGTGTGAATGTATGTCTGATGTATGCTAAAGCAAATCAAGACTAAGTTAGATTATGAGACTTAAATAAAAATCCCTCATTAAAAAGTTAAGTAAATAAATAAGTTATTAAAATCGGTTGCCCCTCCCTAATATTATAATTCAGCCGGCAGTACTGGGGGCCTTTGGGTTGTTGGCAAAAGTCAAGCTCGGGGTCTTATGGTAACACCTGGATTATCGAAAATAGTTCTTTCATGAATATGAGGTAATACTTAAATTAGAGTATGACAATTGGTTGGCAAAAGTCATGTTGTTCATACACTAATGGGCAAAATGGTTGGGATTAATATGAATGACATATTAGTTACTAATGTGGTTAGTAACCCAATAACCTAGGAGTCACATTCGAGATGTGATTGATTGAATGAATCTACCTAATGAATGAGACTAGTTTGTTGGCTAAAGTTAAGGCGAAATCTCAGGAGTTAGGATCCTAGCTCACTAAAGGATTTGTGAAATTCTTCGAATTAATATGGAGGGTTATTAATTTGGCAAAATAGTGGGAGCAATCTGAAATAAATTAAAAGGCCTATAATTTTAGATTGTTACACTTTAAAACAAATGAATAACATACGTTTACTCTTTCTCACTCTCAGGTTTTTGTTTAAACAAACACTCTTAAAATCATGACTAACACCAATCTGCAAAACACATTTACCGATAACAAGTTGAATAGTTCAAACTTCACCGACTGGTATCGCAACCTCAAAATTGTTTTGAAGTTCGATAAAATAGGGTATGTATTTGATACATCGATACCCCCTATCCCTAATTATGATGCTCCAAATCGAGGAAATCGATGCTTACAAGAAGCACAAGGCTGATGGCGATCATGCCGGATGCATCATACTTGCATCGATGACATCGGAATTACAAAGGCAACTATGCCTGTTCCATCATCATGCGCCTAAAGGAATTTGTTTGGGAAACAAACCAGGTGCAAACGCTACGAGATATCCAAATGGTTATATCGTTGCAGGATGCAAGAGGGCACATCAATCATGACACATTATGTCAAGATGATTGGCTATATTACCAAACTTTCTAGTATTGGATTCGCGATGGATAACGAACTAAGTGTAGACTTAATTCTTCAATCCCTCCCAAAGAGTTATTCATAGTTCATCATGAACTATCAGATGAATGACTTGCAAACCTCTCTTGAAGAGCTTGCAAATATGCTCAAGTTAGTTGAGCCCAATATTCAGAAAGACAAGGCAATACCGGCTATTGTCATAGAGGGATCATAGAAAAGAAAAGGGAAATTTCCCAATTCTAAACATCCCAAGAAAGGTAAGAAAGATGTGTCCAAGGGAAAGGAAGTTAAGAAGCCTAAAAGAAAGTACCACTATTGTATGAAAAGGTTTCACAGGCTACATACATTGAAAAGGTGCTAAATCGGTTTAGCATGCTTGAATCGAAACGAGGTAACTTACCCATGGTACATGGAGTGAAGTTAAACAATCATCAATGTCCTAAAACTAATGATGACAAACGACGCATGGCTGTAGTCCCGTATGCCAGCGCGATCGGTTCGATTATGTATGCTATGCTATGCACTAGACCTGACGTAGCGTTCGCGTTATCAGTAACGAGTCGTTACCAAGGGAATCCGGGAGACGCGCATTGGATTGCCATCAAGAACATTCTTAAGTACTTGAGAAGGACTAAAGATATGTTCCTAGTGTACGGAGAAGGAGATCTGAAAATTGAAGGATTTTCAGACGCTAGTCATCTCACAGATGAGAATGATTTTAAATCCCAATCAGGATATCTGTTTATCTTGAATGGGGGCGCGGTCAGTTGGAAAAGTTCCAAGCAGGGAAGTGTAGCTTTCTCTACGACCGAGTCAGAGTACATCGCTGCTGCGGAAGCAGCAAAGGAAGCAGTTTGGATTAGAAAGTTCATTACAGAACTAGGAGTGGTGCCTGACATTGTCAATCCCATTACTCTGTACTGTGATAATAATGGAGCCATTGCGCAAGCAAAGGAACCACGGTCTCATAATGCATCCAAACATTACCTAAAGCGATACCACATCATCAGAGAGATTGTGGCTAGAGGAGATGTGAGAATAGAAAGAGTACCTACCGAGGACAACGTTGCAGATCCGTTGACAAAGCCGTTAGCCCAGAAAGTACATGATCATCATTTGACTTCTACTGGGATAAGTTTTAGAAACAATTGGCTTTAGTCCAAGTGGGAGTATGTTGGGGTTTAGTGTCCTAAAGACAATGGTTGTAGGATGCAAACTTATTGTAAATGAATTGTTCTTTATATCATTTGTTTAATAAGATATATGTTTGATAACTATATAAAGGCAAACCCTTTTACAGCACTAAATAAAGTCTAATAAAAGGAAATCCGTAAGTTTGTTTAAAGTGATTATAAAGTGTTCATACAAGCATGAAGTGAGACAAGACTTTATAATAAACTAATAAACTTAAAACCACCCCAAGTCAAGTGAGATGTTTAGGATTGACATATCACTGTTGAGACTTGTATGTAACAATGTCTTCTGTCCGACAGAAAGCTGATCTCATAAGCTTCACATATATAGATATCTGGACAGTTACATAGATCCGATGAAACGTCGTTCATTAGGATTGGGGATCCGATTTGAGATAACAGGATGGATAGATTCGTCCTTGTCACATGTTCATCTCATTGGTATTAATAGGTATAAATAATCCTCAGACTCAAAGGAATGTTAATTGGTCATCCTGAATTACTGAATGTGAGACTTTGATCGCGTGGTCCCACGATCCTTAACAGAGATGACTCTGGGGTGTGAACTGCAAAGGTTGGGTGTCACAGGAGGTAATGTCAGGGTAGTTATACATTGGATTGAGCATTTATCACTCCCGACGAATGGGAGATACGTCCAAGGATCGCTTGTGGAAGACTCGACTCTAAATCCTTGCAAGGTGATAGCTTAAGAGTAGAAATACAGATTTCACTTAACCTATCTATTTGAGTTGACTCGACCTGTACAAGTAAAACGAACGTCTCGCTATATATGACTTGACATCATCCATAGTTATAAGATTCAGTTCAAGGATGTAGTTGATAAAGGATCGAATTATACTGTAACTAATACGGAAGGGTTAACGGCAGAATCAACCTGTCTTCTTAACGGACTCTGGGGGAATGATTACGGACATGCCGATAACATGCTCTGTTCATCATTCCGTTATGCAAGGATTAAATATAATTCTTGGAGAAATTAATTTAATAGTTGCATATGGCCAGAAGTAGTAAGGACCTAATGGATCACACATAAGACTTGGAAACAAAAGAGAGATGGATCTGATTAATAGATGGAAGCCCAGTTGAGCCCAGTAAGGCCCATGGATAAGGAGGGTCGAAATTATATGTATTAAAGGAAGGGAATTAATTTATTCCACTCTTCCTAATTGGATTAGGATTGTGAAATTAAATTAATTAAGAGATAATCAAGTTAGGAGTCATTAATTGGATTAATGTCCTCCTATTATTATCTAACTAGGTTACTTATTATTATCCTAATTATATTAGATATATAGTAAGATAATAATTAGAAATCCTATTCCGAATTGGATTGCTATTAAGTAACCTAATCCTATCTAACTAGGGTTTAGAGACAAGATAATATATATACCCCTTACCTAGTGAATTTCGATACACACTCTAGCCCCACCCCTTGTGATTTTCGAAATCTACTAGCTAGAGAGAGAAAGTGAATTCCATCCCCAAGTTTGTGGACAAGAATTCATTCGGCATTCCATCGATTGGTTAATCTAATTCATCCCTCTTTCTCCTTGATCTTGTGTTGGTTAATTAGAGGTAATCTATTTTGGTTACATCTCATAAGGGTTGATTCTAATTTAACCTCACCGTGTTCACGAAAGAAGAAAAACAATCAAAAGGGAGAAATTCGTTTTTCTTCGTCTGCATCAGGTCAGTTCACTATTTCGAGGATTCCCAGAGATTGAACCGTCGGATCTTCGCGAGTTTTGGACAGTAGCTTCTAGACATATTCTTCTACGTTTCCACCGAAGGGATCGTCGTTCGGAGGTCTGGAAGGTCTATTTCGAATAGGGGCAGATTGGTAAACAGTTTACATCTCCTTTGAAGTTGTGGGCACTTCGTTTGCAACGGTAGATTGATCATCGAAAGGTATATCTTCTTATCCCTCTTTATATGAAATAACGATTAACGAATCCTATGGTTAAAAGGAAGTAGGCTAAAAATTTTATATTTCCACTGCTATACCTTAGCCCTATTTCCAACAAACCCTAGCAAAGATTATTGGAATGCTCTAAGGCGATTGCTTAGGTACCTAAAAGGTACCATGAATCATGGTTTGCACTACTCCAAATTTCCAGGTGTTCTAGAAGTCTTTTTCTGATGCCAATTGGATATCTGACAACGATGAAGACAACTCCACTATGGGTTATGTTTTCACCCTAGGGGGTGGAGCTGTATTTTGGAAATTTTGCAAACCATCTTGTACTGCTAGGTCTACTATGGAATATGAATTTATTACTCTTGTTTTGGCAGAGCATAAGGCAGAATGGTTGAGAAAGTTTCTTGCAAATATTCCATTATGGAGGAAGCTAGCTCCATCGGTTGCTCTTAGTTGTGACTTGTAGGCTGCCATTTATGTTGCAAAGGACAATTATAATACAAAGAAGAGGCACATTCAGTGGAGGTATAAAGATGTCAATATTTTTTTTGTTAACTAAAGTGATATCACTAGACTATGTAAAGTCAGAAAAGAATATTATAAATCCGCTAACTAAATGTATGTAGAAAACTAGTCTGCTTCCTATGAGTTAATTCAATTTGATTAAAATATTAATTCAAATCGAAAAATATTGATATTTTTTTACTGCTTTCACAACAAATATCCATTTACGGAGGATATTGGAATAATAACTTATTGTAAACCTTGGATTGGATATTTTTTTATATTAATTTTGGTAACCGTGGTAACGATTATATATATATATATTTGAAACGTAACGGCTTTGTATTTAAAACAAATATAAATTGACCATTTTATTTTGATAAGGTTGACCATTTTAAATCTCTAATTGACCAATAATTAATTAAGGGTTAATTATAAAAATGGGTCAAATGGAAAGTTCATTTATATATTTAACCCATTTACTCAACCTACTACATATCTAGACTGATTTTGTGTGACTTTCCCATAATACCCTCAATATTTAAGCGTGTATGTCTTCCTCCCGTCTGACTTCGCAGAGGTTAGCATAATGCGAACCCAGGTTAGCATAATGCGAACCCTGCGAAGCTAAATATGCGAAGCCTGCGAAGTCTGCGAAGCTAATGTTTGGTTTAGTTGATGATTTTAGTTAGCATATGCGAAGTGTGCGAAGCTAATGTTTGGTTTAGTTGATGATTTTAGTTAGCATATGCGAAGTCTGCGAAGCTAATATTTGGTTTAATCGATGATTTTAGTTAGCATAAGGTATTGTATTTGCCAACCAACAACCCCTCTTCTCTCTAATCTCTCTCTCTCCAAACAAAGAAAATCTCTGAGAAGAACAGAAGAAAACAAAATTGAAAAATGGAGATGGAAGCAAAAACTCCAGAAGTAGCCAAAAAACTATGGCATATAGTGCGAGTAGTCTTCTTCATGCTAAGAAAAGGCATATCAAAGAGCAAAATAATGGAGGATTTCAATCTGATGTTCAAAAGAGGAAACAAACTCGCCGGAAAAGCGATCGGCAATCTCATCTACAAACCACAATCATTCCTCCTTCAGTTGCAGATCCGACAACGCTCTCTCTTTCTTATCTCCGCGAGAATACGAATTCAGTTGCAGTAACAGCCCGGTTTTCCACCACAAACGGAAACACCTCCATTTCCCTAAATCTTACAACGACGCTCTCTCTTTCGTATCTCCACAAGGATGCTGGAGATATTGAAGAATGAAGCCGTGGAGGCGTCGCCGATGGTTTTCCCCCGGTTCAGAAAGAGTCCAATGGTGAGGCAGTTGCGAATAACCGACTCTCCTTTTCCGTTGAAAGATGACAGGTGGATGTGGCGGCGGAAGCTTTTATCAAGAAGTTTTATAAGGATTTGAAATCGCAGAAGAGGAAAGAGGAAGAGGAGGAGGAGGAGGAAAGATTGGGGTATTATGGGAAAGTCACACAAAAAAGTCTAGATATGTAAGAGGTTGAGTAAATGGGTTAAATATGTAAATGGGCTTCTCATTTGACATAATTTTGTAATTTTCCCATTAATTAATTATCCTTGGTAACGTAACATAACTAAAGGCACTAATCTAGTCTAGTCCTGGTTTGAAATGTGGGTCCCACTGTCCGTTTAATCCGTCTAAGCAGTTTATAAGGAACGCGCGAGATCCCCTCAGTCAGTCGTTGGGTTTTCTCTGCTTCCTTCAAAAACCTCTTGAAATTGAAATTGCTTTAACAATTTTCTATCAAACCCTTCTTCTTCAATCCTCCTTAAATTAAAAGTTTTCAATCTCCATCTTATTCTCATTCACCTGATAAAGGTATGTCGCTTATTAGACAACGAATTTTCTAAGTTCAAATTTTGAAATGAAAGATATTGGTGAAACAGATGTGATTTTGGAAATAAAAATCAAAAGAATTCCAGATGACATTTTTCTTAACGAGCCTCACTATTGATATTAATTAAAATCGAAAAATATTGATATTTTGTTTTACTGTTTCCAGAACAAATCCATTTATGGGGATTATTTGATAATGAGTTATTGTAAACCTTTTTATTGGATATTTTTTTATATTAATTTTGGTAACAGAGCTTTCAATGTGGTAACGATGGTATTTAAAACGAATATAAGTTGACAAATTTAATTTATTTTGGTAAGGTTGACCATTTTAAATCTCTAATTAACCAATAATTAATTAATCCTTATATCCAACGTAACAAAAGGCGCTAATCTAGTCTAGTCCTGGTTTGAGATGTGGGTCCCACTTAGTCTAAGCAGTTTATAAGGAACGCGCGAGATCCCCTCAGTCAATCGTTGGACTTGTTGCTTTTTCTCTGCTTCAAAAACCTCTTGAAATTGAAATTGAAATTGCTTTAACAAACCCTTCTTCTTCAATCCTCCTTAAATTAAAAGTTTCCAATCCCCATCTCATTCTCATTCACCTGATTAAGGTATGTCGCTCATTCTTCCTCACATTCTCTTCAATTTCCTAATTTTTGTGGGTTTGGTTCTGGCCTCTCTTTATTTCTCGACAAATTTTGGAAAAATCTAACAAGCTCGATTATGTCTGTTAATTCCTCTCTTTTTAGCTCTGTTGAGTAGGATATTTAGTTATTTCGTATTCCTGTTAATCGTAAGCTAATGCTGGAATTTCAGATTGCTTTAGTCTAATTACTTCTTTTATGAATTTTTGATTGTTTGCGTTTAGATTCGGTAAAGGGGAGTCCTAAGCTTATTTGTTTCTAGGCTCTATTTTATGTTGTACTGTGCTGGAACAAAATGCGTTACTTTTAACTTTTTGTTTGCCAATCGGAATCAATTAATTTAATGTCTCAAGTCTTTGAATTATCAGTATGCATTGTTCCAAGAAAGAGCTTAGTTGTTTCTAGGCACGATTCTAGACTCTAGTAATTGCTCCTATTTTATGTTGATTTCATTTGTTTATTAACTCACTATCTGATTGTTTTGTTTTGTTTTGTTTTGTTTTACCTCTAGTTCTCTTGTACTGATCATTTGTGTTTCTGGACAATTTCAGGATTCCTTTGCCAATCTGTGAACATGGTTCTAAGGAAGAAAAATGAAAGCAAAAGATTGAGAGAAAATTCCTCTGTGGATCCACCATGTAGGGGTCTTAAGAGAAAATCTGGGTGTATTGATGTGGTGACTCAATTGGGACGCAAGCAAAAGATTGAGCAACATTATGATTTGGGTGCTTCAATAGGCCAGGGGAAGTTTGGATCTGTGGTATTATGTAGAGATAAAGTCACTGGGGTAGAGTGTGCATGCAAAATATTGCCCAAAGGCAAAGGAGCGGATCTTCTTGTGCATCGAGAAGTGGAGATAATGCAGCACCTCTCTGGTCATCCAGGCATTGTAACCTTGAAGGCTGTTTATGAGAATGCAAAATTTTATTATCTGGTTATGGAGCTTTGTTCTGGAGGACAGTTGCTTCACCAGATGGCAAGGGAAGGCCAATACTCAGAGCATCGCGCTGCTAATATCATAAGGGAGTTGGTTTTACTCATCAAATATTGCCAAGAAATGGGTGTTGTCCACAGGGACATAAAGCCCGAGAATATCCTACTTACAGCATCAGGGAAATTGAAGCTTGCAGATTTTGGGCTATCGGTCAGAATTAAAAATGGTAATTATCATTATCTTAATTAATATTATGTTAATTGCTAATCATAGATATGGTTATGCATACTCTTGAATTATGTATATTTGCTATAGATATGGTTTTGACTAGGTATAACTTAATTTTATCTCCTTCAGCATCAAAACAAATCAGTATTACTTAATTTTATGGAGTAGCTGTTGTTTTTCTTGTTTGTCTGTGTGATATTGAATCATCATATAGGACTGGTCCAGGATGTTACATTTGGTTTTCTTCTGCATAAGATTTTATTCAGTTCAATTCCATAATGACATCCTCACCAAGTTTTCCTTTATGCATCATATGTGAATTATATATTTTTTTCAATTTCTCCATTCACACTTAATTATATGCCTAGAAATTTGTTAATTGCTGATGTAGTCTTCTCTTGTTTCTTTCTTGCAGGTCAGAAAATAACAGGTTTGGCTGGAAGTCCCGCCTATGTTGCCCCAGAAATTTTATTGGGTGATTACTCTGATCAAGTTGATATTTGGAGTGCTGGTGTCCTGCTCCATGCCCTGTTGGTTGGGGTTCTTCCCTTTCAAGGCGATTCTTCGGGTGCAGTATCCGAGGCGATTAAGAATGCTGAACTCGATTTTCAGAGTGGAGTATGGGAGTCAGTATCTCAACCTGCAAAGGATCTAGTATCGCGCATGCTTACAAGAGATGCTTCAGCAAGATTAAGTGCTGATGAAATACTGCGTAAGTATCTTTTACATAACCAAATTCGATTTTTGTATGAATCTTATTACTGTGTCATCTCATGCGATATGCACTTTTGCAAGGCACCCATGGATATTGTTCTATACAGAGCCAACTTTGAAGGGACTGACGTTCAAATCAAAGTTTAGAAATCATGTAACGTTGACTTCCCGAAAACTAACAGCCGCAGTAGGTGTGGAGGAGTCTGGTGATTCAAGGGTAAGGTTGGATGAGCGAGATTGTGAATTGGCTGATGTCCTTGCAAAGGCGATTTCACGTGTCAGAATATCTAAACCAAGGAGAAGCAGATTGTGTGTTGGCACCAGCCTCATCCGCCAAGAATGTTTCTCTAATATTAAGCTTAACAATCTCTGTACAGCATTCTGATCTTTCTGTACCTATTAGCTGTAGCTGGAATTAACAGTAACGTAACACCCATAACGTGTATATCTGTTTCCTCTCAACTCATGTCATTAGTGTGTCTGAGCTATGTTTTAGCCTCACCAGGCATATTGTAAAAACATAGCTTCTCACCAGGCATATTGTAAAAATATAGCTTCTTGACCTTGTTAGCTTCTTGTAAATAGAATTGGGGTGTTTTATATTATTGAGAACCAGAATCTAATTCATAGTTTTGCATACTTTTTGAGGTTGTTTGCATCATCTTTCGCATTTTCCGACTCAGGCATATTGCATATAAGTGTAACCCGGGATGACGACACCAAGGATTTGCTTTCTTTATTAGATTGATTGATCTTCCAACTGCACCTCCCATACCTGTTTAGAATGCCATTCCAAACTCAATGATCAGTAAAACTTGGTACCGAACATCCTTAAAAATGTGCAGTGTCATAGTGCAGCAATTTCAGTCAATAAGATAACGTCCCTCGGGAAAATATAGAAACAGGAAGACAAAGATAGAGAAATAGATTGAAACAAACAGGCAATGGGATTCGGGGATTGAGACCATTGGAATTTATAATATTAATACTAATCAATTCTTTAATGCCTGATTTTTTCCCAACAATTTTCAATTTTATTTCAAAATTTATAATATTAATTAAATTTAGATATGTGCATCCAATTTATTGCACTTTTCCTTGAAATTAATTAAATTAGTATAAAGGGATAAAATTGTCCTTCTATAATTTTATAATTTTTCGGATTATAGTTATCAAACAATTAATTACATTCATCACTTAATTTTCTGTATCAAGCAAACAGTTTTGTAATTTAATACTTTCAGCTATTATAATATTCAACACTTAAAATTCAGCACTTGATTTTAAGCTTTATCAAACATCACCAAAGTTTTATATATATAAACAAAAAAACTCATGAGAATAAATGTTTTTTTTTGACTTAGCTGCAATTTTTAAATCTTAATAAGCTAAAAATTAATAAGTTCTTTTTTTTTTTGAATAAATTAATAAGTACTTAATATATTAATTTTAGCGATTACACCATTTAAGACCAACAACATGATAATAAGAAGACATATTTCTTATCCAAATAAGGCTCTATTATTTTTTACTGAAATTAAGCAAACTGAACTGAACTGAACTCTACTGAAATTGAAATAACAATATAATCCTTTAAAAATAGCAATAATTAAAATAAAAAGCTTATAAAAATAATAATGGTTCTAATAATAATAATAGTAATAGTAATGATAATTATAATAAGAAATGATAAATTACTAAACTTAACTGATTACTGAATTGAACTGAACTGAATGCTACTGAACTGAACTGAAATTAATGATACTGAAATTAAGCGACAAAGAACAGGGCCTAACAGACAATCATTTTCATCAGGCATTTGACCCTATAGATCCCCATGGACAAGGGAAAGGCCATAGCTAAGAGAAACTAGAAGATAGCCTAAGTAATGGTGGAAATAGGTTGGAGATTCTCCGAAGCCCATGGGATTTTGAACCGATGGGTCGATAACTCGACGAAATATTTATGGATGGAAATGCAAATGGGAACCTAAACGAGTGTTGGGGAGGGCATTATACCATCCCTGAATAGTAGTGTGTGTATATATTTGTCCCCTATGTTGGCCGTGAAATACAGAATGCATCTCTGCCCTCGTCTCGCACCCATATGCCAAGGAGACATACATGGTGTTGTTATCAACCAAAATAAAAGAGGATAAAAAAGATGAGGAAGTCATCACTTAATCCATTGGGCAAGTGGAGACATAGGTAATAGGATTCGAGGGGGATACGAGGATAACAAAAAAACCTTGACTTGTGTATAAAAAAAGTAATGTCTAAACTATTGCTAGACGAATACGAAGTTTTCTTATGAAAAACAGAGGATATCAAAGGGGTTAGTCTAGATGTCATGATTGTACATAAACTAAACACAAATCCATCTATCAAGCCTTTGGTATAGAATAAGAGGAATCAAGCACCAATAGGTACAAACCATACATAAAGAAGTGAAGTTGTTGGATTTAAAATTCACTCGTGAAGTGAACTATCCGGAGTGATTAGAAAATGTGCTCATGGTGAAGAAACTGAAGGGCACATACCAAATGTGCGTTGATTTCACACATCTAAATAAAGTCTATCTTAAGGACAATAACTGCTCCCAAACATACATCAAATTGTGGACTCACCAAAAGGATATGTGGTATACTTGTATATGGGGTAAATTATATACATGGTATACAACTTTTCCTTCGTATCACATTTTGGTGTATAACCTTCAATTTCGCACATTAAAATACACGACTTTATGGTTGACCTCCCGCTATGGTGTACAACAGGGAAAAATAACCGATCAACCTTCCACATCACCATTTTCTACTCCTTCAATAAAAAGTAGACTCACTAATCAGTAAATTATTTTTTACCCTCTAAAAATTTATTTTCTCCAACCTTCTATCACCTCCATCCTTCTTCTCTCTCCTTCATTTATTCTATTTACATCTCTTTATAACTCTCCTTTTGTCCTACAACTCAAGCAAGGAAAAGAAAATCAACTTCTTCTATAGGTAAAACAATGGAGGATTCGAAGGATTTTTCTCCACCTTCACTTCATTTTCCAGCCGCCCGTTACAAGGATCTTCAGTTTCAGTTCTGAATGGCCAATCACAATCTCACTTCTACTATCTCTCCGATTTCCTTTTTCACTTTAAAACAAAACCCTAATTTTCATCTTTTCCATTTCCTAAATAATGCCTTCGATTATTTCTTTCGGGAAAATTCTCTAATTAGAGATGGAGAATTTCAAGTCTTATAAGGGCCTTTAAACTATTGTCCCTTTTAAGGACTTCACCACCACAATTGGCCCTAATGGAACTGGTAAGTTCAATTTAATGGACATAGTTAGCTTTGTTCTCGGTGTTCTAACGAGTCTCTTTTATTTAACTGTTATTTATTTATTTATGGTGAAATCAGGGTGGAGTGATAATGATATGTTATTTTACTGTGGTTGGATGGGATGTGACATGTAAAGAAGAGTTCATGCCAGAGGATGAAGGTTCATATAGAGTTCTACTATGAAAGTACAAGGGAAAAAGAATTGGACAAAGTATAAGGAGTTATTTTTATATTTACGAACTTGGAAAATTAGTAATTACTATTGATAACACTAACCTTCATGAAATTTGCTCTTCTCAATGGAAATCTTATACGCCTCAGCTTCCCGAATATCAACAGCACTTGGAGGAGCAACCGCGTGGATAGACCCCAACAAACAGTGGGTTCTTTGACGATGTCAGGCATTAAGCCAGGGAAAATCAAATTAAGGTAATGATATTTAATCAATTTAAGTACAACCCACAATAAGTCAAATCAATGTATTTATTTGAGGTTCCAATTTAAAATCTTGTTGCCTCAATGTGTGTGTGTATATATATATATATATATATATATATATATATATATATATATATATATATATATATTGTAAAATTCACCCATGGATATTTAGTTTTTAGAGAGGGATGATATAAATGAAGGAGAGAGAAAAACATAAATGAAGGAGATAGAAAGATTAAAGAAAGGTGGAAGGAGGAGAAAAAGTATGAGAGAAAGAATTATAAAGTGGATATTAAAACTTTTGAGGGTAAAAATGTATTTTCATGTTAGGTGGGGTCAATTTTTGAGTTCTAGAGAGACAAATTGATGATGTGGCACAATTAACAGGGGTTGACCGACCATTTCCTCGTCCTATACACCATATTAAGAGGTCATCGGTAAAGTCATTCATTTTAGTTTGCAAAATTGAAGGTTTTACACCAAAGTGTGATATGAGCACTTGTATATGGATGCAATGATGAGATATCACCAGATTCAAATGGATCCAACTGATGAGGAAAAGACAACTTTCGTGGCTCATTAGGCCACATATTGCTATAGAGTAATTCTATTTGGTCTTAAAAATACAGAAGCAACCTACGAGAGGCTGATGAAAAAAAATATTCAAAAACCAAATATGTAAGACTATAAAGGTTTATATTAATGATATTATAATCAAAAGTAAGAAAGTTGATGATCATCCAGGGGGCATACATATGCAACATTAGAGATAATTAAGGAGTTTGGCCTTAAAATCATTATAAAGAACTGCACATTTGAAATCGGATATGGCAAGTTCTTGGGTAGATGAAGAGTCAGAAGGGTATTGAGGCTAATATAGTGAAGGTCCAAGAAGTCCTGAATATGAAACCTCCTCAGAATCTTAATAAGGTGAAGTAGTTGATGTTGGTGTGTCCTAATTCTTAGGCATTGATGTATTGAACATTAGGTATATTGTTAGAATACATTGTAGAAGTGTTTTATAAATAAAGGCATTAATTTGTTCTATTTATATCTTGTGCTATAAACCTGAATGAAGTATCCATTGATTGTTAATCATAAATATATCTCATGCATGTTCTATTCATAGGAATGAATAAAACCAAAGGCATATACATTCAGTATATGTGTAGTAGTGTTGAACATATGACTACAATACTTGTATAGTAAGTTATGGATGTACGTACGTGTTGATATAGCTCAATACGGGACTGGACCGATCCGCTTTAGAAACATTCATGGTGGACGTGTGATTGATCTTTCTATATGTAGAACTCTATTATCTCCAGACCTGATTTCATTATAGTAACGACGTAGAATCTAGTCCACTTTGATATATGCCTAACAGGTCCATAACAGGATGCCAAATATGAGTATGTTGGGTGAATCAGTGAACACATTGTTACTGATAAAAGTAGTGAAGGACTTACTTATCTGATTCATCGGTTCACTTTCGATCAAGAAATATCATAAACCATATAGAGAATAACAACCACTATGTCTCTGATTCATAATATCGATATGTTATTGAGGATGTAGTTAAGCATGTTGATGAAAGTAGGACTGAAACTTAATTTTGATTATGATAGACTTGTTCTACTTGCAATCGGGTATTTGTAGACAAGGGTTTTTGTAATGGGGGTTATTTACTCTTGATGTAGTTGTGGACACTATAAATAATATTGCTAGTAATTTTTTTGCTTACATTGCAGAGTTCATTTATTTATAGCATGCAAGGTTGGAACGTGTCTGTCCGACCCGTTTCTGTTACTGAATGTGTATTTTTGCACTACTCTGCAACTGTTCAAGAGGGATCCTTGTGAACTATTATTTCTTGCCGTTTCCTTCCATTCTTGATGGAAACTTTGGTCTTGGTAGCTCTTTTCCATGAATGATCTGCCTCACAATCTTGTCTATCTTGCTCGCATCAGGTACCGACTTGAATTAGGTGATTACTAGACAACGAATTTTCTAAGTTCAAATTTTGAAATGAAAGATATTGGTGAAGCAGATGTGATTTTGGGAGTAAAAATCAAAAGAATTCATAATGTCATTTGTCTTAATGAGTCTCACTATGTTGAAAAACTTCCTAAAAAGTTTGACTCATTTAATTTCGATCTACTTAGAACACTTTATGAACTAAGTTTTCATAAAGAAAAATAAGGGTGATATAGTATATCAATCTGAATATGCAAATATCATTGGTAGTGTTATGTTTCTTATGAATCACATTAGGCATGTCATTGCTTATATTGGAAGTATACTAAGTATGTACACCCATAACCCAAGTGTTCTAGAAGTCTTTTGTGATGCCAATTGGGTATCTGACAACGATGAAGACGACTCCACTAGGGGTTATGTTTTCACCTTAGGGGGTGGAGCTGTATCTTGGAAATTTTGCAAGCAATCTTGTACTGCTAGGTCTACTATGGAATATGAATTTATTGCTCTATGTTTTGGCAGGCCATAAGGCAGAATGGTTAAGAAATTTTCTTGCAAATATTCCATTATGGAGGAAGCTAGCTCCATCAGTTGCTCTTAGTTGTGACTCGTAAGCTGCCGATTATGTTGCAAAGGACAATTATAATACAAAGAAGAGACACATTCGGTTGAGGAATAAAGATGTCAATATTTTTTTGTTAACTAAAGTGATATCACTAGACTATGTAAAGTCAAAAAAGAATATTGCAGATCCACTAACTAAAGGCCTATATAGAAAACTAATTTTGCAAACATCAAAGGGGATGAGATGAAGACCTATTGATTGAATTGTAAGCAATGAACTCCTAGAGCACTTTTTTTCTCTATGTGTAGATGTTTATTATGTAAAGTGCTTGCTATTTGTGAGAATGAGGTTGAGCTAAAGGCTCTTAATAAACCCATATCGATAATTTTGGTGGTGTAATGGGATTCACGTGCTTAGGTGTGGAAGTGTGGCCGCTTCCTATGAAAATTGTATGGGCTAATTCAATTTGATTAAGATATTAATTAAAATCGAAAAATATTGATATTTTATTTTTCTGCTATCACAACAAATCCATTTATGGGGGATTATTGGAATAATGACTTATTATAAACCTTTTATTGGATATTTTTTTATACTAATTTTGGTAACCAATCTTTTCACTGTGGTAACGATTATATATATATATATATATATATATATATATATATATATATATATATATATATATATGAAAGGTAACAATTTTGTATTTAAAACAAATATAAGTTGACCATTTTATTTTAGTAAGGTTGACGAATTTAAATCTCTAATTGACCAATAATTAATTATCCTTGGTATTAATTAATTATCTTTTTTTGTCAATTGATTTTGTTAATGAGAGACGGCAAGCTAATTCGGTAGCGCATAATTTAGCAGCTTCGGCTAGGTCTCTTTCTCAATTGGAAATTCTAGTAGAAGATTTTCCTTTGTGTGTTTTGGTTTGGTTCGTAATACAAGGTTGTGTTTATCAAAAAAAAAAAATAATATGGGAAAGAAATCGGGTCTAGGTCCAACGTAACGTAACTAAAGACAGTAATGTAGTCTAGTCCTGGTTTGAAATGTGGGTCCCACTGTCCTCAGTCAGTCGTTGTTGGACTTGTTGCTTTTTCTCTGCTTCAAAAACCTCTTGAAATTGAAATTGAAATTGCTTTAACAAACCCTTCTTCTTCAATCCTCCTTAAATTAAAAGTTTCCAATCCCCATCTCATTCTCATTCACCTGATTAAGGTATGTCGCTCATTCTTCCTCACATTCTCTTCAATTTCCTAATTTTTGTGGGTTTGGTTCTGGCCTCTCTTTATTTCTCGACAAATTTTGGAAAAATCTAACAAGCTCGATTATGTCTGTTAATTCCTCTCTTTTTAGCTCTGTTGAGTAGGATATTTAGTTATTTCGTATTCCTGTTAATCGTAAGCTAATGCTGGAATTTCAGATTGCTTTAGTCTAATTACTTCTTTTATGAATTTTTGATTGTTTGCGTTTAGATTCGGTAAAGGGGAGTCCTAAGCTTATTTGTTTCTAGGCTCTATTTTATGTTGTACTGTGCTGGAACAAAATGCGTTACTTTTAACTTTTTGTTTGCCAATCGGAATCAATTAATTTAATGTCTCAAGTCTTTGAATTATCAGTATGCATTGTTCCAAGAAAGAGCTTAGTTGTTTCTAGGCACGATTCTAGACTCTAGTAATTGCTCCTATTTTATGTTGATTTCATTTGTTTATTAACTCACTATCTGATTGTTTTGTTTTGTTTTGTTTTGTTTTACCTCTAGTTCTCTTGTACTGATCATTTGTGTTTCTGGACAATTTCAGGATTCCTTTGCCAATCTGTGAACATGGTTCTAAGGAAGAAAAATGAAAGCAAAAGATTGAGAGAAAATTCCTCTGTGGATCCACCATGTAGGGGTCTTAAGAGAAAATCTGGGTGTATTGATGTGGTGACTCAATTGGGACGCAAGCAAAAGATTGAGCAACATTATGATTTGGGTGCTTCAATAGGGCAGGGGAAGTTTGGATCTGTGGTATTATGTAGAGATAAAGTCACTGGGGTAGAGTGTGCATGCAAATTATTGCCCAAAGGCAATGGAGCGGATCTTCTTGTGCATCAAGAAGTGGAGATAATGCAGCACCTCTCTGGTCATCCAGGCATTGTAACCTTGAAGGCTGTTTATGAGGATGCAAAATTTTATTATCTGGTTATGGAGCTTTGTTCTGGAGGGCAGTTGCTTCACCAGATGGCAAGGGAAGGGCAATACTCAGAGCATCGCGCTGCTAATATCATAAGAGAGTTGATTTTACTCATCAAATATTGCCAAGAAATGGGTGTTGTCCACAGGGACATAAAGCCCGAGAATATCCTACTTACAGCATCAGGGAAATTGAAGCTTGCAGATTTTGGCCTATCTGTCAGAATTAAAAATGGTAACTATATGTTAATTGCTAATCATAGATATGGTTATGCATACTCTTGAATTATGTATATTTGCTATTGTTGGGCTTTTTGTGAAAGGTTTTGACGAGGTATAACTTAATTTTATCTCCTTCAGCATCAAAACAAATCAGTATAACTTAATTTTATGGAGTAGCTGTTGTTTTTGTTGTTTGTCTGTGTGATATTGAATCATCATATAGGACTGGTCCAGGATGTTACATTTGGTTTTCTTTTGCATTCTTCTGCATAAGATTTCTGACATTTGTTTCCTACGAAATTCTATAAAATGGTAGCACAGCCCATGGCACAACTTTCTCTAAGATGGTTATCTTTGTCTTTTACTTTTGTCTTTCTTGTTTATGGAACACGAAGATTGGTGGCAAAATGTACTTGTCCATTTTATTCAGTTCAATTCCATAATGACATCCTCACCAAGTTTTCTTTTATGCATATGTGAATTATATATTTTCTTCAATTTCTCCATTCACACTTAATTATATGCCTAGAAATTTGTTAATTGCTGATGTAGTCTTCTCTTGTTTCTTTCTTGCAGGTCAGAAAATAACAGGTTTGGCTGGAAGTCCCGCCTATGTTGCCCCAGAAATTTTATTGGGTGATTACTCTGATCAAGTTGATATTTGGAGTGCTGGTGTCCTGCTCCATGCCCTGTTGGTTGGGGTTCTTCCCTTTCAAGGCGATTCTTTGGGTGCAGTATCCGAGGCGATTAAGAATGCTGAACTCGATTTTCAGAGTGGAGTATGGGAGTCAGTATCTCAACCTGCAAAGGATCTAGTATCGCGCATGCTTACAAGAGATGCTTCAGCAAGATTAACTGCTGATGAAATACTGCGTAAGTATCTTTTACATAACCAAATTAGATTTTTGTATGAATCCTATTACTGTGTCATCTCATGCGATATGCACTTTTGCAGGGCACCCTTGGATATTGTTCTATACAGAGCCAACTTTGAAGGGACTGACGTTCAAATCAAAGTTTAGAAATCATGTAACGTTGACTTCCCGAAAACTAACAGCCGCAGCAGGTGTGGAGGAGTCTGGTGATACAAGGATAAGGTCGGATGAGCGAGATTGCGAATTGGCGGATGTCCTTGCACAGGCGATTTCACATATGAGAATATCTGAACCAAGGAGAAACAGATTGTGTGTTGGCACCAGCCTTATCCGCCAAGAATGTTTCTCTAATATTAAGCTTAACAATCTCTGTACAGCATTCTGATCTTTCTGTATAGAACGACGACATGGTTTCGACGAATTGCCCCTATTAGCTGTAGCTGGAATTAACATCGATAACGTGTATATCTGTTTCCTCTCAACTCTCATTAGTGTGTCTGAGCTATGTTTTAGCCTCACCAGGCATATTGTAAAAACATAGCTTCTTGACCTTGTTAGTTTCTTGTAAATAGAATTTGGGTGTTATTGTGTTTTATATTATTGAGAAGCAGAATCTAATTACATATAATGTTCATCTTGGTTTGTTGGGTGTATTACTTCGGGAGTATCGTCTTCTTGTTATCTTCGTCACTCTTCATTATTTTCCAAATCAAATCTCTCTATACTACCTCTTCATCCTCACCATTTCCAATCATACAAGAAAACAATAGCCATGATGGCTCATGGAATTCATATGCGTTAGCTTGGTGTGACAACCTACCTTTCAATGAAATCAATAGAATTTTGAAGTTGGCAATATCCGGCAAATTAGTTCAAGTTTGACAAATTTTCAAATGTTGAGATTGTTTTTATTTAGGTTAATTTGACAAATACCAATTTCAAAATTGAGTTCATATTTAAATTTTGGTAGATATTAATTGATTTTATTCCAAAATAGCTAGCAACAACAGTTTATGTATCCTAACAGAACCCTTGTTTGGAATAAAACGGTAAAAAAAAGCAACAAAAAGAGAACCAAGCCGATACGAGATCTCCTTTCGGTAAGCATCATCACGATACCGAAGAACAACAATAACGATCGAGTTACAAACACGAGTGTGTCTTTTATCGGTAAAATATTATTTATGTTGGCAATTCAGTTGATCAGTTTGATTTACAAGTAATAACAGTGCAGCAGAGTTGATAGTTTTGCATATTTTTTGAGGTTGTTTGCAGCATCTTTCGCATGTTCCTGCTCAGGCATATTGCATATAAGTGTACCCCGGGATGACGCCACCAAGGATTTTCTTTCTTTATTAGATTGATTGATCTTCCAACTGCACCTCCCATACCTGTTTAGAATGCCATTCCAAACTCAATGATCAGTAAAACTTGGTACCAAACATCCTTAAAAATGTGCAGTGTCATAGTGCAGCAATATCAGTCAACACGATAATGTCCCTCGGGAAAATATATTGCCGAGTTTTGTGATTGAATTGATAGAAACAGGAAGAATAGATTGAAACAAACAGCCAAAGGATTCAGGGATTGAGACCATTGGAATAAAATCAATTAATACTAATCAATTATTTAATGCCTGATTTTTTCCCAACAATTTTCAATTTTATTTCAAAATTCATAATATTTATTAAATTTAGATATGTGCATCCAATTTATTGCACTTTTCCTTTAAATTAATTAAATTAGTATAAAGGGATAAAATTGTCCTTCTATAATTTTATAATTTTTCGGATTATAGTTATCAAACAAATTAATTACATTCATCACTAAATTTTCTGTATCAAGCAAACAGTTTTGTAATTTAATACTTTCAGCTATTATAAAATTCAGCACTTGATTTTAAGCTTTATCAAACACCACCAAAGTTTTATATATATAAACAAAAAAACTCATGAGAATAAATGCTTTTTTTGACTTAGCTGCAATTTTTAAATCTTAATAAGCTAAAAATTAATAAGTACTTAATATATTAATTTTAGCGATTACACCATTTAAGACCAACAACATGATAATAAGAAGACATATTTCTTAGGGTAAAGTTCAAATAAAACCCCCTGTGGTTTCACTAATTTTCAGATAAAGGACTGTGGTTTACTTTTTGTCAAAACGAGGATTGAGGTTTTTAACTTTAACAAAATAAGGACTTTTTCGATTGATATTATTAAAATCATATTTGACGACTTCAAAAATGACATATTTTAAGAACTGCTAATATTTTAAACAACTTTAATTCTTCAACTTTTTTATTTTGAGATTGTTTAGATGATGTTTGGTAAAGAGAGAGAAAGTTAATGTTTAGAGAGAGAAAGTTCCAAAAAAGATGATTTTCGAAAATCGAAAATGCAGTTCCATAGAAAATATGACATTGAACAACTTTAATTCTTGAAAATTTTCATTTTCAGATCGTTAAAGATGATTTTAATAGTATTAATCCAAGTTTGAAACCTCAATCCTTGTTTTGACAAAAAGTAAACCATAGTCCTTTATCTGAAAATTAGTGAAACCACAGGGGTTTTATTTGAACTTTACCATATTTCTTATCCAAATAAGGCTCTATTATTTTTTACTGAAATTAAGCAAACTGAACTGAACTGAACTCTACTGAAATTGAAATAACAATATAATCCTTTAAAAATAGCAATAATTAAAATAAAAAGCTTATAAAAATAATAATGGTTCTAATAATAATAATAGTAATAGTAATGATAATTATAATAAGAAATGATAAATTACTAAACTGAACTGAATGCTACTGAATTGAACTGAACTGAAATTAATGATACTGAAATTAAGCGACAAAGAACAGGGCCTAACAGGCAATCATTTTCATCAGCCATTTGACCCTATAGATCCCCATAGACAAGGGAAAGGCCATAGCTAAGGGAAACTAGAAGATGACCTAAGTAATTGTGGAAATAGGTTGGAGATTCTCCGAAACCCATGAGATTTTGAACCGATGGGTCGATAACTCGACGAAATATTTATGGATGGAAATGCAAATGGGAACCTAAACGCGTGTGGGGGAGGGCATTATACCATCCCTGAAGCGTAGTGTGTGTGTATATATATGTCCCCCATGTTGGGCGTGAAATAGAAAATGCATCTCTACCCTCGTCTCGCACCCATATGCCTAGGAGGCATACATGGTGTTGTTATCAACCAAAATAAAAGAGAATAAAAAAGATGAGGAAGTCATCACTTATTCCATTGGGCAAGTGGAGACATAGGTAATAGGATTCGAGGGGGATACGAGGATAACAAAAAACCTTGACTCGTGTATAAAAAAAAGTAATGTCTAAGCTATTGCTAGAGGAATACGAAGTTTTCATATGAAAAACATATCAAAGGGGTTAGTCTAGATGTCATGATTGTACATCAACTAAACACAAATCCATCTATCAAGCCTGTGGTATATAATAAGAGGAATCAAGTACCAATAGGTACAAACCATACATAAAGAAGTGAAGTTGTTGGATTCAAAATTCACTCGTGAAGTGAACTATCCGGAGTGATTAGAAAATGTGCTCATGGTGAAGAAACTAAAGGGCACATACCAAATGTGCGTTGATTTCACACACCTAAATAAAGTCTATCTTAAGGACAGTAACTGCTCCCAAACATACATCAAATGGTGGACTCACCAAAAGGATATGTGGTATACTTGTATATGGCGTAAATTATATACATGGTATAACCTTCAATTTCGCACATTAAAATGCACGACTTTATGGTTGACCTCCCGCTATAGTGTACAACAGGGAAAAATAACCGATCAACCTGCCACATCACCATTTTCTACTCCTTCAATAAAAAGTAGACCCACAAATCAGTAAATTATTTCTTACCCTCTTAAAATTTATTTTCTTCAACCTTCTATCACCTCCATCCTTCTTCTCTCTCCTTCATTTATTCCATTTACATCTCTCTATAACTCTCCTTTTGTCCTACAACTCAAGCAAGGAAAAGGAAAAGAAAATCAACTTCTTCTATAGGTAAAACAATGGAGGATTCGAAGGATTTTTCTCCACCTTCACTTCATTTTCCAGCCGCCCGTTACAAGGATCTCCAGTTTCAGTTCCGAATGGCCAATCACAATCTCACTTCCAGTATCTCTCTGATAACATCGAGATATTAACCCGAGGACTAAAAGGGATATTCACCTCAAGAACGCCGCGCTGGCAGGCGGATCTCCATGGATCTGCTCTGAGAGATCCGCTGGCGGACCGATGAGGCGAATCTCTTCATTCACCTGATTCGCAACTATAACGGCTGGTCGCTGATTCGTCCATAAAGCTTATTAATGAAGTTATCAATTAGCTAACTGCCAGGTTAAAGATAACTCGTAACCGCCATTAATGGAGCATTAATGAAGACTTTCTAGTTACCTGAAGGTTACAACTCCACAGCTATATATAGCCTGATTCCCTAGGCTATCAAGGTACACATTCTCACAACCTTTGTCAATTCAGTTTGTTTCCTTGAATCATCTTACTGACTTTGGCATCGGAGCTTCCCCCCGTCGAACCCAACGACGCCCCCACAGGGACGAAAGTTGATCAGAATTTCTCTACTTGTTATCAATTGGTGCGGTGATCGTGGAATCCTTAATCAAACAAAGGGTTTTTCGTTCACACTAAAAAACTATGACCAACGGAGATCAAAATCCCTCCTCAGGGATTGAAACACCTTTAGTTACACCGTCTAGTGCTGGCCGCACCGATTCAACTGCTCCTATAACGCACGTCGACAGTAGCATGCCCCCGGATGCTTTCATCAATATGTGTGCTCAAGATATTGGAGAGCGGTATGGATCAGAGGTAGGGAATCGCCTCCGATCATTTATGACCCTTCCTCCGCATTGGAGCATGGCGTCCACATCGGCCGTTTCATCTTGGCCTCTGTTAAACTTCGGCCTCGGACCGGGCGCCCAAAGTTCTTCGTTCCTCCAAGCTCACAACACGGATTCTATGGTAACCACCACGGCACCGATTGGCGAACGACCAATTAATCGGATCTAAGGGTCCGGGGTTAAATCTTGGTGGGTCCAATGTACCAAGGCGTCCACTGACGAATTCATCCCTTGGCGGATCTAAAGGGCGAACACACAAGAAGCATAGAAGGGAGAAAAATAGGCGGTCAAGGTCACCCTCGTCCCGACGAGCGAGATCCTCCCGTCGTGGCAGATCGCCCCCGCCTACTGGTCGTAGACGGAGTAAAAGTCCAGAAAAGACACCCCATTCAAGTGGACCGCCGCCACCACCTCCAGGAACTGTTGGACACGCCCCGTCGGGAAGCCAGGGGGGAGGTAATGGGCCGGCTCCCCCAGGTGGAGGGAATGGAGGAGGAGGTGGTAGTGGAGGAGGAAACGGAGGAGGAGGCGGACGCGGTAATAGAGGAGGGCGTTCGCCATCAGATCCATCGTCTGGTTCAAGTTCTTCTTCTTCCTCTCCAAGCAGATCGCCACGAAGAGATCATCCTAGGGCGGATCCAGAAAATTTTGATGATAGAGTTAGGGCCCTAGTGCTCCGTATGAATGAAGAAAATGCTAGGCATAACCCGTTCGCCAATAGGGATTCGCCTTTCGCAGCTTGGATTGAGGCGGAGGAAACGGACAGAGCTTTTAAAATTCCCAATCTTGCAATATAGACAGGAAGTGATAATCCAGAAGCTCACGTTAGAAAATATCGAATACTACTTAGGCTCAACCGTGCCACCGAGCCCGTGCTCTACAAAATGTTTGTTACCACGCTAGGGGGCCCAGCCTATTTTTGGTTTCAATCTTTGCCTCCAGGTTCGATAAACAGCTTTGATCAATTGAGCAGGGAATTTTGCGCTAAATTCGCCGGCTGTATTCCCGCAGTGGTGAAATCTGGGAAGCTTTTTGAGTTAAAACAGAAGGCGAATGAATCCCTTCGGGAGTATGTGGACAATTTCAACCAGTTGTGCATACAAATCGTTGATGTGGATATCTCTGTAGTTGTGGAATGTTTCGTAAGAAACACCACCTGTAAGAGTTTGCAGGAAGATCTCATTCGAAAGAAACCCACCAGCATGGCAGAGTTGATGGAGCGTTGTAAAGATTTTATAGAGGTGGATGACATTCGCCGAGGTTCACCATCATCGCTGAAAAGGGACAAGGGCGAATCTCGTCCCCGAGATAGAGACAGGGACAAGCGTCAGGACTCTTCCTCTAGAAACAGGCGAAGAGATTCTAAGAACAAATCAACGTTTGTCACCTCTTTCACACCTCTCAATGCTTCTAAAAGTGAAGTCCTCATGTGGATCGAGAACAGTCAACACAAACGGAGCATTTCATACCCCGAACCGAAGGGAGGGGAGTACACCAATAATGGTAAAAATCCTAAAAACTATTGTAAATATCACAGGAAAAATGGCCATGACACTGACGCATGCTGGGAGTTAGCTCGAGAAATCGAGCGTCTCATAGAGAGAGGCAAATTGGATCGGTTCATCCGAACTGAAGGCAAGAGAGGAGATGGTGATAGATCCAAGGAGGATCCAAAGAAGAAAGGAAAGGGTACAATCAATGTCATAGCAGGCGGACCTGGATACCAACCAATGCTAAAAAAGGCAAGGAATGCCGCCCTTGACAGGACATCGTTAAATCGCCCCTTTTCCGATGTAGGTCCTGAAATATCTCCCCATGCGGATGCACTGGTCGTCACTATGATGGTGGAAGGCTGTGAGATGAAAAGAGTAATGATTGATACTGGGAGTTCATGCAATGTCATCACCAGAGGAGCTTTTGCCAAACTGATGATTGATCCTGTTCAAGTAGAGCCAACTGTGGTCGATATCTTGGGAGTGACGGGACATACTATCCAAACAAAAGGCCAAGTCACTCTGGATTGTGAGCTTACAGACGATGATCAGGTCTGGAAGGGTGATCTGGAATTTTCTGTCTTGGATGGTCAGTTAGCGTACAATATCATCCTCGGACGACCCTTTATCTCCGAAGTTGCAGCCCTTATCTCCATACGCCACTTAACACTTTACATTCCCACGGCCAAGGGAGGTGTAATGATCAGAGGTAGCCAAAAGGTGGCCCAGGAGACATATTCGGCATCACTAATGATTCGCCCACAATCTAAGGAGGAAGATGAAGAGGAGCGCGTCACAATGGCCTTGGGCGAGACCGAAATGTACCTTATGGCGGATGAAAAGCAGGTGCGAATGGCTAAAGGGCTCAAAGGAGAAATTAAAAATGCAATCACCAAGGTACTCTGTGAGGCGGAGGATGTCTTCGCATGGAAGGATGAAATTCTCCCCGGAATCAATCCAGACGTGATCACTCACAAGCTCAACATTGATAAAGATGCAGTTCCCGTGGCTCAGAAGCGGAGGAACCATGGTCCGGAAAGGCAGAAGGTGATAGAAGAAGAAATCACCAAGCTCCAACGGGCGGACGCCATTGAGGAGGTGCTTTACACACAGTGGCTGGCGAACGTCGTTTTGGTTAAAAAAGCGGGCGGATCTTACCACATGTGCATTGACTTTACGGATCTCAACAAAGCTTGCCCCAAAGACAACTATCCTTTGCCATGTATTGACATGCTTGTAGACGGAACCGTCGGTCACGCCATGTACTCCTTTACTGATGTGAAGTCAAGTTATCATCAGATCCCCATGGAGCCCTCAGATAGAATCAAGACCTCGTTCGTAACACACCAAGCCACTTATTGTTTCAAAGTTATGCCCTTTGGGCTTAAGAACGCGGGTGCAACTTATCAGAGGATGATGAACAAGATATTCGTAGATAGTAAAGAGGAAAACTATTCTGTCTATGTAGATGACATGATCATCAAAAGTACGACTATAGAAAAGCATGCGGATGATATAAAGGAGGTACTGGACGTACTCCGACGCCACAACATTAAACTGAACCCAGAGAAGTGCACTTTTGGTGCGACGTATGGGAAGTTCTTAGGGTTCATGATCAGCGAAAAAGGAGTTAGCCCAAATCCTGACAAGGTTAAGGCTGTCCTAGAAATGCAAGCACCACGGAATATCAGAGAAGTACAACGCCTTAATGGGCATATCATAGCCTTGGGCAGGTTTATCTCTTGTTCAGCTCGCAGATGTCAGCCCTTTTACGAGGTCATTAAGAAGCAAAAGGCATTCGAGTGGAATGAGGATTGTGAAAGGGCCTTCGAAGGAATCAAGCGGTTCCTCACGGAGCCACCCATGATGAGTCGACCTTTGAAGGGAGAGGACCTCTACATGTATGTATCGGTTACGGATAAAGTCGTATGCACAGTCATGATATGAGAGGAGGATGGCCAGCAATTTCTGATTTATTATGTGAGCAAGATTCTGAAAGACGCCGAAACCAGATATTCTAAACTTGATAAAATGGCGCTGGCTATTGTCACCACAGCAATCCGCCTTAGGCCATATTTTCAGGCGCATACTGTAGTGGTTCGAACAAATATACCAATGAGAAAGGTGTTGCAGAAACCAGACACTTCGGGAAGGCTGATGGAATGGGCAATTCGCCTAGGCGAATTCGATGTAAGATATGAAAGCAGGTCAGCTTTAAAGAGTCAGGTCCTGGCAGACTTTGTGAATGAATTCACTGATGAAGGGATGGATCATCCCAAGCCTCCGGTAGAGGAATGGACAATGTACACCGACGACGCTTCCTCGGCGGATGGAGCTGGTGTAGGTGTTGTGATCAAGGGTCCCCAATACAATGTACACAGCAAAATTAAATTTCCATGCAACTAATAATGCTGCTGAATATGAAGCTCTGATATTGGGATTACGCCTACTCAAAGAAATCACTCTTGAGCGGATTGTGATCTATAGTGATTCTAAGCTAATGGTCAACCAAGTAATCAAGAATTACAAGGTGAAAGGCGATGTTCTGGCCAAATATGTAGCAGAAGTCAGAAAATTGTTGGATCACCTTGAGACTAAGGAAACTAAATGGGAACTGATTCACGTCCCAAGGGAGTCCAACACAGAGGCGGATCATTTGGCCAAAATGGCCTCTTGTGAGGAGAACTGGACAGATCCAGATTGTCCCTTCGAAGTTAAAATAGCTCCAGCCTTCGCCCCAGAGGAAGTATCCCTACTCACAACGGTAGAAGATGATTGGAGATCGGTCATCCGTCAATATCTGCTAAATGGAACCTTACCTGAGGACAAAGAAGAGGCAAGGCGGATAGTTAGGAGAGCGGCTTATTTCTCCATGATCAATGACGGCCTTTACAGAAAATCCTTTAGCCATCCCTGGTTGAAGTGCATTTTGCCGGAAGAGGGACAACAAATCCTCAAAGAGCTACATGAGGGATCATGTGGGGCTCATGAAGCATCCGCCGCCATCTTGAAAAAATCCAGGTTAGCGGGTTTCTACTGGCCCACGGCAGAATTGGATGCCCAAAAATTAGTAGAATCTTGTCACAGTTGCCAGATTCATACGAATGAATCACATACTGCCAAACATATCCAGAGGCCCATTATAGAAGGACGGCCATTCGCCCTCTGGGGAATAGACATTGTTGGCCCATTTCCTCCGACTCGCCGACAGAGGAGGTACGTGGTAGTGGCAGTGGACCATTTCACCAAATGGGTAGAAGCCGAAGCTGTTTCCTCCATCACTGCAGAACGAATGGTGGAATTCGTCAAAGACAACATCGTGGGAAGATACGGTGTTCCACATACCATCATCACCGATAATGGAACACAGTTCAACTGTGGCGAATTCAAAGCTTTCTGTGAAGGGTTGGGCATCCTGAACAGATTTGCCTCTGTTTATTATCCCCAGTCCAACGGGATGACTGAAGTTACAAATCGGACGATCGTAAAGGGGATAAAGAAGAGATTAGGAGAGCATGATAAGAAGTGGGCGGACCAGCTGACAAGCTTTCTATGGGCTTATCGCACCACCCCAAGGACGGCCACAGGGGAAACACCATTCGCCCTATCTCATGGTGTCGAAGCCGTGATCCCAGTCGAAATATAGGTCCCCAGTGATAGAGTGGCCTTTTATTGTGAAGAGGACAACGGTAAACGGCTAAGGGAGCATCTAGATCAGATAGAAGATCGCAGGGACCAATCCTATGTGCACATGGCGGCATATAAACAGCGGATCGCAGCTTACCATGATAAAAACGCCAAGCTTGTGGATCTAAATGTGGGTGATCTTGTGCTCCGAAAGGCTGACAAAGTCCAGTCTCGAGAAGGCAAGGGCAAGTTAGGGCTCAACTGGACGGGTCCATATCAGATAGTGGACAAGATCGGATTCGCCACATTTAAAATCCAAGACATGGAGGGCAACACACTGCCACGCACATGGAACCTCCAAAACCTCCGCAAATATTTTGTCAGAAAATGAAGTATACACACGGTCTTGAGTACTCTTTTTCCTTTAATAAGCTTTTTCCCATGTAATAAAGTATTTCTCCCATTAATAAACATCATTTGTTCTATTATCTATGTTCTTTTTAAAAGTTTATTGCAGAAATATCAATATTCCAGTCTTAAAAAGAAGGGGGGCATCCAACGCTCTCCACATTTACAACGTATCGCTATCCTATAGCTACTTTCTTTTCGCCTCTAAGCGAATCCCAATCTTCAATAGAGTTAAAACGATCCTTGGACGCAAGGTCTTTACACTCTCTTATCCTTCCCAGAGAAGGATTCACAAGTCCTACGGGCGGATCACTTCACCTCAAAGATAGGTAGTAAATTGATCCCCTGGGCAGCTTTACTTCCTCTAGAAGGAATAGAACAGCTTCTAACCTTCACAAAGGTTCATACAATGGAGTATGGCTGGCCACCTACTCCAACACAAATCCTAGATGCCTATATATTTCCTTACGCAAACGTAAAGGTAAAATAACATAGCTTCCATGAAGGATTAAAACAAATTGTACTTAAAGACGTCACAAATAAAAACAAACTAAGTAACAATGGGAGCATCCTCCTTTGCGCTTTCCTTGCTCACGGCGCTTGCTTGAGGATCTTCCTTCTCCACATCCACGGATACGCCAGCCGGAGATACCTCCTTATCCACAGAGGATGGGGGACCAAGGGGAAGAGTCTGGTCAAGGATCGGACCTTCATCCGCCTTAGGGGGCACCTCCTCAAGCTCATCTAACGTGACAGTAGTGGACGGCTTGGTATCCTCCGTAGGCCCCTTCATCCATCTCCGAACATAATCACGGAGGTACTCCTTAGCATCCGACATTTTGTTGAAATTCACCACATCCTCTGGTTCGGGGACGGCGAATTGCGGATCTGTGAAATTAGTCTCAGGATGCGCCAGTGAGAAGTACGCCATGAGCATTTCGCCGTAATAAAAGGCTTGCTCACCCGTCATATATTTCGCTTCTCCAAGGGCGTCCTCGTGGTTTTTGGCATCAGACACGATCTTTGCCTTCAACTTCTCAATTTCTGCATCCCTAAGAACCAAGGCGGCTGTGGCGGAAGCAAGGTTTGCATTAGCGGAAGCGAGGTTTGCATTAACAGAAGCGATATTCGCATTGGCTTCCGCTACCTCTTTCTCTAACTTCTCGATGGTTGCCTTATCCGCCATATTTTGAAGGAGCTCTGTTTCCATGGTACGTATGCAAGAATACAACTGTCAAAAGCTCAACAATTCAGTCAAAAAGCAAAAGGGAATGAAGGACCAGTATTTTCTGCAAAGCGAAATCCTTGCTAAAGGAACTCACCATGAGGAGCTCTGTTTTCCCCTTTTGCGCATGAAGGGAACCAGGAATCTGGTTATGGTTCCTCTGCACTTCGCCCACCTGACCCAAGGCCTCATCCAAATCGTTTAGGATGGATTCATTCTCGAAAGATCCTTGGGCTCCAAATTTGGCGGACCAGTATCCACCAATATCGGGCTTCGCCGTCTACATAAACGTTCAAGGGTCAGAAATCAAGCCCAAAACTTGATGAACAAATAAAAATAAACGGTAACATACCTGTGCAATCTCCCCAGCAGGCCTGGTGGGCCTCATTGTTGGTGTGCCCTAGTTCTTAGGCATTGGTTCATGTATATTGTATTATGCTTTTGACTATTCTTGCATAGATACACTATTTGTGTTACATTAATAAAGGCATTAATCTAGTTCATTTATATCTTGTGCTATAATATGAATAGAGAATCCATTGATTGATAATCGTAAAACCATATCCCAAGTCTATTCTATCATGGGAATGATTAGGACCACAGACTTGTATATTCGATGACTGTATGGTAGTAATTGATACTAGCCATAGCACTTGATAAGTCAGTTGTGAATATGGGTACATGTTGTATACATGTGACTGGATCGATCCGCCCAGGAAAACTACATGGTGGTTGTGTCATTAGTTTTCTTAAGTAGGTCTCTAACTGTCTTCAGACCAGATTTCATTATAATATCGATGTGGGATCCGGTTCACTTTGATATACGCCTAACAGGTATGTAACAGGATGCTAAATACGGGTATGATTGGGTGAACAGGTGAACACATTGGTATTGATAGTGAAGTGATGGAATTACCACTCACATAACAGTGAGATGATATCACAGGCCACTTGACAAGTGAGATTGATAAGTGTGTGGCCACACCCTGATAAGTAGTTTACTTATCTGATTCATTAATCTACTTAAGATCAAGAAATATCATAAACATCAGAGAGGATGACAGCCGCCATGCCTCTAGTTTATAATATCGATATCAAATGGTAAAAGAAGTTAAGAGATAACTACAGGGTCTCTGCATCTTTAGACTGCTGAAACTCTGTCTTAATTAGGGGCAGTAATGGTTTGCTAGAACCCACTTACTGTCTGTGGGCCATAAGCCCACTGCTAGCTAAGGACAGTCCCATAGGATCGTGCACATCGAACATCTGAGTTAGAACTTATAGAACGGTATATTGGAGAGATGGAATTAATTAATTGATTGACAATAAAATGTCAAGGTAATTAATTAGTGGTTGATTAATTGATTAATTGATACTTTGTATCAAGGTAATTAGTTAATGGATTTAGGAGTTGAGTATTTAATTGATTAATTAGTTTGCAGAATGTAATTAATTAATTTGTAAATTAATAAAATTGCATTCGGTGAACAATTAATTAAATTAATACGTCAATTTATTAATTAGTGTTGTTTATTTAATTGGGGTAATTAAATTTAATCTAATTATAACTAATTGCATAAAATAAATACTATTGGTATTTATTTAAGTGATTAGCTTAGGATTGGATTAGTTTGGTAATTAACCAATTAACCCTAAACCTAATGGGTTTAGGAATACACTATATATATATAAATTAAACTCCCTAACCCTAAAAAGACTACTATTAAATCTCGGCCACACCATATGTTTCCAACATTGATGTATTCGGCCACTACAAAAGAATAGAAAGATTTTGTTTGGCAAATTACCCTATCTCTCCAGTTCTTCTTCGTTCTTCGACTAGCATCGGTTCTGGCTCGATAGCTGTTCGTGCACCTGACTACGGAGATCTTACTACCTTGTGGATTCTTCAGCCGTCTCTAGAAGAGACAGTCCGGGTATGTTTATATCCCTAAACGGATCAAAAGTTTTATTCAATCAATGGTTAACGGACAAAGATCAAACTAAAGGGATTAGAAATAAATTTTGAACCGCAATTCCGCTGCGCTACAGTTGATTAACTGGCTTTAATCCCTAACACTCATGGCATCCCCCATAAGCTTAAGGCCTCCAGTGGTGGTAGTCTTCCTCCTCTTTAGTGGCGGCTCAACCACTGTTTCTACAGGATGTTTTCCAGTATCCGCTTGAGGATTCGCCGCTTGATCTTTCTTGCGTGCTTCAGCCTCTAGGAACTTCCTACGCTTCTCTGCAAGAGCGTGATTGGACTTAGATAAACCCCTGCCAAAGAAAACACTAAAGTAATCAAAGTTCACGAAGAAATGAAAGGTACCTTGGTCAAATTGCATAATCTTTGAGTAAATGAATTGATCCCCTTCACGGCGAATCAATGGAATATCACTCATCATGAAAGCTAAGGCATCCGCATATGTCCATGCATTCGCCTTGATCTGCTTCATGAGCTCCGCCACCTTCTCATCACTATCCGTTAAAATTCGCATATCGCCCGCCATGTGTAACGGCCTCGGATTCCAAAACGAAGGAAAACACAGTGGTTCGCCATCTTTTATCTTCACGTAGAAGAATATCTCATCCCAGCAATGAACATTGGACATTTTGTCACTAAAGGGCGAATACACTCCGAATTTGGCGAACGAAAGATAGGATTCGGACTTCCGTTTTGATGGTTTGTGAAAAGCTCTAAAGATACGACCCGTATATACTACTCCTAAATTTGAGGCGAGGTAGCAGTCTAAAGCGATATCCAACCAGAAGTTGGGATGTAGCTGGCTAACCGTGATGTCAAAATAGGAGAGGATGTCCGCCATCATCTTCGGAAGAGGAAGTCGGAACCCTCTCTCCACGTGACTACAGTATACTGTAAGGAAACCGCTAGGCGGACAGAAAGGACGTTGATGAGATGCGGCAAGCTGAGTCTCATAGTTCTTGATCCAGGGAAAGCGATTTGCCAGATCCACTAGATCCGCGGCGCTCATACGAGACGGAGTAGACTCCGCTCGGGGATTCTTTTTCTTAGGAGGAATTGAAGAAGAGGCCATTGTCCCCGGAAACCACCTAGAGGCACCGGCCGGAGCGGCGCCGGAGACAGAAGTAAAAAGAATCGGGTTTCTAGTGGAACGAGTTTGATAGTGATTATGCACCGAGTCACTAAACCCAGCTAAATCAGAGTTAATCGTGCCCTCGGAAGAAGAAGAGTTCTCCGATGACGAAGTGGTCCAACTAAAATCGACTTCTATTTCGGGAGAAGGGGTTGAATTAAAAAGTTCTGAAGTTGATCTAGAAGATGAAGACGAACTTATAAACATCCAGAGAAAAGTTAAAGCAAAAGAAAATGGACTTACATGAGAAATCGGAAGCTTGGTGCGAAACTCTGAAAAATTCCCGGAAAAAGCTTCGAGCAATAGAGAAAAAAACGAAGAAGTGAAGAAGAAAGGGATAGCGAAAGAGGAAGAAGAAAGTTTCTCCTTCCTGGGACAGTGCGTCCACTACACGTGTCATTCATCCATTGGCATTGAACAGTGTGCTCATAAATGCAGGTGTTTATGACGGCGCGCGGAAGCTCAAAAGCCCTAAAGGACTTTAAGGGCATTTTGGGGGGGCTTCTGATAACATCGAGATATTAACCCGAGGACTAAAAGGGATATTCACCTCAAGAACGCCGCGCTGGCAGGCGGATCTCCACGGATCTGCTCTGAGAGATCCGATGGCGGACCGATGAGGCGAATCTCTTCATTCACCTGATTCGCCACTATAACGGCTGGTCGCCGATTCGGCCATAAAGCTCATTAATGAAGTTATCAATTAGCTAACTGCCAGGTTAAAGATAACTCGTAACCGCCATTAATGGAGCATTAATGGAGACTTTCTAGTTACCTGAAGGTTACGACTCCACAGCTATATATAGCCTGATTCCCTAGGCTATCAAGGTACACATTCTCACAACCTTTGTCAATTCAGTTTGTTTCCTTGAATCATCTTACTGACTTTGGCATCGAAGCTTCCCCCGTCGAACCCAACAACGCCCCACAGGGACGGAAGTTGATCAGAATTTCTCTACTTGTTATCACTCTCTGATTTCCTTTTTCACTTTAAAACGAAAACCCTAATTTTCATCTTTTCCATTTCCTAAATAATGCCTTTGATTATTTCTTTCGGGAAAATTCTCAAATTAGAGATGGAGAATTTCAAGTATTATAAGGGCCTTTAAACTATTGTACCTTTTAAGGACTTCACCACCACAATTGGCCCTAATGGAACTGGTAAGTTCAATTTAATGGACACAGTTAGCTTTGTTCTCGGTGTTCTAATGAGTCTCTTTTATTTAACTATTATTTATTTATTTATTTATGGTGAAATCAGGGTGGAGTGATAATGATATGTTATTTTATTGTGGTTGGATGGGATGTGACATGTAAAGAAGAGTTCATACCAGATGATGAAGGTTCATATAGAGTTCTACTATGAAAGTACAAGGGAAAAAAAGAATTCGACAAAGTATGAGTTATTTTTATATTTATGAACCTGGAAAATTAGTAATTACTATTGATAACACTAACCTTCAAGAAATTTTCTCTTCTTAATGGAAATCTTATACGCCTCAGCTTCCCGAATATTAACAACGCTTGGAGGAGTAACCGTGTGGAAAGACCCCAACACACAGTGGGTTCTTTGACGATGTAAAGCATTAAGTAATGTGGAAAATCAAATTAAGGCAATGATATTCAATCAATTTAAATACAACCCACAATAAGTCAGATTAATGTATTTATTTGAGTTTCCAATTTAAAATCTTGTTGCCTCAATGTATATATATATTTTTAAAATTCAGTCATGGATATTTAGTTTTTAGAGAGAGAATGATATAAATGAAGGAGATAGAAAGATTAAAGAGAGGGGGGAGGAGGAGAAAAAGTAAGAGAGAGGGAGGGAATTATAAAGTGGATATTAAAACTTTTGAGGGTAAAAATGTATTTTCATGTTAGAGAGATCAAGCTGATGATGTGGCACACTTAACGGAGTTGACCGACCATTTTTTCGCCCCATACACCATATGAAGAGGTCATCTATAAAGTCAGGCATTTTAGTTTGCAAAATTGAAGGTTGTACACTAAAGTGTGATATGAGGGAAAGATTGTACATCACGTATGTAATTTACCCCTTGTATATGGATGCAATGATGAGATATCACCAGATTTAAATGAATCCGGCTGATGAGGAAAAGACAACTTTCGTGGCTCATTAGGCCAGATATTGCTATATAGCCATGCTATTTGGTCTTAAAAATACAGAGGCAATCTACAAAAGGCTGATGAAAAAAATATTCAAAGAATAAATCTGTAAGGCTATAAAGGTTCATATTAATGATATGATAATCAAAAGTAAGAATCTTGCTGATAATCCAGGGGGCATACATCCAACATTAGAGATAATCAAGGAGTTTGGCCTTAAAATCATTCCAAAGAACTGCACATTTGAAGTCGGCTATGGTAAGTTCTTGGTTACATGAAGAGTCAGAAGAGCATTGAGGCTAATCTAGAAAAGGTACAAGAAGTCCTGAACCTGAAACATCCTCAGAATCTCAATAAGGTGAAAAAGTTCATATTGGTGTGCCCTAGTTCTTAGGCGTTGGTTCTATGCTATGTATTGAACATTATGTATATTGTTAGAATACATTTTATAAGTCTTATGAATAAAGGCATTAATTCGTTTTATTTATATCTTGTGCTACAAACCTGAATAAAGCCAAAGGCCTATATATTTAGTATATGTGCAGTAGTGTTGAACATATGGCTACAATACTTATATAGTAAGATATGGATATATGTACGTGTTGATGTAGCTCAATACGGGACTGGACCAATCCGCTTTAGAAAGATTCATGGTGTACTTGTCATTGATCTTTCTATATGTAGAACTCTATTATCTCCTGACCTGATTTCATTATAATAAATGACGTGGAATCTGGTCCACTTTGATATACGCCTAACAGATTCGTAACAGGATGCCAAATATGACTATGTTGGAAGAATCAGTAAACACATTCTTACTGATAAAAGAAGTGAGTTGATATCACAGGCTACTTAATAAGTGGAACTAAAGAAGTGTATGGCCATACCATAATAAGTAATTTTACTTATCTGATTCATCAGTTCACTTTCGATCAAGAAATATCATAAAACCATACAGAGAATGACAACCATCATGTCTTTGGTTCACAATATCGATATGTTATTGAGGATGTAGTTAAGCTTGTTGATGAAAGCTGGACTGAAACTTAATTTTGATTCTGATAGACTTGTTCTACTTGCAATGGGGAATTTGTAGGGAAGGGTTTTTATAATGGGGGTTATTTACTCTTGATGTAGTTGTGGACACTACGAATAATATTGCTAGTAATGTTTTTGCTTGCATTGTAGAGTCTATTGATTTATGGCATGCAAGGTTGGATCATGTTAATATTGCTTCTGTTAAAAGGCTTAAACACTAACATGATTCCATATTTAAAAAAAAAAATGAGTTTTCAAAATGTGAAGTATGCATTGAATCCAAATTTGCAAAGAATCCCTTCAAACTAATAGACAAACAATATGAAGTATTAGAACTTATTCATAGTGACTTGGGAGATTTTGAAAATTAAAAGAGAAAAGGTGTAAAAAAGGTATTATATTACTTTTGCAGATGACTATTCTTGTTTCACTATCTCAGGTCAAAGGATGAACCCGAGGAAATGTTCCTCAAATAAAAAGCCGAGGTAGAAAATAAACTAGACAGGAAAATTAAGAGACTTATGATTGATAGGGGTGGAGAATATGACCCTAACACTCTTAAGTCATTTTGTGAGCATAATGGTATTGTACATGAAGTAACTTCCCCCTATACACTCGAACAATACAAGATTATTGAAAGAAAGAAGGGTAAATTTCAACAATGGTGTACAACCTTTACCCCATTTCACACTTTGGTGTATAACTTTCGTTTTGTCTCAGTAATATGTACGACCTTATAGGTGACCTCCCACTATAGTGTACATCAAGTAAAAATGACCGGACGCCTTGTCAACGTGCCACCTCAGTAATTTTTATTCCACTTATTAATAAAAATGGACCCACCACACATATAATGACTAAAATACCCTTATCTCTCTCAAATAAAAAAATTAAAAATTAAAAATAAACCCTCCATTCAACTCTCAATTATCTTTCCTTGACTCATCTAATTCCAATTACCATCAATTAATTAACCTAGAGATTAACCCAGCCACCCACCACTCCATCTTCTTCCTCTTCTTTTCTAAAACACGAAACCTCATCTACCATGGCTGATTTCTCTCTTTCATGATGGCGACTCCCACCTCTGACCATCTCTCTCTTTTTTTGCCTCAAACGCGAAACTCAAGCTCCTCCTTCCGTCACTTGTCGATTTCTTTTCGCTCGGCCATATCTCTTCTCATTTTTTTTCTTCATCTTCCCTTCAAGGAAGGCGGCAATTCCAACTTCATTGGTTCGGAGGTCAGTTCGACATCGTTCTCTGAACTTGCAGTGAGAGTAGAGGTAAAAAAGACTTCCTTTGATCACCCTTGAACGAAATGTCCCTTCCGATTCCAAACCGCTCAACGCTTCTCTCATCCGCTTTACGCCGTTTCCGAAAACAATGGATTTGAATTTAACTCCATGTGTATTTAAAGCTAAGAACCCTTAGCTATGACTTCAAGGGATTTGAATCTGAGATTTGAATCCGACACTATTCCTATAAAATTTAACATCAATTTAAAATGCATAATGAAAACTATATTAACCTTGAAAATTGAAAGATGTGAGTAAATTATTTTATGTATTAATAGATTTCCATAAAAGGTTTTTTTATTTTAAAATTTTAAGTTTGATTTTTGACCAGGAGAATCTGTAATTTACAAAAGCATTATAGAGAGAAAAGGAAAGTGTATTTTTTACTTTTTCATAAGGGTATTTTAGTCATTATACATATGGTGGGTTGAGGTGGTGCGTTGACCGGGCGTTGACCGGTCATTTTTACCTACTGTACATGATAGTGGGAGGTCACCTATAAGTTTCGTACATATTAGTGAGACAAAATGAAGGTTGTACATCAAAGTGTGAAATGGAGTAAAGGTTGTACATCATCGATGAAATTTACCCAAAGAAAGAACATGACTCTAAAAAATCGAGTAGATATTATATGTTAAAAATAATCTTCAATAGAGATCTAGTTATAACGTTCATAACCATATAAATTATTAATACGTATTGTTGGAGTTTAGTGTCCTAAATACAATTGTTTTAGGATATAAATATTAATGAACAAATTGTTTATTTAATCATTTGTTTAATCAGATATATAGCACTAAAATGTAATTATATATAAAGACGCAAATCTTTCATTAAGAAAGTAATCCTAAGTTTATTTAAGTAGTTGTAAAGTGTTCATACAAGCATGAAGTGAGACTATACTTTGCAATAGACCAATAGACTTAAAACCAACCTAAGTCAAGTAATATGTTATAGGGGTTGGCATATTACTATTGAGACTTGCATGTAACAGTGTTTTCTGCCGAGACAGAAAGCTGATCTCACAAGCTTTAGATATTTAGATATCTAGACAGTTACAAGGATCCGGTGAAGGAGTTCATTCGGATTGGGACCCGACTTGAGATAACAGCATGGATTAATTTATCTAAAAGTGTCAACTGTTCATCTCATTTGTATTAGTAGGTATAACTAACCCTCAGACTCAAACATTCATTAATTAGTGATTCTGGATTATGGAGCCTGGTACTTTGATTCTGTGCGAGCACGATCCAACAGGTGAGAGCTTGGGGTGTGTGAGAGCAGGGTTAGGTATCACACAAAGTAATTGCAGAATAGTTAATGTCAGATTGAGCATTCATCACTCCTAATAAATGGGAGATATATCCATATGGCCGCTTGTGGTGAATTAACTGAAATCCTTGCAAGGTGATAGAGTTAAGAGTAGAAATATAAATTTTGCTTAACTTATCTTTCAGAGTAAATTCAACATGTACAAGTAAAATAGACTCTTCGCTATATGTAACCTTGACACGTTCCATGGTTATAAGGAATTGACCAACAGGATATAGTTGATGAAGGATCGTATTATACTGCACCTAATGCTGAAAGGTTAACGTCAGTTATCAACCTGACTTCTTAATTGCTCTGGGGGAATATCATAGGTTCTGCTAGTAACAGCTCGTGATGGTATTCCGTTATATACATGTTGGGATTAATCAGGATGAATTAATTCCAAAGGATATATACGGCTAGTGGCAATGAGGAACCTAATGGGTCGCTATGGGACTTGGAACCAGAGAACGAAATTGTAATTAGCGGGACACACTGCATGGGCCGAAATTCATTAGTTAATTAGGGATAATTAATTTGATTTAATAATTATAATTAGATTATAATTATGAATTAAATTAAAGGATTATCTGATAATATTAATTAGAGGTTTTGATGTGATTGAAACTCTAATTAATTATCTCTAACAATAATTAAATTATTAATTTGATTAGTAATATTATCTAGATATAATTAGTTATTATTTAGATAATAATAAAGTGTTTATTTAATTATCTAATTAGGAATCCTCTTCCGAATAAGATTCTATTTATTTAATTACCTAACACAACTGGGATTAGGGTTTTTGAGAAGTCTATAAATAGACTCCCTAACCCCAATATTTTGACTAACACAAAAGAAAAGGAGGAGGAACCGTTCCGTCTTCGTCTCGGCTAATTTACATTATTTCTTACTCTCTCTTTGATCTCGTATTGATTTCTGTTAGAGGCAATCATTGCGATTGGTACTTTAAAGGTTGATTACTGATTAGTTTTGTTTTCTTGTGTTGAACAAAAACGTTCGTTGCTCACGAGTTGATAAGAAGAAGTTGTGGGCACTTCGTTTGCAACCGTAGATAGTTCTTCACCAAAGGTATTACTTTCTATCCCTCTTTATATGAAATAACAATTAACAGATCTTGGAAAAGTGAAATAGATAAAATAGATAAAAATTTTATTATTCCGCTACGCTTAGGTTTGTCTATTTTCCTACATTGGTATCAGAGCCTATGTTAATCTGTTATTTCATATATGTAAATAAAAGGGTTTTCAATCAGATTGAATAGATTTATCGTTAGGTTAATTAATAAATTTGATTTAGTTAATTAATCTAAAGATAAATGGTTAAGATGAGATTAAGATGTTTTATGATTCGGTTAATTGACAAAGGGGTTTGTAGAATTAAACGGTTGATTAAAACAAGGTTTTGTATATGTGATATATGTGTTTTGTGGATTAAGGGTTTAACCGTTTGAATCGTTAAAAGAGTTAATTAGATTAATCTTTGAAAAATTTGATTTTGATAAACGATTTAAACGAAACGGTTAGAATCGATTAATTATTGATATATTTGGAAAATGTTATATATATTTAAAAAATAGTTTTGTAATATATATATATAATAAAATTAAAAGTTAAAGTTTTAATTAAAAAGGTTTTCGAAAACAGGTTTTGATTTTAATTAAAAAAAAAGAAATTATATGTAATTCGCACAGCACAATGCTGTGCGAATTACAATCATCAGAGTTGGGTCCAACTCTTTAAAAGAGTTGGACTCCAACTCTAACTTAATTGTTGGGCGGCAATTGCTGCCCTTTGGTAGTAATACTGTCCAACGTCGCGGATATGATCCACGACGGGGATGAATCCGATTTCCGTCCCCTTTATGAGTGTTTTCTGTTTTATTTTTCCAAATATTTTGTTTTTCTAGAAAACTAAAATTGATATGTAGAATTAATTGATCCACATGATTTAATCGTTGTTTATTTTAAATTGTATGGATTGAATTGAGTTGTCTAATTAAAAATATTTTGATACGGTTAATTAGACGAACTATTTCATTGATACAAAATTAAAATTTAGGAACAACGAATCGGCCTATATAAATTTATTAATATATAATCGTTATAATTAATAAAAGGATATGGTAATTATATGTGTTTTAATTTGATTTTGCAAACCGGTTTTGTGTTTAATAATCATGTTTGATGTATTAGTTAATCACGTTAAACGGTTTTGGTAAAATGATTAAATACGATAATCTATAATCTCTCTTCTTAAAAGTTTTGTGTTTTGGAATTAATTTTGCAAATTTATTTAATGTTTAATTATTTGTATGTGATACGGTTGAATTAAACACGTTAAAAAAAATTTTGGCAAAATAATTGAACACAAATAATTAATGTTTTGTATAGTTATATTTTGAGTGTCTAATTAAGTTTATATTTTGTATTGTTATATTTGGAGTTTAGTGTCCTAAAGACAATTGTTTTAGGATATTAATATTAATGAATAAATTGTTTATTTGATCATTTGATTAATCAGATATATAGCATTAAAATGAAACTATATATAAAGGCAAGAATCTTTCATAAAGAAAGTAACCCTAAGTTTATTTAAGTAGTTATAAAGTGTTCATACAAGCATGAAGTGAGACTGTACTTTATAATAGACCAATAGACTTAAAATAAACCCAAGTCAAGTGATATGTTATAGGGGTTGGCATATTACTGTTGAGACTTGCATGTAACAGTATTTTCTGTCGAGACAGAAAGCTGATCTCACAAGCTTTAGATATTCGGATATCTAGACAGTTACATGGATCCGGTGAAGGGGTTCATTAGGATTGGGACCCGACTTGAGATAACAGAATGGATTGATTTATCTAATATGTCAACTATTCATCTCATTGGTATTAGTAGGTATAACTAATCCTCAGATTCAAACATTCGTTAATTAGTGATTCTGGATTATGGAGTCTGATACTTTGATTCTATGCGAGCACGATCCAATAGGTGAGAGCCTAGGGTGTGTGAGAGCAGGGTTGGGCATCACACAAAGTAATTGCAGAATAGTTAATGTCAGATTGAGCATTCGTCACTCCTGGTAAGTGGAAGATATATCCAAATGGCCGCTTGTGGTAAATTGACTGAAATCCTTGCAAGGTGATACAGTTAAGAGTAGAAATGAACATTTCACTTAACTTATCTTTTCAGAGTGAATTCAACCTGTACAAGTAAAATCGGACTCTTCGTTATATGTAACCTTGACATATTCCATGGTTATAAGGAATTGACCGACAGGATATAGTTGATGAATATCATAGGTTCTGCTAGTAACAGCTCGCGACGGTATTCCGTTATATATATGTTGGAATTAATCGTGATGAATAATTTCAAAGGATATATACGGCTAGTGACAATAAAGAACCTAATGGGTCGCATATGGGACTTGGAATCGGAGGACGAAAACGTAATTAGCAGGACACAGACACATGGGCCGAAATTTATATATATTAATTAGGGGATAAATTAATTTGATTAATAATTATAATTTGATTATGGTTATGAATTAAATTAAAAGATTATCTGAGAATATTAATTAGAAGTTTTTATGTGATTGAAACTCTAATTAATTATCCCTAACATTAATTAATTACTAATTTGATTAATAATAATTATCTAGATATAATTAGTTATTATTTAATAGTAAAGTGTTTATTTAATTATGGGTTAAGGTGCAAAAATACCCCTAACGTTTTGGGTCAGGAGCAATTTTACCCCTAACGTCTAAAATGGTGCAAGTTTACCCCTAACGTTTGTAGCCAAGAGCAATTTTACCCCTAACGTTGGTAATTTGGGTCAATTCCAGACACTATTATAAAACACGGATATTTTTATTCATTATTTTGCACCAATTGCATATCAATTCATTCTAAAAAAAAGATTTCATGTTTTTTGTAATTTAATAATAAAATTGGGAGATTATTGTTTACAAATTCGGTGAATTTTTTTGTCTAATTCATACAAAAGACAGTATATTTTTTATTTTATTATTTTTTTTCACATCCCAACATATGTTTATGATTTGTTACTGATAAAATGACGCACATGTAAAGTGTAGATGATAAGATTCACGACCGAGAAGACAGTTTGATGAATTATTTCTGAAATTGACCCAATTTATCAACGTTAGGGGTAAAATTGCTCTTGACTACAAACGTTAGGGGTAAAATTGCACAATTTTAAACGTTAGGGGTAAAATTACTCTTGACCCAAAACGTTAGGGGTATTTTTGCACCTTAACCCTTTAATTATCTAATTAGGAATCCTATTCCGAATAAGATTCCAATTATTTAATTACCTAACACAACTGGAATTAGAGTTTTGAGAAGTCTATAAATAGACTCCCTAACCCCCATAATTTCGACTAACACAGAAAAGAAGAGAAGGAATTGTTCCGTCGTTGTCTCGGCTAATTTACTTTATTTCTTACTCCCTCTTTGATCTCGCATCGATTTCTGTTAGAGGCAATCATTGCGATTGCTATTTATTAAGGTTGATTACTGATTAGTTTTGTTTTGTGTTGAATCAAACGTTCGTGGTTCACGAGTTGATAATAACAAGTTGTGGGCACTTCGTTTGCAATGGTAGATAGTTCTTCGATAAAGGTATTACTTTCTATCCCTCTTTATATGAAATAACAATTAACAGATCTTGGAAAAGGGAAATAGATAAAATAGATAAAATTTTATTATTCCGCTATGCCTAGACTTGTCTATTTTCCTACATTGGTATGAGAGCCTATGTTAATCTGTTATTTCATATATGTAAATAAATGGGTTATTCAATCAGATTGGATAGATTTATTGTTAGGACAAATTAATTAATCGGTTAGTTCAATTAATCTAACGATAAATAAGTTTTGATTACTTGTTAATTAAAACTAATTATGCATACTTCGTGATTATTTCGGTTGATAATCGTTTAAACAAAACATTAAAGGTTTTATGGTTGGATAATTAAAACGTTTTGTTTTATTAAATCTCAAAGATAAAAGCTGATATTCTGAAAATTGTTTTGAAATCGTTTTGAAACAATTATATGTATATATATAATTTTAAATAAAAGAAAAATATAAAACAGTAGCGTCGGGGTCGCTGCCGCGAGGCAGCCACCCCGCACCACTGTTGCTGGTTGCTGCCAGCGGCAGTGCGACGCTGCTACCGTTAAGGCGGCAGCGCTGCGGTGCCGGCTGTTGCCCTAGGGCAACGACCTTAATGTTTGGGTCGAGACGATTAAATCGGTCCGCCCCAATCACTGATACGGGTTTTAAAATTGTTTTAAAACAGACCCGGGTTTTAAATATATATATATATATGTATATGTTTCAGAATATAATAATTTGTTTTGATTATCAAAACCAATTTATTTAAAAGTTTATTTTACATAAATATTTGATATAAGTAATTCAAATCATTAAATGAATTGTACGAATTAATTAGGATATGCATAATTAAAATTGGATGAAAATTAATTTAAGTTGTTAATTTGATTAACTCAAATATTACATAAATAGTTTATGTAATCAACCAATTAAATTTAGTTTAATTGAGTCTATGCATGTTTGGCGTTATGGACATATTAGACCCTCTATAATCGTTATTTAGTCTTTTGGTATTTAAATAGGACCTGCGTGTCCTGCCTTTTTTTACTCTCTATTGTATTTCTCCTCTCATCCAAATCCCTTCAACTAAATTGAAGTTTCTTAGAAATAGAATATTGTTGTAATTCAAGGCGCCAAGGAGAAGACAGAGGACCGAAAGAGAAATATGTAATAGTTAGTATTTCCCTAGGGTGACCCTTTATTCCGTTTCTGGCTCAACGGAATAAACTTAGAGATATGTCCATAATTGTCAATGTTAAATGTATGAATGTTTGATATGTGCTAAAGCAAATCAAGACTAGGTTAGATTATGAGACTTAAATAAAATCCCTCACTAATCAAAAGTTAAGTAAATAAACAAGTTATTAAAATCGGTTGCCCCTCCCTAATATTATAATTCAGCCGACAGTATTGGGGGCCTTTGGGTTGTTGAGTAAACTCAAGCTCGGGGTCTTATGGTAACACCTGAATTATCGAAAAATTGTTTTTTCACGAATATGGGGTAATGCTTAAATTAGGATAGAATAATTGGATGAGTAGACTCATGTTGCTCTAACCTAATGGGCAATATGGTTGGGATTGATAGACGGCACATATCAGTTACTAATGTGGTTAGTAACCCAACAACCTAGAAATCACATGTTTTGATGTGATTGATTACATGAATCTACCTAATGAATGAAACTAGCTTGTTGAGTAAACTCAAGGTGAAATTTCAGGAGTTAGGATTCTAGCTCACTAAAGGAATTGTGAATATCCTTCGAATTAATGTAGAGGGTTATTAATTTGGCAAAATAGTGGGAGCAATTTAAAACATAAAAGTCCAACGTATTTAAATTGTAAGTGAAGTAAACAAATGAATAACATCCGTCACTTTTCTAACTCTCAAGTTAATTTTATCAAATCGTACTCTAAAATAATCATGTCTAAAACCAATATGCAAAACATTCTTACCGATAACAAGTTGAATGGTTCAAACTTCACCGACTGGTATCGCAACCTCAAAATCGTTTTGAAGTTCGATAAGATAGGGTATGTACTTGATACACCGATACCCTCTACCCTGACTTTTAATGCACCCATCGAAAAGATCAAAGCTTACTTGAAGCATAAGGTTGGTGATGATCACGCGGGATGCATCATACTTGCATCGATGACACCAGATCTGCAAAGGCAACATGAGGAGATGGATGCCTATTCTATTATCATGCACTTGAAAGAGCTATTCGGGAAACAGACTCGTTGTGAACGTTTTGAGATATCAAAACTGTTGTTTCGCTGCAGGATGCAAGAGGGCACATCTGTTATGACACATTGTGTCAAGATGATTGGCTATATCACCAAACTTTCTAGTATTGGCTTCGCGATGGATCATGAACTAAGTATCGACTTACTTCTTACATCCCTCCCAGAAAGTTATTCACAGTTCACCATGAACTACCAAATGAATGACTTACATACCTCTCTTGAAGAGCTTGCCAATATGCTCAAGACTGTTGAGCCTAACCTGAAGAAAGATAAGGTGGTCCCTGCTCTTGTGATTGAGGGATCAAAGAAGAGGAAGGGGAATTTTCCCAATCCGAAATATCCCAAGAAGAACAAGGGAGGCAAGCCAGCCCAGGCCAAAGGAAAGCAAGTCAAGAAGCCCAAAGGGGAATGCCACTTCTGTGGTAAAGATGGGCATTGGAGGAGAAATTGCAAGGAGTACCTAGCTTCTCTCAAGAAGGGAAAGGACGGTGCTTCAACTTCTAGTGTGTTCTATATTGAAATTAACTCAATTTCATAGTCTGAATCTTGGGTATTAGATATCTGGTGTGGATCTCATATTTGTATGAATATGCAGGAACTAAATCAGACTAGGGAATTAAAGAAAGGAGATATAAACTTGCGAGTAGGAAATGGAGCAAGAGTTGCCGCCCTCGCAATTGGAGATTATGTTTTAAGTTTGCCCTCTGGACTTGTAATAGAATTAATGAACTGTTTGTATGTTCCAGAGATGTCTCGTAACATTATTTCTATTAGCTGTCTAGTTGATGATGACTTTCATGTTTCAATTAAGAACAATGGTTGTGAATTTTATAGAAATAATATTTTCTATTTTTCAGGAATATCATTAAATGGGATTTATATTTTGAATGATAAAGTTTCTGCTTTCACAATTGATACCAAAAGACTTAGATTAGATAATTCAACTTACTTGTGGCATTGTCGTTTAGGCCATATAAACCAGAGATGCATGCTTAAGCTACATCAAGATGGGCTTATAGACTCAATTGATTTTGAATCAATGGGAACATGTGAGTCATGTTTAAAAGGAAAAATGACAAAGACACCCTTTAGCAATAAAGGTCAGCGTGTATTGGACACTCTAGGATTAATACATTCAGATGTATGTGGTCCTATGTCAGTACAAGCAAGAGGAGGATTCAGATACTTCATTAGCTTCATAGATGATCATACCATATATGGTTATATCTATTTGATGAAGCACAAGTCAGAAGCTTTTGAGAAATTCAAATGCTTTAAGAATGAAGTTGAGAATCAAACAGGAAAGACTATCAAGATACTTCGATCTGATCGAGGTGGAGAATATCTTTCTGAAGAATTTATGAGTTATCTAAATGAATGTGAAATATGCTCACAATGGACACCTCCTTATACACCACAACATAATGGTGTATCAGAAAGGAGAAATCGCACCTTACTAGATATGGTACGATCCATGATGAGCACCACTTCTCTTCCAAAATCATTCTGGGGCTATGCCTTAGAAACTGCTCTATTTACCTTAAACCGAGTTCCAACCAAATCCGCCAGTTCCACACCATTCGAACTGTTCATTGGTAGAAAACCCATCTTCTCTTTCATGAGAATATGGGGATGTTCAGCATACGTCAAACGTATTGCGTCAGATAAATTAGATCCCAAATCTGACAAGTGTTTCTTCATTGGATACCCAAAGGAAACTATGGGATATTACTTTTATCATCTAGATGACCAAAAGGTAATAGTATCCAAACACGCGGTATTTCTAGAGAAAGAGTTTCTGGAAGAAACACAGAATGGAAGCGTGATTGAACTTGAGGAAGTTCAAGAGGAATCACATGTTGAAAACGCGGAAGAAGTTGAACCCGAACCCGTTTCACTAGATGAAACACACGTGTCATATCCCACTTGTAGGTCTCAAAGAATTCGTGAACTCCCAATTAGATATGGTTTTCTAGTGGAAGATGATGAACTGGTTCTCGTGTTAGACGATGAACCCGAAACCTACGAAGAAGCTCTTACTAGTCCAGAATCTAAAGCATGGCTTGAAGCCATGAATTCCGAAACGGACTCCATGTATACTAACCAAGTTTGGACTTTGGTTGATCCACCCGAAGGGATAAAACCCATTGGGTGAAGGTGGATCTTCAAGAAAAAGACAGACATGGATGGAAAGGTTAGTACCTACAAAGCTAGGTTAGTAGCGAAAGGATATCGTCAAAGGCAAGGTGTTGACTATGACGAGACTTTCTCTCCAGTAGCCATGTTCAAATCCATCAGAATATTGCTTGCAATTGCCGCTCATTTTGATTATGAGATTTGGCAAATGGATGTGAAAACAGCTTTCCTAAATGGAAACCTACTTGAGGATGTATACATGATGCAACCTGACGGTTTCACGTTGAAGAATGCAACCAAGGTTTGCAAACTTCAAAGGTCCATTTATGGACTCAAGCAAGTATCTAGAAGCTGGAACAAACGTTTTAATGAAACCATAAAACAATTTGGTTTCGAACAAAACTCAGAAGAGGCTTGTGTTTACAAGAAGACAAGTGGGAGCTCAGTCGTTTTCTTAGTACTATATGTTGATGATATACTACTTATGGGAAACGATGTTGCAATGTTACAAACAGTAAAAGTTTGGTTATCGAGTAATTTCTCCATGAAAGACTTGGGAGAAGCAGCCTGCATCTTAGGGATTAAGATCTATCGGGATAGATCAAAGAGACTGCTCGAACTATCCCAGTATACATATATTGACAAAGTCCTAAAGCGTTTTGACATGCATGAATCGAAAAGAGGTAACTTACCAATGGTCCATGATGTCAAGTTATCAAATGGTCAATGTCCTAAAACGGACAGTGACAAGAATCGCATGGCTGTAATTCCTTACTCCAGCGCAGTTGGTTCGATCATGTATGCTATGCTTTGCACTAGACCCGATGTGGCGTTCACATTAAGTATGACGAGCCGATATCAAGGGAACCCGGGATTTGATCACTGGATTGTTGTCAAGAACATTCTTAAGTATCTTAGAAGAACTAAAGACATGTTCCTCGTATATGGACAAGGAGAATTGAAAATTGAAGGATATTCAGATGCTAGTCATCTGACTGATGAAAATGATTATAGATCCCAATCAGGATACCAGTTTATCCTAAATGGAGGTTCAGTTAGTTGGAAGAGTTCCAAGCAAGGAAGTGTTGCTTTCTCGTCAACTGAATCAGAGTACATCACAGCTGCAGAAGCGGCAAAGAAGGCTGTTTGGATTAGGAAGTTCATAACAGAACTAGGAGTGGTACCTGACATTGTGAATCTCATTACTCTGTACTGTGATAACAATGGAGCCATTGCACAAGCAAAGGAACCACGGTCTCATAATGCATGCAAACATTATCTCAAGCGATATCATCTCATTAGGGAGATCATAGCCAGGCGAGATGTGAGAATAGAAAAGGTGCCCACTTTGGACAACGTTGTAGATCCGTTGACCAAGCCATTACCATAAAGAGCTCATGATAGACATCTTAGTTCTTCTGGTATTAGTTTCAGGAACAATTGGCTTTAGTCCAAGTGGGAGAATGTTGGAGTTTAGTGTCCTAAAGCATTTGTTTTAGGATATTAATATTAATGAATAAATTGTTTATTTGATCATTTGATTAACCAGATATATAGCATTAAAATGAAACTATATAGAAAGGAAAGAATCTTTCATAAAGAAAGTAACCCTAAGTTTATTTAAGTAGTTATAAAGTGTTCATCCAAGCATGAAGTGAGACTGTACTTTATAATAGACCAATAGGCTTAAAGTAAACCCAAGTCAAGTGATATGTTATAGGGGTTGGCATATTACTGTTGAGACTTGCATGTAACAATGTTTTTTGTCGAGACAGAAAGCTGATCTCACAAGCTTTAGATATTCGGATATCTAGACAGTTACATGGATCCGGTGAAGGAGTTCATTAGGATTGGGACCCGACTTGAGATAACACAATGGATTGATTTATCTAATGTGTCAACTATTCATCTCATTAGTATTAGTAGGTATAACTAATCATCGGACTCAAACATTCGTTAATTAGTGATTCTGGATTATGGAGTCTGATACTTTGATTCTGTGCGAGCACGATCCAATAGGTGAGAGCCTAGGGTGTGTGAGAGCAGGGTTGGGCATCACACAAAGTAATTGCAGAATAGTTAATGTCAGATTGAGCATTCGTCACTCCCGGTAAGTGGGAGATATATCCAAATGGCCGCTTGTGGTGAATTGACTGAAATCCTTGCAAGGTGATACAGTTAAGAGTAGAAATGAACATTTCACTTAACTTATCTTTTTCAGAGTGAATTCAACCTGTACAAGTAAAACCGGACTCTTCGTTATATGTAACCTTGACACATTCCATGGTTATAAGGAATTGACCGACAGGATATAGTTGATGAAGGATCGTATTATACTGTACCTAATACAGAAAGGTTAACGTCAGTTATCAACCTGACTTCTTAATTGCTTTGGGGGAATATCATAGGTTCTGCTAGTAACAGCTCGCGACGGTATTCCGTTATATATGTTGGAATTAATCGTGATGAATAATTTCAAAGGATATATATGGCTAGTGACAATAAAGAACCTAATGGGTCGCATATGGGACTTGGAATCGGAGGACGAAAACATAATTAGCGGGACACAGACACATGGGCCGAAATTTATATATATTAATTAGGGGATAAATTAATTTGATTAATAATTATAATTTGATTATGGTTATGAATTAAATTAAAAGATTATCTGATAATATTAATTAGAAGTTTTTATGTGATTGAAACTCTAATTAATTATCCCTAACATTAATTATTAATTTGATTAATAATAATTATCTAGATATAATTAGTTATTATTTAATAGTAAAGTGTTTATTTAATTATCTAATTAGGAATCCTATTCCGAATAAGATTCCAATTATTTAATTACCTAACACAACTGGGATTAGGGTTCTGAGAAGTCTATAAATAGACTCCCTAACCCCCATAATTTCGACTAACACATAAAAGAACAGAAGGAATTGTTCCGTCGTCGTCTCGGCTAATTTACTTTATTTCTTACTCCCTCTTTGATTTCGTATCGATTTCTATTAGAGGCAATCATTGCGATTGCTATTTATTAAAGGTTGATTACTGATTAGTTTTGTTTTGTGTTGAATCAAACGTTCGTGGTTCACGAGTTGATAATAACAAGTTGTGGGCATTTCGTTTGCAACGGTAGATAGTTCTTCGATAAAGGTATTACTTTCTATCCCTCTTTATATGAAATAACAATTAACAGATCTTGGAAAAGGGAAATAGATAAAATAGATAAAATTTTATTATTCCGCTATGCCTAGGCTTGTCTATTTTCCTACAAATCCCTCACTAATCAAAAGTTAAGTCAATAAACAAGTTATTGTAAAAATCAGTTGCCTCTCCCTAATATTATAATTCAGCCGGAAGTATTGGGGGCCTTAGGGTTGTTGAGTAAACTCAAGCTCGGGGTCTTATGGTAACACCTGAATTATCGAAAATCGTTTTCACAAATACAGGGTAACGACTTAGATTAGATTAGAATAATTGGATGAGTAAACTCATGTTGTTCTAACCTAATGTGCAATATGGTTGGGATTGATAAACGAAACATATCAGTTACTAATGTGGTTAGTAACCCAATAACTACCTAATGAATAAAACTTAGCTTGTTGAGTAAACTCAAGGTGAAATTTTAGGAGTTAAGATTCTAGCTCACTAAAGGGTTTGTGAATATCCTTCGAATTAATATGGAGGGTTATTAATTTAGTAAAATAATGGGAGCAATTTAAAAACATAAAAGACCAACGTATTTAAATTGTAAATGTATTAAACAAATGAATAACATTCGTCACTCTATCTCACTCTCAAGTTAAAGTAAATACTCTGAATCATCATATCTAAAATGGATCTATATAATATTTTAACTGATAACAAATTGAATAGTTCAAAATTCACCAACTGTTTTGGCAAAACTCAAAATTGTTTTGAAGATTCGAAATGATTGGGTATGTATCAAGATACACGAATACCCATCGTCAAAATTGTTTTGAAGTTCGAAAAGATTGGGTATGTATTAAGATACACTGATACCCAATGTCCTTGTTGATGATGCTCCTGTCAAGAAGATTGATGTTTACCGGAAGCACCAATCAGATGACGAATGTATATGATGTATCATACTTGCAATTATGGCACTAGAGCTACAAAAGCAACATGAGAACATGGATACGTATTCCATGGTTATGCACTTGGAAGAGGTGTTTTGAGAAACAGACTCAAACGCGAAAGCTATGAGATAGCGATAATTGTTTCGCTCCAAGATGCAAGAAGGTTCTTCTGTTGTGCCACTTTGTGTCAAAATGATTGACTACATCACCAAAGCTTTCTAGTATTGGATATGTGATGGATAATGAATTAAGTGTCAACTTAGTTCTACAATCCCTCCAAGAGATTTATTCATAAGTTCATCATGAACTGCCAGATGAATAAACTCAGAGACCTCTCTAGAAGAGCTCTTGAATATACTTAAGTCAGTTGAGCCCAAATCTTAAGAAAGTGATGTCAACACTTGTTATTGAGGGATCTCACGAGAGAAAAGGAAGTTTCCTAATTCTAAAGATTCCAAGAAGAACAAATGCATTAAACCCAAGTCAATAAAAGCAAGATGGGAATGCCACCAATATGGTAAAGAAGGGAATTGAAAGAGGAACTGTAAGAAGTACTTAGACTCTCTTTAGAAGAAGAGTCAGGATGGTGCTTTTACATTTGGAATTAAAAGATAGATAATTCAACTTACTTGTGGGAATGTCACCTAGGCCATATAAACGAGAAACACATGTTTAAGCTGCATCAAGATGGGCTTATAGACTCGATTGATTGTGAATCAATGGAAACATGTGAGTCATGTTTAAAAGGAAAAATAAAAAAGACACCCTTTAGCAATAAAGGTCAACGTGTATCAGACAGTCTAGGATTAGTACATTCGGATGTATGTGGTCCTATGTCAGTCCAAGCAAGAGGAGGATTCAGATACTTCATTAGCTTCATAGATGATCGTACTAGATATGGTTATATCTATTTGATGAAGAACAAGTCAGAAGCTTTCGAGAAATTCAAATGCTTTAAAAATGAAGTTGAAAATCAAACCGGAAAGACTATTAAAATACTTCGATCCGATCAAGGTGGAGAATATCTTTCAGAAGAATTTATGAATTATCTAAATGAATGTGGAATATGCTCATAATGGATGCCTCCTTATACACCACAACACAATGGTGTGTCAGAAAGGAGAAATCGAACCTTATTGGATATGGTACGATCCATGATGGGTACCGTATCTCTTCCGAAATCATTCTGGGGCTATGCCTTAGAAACTGCCCTATTTACCTTAAACCGAGTTCCAACCAAATCTGCCAGTTCCACACCATTCGCACTGTTCGTTGGTAGAAAACCCATCTTCTCCTTCATTAGAATATGGGGATGTTCAGCATACGTCAAGCGTATTGTGTCAGATAAATTAGATCCCAAATTTGACAAGTGTTTCTTCATTGGATACCCAAAAGAAACCATGGGATATTACTTTTATCATCCAGATGATCAGAAAGTAATTGTATCCAAACACACAGTGTTTTTGGAGAAAGAGTTTCTAGAAGAAACACAAAATGGAAGCGTAGTTGAGCTTGAGGAAGTTCAAGAGGAATCACATGCTGAAACCGCGGAAGAGGAAGTCGAGCCCGAACCTATTTCACTAGATGAAACACAAGTGTCATACCCACTCGTAGATCTCAAAGAGTTCGTGAACTCCCAATTAGATACGGTTTTCTAGTGGGAGATAACGAACTGGTTCCCGTATTAGACAATGAACCCGAAACCTACGAAGAAGCTCTTGCTAGTCCAGAATCTAAAGCATGGCTTGAAGCCATGAATTCTGAAATGGACTCCATGTATACTAACCAAATGTGGACTTTGGTTGATCCACCCGAAGGGATAAAACCCATCGGGTGCAGGTGGATCTTCAAGAAGAAGACGGACATGGATGGAAAGGTTAGTACCTACAAAGCTAGGTTAGTAGCGAAAGGATATCGTCAAAAGCAATGAGTTGACTATGACGAGACTTTCTCTTAAGTGGCCATGTTCAAATCCATTAGAATATTGCTTGCAATTGTCGCTCATTTTGATTATGAGATTTGGCAAATGGATGTGAAAACAGCTTTCTTAAATGGAAACCTGCTTGAGGATGTATACATGATGCAACCTGAAGGTTTCACGTCGAAGGATGCAACCAAGGTTTGCAAACTTCAAAGGTTCATTTATGGACTTAAGCAAGCATCTAGAAGCTGGAACAAACGTCTTGATGAAACCATAAAACAATTTGGTTTCGAACAAAACTCTGAAGAGGCTTGTGTTTATAAGAAGATAAGTGGGAGCTCAGTCGTTTTCTTAGTACTATATGTTGATGATATACTACTTATGGGAAACGATGTTGCAATGTTGCAAACAGTAAAAGTTTGGTTATCGGGTAATTTCTCCAGGAAAGACTTGGGAGAAGCAGCTTATATCTTGGGGATTAAGATCTATCGGGATAGATCAAAAAGACTGCTTGGACTATCCCAGTCTACATATATTGACAAAGTCCTAAAGCGTTTTGACATGCATGAATCGAAAAGGGGTAACTTACCAATGGTCCATGGTGTCAAGTTATCAAATGATTAGTGTCCTAAAACGGACAGTGATAAGGATCGCATGGCTGTAATTCCTTACTCTAGTGCGGTTGGTTCGATCATGTATGCCATGCTTTGCACTAGACCTGATGTGGCGTTCGCATTAAGTATGACGAGCCGCTATCAAGGGAATCCAGGATTTGATCACTGGATTGCTGTCAAGAACATTATTAAGTACCTTAGAAGGACCAAAGACATGTTCCTCATATATGGGCATGGAAAATTGAAAATTGAAGGATACTCAGATGCTAGTCATCTGACTGATGATAATGATTATAGATCCCAATCAGGATACCAGTTTATCCTGAATGGAGGTTCAGTTAGTTGGAAGAGTTCCAAGCAAGGAAGTGTTGCTTTCTCGTCGACTGAATCAGAGTACATCGCAGCTGCAGAAGCGGCAAAGGAGGCAGTTTGGTTTAGGAAGTTCATAACGGAACTAGGAGTGGTGCCTGACATTGTGAATCCCATTACTTTGTACTGTGATAATAATGGAGCCATTGCACATGTCACATCCGTGTCCAAAAGTTTCAATTTTTGTACCCCGATATAGGTTATAATATATATATCTTTTGAAGTATTAAATATTTATGAATTTAAGTATAATATTAGGTTCAATTTAATATTTTTAGGTGTTACTTAAAAGTTTTGAATAAATTTTATAAAAAGTTATAAATTAGAGGGATCAAAATAAATATTTTTTTTAATTACAAAATATATGAATTCTATCTTGCAATTTACCAATTCTTACATGTATACTTTTAATTACTTAATTAAAATATCTTATTTGTTAACTATATTAATTAATAACATTATATATATATAATATATATAAAAAAACAATAGCAACGTGTCCAACATCATGTAAAATTTGATTTTAATGTTGACATATGGCCATATTAATTGCCATATGTCATATGCCTTATAAATTCTATATATATATAAAAAAAAGAATTAAAACCTTTATTAAGGAGGAGATATCCAAAAAGGCATATTAGATATGGCATAAAAAGGTTTTGGAGATATAAAAGATTTGGTTAAAGTTTTCGACAACACACGATCGAGTTCGAGATTCAGCAAAACTCGACCGAGCAAAGTGTTTTGTGTGGACAAATTTGTAACGTTTATGAGGTAATATTATTTTATTTTTATTTAAGTTCTAGTTGTTGAATGAATGATTTGATATAGGAGGATTATGGAGATAGAGAGAGATAAGTAATGACACAATTAATGGTTTGAATCACATTAATGATTCTGGCTTAGAGGCCTTGTATTTATAGTGAGCCAATAATAGTTTGTATAGGAATACAATATATAAGTATAGTCGTATTGAAACTCTACCTAGCTAGGAATATAGACAGATTGAAACTCTAACTAGATAGGAATCTATTTACAGAGATAATTAGAATATTATCTCTAACACCCCCCTCAAGCCGATGGCGGGCACGAACAAAGAGGCGAGAGCGTAGCATCGTGAAACGAGCCGGAGCTAGCGGCTTGGTGAGTATGTCTGCAACCTGATCATCGGTTGGAATAAATCTGACACTGAGAAATCCTCTGTGAACTTGTTCAGGAACAAAATGATAGTCTAGCTCAATGTGTTTCGTGCGAGCATGAAACACTGGATTTGAGGTGAGATAAATTGCTCCAACATTATCACACCATAACTGAACCGGGATGGGTAATGGAAATCCGAGATCCGAGAGAAGAGATTTGAGCCATAGTAGTTCGGCAGTGGCATTTGCTACTGCTTTGTATTCACTCTCCGTTGAGGATCTGGCTATTGTGGTTGCTTGCGGGTCTGCCACGATACAATACTGGATCCAATATAAACACAGAAGGCACCCGTGGATTGTCGATCATCAGGACACCCTCCCCAATCACTATCTGAGTAACAATGGATGTGCTGTATTGGTTTGACGGACATGACTATGCCAAAATCTGATGTACGCTGAATATAGCGTAAAACCCTCTTGACTCCTTTCCAGTGCTCATCAGTTGGACAGTGTAGAAACTGACATAATTTGTTAACTGCAAATGCAATGTCAGGACGAGTGAATGTTAAGTATTGAAGTGCCCCCACAATGCTTCGATATTCATCTCCAGAGGTTAAGCTGGTGCCTAGCTCCTTTGAAAGTGTTGGTGTGGTGGCCATGGGTGTTAGTGTGGGCTTGGAGTCAATCATCTTCACTCTGTCGAGGATGTCAGCCACATACTTGGTTTGACACATGTGAATGCCATCCTTCTCATATCGGATCTCAATTCCAAGAAAGTATTCTGCCTTGCCAAGATTGCGAATGGGAAACTCATGTTCGATGGCTGCAATAGTGTTGGTGATGTGTGCAGGGTGGTTCCCTGTTATGAGTATATCATCAACATAGCACAGAATGTAAGTCTTTTCAGTATCGGTGCGTCTGATGAACAAAGAGTTGTCAGCCTGTGACATTTTGTACCCAAGGGAGAGGAGGAATGTTCGAAGGCGAGTGAACCATTCTCGCGGTGCTTGCTTCAATCCATAGAGACTCTTTTTGAGAAGGCAGACATGATCTGGTCGGTCACTGTCCCGAAACCCCTGCGGCTGTTCCATATATATGGTTTCTGATAAGTTTCCATGAAGAAATGCATTGGAGACATCTAGCTGATTGACGAACCAGCTGTTTGCTGCTGCGATGGCAAATACAGACCTGATGGTTGTAGCTTTGATTACTGGACTGAATGTTTCTTTGTAGTCAATCCCAACTTTTTGAGTGAATCCCCGTGCTACCAAGCGAGCTTTGTGATGATCAATGGTTCCATCAGACTTCTTCTTTGTACGAAAGAGCCACCTGGAGGTGATGACATGCTGATCATGTGGTCTCGGTACAAGTTGCCATGTGCCATTGTCCATAAGAGCTTGAATCTCTTCAGACATTGCAGTACGCCATTCTGATTGTTTGTTGGCTTTACTGAAGCATGTAGGATCCACTGTGCCATTTGGATGTGTAGCTAAAAGTCCCTCAAACCTTCCTCTTGACTGAAGAGATGACTATCGAAGTTGCATATAATGTTGTCGTGGACCAATCAGCGGTGCATTGTGAGGCATGGGCCTTTCAGTTGGAATAGGAGCAGGTGGTGCAGTTTCAGGAGGAGGATAATCTGTTTGTGGCATGATGTTCTCCTCATGAGGTGCTGCATTCTGTATTTCCGGTGTGGTGATGTCCACAGCATCAACTGGTGTGTTAGGATCATTCTGAGGAACAGGTGTTGATGCAGCAGTGACCACTGGTGACAGATATTGAGGTGGAGCTAAAGGAGCACTGTTTGTGGCTTCAGAGTCAGGAGGAGTAGTTGGGGTTCCAGGATGAGGTCCAGGTGTGATGGGTTGGGAGTATGGAACCAAGTTAGAAGAAGATACTATAGGGTTGGGATTAGAGAAATTACCTGGATACGGGCCGAGTAGAGATGGTAGTTGACACGATGTGCTTACTCCTGAGTTGCTAGATGAAGGTGATGATGCAGTGATTGCTGATGCAGGAAAAACTTCTTTATTGTGCTGCACAAACTTACAGATGTATATGCGTCCGGTGGCATATTCAAGACAGATATCCCCAGAATGATTTTCTGATGGACCAAGGTAGACACATAGTTTGGAGCGAAAATCAAATTTGTGTTGATTGTATGGACGAAGAAGGGGATAGATACCACTGCCAAAAATGTGTAAGGCCTTATAGGCAGGCTGTTTCTTGTAGAACAAGAAATAGGGTGACTTGTTGTTTAGGATTTTGGTGGGTAAGTAGTTAATTAGCCTAATGTTGTGTATCATGGCATAGTTCCAAAATTTTAAAGGTAAAGATGCATTGGCTAGCAAAATAAGGCAAGTATCAACGACATGTCTAATTTTCCTCTCAGCTATACCGTTTTGTGCATGAGTGTGAGGGCATGCAATCTTGTGTATAATGCCATGTCGTTTGAAAAAAGGTTGTAGTTTTTGAAACTCCCCCCAAGATCAGAGTAAATGTTCTTAACCCTTGCACTATACTGATTAGAGATCATGGCATAAAAATCACAGAAGGTTGAAAAAACATCACTCTTATTCTTTAAACAAAAAACTCATCCAAATCTAGTGAATTCATCAATGATTATTAAAAAGTAACGGTGGCCAAGACAAGAAATAACTGGAGCTGGCCCCCAAACATCCAGATGTAAGTTTTCAAAAGTAAATGTGCTAGAGCGACTAATAGATGGCAAAGAACTCCTAGCAAGCTTGCCTAATGGACAAAAAGAACAATTGCTAACTGGTTTTGAAGAGGATAGATTGTTTCATTTGAGAACTGAGCTGACTGTCTGATTCTGACAATGTCCAAGCCGTGCATGCCACCTTTCAAAAGACACCTTCTCTCCAACTAGCGCCTCCTTCAGGGTGGGTGTAAGCACATAAAGCCCATCTTTACTCGGGCCCCGTAACAAGATTTCCCCAGTTGTTTGGTCCTTCACAAGAAAATGGTTAGGCCAAAATTTAAAGAAACATGAGTTGTCACGGGTAAATTTTTGAACAGATAATAAAGATTTGGTAAGCTTGGGAACAAGTAGGGCATCATTAATTTTCAAATTATTGATATTTGAATTTCCAAAGTGAGAAATTTGCAAACCTTGACCATTGCCAAACTGAACTGTATCATATCCTGGATACGGCTGCATTTGATGAAGTTGAGTCGGATTTGCCGTCATGTGATTGGTTGCTCCTGTGTCTGGATACCACGGCTGATTAGGACCCATGAATGGATTTGGTGGTTGTTGCCATGCCATGTGCGCTTGTGGTCCAGGATTGTATTGTGCTCTTGAATTGTTCTTTGGTCTTTTGCACTTGTCAGCCCAGTGGCTTGGATCACCACAATTGTAGCACTTGCCACTTCTTCTCTTCTTTGGATTCTACTTCTTTGCTTGATTTGTTTCCATGGTGGATACATTGGCCTCCCGATGTGCTAATACACCCTCGGGCTGAAGCAGAGTTGTCTTTCTGGTCGATTGGATCATGCCCTCAACTGTCTTCAAGCTGTGCAAAATTTCTTGATAGTTGATGTTTGTACCGCGCTGAGTTACAAGATTCTGAACAGTGGAGCGATACTCTTCTGCTAAACCTTTGTAAAGAACTGACGGTAGTAGATGTCGAGGATAAGGATTCCCTGAGGCAGCCAGATCATCAAGGATGGATTTCACTTTTTGCATATATGCCGTAACAGACATTCCTCCTTGCTCAAGTTCATGCAGTTCGACTCCCATCTGAAACTGCTTGCTGCCTGTAATAAGCCCGTAGGCATCCTCTAAGGCTAGCCAAATATCATGTGAGTATTTGAGATATGCAATCTCAGAAAACACCTCTTCGGTGATTGAATTTAGGAGCAAAGTCCTAACCACATTTTCTACATCATCCCATTGAATAAAAGATGGATTTATGATTAAATCCGCAGCTGATGTCACAAAACCTGTACTAGGAATAAATTTGGGTGGGGGTGGTGTTGAACTAAGAATGTGAGGAAGAAGATGATAGGTTTGAAGGGTGGATTCCATGGACATTCTCCATGCTTTGTAGTTATTCGGGGTTAATTTGATATTAATGTTAATATTTGTGGGTGGTTGTCTTGGTTGTTCAATATGAGTGGAAATAGGTTCTGGAGGGACAGGATTGCTTCTAGTATTAGGGATGGATGGTGAAATAAAGTTGTGTCTAACATTGTTTGACGGTGCATCAACAGTGTTATGAAACGAATTTGAGAAGAAAGAAGGTGAGGGATCATGGGATAATTGAGTATCGTAACAAAATGGTGAAGTATGAGATTCAGAGATAACCTGATTTCTGTTACTGGCTTCAGTGGCCTGATACACTGCTAGGGCAGCAAGAACTGATGGAAAAAAAAGAGTCGGAGGTGTCGCAGATTGTTGCACTTGAATAGATGGTTGCTGAACCGAAACTTGTTGATTCCGTGTCTTTGGAATAGCCGCCTGATATGCCGCAAGTGCGGCTAGGATTGCAGTGTCGTTAACAGAAGGCGTTGGTGCCGCGGTTTGCCCTAACTGTTTTTCAAACACTGCTGTCGCGGTTGGAGGAGGCGCGGGTTGCGCGAAGAACGCCGGTGGAGGACGCGTCTGGGCAGCGGCAGCCGCGGTTAATGGTGCAGCTAGCGTTGCGGGCGGCGGCTGTGTGTTAGGGTTCGGAGGTTGCGCCGATGTGGTTGCCGTGGCGGTCGGTGGAGGATGCGCCTGGGCTTCGATCGCCCTTACGCTGGCCGCCTGATATGCTTCAAGGGCCGCACGAACCTCCGGTGGGAAGGTGTCGCCGACGGTCTGCAAGTGAGGTGCGGCGGCCGCAGGTGTTGGTGCGGCTAGGAACACAGAATCGCCGGTGACAAAAGACGAGGTGAATCTCCATCCCTCTGTCGTGAACGACCCACCGTAGGCGTCGTTTGTGTTTCCGGCAGCAGCGGAGTGAGAGGCGCCGGTGGAATCGAGTTGGACTGCGGCGACACCGGCGGTGGCGGCGGTGGCAGCGGCAGCGGCGGCGGCGGATGCAGCGGCAGCGGCTTTGAATTGAGAATAGGTGGGTGATTGAGGATGATCAGAGGATTCGGAGGATGCGGAAGTGGATACTACTGATACCATGTTGAATGAATGATTTGATATAGGAGGATTATGGAGATAGAGAGAGATAAGTAATGACACAATTAATGGTTTGAATCACATTAATGATTCTGGCTCAGAGGCCTTGTATTTATAGTGAGCCAATAATAGTTTGTATAAGAATACAATACATAAGTATAGTCGTATTGAAACTCTACCTATCTAGGAATATAGACAGATTGAAACTCTAACTAGATAGGAATCTATTTACAGAGATAATTAGAATATTATCTCTAACACTAGTTAGGTAGTTAGCAATAACGTATTAAAATAGAGTTATAGACACGGAAAGAATTGGCGTTAATTAATTCTTAAATTGTTACAGTCTAAATCATTATACAGTAGAACCTCTATATAGGAATACTCTATATTAGAATAACCTCCCAATTGTTATACAAAAGTTTGGTCCCAAGTGCTGAGAGTCTTTGTTATACCAACCTCTATATAGGAATAACCTCCGAATTGTTATACAAATAGTCCGGTCCCAAGTGTATTCCTATATAGAGGTTTTACTGTATATTGAAAATAACAATAATATAAAGAAACTGATAATAAAATTAGTACAGATAGACTCCTAACAGTGTTACGAGTCTAACTGAACATTCGGTCAGAATTAACGATATCAGTTTAATGTTACAGATTACAATTTCGGTGACGAACATAAATAGTCTAATAGAAACGTTCGGTTTAAAATTTAAATTGATATACTAATTAAGTGACGTCAATTTATCAAATAAAAATAAGTTTCGGTTTTAAATTATTTAAGTGGCTTTGAATACGTTTTAGTAAATTGTTTAAAATATATTGTTTAAATTATTTATATACTTTTGATTTTGATTATTTGAAGAATAATTATTTATTATCGTGGTATTTTGGAAAGTTGGTCGAGAAAATGAATTTGACAATCTTATACGAATTGTTTTGGATTGAGAAAACTGTTGCGTCTGTTATTGTTAGTATTTCTGTGATTTGGAATGAAATCCAAATATGATTTTTATGTTGTGATATTTTGAAAGATATATAAAATGGTTTTGTCCATCCAGGATTGCCCGGGGTAGGAGTTGTAAGTTGTAAGACCATACCTAAGGGCGGTATGGCCAGAGTGCATGACTGGTAGTCCTAACGTTAGGCAAGGAACGAGATATGAATGAGATATCTCGATTATTGATATGATTGATGTTATGATAAGCTACACGGGTGGAATTCGAGGATGGGCACGCAAATGTTGTATTACGTTTTCAATGCTTGACGATTTGAAATATAATGTTTTACGTTTGCTTGATTACGAGTTGGTTTACAAATTGGTTTGTTAAAGCAATTTATTTGACTTTGAGTTGGTTTGATAAACATGTTTATTTGACTACGATTTTGTTTGATAAAACGTTTATTTGTTTATGAGCTGGTTTGATAAAACGATTATTTAATTGATTCGTTTTGATAAAATGAATTATATATATATATATAAATTATAAAGTGAAATATACAATTAAATTATTAGCGTGTCAAACAACGTGTTAATAAGTTAAAACGCTTCAATAAGGAGAATTACTTAAGTTAAGAGAACTACCTAAAATAGGTAGAACTACGTGGCTTTGATTCCCGATTTAAAAGATTAAAAGATGTTCGGGATACGTAGGAAGCTCGATAGAATTATCGAGTCCAAGCCAAATAATTAAATAAACTTTAGGGAGTCCGAATAAATTTTTATATTTTGGAATATAGGTCCAGGTTTCAGGCTGTTTGAAGTTCATTATCCTATATTCCATTCATACCCGATGCCGTTTAGGGTCGGGTGTGACAGCACAAGCAAAGGAACCATGGTCTCATAATGCATCCAAACATTATCTCAAACGATATCATCTCATTAGGGAGATTATAGCCAGGGGAGATGTGAGAATAGAAAAAGTGCCTACTGAGGACAACATTGCACATCCGTTGACCAAGCCATTACCACAAAGAGCTCATGATAGACATCTTAGTTCTTTTGGTATTAGTTTCAGAAACAATTGGCTTTAGTCCAAGTGGGAAAATGTTGGAGTTTAGTGTCCTAAATACAATTGTTTTAGGATATAAATATTAATGAATAAATTGTTTATTTAATCATTCGTTTAATCAGATATATAGCACTAAAATGTAACTATATATAAAGGCGCAAATCTTTCATTAAGAAAGTAATCCTACGTTTATTTAAGTAGTTGTAAAGTGTTCATACAAGCATGAAGTGAGACTATACTTTGCAATAGACCAATAGACTTAAAACCAACCCAAGTCAAGTAATATGTTATAGGGGTTGGCATATTACTGTTGAGACTTGCATGTAATAGTGTTTTCTGTCGAGACAGAAAGCTGATCTCACAAGCTTTAGATATTTAGATATCTAGACAGTTACATGGATCCGGTGAAGGAGTTCATTCGGATTGGGACCCGACTTGAGATAACAACATGGATTAATTTATCTAAAAGTGGCAACTGTTCATCTCATTTGTATTAGTATGTATAACTAATCCTCAGACTCAAACATTCATTAATTAGTGATTCTAGATTATGGAGTCTGGTACTTTGATTCTGTGCGAGCATGATCCAACAGGTGAGAGCCTGAGGTGTGTGAGAGCAGGGTTAGGTATCACACAAAGTAATTGCAGAATAGTTAATGTCAGATTGAGCATTCGTCACTCCTAATAAATGGGAGATATATCCATATGGCCGCTTGTGGTGAATTAACTGAAATCCTTGCAAGGTGATAAAGTTAAGAGTAGAAATAGAAATTTCACTTAACTTATCTTTCAGAGTAAATTCAACCTGTACGAGTAAAACTGACTCTTCGCTATATGTAACCTTGACACGTTCCATAGTTATAAGGAATTGACCAACAAGATATAGTTGATGAAGGATCGTATTATACTGCAGCTAATGCTGAAAGGTTAACGTCAGTTATCAACCTGACTTCTTAATTGTTCTAGGGGAATATCATAGGTTCTGCTAGTAACAGCTCGCGATGGTATTCCGTTATATACATGTTGGGATTAATCAGGATGAATTAATTCCAAATGATATATACGGCTAGTGGCAATGAGGAACCTAATGGGTCGCATATGGGACTTGGAATCAGAGGACGAAATTGTAATTAGCGGGACACACTACATATGGGCCGAAATTCATTAGTTAATAAGGGATAATTAATTTGATTTAATAATTATGAATTAAATTAAAGGATTATCTGATAATATTAATTAGAGGTTTTGATGCGATTGAAACTCTAATTAATTATCCATAACAATAATTAAATTATTAATTTGATTAGTAATATTATCTAGATATAATTAGTTATTATTTAGATAATAATAAAGTGTTTATTTAATTATCTAATTAGGAATCCTATTTCGAATAAGATTCTATTTATTTAATTACCTAACACAACTGAGATTAGGGTTTTTGAGAAGTCTATAAATAGACTCCCTAACCCCAATATTTCGACTAACACAAAAGAAAAGGAGGAGGAATCGTTCCGTCTTCGTCTCGGCTAATTTACATTATTTCTTACTCTCTCTTTGATCTCGTATCGATTTCTGTTAGAGGCAATAATTGCGATTGCTACTTTAAAGGTTGATTACTGATTAGTTTTGTTTTCCTGTGTTGAACAAAAACGTTCGTTGCTCACGAGTTGATAATAAGAAGTTGTGGGCACTTCGTTTGCAACCGTAGATAGTTCTTCACCAAAGGTATTACTTTCTATCCCTCTTTATATGAAATAACAATTAAAAGATCTTGGAAAAGGGAAATAGATAAAATAGATAAAATTTTATTATTCCGCTACGCCTAGACTTGTCTATTTTCCTACACGTATAACGTGCAAACTATCACACATCAAAATAATACCACATATAACGTTTATATAATCATATACAACATTCATATAACCACATATAACGTTCATCTACCATTATTAATACCACTATCACGCGTCAAAATAATACCACATATAACGTTCATAACCATATATCATTTGTGATGCATATAAATAATCATTTATATGATTTTTAATAGCGAATAATGATTTTAGGTCTTTAGACGCGTGATAGTGATCAATTGCGTTTTTCTGAGTGATATGTCTCTTACTCCTTATTGGGTTCAAGACTATGGTCACTTAATAGGCGCCTTTTGGTCATGCCTAAATGGTCTGCTTGATTTTGGTAACAGACCTTTTATTACGGTAACAGTTTTGTATTTAAATCAAATATAAATACTATAACTAACAATTTATTTTCATAATGTTTTAGTTAGGGTAAATTACATACGTGGTGTACAACTTTTGTCAAATTTCACACTTTGGTGTACAACTTTTAATTTTGCACACAACAATTAGTCAATATTTTGATGACCTCACACTAGAGTGTACAGCCGGTAATTGTGATCGGTCAACCCAAAGTTAATGCGACAATCAGCCATTGTCATCATTACCCTTTAAAAAAGAGTGGGGCCCGCACCTTATTCAATTATTAAAATACCATTATACATTATACAATTACCTTCCTTCATTTTCTTCCAACTCCTCCATCTCTTTCCCTTTCTCTCTCTAACTTACAGCTCCTCTCTCTCTTTCCCTTTCTCTCTCTAACTCTCCCCCCCTCTCTCTCTCTCTCTCTCTCTCTCTAAGTCTCTCCCTAATTCCTAGTGTTGATCATGCATTAGAGCATCTCCAATAGAAGGTGCCCAAAAGAGTGCCAACTGATGTGGCATCAGGTTTGGCAACTTTTAAAGGGTGCCCACTATTGGAATGATTGTGGGTACCAAGGAAAGTTGCCAATTTTTGGCAACCTCTTGGAAACCTTGTTTAATTATTTTTTAATATAAAATATGTGGTCCCTCTCCTAGGAATAATAAAATTTGGAGCCTTTTATTTTTAATGTTTATTATAAAATAATAATTTGTAGGATTATAATGACAACTTTTCAAGCAACCTCTATTGAGCATTTTTTAAGTAAAAGTTGCCAAAAGTGATGTGGAAGAAAGAGACAATAAAATATCATATTTTAGGATTATGTATTATGTTTTGGCACTTTTTTAGGCATCCTCTATTGGAGATGCTGTTAGACTCTAACCCAAACAATATCACAAGTAAAACTGAACCTCCTAAAGCCCAGGAACCATATCTATAACAAAAATAAACATATTACTGTCTTATTTTTAATTTCAAAATATTCTTTTAGGCTTTCTTTGTCTAGACTGAAGATCAAAGCAAGCTTGTTGTTATTGTGGAAATTCCATTGTCGCAATAATTAGTATCTTTGCACCCTTCTAGAAACAAGAATAACGTAATAAGATAAATCTGGAGACTATTTAATTATGTACCCCAATTTCAATTAATGGATAGGCAAAAGTGACCAACATTCAGTTTTGAGTTTTAATTTAAGAAAACACGTACTGAATAACAAGCCTCCAGATAAACTAAATTTAAGAAAACATTACAAATTGCTTTCCTAGTCAGATAAACTAATTAAATGAATTAATCAACCTTCATCCAAAACAATTATAATTAATCAACCGTATTCTCCACTTTGGCATTCTAATTAGGTATTCCAAATGTTGACATTATGATATTTATAATCTACACAGCTCTTGAAGATCTCCATGAACTTGTTCAATGAAACCTACGATGAACTTGTTCAACGAAACCGGCATTAAATGAGACACTAAACCAGATATGACCTCTTCTTTTTTAAAATTGTGAAGAAGATGGTTTAGTGAGAGACTTAGAAAGTGGATTTAGACAGAGAGAGGAGTTGGAGAAAATGAAGGAAGGAAGAAGAAAATGGCATTTTAGTAATTATATAATGTATAAGTGTATTTTAATAATTGTACAAAGGGTGGCTCCCTTTTTTAAAAGGGGTGTGATTAAAAATGGTTATCTGCCGCGTTGACTTTGGTTTGATCAGCCACAATGACCGGCTGTACACTTTAGTGTGAGGTCACTAAAAGGTTGTACGGTTTTGTGTGCAAAATTAAAGGTTGCACACCAAAATGTGAAAGTGGACAAATATTGTACACCACGTATGTAATTTACCCGTTTTAGTTACAATAACAAGTTTTAAATGTTTTTTTAATTCTCCAAGTCTTTTCGTATTTACTTCCCAACCATTACAATTTCATTTCCTTCCCTATTTAGTTTGGAATTGTAACATCAGTTTGGATACACAAAAGTTATTCTTCCTGTTCATGTTCTCTAAACAAAAACTATAAAGTTCTTGGTTTGGACATATATTATGATCTCCATTCATGAGTTGTGAGTGCACACAACACTCGGAGCCATGCAAAATCGTCTTTTAGGACCGTAGTCTTCCCACGAAATGACCATCCTCCATACATCCAGATGAGTTTTTGATCGTATTATTATCTTAAAATTGCAACAATCTAAAAGACGATTATGGCTTCCAAATTTACAAACCCTGACATTCTAAATTTGAATCTCTTTATGGGAAAAATTACAAACATTAGGGTTTTAGGATGCAATTTTATTTGGATCAAATTGATGTTGCATAGGTTATTGAGGATGTAGTTAAGCTTGTTGATGAAAGATGGATTGGAACTTAATTTTGATTCTAATAGACTTGTTCTTACTCGCAACAGGGAATTTGTGGATTCAATTTTATTTGGATCAAATTGATGTTCCATATGTTATTGAGGATGCGGTTAACCTTGTTGTTGAAAGATGGACTGAAACTTAATTTTGATTCTGATAGACTTGTTCTTACTTGAAATGAGGCATTTGTAGGGAAGGGTTTTTGGAATGGGGGGTTATTTACACTTGATGTAGTTGTGGATACTATGAATAATATTGCCAGTATTTCTTTTGCTTACAATGCTGAGTTTATTGATTTATGGCATGTAAGGTTGTATCACATTAATATTGCTTCTATTAAAAGGCTTAAACACTTAAAACATGATTCTTTTTTTTTTTTTTTCAAAAAATGAGCTTTCAAAATGCAATGTATTTGTTGAAACCAAATTTGCAAATAATCCCTTCAAACCAATAGCTAAACAATCTGAAGTATTAGAACTTATTCATAATGACTTGGGAGATTTTAAAAATCAAGAGAGAAAGGTGAAAAAAAAGTATTATATTACTTTTGTAGATGACTATTCCTGTTTCACTATGATTTATCTTCCCAAGTCAAAGGATGAAGCCGAGGAAATGTTCCTCAAATATAAAGTTGATGTAGAAAAAAAAACTAGACATGAAAATTAAGAGACTTAGGAGTGATAGGAGTGGAGAATATGACCCTAACACTCTTAATCCTCTTATTGTAATAATGACATTCCATCTTCTAGCATTGCTACTATCTTATCTATTTCTTCTCCTTTAACTAACGGTGATTCTGTTTTGGAGCCTATGAGAAGCAAAAAGGCTCGAAAGGATAACAATTTCGGTATTGACTTTATTATTGCTTTCTTAACTGAACCATTGTTGATTGATGATGATTTTGTCTATGTCTTTACTTTGGAAGATGGTCCTAGATCTTATGAGGAGGCAATGAGGTCAGTTGATGCAATTTTTTTTGGAAAGAGGCCATTAATATCGAACTTGAGTTAATTTTGAATAATAACATTTGGGAATTGGTTGATATACCTAAAAGGGTTTTATTAAAAAAAAAATGGTTTTGATTATTTTGACACTTACTCCCCTATCACTAAAATTGCAACAATTAGAACTTTAATTGTTGTTGCTTGCTTGCATGGTCTTAGTATACATCAAATGGATATGAAAACAACATTTTTAAATGGAGACTTAGAAGAGGAAATTTACATGATTCAACCTAAAGTTTTTATGGTTTCGGTTCGAGAAAATAAAGTCTGTAAATTATTTTGTGTTTTATATACTCACAGAGATTAAAAATAAGGAAATTTACATAGAAATTTATCTTTTAAAAATTATTTATAATTATTTTGGTGAGATTCACGTGCTTAGGTGTGGAAGTGTAGCCGTTTCCTATAAGAATTGTATGAGCTAATTCAATTTGATTAAAATATTAATTAAAATCGAAAAATATTGATATTTTGTTTTACTGTTTTCACAACAAATCCATCTATAGAAGATTATTGGAATAATGACTTATTGTAAACGTTTTATTGGATATTTTTTTATATTAATTTTGGTAACCGACCTCTCACTGTGGTAACGATTATATATATATATTTTTAAAAAATAACAGTTTTGTATTTAAAACAAATATAAGTTTGACCATTTTATTTTGGTAAGGTTGACCATTTTAAATCTCTAATTGATCAATAATTAATTATCCTTACGTAACGTGAGTATAGGCAGTAATCTAATCTAGTCTAGTGCTGGTTTGAAATGTGGGTCCCACTTAGTCTAGTCAGTTTATAAGGAACGCGCGAGATCCCCTCAGTCAGTCGTTGGGTTTCTCTCTGCTTCAAAAACCTCTTGAAATTGAAATTGAAATTGCTTTAACAATTTTCTAGCAAACCCTTCTTCTTCAATCCTCCTTAAATTAAAAGTTTCCAATCCCCATCTCTTTCTCATTCACCTGATTAAGGTATGTCGCTCATTCTTCCTCACATTCTCTTCAATTTCCTTATTTTTGTGGGTTTGGTTCTGGCCTCTGTTTATTTCTCGACAAATTTTGGAAAAATCTAACAAGCTCGATTATGTCTGTTAATTCCTCTCTTTTTTACCTCTGTTGAGTAGAATATTTAGTTATTTCGTATTCCTGTTAATCGTAAGCTAATGCTGGAATTTCAGATTGCTTTAGTCTAATTACTTCTTTTATGAATTTTTGATTGTTTGCGTTTAGATTCGGTAAAGGGGAGTCCTAAGCTTATTTGTTTCTAGGTACCGTTGTAGTGCTTGCTCTATTTTATGTTGTACTGTGCTGGAACAAAACGCGTTACTTTTAACTTTTTGTTTGCCAATCGGAATCAATTAATTTAATGTCTCAAGTCTTTGAATTATCAGTATGCATTGTTCCAAGAAAGAGCTTAGTTGCTCCTATTTTATGATTTCATTTGTTTATTAACTCACTATCTGATTGTTTTGTTTTGTTTAACCTCTAGTTCTCTTGTACTGATCATTTGTGTTTCTGGACAATTTCAGGATTCCTTTGCCAATCTGTGAACATGGTTCTAAGGAAGAAAAATGAAAGCAAAAGATTGAGAGAAAATTCCTCTGTGGATCCACCATGTAGGGGTCTTAAGAGAAAATCTGGGTGTATTGATGTGGTGACTCAATTGGGACGCAAGCAAAAGATTGAGCAACATTATGATTTGGGTGCTTCAATAGGCCAGGGGAAATTTGGATCTGTGGTATTATGTAGAGATAAAGTCACTGGGGTAGAGTGTGCATGCAAATTATTGCCCAAAGGCAATGGAGCGGATCTTCTTGTGCATCAAGAAGTGGAGATAATGCAGCACCTCTCTGGTCATCCAGGCATTGTAACCTTGAAGGCTGTTTATGAGGATGCAAAATTTTATTATCTGGTTATGGAGCTTTGTTCTGGAGGGCAGTTGCTTCACCAGATGGCAAGGGAAGGGCAATACTCAGAGCATCGCGCTGCTAATATCATAAGAGAGTTGATTTTACTCATCAAATATTGCCAAGAAATGGGTGTTGTCCACAGGGACATAAAGCCCGAGAATATCCTACTTACAGCATCAGGGAAATTGAAGCTTGCAGATTTTGGCCTATCTGTCAGAATTAAAAATGGTAATTATCATTATCTTAATATTATGTTAATTGCTAATCATAGATATGGTTATGCATACTCTTGAATTATGTATATTTGCTATTTTTGGGCTTTTTGTGAAAGGTTTTGACGAGGTATAACTTAATTTTATCTCCTTCAGCATCAAAACAAATCAGTATAACTTAATTTTATGGAGTAGCTGTTGTTTTTATTGTTTGTCTGTGTGATATTGAATCATCATATAGGACTGGTCCAGGATGTTACATTTGGTTTTCTTCTGCATAAGATTTCTGACATTTGTTTCCTACGAAATTCTATAAAATGGTAGCACAGCCCATGGCAGAACTTTCTGTAAGATGGTTATCTTTGTTTTTTACTTTTTCTTTCTTGTTTATGGAACACGAAGATTGGTGGCAAAATGCACTTGTCCATTTTATTCAGTTCAATCCCATAATGACATCCTCACCAAGTTTTCCTTTATGCATATGTGAATTATATATTTTTTTTCAATTTCTCCATTCACACTTAATTATATGCCTAGAAATTTGTTAATTGCTGATGTAGTCTTCTCTTGTTTCTTTCTTGCAGGTCAGAAAATAACAGGTTTGGCTGGAAGTCCTGCCTACGTTGCCCCAGAAATTTTATTGGGTGATTACTCTGATCAAGTTGATATTTGGAGTGCTGGTGTCCTGCTCCATGCCCTCTTGGTTGGGGTTCTTCCCTTTCAAGGTGATTCTTTGGGTGCAGTATCCGAGGCGATTAAGAATGCTGAACTCGATTTTCAGAGTGGAATATGGGAGTCAGTATCTCAACCTGCAAAGGATCTAGTATTGCGCATGCTTACAAGAGATGTTTCAGCAAGATTAACTGCTGATGAAATACTGCGTAAGTTTGTTTTACATAACCAAATTCAATTTTTGTTTCGTATTTCGTATGAATCCTGTTACTGTGTCATCTAATGCGATATGCACTTTTGCAGGGCACCCATGGATATTGTTCTATACAGAGCCAACTTTGAAGGGGCTTACGTCCAAATCAAAGTTTAGAAATCATGTATCATTGACTTCCCGAAAACTAACAGCCGCAGTAGGTGTGGAGGAGTCTGGTGATTCAAGAGTAAGGTTGGATGAGCGAGATTGTGACTTGACGGATGTCCTTGCAAAGGCGATTTCACGTGTCAGAATATCTGAACCAAGGAGAAGGAGAAGCAGATTGTGTGTTGGCACCAGCCTTATCCGCCAAGAATGTTTCTCTAATATTAAGCTTAACAATCTCTGTACAGCATTCTGATCTTTCTGCTGTAGCTGTAGCTGGAATTAACAGTAACGTAACATCGATAACGTGTATATCTGTTTCCTCTCAACTCATGTCATTAGTGTGTTTGAGCTATGTTTTAGCCTCACCAGGCATATTGTAAAAACATAGCTTGACGTCGTTAGTCTCTTGTAAATAGAATTTGGGTGTTATTGTGTTTTATATTATTGAGAAGCAGAATCTAATTACATATAATGCTCATCTTGGTTTTTTTGGGTGTATTACTTTCCGGAGTATCGTTTTCTTGTTATCTTTGTCACTCTTCATTATTTTCCAAATCAAATCTCTCTATACTACCTCTTCACCCTCACCGTTTCCAATCATACAAGAAAACAATAACCATGATGGCTCATGGAATTCATATGCACTAGCGTGGTGTGACAACCTACCTTTCGATGCCACTTCCAAGAAATCGATAGAATTTTGAAGTTGGCAATATCCGGCAAATTAATTCAAATTTGACAAATTTTCAGGTGTTGAAATTGTTTTTATTTAGGTTAATTTGACAAATACCAATTTTAAAATATACTTAAATTTTGGTTTAATCTAAATTGATTATGGCTCCCAATTTTAAGGGTCAATTTGACCCTTGATTGGTTTATGTTTCTTGCCACAAGACAAATGGGTGTGAAGGAAAACCTAGTAGATGGGTTTTGTAGTGAATTTAAGCTCAAAATGAGTCCGTGACTAAGGACCCAAATTGAGGCTACATTTATTGAAGGTGTTTGAATGGCCGAATGAAAATGACCTAATTTGCTTTGGAAAAACTTATTGTAGAACTTAGGGATATAAGAATTGTAATCAGAGACGGAGTTAATAATTTTAGTTGATAATATTCAATTTTAAATCTTAAATTAAATATTTTAATTTATGAGACTAAGGTGTCGTTTGATAAAACTGAAAATTAAGTTCTGAAAAAATAAGTACTGAATTTTTTTTGAAGAGGAAATAACCACTTTATTGATGAATAGCCGAGCCATCTTGAAATAGGATGTCTCGGATGAATACAGGACTAAATCTATGCAAAAAAGAATTAGCATAGGAACGCGCATTACGTGCCAGAGCATGAGCTGCACGGTTCGCTAACCTTGAAACAAATTTCACCCGATACCTAGGGTGATTTGAAATTAATTCCCTAACATTACTTATCACTTGACCATATTCCGTTAGATCCGTTTAATTGGTGTTTACTGAGTCAACAACCACTTTTGCGTCTGATTCGAATATAACATCTCTATAACCAAGTGTTAAAATCCAACTGATACTCTCTTTCAGTGCAATCGCCTCAGCCATTTTTGCCGAGACGATTCCTGACATATGCATTGAGTATCCGTAAAGAAACGTACCTGTGCAATCTCTTAGTACCCCCCCTGCACTGATAGTTTCTTCACCTTCGAACATAGCTGCGTCAATGTTGCATTTTATGTATCCTATCGGTGGAGGTTGCCAGATCTGTCCCGAATGTTGCTGTTCTCATTGTCTTATATGTACAACTCTACTCAAAGGCCCATTTGACATGTGATTTGGCCGTTCAAGAGCTGTTGAGGACCGGCTTCGCTGATCCTCCGAGTTCCGCATGTTTTGATAGGGTTGATTCTGATCCACCGCGTCGACGCCAATCAAGGAGCTGCTGCTATTTTCGTCGCTGCTGCGTATTCTGCTGCAGTTCCGATTCTGCTGGAGTTCGGCAGCCTCGCACCCTGCATTTTCCTGTTGTTCGCGGCCCGTACTTCCGCCACTATGTTCTGCGTTGTACCCTTGAGCTGGGCCTTCATCGGTTCGGCTGTATGGTTCTTGATTCGTGTTAATATGCTGCTCATTATTTACCCCGCTCGATGTACCTGCAAGAGAACAAACGTTAGTAAAAAATATCGTCTCCCTTCGCCTCCTCTCCTCTCCACTCATATCTCATCATTCTCATCCAGATAAACAACACTTTCAACAGTATGTGTACTACTACTCATATCTCTCCCCTCCCTTCTCTTTCTCCCCACCTGCGCCTGTACCCATTCATTGACATATTTATCCGCCTGTCCAATAACTTCTGTTGGCCTACTAACTTTTTGATTCCACAGGACCCCATTCCTCCCCTACCATATTGCCCATAACGCTGTAATGCTTTTCTGTATTACATGATTTGAGCACGTTGTTAACATGTCAAAAGCCCAATCCTCCACATACTCCCACTCCTCGCCCGGGGGTGGTAATCTAACACCTTGCCAGCAAGCTCTTGCAAACGCACAGCCCGCAAACAAATGCCACCCATGCTCAATATCGTTTGGACATAGCAGACAACTTATTGGTACAGGAACTCTTCTATTTGCTAATCTGGGTCTGAGAGGCAAAAATTTTTCATCAGTTTCCACATAAAAAGTTTCAACTTGGGTGGGATCTCCAGTTTCCACAATTTTTTCCACCCTTCCTCCTCATTTCGAGTTGTCCGGGTCTCAGTCTGTAGCCTATAGCCAGATTTCAAAGAATATACACCATCTCTTGTAAAATGCCAGATTAGTCTATTATCCTTTGTGGAAAACGGTATCACCAGCCTCCTGATCTTTTCAGCATTATCCCCACTAAAATATGCATCCAGTTTTCCTCAGTCCCAAATTCTGGTTCCTGGAATAAACAATTCGCCAACCAACACATGTCGATCACCCAAGTTATCCACTGGCCCAAATTTCACTCCTTCCTCATTCCAGATCCAGGTATCCTGGTGGGCCACCACTTGATCTCCTCTTCCAATACACCACCTTAACCCTTCATTTAGTAGATTAATCGAGCTCCACACACTTCTCCAAATAAAACTGGGGTTATTGCCCAATTTGGAAGACAGGAAAGTATCTCTGGGATAATGTTTAGCTTTGAATATATAACTCACCAAAGTGTCAGGCTCATTAATTAACTTCCACCCTTGCTTCCCTAATAGGGCAAGGTTAATATCCCTTAGCCCCCGAAAGCCCAGTCCACCTCTACTTTTCCTTTCACACATTCTACTCCAATCAAACCAATGGATCCTATTACTGCCATCTTCCTTCGTACCCCACCAGAACGAATTCATCATCTTCTGCAGCTCATCACAGGTAGATTTAGGCAATAGGAATGTGTTCATACAGAAGGTTGGTAGAGCCTGAGCTACAGATTTCAATAAGACCTCTTTCCCAACAGCTGAGAGAAACCGATAGGTCCAATTACTCAGCCGCTTCATTAGTTTTTCCTTAAGAAAACCAAAGATAGACCGTTTAGACCTACCAATCAGGGACGGTAACCCTAAGTATCGACATGTATCCAATGGTGTCTCAACTTGAAGGATTGAACTGATATTTGCCCGCACATCACTTTTCACATACCAATCAGGGACGGTAATCCTAGGCTAAAAGGCTAGGATAGAGGCAGGGTAAAAGGCTAGGAAAGAGGAGACCCTTAAACTTACTTCAAGTGGCATGCTTGTCTCCAAATCGCTTCTTGCCCTTCTCGTAACTTAATGAAATTAATCATGTCATTGTAAATAAATTCAAGAGTTAACGATAAATTTTTAAAATTAAAAAAGCCAATTGATTTTTTTGGAAGAAATTTTGGGACTTCGCATATATTCAACCTATATTAAATCTTAACTTGATACAAAACTTTAATTGCCCTCTTAAATTTTCAAATGTTACAAATGATCTCTATTCTTATCGAATTATATTCAATAACCTTTTATTTTTGTCCAATTACATTCAGTGATCATCTATTTTTGTTTAATTGCATTCAATAAACTCTTATTTCTATTCAATTGCATTCAATAACTCCAAAATTTCAACTTCTTCGTAAAGTTTTAAAAAATTCTAATTATTTATTATTTGGTATTTTCTTTTTAATACATGTCAGGAATTTTAATATGTGATGAAGTATGTCTTCCAACCTTTTGCATCCCATAAATTCTAATTAAAAATAAGAGTTATCAAATGTAATTGAATAAAATAAAAATGATTTACAAATTTTAAAAATAAAAAAGACAGATAAAAATGTAGTAGCCCCGTGAAAGTTGTATGAAAGTACATTAATAGATGTGAAAGCTTGCCCCGCAGCCTGTCTCAGCTGTTTTTTCCATTCATTAATTTCACATTACACTGCCAAAAAAACAAATTTCAAATAGTTGCAAAACCTTCATTTTCTTGACATGATTTAACACTAATTTGGATTTTGTAGTTGTTTTTTTTTTCAGAAATAATTTCACAATCTTCCATTAGAGATATTTATGTGGTGGTAGATAAAACTCTTCTATTTTTCAGGAACGCATATAGAGAGACAACAACCACTTATATAGAAAGACAGACCACAACTATCATAAAGGGAGAAAAAAAACTATAAACAAAGAAGAAACTATCAAATCTATCACAATAGATCAATCAAAAAAATTTATTTAATAAAAAATAAATAATGAGAGTTTTTGACCGACTAGATTTAGATCTCAATCATAAAAGTGCCTTTTAAACAATAATTAATTAAGAAGTTAAAATGGTAATAATATAAATAGTCTATTAAGGGCCTGTTTGGTTCAGCTGTTAGCTAATAGCTGTTGCGGTTGTTGTTAGCTGTTTGCAGTTGCAGTAAGCTGTTAGCGGTTGATGTTAGCTGTTTGTTATTAGCTGTTTAATTACTAGTGTTTGGTAAAATTATATTGAGCTGTTGCTGTTCGGATTTAAAATGTCTAAAATGGACATGTTTTAAATTAATCAACAATGGAATTATAAAAGGAAAAATGTGAAAAAATGCCTATAACGTTTACAACTAGAAATAATTTTACTCTTAATGTTTAAAATAGTGCAATTTTACCCATAACGCTGGCAACTAAGAGCAATTTACCTCTAACATTGGTAAGTTGAGTCGATTTCAGATATTATTAGAAAACATAGATATTTTATTTCTTATTATACACCAATTGTACATACCAGTAGTTCTAAAAGAGATTTCATATTTTTTTTATGATTTAATAATAAAATTAAAAATTAATATTATAAATTCGATGAAATATTGTAATTTTTTTTCCAACTCATATAAAAGACAATATGTTTTTTTTATTTTCCTTAAAAACAAATTCACGTCTAATCATATGTTTGTGATCTGTTACTAATGATGATAAAATTGTGCACATGTGAAGTGTAGATGACAATATTCATGACTAAGAAGACATTTTGATAAATTATTTCTCAAATTGACCAAACTTGTTAATGTTATGGGTAAAATTGCTTTTGGCTGCCAAAATTAAGGGTATAATTGTACCATTTTAGATGTTAAGGGTAAAATTGCTCATAGCTATAAATGTTGGAAGATATTTTTGCATCTTATCCTATTATAAAATAAAAAATGTGTTACACAAATTAATAAAAATAATCCAAATAAAAAATAAAAAATTTATTGAACGTAATAAAACCTTGTTTTTCCGGTAATTATGTTGTAGAAATATAAATAAAGTCAAAGGATAAACATATTTTGTGCAAATAAGAAGGATAATTATGTCAATAACAACTAACTACAAACAGCTGTTTATAAAAAGCTCCAAATAGGAGCTTTTCGTGAAACGCTCCAAAACGCTGCAGTTTCCAGAGAAAATGCTAAACGCTGCGGTTATATAAACCTAACCAAACGCTATATTTCCTGCGGTTTGGAGTGAAACGCTAAACGCTCCTCCGAAAAGCTGAAATAAATAAAAAGTAAAAATAAAACTTAACTGTTCCTTATATTAATGGAAAACATATTTTAATCCCTTAAACTTCTGATTTTATAATTTCATACATAAATATTCAATCAATTACAATCACATTATTTACGCATACCCGGGTTATAATATAAATATAAATATACTCCTACAAATACCCCGATTAGAAAGTATCTTACTTCTTCTGATACATGTATAGTACAAAGGTTTGAAAGTTACTTTCCAACATTTTTCTATTGGAGAAGAGCAGCTGGGGAAAGAGAGAGTCAACAGACACCTACGCAGATAGGGTTGCAATTAAAGGGAAGAAGTAAAAAATAGGGTTAACCTTCTGCCAATTATACATAGAACGAAGAAATCAGAATTTAACAGAGTAATATGAATGATGTGTTTGGGCCTATGTTAATGTTATTTTGTACGTGGAGCTTAAATCGATACTCCTTCAATAACCATAGATATATTTTGATACCTTATTTCTAAAACAATAATTCTAATGTTGGTAAAGAAGTTTAACTTTATCTTTGATATATGAAATGAGACAATTAAGGGCTCAATGTTACCAAATAGTACCAATTATTTTATTTTATTTTTATGACTTATCCGATTTTTCGGTTCGAGACTCGTGAGACATCATTTAAGTTGATCATTTTCCAATTAAATATTTATGTGTACGCTAGAACTCGAACTCGAACTCGAACTCGTACCATCAGATTGATAGAGTCTGCAAAAGGGAAAAGCCCTTTTCATTGAATTTGAGTGGGGAAGAAAATAAAAGTGGTGGTGGTGGTGGACATGTACATATCATACCATTTTCTTACACTACGTAAAAACACTCCTTAAAGGAGGACCTACCAATATCATTAGTGAGTCAGTCAGTCTTTGGTCTTTGCACTAGTTTTAATATTGGCTACATTTACAACTCATATAAATTATAAGGGACCCTTTATACTCTCATTTTATCCATTCTATATTTCCATGCACCCAATGGCTACTCTGTCGTACACTTTACCACTCATAAATGTTTCAATGGAGAATTTTACATTAATAAAACTTTAAAAAAGCAGCATCTCACACTATTATACTGTAGATATTTTACATTTAAAGATACAGAAGGCGTGGCCGAGATGTATTTCCCATTCCGTCTCAATAGTTGCAGGGATAAATTTGGAGAATTTATTTGGAGGCTTATTCATGTCCTGTGTGGATCCCCGTGGGTGACAGGTGATCCCATCCCGAAACAGAAACAACTTAGATTAATTATTCACTTCCCTCTATGTTTTAATTTATGTATTAAGTTCCATTTCAAACAAAAATATTGTCAATAATATTTAAAAACAACCAGAAAGCAATAGAACAAAGATAAAGAAATGAAAACATTAACAAAATATACCAAATAAAAAAGCAATAAAAGTTAGAAGCTTATACTGAATCCAAGTTCATGTTCAACCTGAATTCCAATAACTAAAATACTCTTTAACATATGTGCCAACAAATAAAAACCCCACCATGTAACCAACCAATTACAAGTGTGAAGCAACCATCTAATTGGTGATCATCAATGAGTTTATTCACATTTAAACCCCTCATAAATCATATTTATAGATCCTAAAACACTCAACATATTCAACCAAAAAAGATTGTTATATATATATATATATATATATATATATATATATATTCCCAAAGGGATTTATTCCAGGACATCGTGGGGATCAAATGTCCCCATTAGATTAGGGTTACAGAAAAAACCGATTGGAAATTAAGAACAGAAATCGAACTGTGCCGTGGCGGAGGCCACTGCCTTGAAAGCGATTTCGGCAGACCGAGGTGCAATCTGGAATTCCGGTCGCTCCCCAAGGTTAACACAGAAACCTTCGAACTTGTGCACTCAAAGTCGAAGATGATGGAACAACAAGAGTGTTTCTTTTTAATTGCCCATAAAGTTTGATTGAAAAGATGAAAAGAAAACTGTATGTTCAAAGCTGGAAACTTGTTGTATTTATAGGCTTCAGAAATAAGAACGTTAGAACGTTCATATACACGTTAGAACGTGGAGTAAGACCAGGAGAAAAATAAGGTTCCGATTTTTGACTAAATAATATGTTGAAGAAAAATTCAAAGGAGTTGAAACAGATAAAAATAAAAATAAAAATAAAATTCGGGTCGGGACGGGACGGGCGTCGCGCGAACGAACGAGCGCGCGCGTGTGGTATATTTGCTAAAAACCACTTAACACAATTTAAAGGCTTTTAAAGCCCAATTCTATATATACCCACTCAAATGTTTGTAAGTTTCCTATGTGGGATTGTAAAAGTGCTCTTGAGAGCAAAGTCCCTAAAGACAAATATACCCCACACTTCAAAGCCATTTTATTCAACACCAACGCCATTTTTCTAACACCCATCAATCTCAAACTATTTCGGTGATTCTCCACTCCCGTTGGTTCAGATCCTAAGGTTTTTGAAGAATCGGTGCCCCGTTACCATCCATATTAATTAATGAGCTCTAAAAAGCTATATTGCACGGACACTTCTCTTTAGTAAAATTTCCGCACTTTGCATCGATATCCGTTTCATATCCATGTCTGTTTTTGTTTGAAGGCTATTTTATGAAGATTATGGTTTAGAAATATCTGTATCTATATCTGTATTCGTTTCCATACCCGTGCAACATAGCTAAAAATCTTGAGTAACAAAAAAATTAATGGCTATGTTAAATGATAAATTCTTTTTGAAATTTGCTTCTATCATTTTTTTTAGCGTTAGCTCGTCCAAATCCATCTCTACCGTTAGGGAAACTCCTGTTCCTGAAAAACAACGTGGCGTGAGATAAACAGTTTATTGTTAAGTAAGTTATGGCATTTATATCCCTTGTGAATTTTGCTATAGTCAAGAAAGATACATTTACGAGAGCGTGGAAGTAGTTTGTTCGAATTATAGGGCCGAAGCCACAAAAAACATAAGCAACCAAAGAGGCGAAACATGTTATAGTCAACACTTCCAAATAATTTTTCATATGGAGTTGTATAATTGATAAGTTTGGAAGATACCGATTAATTATAAACATGGCACAGTCAAAAGTATATGTCCAGAATTGATTAGGCAACTTAGCATGAGATAATAAGGAAAGACAGGTTTCAACAATATGACGGTGTTTTCGTTCCGCACACCCGTTTTGTGCGGGGGTGTATGGACACGAAACACGTTGATTGATCCCGATTAGTACTAAGATATTTTGTTAATGCTTGAAATTCTCCACCCCAATCAGATTGAAAATTAACAATGGGACGATTAAAGTACTTTTCAATAAGAGTTCTAAACTTAATAAACACACTCAACACTTCCGATTTATATCGAACAAAAAATAGCCAAGAGAATTTGCTATAGTGATCATAGAATAGCACATAGAACCTGTAATTGTCGTGTGATGTTATTGGAGTAGGACCCCAAATATCTGAACATATTAATTCAAGAGGGTTGGAGGCAACAAAAGAAGAAGTAGGAAAGGGAAGGTGATGAGCCTTACTAACACAACAAGAATCACATGGAGAATCAGAATTTTTTATTAAGATCAACATCAAGTTTATTCAAGGCAATTGTTTTTTAAACAATAGGAAAACTAGCATGCCCTAATCGGGCATGCCATAAAGAAAGACTAGTATTGAAAGTTTTTACTTCAGATTGATTTGGAGATGGAAGCGACATGGTGTAGAGCCCATTTTTAGTGATTCCCCGATAAATCTCCTTCTTTATCTTCAAATCCTTTAAAACAAAGTGATTAGCAAAGAATTCAATAGAAATATAATTAGCATGGGTTGATGAGGAAACTGACAAAAAATTATTTAGAGTTTTTGAAACGTGAAGAATATTTTGGAAATTGACAAGAGTATTGGAAATCGAAAGAGAAGAATTACCAACATGAGAAATGGGGATAGAATGACCATTACCTACAAAAATTCTTCAGGGCCATTGTATATATTCATTGTGAACATGGATATTTCCCAAACCAGATGTAAGGTGGTCAGTTGCACCCGAGTCTAGAAGCCAATCAATGGAGCTGGAGTGCGAAGTACCAACCATATTTGAGGATGGTTTATAGTAGGCTCTTGTGTTAAGGTTGAATCGAAGAGAGGGACATTGCCTGGAGATGTGACCATTGCCCTTGCAGTTATGGCAGGCAATGCTTGAGATGTCCAGAGGGGCAGAAGCGCTCCCAATTGCATGGCATGTCTGTGGTAGAGGAAGAATTCCTCGGCCTAAGGAGGGAGCAAAAAAATTGTTTCATCCTCAGCCTCTTCCTCGCCCATTGGTGCGAGCAATATAATGTACGGACGGAGTAAATGAGGGAATAAAATTATCTCGATCCAATTTTCGTTCCTCGGAAAGAAGAAGACTCGTAAGATCATCAAACAAAATGGGTTCATGTCGAGCACTTAATGCTCGAGTGAAGGGCCTATAAACAAAACTAAGATGGCGGCAACAAAATCTTCTTCAGGGACATGCTTTTGTAAAGCTGTAAGTTCATCTTGAATGGATTTGGCGTTGTGGAGATAGTCCGAGATACTATCGTTTTTTCGACTGAGATGAAAGAGACATTGTTTTAGATCACGAATTTGGGTTTGAGAGCGAGCAACGTAAGCTTTTATGAGTTTGTTCCAGGCGGCAGCAGCAGTCTCGACGCCAACGATCTGTGGTATTACAGTAGCAGAAAGAGAGGAGATTACGAGAGACATAACTTGTTGCTCTTTTTGTTCCCAGGAATCAAAGGCAGGATTATCGGCACCGGTAGGTAACTGTTTAAGAGGAACAATATAGGAAGAATTTATGTGATTTGCTAATTTGTGACCTTTTAATATAATTGGTGGGAGTTAATTTCTGGGATATTTGGGAGGTAAGGGAAGAATACATGAGAGAATTGGATGAATCAGATTGAGAAGCGGAGCAGGTGCCGTTATCCATGAAAGTTATAACTGAGTTTTTAGCATAAAAGAAAAAAAAAAGAAGGGCAGAGTTGTTTAAACTAGGGGTGCACATGGTCGGTTAATCAGTCCATTAACAAAAACTATTAACCAGTCCATTTAATTCGGTTAACCTATTACTTCGGTTGGTTAACCATTAACGACTTTTCGTAACAAATATCACTTTAAATCTATAATTATTCACTTTAAAATAAATATATAATTATTTAAATATTAAATAAAAATATTAAACTTTAAATTTAATTGATAAAATCGCCAAAAGAAATAAATTTTAAGTTAATTTAATATTTTTAACTTAAAAATTAAATATAAATATGTATATTTATATATTGATAATTAAATTTCTACATATATTTATACTAGCTTTTTATATGATCGGTTTATTTTTTGGTTTTGGTTAACCATCGGTTTTTGAAATGAAAAACCATAAACTAGTCCATCAGTTACGGTTAACCTATTTTTTGGTTCGGTTTCGGTTTCGGAAATAGTTTTTTTGGTTTTTCGGTTAGTTTTGTACAGCCCTAGTTTAAACCTCAGCACCTCTAAATACTATGAAGATTGCAAAACTCAGTGAATTGTTCATTGATGAAAGCCGTATATAAAGGTTGTATAGTGTCAGTTTGTTACAACAAAATAGGAATAGGTGTAAGAATAATTCAAATACAATTGACTGCTTCTAAGTTATCTACAACTAATTGAGTAATGACTATAATAACCTTATCAAGATCAAAATCATTACCCTTAACGGGCATGAGAATATCCCAGGGTACCCGGTACTCGTCATAAATCTTTTATATGTTAAAAAATATTATTATTTTTTAGAGATAAGATGTGGGATCAAACTCGAACCTTTTGTTCTTCAAATATTGAGTGATACCATTAAGCTACTGTATTTTTATTGATTAATGTTCAATTTGTATAATTTTTAGATGGATGATTTATTAAATTTATACATTGTTAAATTTGTAATATTTTTTGTTTTAAATATTGATTTGTAACGGGTAAGGGTACCCGCGAATTAAAATGGGAAAGATATGGAATGCAAAAAGTATACCCGTTAAGGTAATACGACGAGAACAGATAATTAAAAAATAAACTGGTAAGAGTTTGAGATCGACACTACTCACGAGTATCCTACCCATTTCCATCCCTACTTCAGACCGAACCTTCTTCATGTTGTAACGACCCGGTCCGGAGTGGGTGGCGCCGGGGTAGAAGGCCTGAGCAAGGAGCGGCCGTAAGGGATGACGATGGGGTAGGAATGAACTGAATCCCACATCGGAAGTGGAGAGAAAGTGATTGAGGCTTATTAGTAAGATGATAATCCAATACATGCAGACGCGTTTTAAAGCCATGAGATCCAATGTCTTGGATTTGGACCAGAGCGAACAATATTTACATGGTATTGGACCATGGTGGTACACTGATATGCCTATCTATCTCATGTATCTTCTCTTTTTTGGTCATGATTGTCATAATTCTATCCGAATCCATGATTAGAGATATCCATATCCTCATCAAAATCTAATTGCATGGTACCTTGGGAGTATATTAACCCTTATTCCATAAATATTCTAAGGATTATTTGTTTAGGAAAATTAATTTCAATCAATTATACATATGTATCAATTATGGAAAAAAGTTTTTTTTTTTTTTTTTAAGTAGAGGAAGGGTCATAAAAAGAAAAGAGAAAAAAATAAAATAAAAAGCTTTTGTCTTAGTAGACTAAAAAGGATATGATGCCAACATGAAAGATAGAAATTAGGTGTAAGAGCCAAAAAGGCATTAAAAAGTGATGGTCCATATACCGTACTCTAACTCTTACTCTACTATACTCAGTGGCAATATTGTAATTACACTTTTTTTTTTTTTTAATCCATATCCAAGATTAACAACCTCTGTCTTCTGCTACATATGAAAGTCACTTGTCATTCTCTATTATCCACAAAAGAATGTTTTCATGGGGATTACAATAAAATTTTCAACACTAAATTTTTATTAAAGAAAAGGGAAAAACAAACATGAAAGATTACAACTTTATAAGCTGAAATCTTATTCTTTTGCTCAGAAGAAAAAAAAAAGAAAGAATTCCAAATTTACAGAGACTTAAACTCCAAAAACAGTGCCAAAATTCATGCCCATTACTTCACAGCCTAGAAAATCCATAAGAAGCCGACATTAGAAGATAATTCCAAGTAACCCATGTGGGATTCTCCCCTTTTTGTATTCTGCTATCTGTGTCACTTGTTCTTTCTCTATTCCCCTCCTCTTTTTCTCTGCTTCAACTCCAGTTTTCAGGCACTTTCTCGCAGAGAATTCTACCCAATTTTTGTTGGATTTTAGTTTAGAATCATGTGGGACTCGGAGAATGAATCCCACGGCCGCCGGGATTATGGTAATGGAGTTCATACTTCAACCAAACATACTGTTAAGACAGATGGATTTGAGTTCAGAGGCCAGTCCTGGTATGTGCCTTTGTTAATTCCATTGAATTTCTAATCAGTTTTCATTGCTAAACTTAATAATCATGTTTTGAAAATGGGGGGTTTTGTTGTTATTCAGGTATGTTGCAACAGATATTCCTAGTGATCTTCTTGTTCGAATTGGAGATGTCAATTTCCACTTGCATAAGGTATTCAATACATGACTCTTTTTTTCCAAATTAACTTCACTTCCCTGTCCATGATTAAAGGCTATGTTTTAGAAATAACGTTTTCTGGTTTTGGTTGTACTTGTAAAAGTATCCATTGCTTTCCAGGAGTGGAAAGATGAACAGATTAATATACGAAACGCGTGACCCGGACCTTAACAAGGTAGCATTAGATGATCTTCCTGGTGGAGCAGAAGCATTTGAGCTTGCAGCAAAGTTCTGTTATGGAATTGCAGTTGATTTAACAGCAGGCAATATCTCTGGCCTTAGATGTGCAGCCGAGTACTTGGAAATGACAGAAGATTTAGAAGAAGGCAATCTCATATTCAAAACTGAAGCTTTTCTCAGTTATGTTGTGTTATCATCTTGGAGAGATTCAATATCAGTACTAAAAAGCTGTGAAAAGCTCTCACCTTGGGCTGAAAACCTTCAGATTGTGCGAAGATGCAGTGAATCCATTGCTTGGAAAGCTTGTGCTAATCCAAAAGGGGTTAGATGGGCTTACACTGGAAGACCCCCAAGTGTTTCTAGTCCCAAATGGAATGAAATGAAGGATTCAAGTCCGAATAGAAATCAGATTGTTCCTCCTGACTGGTGGTTTGAAGATGTTTCAATTCTCAGAATTGATCATTTTGTTAGAGTCATTACTGCAATTAAAGTAAAAGGTATGAGGTTTGAATTGATTGGAGCTGCAATAACTCACTACGCGGGCAAATGGCTCCCCGGTCTGATCAAAGACGGGGGAGTTTCTGCCGAATATGAAGGAAGCAATAGCAGTAACAGCAACAGCAACAGCAGCAGCAACAGTTGGAAAGGCGGACTTCATATGATCGTTGCTGGAAACAACGATGAGTCCTCACCGATTCAGAATAAAGATCAACGAATGATTATCGAGAGCTTAATCAGCATAATTCCGCCGCAGAAGGATAGTGTCTCCTGCAGCTTCCTTCTTCGCCTTCTCCGAATGGCAAACATGTTAAAAGTAGCACCGGCATTGGTTACTGAGCTCGAAAAACGAGTAGGAATGCAGTTTGAACAAGCAACATTAGCTGATCTTCTGATTCCTTCTTACAATAAGAGTGAAACAATGTATGATGTAGACCTTGTTCAGAGACTTTTAGAACATTTCCTTGTTCAAGAACAGACAGAAAGTTTAAGTCCTAGTAGACAAACATATGCTGATCCAAGAGGTATCAATCCAAATGCTAAAATGAGAGTAGCAAGGCTTGTTGATAGCTACCTAACTGAAGTTTCCAGGGATAGAAACCTTTCTCTTACGAAATTTCAGGTACTAGCGGAAGCTCTGCCTGAATCTGCGAGAACCTGCGACGATGGCCTTTATCGAGCAGTCGATTCTTATCTTAAGGTAATTCCCCTGAATTTTTTTCTGTTTTTAGATATATGAAAGTGTTAAAAAATTCAAACATGCACCTCTCGAACAGTCTACAAGCATAATTTCGCTCTACTTTGCACTAAATAGAGTTGCTAAGATTCAAGTCTATTTATACTTTTGTCATAAAACGACTCATACCATGTTAAAGTATCGCTTACCTTAAAAAGCTGATGAGCAAATGACAATAGATTCATATCATGAATATGAAAATATCAAAAACCTCAAACATACACTTCTTGAAAGGTCTTCAAGCGTAATCTTGCATTATTTTTTCACTAAATAGAGTTGTTAAGATTGGAGTTCCATATATACATTTGTTGTAAGACGCTCTAATACCATATTAAAATATAGCTTAACTTAAAAAGCTTATAAGTAAACGACATCCTTTCTTTAGATTCATATCATGAATATGAAAGTATCAAGACCTTCAAACATACACTATGTGGTAACATAAACTTAATCCGTGTACAAGCATAATCTCACTCTACTTTGTAGTGAATGAAGTTCGAGTTCTATATATATTTGTAGTAAAACGCTCAGATACCATGTTAAAGAATTGTTTAACTTGAAAACCGACTGTGCAGGCTCATCCAACGCTTTCTGAACACGAAAGGAAACGCCTATGTCGAGTGATGGACTGCCAAAAACTATCAATAGATGCTTGTATGCATGCTGCACAAAATGAGAGGCTACCTCTGAGGATTGTTGTGCAAGTACTGTTTTCGGAACAGATGAAAATAAGCAATGCAATGGCTGCAAATTCCCTGAAAGAAGCTGGAGAACCGCAGTTTCAGGCTATGGTACCAAATCGGAAAACACTGCTCGAAGGGACTCCGCAGTCGTTTCAAGAAGGATGGGTAGCTGCAAAGAAGGACATTAACACTCTAAAATTCGAACTCGAAACGGTCAAAACTAAGTATGTAGAGCTCCAAAGTGACATGGAGAATTTGCAGAGACAGTTTGATAAATTAACAAATAAAAAACAGACTTCAGCTTGGAGCAGTGGATGGAAGAAACTGAGCAAGTTTACTAAGATGACACATATGGAAAACCATGAAATTGGATCTCAAGTTGCAGCTGCTGCAGAACAGACTAGAAAAACACCAAGAAGGTGGAGAAATTCAATTTCATAAGAGATGAGATATTTCATTTGGTTAAGTGCTGATTTTACTTTAATTTTCATACTTATTTTGTTCATTTTGGAAGTGTTCTTTCTATTCTTTCTTTTTTTCATGTTTCTCTATATAGGTTTAGCAATCATTTGAAGAAACTAGCACAAGTATAATTTGTTTCCAAAATCTTGTCATGTCATCTGTGAGTTTGTCAATTGTTATTAATTTGAACTGAAATTGGTATCTTTTCATGTGGTTTGAAGGTATTGTTATTGCCTTAATGAACATGTGACACACCAAAATTTTCTTGAGATGCCTATTAGTATATTTATTGCTTCCATCTAGTAAAGTGTAAACATTACATTCTTTTAGAGAAATTTGAGTTTGATAAGTTGATGCGGAGCATCTCCTTAGAGGATCGGGTCCGGACGAGGGAAGTTGGAGGAAAAGCCAAGCACGATCAACAAGCGAGTAAAGAGGCTAAAACAGTGCCACACAGCAGCTCAGGCACGCTCCGCTTGGATTTGGCACGCTCCGCTTGAGGGAAAGCACGCTCCGCGTGAATGAAGGATTGATCCGAAAAAAAGTCCAGAGACCAATCCACGCGGGGCTTGGAATTAGCCACGTTCCGCGTGCCTTCATTTTAATGAACTTGCTCCTTACTCCAGCTTCCTCCTTAATTACAATCTTGCCACTCCTTAATTACAACATCTGTCACTCCCTATTTACAATCATGCCACCCCTTTACCATTAACCCAATTTACCCTTATCTTTACATTTTAATTAGTTATGTAATTTGCCCTTTTATGTAATTTGGCAATTAGGTTTTTGAGATGATATAAATACATCTCTTTCCATTGTAATCCTTAACTTTTTATCAATCAAATTTAATCATCTTCTTCATTGAAGCTTTGTTGAGGTTTTCACCTTCAACAATGGGGATTTCATTGTTCCTATGGATTTAGTCCATAAAACCGGGATTAACTCCTTCTAGTTTAGCTAGAGAATAAATATATTTGTTAGTTTACGATTAAAACTAACACGTCCCGAAACCGATTTGTATTAGTTGGTATCAGAGCCGATCGTTATCCTAAGGGAGACTTTCGACTATGGTTCAACCAAGTTCATCTCATGGATCCGAAGAAACCGCCATTAAGAGGGGAGAGAGTTTTGCATCTTAGAGTAAAGGGTTTGAAGAGAGGTTTAGAGAAAGTAGCCGGAAGAGCGATGAGACTATGAGGAGATTTAAAGCCGCTTGTGAAGGTCTTAGCCTAGAGATCCCGAAAGCTTGCCCAACCAACCTTGGAGGTCCCTCCTAAAGATCAATCACCAATCTTTTCTCCTTCACACATTGAAGAGGTAAATCTTAAACTTCCAATTTCTCATATTGAAGTTGTGGATAGACCCATTGCTAGGAAGGAATTGGTTATTTGTGATGTTGAAGTGGGTTTAGATTCTTCTTGTGAATTTATTGATAATGAAATTGTGGAGGAGGATTTAAATTCATTTGTGGATGAGGAGGAAGGGATGCTTGTAAGTGAGAACATGGGGAAGGTTGAATTTGTGTGTAGTAATATTGAGAAAACCCATGTGGCTAGTGATGCTCCCCAAGTGTTTGATGAAATGCCCCTTAAGCATAACTTTACTTGTATGTGTGAGGAAAGTGGGGGTGTTATTCTTGAGGAAGGGGAGAGTGAGTTTGGACTTGTTAATCTCTTTGTGGAGGATGAAGAAACCACTTGTTGTGTGGAGATTGATGACTATGGAGATGGGAGAGATGTTGGTGGTTCTACTATGTTGGGTTGTAGTATGTCTTTTGAGTCAAGTGACTTGGCACGTGAATTAGTCGGCTTGAGCTCTAGGAAGAAGTGGGAGGAAACGAGAGGTTATGGGAAAAGACGGATTGAGGATGAAGGGGAAAGCGAAATTGCATATGATCATGAAGAAGATGAGATAGAGAAGGGAATTGAGGAGGATGAGCATCGAAACGTTGAGTGGAACCGGTATGGGGCCGCTTATGAAGAAGACGAAGGTGGAGTTTACTATGATGAGGGTGAGCTTCGACACGTTGAGTGGGATCAACATGAGGCTCCTTATGAAGATGAGGAAGGTAGATTCCATTGTGATGATGAATTAGAGGACGTTGAACGGGACCATAATGAGGATAACTATAAGTATGATGGGAGTAGGTTCCGTTATTAAGGTGAGTTTGGGAATATTGAGTGGAGCCGAAACGAAGAAACTTATGATAGTAAAGAAGGTTGGCTCCAAGATGACGATGAATCGGAGAGTGTTGAGTGGGGCCAAGTTAGTGAAGTGGAAACTCTAGAAGTCGGAAGATTGTTAACCCAAGGCAAAGAATGAGTTGATACAAGTGTCATTGGGATCACTATGGAGTGGGTTGACAAGTGTCGCAAGGATATTCCATTTGATATCGGCAATGAGCGAAGGGAAGTTGTGACCAATGTCCATGTTCGTGAAATGGAGATCAAGGGGGTCCGAGGTTGGTCGGTTCAACATGTCATGGGAGTGTGGAGGAGCCTCCAAGACGTTGTGGAGGATTGGTTCGACCAACTTCGACGAGATATTCCATTTGATGCCGGTTGGAGATTAAAGCGAGTATCATGGGGATGAGCACCGGGAGCGAGACATAAGTTGAGATGTGGAGAATGGTTCAATGAGAAGGAGAATCCGGCAATAGATGGAGTAGACTTCTTGAATTCATTTCGAACATCACTTTGGTTCGACTTTAGAGCTTGGGGTCCACTTAAAGCAAACACGTCTCATCAATACGTGGCAAGCAACTTGGGGTCAAGCTCTTTTTAAGAGAGAGTGTATGATGCGGAGCATCTCCTTGGAGGATCGGGTCCGGACGAGGGAAGTCGGAGGAAGAACCAAGCACGAGCAACAAGCGAGTAAAGAGGCTAAAACAGTGCCACACAGCAGCTCAGGCACACTCCATTTTGATTTGGGCACGCTCCGCTTGAGGGAAAGCACGCTCCGTGTGAATGAAGGATTGATCCAGAGAAAAGTCCAGAGACCAATCCACGCGGGGCTTGGAATTAGGCACGCTCCGCGTGCCTTCATTTTAATGAACTTGCTCCTTACTCTAGCTTCCTCCTTAATTACAATCTTACCACTCCTTAATTACAACCCCTACCACTCCCTATTTACAGTCATTCCACCCTTTTACCATTAACCCGATTTACCCTTATCTTTACATTTTAATTAGTTATGTAATTTGACAATTAGGTTTTTGAGATAATATAAATACATCTCTTTCCATTGTAATCCTTAACTTTTTATCAATCAAATTTAATCATCTTCTTCATTGAAGGTTTGTTAAGGTTTTCACCTTCAAAAATGGAGATTTTATTATTCCTATGGATTTAGTCCATAAAACCGGGATTAACTCCTTCTAGTTTAGCTACAGAAGAAATATCTTTGTTAGTTTACGATTAAAACTAACACGTCCCGAAACCGATCTGTATCATAAGTAGGATTTCAAGTGTAATTGTTTTTATTATTTATATGACGCCTCTGAATTAGTATCGAACGAGTTCGAGTTTAACATCCGGTTCAAACTCGGTTTATTAAGAAAATTATCTAATCGTGAATTGCTCACAAGCAACTCATTTATTTGTTCATCAACTTTGCCCACAAATTACGTAGTTTACATTTTTCTCCAAAATTTCAAAGAAAATTACGTAGTTTAAATTTTTCTCTGTATAGAAATACTATTATTAAAACAAATACTCGACCCGGGCTTGCTCACGAGTCTATTTACGAACATTATCATCAAGCTTGTTCATGAACCTATAACTGAGCCTAATCGCGATCTTTTAAGTAGTGTTGTTGTGTTCAAGTTCGGCTCATTTATAAATTGAGCCTCAAAATCGTGTTCAAGCTTGACTCGTTTATAGATTGAGCCGAGCTTTTATTGAGTCGAACAGTTCGACTTATTTAAAACCTTACTCTGAGCTCTTGAACTCTTGTATGACACACCTGTCAATCATGACCATTTGGTCTAAGAAACTCAAATATCATATCAAATAATGACTTTACTCAAAAAGCTTAAACTAAAGGGCGTCTCCAACACACACCAATTTTTGGTTGGAGATGCTAAAATTGAGAACGATTAGAGCATCTCTATCGCAAAATTTTCATTTTTCCATTTCTCCATCCTCATTTTTCCCCACTCACTATCAACTGTATTCTAAAAAGATTATTTTCTACTTTATTCGTATTCCACTTACCCGATATATATATGTAGGAGGGATCAGGTGAAAACACTTCCCTATGTGAGAACATTTTTTTTATGTGAGAACACTCCTATAAAAAACGTAGAACATATGTAAGATTATTTAGAACATTTTACTTAACTTTTTAGAACACATGTTATAAAATATAGAACATATACTCTAGCATATATTCTAAAACTAATATCTTATGTTCTAAAACTAATTATTTAGAACATTTTACTTAACGTTTTAGAACACATGCTATAAAATATAGAATATATACTCCAGTATATGTTCTATAACTAATGCCTTATGTTCCACAACTAATCGCTTATGTTCTAAACTAATTATTTAGGACATTTTACTTAACATTTTAGAACAAAGGCTATAAAATATAGAACATATACTCCAGTGTATATTCTAAAACTAATATCATATGTTCTACAGCTAATCTCTTATGTTCTAAACTAATTATTTAGAACATTTTACTGAACGTTTTAGAAGACAGGCCATAAAATATAGAACATATATTCCAACATATGTTCTAAAATTAATGTCTTATGTTCTACAACTAATCTTTTATGTTCTCAAACTAGTGTGAGATTGATCGGAGATGAAAGAAATACCGAATATGTTGAACGACTACGACAAATAACTAAATGCATAGGAGCGAAGCTAGTGACTGACGAGTGTGTATTAAAATAACAAAGTATTTACAATAATGCCATTTGATAACAAGCAGAGAAATTCTGATCAACTTCCGTCCCTGTGGGGGCGTCGTTGGGTTCGACGGGGGGAAGCTCCGATGCCAAAGTCAGTAAGGTGAATCAAGGGAACAAACTAAATTGACAAGGGATGTGAGAATGTGTACCTTGATAGCCTAGGGATGTAGGCTATATATAGCTAGGAAGTCGTAACCTTCAGCAACTAGAAAGTCTCCATTAATGCTCCATTAATGGCGGTTACAGGTTATCTTTAACCTGGCGGTTAGCTAATTGATAGCTCATTAATGGTCTTTATGGCCGAGTCAGCGTTCAGCCGTTACAGTGACGAATGAGGTGAATGAGGAGATTCGCCTCCTAGGTTCGCCAGCGGATCCCTTCAAACTGGATCAAGGAGATCCGCCCGCCGGATCTTCTTTGGGGATCTGTACACGGCATTTCTCCAGGTGAATATCCCTTTCGGTCCTTGGGATAATATCTCAATGTTATCAGAAGCCCCCCCCCCCAAAAGTCCTTTAAAGTCCTTTAGGGCTTTTGAGCTTCCGCGCGCCGTCATGAACACCTGTATTAATGCGCACTCTGTTCGATGCCAATCGAGGAGTGACACGTGTAACGGGCGCACTGTCCTAGGAAAGAGAAGACGTCCTTCTTTCTCCCTTGCTTTCTCTCTCTTCTCCATTTCGTCTTCACTTTCTTCTTTACTGCTCGAAGCTTTTCCTGGGAATTTCAGAGTTCAAAGCTTTTCGATTTCATGTAAGTTCATGTTTTCTTACTTGATTTGTTCTGAATGTTTAGGAGTTCTTCTTCATCTTCTAGATCAACTTCGGAGCTTTTTAATTCGACCCCTTCCCCTGAAATAGTAGTTGATTTTAGTTGGACCACTTCGTCATCGGAGAACTCATCTTCCTCCGAGGACTCCATTAGCTCTGAGTTAGCTGGGTTTTATAACTCGGCGTGTAATCGCTACCAAACTCGTTCCACTAGGAATCAAGTTCTTTCTACTTCTGTCTCCGGTACCGCTCCGGCCGCTAAGTCCAGGTGTTTTCCGGGGACAATGGCCTCTTCTTCAATCCAACCTAGGAAAAAGAACCCTCGAGCGGAGACTACTCCATCGCGTATGAGTGTCGCGGATCTAATGGATCTGGCGAATCGCTTCTCTTGGATCAATAATTATGAGACTCAGTTAGCCGCAACCCATCAACGACCCTCCTGTCCGCCTAGCGGTTTTCTAACAGTATATTGCAGTCATGTGGAGAGAGGGTTCCGACTTCCTCTCCCAAAGATGATGGCGGACATCCTCTCCTACTTTGATATTACGGCCAGCCAACTGCATCCCAACGGTTGGTTGGATATTGCTTTAGACTGGTACCTCGCCTCAAATTTAGGAGTGGTATATACAGGTCGTATCTTTAGAGCTTTCCATAAACCCTCGAAACGGAAGTACGAATCCTATCTCACTTTCGCCAAATTCGGAGTATATTCGCCATTCAGTGACAAAATGTCCAATGTCCATTGCTGGGATGAGAAATTCTTCTATGTGAAGATAAAAGAGGGCGAATCATTGGGATTTCCCTCGTTTTGGAATCCCAAGCCTTTACACATGGCGGGCGATATGCGAATATTGACCGATAGTGATGAAAAGGTGGCGGAGCTCATGAAGAAGATCAAGGCGGATGCATGGACATACGCAGACGCTTTAGCCTTCATGATGAGCGATATTCCGTTGATTCGCCGAGAGGGGGAACAGTTCATTTACTCGAAGATTACGCAATTTGATCAAGGTAACCTTTATTTCGTCTTGAACCTTGATTACTTTACTGTTTTCTTTGGCAGGGGTTTATCTAAGGCCAATCACGCTATTGCAGAGAAACGTAGGAAGTTCCTAGAGGCTGAGGCGCGTAGGAAAGATCAAGCGGCAAATCCTCAAAAGGATACTGGAAAACGCCCTGCAGAAACAGTGGTTGAGCCGCCACTAAAAAGGAGGAAACCTGCAGCTTCTAGAGGTTTTAAGCTTATGGTGGATGCCATGAAGTCCGCCATGCCTGTAGGGGAGATGGAACAGGTAAGTTGCCTTTTATTTTTATCTGTTCATCAAGTTTTGGACTTGAGTTTTGACCCTTGAATGTTTGTGCAGATGGCGAAGCCTGATATGGGAGGATACTGGTCCGCTAAATATGGCGCTCAAGGATCTTTTGAGAATGAATCCATCATAAATGACTTGGATGAGGCCCTGGGTCAGGTGGGCGAAGTGCAAAGGAATCAGAACCAAGTTCCTGGTTCCATTCATGCGCAAAAGGGGAAAACGGAGCTCCTTGTGGTGAGTCCCCTAGAAAGGATTTCTTTTTGTAGAGAAAGTTGTTCCTTTGCTCTTTTCTTTCAACGAAACTGTTTGTTTTTGACAGATGTATACCCGCATACGTGCCATGGAGGCCGAGCTCCTTCAAGGTGTGGCGGATAAGGCAACCATTGAAAAATTGGAGAAAGAGGTAGCGGATGCCAATGCGAACATTGCTTCTGCTAATGCGAACCTTGCCTCTGCCACAGCCGCCTTAGTCCTTAGAGATGCGGAGATCGAGAAGCTAAAGGAAAAGATTGTGACAGGCGCCAAGAACCATGAGGACGCCCTAAGAGAAGCTGAATATACGGCGGGTGAGCAAGCCTTCTATTATGGCGAACTGCTCATGGCATACTTTTCCCTGGCGCATCCCGAGATTGATTTTATAGATCCGCAGTTCGCCATCCCCGAACCAGAAGACGTAGCCAAACATGACAAAATGTCAGACGCTAAGGAATACCTCCGCGAATATGTTCGGAGATGGATGAAGGGACCCATGGAAGAAAGCAAACCTTCCACTAATGTCACGCTAGTGGAGCTTGAGGAAGTGCCCCCCAAGGCGGGTGAAGAACCGATCCCTGATAACGCCCTTCCTCTTGGTCCCACATCTTCCGTGGAAAAGGAGGTACCTTTGGTTTGCGTATCTGAGGCTGTGGAGAAGGAGGCTGTTAAGCCCAAAATATACCTAAAATATCATTAACATTTACATCATTTTTATTACGAATTTGTGTTATTTATATCTGTTTAGATTACTTTTACTTTCGAATATCTTTCTTTCTTGCAAGGTACTTGAATATTTGGTAAAATCCAAATAGGAACGAAAAAGGATCTAAAACAGAAGGAAAACCCTTCAAAAGGAGTCAAAGACGACGTAAATCGAAAGCGCCAAGTCGAGGATACGAACGAAAGCAAGAAGTAAGAAAACCTGCCGGGCCGCGACAGTGGATCCCAGACCCGCGGCCGCGACACGCACGGTACAACCAATTCTCCCCTTCGTCCATCGCTCAGCTCAGTGCTACGTCATTCACGGCCGCGGATTACTATCCTCGGTAAGTGCAGAAATTCACCAAGAGCATTTAACACATGCTTAAAATCCAAGAAACGCGTTCGTTCAAGTGGATAAAGACGTCCTTTCACAACGGACACGACTCTTAACCAACGGATACATCACTTCAAACACAACCCTTCAACATCTATAAATAAAGAGTTGATGTTGAGAAAAAGTGTAATGAAACTATAATATAGATATAGAAATCAGAGCGTAGAACTTATGTCGAAGTTCTAAGTAAAAACATTTCGAGAGTTAGAAATTAGATTCTGTACAAAACAAGATGAGGTACACATATTGTTTATAGTTTAATTACAACTCAGTAGCGTTTAGACATTGTTCCAGTTTTAGTTTGCATCATGGTAGTGGCCGACCGAATCCCTATTACGAAGTTACAGCGAGAAGATTGAGTAAAGTGTTCGCCCCCGAGCCTGACAACCTCCTAAGGAAACCCAAGGAAGGGGAACCGATCAAGCCCTTCACTTGCACGCCCTCGAAGAACTCGATGCTCCTTATTCTCTGTAAACTTGTATCAATTTATATTTCATCTAATAAAGTCCGTTCTATTCGACAAATCGTTATGCAGCACTTATGGTAACCAATCCAATATAAGTGAGGCTGGTGTTTTCATTAATATGCACTTGAATTCAAAATCATTACAAGGAAACTTTGTTGAACACTTAGGCAAATTATCATCTCGAAAGAGTGTTAATTTGAGTAAGGGCAACTATCCCGAAAGGGTTTTGTCGCGTTCAAAGCCAATTAATTAGAGGTTCCGTCATTTATTTCATCATCATAATAATACAAAGTTTAAGTTGTTTTCTTTGCTTAATGCAAATGAACAGATTCATTCCTTTTTCTAATAAGTTCTAAATGTTCCTGTTTTGTAAAATTCATCCTTAAAATCAGAAGATCTTTCTAACAATCGATTTATTCTAAATATATAATCTTATTCCAGTATTTTCAAATACTCAAAGTTTTCAAATTCAATCAAATAAATTTCCTAAATTCAATTAATCCAATTTTCACTTTTTATTTACATTTTATAAATCTAACAAGTTCGAAATTAAAGATTCAAAAATAAGTTTTTCGTTAAAAAACGTATCTCTGTGGGATCGATATTTTTATTACTACAAGCGAAACCGTGCACTTGCGGAAATCGCTCAACAGAGGCTTCCCAGGCAAGCACCGTAAGCAAGGATAGTGTAAAGGAGGATGCTCCCATTATTACTTAGTTGTTTACTTGTGATTTGTAAAAAATCGTTAAGTACAATTTGTTTTAATCCTTTATGGCAGCTATTTATTTTACTATTACGTTTGTGTAAGTAAATATATAGGCATCTAGGATTTATTTTGGAGTAGGTGGCCAGCCATACTCCATTGCATGGACCTTTGTGAAGGTTAGAAGCTGTTTTATTCCATTGAAGGAAGTAAAGCTGCCTAGGGGATCAATTTGCTACCTGTCTTTGAGGTGAAGTGATCCGCCCATAGGACTTGTGAATCCTTTTTTGAGAAGGATATGTAAGAGAGTGTAAAGACCTTGCGTCCAAGGATCGTTTTAACTCTATCGGAGATTGGGATCCTCTCAGAGATGGATCCGCCTATAAGATAGATTCTCTTATGTCTAAGGAGAAAAAGTAGCTATGAGATAGCGATACTTTGTTAATGCGGAGAGCGTTGGATGCCCCCCTTCTTTTTAAGACTGGAATATTGATATTGCTGCAATAAACTTTAAAAAGAACACAGATAATAGAACAAATGATGTTTATTAATGGGAGAAATTCTTTATTACAGTAAGCAGGTCTTATAGGTGAGCCTCGTTAAAACCTTTAGTAAGAAAAACCACATGGGAAAAAGCTTACTAAAGGAAAAAGAGTACTCAAGACCGTGTGTACACCTCATTTTCTGACAAAATATTTGAGGAGATTTTGGAGGTTCCATGTGTGCGGCAATGTGTTGCCCTCCATGTCCTGAATTTTAAATGTGGCGGATCCAATCTTGTCCACTATCTGATACGGACCCGTCCAGTTGAGCCCTAACTTGCCCTTGCCTTCTCGAGACTGGATTTTGTCGGCCTTTCGAAGCACAAGATCACCCACATTTAGATCCACAAGCTTGGCATTTTTATCATGGTAAGCGGCGATCCGTTGTTTATACGCCGCCATGCGTACATAGGCTTGGTCTCTTCGATCTCCTACCTGATCCAGACTTTCCCTTAGCCTTTTACCGTTGTCCTCCTCATATTAAAAGGCCATTCTATCGCTTGGGACCTGTATTTCGACTGGGATCACAGCCTCTACACCATGAGAGAGGGCGAATGGTGTTTCTCCTGTGGCCGTCCTAGGAGTGGTGCGATAAGCCCATAAAACGCTCGTCAGCTGATCCGCCCACTTCTTATCATGCTCTCCCAATCTCTTCTTTATCCCTTTTACGATCGTCTGGTTCGTGACTTCGGTCATTTCGTTGGACTGGGGATAATAAACGGAGGCAAATCTGTTCAGAATGCCCAACTCTTCACAGAAAGTTTTGAACTCGCTACAGTTGAACTGTGTTCCATTATCGGTGATAATGGTATGCGGAACACCGTATCTTCCTACAATGTTGTCCTTGACGAATTCCACCATTCGTTCTGCAGTGATGGAGGAGACAACTTCGGCTTCTACCCACTTGGTGAAATGATCCACTGCCACTACCACATACTTCCTCTGTCGGCGAGTTGGAGGGAATGGTCCGACGATGTCTATTCCCCAGAGGGCGAATAGCCGTCCTTCTACGATGGGCCTCTGGAGATAAGGCAGTATGTGATTCATTCGCATGAATCTGGCAATTATGACAAGATTCTACCAATTTTTGTGCATCCAGTTCGACCGTGGGCCAGTAGAAACCTGCTAACCTGGATTTCTTCAAAATGGTGGCGGATGCTTCATGGGCCCCACATGATCCCTCATGTAGCTCCTTGAGGACTTGTTGTCCCTCTTCCGGCAGAATGCACTTTAACCAAGGGTGGCTAAAAGATTTTCTATAAAGGCCATCGTTGATCATGGAGAAATAAGCCGCTCTTCTAACTATCCGCCGTGCCTCTTCCTTATCCTCAGGTAAAGTTCCACATAGCAGATATTGGCGAATGGCCGATCTCCAATCATCTTCTACTGTTGTGAGTAGGGATACTTCCTCTGAAGCGAAGGCTGGAGCTATTTTAACTTCGAAGGGACATTGTGGATCTGTCCAGTTCTCCTCACTAGAGGCCATTTTGGCTAAATGATCTACCTCAGTGTTGGACCCCCAGGGTACATGAATCAGTTCTCATTTGGTTTCTTTTGCCTCAAGGTGATCTAGCAATTTTTTGACTTCTGCTACGTATTTGGCCAAAACATCATCTTTTACCTCGTAATTCTTGATTACTTGATTGACCATTAGTTTGGAGTCGCTATAGATCACAATCCGCTTGGGAGTGATTTCTTTGAGTAGGCGTAATCCCAATACCAGAGCTTCATATTCAGCAGCATTATTAGTTGCATGAAAATTCAATTTTGCTGCGTACCGTAACTTTATGTATTGGGGACCCTTAATCACAACGCCTATGCCGGCTCCATTCGCCGAAGAGGCACCGTCGGTGTACATTGTCCACTCTTCCATTGGAGGCTTGGGATGATCTATCCCCTCTTCAGTGAATTCATTCACAAAGTCTGCCAAGACCTGACTCTTCAAAGCTGACCTGCTTTCATATCTCACATCGAATTCACCAAGGCGGATTGCCCATTCCATCAACCTTCCAGAAGTGTCCGGCTTCTGTAACACCTTTCTCATCGGTATATTCGTTCGAACCACCACAGTATGAGCCTGAAAATATGGCCTAAGGCGGATTGCTGTGGTGACAACAGCCAGCGCCATTTTATCAAGCTTAGAATATCTGGTTTCGACATCTTTCAGAACCTTGCTCACATGATAAATCAGAAATTGCTGGCCATCCTCCTCTCGTATCATGACCGTGCACACGGCTTTATCCGTAACCGATACGTACATGTAGAGGTCCTCTCCTTTCACCGGCCGACTCATCATGGGCGGTTCCGTGAGAAACCGTTTGATCCCCTCAAAGGCCTTTTCACAATCCTCGTTCCATTCGAACGCCTTTTGTTTCTTGATAACCTCGTAAAAGGGCTGACATCTGCGCGCTGAACAGGAGATAAACCTGCCCAAGGCTACGATCCGCCCGTTAAGGCGTTGCACTTCTCTGATGTTCCATGGTGCTTGCATTTCTAGGATACCCTTAACCTTGTCAGGATTTGGGCTAACTCCTTTTTCGCTGATCATGAACCCTAAGAATTTTCCATACGTCGCACCAAAAGTACACTTCTCCGGGTTCAGCTTAATATTGTGGCGTCGGAGTACGTCCAGTACCTCCTTTACATCATCTGCATGCTTTTCCACGGTTGTGCTTTTAATGATCATGTCATCCACATAGACAGAATAGTTATCACCTTTACTATCTGCGAATATCTTGTTCATCATCCTCTGATAAGTGGCACCCGCGTTCTTAAGCCCAAAGGGCATGACTTTGAAGCAATAAGTGGCCTGATGTGTTACGAACGAGGTCTTGATTCTATCTGAGGGCTCCATGGGTATCTGATGATAACTTGACTTCACATCCGTAAAGGAGTACATGGCGTGACCGGCGGTTCCGTCCACGAGCATGTCAATACATGGCAGAGGATAGTTGTCTTTGGGACAAGCTTTATTGAGATCCGTAAAGTCAATACACATGCGGTAAGATCTGCCCGCCTTCTTTACCAGAATGACGTTCGCCAACCATTGAGTATAAAGAACCTCCTCAATGGCGTCCGCCCGTTGGAGCTTGGTGATCTCTTCTTCTATCACCTTCTGCCTTTCGAGGCCATGGTTTCTCCGCTTCTGAGCTACAGGAACTGCATTTTTATCAATGTTGAGCTTGTGAGTGATCACGTCTGGACTAATTCCGGGGAGAATCTCATCCTTCCATGCGAAGACATCCTCCGCTTCACGGAGTACCTTGGTGATTGCGTCTTTAATTTCGCCTTTGAGCCCTTTAGCCATTCGCACCTGCTTTTCATCCGCCATAAGGTACATTTCTGTCTCGCCCAAGGCCATTATGACGAGCTCCTCTTCATCCTCCTCTTTAGATTGGGGCGAATCATTAGTGATGCCGAATATGTCTCCTGGGCCACCTTTTGGCTACCTCTAATCATTACACCTCCCTTGGCCGTGGGGATGTAAAGCGTTAAGTGGCGTATGGAGATAAGGGCTGCTACTTCAGAGATAAAGGGCCGTCCGAGGATGATATTGTAAGCTAACTGACCATCCAACATAGAAAATTCCAGATCACCTTTCCAGACCTGATCATCGTCTGTAAGCTCACAATCCAGAGTGACTTGGCCTTTTGTTTGGATAGTGTGTCCCGTCACTCCTAGGATATCAACCACAGTTGGCTCTACTTGGACTGGATCAATCATGAGTTTGGCGAAAGCTCCTCTGGTGATGACATTGCACGAACTTCCAGTATCAATCATCACTCTTTTCATCTCCCAGCCTTCCACCACCATAGTGACGACCAATGCATCCACATGGGGAGAGATTTCAGGACCTACATCGGCAAAGGGGCGATTTAACGATGTTCTGTCAAGAGCGGTGGTCTTTGCCTTTTTTAGCATTGGTTGGTATCCAGGTCCGCCTGCTATGACATTAATGGTACTCTTTCCCTTCTTCTTTGGGTCCTCTTTGGATCTATTGCCATCTCCTTTCTTGCCATCACTTTGGATGAACCGATCCAATTTGCCTCTCTCAATGAGACGCTCGATTTCCCAAGCTAACTCCCAACATGCATCGGTGTCATGGCCATTTTTCCTGTGATATTTACAATAATTTTTAGGATTTTTACCAGTATTGGTGTACTCCCCCCCTTTTGGTTCGGGGTATGAAATGCTCCGTTTGTGTTGACTGTTCTCGATCCACATAAGGACTTCACTTTTAGAAGCGTTGAGAGGTGTGAAAGAGGTGACAAACGTTGATTTGTTCTTAGAACCTCTTTGCCTGCTTCTAGAGGAAGAATCCTGATGCTTGTCTTTGTCTCTATCTCGATGGCGAGATTCGCCCTTGTCCCTTTTAGGCGATGACAGTGATCCTCGGCGAATGTCATCCACCTCGATAAAGTCTTTACAACGCTCCATCAATTCTGCCATGCTGGTGGGTTTCTTTCGAATTAGATCTTCTTGCAAGCTCTTACAAGTGGTGTTTCTCACAAAACATTCCACTGCTACGGAGATATCCACATCAACGATTTGTATGCACAATTGGTTAAAAGTGTCCACATACTCCCGAAGGGATTCGTTCGCCTTCTGCTTTAACTCAAAAAGCTTCCCTGATTTAACCACTGGAGGAATACAGCCGGCGAATTTAGCGCAAAATTCCCTGCTCAATTGATCAAAACTGTTTATCGAGCCCGGAGGTAGAGACTGAAACCACCCATAGGCTGGACCCCCTAGCGTGGTGACAAACATTTTGCAGAGCACCGGCTCGGTGGCACGATTGAGTTTAAGCAGTATTCGGTATTTTCTGACGTGAGCTTCCGGATTGTCAACACCTTTATATATAGCGAGATTAGGTATTTTAAAAGCTCTATCTGTTTCCTCCGCCTCAATCCAAGCTGCGAAAGGCGAATCTCTATTGGCGAACGGATTATGCCTGGCATTTTCCTCATTCATACGGAGTACCAGAGCTCTAACTATATCATCAAAATTCTCCGGATCCGCCCTTGGGCGACCCCTTCGTGGAGATCTGCTTGGAGAGGAAAAAGAGCTTAACCCAGATGATGGATTTGATGGCGAACGCCCTCCTCCGCTTCCGCGTCCGCCTCCTCCTCCGCCCCCTCCCCCCACCTGGGGGAGCTTGCCCACTACCCCCTCCATGGCTTCCCGACGGGATGTGACCAACAGTTCCTGGGGGTGGCGGCGGTGGTGGTGGTCCACTCAAATGGGGTGTCTCCCTTGGCCTTTTACTCCATCGACGACCAGTAGATGGGGGTGATCGGCCACGACGGGAGGATTTCGGTCGTCGAGGCGAAGGTGATTTAGACCGCCTACCTTTCTCCTTTCTATGTTTTTTGTGTGTTCGCCCTTCGGATCCGCCAAGGGAGAGATTTGTCCGTGGGCGCCTCGGGATTTTGGACCCACCTAGATTTAATCCAAGACCCGTAGATCCGCCCGGAAGGGTTGAATCATTCCTTTGACTTCCTTCTGCGCCATCAGGGAATAACTCCCGATTGATTTGACGTTCTCCACCTGCTGCCGTGGTAGTTACTATAGAATCCGTGTTGTGAGCTTGGAGAAATGAAGAACTCTGGGCGCCCGGTCCAAAGTTTAACAAGGGCCAAGATGATACAGCCTATGTGGACGCCATGCTCCAATGCGGAGGGAGGGTCATAAACGACCGCAGGCGATTCCCTGTCTCAGGTCCAAACCGCTCTCCGATTGCTTGTGCACACATATTGATGAAAGCATCAGGGTTCATACTACTTTCGACGTGCGTTGCAGGAGCAGTTGAATCTGTGCGGCCAGCACTAGACGGTGTAACTAATGGTGTTTCAATCCCTGAAGAGGGATTCTGATCTCCAGTTGTCATAGTTTCTTAATGTGAACGAAAAACCCTTTGTTTGATTAAGGATTCCACGCTCACCGCACCAATTGATAACAAGTAGAGAAATTCTGATCAACTTCCGTCCCTGTGGGGGCGTCGTTGGGTTCGACGGGGGGAAGCTCCGATGCCAAAGTCAGTAAGGTGAATCAAGGGAACAAACTGAATTGACAAGGGATGTGAGAATGTGTACCTTGATAGCCTAGGGATGTAGGCTATATATAGCTAGGAAGTCATAACCTTCAGCAACTAGAAAGTCTCCATTAATGCTCCATTAATGGCGGTTACAGGTTATCTTTAACCTGGCGGTTAGCTAATTGATAGCTCATTAATGGTCTTTATGGCCGAGTCAGCGTTCAGCCGTTACAGTGACGAATCAGGTGAATGAGGAGATTCGCCTCCTAGGTTCGCCAGCGGATCCCTTCAAACTGGATCAAGGAGATCCGCCCACCGGATCTTCTTTGGGGATCTGTACACGGCGTTTCTCCAGGTGAATATCCCTTTCGGTCCTTGGGATAATATCTCAATGTTATCACCATTAATGAGTGTTCTCAGATAAAAACCATTCTCACATAAGTGATATGTATATATTGGATTGTAACTTTACATTATCGTTACAATTCATGTTGGATGTTGCAAACTCATCTTTTATTCTTTTATTATTGTATCCCTGACTATCCATTGTAACTGTTATAAATAGCAAATCATTCTTCTTAATCGATTTGGGAGTTTCCACCATTTTCATTGCTTTAGTAGTTTCATAGAGGTATCAGGGCTTTTAGTAACGATCATGTTCTGATGGTAAAGAAATCATATCTCTGTGCATTACAAAACGAAAACAAAGAGCAAGAAGAAAATAAAGAGTATGAATCTTCTGTAAAATCAAGAAAATCGCAATCTAAAAACAATCGAGACTAGGAAACAAATCGCATAATGAGAAATACAATTTGAACGAGGATCGTAACTCACATACAAGTTGTGATTCAAAGAATTCAGAAGAAGATACATAGATGAATCACAATTGTAACAATTCTTCTTCTAATTCAGATTTAATTGGATCTACTTGTTGGTCCCGTATAACGTGACAAGGTTAGTTCCAAAGGGGGGGGGATAGGAACTAATTAAAATTTTGTCCGTTAAGGCTAACTTCTTTTCTTACAAAAAGGTTTACATAGCGGCACTAAGTAGTTTTAAGACACAAGCTTAGTCAACTGGTGACTAAGACTGTTTCTTTCTATGAGTCAGGAGATAGCACTTTGAGTTTATTCCTGAACTCAGCTTCTTAGTGCACTCAACTCAGCGTGAGTTCATTACTTAGTCAGTTTTATAGCAAGCAATATATAAAGGAGTTTAAGGGTTAGAAATATGTTACTCAGCAGACATATCCTGGTTCGGCCTCTCCGCCTACGTCCAGTCCCCGGAACGCGTTCCGAGCTTTTTGAATTCTCTACTGAGCTCTTTAAAGGTAGAGCACGAAACCTTTTACAATAGAAGCTGAGTATACAAGAGTACCTTCCTCTATACCTCTACTCACTCCTATAACTACCGCTGAGTACTATAACTGAGTACTCAGCTTCTCCTTTCTATTCTTCCAGAAATGATAAAGTGTTTGTCCTAAACAACAATTGCTAAGACACTTTAGATGAATGAATTCACTCTAGACTTTTACACAATGATTGGAAATTGGTGTAAGATTTTGCTTTGCTTTTCTCACAGAACTTCAAGTATGAATTTTTTCAGCGTTTCGACTAATTGAAGATCTGCATCGAATGAAGCATTTGAGAGGCCTTTATATAGTGACACTTCAAGCACCGGTAATTTCGAATTTCGAAATAACCGTTGGAGGCAAACGGCTTCCTGTCATTGTCACTCAGGATGTGCTCAGTGTCGTTGGCCAATGAGATTCTTGCATCTTCTATCTACGCCAGTGCTCAGCAGCTTTTCATCAGATGAACAGAATGTTTCGATATTTATGGCAAAGTCTTCCAGACAGCTTCCTGCGCCTTCTGAACTTTACCCAAAGTAGAAATACTTTGTCTATAAGTTGGTTCTGTTCTGCCGCTGACCTGACAGCATTGTCGCTTAACTCAGCAGCTTCCTCTTGAAGCTTTTGTTAGAAGGCTTCTCGATCCTTCTTGATGCTGAGTCATCGTTTCACTTGATATGACTGCGTTTTATCTTCTTGGGCCGTGAGGTCTTGATCTGTTGACTTGGGCTTGACTTACACTTGTGGGCCTTTAGGCTTTTTATCTTGATGTCTTATAAATTAATAAACTCAACATTGAACAAACACATTAGTGTGAATAAATCAAAGCATTTAAATTTAACGTGTTAGAATATTTTTTTATCATTTACTTAAATAATTTTGTCAAATCAAAATCATGTGGAAAGGTGTTTCAACAAACTCCCCCATTTTGATGTTGGCAAAAATATTCAGTGAAGAACTCAGTGTTGAGCTCCCCCATGATAGTTGACCTTATATTACTCAAGATACTCCCCCGTAAGGGTTGAGCTACTGACTTAGTTTTACTTTAAACATTTCAAGGTTTAATCAAGTAAGTCTAAGGTCAGTTTTCAGAAATAGGTCAGCTCATGGAACATATTCTTTTTAACTCAGTTTATGCAGAAGATTTAGATATCAGAGAGCGCTGAGTATATCTTTGTTCAATGTGTTTTAGTTAAGAAGACATATAAAAGAGGTCAACTTATAGATCAACACAACAGACAATCATAAAGCAATGTAGACAATAAACACAGTTGATTTAATGAAGATGCGTTAACTATTCAGCACAAAACATAAGTAAGCATCACATAAATTTAGTCAGTTTTGAAAAAGGTAGATGCATGCATAGTTTTGTATTAAGGGTCAGCACAACAAAATACATAAGGGAAAGACTACAAGTTTATCAAAACTAAATCTAGCAATCCTAGTCAAGCTATTTTTTCTTATAGTTAAGTTGGACATCATGCTCTTTAGCTTTTCCCTTTCCCTTGGATTTCTGCTGACTTGCTGATGCTTCTTCTGATTGTTGAGTTCTTTGAGCTTGTTCTTTCTCCCCCGTTTTGTCAGCATCGGGAGGAGGAGGAATGAAGGTGTCTTCAATGGCAGCACGAGTTAATCTTGCAGAATATCCCTTAAGCTTCTTAGTGCTTTCATTGAGACCGTCAAAGACGGGAATACCATCATCCAGAACAGAACTGGGAATCCTGATAGCCGAGGCACTGAGCATACTCAGGATGTATTCTTGAGACTTCCCAACCCAGTGGATAGTGTTAGTCAGCATGTCATAAGCTTGATGAAACATCTTTAGCAAAGCCGAATCATAATACTAACGTTGAATATTCGAGTGGCGCACATGGTTGAAAATGACTCGAGAGTACTTCAGAATTTCATTCGTCTTGAGTTGGTCAGTTTCCATCTCTTCCTTACTCAAGTCGAGTAGACGGACAGCCTCACTGATTTGCTCAATGGAGCATTAGGAGGAGGAAGAGAGTTGCTCATTGGTTCTGGCTTGCTCAGAGTGAAGCTGGGTGAAAAGTTGTTAAACTTCAGCAGAAGTTGCATACATAGAGTTTGCAGCTGACAGGGTGTGAAGTTGACCCTGAAGAGAGTTTATGTGATTGACCATTATCAGCTGGAGTTCAGCCAGCTTTGTTATTGATTCCTGTCTGGGCTGTTGAGACTGAAGTGAAGTCATGACACTCAGAAGATCTTTAATTCCTTTAATTTCTGTGAGAAGCTGAGTGACAGACGAAAGTTGAGTTGGCTCAACAGGAACTGACCCAGCGGCATCGGTATTGGTTTGATGGAGGTCCTGGAGTAGAGCTTGAGCTGAGTCAATGATTCTTCGACCAAACTCAGTGGCATTCAGGTAAGCATAGGATCCATCATTGTTTGACCCAGCTGCCGGAATATGAGTGGAACTGGATGGAGGAGGTGTTTGGTTCAGTTCATTATTTGAAGTGCCAGCATGATCAGTGGCTGGACTTGAGTTTAGATTGCCAGCAGGAGCTGACTGGTTGATATTCTGCACTTGTGGTTGTGGAAGAGGATGATCGACAGAATTATCTACTTGCTCAGAGTCGGGCTGAAGCTGACTGGTTTGAGGAGGTTGAGGTGTTTTAGCACTGACCTGAGCAGGTATTTCCTTAGCTAGCTCAATATGTTGAGGAGCAGGAACTCCAAGCACTTGCTCGGTATCACCTTGGCTTAGGGGAGCAGTTGAGTTGGCATGTTCCTTAGGCTGAGAAACAGAGGCTTTGTTCCTTTGGACACAAACCGAACTTTCTTCGGTGGAGAAACATTATCTTTTGAAGAGGTCTGAACAACTTTCCTCTTTCTGTCCTGCTTGTCAGCTTGATCTTTCCTCACTTTCTTTCCCTTTCTGGTCAGCATCCCCTCTGTTTCCTGAACAGTGGCCCCTTTTCCTTTCTTGGGCATAATTGGTTGATCATAGACCAGATCAAACAATGCAGCAGCAGTAATTTCTGTACCCCAGGTGTGGATTTCCTCAACCAAGTTCACCCGATGATCCTTGAGGATTCTAGTAATAATGGAGCCTAACCTAAGGGTTCCAGTACTTCTTTGAAACCCACCGATTATAAAGATTGGCATGTTGAGCGGCTGGTAGGTCAGCATATGCCAAATGAAGCATTGCTCGAAGTTCGACGCTGAGGAAGTAGCGTTGATCTTGGGGAAGAGAAAGTTTGTCAGGATATAATGGGCCATCTTTTGATTCTGACCCATGGAAGTACTGGATATCTCTCCTATGTGACCGGCTGGCTTACAGAACTCAACGGTGTAGTTAGTTTTATCTTGGTCACCTGATTTTCTGAGTTGAGCTCCTTCATTTTTCAACTTGAGTAGTGAGGCAAGGTAAGCAGGGTTGATGAAGATATCCTTCCCTCGAACCTTGGTGACCATGTAGTCCCGGTTATCATCATCGGCTCTTAGGTTAGCGTAGAATTCCTTCACTAACTCAGGATAGGTAGCTTCTCGAACCGAGAACAGCTCGGTCCAGCCGTTCTTTGAGATCCACTCACAGAAGGGTTGCTCAGCTTCCATAAATCCCTTCGAGAACCAGCGAGAGTGGTCAACCTTATACCCCCTTACGCTCTCGTAGACTAGGGAGTAGGTGCATTCCACCGGTTTCTTTGCCTTGTCCTGCTTTTGTTTCCCTTTCAAGGAGGTAGCTTGGTCAGCCTTGGTTTTCTTCCTCGGTGTAGTGACCTTAGAGTGGTCACGCTGACTAGTTTCTTGAGACTTGGTGGGAGTCTCACTATATTCCTGCTGAGCAAGAGATAGAGGGTTTTCATCGGAGCGGTTATCGTCGTTGTAACAGCCTCCGGAGAGATTCTAAGAATCCGACATGATTTTCAGAGAAATTTGAGAAGTTTGGGATTTTAGAGAGAAAAGGATTTGAATACCAGAAATTTCTAAGCGTACAGAGGTAAAAGTGGGAAATCGTCCACTATTTATAGAGGTGTCGAGTTGATCTGAAGCGTTGAAGTGGCCGTTTGACCTCGAGATACTCAATCGACAAAGATTCTGGCATTTATGACACATTCGGCGCATGTATTTTCTAATTATTGCGCTTACGTCATCCTAGGTGGCTATTTAATTCGCGTGTTTTACATTAACACTACAAGAAAATTGAGTTTTGGCAACGAAGCAGGTTGTTGCGATTAATATTTTTAGCAACGAAATTGTATTTTTTGCAACAACAATCGCCTGTTATAAAACATTCTGTTGCTAAAGGTTTTCGTAACGACTTTTCTGTTGTTGCAAAAAAATATATGTTTGGCAACAACACTCTTGTTGCAAAATGTTAGTTGTTGCCGAAATTAGACTTTATGTGGAAGAATGAAATTATCTTTTGCAACAGTAGTGTCGTTACTGTATAGTGTAACCAATCGCAACAAGCTTTAACGTTGCTGTATATTTTTATTTTTCGCAACAGCATTTGTAGTTGGTATATATTTTTTCGTTCCACAACAACACACGTCATTGCTATAAATTTTGATGTTTTTCAACAGTGCTTGTCGTTGCTAATATTATATATTATTGGTAACAAATGTTATGTTGCTAAAGTAAATTTTCTGTCAAACAATTGAAATTTGATATTTTTATATTAATTTGTTTGGATTGAAGGGAACTCTTATATATATATATATATGTATATATATATATATATATATATATATATATAATGCAAGAATAATGTTTTAACTCATTAAATACCAAACTTTACACTCCAAAAAAGAGTATAGATGAGTAAAAGAAATATGACTAGATTGGTTATCTGTAAATTATTAGATTGATTAGATTTAGATCTTTGAACTATATGCATAAACAACAAAAATACTAGCATACAAATATGATTAAGAAAGAAAGGATAAACCGGACACGACATTAAGAGAAATTAAAAATAAGGACCTACATCTAACAATTATAGTGTGAATCAAGGTACAAGCTAAGAGTGCTCTTTTCTGAATCTGGTATCCAAGAATGAATAACCATTTTCCTTCTCAATTGGAGATAGAATTTCCATATATCGACTCAAAAGTGACCCACTATTGACTTCATCAGGCACAAACATACCAAAAATGAGTTCCCTGCCAAAAATGAAAATCAATAAAAAAAATCCACCAGGCTTCAATTTTAATGATGCACTAGCAATTGAAGTCTTGAAAAAATGAATTTGAGCATTAAAATAATTTCATCATTTATGCATTTGGGAGTTTGATATGATACTCTAAGAGAGCTTGTCCTATGTAGGCTAGCATGGAGAGAGGGAGTTACTATTTACACTAGAAAGTCTTAATTCATTCTTAGTTCTTAATTAATATTTCAACCATAAAATTATTCTGCATTTTATACTATCTAAAATATGCAATACCATAGGATTTGAAAACTGGAGCAATTACCTTGTGACTTGATGAGTGACTCTGATACACATTGATCCTCATGTTCTCTGGTTTGAAGAAACCAATCACATGTTTTATCATTTCCCCATCCCAAATCTTGTACACATAATCTCCATAAATAACATGTTCTGTTCAATAACCAAGCAAATTCTCATAGCAAGAAGCTACAAGCTACATAAAATGAGTGACAAAAAAAACATTACTTTCAAATCCTTCAAAGCATTAACATCTAGTGTCCCTATTATAGCTTGAGGTATTGAAAAACAAACCCTATTAACATCAAATAACTTGAGGAGCTCAATAATAATTATGGCTTAAACACATGGTTTAGTGTTTCTGATTACTGTTTGCTTCTTTTTACATCCTATTGATTGCCAAAATTAGTGTTTCTGATTACTTTTGGGTTTAGTGTATCAACAAGGAAAACGCTTTTTCTTCCTTGAATAATGAGGTCACATATTCACTGCCTAACAAATTAAAATTTTAAAGGGATCGAAGATGGATTCGTACTTGAACAAATTAATCAATGCGGTCAACAGCAGAACTACTCCTTCGTTTGAAAAAAGAACCAGTCCATGAAACCGATCGAAACACATCATAGCAGAGAATTCTAAGCTACAATTGATTAATGAAGCCAAACAGAAAATGCAGCATCTTTTGATATTTCAATGCATTTCAAATAATTAATCAAGCAGGCGCCTACGACAGAAAGAAAATACAAAACTTACCTTATTGAATCGCAGAGAGAGGATGGACTGCAGTATTATAAGACTCCTCGATTGATCCATGTTTCTTCCGCAGATTACTCATGTAAGTAGCAGCTTTTCAAAATACAAGCGATAGAGAGATTGTTTGTAGTACTTGATCTTCTCCAACATCCAGAGAGATGAAAACATATATGTATAGAGAGAGAGAGATGAGAGACTAAGAATTCAATATAATAAAGGTTAGTAAATTACCCTAATTAATTGCAGAAGAAAATTGAGATCGCAAAAGAGGTCCAAGCAAAGCTACCATCTCTTGGTTCGTTCTGTGTAATGGCGGGATAGATTTGATGAAGATAGAAGAAGGCGGAACAAGCAGATCTAGAAGGAGGCGGAGGAGATATTTAGGGTTTTGATAAAAAGAACTGAATCAACGGCTTGTATTCCACCTACGTGAAATCAAGGGATCATATTCAATACCTTTGTTAAAACTTAAATTTACCCCTTATCTCTTATCTCTTTAATAATTTTGTACCTAATAATACTTATAATATATTTCTTAGTATCAATTTATAATTAAAGTTTAATATTTTATATATTTATTTATTAAATTTAAAATAATATATTATAATAAAAAATATTTATAGTTATATTATTTACAATAAATTATTAACTGAAAGCTAGTCTAATAATTAAAGTATTTATATGCTTAATATATATATAAATATATATATTAATGTATTTTAATTTCTATGATTAGTCTAATAATTTGCTTTGGTAACAACATTCTATAGCTAAAAAAATTCTTTTAAACGACAACAACATTTAGTTGTTGCTGTACATGATTTAATTTTTTAGCAATAAAATTGTTGCTATGAAAAATAAATATTTACAATTCCCACCAAAACTATTTATGGAGGGAAAATGAAAAAAAATTGATGGCAACAAAACATTATTGTTGGAAAAAATGATTCTTTCATAATATAAAATATACGTTTTAAGTGAAATAATTATTATTGTTTTTTTTTTGCAGGGAAACGAAGGAAAAAAACAAAACACCACAACAAGTTAGTCCGGGATTAGCCTAGGAAAGCTAACTCCCACATTATTATTGTTAATACTTATAAAATAGTATCTTATATATTTTAGTTATATTATTTTAAATATTTAATTTATTGTATATTATAAAAAATATGTATTTATTTTATTTTTTAAATAGTTTAATAATTGTTTCGCAACGACTTCTTTTGTTGCTAAAATATTTAATTTTTAACGCAACAACTTTATATTGTTGCTGTGAATGCTCTAATTTACAGTAACAACACGTAGTCGTTGCTGCAGATTCTTTGATCTACGGTAACAACACGTAGTCGTTGCTGTAAATACTTAAATTTAGAGTAACAATATGCAGTCGTTGTTGTAATTGTTTTGATTTATAGTAACAACATGTACTCGTTGTTGTAATTGCTTTCATTTACAGCAACAACATGCAGTTGTTGCTATAAACGTTTTCATTTTTAGCAACGAATGTATTGTTGCCAAAGTTGTTATCTTTTTCCCCCAAACCCCACAATCTGATAGAAATTTACAGCAACAATCTTTTGTAACGATCCAAAAATTGTGTTGCAAAAGTTTATTTTTAGCAACAAATTTTTCTGTTGTTGCTAAAACTTGTTGCCAAAAAGCAATTTTCTTGTAGTGTAAATTTTGCAACGGATCTTTACTCAGTGTTAAGGATTCCAAACGTTTTAAGTTTTGAGTAGTCAGTGTTACGCAAAGGAAGTATTAGTGTGCTTAGTAACTCAGCTTGAGATAACCACTCAGCGTGTATATCTACTCAGCATGTAATAGACATAGATTTAGCATAAATCACTCAGCATGGTAGTCAACTCAGCATGCATATATCACATATTATACTTGGAATTTATTGAAGAGGATTAAACATACCAATGGCTTCTCTAAGTATGTTGAATTGCTCACGAGCCAGTGGCTTTGTGAAGATATCGGCAAGCTGCTCATCCGTTGGGACATAGGTCAGCTTGATCTCTCCCTTGAGTACATGATCTCTGATGAAGTGATGTCTTATACTGACGTGCTTCATTCTACTGTGCTGGATTGGGTTCTTTGATAGGTCAATGGCACTCTTGTTGTCACATTTGACTTCAATTGTCTTAGTCTGAACTCCATAATCTTCTAGCTGTTGCTTAATCCAGAGGACTTGAGCAACACAGCTTCCAGCAGCAATGTACTCAGCTTCAGTGGTTGACAGGGCTACTGACGCCTGCTTCTTACTGAACCAGGACACAAGACAGCTTCCAAGGAAGTGACATCCTCCTGAGGTGCTTTTTCGTTCAAGTTTTTCTCGTCCGTAGTCAGCGTCAGTGTATCCAATGAGTGTGAAATCATGAGTATTGGGATACCATAAACCTGCATTCACTGAGCCTTGCAAATATCTAAGGATTCTTTTTACAGCCATGTAATGAGATTCCTTAGGGTTAGATTGATATCTAGCACAATAACATACTGAGAACTGAATGTCCGGCCTACTAGCAGTTAAGTAGAGTAGAGAGCCAATCATACCTCGGTACAATCTGCTGTCTACTGACTTACCATTTTCGTCAGCGCAGAGGACAGTGTCAGTGCCCATAAGGGTAGATATTGACTTGCAGTTCTCAAGTTCATACTTCTTCAATATCTCCTTAGCATACTTAGTTTGACTGATGAAGATGCCATTTTTCCCTTGTTTGATTTGAAGTCTAAGGAAGAAGTTGAGTTCTCCCATCATTGACATTTCAAACTCAGTCTGCATCTGCTTACTAAATTCCTTGCACATTGACTCGTTAGTGGCACCAAAAATAATGTCATCAACATATATCTGAGCCAGTAGGGTATCTTTACCCTTCCTCTTAATGAATAAGGTTGTATCAGCTTTACCTCTGACATAATTTCTAGTCAGCAGGAAACTGGTCAGCCTCTCATACCAAGCATGTGGTGCTTGCTTGAGACCATACAGAGCCTTTTTGAGTTTATAAACGTGGTTTAGGAACTTAGGATCCTCAAACCCTGGAGGCTGATTAACATAGACTTCCTCGTTTATGACTCCATTAAGGAATGCACTCTTAACATCCATTGGAAATAATTTAAAGTCCATATAACTTGCATATGCATATAAAATTCTTATAGCCTCTAGCCTTGCCACTGGGGCGAAGGTCTCACCATAGTCAATACCTTCTTGCTGACTGTAGCCCTGAGCTACAAGTCTTGCTTTGTTCCTGACCACGTTCCCTTGTTCATCCAGCTTGTTGCGGAAGACCCATCTTGTTCCTATGGTCTTCTGGCTTCTTGGTTTTGGCACTAAGTCCCATACTTCATTTCTTCTAAACTGATCAAGTTCTTCTTGCATTGCATTCATCCAAAACTCATCGTACTCAGCTTCAATGAAGTTCTTTGGTTCCTGAACTGAGACGAATGCTACGTTGCTGAGGTATCTCCTGAGTTGATTTCTTATCATCAGCGTGTTTTCAGCAGCATCAAGAATGGCACTCTCTGAGTGTCCTCTTGGTATTCTGATCTCTTTTGGTAGATTGATGTCTTGAGCTGGTTGTGTTTCAACAATCTCTGCAGGTGTAGATTGGTCAGTGAAAACAATTTGAGTTTTGCTTTTACCTTTGGTCAGCCCTTGAGGTAGTGACTCAGCGGCTGTTTCTTGGTCAGCGGGTGCTGAGTATGGATCATCCTCAGTCAGCTGCTTGTCTTTTCCTGCAGGGTTAGTTTCATCGAACTCAACGTGTACTGACTCTTCTAAGACCTGAGTTCGTTTATTGAAAACTCTGTATGCTTTACTGTTTGTTGAGTAGCCTAAAAAGATAGCTTCATCAGCTTTTGAATCAAACTTAGCTAGGCTATCTTTAGTATTTAGAATAAAACATTTACAGCCGAAGGCACGAAAGTATCCAATATTGGGCTTTCGTCCTTTCCAAAGTTCGTAGGGGGTCTTCTTTAATATGGGTCTAACTAGAGCCCTATTAAGTATGTAGCAAGCTGTGTTGACAGCTTCTCCCCAAAAGTACTTTGGAAGCCTATGCTCACTCAGCATTGTCCTGGCTATGTCAACCAAGGTTCTGTTTTTCCTTTCAACAACCCCATTCTGTTGAAGCGTTCTAGGAGCAGAGAAATTATGGTAAATGTCGTTGGCTTCACAGAATTCAACAAACTGTTGGTTTTTTAATTCTCCACCATTATCACTTCGGATGTGAGCTAACTTAAGGTCTTTATCATTTTCAAGTTTTCTTACTAAAGTTGAAAACGTCTCAAAGGTTTCATCCTTGCTACTCAGTAAGATGATCCAAGTGTACCGAGAAAAGTCATCTACAATGACAAAGGAAAATCTTCTACCACCCAAGCTCAGCGGCTGGACTGGACCGAAGAGATCCAAGTGTAGCAACTCTAGTGGATGCTTAGTTGAGACAATGTTTTTACTATGAAAAGACGTTTTAGTTTGTTTTCTAGCCTGACAAGCATAGCATAATTGATCCTTTTCGAACTTAAGTTCTGGCAGTCCCTCAACTAGTTGATTTCTTGCTAATTTGGCCAGGAGGTCCATGCTTACATGACCAAGTCTCTTGTGCCATAGCCAGGAATTTTCTTCCTTTGACACTAAGCATACATTTTTTGAAAATTTCTTTTCCAAATTCAGCATAAAGACATTGTCAATACGAGGGGCAGTTAAAATCAATTCATTTATTTTTCCCTCGAGTATTTTACATCCAGTGTCATCAAATATAACTTTTCTCCCATTATCACATAGCTGAGCTACGCTGAGTAAGTTATATTTGAGTCCGCTGACTAGGGAAACTGACTCAATAGTAGGATTACCACCAATGGTTCCTGACCCTACTATCTTACCCTTTTTATTGTCTCCGAAACTTACGCTTCCACCTTGTTTACGCACAAATGTGATGAACTGAGTTTCATCACCCGTCATATGCCTCGAGCATGCGCTGTCAATGTACCACATTTTTTACTTCTAAGCACACCTCAAGCTTACCTGCAATATAACTAGTTATCTTTAGGTACCCAAGTCTTTTTGGGTCCTTGTTTGTTAGGCTCAGCAGGTAAAGCATCATACTTAATCTTATGACGACACACTTGGACAGTGTGTCAATTTTTCCCACAGAAGTCACAGCTGACCTTCCGTTTGGGATATCTCACTAACTGGTCAGCACCCCAGTGCTGAGCATGCCAGCACACCTTTGTGGTGTGTCCCTTCTTCCCACAGAAGTCACACTGGACATTCCGCTGAGGATTCCATCTCTGCTGACTAGTACTTCAGTACTGAGTGTTCAGAGGAATGTTTCTTTTATTCGGAACCTTGAGTTGATTCTGAATAGATGTGACATCCTTTCTCAGTTTCTTAGAATCTGATTGGACCTCAGAGACAAACTTTTGCATAATTTCTACGTTGCTATGCAGAGTTGAGTTGTCTTGGAGAAGATATCGAAGGTCACTCAGTTTGACCTCCTCAATCTCGTCACATCGCCTGCTGAGTGCTCTAACCTTCTTGTTACACTTTTTGATAAGTGTGTAGAGGTCACTCAGGGCATTTATCATTTCATTTCTGAGCACGGGTAGTGATATTACCTCAGTTGAGTGTGCCTCATCGTCAGATGCAACGGAGGGGTCAGCATGCTCAGAAACACAAGGCTCAGTAAGCTCATCTGCCATGAAGCAAATCTTTGCTGACTCAGTGGCATCGTCTCCTAATGATGATGACTCATCACTATCACTCCAGGTTGCCACCATTGCCTTTTTGCTGTTCTTCTTTTCCTTCCTCAAGGTAGGACAGCTTGATTTGATATGGCCAGTTTGATGACATTCAAAGCATGTGATTGGCTTTGAGCTGTCCTTCTTGTACTTGCTGTCGCTGGACTCAGCTTTGTACTTGTCAAACTTCTTGTAAGGCTTCTTTGAATACTTATCATTCTTTCTGAATAGCCTCTTCATTTTTCTAGTGAACATGGCCATCTCTTCATTGTCTGTTGAGCTCCCGTCAGTGGAGTCAGCTTTCATGACAAGAGACTTTTGCTTCTTGTCCTCAGACTTCTCCTTCACCTCGAAGTTCTTTATTGAGATCTCATGGGTCAGCAGGGATCCAATGAGTTCATCATACTTGTAGGTGGTTAAGTCTTGAGCTTCCTTAACAGCAGTTTTCTTGGCTTGCCAGCTTTTAGGAAGACTCCTCAGTATCTTCTTGACTTGCTCTTCCTCAGTAAAGATCTTGCCAAGTCTCTTGAGCTCGTTGATTATGTTTGTGAATCTTGAGTTCATGTCAGAGATTCCTTCATCATCATTCATTTTAAATAGCTCATACAACCTCATGTGCTGGTTCACCTTGGACTCCTTAACATTGTTTGTTCCTTCGTAGGTGACCTCCAGTTTCTTCCAGATCTCTTGCGCTGACTCACAACCTGAAATTTTGTTGTACTCTGCAGCATCTAACGCACAGTGAAGCATGTTTATAACCGAAGCATGATTTTGTAGCTTCTTGAGATCATCCTCTGTCCACTTAGTCTCAGCTTTAACAACCGTTTGGTCGTCAATAGTTTTAACAGGAACAAATGGGCCTTGGACTATAGAAAGCCATGCACTCATATTTGTTGCCTGAATGAAATCATTCTGTTCTTCCAAAAGGTATAGTTAGACCCGAAGAACAGAGGAGGCCGAGTAATGGACAGTCCCTCAGGTAAAATCTGAGTTGTCTGATTTCCTGGGAGGAAACGAGTGCTGTTCTCAGCCATTGTGGGGATCAGCTCAAGATAGTTATATCTTGCTCAGTGAGCTTTTAAGCTCTGATACCACTTGTTGGTCCCGTATAACGTGACAAGGTTAGTTCCAAGGGGGGGATAGGAACTAATTAAAATTTTATCTGTTAAGGCTGACTTCTTTTCTTACGAAAAGGTTTACACAGCGGCGCTAAGTAGTTTTAAGACACAAGCTTAGTCAACTGGTGACTAAGACTGTTTCTTTCTGTGAGTCATGAGATAGCACTTTGAGTCTATTCCTGAACTCAGCTTCTTAGTGCACTCAACTCAGCGTGAGTTCGTTACTTAGTTAGTTTTATAGCAAGAAATATATAAAGGAGTTTAAGGGTTAGAAATATGTTACTCAGCAGACATATCCTGGTTCGGCCTCTCCGCCTACGTCCAGTCCCCGGAACGCGTTCCGAGCTTTTTGAATTCTCTACTGAGCTCTTTAAAGGTAGAGCACGAAACCTTTTACAATAGAAGCTGAGTATACAAGAGTACCTTCCTCTATACCTCTACTCACTCCTATAACTACCGCTGAGTACTATAACCGAGTACTCAGCTTCTCCTTTCTATTCTTCTAGAAATGATAAAGTGTTTGTCCTAAACAACAATTGCTAAGAAACTTTAGATGAATGAATTCACTCTAGACTTTTACACAATGATTGGAAATTGGTGTAAGATTTTTCTTTGCTTTTCTCACAGAACTTCAAGTATGAATTTTGTCAGCGTTTCGACTAATTGAAGATCTGCATCGAATGAAGCATTTGAGAGGCCTTTATATAGTTACACTTCAAGCACCGGTAATTTCGAATTTCGAAATAACCGTTGGAGGCAAACGGCTTCCTGTCGTTGTCACTCAGGACATGCTCAGTGTCGTTGGCCAATGAGATTCTTGCATCTTCTGTCTACGCCAGTGCTCAGCAGCTTTTCGTCAGATGAACAGAATGTTTCGATATTTATGGCAAAGTCTTCCAGACAGCTTCCTGCGCCTTCTGAACTTTACCCAAAGTAGAAATACTTTATCTATAAGTTGGTTCTGTTCTGCCGCTGACCTGACAGCATTGTCGCTTAACTCAGCAGCTTCCTCTTGAAGCTTTTGTTAGAAGGCTTCTCGATCCTTCTTGATGCTGAGTCGTCGTTTCACTTGATACGACTGCGTTTTATCTTCTTGGGCCATGAGGTCTTGATCTGTTGACTTGGGCTTGACTTACACTTGTGGGCCTTTAGGCTTTTTATCTTGATGTCTTATAAATTAATAAACTCAACATTGAACAAACACATTAGTGTGAATAAATCAAAGCATTTAAATTTAATGTGTTAGAATATTTTTTTATCATTTACTTAAATAATTTTGTCAAATCAAAATCATGTGGAAAGGTGTTTCAACACTACTTAACAAACTAAAAATCCAGATCTTATACTCAAGGTTGTAAAAGATGCTAGGCGCTAGTCGGGCGGACAGAGTCCTTATTGGTTAATCGGGGATTAATTGGGATTAATCGGATTTGTATTTTTATATTTATTTATTTTTATTAAATAAAGTATTATATAAATACAATTAATATATGAATTATACTATGTAAAAATAACAATATAAAATATTTAGGATAGAAAAATAACAATATAAATATTTTAATATTATTTACATTAATGTCCTTAAAATAATAACAAATAGATCAATAAAATAACATTTATAACAAAATCTGTCAAAGTAAAATAAAATTAATATTCTTAAAAATACATTTGATGGTTTAACATTTTTTTTAGTTTTTTTGTTATTTCATATATATATTTTTTTAAATTAAAAAAAAATTGACATAAAAGTTAAGGGCCAATTTTTTCAAAAAGGCCATTTGGGACCGTCTGGGAGCCGCCTGGGACCACCTAGGAGCCGCCTAGACCCGTCTAGGGCCGCCTGAGATCACCTAGGAGGTCAAAAATCGGTCAACCAATTTATACCGTCCGATTAGTGGAAATCGGGATGATGTTCTAAATATCACCGCCTAGGCCGATTTTTAGAACACTGCTTATACTTGTTCATGTTCTCATTACTAGTAACAATTACATTTCCTAGAGCAATATGATGATTCGCGCTCTACAAGCTGATTGAAAACTCAATTTCATTCTCAAAAGATGATTTTGAACCAGCAAAAGACTAAACAGAACACACTAGATGGGAATAGGTTGATATTCTTGTCTACTTATGGATCATAGACAATATTTCCAAAGAATTTGCTGAAGGATTCTTGTATGCTACATTAGTTTGTTCACTGTGGAAAGAGAACCATAAGTGTTTTGGAGAAAATGATGGAATTTTGTTTTTTCATCTCAAGCAAGAGGTAAGCTCTATTATCTAAGGATCTCTTACAGTCACTTCTTATTTCACAAAGCATAAGAAAGTATGGGATGAAATGACTACTCTTAGGCCATTACCTTCATGTACACGTGGTGAAGCTAGAACAATCATTCAAAAGTTTTGTGATGAAGATCAGTTGATGTTGTTTTTAGCTGGCTTATCATAAGAATATGAGCATGTGCGCAACCAGATATTGTTACTTGATCCTTATCATTCTCTTAACAAAGCTTTTTCTATGATCTTTTGAGTGGAGAAACAATAGGATGATGCGGTTGTTGAACATCATGTTGATCTATCTTATTCAACAACTAATGATGCTTGCAATCTTGCTAAAACTGGTTCACAGAAGAAGATATTAGTTGTGTCTAAAGAAGACAAGTATTTTTCATTGCAAGCGCAATGGATATATGAAGGAAGAATGCTTTAAGATAGTTGGCTATCCATATTGGTTTAAAGTAAGCAAAAAGAAGAAACAACAAAAACAACAACAATAACAAAATGTTCGTATTACATATGATTTAGATTCTCCTTGTGATTTTAGTGCTAACAAAGGTTGAAATGAATTTTCAACATAATTGGAGAGATGAGTACAAGAGATGGTTCAAAGAGAGATGTATAAGTTTATTCTCAAAGTCAAGAATACATTGAATTGAAATGCACAAGAATTCACTACATTTGCTAAGGGACAATGTAGTGGTATTTTTTTCTTTTGCCTTAACTACTTATACTAAAGCTAAATCTATAGATTCTATATGGATTGTTGACTCTCGAGGCAGCACACATATGTGCAATCATGAGCAATTATTTATTAGCTTGCAATAATTACACTTTCCAAGAAACGTATATCTACCAGATGGTACAATTGTGACTGTTACACATGTCAGAACAATACAACTTACTCCATTGGTACAGTTAAAGGATGTTCTTTACATTCCTACATTTAAGTACAATCTTCTGTCAATAGGAAGATTACTTAGAGAAAATCGTTTGCATGCACGATTTTTTGATAAAACATGTCAATTGCAGAACCAGGTTTCTAACAAGGTGGTAGTATAAAGAACATGATTACACAACTTTTAAGTGTTTTGGTTGCTTATGATATGATAATAATATACTGACTCACAAAGATAAATTTTCTTTTAGAGCTTCCAAAGGCCTCTATTTAGGTTCTTCTCCTGGACAAAAGGGCAGTAACATTTATAATCTTGACACAAACCAACTATGTGACTCTTGAGATGTTCATTTCTATGACCACATTTATCCAAAAGGAAATTCTTTGCAGGATTCTTCCTATATAAGCCATGTTCATGATATTTCCATATGACATGCACCTGATAATGTTCCCTTATATGAACCTGAACCTATTTCCCCAGTTCTTCCTCACACCACTCCTCTTCTTTCTGATTCAGTCCCAAGCCCTTACATCACCTTCTACTGGTAATCATCTTATTAGTGATTTTATTTCATCCAATTCTGCTAATTCCTTTTCTAAAACAATTCCAATATCATCACCCAGTTTCATCCAATTCTGCTAATTCCTTTTCTAAAACAATTCCAATATCATCACCCAGTTCTTCCTCATCTTCTCTTATGCCTTTGCAGAGATATAGTAACCGGGTTGTTAAGCATCATCATTGGCTCAATGAATTTGTTGTCAATTCTATGGAAAGTTCATTGGTCTGTTTAATCCCCTCAAAAAGCTTATTTAGCTAACCTAGCTAATCTCAAGGAGCACAACACATACAAAGAGGCATGTTTGTCTCCTGAAAGGAAATCAGTGATGCAGAAAGAGCTTGATGCTCTTAAGGTAAATGAGACTTGGCATGTAAGTGACCTTCGAGAAGGGAAGAAGCCCATCACTTCTAAATGGGTTTTCAAGGTAAAGTATGATACAGATGGGAGTGTGGAAAGATAAAAATTGGTAGCAAGGGGTTATGCTCATAAATATAGAGTGGATTACACATAAAGTTTTTCACTAGTTTTAAAGACTGTGACAATTAGGTTAATTCTTGCTATTGATATAGCAAGGGCATGGCATACGCATCAATTCGCTGTCAACAATGCATATTTACATGCTATGTTGATGAGAATATCTATATGGTACCACCGACATACTATTGTAAAGTAGAAGAAGGACAAGTTTTTTAGCTTTCTAAGTCCATGTATGGTCTTAAACAAGATGGTCGACAGTGTTATAAAGCTTTCACTCATTCTTGACAGCAATTTGATGGACATTTCACTGCAAAAATTATCTATGTTGATGACATGTTGCTTACATAATCTTCTATTCAGCACATTGAAGAGGTGAAACTGACATTGCATAAAGAATTAACAATCAAAGATCTTGGACATGCAAAGTATTTCATTGGTGTTGAATTTCATCGATCAACTGTTGGCATTTTGTTGTCTCGGAGTAAATACATTACTGATATACCTCATGATACAGGGTTTTCAATGCTAATGTAGTATCAAGTCCTTCACCTAGTGGCATTTAACTAAATCAACCAGATTCTAGTTCCCCTATTTCCCAAGCATGATAAATATAGAAGAGTTATTGGCATACTTCTATATTTAGGCTTTACATGCCTTGATAACTCAGCCAATTTATGAATGCTCCTACAACAATGCACTGGAATGTAGTTGTACATGTGCTTAAGTATTAGCAAGAACCAAGCATTTGAGGTTATTGTTTTCCTTCATAAAACAACTTTCTCTTAACAGCTTATTGTGATTCTGGCTGGGGAAGATGCAAAATCACAAGAAAGTCAACAACTAGCTATTGTATTATGATTGGTAGAAGTCTGATTTCATGCAAAATCTAAAAAGCAACCATCAGTTAGCAAGTCATTTGTTGAAGGCGAGTATAAGGTTATGGCCATTAGGTGTTGTGAGTTAAAATGGTTGAGTTATCTGGTGCCAATTTCGGATTTCAGTTTCATTACCAATACAGCTCAGGTGTGATAATCAGTCAGCAATTTTTCTCAAAATACCTTTTTTTAAGGATAAATAATTTATTAGTCCCCTACTTTTTACCTAACACACTGTTTAGTCCCCCTATTTTGAAAAACACATTATAAGGTCCCTAGCTTTTGCCAATATTAACCCTTTGGTCATTTTGTCTAGTTTTTTTAGACTTGTAATCGTTATATTTTAGCATAAACGGATATATATAAAATAACAGAGTAACATGGTCAACTTGTATTGTACTGTGGTTGTCCTAAAAGCTAAGATATATTCGATTAAAAATCTAAAAAAAATAGATAAAAGGACCACAATGTTAATATTAGCAAAAGATAGGGACCTTAAAATGTGTTTTTCAAAATAGGGGGACTAAACAGTGTGTTAGGTAAAAACTAGGGGACTAATAAATTATTTACCCTTTTTTTAAACAGAGTTAAAGCATTTGCCTTGATTTTATACTAACGGCGCAAACCACGTGGTTTGTTTTGTAAAATAAAAAAACCCACAAATATCGTTCTGCAAAAACGTAAAACCACATGGATTTTATTTGAAATCAACCATTTATTTTATACTAAGAATTAATTCTGGAAATAATTTTAAATCATGTGTATTGTCTTTATTAAGGTTAATTTTATATGCTATAAAAATTTAAAAATATCTTCAATTTAGTAAGTTATAATATTTTAGTGTTTAAGGATGTAGAATTAATACACATGAATAGATTTATCAATAATTATTTAGAATTATAAATATTAAAGATACATGATACAACAACAACAATAAAATAAATAAATAAATACAAATAAACACCTAAATAAAAACACAGATTTATCAATAATTATTTAGAATTATAAATATTAAAGATACATGATACAACAAGAACAATAAAATAAATAAATAAATAAATACATACATACAAATAAACACCTAAATAAATACACTTATATTTATTTTTATATAATATTATTTTAAATTACAAAAAAAAAGCATTTTTTTCCAAAATTGGGAAGAGTTGGAGTAGAGTAGGAGCAACCCATTTCCCCTCCAAAATGGCATCTCCAACCCCACAATGATGTTAATATTATTGAATAGTGTTTTCTTTTTTTTTTAGTAATTATTTGTATTTGATATCATTTTGTGTTTTGATTATGTTGATGTGTTGTATTATATATCTTTCATTTTTACTTTTTGATAAATTATTGAATACATATTAAATGTACACCCTTAAAAAAATTAAAAACTTATTTGTCATTTGTCTATATAATCGAGACTTTATTTAATATGATGTGCAAGTAAATGACTAAAACGAACATCCCATTAAATCTTCAAACCATAAAAATTAAGGTAAATAATTTATTAGTCCCTTACTTTTTACCTAACATACTGTTTAGTTCCCCTATTTTGAAAAAACACATTATGAGGTCCCTAACTTTTGTCAATATTAATCATTGGTCATTTTATCTAGTTTTTTTAGACTTGTAACCGTTATATTTAGCATAAATAGACATATATAAAATAACAGAGTAACATGGTCAACGTGTATTGTACTGTTGTTGTCCTAAAAGGTAAGATATATATGTTGGTTAAAAATCTAAAAAATAGGAACCTTAAAATGAGGTTTTCAAAATAGGAGGACTAAACAGTATGTTAAGTAAAAATTAGAAGACTAATAAATTATTTACCGTAAAAATTAATATTAAAATAGACAATACACAAAATAGAAATAAATAAATAAACACAGAAATTACAAATAAGTGAGATTGGTGGAAGATATGCATCATAACAAAATTAGTATAGAACAATAGAACATAATTTGAGTGATAGTTTTAAATCAATCATATATCAACATCAACATCAACCTCAATTGAGAGTGATGTCTAATCTGTCTTATAATACAAATATTATATGCTTAGAATTGGAAGTATTAAAATTTTATGAGAAATGCAAAATATGGACACAAAACACATCACTTGTGACAATACTTAAGGCATGTTCATCAACCAAATAATAGCAGACAATATATGGGCAGGACTTTCATAATTTGCTTTTGCTATCATGAAAATGGAATAAAAAACAATCAGAACCTACCTGGCTGGCCCATAATACAGACACTTAGCTTTTTCTACACTTCATTAATAACTATCCATATACTGTTGCGTAGATCTGGGAAGATCAACTTATCCAAATAAATAAATAAATGGAATTTTGCATCACCTGGATAAACATCAAGAATGATACTTTTGATAATATCAGGTTAAACAGAAAAAATAGAGCAACAAGTATGTAGTAGTCCGGTCTAATGTCATGCAGATTAGATTTTATTCGTTTTGGCTTAACTTTCATTCTTCGGACTTTATGGTTTTAAAACGTATGTACATGTGTTAGAAATATGTTTTATTAATAAACCATAATCTCTCTCTCTTTCCATTTTAAAAATGAGTTTCAATTCATTCATCGTCCCTTAGAACCTCTTCTTACTCGCATTTTCTATTCATGCGCCACCCTCACCGAACTGGATCGGACCCACCAGCTTCCTCATGTTTCATCCTTGAAGCAACACATCGTATATGGAGAGTCGGGTCTGATACCAATTGTATTGGTGTGTCCCAATGATAAAAGCATCAACACGATCAATCTGGCAAGAGTCTAAAACAGGGCTCACGCGGACACCAACACGCCGTGTAAGCAATTGAAGGAAGGAGGAAACGATTTGGGAAAAGTCCACACGACGTGCGACCTTTCCAGAAATTGTGAACGGGCACCAAAAGTTTCTGCCCAAAATGGTCTGTCACCTATATATTCAACACGCCGTGTGAGTTAAAACGAAGCCAGACAAGTCCACTCCCAAGAAGCAGCCACACGTCGAGTCTGTCAGCTTATTCACCGTATGGAATCGTCAAGATCCAATCACACGACGTGTCAGACAGACCGCAAGCCGTGTGGCCCAACTTCGTGGCCAAGTATCTTCAGCCTGCAACTTATCCTGTCACACCTTATTTATTGTTTTGCCACTCTGTAAGGGTTGTTTTACCATTTAGGTTTATTTACTGATTTGTCATTAGTCTAGCTTCCCCCATTTTACCCCTAGTGTTAAATCAAGCTTATAATACCTAGTGGGGGTTATTTGGTCTTTTCTTATCTAGGTTTATAAAGGTATTAAGCTAAACATTTTGTAAGGATGAGGAACTTTTATCAACAAAAGCATATTTTCCTCTTAGAAGTAAGGTATGTACCTTCTTGGGATTATTTCCTACTAGTTGAGCTAGTGAAGAGATTATTTCTTTGTTGGTTTAAGATCAGAACCATCATTAACATCACTATGTTGTATCAGTTGGTATCGGAATTGATTGTTTACCTAACACGAGAATTCTGCGGCAATGGTTCAACCGAGGTTATCATAAGAAGATACAAAAGCACAAGATAAGAAGATTGAAATGAGGGAGCAACACTGGGTGTTTACCGATGAAATAAGGAAGATGAGAGCACCAATGGAGAGATCCCAACTAGAAATGTGAAACATGAACCAACAACTTGTGGGAGGTCATCCAAGCAGAAATGAGGAGATTTCGGTTCCTCAACCCCAACGACAACCAACACAGCCAATGTCACCTCCACCAAAGAGGAATCTAGTGCTACGAAACTTGCATCAAACGGACCTAAGGGCTCATGAGCTAAGGAGTCCAAACTTTGTAGTTGTGCATAATGAAGATAGTGATAGTGATGAATATGATGATGTTGGAAATGTTGAACATGTTGGGTATAATGATAATAGAAAACATTGAGTTGGTTAGGAGAAATCCATATGTTGGTGTTGATTATGCTAGGGATGGACATGCCATTAGTTTCATAGGGATGGTGCGTTTAAGTTGAAAGTCAATTTTCCTTTATTTGGGGGTGAATTAGATATTGAGGGGTTCTTGAATTGATTATCGGAAGTCGAATGATTCTTTGAGTATGTCGGGATTCCGGAACAGCGGAAGGTTCAGTTAGTGGCTTACCAGTTGAAGGGAGGTGCTTCCATATGATGGGATTAGTTGCAGGAAGAGAGAAAAAGAGGTGGTAGGGAGGCGATTTGGTCTTGGCTACGGATGAAGGCGCTGTTATGGGAGCAGTTATTATCGCCGAATTATGAATAGTACATCTATAGCTCGTATCGAGGATGTTATCAAGGCAATAGGAGTTTTAACTTGAGGCTTTCGATAAGGGCTAACTTATCAGAAACTAAAAGCCAAAAGATCAGATAGGGACAAAAATGGTGATCTGGGTGCAAGATGCTCAATCTTTAGCATTGAAGGTGGAGTCTCAATTTGATGTGTGGAGCCAAGGTAGCTATCGTGAGTCTGGGGGAGATGGTTCGTCTATGGGATGGGATGTGTCAAATTGATGGATAAGGGGAATCAAGTTGCAAGTTCTAGTGGGGTGAAAGCTCCAATTATAGGAAAGGCATGAGATGGAGATGTGAGACCATTTAGGGGATCACTAACACCTCCTAAGGGTAACAATCCTTATATTAAGCCGACAACATTTAAATGCTTCTGATGTAATGAGTCGGGTCATCGCTCTAATGAATGCCCAAATAGGCAAAGTGCCAATAGGGTTGAGTGTTATAACGACGATTATGAGGATGATGATAAGGTCTTTTGTGAACCAGTGGATGAAGAGGGTGGTGGGGGGTTTAATGATACTCATATCGTGCATGTAGTGAGGAGGTTGCTAGTATCGAATCGGGTTGAAGAGGACCAAAGGCATCAATTATTCTGAACTCGTTTCTTGGTCTAAGGTGAGAGGTGCAATGTAATCTTTGATAGCGGTAGCCAAGAGAATATCATTAGCAATGCCTCCATCAAGAAGTTCGAGTTGGTTGTGGAGGCCCATTCGAGCCCCTATAGTGTGGGGTGGATCAAAAGTGCAGGCAACTTGAGAGTGAACCAAAGATGTAAGGTGCCGACTGCCACCGGTACTACCAAGATAAGATTTATTGTGATGTTGTGGACATGGATGTATGTCATTTACTCTTAGGGCAATTGGTAATTTTATCAAGATGCTACCCATGTCGGGAGGAGAAGCACTTATCGAATCGTAAAGGAATGGGTAAAGTATTTCCTCGCCCCTATATTGAGGGAACCAAACCCGAAGAAGAACGTGACATTGATTGTGTGCCAGACTCACAAGTCATTTACCAATGAGTGTGAGTACATCCAACTTGTCTACGTAGTGATGGTTTAAGTTGTTGATTGTCAGAAGTCGTTCCATCGAGCTTAAGATCGACAATGAAGTTCTAGGACGTGCGGTGCGGACAACACATGTTGTAAGCGCGTCGCTTTTTATCCTATGCTAGACTTGGGGTCCAAATCTTTTTAAGAAGGGGAGAATGATGCGGGCATCTTCTCCAAGAATACATGCCAAGGCTGATGGAGGTCTCACACGATGTGTAAATCAACCACACAGCGTATGAGTCAGGTACTGAATGAAGAAGGGCATGGAGATTGATCCACACGGCGTGTCAAAGGGCCACACGGCATGTTGATTGCTTGCTGAAGCTCTTGGAACTTTTGTGCAAATTCACACAAAGTGTGACTTTCCTCACACGTCTTGTGACCTATTTGGAGTGACCATCAAAGACGGTCACTACGGCCGTGCGAGTTGTCTAAGTTTTTCAGCCACACGACGTGTTAGACAGAGCACACGTCATGTGGGTTTACTTCCTTGCCAAGAAAACAAATTTTCCATAATCATGCTTCATTCTATTTATTGTTTTGTCACTCTGTAATTAATGTTTTGCCGTCAAGGCCTATTTACTGTTTTGTCATTTATCCTTTCTACCTCACTTTAGCCCTAGATAGTTAGTTATGAATTGTAACCCGAGTGAGAGCTTTCTTGTCTTTTACCTTTGTTTTAGGGGGGGACCCCAAATTTGTAAGGATGTTCATCAATCAAATACAAATTCTCTTTGAGAGTAAGGTTGTATATCTCTATTTAGAATTCTCACTCCTTCTACTTTAGCTAGTAAAGAACTTTTTTTTTTTTTTTGTTGATTTACAATCAAAATCAACAATATCGTCATTTATCCATATCACAACGTATATGAAGATTTTTAAAAAGAGAGTGCATGTGGTAGCCTATCGAATAAGAGTGAAATCTTACCCTAATAAGACTATGACATAATTATAAAAATTAGGTTGCTTGTCTACTAGCATTATCTATTTTAAGAAAAACATTAACTTATGTATCAGACAACTTTCCGTTCACCATTAGGGGCTATTTTATTTTGTAAGAACCAATAAAATTAAGATGAATAACTAAACATTCAGCCACTTGTTTGGTGCATTAAGCCCTCGATCTTTTATTTAGACACATTGAGCTCTTGATCTTTCACCATTTGGTGCATTAAGTCCTCGATCTTTCATTTACACACATTGAACCCTTGATCTTTCATATATGGGTGTATTAGGTCCTTCCATAAATCAATTAATATATAGGTTTATTAAGGGCATGTTTGGTGTGACAACAAATGATGTCCTAAAAATAACAAATTCTAAAATAAAAAATATATTATACAAATTAATAAAAATAATTTAAATAAAAAATAAAAAATTTATTGAACACAATAAAACCTTGTTTTTCGATAATTATGTTCTAAAAATAAAAATAATGTTAAAATTGAAGCACATTTTGTGGAAATAAGAAGGGTAATTTTATCAATAATAAGTAACTAGAAACAACTGTTCATGAAAAGAGCTTTTCATGAAAAGCTCCAAAATGTTGCAGTGTCCCGAGAAAATGCGAAACGCTGCAGTTATATAAACCTAACCAAACATGCCCTTAATAAACCTATATATTAATTGATTTACGGAATGGCCTAATACACCCATATATGAAAGATCAAGGGCTCAATGTGTCTAAATGAAAGATTGAGGGCTTAATGCACCAAATGATGAAAGATCAGGGGCTTAATGTGTCTAAATAAAAGATCGAGGGTTTAATGCACCAAACAATGAAAGATCAGGGGCTCATAATGCTTTTTTGCCAAAAATTTACAGATAAAAACCAGTGCCATAATTAGAACTGAAAAAAAAAAAAAAAATAATGGATAGCAATTATAGTATAATTTGGTGGGTACGTTGATTGAAAGTAGACAAGGCATTTAATTACTTGATAACAATATGTATGATACCGACTTCAAACTACATTTTAACCATAAAGTTTACAATTTAACCCTAATTAATTACTATTTTTCAGCTACATTCTTCTTTTATTTTTTCTTTCTTATTTTGGCAAATTGATATAATCGGGACATGTGCAATGTTTCAAATTAATAATGGATGTGCATTTTATCAAAATCCCAATAAAAAGATCATACAAGTGCATATGAACCTTTTCATAAAGAGCTCTCCTTTTAGTCATCAAAACAAAAACAACTTTCATTTTTGTCGATTTAATTATTATGGGATATTTAATAATATATATAATTTTAATATAAAATTATATTTGTAGCTATTATTTTTTAGATTTACACATATAATATGATATAAATTTATTTCTAAAGTTGTCAATTAATATTTATATACAACAACAACAAAGCCTTAGTCCCGAAATGATTCGGGGTCGGCTAACATGAACCATCATATAAAACCATGAAATCAAGTCGTGTCAGCGACACAAATTCGCTCCCTCCACTCCGTCCTATCCACTACCATATTTTCCTCAATTCCCAGTAAACTCATATCACTCTCGATCACCCTCCTCTAAGTTTGCTTAGGTCTTCCCCTACCCCTCACCACTACATCCCTTTGCCACTCTTCGGTTCTCCTAACCGGCGCATCAAGCGCTCTACGTCTCACATGGCCAAACCACCTTAGTCGGTTTTCTCTCATTTTATTCTCAATAGATGTGACCCCTACTTTTGTCCTAATTATTTCATTACTCACCCGATCCTTTCTCGTATGACCGCACATCCATCTCAACATACGCATCTCCGCCACCGACATCTTATGGATGTGGCAGTGTTTCACTGCCCAACACTCCGTACCATATAACAATGCTGGTCTAATTGCCGTCCGGTAGAATTTTTCCTTCAATCTATTAGGCATGCCGGGGTCACAAAGGAAACCCGTAGCACACTTCCACTTCGACCAACCAGCTTTAATCTTATGAGCAACATCTCCATCAACTTCTCCATTCGTTTGGATAATAGATCCTAAATACCGGAAGCAATCCGAGACCTAAACAACTCTCCCATCTAGGGTGATTGTCCCTGTCTCCCTACTCCTATGGCCACTAAACTTACACTCCAAATATTTGTCTTACTTCAGCTCAACTTAAAGCCTCTAGATTCTAGAGTTTGTCTCCATAGTTCCAACTTCCTCTCCACTCCTTCTTTCGTCTCACCAACCAACACAATATCATCTGCAAACAGCATGCACCATGGTATACCATCTTGAAGTGAACTTGTTAGTTCATCCATAACGATGGCAAAAAGAAATGGGCTTAGTGCGGAACCTTGATGCACTCCAATCTTAATAGGAAACTCTTTAGTCTTCCCAACACTAATACGTACACTCATGCATGCTCCCTCATACATGTCCTTTATGATGTCAATATATTTCCGCGAAATGCCTTTCCTTATCAAGGCCCACCAAAGTACTTCTTTTGGTACCTTATCATATGCTTTCTCCAAGTCAATGAAAACCATATGCAAGTCTTTCTTCTTATTTCGATAGTGCTCCATTAATTGTCTCATTAGATGGATGGCTTCCATAGTTGATCTTCCCGGTATAAAGCCAAAATGGTTTTCCGAGATCTTCACTGTCCTCCTTAGCCTTTGTTCGATCACTCGCTCCCAAAGTTTCATAGTGTGACTCATTAATTTGATTCCCCGATAGTTGGCACAATCTTGGACATCGCCTTTGTTCTTATACAAAGGGATTAAGATACGTTTCCTCCATTCTGATGGCATCTTATTGTTTCTCCAAATTTTGTTGAAGAACGTCGTCAACCATTCGATTCCTCTTTCTCCCAAACATCTCCAAATCTCAATAGGGATGCCATCAGGTCCTACTGCTTTCTTCAACTTCATCTTACTTAATGCCATTTTGACTTCACCCTTTTGAATTCTTCGCAGGCATTCATGATTTATCATATCGTGATGGATACTTATATCTCCAACATCTTGTCTGCGATCTCCATTAAATAAGTCATCAAAATAGGACCTCCATCGTTCTTTGATATCCTTATCTCCAACTAGGACTTTCTGGTCTACATCCTTCACACATTTAACTTTTTCGAGATCTCGCGTCTTCCTATCTCTCATCCGAGCAATTCTATATATGTCTCTTTTCCCTTCTTTCGTATCCAATCTTGTATACAGATCCCGATTCATCTTTGCTCTAGCATCTCGTATGACCTTCTTTACTTCCCTTTTAGCCTCTTTGTATTTTTCGTAGTTCTCGTCACTCCTACATTTCCCCAATATTTTATAGGATTATCGCTTACTCTTTACTGCTTGTCGTACTTCTTTTGTCCACCAAGATGTGTCCTTACCCGATGGCATGCTACCTTTAGATTCCCCTAGAACTTCCTTCGCTACTTCCCTTATACTATGCTCCATCTTAGTCCATATCGAATCTATATCTAAATCCATATTACAAGTCCAAATATCTTTTTTGGTCATCTCATCCACAAATTTTTGTTGATTCTCCCCTTGCAATTTCCACCACTTAATCTTAGTCTCTACTTGTGGTGTTTGTTTTCTTATACATTTCCTACTTCAATTAATATTTTGATAACATCGAGATATTATCCATAGGATCAAAGTGGATATTTACCAAAACGGCGACGTATTGGGAACGCCGAGGAAGCAGTGGCGTATCAAGCAAGTCATCTCTGTGGCGGATCTCCTAGATTCTGCCATACGCTATCCGTAGTCAAACCTATGCGAGATCCGCCTACGCGTCTCGATCCGCCCGCCTGAGCCGATTCCCAATAAAGGAAATTAATGAACCGTTAATGAGCTAACGGTCACAATTAAGAGAGATCCGTAACCGCCATTAAATGGGGCATCAATGGAGACTTTCTTGTTACTGGAAGTTACGATCATATGACTATAAATAGCTTGCACCCCAAGCTATTGAGGTACACATTCATTCTCTACCTTAAACCCTACCTTTGTCAATATAGTTTATTCTCCATTCACCATACTAACTTTGGCATCGGAGCTTCCCCCCGTCGAACCCAAAGACGCCCCCACAGAGAAGAGAGTTGATCGAAAATCCATCCCTAGTTATCAATTGGTACGGTGAGCGTGGATTCCTAACCTAATAAGGATTTCGTTCACGTTTTAAACATGACAAGCGGAGGGTCTAATCCCTCCACAGGAACAGAAACACCATCCATAACACCATCAACTAATGTCACTACGAACGCTGGTCGCGTTGACCCTGATGCACCAACCGTGCATGGCGAAGGGAGTATGTCGCCTGACTCCTTCATTGAAATTTGTGCGGGATCCGTCGGAAGAGAGCATGGACCCGCCATGGAAAGTCGGCTAAGGTCTTACTTGATGATTCCTCCATTCACCCTTCGTCGTCCCCATCCGGCTCCTAGCCATCACAATGGCAGCATACTCTCATAGGACCCAATGCTCGTGATTCGTCGTTTTTTCTTTCTCACCCGGCGGACTCCACAGTTGTTGATCCAGTGCTCGCCAACACCCAACCGCCGTTGAATCGAAGGCTGTTTTTGGAGATACCAGAAGGGAGTCAAAGGAATGATTCGACTCTTCCTAGGGGCACCGCAAACCCCGGGATCACCATTGGCAGTCCGGAGGGTCGGAGGCGCAAGAAGCGTAAAAAAACACGTGGAATCATTCCTACTTACTCAAAACATACGTCACAGCAATGTTCAACGTCAATACTATGACACCTACTTACTCAAAACATTCCATCAAGTCATTGCTGGTCTGACCGATGCACTTACATGGATAGGCAAATCTTCAGCCTTCACAGTCAGTATGATCAGCGCAGCTGAGCTTAAAATACCTACCGAGGTCTCCGATAATGGAGTGGCTATTTTTGATGGTGTCAATGAAAGCGCCGATAGACTTAAAGCACTGTCCACAGAACTGACCAGAGCCATCCTAACCGACGCCTTTAGGATTCCTCCTCCCGATGCTGCCAAAACGGGGGAGAAAGAACAAGCGAGAACACAGCATGAGTCTAGTCAGTCCAAACAAAAGAGAAAGAAATAGATATAGGCTAGCTCAGTATAGGCTAAGTATGTAGTCTCTATGCCTGTCTTGAACTTTTGTTTGTAAACGCTGACTACCTATATGAAATATCAATACTTGCATCTTCTGTTCAAATTTTGATTTATGAATTGTTTTTTATGCGATGCTGTGTATTATGTCATTATGTATCTTCAATTGAAATCAGCTATGTTTAATGCTTATAAAATTTAATGATTGAACCCAAGCTGATAACATGTTTGACACTGACTTATATGCTTATATAATATTGTCTTATAAAACTCATTGAACAACAAATTACTCAGCGCTCTCTGAATGCTATAACTTCCGCTTAAATACTGAGTAAAATAGAATATGTTCCATGAGCTGACCTATATCTGAAAACTGACCTTAGACTTACTCGATTAAACCTTTAAATGTTTAGAGTAAAACTAAGTCAGTAGCTCAACCCTTACGGGGGAGTTTGCTAAGTTATATTAGGTCAACTATCATGGGGGAGCTCAATACTGAGTTCCTCGCTGAATAGTTTTGCCAACATCAAAATGGGGGAGTTTGTTGAAACACCTTTCCATATAATTTTGATTTGACAAAATTGTTTAAGTATAATTAAAAACATATTCTAAACACACTAGGTTTAAATGCTTTGATTTATTCTACTAATGTGTTTGTTCAATGTTGAGTTAAAAATTGCTTATAAGACATAAGGATTAAAAGGCCCAAGCTCAATACAAGAGTCAAAGCCCAAGTCAAACTGTTCAAGACAACTCGGCCCGCGAATGTCAAAACATTATCGTTGTGGACAAAACGCAACTCAGCGGAAGAAGGATCTAGAAGACCTTCAGGGAACAACTTCGGAACGAAGCTACTGAGTTGTTTCGACAAAGCGTACAAGACAGCAGCTGGCTAAGGAAAACTTCCAGACAAAGTGTTTCCACTTTGGGTAAAGTTCAGACGACACAGTATGCTGTCTAGTTGACATTACCATAAATGGAGAGACACTCTACCGAGCTGACCAAAAGCTGACCGAGGACAGAAGATACTCAAATCTGATTGGCCGAGAGCACTGAGCAAGTCAGGATGACAACGACAGGAAGCCGTTTCCCTCCAACGGTTATTTTGAAATTCGAAATGACCGATGCCTCAAGACGTCTCTATAAATAGTGCCATCAGAAGCTTCATTCAACACAGAACTTGATCAAGCCATTACGCTGACCAAATTTCTACGCAAGTTCTGCAAGCAAAAAGCAAAGCAATCTTACACTAAATTTCATATCTTTTGTGTAAAAGTCTAGAGTGATTATTCAATCATCTAAGGTGTCTTAGCAATCATTGTTTAGGACAAAACACTTATCATTTCTAGAGATTAGAAATGAGAGGCTGAGTACTCGGTTATAGTACTCAGTGAGAGATTAGGATTGAGTAGAGGTATAGAGGAAGGTACTCTTGTTATACTCAGTTGCTAAGATTGTAAAAGGTTTGAGGCTCTACCTTTAAAGAGCTCAGTAGAGGATTCGAAAGCTCGGAACGTGTTCCGGGGACAGGACGTAGGCTAAGAAGCCGAACCTGGATAAATCTGCTGAGTAACGTATTTCTTACCTTAAACTCCTTATATATATTGCTTGCTTAAATAACCAAAAACTGACCAAGTAAAGAGGTCAAGCTGAGTTGTGCGCATCAAACATCTGAGCTCAGGAATAGACTCTAAGTGCTATCTCCTGACTCAAGTCAAGAAACTGACCTAGTCACCAGTTGACTAAGCCATTATCTTGCTGTTTACTCAGCGCCGCTGTTAAAACCTTTTCTCTTAAGAAAAGAAGTCTTCCCTAAGTTACAAAAAGTTTAAATAGTTCCTAACCCCCCCCCCCCCCCCCTTGGAACTATACTTGTAACGTTATAAGGGACCAACACTTACTGCTTCACTCAGTTGGTCAATTGTACACTGAGAAGAGGAGGATACTAAGTCACGCGTATTGGTCAGCTCAGCATGAAGCTTGGTAAAGCAATCGTGAAGTTCAGCAGAGGTGGCAAACTCAGCATTGCCAGGTGCGCTTGATTTGGTCAGTTCTGCAGTCAACTTAGTAAAATATCCTTGAAGTTCAGCAGAAGTGGCATACCCTGGATTAACTTCTGATGGTTGTTGGAGTTTCCCTTCTAGCGAGTTCAGATGGTTTACCATTGTGAGAACCAGTTCAGTCAACTTTGTGATTTGGTCTTGCCTTGGTTGCTGAGTTTGGATGGTGGTTATTACACTTACTAGATCCTTGAGTCCTCTGAGTTCATTGAGAAGCTGAGTGATTCCAGGCAGTTGAGAGGACTCAGTATCAGAAGATCTAGCAGCATCAGCTTGAGGAGGGTTCAGTTCTTGAAGCAAGGACTGAGCAAAAGCAATGATACGGCGTCCTGACTCAGTAGCATGCAAGTACGTGAATTGAGCCGCATTTGTCTCAGAGGCTGGAATTGAGCTTGATGGTGGTGGAGGAGTGGGCTCTTTGCCAGATTGAGTACCTTGATTGGTACCTGGACTTTGATTGACTTCAGGAGCTGAGTCGTCAACATGCTGAGTTGGAGGTGGAGTTTGGGTAGTCATGTTGACCTGCTCATCTTGAATGGGTGAAGTTGAGGCAGGATTGGATCCATCTTGAGCAGCTTGGATTGGATCTTCAGGGGTTTTGGCTTGTTCCTCATCCTGAGTAACAGAGGCTTATTTTTGTACGGGATCTGCTGGAGGTGACTCAATCTCAGCATCATTCGAGAAATACTGGAACTGGATTTTGGAGAGGTCAGTTTCAATATCATCAACAGGAAAGTCGTCCATAAGATCAATTTGCTTTTATGCCTTCTTTTTGAGTCTCCGTCGTGTCGGAGCTTTTGGGGATGAAGGGTCAGCTGGAATACCTTCACTGGACTCAGTAGCAACTGTCTCCTCTTCTACATATGGATTCTCAAGTTGCTCAGCATGATCCTCAACAGCAACACTTTCTTCTTCTTCAACTCTCTGTTCAGCCTCATCCTGAGGTTGCTCAACATTTGTAGGTTTTTCCTGCTCAGTATGAACTTCTTCCTTAGCATGAGTTTCAGTTTCCCTTTCTTTCTCAGCTTGTTGCTCAGCTTCTTTCTCAGCTTCTTTTTCGAGGTCAGTTCCATGACCGTCAGAGACAGCCCAATCTAAGGGATCAGCTTCAACTGTCTTTAAGGTATTAACCTTCTTCCTTTTCATCAAGGGGGATTCTGGAGTTTCCTCTTCTTCATCTTCAGGCCCTTCTGGCCTCTTTCTCTTCTCTGCTGACTCAGCTTTTTCCTTAGCCTTATCAGCTTTAACTTTTTCTTGAGACAACAGCCTCACTTTCTTTGGGACATCGTGAATGTCTTTAGAGCAAGTTTCAAGAGCCTTCCTCTTCTTCTTCTTCTTCTTCTCAGGCTGAGCTGTGTTAGGTGACTCAGCATGAGCCTCTACTTCTTTTTCAGGCTCATTTTCAAGCTCAACTTCTAGTTGCTCAGCTTCTTCATTTTCCTCACCATCTCCAACTTCTTCATAGCCTTTCAAGGGTTGATTATACAACAATCCATCCAGTAGAACTGCAGTGATTTCACTCCCCAAGCTACTTGTTTCATTTATCGTCTCGATCTGCTTGTCCTCGAGACTTTTTGTGATCAGAGAGCCCAAACGGAGTTTCTTACCACCTCGTTGAAGAGCTCCAACTAAGAAGACGGGAAGATTGAGCGGAGTGTAGGTCAGCATGTGCCATATGAAGCACTGCTCAAAGTTAGAGGCGGATGAAGCTGAGCTGAGTTTGGGGAAGATGAAGCTGGTCAGCATGTAGTGAGCCATCTTCTGTTCTTTTCCCATACATGTGCTGGGTATTTCACCTTTATGATCCTTGGGTTTACAGAACCCCTTGATCTTCTCAAGCTTTTCTTTTGGCACCTTCTCCTTTATTGTCCTAAATTCTATTCCTTCGTCTGGTAAATCTAGTAAGGTAGCTAGATAGGCAGGGGTTATTGTGATCTTCTGACCTTTGATCGTGGTTTCCAAATAATCGAAATCATCTTCATCAACATATAGATTCGAATAGAATTCCCGTACTAACCTAGGGTAGGTTGTTCCTGAGAGAGAGAAGAGACCAGTCCATTTGTTCTTCTCGATCCAGTCACAGAACGGTTTCTCAGAGGTGACGAATCCTGGAGAGAACCATCTGCATTTCAGAACCTCCAAATTGTTGACCTTCTTATGGACTTTGATCATATTTCGCTCTATTTGCTTCGAAGGACCGGCGGGGTCAGCTTGAGTGGGTTTGCCAGAGGTTTGGCCAGGCTGAGTGGTGAGGTTTGGGATTTCGTTCTTGCCGGAAGCCATTGTTACCGAGGAAGGTTCTTAAGATTTAGGGAGAGAGGAGAATTAGATTTCAGAGGATCGTAAGCGTAAAGAGGAATGAGTGGGGATCCTTCCGCTACTTATAGAGTTTTTAGTCATTAATGAACTAGCCGTTTTCATCTTGGGACTCTAATCGATAAAGATTCTGCCATTTATGACAGGTTCGGCGCATGGGTATTCATCATTACTTGCGTTTTCCTAGGTATGATTTGTTACACGTGTCATTTTTTATCGGTGCAAGTGGGCATTTACTCAGTTTGCCAGAATATGAATCGTTTATGATACTGAGTATTTAATTCTACGTAGATGGATTTCCTATCTCTAGTAACTCAACATACGTTCATCACACAACATGTACATTCACTCAGCATAAGGTGATTACTCAATATGTTTATCTACTCAGCACAGAATATTTACTCAGCATTTGTATCTACTCAGCATAGACTATTAAGTTCAATGTGCAGTAGTTACTAGATTAATATCAGTCAGCATGACAATCACTCAACATTTATTCAAATACTTAGAATTATTGAAGAGGATTAGACATACCGATAGCTTCCCTTAGTATGTTAAATTGTTCACGAGCAAAAGGCTTGGTGAAGATATCTGCAAGTTGTTCATTTGTTGATACATAAGTCAGCTTGATCTCACCCTTTAGTACGTGATCTCTGATGAAGTGATGCCTTATGCTGACATGCTTCATCCTGCTGTGTTGAATAGGATTCTTGGATAGATCAATGGCACTTTTGTTGTCACATTTGATCTCTATTGTCTCAGTTCTTACTCCATAATCCTCAAGCTGTTGCTTTATCCATAGGACTTGAGCTACACAGCTTCCAGCAGCAACGTACTCAGCTTCAGTTGTAGACAGAGCAACTGATGACTGTTTTTTGCTGAACCAAGATACTAGACAGCTTCCAAGGAAATGGCATCCCCCTGAAGTACTCTTACGTTGTAGCTTATCCCGTCCATAGTCAGCATCAGTGTATCCTATGAGTGTGAAGTCATTTGAGGCTGGATACCATAAACCTGCATCAACTGAGCTCTGCAAATATCTAAAAATTCTTTTTACAGCAATTAAGTGAGATTCCCTTGGGTCGGCTTAATATCTTGCACAATAACATACTGAGTACTGTATATCAGGTCTACTAGCAGTGAGATAAAGTAAGGAGCCTATCATACCTCGATAAAGTTTACTATCTATTGACTTACTTTTCTCATCTTTGCATAAGACAGTATCAGTACCCATAGGGGTTGATATGGGCTTACAATCTTCCATATCAAATTTCTTTAGCATCTCCTTGGTGTACTTGGACTGACTAATGAAGATGCCGTTCTTTCCTTGCTTGATCTGAAGTCCAAGGAAGAAGCTGAGTTCTCCCATCATAGACATTTCGAACTCAGTCTGCATCTGTTTGCTAAACTCTTGACACAGAGATTCGTCAGTAGCACCAAATATTATGTCATCTACATAGATTTGTGCAAGTAGGGTATGTTTACCCTTTTTCTTAATGAACAAGGTTGTGTCAGCTTTTCCTCTGACATAATTCCTGGTCAGCAGGAAGTTGGTCAACCTTTCATACCAAGCTCTTGGAGCTTGCTTCAGGCCATATAAGGCCTTCTTGAGTTTATAAACGTGGTTTGGAAATTTTGGATCTTCAAAGCCCGGAGGTTGATTAACATATACCTCCTCGTTTATAAAGCCATTAAGAAATGCACTTTTAACATCCATTTGATACAATTTAAAGTTCATGAAACTAGCATATGCACACAATATACGTATAGCTTCTAACCTAGCAACTGGTGCAAAGGTTTCACCATAATCAATGCCCTCTTGCTGACTATAGCCTTGGGCTACAAGTCGAGCTTTGTTCCTAATTACATTTCCATGCTCATCTAGTTTGTTTCTAAAAACCCACTTAGTTCCTATGGATTTTTGATTCCTAGGTTTAGGTACTAAATCCCATACCTCATTTCTCGTGAATTGATCAAGCTCCTCTTGCATGGCATTAATCCAATACTCATCATGCTCAGCATCAGCAAAGTTTTTTGGTTCATGGACTGAAACGAACGCGACGTTGCTAAGAAACTTCCTAAGCTGATCTCTAGTCATTACTTTATTGTTTGCATCATCAAGGATGGACTCTTCTGAATGTCCTCTTGGAATTTTTATCTCCTTGGGTAATGTTGAGTTGTTTGGAACAGGTGTTTCTACAATCTCTGCAGGGACAGATTGGTCAGCAAAGGTAATTTCAGTTTCGATTTTACCTTTGGTCAGTTCTTGTACTGGTGACTCAGTATGTCCATTCTGGTCAGCAGGAGCTGAGTTGGGTTCTTTCTCTGTGTGTTGAGTTGTTCTTCCTGCAGGGTCAGTTTCATCAAAATCTACATGGACTGACTCTTCTACTACCTGAGTCCTTTTATTATAAATTCTATATGCTTTACTGTTTGTTGAGTATCCCAAAAAGATCGCTTCGTCAGCTTTGGCATCAAACTTTGCCAGATTATCCTTAGTGTTGAGTATAAAGCATTTACACCCAAAGGCACGAAAGTATCCAATATTGGGCTTTCGTCCTTTCCAAAGTTCATAAGGGGTTTTCTTTAATATAGGTCTTACCAATGCCCTATTCAATATATAACATGCTGTATTGACAACTTCTCCCCAAAAATACTTTGGAAGCCTATTTTCACTCAGCATTGTCCTAGCAATTTCTACTATTATCCTATTCTTCCTTTCAACAACTCCATTCTGTTGAGGAGTTCTAGGGGCAGAGAAATTGTGGTCAATACCATTAGTTTCACAGAATTCATCAAACAATTGGTTTTTGAATTCTCCACCATTATCACTTCTAATGTGAGCTACTCTTAGGTCTTTGTCATTTTCAAGCCTTTTGACTAATGTGGTAAACATCTCAAATGTTTCATCTTTGCTACTCAGCAAGATGACCCAAGTATACCTAGAGAAATCATCTACAATAACTAAGGAAAATTTCTTACCTCCCATGCTGAGTGGCTGGATAGGTCCGAAAAGATCCAAATGTAGTAATTCCAATGGTCTTTTGGTTGAGACAACCTTTTTGCTATGAAATGATTTTTTAATTTGTTTACCTTGCTGACAAGCATTACACAGTTGATCTTTTTCATACTTTAATTTGGGTAATCCCTCAACTAATTGCTTTCTAGCTAGTTTGGCAAGGAGGTCCATGCTGACATGCCCAAGTCTCCTATGCCATAGCCATGAGTTGTCCTCTTTTGACACTAAGCATATACTTTTTGAAAATTGTTCTTCCAAACTCAACATGTAAACATTTTCTACACGAGGGGCTGTTAAAATCAAATCATTTTTTTCCCTCGAGTATCTGACACTTAGTATCATCAAATATAACCTTCCTTCCACTCTTGCAAAGTTGAGCTACGCTTAGAAGATTATACTTGAGACCTTTAACTAGGGAGACTGACTCAATTTTAGGGTTACCTCCGATAGTTCCTGAGCCAACTATCTTGCCCTTCTTGTTGTCTCCAAAGCTTACACTACCTCCTCGTTTAAGCTCTAGTGTGATGAACTGAGTTTCATCACCTGTCATGTGTCTTGAGCATGTGCTGTCTATATACCAGAGTTTTGATTTCTCCACGCATGTCAAGCTGACCTGCATTTTAAACTATTCGTTTTTAGGTACCCAATTCTTTTTGGGTCCTTTCTTGTTAGTGTAAACAGGTGCAAAGTCGTATTTTAACTTGTGACGACATACATTTGTAGTATGGCCACTTTTACCACAAAAGCCACATATAGTTACCCTTTGAGGGCGATGTTGAGTGTGGTCAGCATTGTTGTGCTGAGCATGCCAGCATACCTTGGTAGTATGACCTTTCTTACCATAGAAGTCACATTGGACAGTCTGTTTGTTATGCCAGCACACAGCTTTTGTGTGTCCTTTCTTCCCACAACAGCTACATTGAGTAAACTGTTTATACTGACCAGTACCTGAGTACTCAGCATGGGGTTTATTCTTAGTTGAACCTTTTATTTGGTTTTGGAAAGTTGTGACATCCTTTCTAAGTTTCTTTGACTCAGTTTGAACCTCCATGACAAACTTATGTAAGATTTGCATGTTCATATGTAAATCTGAGTTGTCCTGGAGGAGATATCGGAGGTCACTTAGCTTGACCTCCTCAATCTCGTCACAGCGCCTGCTGAGTGCTTTAATCCTTTTGTTACACTTCTTAGTTAGTGTATATAAGTCACTCAGGGCATTTACCATTTCGTTTCTAAGAAAAAGTAAGGATGTTACCTCATTGTTGTTTTCCTCCTGCTCAGAATCTCCAGACAGGTCAGCTTGCTCAGATTGAGATTGGTCAGCTCCATCATCTGCCATGAAACATATGTTAGCTGTTTCATTTTGCTCAGCTTCAGATGATGTTGACTCATCACTGTCACTCCACATGGCCACCATTGCCTTTTTGCTTCCATTCTTATCTTTCTTCAGATTAGGACAGCTTGACTTAATATGCCCAGTTTGATGGCATTCATAACATGTGACAGGCTTGGAGCTGTCCTTTTTGTATCTGGTGTCACTGGACTCAGCTTTATATCTGTCTCCTCTCTTGTATGGCCGTTTACTATTTCTTTCATTTCTTCTGAACAACTTTTTCATTTTTCTAGTAAACATGGCCATTTCCTCATCATCAGTTGACTCACCTTCTATGGAGTCAGCTTTCATCACTAGTGAATTCTGTTTCTTATCCTCAGATTTTTCTTTAGCTTCAAAGTTTTTCATGGAGATTTCATGGGTCAGCAAGGAACCGATCAGCTCATCATATTTGTATGTGGTCAGGTCCTGAGCTTCCTCTACAGCTGTCTTCTTGGCTTGCCAGCTTTTAGGAAGACTTCGTAAGATCTTCTTCACTTGTTCTTCTTCAGTGAAATTCTTACCGAGTCTTTTAAGCTCATTTATTATGTTGGTGAACCTGGCATTCATTGATGAGATGTCCTCATTGTCAGCCATCTCGAATAGCTCATACAATCGCATGTGTTGGTTCACTTTGGATTCCTTGACCTTGCTGGTGCCTTCATAAGTTACTTCCAGCTTTTTCCAGATCTCCTGTGCTGACTCACAACCTGAAATCTTATTGTATTATGCAGCATCTAGAGCACAGTGAAGCATATTGATAGCCGAAGCATTATTTTGTAATTTTCTGAGGTCATCCTCTGTTCCAAAGGGGGGGTTAGGAACTAATGTAACTTTTTCGCTTTTAATTATGCTGACTTAATGTTATTTTAAGAGTTTGATAATTCAGCGTGTTGGTCAACACGGGTGTTTGATTAGTCAGACAGTTTTAGTTCTATGATGACTAAGACTGCTTGACTTGAGAGTTGGGAATTGACACTTGAAAGGTCAGTTTCCAACTTAGCACTCAGATTTACTCAGTTTCAGTTTTAACAATTTATAAGCTGAGTAAATACAACAAGCAACACATGCACATATATATATATATTGAGAGAGAGGGTTTAGAAGTTACTCAGCACGACTTATCCTGGTTCGGCCTCTCTGCCTACGTCCAGTCCCCAGTTCCTCCTGGGATTTTCAATCCAATACTGAGCTCTTTCAAGGTAGAGCACAAACCCTTTACAAAGAAGTGAGTATGCAAGAGTACGTCCTCTATTCGTCTACTCAGCTCCTACTAAGCACTACAACCCAGCACTTAGATTTTTCTACCACTGAATACTTACAACCAAGTACTCAGCTCAACACTCTCAATATTCCTATTGATCACACACTTGTTCTTTTTCAACTAAAGAACACCTTAGATGATTACAAAACAATCAATCTAGCATTTACACAGAGAATAGAAAAATTGGTGTAAGATCTTTTTGTATTTGAGTGCTTTCAGAACTTTTTCTCTTGTATTTTTCTTTTGATACTTGAGCAATGATCCAAGGTTCTTGATTGTCCTTTTATAGAAGGAAATCTGCAGATTGGATCGTTTGAATTGTTTTAGCCGTTAACACCAAAACGACTCTTTTGGGGGACAGATTCTGGTCAGCTTCAGTCTGTTCCGCCATTCCCTTCCTCTGTTTTCTTCAGACGTCGGGTTTTGTCTTCTTGCATCAGACTTGTCTTTTTGTGTCAGTTGTCTTTTACCAATAATCCACAGACCCATGATTCTTGGAATTAGTCTTCTGTGTGCTTTCGAGGCTTCAATTATTGGTGCAGAAGATTGACAGACTTTGTCCTTTAGTAAACGGATCCTTCATGCTGTCCTGACTGTTACTCAGCTTCATTCGTTATCTCCGAATGTTCTACTTCCATGCTGAGTTCTTTCTTAGTCATCTTCGTTCTGTTTGTATAACTCTGAAGGATTCTTCTAATATAGTCAGCTTCGTTCTGGCGACTTTAAAGGAAGTTTCTGATGCTAAGTTTTACTCCACTCAGCTTCTTATTCTTTCATGCTGAGTTCCGTTTCACTCAGCTTTGGCTTATGCTGACGTTTAACCTGTTTAACTTTATATATATATTTTTGCACTCAATACTGAACAAACACATTAGTACAATTAAATCAAAGCATTAAATTTAATTGCCTCTTAATCATGGATGATTTTGTCAAATCCAAATCTTGTGGAAAGGTGTTTCAACAAGATCAGCTTTCTGTCTCGACAGAAAACACCGTTACATGCAAGTCTCAACAGTAATATGCCAACCCCTATAACATATTACTTGACTTGGGTTGATTTTAAGTCTATTGGTCTATTATAAAGTATAGTCTCACTTCATGCTTGTATGAACACTTTATAACTACTTAAATAAACTCAGGATTACTTTCTTTATGAAAGATTTGTGCCTTTATATATAGTTACATTTTAATGCTATATATCTGATTAAAACAAATGATTAAATAAACAATTTATTCATTAATATTTATATCCTAAAACAATTGTCTTTAGGATACTAAACTCCAACAAATTGTCTATGAGCATAGCTGTAGAATTGTTGCACAGCTAGGCTGGTGTTTGCCTTTGTGCTCATGAGTGAGACCCATGTGTACCTGCTATAGTCATCGAGTATAGTTAGAAAGTAGTGTTTGTCGGAATAAGATTCCTTGACCGGGCCCCAGATGTCTACGTGAATGATGTCAAAAATAGCTTTAGCAATGCTACTACTTAGTGGAAAAGAAGCCTTTTTTTGCTTAGCTCGTTGACATATGTCACAAGGTGTGTTTTTTATTGAATTGAAATCATTACATTGCAAATGAAGGCCTTGCAACCTCTCATGAGAGGGATGGCCGAAACATAAATGCCATAAACTAGCCTTAATTGAAAAAGTAGAATGAGCATTCGCTATGCTAGGGGTAGGATGCTCTAAGTAGTATAGACCCTCATGTTCCTTAGCCCAACCAATCTTCGTCCAATTTCTGGTATCCTGTATCACGCACATTGACCCGGTTATAATCATACACATTTTGCTAGTGTCAAGCAATTTACTGGTTGATATCAAGTTGTAATCAAAATTTGGAATACACAATGCATGGTATAAAATGAGTTCTGAGCTTAGCGGTACTGTGCCAATGTACTCTGCCTTGACTCTGTCCCCATTGGGTAAGTTTATCCAGCAATTGTCAATTTTGGTATATGAATCATAAAACTTGACATTGCATATGATTGGTCAGTTGCTCCGAATCTATGATCCAGTATGGCTTTAGGAAGTTACCAGAAATATTGTTTAGGGTCTTACCAGGGTTGTTGCCCTTTGCAAAAGTGTTAATGCTGCTGCTGGTTGCTGGGGATTTGCCTGAGCAGGGCTGCGAAAGTAAAGCAACAAGTGTCTGATATTGTTCTTTGGTGAGTGTGAATGAGTCTGGTCCTGTTTGTCTGTCATCCTCTTCGCCTGAGTCCCCATTATCTCTGCCTTGACATGTCGTTCCATTTGCCTTGTGTTGGGTGTTTTTGTAATTGTTTCCCTTGTTCCTATTGCCATAACTTGGAGGGTAGTCGTGCTTTTTAAAGCAAATATCCTCCGTATGTCCTGTATTTCCACAAAATGTGCAAAGTGATGAACTTTTGTTTGCATTTTTGCGGTTTGCATACCGTGGGTTGTTGTTTCGATTGTTGTTGGGTCTATTTTGTGTATTTGCAAAACCAGCGAATGGTGTACTCTCACTTCCTTCTCCATTTTTGGCAGGCGCAAGGCCGAACTGGCGTTCGTGTTGAATGGACAATGCATAAACTTTGTTGAGTGAGGGAAGTGGCTCGACGAGGAGGATCTGGGAACACACGGTGGAGTAGGACTCATTCAGTCCCTGCAGAAAGGTTATCACTTGATCTGCCTCCTACTGATCACGCAAGATCTTGAAGGCTCCGCAACTACAAGCAACTCGACAGGTACACTTGGGCATGGGCCGTAGGTTCAATAGTTCATCATAAAGTATCTTCAAGTTTGTGTAATATTCAGTAACGTTGCCGTTTCCTTGTTTCAGGCTGTGAATCTCTCGTCGGAGTTCCAAGATTCTTAACGAATCTGCTTGAGCGAAACGTTCCTTCAAATCGGCCAAGATTTGATCCGCCTTATCCAGCCACATGATGCTCCGAGCTATGGAGGGAGAGATGGCATGGTGTATCCACGATATAACCATATTGTTGCATCTCTCCCACTAATTGTACATGGCGTCTTCCAAGGCGGGTGCCCTGATGGTTCCGTCAACAAAGGAAAACTTGTTTTTGGACATTAGAGCAACCTTGACGGCACGTGACCACTGATGATAGTTAGGTCCGGTAAGCGCTTGTGAGACAATGGATAAGGCCGGGGTCTCATTTGGTGGAAGATGATAGGGGCTGCTGGAATTGATTATAGGGGCAGCCATTGACACTCACTTTTGGGAAAAATCAGAGATGCTCTGATACCATATTAAATTGAATGAGGTAAAAGCAAAGCTTTTGAAATTAATATTCTCATTGAAAAATAATTAAAGAGTATTTACATTCTTATATTGTCTGTAGGTGTGCTCAACAAGAAATGCAAGTAAAAAGGACAGGAGCCAAGTGGCACAAAGAGGACCATTGATCAAGTAGTACTATGATCAATGGTTGTGATGAGAAGGGCTTCACTCCCCTATGATGTGGTGTAGCTAGTGCATGTGGACCTCTTCTAGAATCCCTTATTGCTGGTAAATGACTGAAATACCCCTAGGATATTCAAGTGACTTAAACGTGTGATGAAAGGAGACTTAAAGTCTTCTGTACTTGATTATATCGAAAAAGAGAGGTTCAGTTGAACCAAAAACTCTTCCAAAGCTTCTTGACTCTTCGTTTTTCCCCTTCCTCATTCTGTGCTTGTGTTCTTGATTATTAGGAGCAGAAAACTTCATTTTGTTTGAACTTTGCTCTGTATTATACACAGTTACAAACAATTTACCAAAATGTTAACAACTAAATCTGTCATATATAAGTTAATCATTAAAAAAAAGTCAACGTTTCTAAAATGTTTATTATTATACCAACACAGTTATAAACGATCTAAAATGCATGAATTGTTGTAGGTTATAACCAAATTTGTTTAGATCGCCCAATATGAAATTTAAATAACTGTTAAATTAGTATGTTCAAGTTTTCCGTCAGATATGGGTAAGTTTGGTATTGCTTGAAAACATTACGGGTAAATTTGTATCATTTTATCCGCTAGATGTAAATCTGCATTTTTCAAGAACGATAAGACAACCTAATTATATATCTAAATTTATTTACCGTTTGATGTCATGAACTTATTATGGGACATTTAAACTTGTCAATTCGGGATCTCCAACACTTTTATTATTAACATGTTATGGAATGTGTTTAATTGAAAGCTTGACTCAACTGTGTCAATATATATCAACATTAAAGTCTATCAAATCAGCAAATAAGAGTACAGAGGTTCAAAATTAACATGTTTTGACTTGTGTTATAGTTTTAAACTTCTCAGTTTTAGACCTTTGGCGCGGACGTGTTATGGATTGTGTTTAGTTGAAAGTTTAACTCTATGAAACCGGGTTTTGCTGGAAAGCTTTTACTTGATATCAATATATTAAAATCTAGGGTAATTAATTTATTAGTCCCTATATTTTGATAAAATACATTATTTAGTCCCTATATTTTCAAAAACACACGGTAAGATCTTTAACTTTTTTCTCGATGAACTATTTAGTCCATGTATTTTCAAAAACACACGGTAAGATCCCTAACCATTTTCTCGATGAACTGTTTAGTCCCTAACGTTTTTCTTGGTGAACTGTTTAGTCCCTGCCGTTAGACTCTCATGAAGATTCTGTTAGTCAATTTGGATTAGCAGAAATATCTTTCGGCATCACTGAAGCAGTTGGCAGTAAACATGACTTGAGAATATGGAGGAAATTAAACTCACCATTGAGAGTAAGAGGATTTCCACCTTCAATTCTAACAGGAAGAGTAAGCGAGAGAGATTTGAGTTGATTTCTACCTTCAATTCAAACATGAAGAGTGAGAATGAGTGATTCGATTATGGGTTAGGGATTCAATCATTTCTCCATTTTTTTGTGAGCGCGAGTTGTGAGAGAAAGACATAGAGGTGTGAATTGTTTTTTACTGATAAATAGTAAAGGGTAATTTAGTCATTTCTGAATTCATAAACGTTAAAAAATCTAACAAACAGACGGAAGGACTAAACAGTTCACTGAGAAAAAGGTTAGGGACCTTACCGTGTGTTTTTGAAAATACAGGGACTAAACAGTGTGTTTTATCAAAATATAGGGACTAATAAATTAATTACCCTAAAATCTACCAAATAAGTAAATAAGGTCATTTTTTTTGTCATGGAGCCGCCCCTTCTGGCTGTCTTGTTCTCGTGGTTTCGTCACTTTTAAAAGGTCATTTTGCCCCTTGTCGGTTTTTCGTTAGCCCCAAACTTATCTAAAGTGAAATGTTATTTACCTAAATTTGTTTAAAGTGTTATATTTACCCCTCTAAACTTGCTTACAATAATCTATTATTAACCAAAACTTCCTTAGGATGATATAGTTTTTAATTTATTAAAAGCCCGACAGGCCCGGCCCGTACCCGGTCCAGCCCGGCCCATGCCCATGTTTATATTCTACTATGTGGTTTTAGATGGTTAATCATGTGAGTTTATGCATACATTATATAAATTCATGGAACTATCAATTTAAAAACCAAGTTTCAAGGGCTCCTAATTTATTAAACCTACTATAAATAATATTTTAATTATCTTATTTATCCGCAATAATTTTTCATAAATTACAAGATTTTTTTTTGTGTAACTTTTAATTCGTAAACTCAAATATCTATATAATAGAATCAATGTTATCAGAACCAGACATGATATTAAACCGAATTTATAATTGGGTCACGGGTCATTTGGTCGGACCAGATGGCTCGGATTGGTCGAATCGGATGACGTAATAAATAAATAATATTTATATATATTAAATATATATAACTAATTTAAAATTATTTTTATAAATGATATATATCCAAAACAAATTATAAACAACTTTTGGTTTGTTATTTTTTGTCAACTTCGGACTTAAATATATAAAGGATAAATGAAGTTTAGAATAACTTGAAATATGTCAATGTATTCTATGTCGTGAGATCTTTTTAACGGTAAATTATAACTCAAAACGGACAAGTGGTGAATGAGAAATTGATGTTCAAAATGAACCACTTGAAATGGTTTGAAAGAAGATAAAAGTAAATTAAGCATTCTCATCCCACATAGAAAAGAAATGAGAATCTTAGCTAGTTTATAAGTAAATGGCCTTTATAAGCCTTTAACAAATTACTAGGGAAAATGCTCTCTCACGCGCAGGGGTGCACACGAATCATCATCGGGTTAGGGGTGCATCCGCACGACGTGGGTGACGATGGGATCGCTTAGACTGGCCCCTTTTGTTAAAATATGAAGATTTTAATTACAAAATAATTTAATATTAAAAAAATTAATTAAATTCCAGAAAACCGGGGTTGCACCGGTTTCCGGTTCGACCGCCGATTTCTAGTCCAACTCTGGTTTCCAGTAGTTTTCTAAAGGTCCATCGAACCAGTCAAACTCGGACCGGATTTCGTTTCGGTTCTCGGTCGAACTGGTCGGACCGGCCAGCCCGATCCGAGTTTGATAACATTGAATAGAATAGGTATTCCAATCCAAAATTGTTCTTATTATTCTTAGATTTTGAAATAAAAAATAAAATCTTAAGTATGGTATTCAAAATAACAACAATTCTATTCTAAAAAAAATTGGTTAATTACAACTAGATGCTATGTAGTTACATGGATTTGCAGATAGGTACATGTGGTATTTTTGGTTACAAGCACAATCCTGTGGTTTGTAAAATTTTGCATTTTTTTTTATTTTGTCAAATTTGGTAGATAACGACTTCAAAATGAAAATTGTTTAGTATCATATTTACTATGAAACCATATTTTTTATTTTTCAAAATCATCATTGTAGGAGTTTTGTCTTTCCAAAAATTAATTTTCTCTCTCATAAAAAAACGTATAAATAACCCTAAATCTAAAAAGTTGAAGAATTAAAGTTGTTTAAAATATCATTAAACTCTTCAAAAAATTTATTTTGAGATCGTTATCGATCAAATTAGGCAAAATAAAAAAATCAAAATTTTAAAAATCACATAATTGCGTTTGTAACAAAAAAAAATACCATAAATATCTATTTATAGTTTCAAAAAAAATATCCATTTATAAATTTGTATAACTATTAAATCAAAAAAAAATTCTCCTCTCCTACTCTTTTTTCGGGGCTTGTGTTTTTTGGATTCGGATCCTCTCATGTTGATTAAAAATAGCAGAGGACATGTTCATTTAATCCACACCATTAGTTAAATTTTAAGGGTTCAGATTTTATTTAACCATAATTAATCAATTTTTATCTTAAAAGTGAAAAACTAACAGGTCTCAATTTAAGTTAAAAATATTTTACCGTAAAACTCACCCCACTCATACCTCTTCCATTTAATTAATTAGGTTTTATTTTGGCTTAATACATCATTTGCCCTCTGAATTTGTCCAAAAAGTTTAATTGACCCCATAAACTTTTAAAGTGTCCCGATAGTCCTCTCAACTTGCATAAAATGTTCAGTTAGCCCTTTGAACTTGCGTAAATTGTAATCAATTGATCACCCGGTCACAAAAAAAAAGTAAGTTAAATGCCGAAAATGTATTGCACGCATCTTAAAGAAAGTAAAACGACCAAAATTGGGGTATACGGTTCTAATATTAGAGAAGACAAGTTATATAGTTGAACAATCAATAACTTTCTTTTTAATCTATTTTTGAATTATATGTAATAACATTCTAAGATGCGTGCAATACATCTTCCGCATTTAACTTACTTTTTTGCAAGCGAGTGATCAATTGATTACAATTTACGCAAATTCAAGGGGCTAACTGAACATTTTATGTAAGTTGAGGGGACTATCGGGACACTTTGAAAGTTCAGGAGACCAATCAAACTTTTTGGACAAGTTTAGAGGACAAATGATGTATTAAGCCAAAATAAAAACTAATTAATTAAATGGAAAAAAGATGAGTGGGGGTGAGTTTTACGGTAAAATATTTTTAACTTAAATTGAGACTTATTAGTTTTTCATTTTTAAGATAAAAACTAATTAATTATGATTAAATAAAACCTGAACCCTTAAAATTTAACTAATGGTTTGGATTAAATGAACAGGTCCTCTCCTGTTTTTAATCAACAGGAGAGGATCCGAATCCGTGTTTTTTACCCCTAATTGGAAAATAAGCTAATTCTCTACTTTGTTTTTTATTGAATAAATTTTTTATTGATCTACTATAGGATATATAGATTTTGTAGTTTTTTCTTTATTTGTAGTTTTTTATTCTTTCTTCCTTTACATGTGGTTATGATTTATCTCCTCATGTTTTCCTTCGAGGAAAAACATAAAAGTTGCGTCTATCATCGCATAAATATGGCTCATTGAAAGATCATGAAGTCATTTTTGGAGAAAATGACTATGAAGTCGATTCTAGATGGAGCGTATTTCTCGTTTTTGTGTCAAAAACAATTTCAAACATTGTCTACTATAATTATATCACGATCTATAATATTGAAAATGCAGATTCAACCTTCTTTAATCTGCTTCTGAATCGTAATTTTTTAATTACTTAAACTTTGGTCTGATAGAAAAAATTGAATTTACCATAAATTGTCAATTTTGAATGTGGTATATATAAATCACATTATGAGATCGAGATATAAAAGATATATAAGTATAAATATATAGTTTAAACCTTTATAAATACATGTGTATGGTTTCAGTTAAAGGATAAATCAATATTTTTTTTTTGTAAAAACTTATTTATGATTTTGTTAATTTGAAAAAAAAAAGTCATGTCTTATATGGGATAATTTGCAAAATTAGTTTTTTAATTGATTTAAATTGTTTTTGAGTAAATAGTCATAACAATAATTTTGATAAAATTTATGAGTTTGTAATCTGCAATACCATTTATTTCTATTTGCAAGTTTTTAAACCACGCAAATTATGTTTATAAAAAAAAACAAACCATGAGTTTTTTTTTTAATTTACCCTATTATATGTTATATACAATATCAATTTGAAAAACTATGTGTGTTATGGGAAAAAATTGTTGAGATGCAAGTATGAGTTAGTTGGTGTTAAAAGTCCAACATTGGAAGATTGTGAGATTGGTGAATGGTATATAATTGGGAAGGATCCATTAACCCACTACCTTAAGGTTTTGGGTTAAGTGTGGTGTCAAGCCCATTACTATATCCATTCACAAGGCTCAAAGTTTCTCCCTAATCGTAAAAAGGCTCCCGGATTCCCCAACAAAAATATGGTTCATGTTTCTCGTATTTCTTATGTTTTTCGTGAAGACAATGCGGTTAGTGATTTTGTTGTTACGACAACTCACTTCCAATGGTGGAGTTTGTTTCCAGATTTCTCCTATGCTTTTGTTTTTGAGAATATTAGGATGGCAACGTGTAGGGTACCCGCGGGTAGTATCAATCTCAAATCCTTACCCGTTTATTTTTTAATTATCCGTATCCGTCTTATTATCCTAACGGATATACTTTTTGCATCTCATACCCTTCCCATTTAATTTGCGGGTACCCCGGGTACCCTTATCCTTTAAGAATTAATAAATAAGATAAAAAATATTACAAATTTAACAAAAATATAAATTTAATAAAATCATCCATCTAAAAATTGAACCTTAATCAATAAAAATAAAGTAGCTTAGTGATATCGCTCAATGGTTGAAAACAAAAGGTTGAGGTTCAAATCTCACATCTTACCTCTAAAAAACAATAATATTTTTATTATATAAAAGAGTTATGACAGGTAACGGGTACCGTGTACCCTGGGGGTATTCTCATTACTCTAACGGGTAATGATTTTGATTTTATACCCATCTCAAGTACGGGTAGTTCCATTAGAATCGGGTCTCATCGGGTACCCGTGGGTATTAGTATCTGTTGCTATCCCTAAATAGGACGGATTTGAAAACCAATTTTTGGTCTAACTTCTAACTCCATATTAAATGTTTTATAATGGCCATTATGGCCTTAGTTGAGTCTCAATCGAACCAACACAAAACGTGTCAATAATCTCAAGCAAGCAAAGTGTCCCACTTTTCTTTTAATCATGGAAATTAGGTCATTAATAGCCTTCCTTGAAACCTAAAATTACAAATGTCTTTCTCCAAACCAAACTGGTAATATGATTTCTAACTTTTAATATTTTTACCCTATTATTTTTAAAGTTACATGATTTATATACACATTATACGAATCCAATATTATATTAGCGGGTTAAGAATTTGTTAAATATATTTAAATTTTGTCATTCGTTTAGCTGGTTAGGATTAACCCGTTAATCCAAAAATGATATAAATATTTAAAAATATTACTATATCATCTTAATGTCACAAATAACAGAGGTAATAAAATTACATACATACGATCCGTAAATACAATATAAACGGAAACTAACCAAATAGAGTCAACATGATTACGAAACAATATTTTTGGATTGGATTAAAGTAACCCATTTGATACTATTCTGATGATTGTCACCCCTACCACCAAGTAATTCTAAGTGGATATCCATTGTGTACTACGGAAGGTAACTTAAGTTATACTATACCTAGACTAATACCGTGTTGAGGTATTATCAAACTCTCTTATATAAAAATAGACATCTTCCAAAAAAGTGTTTAAAGTATTAACCCGAGATCTCTTATTTAAACAGTCAGTTAAGTAGTTTTCACTCGGAACACCAACAATATATTTGATTGAGGCACCAATATCAAACTCGAGATCATTTACTTAAACGACGGATTGAGTCGTTTTCACTATAAGATGGTATAGTTAATAGGTACCCAAGCATGTAGGGCTTTATAAATAATAGTAAAATGATAGGTAAATGGACCCTCCTACTATCTAGCTAGCTAGGATTAAAGTAGCTGCTGGCTCAGTATAGAAAAGGATGGAAAGTGGGCACATTCATAAGTGTACCAAAATGGCATCTTCTCCATATTTTATAGTGTTAGTACATGAAATGTATTGCAATAGGTGGATGCTGGATTTGGCATTATATATCTCTAGATTCACTCACTGCTTTATCCACAGGATAATATATGTGCTTTTTTTTATCTGGTTTAGAAATAATGGAAGCACCCAATGATTTTATATGATTTTTAGTACTTCATGTGCCACATAACAAGGCCAATGTTTCCTGCTAAAGTAGTGCACCATATTCTATGGAAAGTCTGCTTCACACCACAATTCAATTGAAGGTACCCAAATCAACAGTATTAAGCCTGAAACCACTGTTACTGCTTTTTCAACTTTTCTAAATCTTCATATTTATCATCTAGTTGGTCCGAGTGGTAAGGCGTTGAATCTCTCATTTGACATGTTTGAGGTTCGATTCTCTGTAATCTGTAAATTTCACTGTAAATCCTTAATGTGAATAGTAAATATAGCTCTCTTTTAAATTTTGAGGGATTGACGTTGGTTAAGGTTTTAATATAATTGTTATTTTTACCATCCACGTTGATTGGGATTTTATCAATTTTGATGATAGGTTAAAGGGGTAATGTTACCAAACAATAGGTCAAAAGTGAAGACCAGTATTTTGAATTAGAGTGCAAATATTACCAAATGATAAATATGACATTTTAGATAGATCAAAAACAAATAGTGTTTTAAGTCTTAATTGTGCTCATAGAGTGAGAATATTACCATGCATGAGATTTACTACAATGCATGCAACTTTATGAAAACACTATGCAACCCTAGCTAGTTCTATTACAAGATGGTTAATTAATCATTCCCTAGTTAGGTTAGTTAACCAAGTTAGCTAGAGCTTCTTCTTTGATGTGTAAATTGTATATAAGAGTGTTGTATTACAGCAAACCCGAACAAGATGGAAAATATATTTTTTCATCTCAAAGCTTTTTAACGTTCATATATTTCACATTAATGGAAAAAGGAAACATTAGAGAACTAGATGCCTATTAAAGATACAAACACAAAACGGATGAGTTTTCTCAACAGATCAACTAGGGTTTCTCATACAGAAGAAGAAGATCGAACAGAGGAAGAAGAAGAGAGCCTTGAGGCTTTTGGTTTTCCCTTCTCGAACAAATGGAAGAGTAAAGTACACTTAATAAGACTCGAAGTCTTATCTACACGCAAGGCAAAGGTTCAGGGGCACATGCGTCTTTTCGCACCAGCCAGGGGCACTTTCGTCATCTCCAGCTTAGTGACACATTCTAGAAGAACCTCATCAAGCCTTTGTGTTTATCACCACACCCAATCACACCTCAATCAAATCACCACCATTCACCTCATCAAAGGGCTTAGATCAAGACACTTGTTTCATTATTTTTCTTGGTCATTAAGTTTACTTGGTGGGCAAACCTAGAATTAACATATAAATGTAATAGTTAGAGGTTTTTACTTTTAATGAGAAATTAAGGAGTTCAAGGGAATTTTTACCTCATTCAATCAATATGGTATCAGAGCAAAACTGAATCCTCTCCTTTTGAGCAAGCATCAATGGCTGCTCCCATTATCAACTCCAGCAGCCCATATCACCTTCCACCAAATGAAACTCCAGCTCTATCCCTGGTTTCACAGGAGCTTTCTGGATCCAACTATCACCAATGGTCTCGGACCGTGAAAGTTGCCCTCATGTCTAAAAACAAATTCTCATTTTTCGATGGAACTATCAAGGCGCCGGCTTCAGAAGATGCCATGTACAACCAATGGGAAAGGTGCAACAACATGGTTATCTCATGGATACACCATTCCATTTCCCCTTCCATCGCTCGAAGTATTATGTGGTTGGATAAGGCCGATTAGATATGGGCTGACTTAAAGGAGCGTTTTGCTCAGGCGGACTCGTTGAGGATTCTGGAGCTCAGGTGAGAGATCCATAGCCTGAAACAAGGTAATGGAAACGTTACGGAGTATTAAACTAGTCTCAAAATACTCTACGACGAACTGTTAAATCTACGACCCATGCCCAAATGTACCTGCCGGACACCGTGCAGTTGCGGAGCCTTCAAGATCTTGCGAGATCAGCAGGACGCAGATCAAGTGATCACCTTTCTATAGGGACTGAATGAGTCATATTCCACTGTATGCTCTCAGATTCTCGTCATGGGACTGCTGCCGTCACTCAACAAGGTTTACGCCCTGTCTATTCAACATGAATGACAGATTAGATTTGCGCCTGCCAACCAAAGAGAGGCAAATGAAAGAAATCCATTCGCAGGTTTCACAAACACACAAGGTAGGCAAAACAACAATCGGAATAACTCGAGGTATGCAAATCGAAAAACCAACAGCAAAAATACATCTTTGTGCACTTATTGTGGGAATACAGGCCATACTGAAGATATCTGTTTCAAGAAACACGGCTATCCGCCAAACTATGAAAATAGAAACAAGGGGAATCCTTTCAGAACTAATCAACCCGAGGCCAACTCAGTAGTGAATCAGGGCAGAGACAATGAGGATTCGGGTGAAGAGGATAATAGGCAGGCAAACGCAGAACCGTTCACTCTAACCAAAGACCAGTATCAGACGCTAGTCACCTTATTGCCACCGAGCCATTTAGGAAAGGCCCCGGCCTCAGGCAGCAGCGTCAACACCTTTGTCAAGGGAGACAGTTCTGGTAAAGGCCTAAACCCTAATTCTGTTTCATCATGTTGGATAATAGACACGGGAGCCACGGACCACATCATTTATGACACAAAACTATACACCTCATACACAAAAATAGACAAATGTTGGGTAAATCTGCCTAATGGAGAAAGGGTTAAGGCAAAACATGTTGGTACCGTAACTCTAAGTCCACAACTCGCTATGCATAATGTCTTATGCATACCCGCTTTCGATTACAACCTCATATCAACTAGCAAATTACTAGATACTGGTGAACTGTGCATTGTGATAACCGGGTCCATGTGTGTGATACAGGACACAACAAGTGGGAAGAGGATTGGCTTGGCTAGGGAGCATGAAGGCCTTTACTATTTAGAATATCCATTGCCTAGTAGTCATTGTTCTATTTTTTCAATTAAAGCAAATGTATGGCACCAACGTTTTGGACATCCCTCTTACGAAAGGATGAAAGGCCTCAACTTTCCTTGTAATGATTTTGATTCATCTAAAAGAATGCCATGTGACATTTGCCAAAAAGCTAAACAGAAAAAGACTTCATTCTCAAACAGCCATAGCATAGCAAAAGAGTGTTTCGACCTAATACATGTAGACATATGGGATCCAGCTATAGAATCACACTCTAGCAAGCGGTATTTCCTAACTATACTTGATGGCCATAGCAGGTATACATGGGTAACATTAATGCAAACGAAAGGGGAAGCACGCATAACATTGCAACAGTTCTGCATATATGCCAAACGACAATTCAATAAAGATATAAAGGTGATTAGAATGGACAATGGCCCTGAGTTCATCTTGAAGGATTTTTTGTCACAAATGGAATCATACATCAGACATCATGCCCAGAAACACCACAATAGAACGGCAGAGTAGAAAGAAAACATCTAGACATTATGAATACCACAAAGGCACTCATGTTTCAAAGTTCCTTGCCTAAGGAGTTCTGGCCGGAGGCCGTCAGTCATGCAGTCTACCTCATAAACAGATTGCCTTCGACACCAATCCTAGGGCAGACCCCTTATCAAAGAGTGTATGGAGAGAAAAGTAACATAGAAGACCTCAAGGTATTCGGGTGCTTAGCCTATGCATCATCACTGGATAGACACAAGAGCAAATTTACAGAAAGGGCAGTCAGATGTGCATTCATGGGATACAGACATGGCACAAAGGGCTTCAGACTCTTAAACTTAAGCACTAACATATTTTTCTTTTCCAGGCATGTCAAGTTTTTTGAACAATGTTTTCCTTTTTCGGAAACCAACCAAGGAACAGATAATTTTTGCAGCGAAGAAGAGTTAGACTCTTTGCATATTGCAACCATGATCGATGATGAGGGTGAGACCCTAGACACGGATATACAAACAAGGATACCAGACACCATGCAGCATGTGGATGCAATACAGACAAACAATCATGAGCCCACAGAAACACAATTCACAAATGATCAACCAACCAGTGAAAGACCACAGAGAACCAAAAAGACACCAACTTATCTCAGGGATTATCACTTAGCTTTAATACAAGGTTCGTCACTGCCTTATCTTACGAATTCTCCACACGCCCTTTCAAAGCACCTCTCGTACGAGAAACGTTCCCCTACCAAAAGAATTTTCTCCCTCAACCTTGCCTGTCACAAAGAGCCTGCAACATACCAAGAAGCTAAGTCAGATCAGAATTGGACTAAAGCTATGGAAAATGAGCTAGCAGCCCTAGAAGCAAATCAAACATGGCACTTGGTCACTTTATTTGAGGGAAAACGACCCATAGGATGCAGATGGATCTATATGGTCAAGCATAAAGCAGACGGAAGCATCTCGAGGTACAAGGCCAGGCTCGTGGCCAAAGGGTATACTCAGCAAGAGAGAGTTGATTTCACGGCCACTTTCGCTCCTATTGCAAAGTTTACAACGATTAGAATGCTTCTAACTCTGGCCATAAACAAAAATTGGTATGGGTTTCACTCAGTCCATAGCCGACCCTTCCTTATTTACCAAAATGGAGGAAGGGCACACGACCGCCATCTTGGTGTATGTTGATGACTTTATACTGGCAGGAAGCAACATGCATGCCATCTCTGCGGTCAAAAGGCATCTGAATGACACCTTCAGCATCAAGGATATGTGCACCATTGATTACTTCCTTGGCTTCGAGTTTTCTCGCATCAACCATGGCCTCCACATGTCACAAAGGAAATACATGTTAGAACTGTTACAAGAAATGGGGTTCATTGACTGTAAACCAACCTCGTCCCCAGCATTACCAAATTACAAGCCTAGCCAAAATGAAACATTGTTGTCAGACAATACACCATACAGACAACTTATTGGCAAACTACTCTTTCTTACACATACAAGACCAGACCTTTCTTTCATAATAAATCAATTATCTCAACACCTTGTACAGCTAACAACAGAAGATCAAAGTAGAGCTCAGAGGGTGTTACGTTACCTTAAGGGGACGGTTGGCCTAGGTCTGATCTTTCCCGTCACCAACGATCTTCAACTATAAGATTTTACGGATTCTGACTGGGGAAATTATACAGAAACACGAAGATCAGTGACTGGGTATGCGGTTTTCCTCGGATCCGCCTTGATCTCATGGAGATCGAAGAAGAAAAACACAGTATCACGCTCCTCGTCGGAAGCAGAGTACCGTGCTATGGCTTCAACCTCTTGCGAGCTCCATTGGCTCACGAATCTCCTTCCCCTTCTCGAACAAATGGAAGAGTAAAGTACACTTAATAAGACTTGAAGTCTTATCTACACGCAAGGCAAAGGTTCAGGGGCACATGCATCTTTTCGCACCAGCCAGGGGCATTTTCGTCATCTCCAACTTAGTGACACATTCTAGAAGAACCTCATCATGCCTTTGTGTTTATCACCACACCCAATCACACCTCAATGAAATCACCACCATTCACCTCATCAAAGGGCTTAGATCAAGACACTTGTTTCATTATTTTTCTTGGTCATTAAGTTTACTTGGTGGGAAAACCTAGAATTAACATATAAATGTAATAGTTAGAGGTTTTTACTTCTAATGAGAAATTAAGGAGTTCAAGTGAATTTTTACCTCATTCAATCAATAATGCTAATAGAGATTTCTCATAGGAGGAATCGCAACCCAACAATGGAAGCTTGTTGTTGAATGATTCAAAATAAATTATTAAATGTGTTCTATTTTTATGTTATTAGTTTAGTAAGTTTAAATTAGTATGTTAGTGGGATTGTTTGAGATATAGCTGATTTTTCTCCTTCCTAGGTATTTATAAGCCTATATAATAAGCATATGCTTTACGGTTGTAGAGGGAAGTATGTTGAGAAAATAATAATGTTTATTCAAGTACATTTTCTTCTTTATATTTTAGTCCTCTTTACTAAATTTTATACAAAACTACATTGTTTTACATTTTTCCCTTTATATAAATGTTATTATTAAAAAGATAATCGAACCAAACTTGCTCACGAGTGTTTTCATGAACGTTACAATCGAGCTTCCTCATAAGCTTGTTTATGAAACTATGATCGAGTATGTGCACGAGTTTTCGAGCCTAGCTTCAGTTGTGCTCAAGCTCGACTCGAACACAATCAAGTTTTTATCGAGCCGCTCATGAGTGGATCCTAATATTTTTACCATAAAGGACCTTGGTCGAGCCAAATACTTCTTAGGCATAGAAATTGTATGTTCTTCTATTGGCATTCTACTCTCCCAAACTAAATATATTTATGATATATAAAGAAATGACAAACAATACATTAAGTCTTGATGGACTTGTGAGTTTTGGAGATCGATACATTAAGTCTTTTACCTCCAATTTTTACTAGTGAAAATTATCAAGTTTGGACAATCAAAATGAAAGCCTACTGGAGAGGTATTGCATTGGGGCAATGGGTTGAAACTGAAAGCGAAATAGAACTCGATGTTCAATCAAATTAGAGCTCATGAAGATGAAAAAATCAAAGGTCCAAAAGCCTTATCTCAAATCCATGCTGGTGTAACTAAGTTAATTTTTTCAAGAACCATGGGTTGTGAAACAACCAACCAAGCTTGCTCATGAACGTGTTTATGAACATTATAATCGAGCTTCCTCATATGGTTGTTCATGAACCTATAATCGAGTTTGCGTATGAGTTTTCAAACCAAGTTTCGCCATGCTCAAACTCGACTCGTTTAAAAATTGAGTCGAACATGATCGAGCTTTTTAGCCACTCATGAGTGGCTCGACTGATTTATCGCCCTACTATTTTTACTATGAAGGACCTTGGTCCAGCCAAATACTTCTTAGCCACGGATATTTTCCTCGATGCTGGTCTTGCTAAAGCAAATTCAGTTGCCAATCCAATAACACATGGCATCATATTGCATGAACCTAGTAATGTTTTACATGATCCTGCCATTTTTGGAGACTAGGAATGACTCCTGGAATCATACCACTATTTACCCTCATGCTGACCCATACGAGTAGTTTTACATGTATCTTTCCCTGAATTCCATTGGTATGCAATAGTCGTATGTCCGATGGAATGGCAAATATTGCAAAGTTTCGGGAGTTTCTCATGCTCCATATGGACCCACTGCTTGATAAAATTTGTATCAACCCACAACTTGTATTGTATTTCCTTCGACAGATCAACATCAATTAAGACCCTAGCATAATGTCCAAATTATCCTTCCACCGTATTCCTATCAAATCTGAGAGGTAAACCGACTACCCTAACAATGCCTACAATGATACATTTATCTCAAATTTCCCAAGACAAGTTACAAAACCTTACCCAAACTTGAGCGGTTGTGGATTTAAGGGTGTCTGGATTAAAGCCATGAGACTAGGCTGAGAAGTGCATGATACCTGGCTTAAGTTAGAGAGCCCCATGACTCCAAACCATTTGAAGTGTGTCAGCAGATGGCATAATAATATGATAAAATCTCCGCCCGAAGGAAATTAGTTTCCAATCCATAGATCGATTCCAAATTTTGTTCAATTTTAATTTTAAATCGGCATGCTTCCAAGGTGATTCTTCTTTTTCCATAGTAATAAGTCCATTGATCGAATGTTGGCATTCCAACAAACCTTCATTATAGACAGATTGTTGAATTTTAATGATTTAGAGCCTTTTCTTCAGTGATAATAGCTTGTTCGGTCGAATCGACTGCATTCGATTTAGTGTTCTGAGAGCATCTCCAAGAGACTCTTAGTGCACTCTCTAAAAATAATATAAATAATAGACTCCTAGTGATTTAAGAGTGACTAAGATATATAATCTCCAACAATACTCCTTATTTATTATTTTATTATTACGATTATTATTTATTATTATATTTACTAATAGTGTGAGGAGGGAGACTCCTCAATAATAAATTATTATTAAAAATGAATTAAGGAGGCACTAAGAGGTGGAGAGAGACTCCCTATTAATAGAGATGATGGAGAGACGTTTAGTGATTTGAGGAGTCACTAAGAGACCGTTGGAGCTGATTTTTAACTCTTCCTCCTCAAATTTTATTTTAAGAGTCAAATTAAGAAGTTGTCGGAGATACTCTAAGGTGCTGTTTGATAAAATTGAAAATTAAGTACTGAATTTTAAGTGTTGAATATTATAAGTGCTGAAAATATTGAGTGATATAATTATTATAAAAATATTAGTTGATAATGTTTAACTTAAAATATTAAGTTAAATATTTTGACTTACCAAAATAAGTGCTTTTTAACTTAATTTATTAATTTAAGTGGTGGAAAAATAATTGTTATCAAACGCACTTAAATTAAATAAATGCTTAATATTTTAATTTAAGTCATTAAGTGGCTTATCAAACAGTGTCTAAGTTAGGATTTCAGCGCCTGTTGGCAAGGAAGATTTCAAAAGAGGGTTGTTTTTTTTGTAGATTTAACGATTCCAAATTCTCAAAACCCCCAATCGGAGAAGATGCAGGGATTTCGACATAGCCTGTATAAAGGAGTCACGGGTGAATAGGTGCGAGATGTCAGGATCTGTAGAAGACTTCAATGAAGAGGGTCGATCACCATGCAGGTATTTGATGAACGATGGTTGGAAGAAGAGATGCGTTATGGAGAAGGAACAATCCATCGGGGAAGATGACGGAGAGGCCATGGAAGACGATTTATAAGGATTCTAGGGTAGAATCATCGCTGAGTTAACCCATCTATCACCTCCCTTTCACGTGTTTCCAGTGGCCTGCAGATCGGTGTGCTTGGAAATGTCGATAGATTTTCCGTATGAGAGAAGATCCGAAGGTGGCTTGTGGGAGTGACGAACACGCTCAGAAAACTTATTTTATGTTCTCAATATTAATAAAGTTTAGTACATAAACTTTAAATATATACAAGTAAGATTTAAAAGTAATAAATTATAAATATTATTTCATCTATTTTCACCATTAGATGATGGAATGTAAAATTACTCCAATGATGTAATACTTACTTTGTCAAAAATAAAATAAACATAAATTTTTTTTTTTAATTGAAAGATCGGAAGTCGATCCAAATTTTATTATATTTACATGTAAATAATATATTATAAAAATAATAACTATTTAGTTTAAAAATATATTTCTTTTTCAATGGTATATACTATGAATTTAGTAAATTTTCAATTTTATCATATTAAACTTATTAATTTAACATCTCAAAATATCACAAAGAAATATTATTATGAGTATAATTTTTTATAAATATTGTTAAAATTTTACTACGTTAAAAGTTTAAATGTGAATAAAAATATAATTCTCACATGGTTTTTTGAATTCTACTTGAATCCCGGTTGAACATCTCATCCTTAATCCTCTGTCTTTTTTGGTTCTTTGATCGGTCCGATTTTAATAACCATAATAGTATATGAGGGTGTTGTGTTACAACAAATCCTAATAAGATCGAAATAATATTTTCCTTCATCTCAAAGTTTCTCAACTTCAATGCATTTCACATATAGTCCAATAAACCAAGAAAAAAAAAGACATCATTATGTTTGTCAAGCATTCTTTCATTTCTCAATTAACGTGTTGTTCAGGGCCGATCCTGAGATTTCGGTGGCCTAGGGGCGAAGTACCAAAAGGGGCCCTAATACATAAATGCAAGCAAAAAATAAAGCAAAAAAAGTCAATTATATATATAAAAAATTGCTTTTTAGGCAACATTATATATTAAAACGGTAATTTATATGACAACAAAGTTTATATAAAAAGTAAAGAACAATAGCACATGGAACTTGAGTTTGACTAAGATTATGGAAAAATAAATTCCATTCAAAATTCGAAAAACTTTGAATTTGATCTCCGAAATTCCAAATCCACAACTCCAAGACAACACTTGTGTGTATTATATAAGAATTACAAAAAAAATGGATATGGACCATTTACAGAAAAATACTAAATTTAAAATCAATTTTTTTCCAGTATTCAATTATGTCAAACCAAGTCCAAAAATCACACCATAATACACGAACAAAGAATTTCAATTCAAGCTAGAATATAATCCAAAAAAGTGGTTTGAAAAATGAAAATGATGGAAACAAAAATTACCTTTTCTAGAATCAAATAACGTCCGATGAAACTTGAAGAAGAATAATAAAAAGGAGTAGCGTCTGGTCTGAGTGTGGTTGAATTTGATTCGTTTTTTCTTCTCTCAAACCCAAAATTACTCTGATTATTGAAGAAAATTTGACGGCTTTCACCTTTAGATAAAAAGAAGGATGAAGATGGATAATAAATTGAATGAGGATTTATATAACCTTTAATTGAAGAATGAAGATGAAGAGTTGAAAAAATATAACCGTTTACGGGAGAGATAAATTAGAAATTTATGGGATTTGGGAGAGATTGATTAAAGAATATGACAAGTAATTAGAAAATGGAGATATAACGTATTTGAAGTTTTTTGGATTAATTGGCGAGTTATTATAATTTTTGCTAAATGTTATTTTTTTTTTATGGACTGTAGATGTATATTAGTTATTAAAAGTCCATATATTTAGGGATATATTAGTGATTTGTGAAAGGTGAAATTCTATCATTTTTTTAAGAAAATGAAATTCTATCCTTAATTAACAGCATACACATCTATATAAAAAGGAAAAAAAAATGAAATTCTATCCTTAATTAACATGATATACAACTTTATAAAAAGGAAAAAAAATGAAAATTTATCCTTAATTAATCGGATGGACACCTATATAAAAAGGAAAGTTGACAAATGAAGGCTCACTTTTAATTATTGGATCCAATTATTCATATTTAAATAGCTATTTTATTTTTATATTGATATATATATAATAAAAGGCTAAGTAATAGTATATTTTGAGGCCCTCATTTCCTTGGGTCCTGGGCAGGCGCCCCTCCTGCCCAGGCCCAGGAACTGGCCTGTTCATACAATAGACTCAAATTCGAGATTCGTAACTTAAACGAGTTGAACTCATTAACCACTCGGGTCGGGTTCTGGTTATTAGACCTGAACCACAATAAAATGTGTTCTGAAAATAAAAATCACCTATGTGCATAAGGAATCGTTAATTCGTGCCGGGTATAACTGAATCAAAGACACAAAAAAGAAAAAATAATAATAAAATCATTTATTAATTCAATGGAAGTAATGGGCTAAGAAATAGGAGAGAAAAAAAGTTCCTAAAGTTCATGATCTTTCACTGGTCCCTAATTTTGATAACACCTTCAACCTCTAACTAACTTAGTGGTTAGCTATATAAATTAAATGCTTAATACATCATTTGCAACCCTAAACTTGTCCGAAGAACTTATGATCCTCTGAACTTTCAAAGTTTCCGATAAGTCTTTCAATTTGTATAAAATATTCAATTGATTTCTTAAATTTACGTAAAATATAATCAATTAATCACACGATTGCAAATAAGTAAATTGCATGCGGAATATATGTTGCATTCATCTTAGAATGTTATTACATAATTCAGATGATATATTAAAAAAGAAGTTCTTACTTGTTCAATTGTAAAACTTGTCTTTTCTAATATTAGAATCGCATACTCGATCTTGGCCGTTTTACTTTTTTTAAGACACGTGCAATACATCTTATGCATTTAACTTACTTTTTTTTTTCCAATGGAGTGGTTAATTAATTACATTTTATTTTACGCAAGTTCAAAAGGCTAACTGAAATTTTATACAAGGTGAGCGGCTATCGGGACACTTTAAAAATTCAGAAGACGAGTCAACTTTTTTTAGACAAGTTCAGGAGACCGATGATGTATTAAGCCTAAATTGAACTAGTTAAAAATGACAACACACATCATTTACATATGACATGAAAAAAAATTATGGTACAATATCTGTTTTTTTTTTTAATTGTCTAATGTTATAGAAGAGAGAGGGATAATAAACTGTTTTTTTCTCTCAAAATAGGGAAAAAATATTAGAAATAATACTCAATCCATTCCATTATATAAATCAATCAATCCATTCCATTATATAAATCAATCATTTTTAAAGATGTTTTACACAAATTAAGAAATACAATTAACATAAAGTCGAACTAATAAATTTACATTGATTAACATAAGCCTTGAGACGTTCAAAACACATTAATATATTGAAAACCAAGAGAAAAAATTCAATGTTTTGGACCAAAAACTAAACAAAAATTCTTAAAAAACTAGAACGACATATATTTAAAAAAAAAAACACTTCTTAAAATTATTTATATTTAAAAAGTATATATTTATATCAAATACAAGTATATAAATCTACGCATTTTGAACTGAATTTAATGTTTGTTTGTTTTTGAAACATGAATTTAATGTTAATCAATAATTATTAAAGACTGGGATAACATCCAAGATATCAAACACCTCATAGATGTTTTTATTCTCCAATAAAATACCATATGATGTGAGGACTCAATTTCTGATCGAATAAGAGAATTTACAGAGGATAATCCAATTGACATGGTTAACATGACACGGTTATTCACAGAGGATAATCCAATTGACATGGTTAACATGACACGGTTAAACACGGTTATCATTTTTCTTGCATTTATATCATCCTACGAGAGAATATATTGAACCCAATTGCCCCTTTGTCAAGGCCCTGCAATGATATGGTAAACCCACAGTTATTTTAACATGATCTATATATGTCCTCCAAAAAGGTCTGTCACTGTAGACAGTACAAAGTACACATGGCCAAAACATTATCTAAAAAAATCATCACAGGATCTCAAATAGCCCCCACATTTACTCATCACAGTAGTCACGAGAAAACATCTTTTACATTAATAAATAAAAATCACACCACATAATGTTCTGTTCTCTCTCTATCATATTCATATATAAGAACATAGGACAAAACCAAAAACAAAAGATAAAAACAAGCCCCAATTCAACTAAATTACATTCCCAACTCACACCATTATTCACCACATTTCACACTCATAATAATAAGTACTAAAAGCTGGCAATTTTTTGGAACTGATTGGCCATGCCAGCTGGAGCATACTGTACAAGTGCCATGGCCATTAAACCCCATTAGCCATCACCACTCACGTGCCATAACATCTTAGTAAAGATACAAACTCTACCCAACAATCCACATGCTTCTTTACATCACTCCCCCACATCTGAAACTACTTTAAATGGAGTTTAATGTAAACATGTTTTTTTGTGAGCAAGACTAATGCATAAAAATCAAAGTAAACAGAGAGGGAGAGGGAAAGAGAGTGGGACCTGCAATTACCTAACGCGCATGCACTAAATAAATCCATAGGGGCTCTCAACATTTAGGAGAAAATAAAGTCTTCATTACAGCACAGCCCACCACTAGTATCATCCCATGCGTTCTAACCTTTGTCACTTTTTCTTTGTTAAGCTTTAATCACAATAAAGCTTAAAGATAATCATTTCCAAGTCAAAAAAACATAACTCCGTTTTCCTTTTCCTTTTCACCACTGCAAGGAAACTGTAGATCATCCCATTATATAACTCCAGAGGAAAAAAGCGAGAAAAAGGAACCCCACATGTAAAAGCTATTGCGTAGTGATTTCAAACTCATCAATCATTCAACCAGAGAATTCTTATGCTACTTTTTCCATATTCTAGCTACCTTCCACCCACTAACCAACATACTACTATGAAACGAAGGAGTGGAACTTAACTGTAGTTCACTCCTAAAGTGTTGGCTCTGTGCTTCAAGGACTTCAGGTAATCTATAGCTATATCAAGAACCAACACTGGGTCCTTGTCCTTTGCACCAGGAATTATGTTCTCCAGAATTTTCAATGTTTGACGAACGGTGTCCTTTTTCAGTTGCTTGGTGTCCAAAATAGAAATTGTATCTGCTTCTTGATTTTGGCCAATAGCATAACTTGGTTCTGTGTCATCATCATAAGTGTGGACTCCAGCTATTCTTTTGGAACTAGCAATGTCTGCTTGTGATGATCTTGTGTACCCACCATCGAGCAATTTCTGCCTTTTGTTTTGGTCATCAGAATCAGAAACTTCCTCTGATAGTTCCCCTATTTGTCCTTGTATCTCCTCGTAGTTTTTAATCAGAAGGGGAGAGTGGCCAGTGCTAGTTACTTCATCATCCTCATCATCATCCTCGCTATCATCGTCATAATCATCATCAGAGCAAAGCAAGGCATTGATTTCTTCAGTGTCTTCATGCATCTCACTTTCTTCAGCACTCAAGAGATTCTCATCCCATACTTCCTGCAACTTAGGCACTGTTAGATTGATATGGTCCATTTTATCTGCATGTTCTTTATGGTTCAAGTAAGAACCATCAGTCACCTTTGTCGACCCTGGAGTTGGTTTCATTTCAGTAGGGAGCGAACTATATATTAACCTTGTTTCAGTTCCAGACTGATCAAAAATAACAAATCTCCTCTGACATCCAGGGATAGCATTTGGCACAACGGCCCCAGCATATGCACGAGATAAAGCCGATATATTTTGTTTCAGAGATGGCTTCTTAGCAAGAAGTAAATTCTGGAAGGGAGGGAATGAACTTTGACGAAACCCTTCGAACAAACTTTGAGGCAGCCCTTGGGCTCCGTTTTGCTGTGTCTTCAAATTTGGGATACTTGGGATCCCAATTCTTGGCATGTTCATATTTGCTGGGATTGTGTATGTAACTGGACTTGCACATGCTGGCAAATATCCAGGTTGCACAGGCTCAAGTGATGCGCTCATCCCATTGAGATTTTGTGATGGCAAGGAATTATGAGGTAAGAACAACCCCGAATTGCTAGCCTTAACCATCCAACCAAAAGAATTACCTGAGCATGGTAAAATTGCCATAATAAACAAGTGTTCAGAATTTAACTTTAGACATTTTAGCTTCAGAGATAGTGAGGTAATTCCATACATACCAAGTTCGAGCTTTGATATGTAAACTGATAATTTTGCTGCTTCCTTCAGGAAAATATAAGAAAAATCGAAAACTACAAATTCCAGCTTGTAATACAACGAGTGCCTAATAAATCTACGTTACAGGTTTAAGCAAGCTTCGGAAGTACTCAGCCTGGAACAAAAAGGAAACAAACCATGAATTATTTGAAGTTCTTGGTAATCATTAAGAAATAATTTTTGCTTAAGAACTATGTAAGAATTTAACAATGCAGAATGGGATGCGATATCTTGTATTGAAAATGCTAGCTGATTACAATCATGCATAAGAATTTGGTAATACTAACCTGACAATCCTGCAATGGTTGGTAGCATGCAATGACTCTAACTATAATTGTTGGTCTTCCAGCAATTCCATTCTCATACTTCAACGCCCGAAATCTAGTTTGGCTTGCTGCTTGGCTTACCATAACTTCTTTTGAACCCTCAAAACTCAATTTACACAGATATATGTGGACTCAGAAACACCTAATGATAAGATAACAAGTAGGGAAATGGCAAGTTTGATACGCAAGATGGAAATTGTCACGGAGATGTTAAACAGGTTGGAATAACAGAAACAGAAAATGTAAATAAGTTCTATCTAGTTTAACTTAATTAATCCTATCAATAGCAAGAAAAAAATGATTGGAGCCCATGAGAATGTTTGGCGAAGAAGGAAAAGCCAAAGTTCTGAAAAGGTTAAGGTTGTGGGAGAAGAAATCAATTACAGAATAACCCTGCAATACAAGTTCAGGCGCAAAACGTTGCGGTACACATCAACAAATCTACTCAACCAAGGCATGTTGTATTCTTCACTTCAATATTGAACTAGACTAGGTATACCAGAAATTTCCTGCAAATACGTACATTACAAGAAGATAATGAGAAATACCAAAAAGAATTGCAATAACATGATAAATAATATGAAGCAAAATTATCAATTTTAATTTTTGAACATCACAATTCTTTTGGGTGTTTGGAAAAGGAAGGTAAAACAATGAGTTGTAACGATCTTTCAAGCTAATCTTGACCAAAGAGGAAAAAAGGAAGCCAATGATTATAACAAACAACCGAAATAGAAAGGCATGAATGACTAACTATTTAGCATTTCTCACAGAGTCACAGTACCCTCATGAGGAAGTGAATTTTCAATGTTCATTCTAAATAATCAAACTTACTGAAAAAGATATCTGGCACATATTTCAATGTATTCCCAAAATATTTGACCAGCCAAACGGAATTCTATCAGGCAATTTGAACAAAGCACATCAAAGAACAGAAAGTGGAAATGAAGAAAAGGAGATGCCGATACAAGTTGCCTTTTTTCTTAGAACTTTTTCTAATCCAGAAGATTCTCAGCACATAAGCAGAATAGTAGCCGCTCCAATTTACCAAAACATCAAAATCACAAATCCCAAGAGACCCACCACAAACAAAAAAAAAAACCTAGAAAAATAACAAATTCAATACCTTAGGCAATTGTTCCTAGTAAGTTCGACAACAATTAAATTGATGAAAAATAAAAAAGCAGAGGTAGGAAATAAACCACAAAAGGCTACGATCAGAAACAAACGGCAAGGAACTCAAAAACAAAAAGAAATCAGGAATTCATGGAAGCTGGAGAAAGAAAACTCGAATATAACAGAAATCAACTTACAGGGGAAATGAAGGATATTTCTATGCTCAGATCCAAAGAAACAGAAAGTTGATCGAAAGGCAAATCTTGAAAATCCGAAGGTTACAGAGATGGGGGCAGAAGGAAAGAGAAAGGAGAAGCAGATACTAGAAAAAGTGAAGTGTGCAGTAGAAGAGGGAAGCTGTGTATGTGTTTGTGGGGGTAAATATACAACGAAAGCAAAGGATAGTAAGATTATATAGAAAAACCACTTGACCATATTGCCCCCTCATTTATACAATAGTTTTAACTATTTTCTTTTTAGAATAGAAAATGTAAACTATAATTTATTTTTGCAAATAAAAAATGTTGCACTCATATATTGACTTCATGGATAGGTCAGGGGTAATTTAGTAAAAAATTTGTGATTATGTGAGTAAATTACAAAACTGGACAAAATTAAAGATTAAATTACATATTTTCATACATGAATCCAAGATCCAACCTCTTCATATAATATTATGTTCATTTTACATACATAAATTCCTTTAAGCTGGTTAGTAATACTGGGTGGTGACCTGAGTGGACATATGGGTTCTAAGCGAGATGAGTTTGAGAGTGGCCATGGAGCTTTTGATTTTGGAGATAGGAAGGAAGGAAATGATACTCTGGAATTCGCATTAGCATATGACTTGAGTATCATGAACACTTGGTTTATGAAAAGAACCTTCCACTTAGTGAGTTATGAGAGTGGCGGTAATGCGAGCCAAATTGATTTCTTCTTAGTAAGGAATGCTTGGAGAAAGGGTTATATTGATTGTAAGGTGATCCCTAGCAAGAGTACGACAACTCAACATAGAGTAGTGGTGTAGAAAAATAGACAAGCCTAGGCATAGCGGAATAATAAATTTTTATCTATTTTATCTATTTCCCTTTTCCAAGATCTGTTAATTGTTATTTCATATAAAGAGGGATAGATAGTAATATCTTTAGTGATGAACTATCTACCGTTGCAAACGAAGTGCCCACAACTTGTTATTATCAACTCATGAACCACGAACGTTTGATTCAACACAAAACCAAAAGATAATCAGTGATCAACCTTCAATGAATAGCAATCGCAATGATTGCCTCTAACAGAAATCGATACGAGATCAAAAAGGGAGTAAGAAATAAAGTAAATTAGCCGAGACGAAAGACGGAACGATTCCTCCTCTCCCTTTTTGTGTTGGTCGAATTTTACGGGTTAGAGACTCTATTTATAGACTTTCTTAACCATAATCCCAGTTGTGTTAGGTAATTAAATAATTGGAATCTTATTCGGAATAGGATTCCTAATTAGATAATTAAATAAACACTTTACTATTATCTAAATAATAACTAATTATATCTAGATAATTATTATTAATCAAATTAATAATTATTAATTTATGTTAGGGATAATTAATTAGAGTTTCAATCACATAAAAACTTTTAATTAATATTATCAGATAATCTTTTAATTTAATTGATAATCATAATCAAATTATAATTATTAATCAAATTAATTTATCCCTAAATTAATACAAATTTCGGCCCATATGTGTATGTCCCACTAATTACATTTTCGTCCTCCGATTCCAAGTCCCATATGCGACCCATTAGGTTCTTTATTGCCACTAGCCGTATATATCATTTGAAATTATTCATTACGATTAATTCCAACATATATATAACGGAATACCGTCGAGAGCTGTTACTAGCAGAACCTATGATATTCCCCCAGAGCAATTAAGAAGTCAGGTTGATAACTGACATTAACCTTTCTGAGTAATGTATGTGAAGGTAGGTGAGAGTGGATTTTGAGTAATTTTCCTTACACTCCAAATTGGAGGAGAATCATGGTACATGTATTTTTCTTCCAAAATTACCCTTTCTCTTTTATTTTATTCGTACAAATGAAATGATATAAGAGTAATTTTATATATAACTATATTATTAAATCATCACTTACCTTTCTTTAATTACACCTCATTCAAATGAGGCTTTAATGATCTCTGAATGTCATTAATGTATGGATGCACAATATTAATTGCAAGTAAATAGCAACCATGTAAGATATCTTACCCAATATAGAATGTCATAACTTTTATGACGTTTAAAATAAATATGCTATCTTGGATATTAATGCGCATTGAAATACAAAAGGACATTATTCTTAAACCATTCTCATTATGGTTATTTATTAAGAATTCATTATGATATTCATGTGCAGTAGCAATCTTTATGGTTATGACCGTTATACGTGATATTATTATTAAAACAAGCACGATTAAAATTCTATTATGAATTTGTTTGACATATAATATTTACTCGGTTTTATCCTTTGACTAAAGTTCATTCTAGAGTCAGGGACCAACGTGAAGGAATTATTAAGTTGATTCCAAGATGAACTAAAAATTCCATAAAGAGACATTGCATTATACATGATATTTGCCAACAAGGCCAATGCAAACAGTCTTTTGCTATGAAGTATGTTCCGTGGATCAAGCCACTGATCCCCAAGGTAAGTGAATATAGCTTTTATGCCTTACCACAATCTTTTAATAATGGACAGGGTATGCCCCACTTCTGGAGTTCTTTCAGTGCTAACCCACAGGTACAAGGGAATTGCTAATAATGCAACCAGTGCCAAACACTAGCATGAAAAATAAAGCTCAATCCAGAGAAGTGTATATTCAGAGTCACTTCAGAAAAATTCATTGACTATGTCATTAGCAAAAAAGGAGTTAGAGCAAATCCAGATAAAGTAAAAAGCCCTGCGAGGAAAAAGGTGAAAAGAGCGCCTAAATAAAAGCCATGCGAGGAAAAAGGTGAAAAGAGCGCCTAAATGAAAGCCCCACTACAGGTGAGAAAGATCCAGAGGTTGAACGGGCGGATCATCGTACTAGAAAGATTGTCAACAAGCATATCAAGGTATAAAATAATTCCTAGCAGAACCACCCTTGATGAGCAGACCAATCTGAATGGGAGACCTGCATTTGTATCAATCTATCATGGATAAAGCTATGTGCACCGTGGTTATTCAAGAAGAAGAAGGTCAGCAGTTCTCCATCTATTATGTTAGCAAAATGTTGAAGGATGCGGAGACAAGATATTCGAAGCTAGATAAAATGGCTCCCACGGTTGTGACAACATCCATCCGCGTTAAACCATAGCTCCAAGCATAACCTCAACATGATCGAGATCAAGATCAAAAGCTGGCTTCATCATCATGATTCAACAGTGAACACACGAATGATGAGATTGAAAGGCGAGTGCATGCCACTCTGGATAGATAATAGAACAATGCAAAAAGATACGCCATCCAGTTAACAGGAATTAGCCATTCACAGCGCGAATCATGGGGTACGAGGCGGAAAAAATGATTAAAGCTTCCAACTTGCCACAATATAAAAGAAAAGAATCAATATAAGCGGGACATTACATATCCCGAACCCAAAGGAGGGGGGCATGTAACCGTTGGAAGAAACGCCAAAGCGTACTACAGGTTGGCCACCACACTGAAGCTTGCTGGGAGCTGGCAAACTAGATAGCTTTGTCCAGAATAACAAATAACAAGACGACAAGCAGAAGACAGATCCCAAAAAGAAACTCAAAAGTGTCATTAATGTCATAGCAGATGGACCAGTGTATCAGCCACCCGTGGAAAAAGCAAAAATATCCATTCTGGATAAAACATCCCTCAACTGCCCCTTTTGCAGAAAAAGGTCCAGTAATCTCTCCACATACAGATGCGTTGACAATTGAAGGATGGGAGATGAAATGAAGCGAGTAATGGTAGACACGGGCAGTTCTTGCAATGTCATCACCATAGGTGCATTCGCCAAACTAAAGGTTGATCCGATCCAAATAGAAACAACCATTGTTGACATCATGGGAGTGACAGGTCACACTATCCAGACCAAGGGCCAGGTAACTTTGGAATGCAAGCTGGAAGATGATGATCAAGCGTGGATTGGTGATCTGGAGTTCTCTATTATGAATGGACAATCAGCTTATAACATCATTCTTAGGCGGCTGTTCATCTCAGAGGTTGCAGCCCTAATTTCCATCCGTCGTATGGCAATGTACATTCCCACCAGCAAAGGAGGAATAATGATTAGTGGGAACCAAAAGGCGGTTCAAGAGACCTACTCGGCGTCGCTATCGATCCGCCCACAATTCAAAGATGACGGAGGTGAGGAAGATGAACTTGTCACTACAGCTTTGGGCGACACAGAAACACTCCTTATTGCTGATGGAAAGCGGGTGCGGATCGCCAAAGGATTAAAACCTGAGATCAAGGAGGATGTTATGAAAGTTCTTATTGAGTCTGAAAGCCTATTTGCATAGGAGAATGAGATCCCCACAAGAGTAAGCCCATATGTGATTACTCATAAGTTAAACATCATTGAGGATGCGGTTCTAGTTGCTCAGAAAAGATGGAACCATAGGCCTAAAAATCAGTATTTTTACATATTCTTATATGTGCATTAAACTGTTATAGTATCCTATATTTTATAATTTATTCTTTCTCGCCATACTTCTTATATTCATTTGCCTAGCTTTTATTCCTGATATACGCCCAGTGGCTGGCGAATGAAAAGTTCCACAGACGGATCAATTACCTCAAAGATATGACAATTGATCCCCATCACGGGCGGATCCCCTTTCCACAAAGATAAGAAGCACAGACCCTCAGGAGCTTTCAAATGAGCTCAACTCTCTCCTCAAAGACAGAAAAAATATTGGTCACCATCAAAAGCGGGTTAAAATTATCTCAAACATGAGAAAATTACACCCTAAACTTTCTCCTCAAAGATAGGAGAACAATAATCTCAACGGCGGATCAATCTACCTCAAAGATAGGAAACGATTGATCGTCGTTAGAGACAGAGTTAAAACATTTCTCAGACGTGAGAACTTTACACTCTCAAATACTCTTCCCAAAGAAGAGTCTCAAGACCTGGCGGTGGATCGATTCACCTCAAAGATAGGAAGCAAAATCGATCGCCTAAGGCAGCTTAACTTCCTCACCAGGAATAAAAGCTTCTAACCTTCACAAAGGTTCACACATTGGGGTACGGCTGGCCACCTACCCTAAACAATCGAAGAAATCCTAAACCAGATTCTAAAAAGTTACTTGCTAAAAGATATAATGCATTAGTAAAAATAGTTCTGGAAAGAAAAGGGTTCATCCAACAATGAAGCCTCGTCTTCATCTCTAAATAATGAAGCCTCGTCTTCATCCAAATAATGAAGCCTCGTCTTCATTTCCAAATAATGAAGCCTCGTCTTCATCTCCAAATAATGAAGCCTCGTCTTCATCTCCAAATAATGAAGCCTCGTCTTCATCTCCAAATAATTAAGCCTCGTCTTCATCCAAATAAAGAAGCCTCGTCTTCATCTCCAAATAATGAAGCCTCGTCTTCATCCAAATAATGAAGCCTCGTCTTCATCTCCAAATAATGAAGCCTCATCTTCATCCAAACAATGAAGTCTCGTCTTCATCGAAGTAATGAATCCTCATCTTCATCATAGAAATAACGAAGTCTCGCCTTCACAAATGCAAAGTACCATAAAGGGCAGGTTATTCCTTTCTAAAGGAAATATAACTCTCAAGAAGCCCCTAGAGGCTAACAATGGATACGGTTGGCCACCTATCCACGAAGAAGCAAAATCCCCTAAAAGCGTATCATATCCATATGTGATCCCCCATCTAGGGCGGGTCCACTTTCCTCCAAGATAGAAAAATGAAACACCATTTAAACAGCCCTAAAGAGCTTTTTATACCTTTAGGGGGGGCTTCTGATAACAACCCAAATTATTCTTGAATAAGGAATAAGGGAAAATTAATAGAGATAATGACAAACCATTATTCCTTCTAAAAGAGATATTTATGCATGATTAATGTGGAATTAATGATAATTAATGCAGGATTAATGCAGGGGTGAATATGCAAATAATGAGGAAAAGGAAGGAGTTTCTAGCATTATGCCACACCACGTGGACCATGGCGAGATACGCCATAACGAGATACGCCCGATGACAGTGAGTAACGGAGACCTGCCATTGTTCTCAAGGAGAGCGTACATACGCCTTGACGGATCCAAGAATACCAAAAGGCGCCTTTATTACCATCCATGAATGGGAATAAATACAATTAAATGGCAATTAATAGTCATTAAAGCGGAATAAAGACTTGACTATTCGAATACCTCAACTCTGAGGGTTTCAAGGATAAATGCTGAGATTAATGGAGAATTGATAGCAATTAAAGATGAGTAATGACATGACTGTTCATCTACATCTCCATAACATCCAAATATCATACATGGGGAAAAAGGATAATTAGACAAAGAATGAAGGATCCGCCATCAATACTCTTATGGATAAGGATCCACTGGCGAATCTCCAGATGGCGTATAAAGCAAGACTCATAGGTGGCGGATCTATAGATTCTCCAACACTCCACAAAGAGTCAAACGCCTTGGGAGACCCGCCATCATACCTCGATACGCCAACTCAACGGCAGAGCCGATTCCCAATAAAGGCAACTAATAACTCATTAATGTCCTAACGGTCATACTTGAATAAGATCAGTAACCGCCATTAATGGAGCATTAATGGAGACTTTCTAGTTACCAAGGGTTACAACTACATGACTATAAATAGCTTGCATCCCAAGCTATTGAGGTACACTTACTGATTCTCTACTTTTGTGCTTACAGTTTATTCTCAGAAATATTACTGACTTTGGCATCGGAGTGTCCCCGGCCGATCCCAACGGCGCCTCACAGGGAAGTGCTCCGATCAAGGATTTTTCCACAAGTTATCAATTAGGTACAGTATAATACGATCCTTCATCAACTATATCATGTCGGTCAATTCCTTATAACCATGGAATGTGTCAAGGTTACATATAACGAAGAGTCTGGTTTTACTTGTACAGGTTGAATTCACTCTGAAAGATAAGTTAAGTGAAATGTTTATTTCTACTCTTAACTGTATCACCTTGCAAGGATTTCAGTCAATTCACCATAAGCGGCCCTTTGGATATATCTCCCATTTATCGGGAGTGACGAATGCTCAATCTGACATTAACCATTCTGTAATTACTTCGCGTGATACCCAACCCTGCTCTCACACACCCTAGGCTCTCACCTATTGGATCGTGCTCGCACAGAATCAAAGTATCAGACTCTGCAATCCAGAATTACTAATTAATGAATGTTTGAGTCTGAGGATTAGTTATACCTACTAATACCGATGGGATGAACAGTTGACACATTAGATAAATCACTCCATTCTGTTATCTCAAGTCGGGTCCCAATCCTAATGAACTCCTTCATCAGATCCATGTAACTGTCTAGATATCAGAATATCTAAAGCTTGTGAGATCAGCTTTCTGTCTCGACAGAAAACACTGTTACATGAAAGTCTCAACAGCAATATGCCAATCCCTATAACATATTACTTGACTTGGGTTTACTTTAAGTCTATCAGTCTATTATAAAGTATAGTCTCACTTCATGCTTGTATGAACATTTTATAACTACTTGAATAAACTTAGGATTACTTCCTTTTGCGAAAGATTTGTGCCTTTATATATAGTTACATATTAATGCTATATATCTGATTAAACAAATGATCAAATAAACAATTTATTCATTAATATTAATATCCAAAACAATTGTATTTAGGACACTAAATTCCAATAAGTGGTGCTTGATTTTCGAAATAGGAGATGTATAAGAAAATGAATACTACAAGTGGAGACTAAGATTACGTGGTGGAAACTGCAAGGGGAGAACCAACAAAAATTTATGGATAAGATGGCCACAAAAGATATTTGGTCTTGTAATATGGATTTAGATATAGATTCATTATGGACTAAAATGGGTCATAGTATAAAGGAAGTAGCGAATGAAGTTGTAGGGGAATCTAAAGGTAGCATGCCACCGGGTAAGGACACATCTTGGTGGATCAAAGAAGTGCGACAAGCAATAAAGAGTAAGAGATTACTATAAAATATTAGGGAAATGTAGGAGTGATGAGAATTACAAAAAGTATAAAGAGGCTAAAAGGGAAGCAAAGAAGGTCATACGAGATGCCAAAGACATATATAGAATTGTCCGTATGAGAGATAAGAAGACACAAGACCTTAGAAAAGTTAAATGTGCGAAGGATGTGGACCAAAGAGTTTTGGTTGGAGATAAAGATATCAAGGAACGATGAAAGTCCTATTTTGATAACTTATTTAATGGAGATCGCGGACAAGATGTTGGAGATATAAGTATCTCTCATTATATGGTAAATCGTGACTGCATGCAGAGAATTCAAAAGGGTGAAATAAAAATGACATTAAAAAATATGAGATTGAAGAAAGCAGTAGGACCTGATGACATCCTTATTGAGATTTGAAGATATTTGGGAGAGAGAGGAATCGAATGGTTGACGACTTTCTTCATTAAGATTTGCAGAAGCAATAAGATGTCATCGGAATGGAGGAAAAGTATCATAATCCCTTTGTATAAGAAGAAAGGCAATGTCCAATATTGTGTCAACTATCGAGGAATCAAACTAATCAGTCAAACTATGAACCTTTGGGAGCGAGTGATCGAACAAAGGCTAAGGAGGAGGGTGAAGATCTCAGAAAACTAATTTGCCTTTATGTCGGGAAGATCAATTATGGAGGCCATTCATCTAATGAGACAATTAATGGAGCACTATCCGAATAAGAAGAAAGATTTGCATATGGTTTTCATTGACTTGAAGAAGGCATAGGGTACCAAAGGAAGTACTTTGGTGGACTTTAGTAAGGAACAAAATTTCACAGAAATATATTGACATCATAAAGGACATGTATAAGGGAGCGTGCATACCAGTGTTGGAAAATCTGAAGAGTTCCCTATTACGATTGGAGTGCATCAATGTTCCACACTTAGCCCATTTCTTTTTACCGTCGTTATGGATGAATTAGCGAGTTCACTTGAAGACGGTATATCATGGTGCATGTTGTTTACAGATGATATTGTGTTAGTTGATGAGACGAAAGAAGGCGTGGAGAGTAAGTTGGAATTATGGAGACAAACTTTGAAATTTAGAGGGAGCCGAAGTAAAACGGAATATTTTGAGTGTAAGTTTAGCAGCGACAGAAGTAGGAAGGCCGAGACAATCACCCTGGATGGGACGGTTGCCCAAGGCTCGGATTGCTTCCGTTATTACGGGTCTATTATTCAAATAGATGGAGATGTTGTTCATAGGATCAAATCTGGTTGGTCGAAATGGAATAGTGCTACAGGTTTAGGGGGCCAATTAAGCTTTTTGAATAAATTCAGGGTAACTTATATATTAATTAAACCTGTTATAAATAGTAACATTGTTAATTAATTTTTTTTTCCTTTGATACATTTTTTTTTCAAACTATATTTGCCCAAAACTTCAACTGTCCCTTAAACTTTCCAAAGTTATAAATGATTCCCTATTTTTGTCCAATTGTATTCAATAACTCCCTATTTTTTAATAGAATTTGTTGGAAGCAGAAAATGGAACACACACAATTGAATGCAATCGGAAAAATATAGAGCTATTGAATTCAATTCGATAAAAATAGGTGGTTATTTAGAGCTTTCAAAAGTTTAAAAGGGAAAAATGTGTTAAGCCTTTTTTTTTTTTTCTGTTATATGCAAAATTCTCTACTTGGAAAAGGATGAAAACATTTTTATTATTTTAACTTTTTTAACCTAAATTATAATTCTCCTTTTCCTTCTTCCTTCTATTGGTGCATGCGTAATGAATTAACTTCCACTATTTCACAGTAATTAACTGAGTTATAATATCTAACAAACAAATTACACTTTCAACATTTAAAAAAAAAAAATTACATTTTCATCTTTCAAATTCAATTTAGTTTCTAGACTTTGAAAACATATTGTATTTTTATTTTTTATACTTCCACTTACTCATTTTTTTTTTTTTTTTTAAGTTGTGCGCAATGCACTTACATTAAACAAAGGAAAATTACATTAAGGAGAAAGAAAAACCCTTAACCCATCCCACCCGGATGTGATTCGAACCCATGACCTCTAGGATCATAAGTAAGCTCCCAACCAACAGGCTAAGAGCTTCACCACTTACTCACTTATTACCATCAACCAAAATTTAATTATGCCATGTATGATGGAACATAATTTCTAATCCATTTAATTTTATGCCATGTAATATATATATATATATATATACATATGCAGTGAGATGTACTAAGATGGGATGTTACACATGTGAAAATTAATTATATCATAGTTTAATTAATTAGAATATAGTTGAATCCTCATTCTCATTTTCCAGTTCTCATAAATATGGATTTTAATCATATTATCACAATATTCCATTAATTTTCGATGCTTTTATTTTGTTTATGATGGAAATGATAGAGGAAAAGTAATCCAAAAATAAATGAGAAAGACAGAATAAGGGCGGCACGGTGTATTATGCGTCCCCGCTAAGCGAGGGTCCGGGGAGGGGTCCCACCACAAGGGTGTATTAGGAGCACTCCTGCCAATTTATTTGGCAAGAGGCCGCTTCTAAGACTCGAACCCGTGACCTCTTGGTCACACGACAACAACGTTTACCGTTGTGTCTCGCCCAAATAAGAAAGGCAGAATAATGAAATAAAAATAAAGCATGTATAATACAGTATATTTCTAATATTTTAGTTTCTAATATAAAATAAATTTGTAGAGAAAATTACTCCTTATTACATAATCAAAATAGATGGTGTGAGGCCAAATTTCTCAATTGGCTAATGATGATTTTTCCTTCACAACTATATTTACATTCATAAAACCACAAATTATATATATATTAAAAAAAGGGCGGCCCGGTCGCATTACGCGTCCTCGCTGAAATTATATATATATTATTTTAATTAATTATTAATGGAGATGTATGAGAACGACAACCCAACATAGAGTAGTGGTGCTTGATTTTCGAAGTAGGAGATGTATGAGAAAACGAACACCACAAGTGGAGACTAAGATTAAGTGGTGGAAACTGCAATGGGAGAATCAACAAAAATTTATGGATGAGATGGCCAAAAAAGATATTTGGACTTGTAATATGGATTTAGATATAGATTCGATATGGACTAAGATGGAGCATAGTATAAGGGAAGTAGCGAAGGAAGTTCTATGGGAATCTAAAGGTAGCATGCCACCAGGTAAGGACACATCTTGGTGGACAGAAGAAGTACGACAAGCAGTAAAGAGTAAACGAGAATCCTATAAAATATTAGGGAAGTGCAGGAGTGATGAGAACTACGAAAAGTACAAAGAGGCTAAAAGGGAAGTAAAGAAGGTCATACGAGATGCTAGAGCAAAGGTGAATCGGGATCTGTACACAAGATTGGATACGAAGGAAGGGGAAAGAGACATATATAGAATTGCTCGGATGAGAGATAGGAAGACGCGAGATCTCGGAAAAGTTAAATGTGTGAAGGATGTGAACCAAAAAGTCCTAGTTGGAGATAAGGATATCAAGGAACGATGGAGGTCCTATTTTGATAACTTATTTAATGGAGAGCATGGACAAGAGGTTAGAGATATAAGTATCCCTCATGATATGATAAATCGTGAATGCATACAGAGAATTCAAAACGGTGAAGTCAAAATGACATTAAATAAGATGAGATTGAAGAAAGCAGTATGACCTGATGGCATCCATATTGAGATTTGGAGATGTTTGGGAGAGAGAGGAATCGAATGGTTGACGACGTTCTTCAACAAAATTTGGAGAAACAATAAGATGCCAACCGAATGGAGGAAAAGTATTATAATCTCGTTGTATAAGAACAAAGGCGATGTCCAAGATTGTGCCAACTATCGAGGAATCAAATTAATGAGTCACACTATGAAACTATGGGAGTGAGTGATCGAACAAAGGCTAAGGAGGACGGTGAAGATCTTGAAAAACCAGTTTGGCTTTATGCCGGGAAGATCAACTATGGAAGCCATCCACCTAATGGGACAGTTAATGGAGCACTATCGAAATAAGAAGAAAGACTTGCATATAGTTTTCATTGACTTGGAGAAGGCATATGATAAGGTACCAAGGGAAGTACTTTGGTGGACCCTAATAAGGAAAGACATTTCACGGAAATATGTTGACATCATAAAGGACATGTATAAGGGAGCATGCATGAGTGTACGCACCAGTGTTGGGAAGACTGAAGAGTTCCCTATTACGATTGGAGTGCATCAAGGTTCTGCACTAAGCCCTTTTCTTTTTGCCATCGTTATGGATGAACTAACGAGTTCACTTCAAGATGGTATATCATGGTGCATGTTGTTTGCAGATGATATTGTGTTGGTTGATAAGACGAAAGAATTCGTTGAGAGGAAGTTGGAACTATGGAGACAAACTTTAGAATCTAGAGGCTTTAAGCTGAGCCGAAGTAAGACAGAATATTTGGAGTGTTAGTTTAGCGGCGATAGGAGTAGGGAGGCAGGGACAATCACACTAGATGGAAGAGTTGTTCAGGCATCGGATTGCTTTCGGTATTTAGGATATATTATCCAAACGGATGGAGAAGTAGATGGAGATGTTGCTCATAGGATTAAATATGGTTGGGCGAAGTGGAAGAGTGCTACGGGTTTCCTTTGTGACCCCGGCATGCCAAATAGATTGAAGGGAAAATTCTACCGCACGACAATCAAACCAGCACTATTATATGGTACGGAGTGTTGGGCAGTAAAACACTGTCACACTCATAAGATGTCGGTGGCGGAGATGCGTATGTTGAGATGGATGTGTGGTCATACGAGAAAGGATCGGGTGAGTAATGAAATAATTAGGACAAAAGTAAGGGTTACATCTATTGAGAATAAAATGAGGGAAAACCGACTAAGGTGGTTTGGCCATGTAAGACGAAGACCGCTTGATGCGCCGGTTAGGAGGACTGAAGAGTGGCAAATGGATGTAGTGGTGAGGGGTAGGGGAAGACCTAAGCAAACTTGGAGGAGGGTGATCGAGAGTGATATGAGTGTATTGGGGATTGAGGAAAATATGGTAGTGGATAGAAAAGAGTGGAGGGAGAGAATTTGTGTCGCTGACACGACTTGATTTCACGGTTTTATATGATGGTTCATTTTAGCCGACCCTAATTATTTCGGGACTAAGGCGTTGTTGTTGTTGTTGTTGTTGTTGTTGTAGTATTAATGGAATAAATTTTTTTTTTTTTGTAAATATTAAAAAGAGAAAAGTATTAAAATAAACCTGTAGTCTTGCTGATTTGCCAAAAACAGTCATCGTGGTTTAAAATTTTACAAACATGAGTTTTGTTCTTTGTAGTTTTTCTTATTTGCCAAAAACAGTCATCATGGTTTAAAATTTTACAAACATGAGTTTTATGCTTTGTGGAATTTGTAGTTAAATGATATATGAGTCAATTTTTCAATGAAATAATACTTGTGATTTAGTTAATTTGCAAAATCAGACATTTTATTTTGAATAATTTACAAAATAAGCCTTTTTAATTGCTCCAAATCGCTTCATTTTAGGGTAAATAATCACGATAATAGTTTTGATATAATAACTGAGTTTGTAAATCGAACAAAATACAAAATTCATGGAGTAAATTACATACGTGGTGTACAACCTTTACCTATTTTCACATTTTGGTGTACAACCAAAAATTTGTCACACTAAAGTGTACAAGCTTCAAGTGACCTCCCACTAAAGTGTACAACCGGTTTTTGTGACCGGTCAACGCAAGTCAATGTTGCCATGTCAGCAATTTGACCACTTTAGAAAGTCAAAAATTGATCATCTATTATGAAATTACTAAAATATCTTCATCTACTTCCTTGCAACACCTCTCTCACTCTTTTCCTTTCTCTCTCTAAATCCTCTCTCCCTCTAAGTTCAAATTTCTTCTTTCTCTCTCTTCAAATTTGTTTCTCTCTCTTAAAAAACCAAATTATTCAAATTCCCATTCTTTATTGTGATATATAATCAAATCTCCATGTTCCATATTGCACTATTATTTTCAATCAAGAAGTTGTTCATCAGGAAAGCAAAGGCAGTCAATATTTCCTTTAGCACTCACAAATAAAGAAACATTGTCGAAAATTTATTATGCAGTTGAAGAGAGGTTAGCTAGTTCTGCAAAGCCAAGGTCTCCGTCTCCTCCTGCAAGGCGATCGATCTCTACAGATCCAGGAGCTCAAATTAGAAGCAAGACCAAGGTCGAGACAATTAAGCACCAAGTCATAGCTACAGCACCTTTTCCAGCACGAATAATCGTTAGCAAATCCATAGCAACAACAGTAACAGTAGAAAGATTCCGGACATAGGTTCCCGAGAAACAATGAAATAGGATAACATCCAGGGGCGGAGCCAGCCCGAGGCTTGGGGGGCCGAAGCCCCCCGGCCACCGGCTCCGCCCTTGAGTATCATTAATATTTCCCGTCCAGCCCCCTAGGATATCGGTTTATATTTAACTGATGTACTATTATTCTAAGAGTTGAAGGTAGCTGAGTTGGTTAGGAGCATTATGTAATAATGAAGGGTTTTGTGTTCAAACCCCACCAACCTCATTTTGTTAAATAAACATTTTTATTTGAACTTTATTTTTTCAAATAGGCTCTCTTGAACTTATTTTTATTATATCTCTTTCTTTTAGAATTTATTATATCTTGTTTTCATAAAAAAAAATGTAAAAATATTAGCTAATGTACCAAAATCACAAAGTCTTAGCGTGCTTGATGCTAATTTTTTTTATTATTATCTCTCTTTCATACAAAAAAAAATCAAATTCTTACTTTTGAGACGTAAATAACTTAATTTCTGAATTAAATTTTACAAAAAATCACAAAGTTTTAGCGTGCTTGATGCTAATTTTTCTTTTTTGCTATTATCTCTCTTTCATACAAAAAATCAAATTCTTATGTTTGAGACTTAAATAACTTAATTTATGAATTAAATTTTATAAAAATTATAAATAATTTATAGCTAAAAACAATAAAAAAACGTGTAAAAATGTTATAATTTTTTTAGCTAACATATTAAAATCACAAAGTTTTAGCGTGATGAAGGCAAAAAAAATTTTGCCCAATCCTAGCGGGCTGGACTTTAAAAAATTACTCCAAACGACAAAGCTAAAATTAGCCCCCCTAAGTAAAGATTCCTGGCTCCGCCACTGATAACATCTCTGGTTCATTGTAGTTATTATATGAAGGTTATTCTAAATATATGAATTTGTAGATTAGTTAGCAACCACAACACAACTATAGGCTTAGTTAATAATAATGCGAAAATCTTGGACTAAATGATTAAAGATGGCTTAGACAAACAAAGGATTCTAAGTTTAGTTGAATAAAAACATTTAGTTCGATAATTACAATCTTGTTAATTTGACCAATATATAAATTACAAGATTTTCAATTTCGATTATTAAAAAATGGGTTAAGCATTTAGCATTTCAAGCAAAGTTCCTAACAGTTGTGTAACATTAATTTACGAAGTAGCTCTTGGCTTTTGAGATTCTTTTGTTCCTAACATTTCCAGATTATTTAAATAATCTAGGTTTTTTAACTGAGAGAAAGAAATTTAGAGAGAAAGAAAGAAATAATTTGAAGAGAGAGAAAGTCGTAATCTTTTTCCCGTGTTCGCTGTCTTTCTACATATACAAAACCATAGTTCTAAGAATGACGTCTTCAAGGACAGAATATGTTATGATCTTTCAATTACTTACTTTCAGTTAGAAGAAGGGAGGATTTAGAGAGAGAAAAAAAAGAGTGAGAGCGATGAGTTAGAGAGAGAGAGAGCTGTTAGACATCTAATAGAGAAATATGAGGGAGATGAGTTAGGCCCTGTTCTTTATCATTTAATTTCAGTAACAATCAGTTTAGTTCAGTTCAATTCAGTTCAGTTCAGTTCAGTTTAGTTCAATTCAGTTCAGCATCCAGTTTCAGCATTCAGTTTCAGTATTCAGTAATTTATCATTATTTATTATATTATAATTATTTATATATAATTTATTATTATTATTATTTATCTATAATTTATCATTATTTATTATTATTATTTATAGTTTATCATTATCTATAAATTAGATAAAAGTAAGAAATGATAGTTTATTAAAATATATATGGTTTAATAAAAAAAATAAAACTAAAGTATGCATCCATATTATGAATTATTTCTCAAATTTATCCAATTTATCAATGTTAGGGATAAAATTCCACCATTTTAGACGTTAGAGGTAAAATTACTTCTGACCCAAAAAGTTATTTTTGCACTTTAACCCTTAATTAAAATAAAAAGTTAAGAGTTTGTATTCAGATGAAGATTTGTATTTAATTTCATAAGCTTTAAATTATATATAAATTTGTGTTTGTATGTAATTTGTATTTTTAATTTAAATTAGACTTATTTTTATTTAATTTCATAGGCTTTTATCGAGCCAAGATTTTATCATCCCGGGCTTTTATTTGATATTCAATTTAGTTTTATCTTTAATAATATATTTATTTATTATTGATATTATTAAATTTATTAGAACCATTATTATTATAAGTTCATTAATGTCCAATATTATCATGAAAATTATTTTAAAGTCTAATATCATCATTATTGTTAAGTTCGGTTAAGTTCGGTAGCATTCAGTTAAGTTCAGTAGCATTCAGTTAAGTTCAGTATTCAATAGTATTCAGTTAAATTCAGTTCAGTATTCAGCAGTATTCAGTTCAGTTCAGTTCAGTTCAATTCAATTCAGTTCAGTTCAGTTCAGTTCAATTTAGTTCAGTTCAATTCAGTTCAGTTCAGTTTTTTTCAGCGATAAAGAACAGAGCCTTAAAGGGAGAGAAGATTTAGAGAGAGAAAGGAAAAGAGTGAGAGAGAGGTGTTCCAAGGAAGGAGGTGGAGATATTTGAGTAATTTCATAATAGAATGTCAATTTTTGACTTTTTAAAGTGGTCAAATTGCTGACATGGCAACATTGACTTGCGTTGACCGGTCACAAAAATCGGATGTACACTTTAGTGGAAAGTCACCTGAAGTTTGTACACTTTAGTGTGATAAATTTTTTGTTGTACACCAAAGTGTGAAAATAGGTAAAGGTTGTACACCACGTATGTAATTTACCCAAAATTCATGTTTATAAACTTTTAAAGCACATAAAATGTCTTTACAAATTCGCCAAAACACATAATTTATTTTTATACTTTTCCTAATATTAAATCCAGTTAATAATATTAAAATTACATTTTAACTATTCAAAATATTTATAAACTTCCTACAAAATGCATCTTCTCACATTAAAAAACACATTTTAGAAAGTATCTCAACTAAGGCTCTGTTCTTTATCGCTAAAAAAAACTGAACTGAATTGAACTGAACTGAACTAAACTGAACTGAACTGAACTGAATTGAATTGAACTGAACTGAACTGAATTGAATACTGCTGAATATTGAACTGAATTTAACTGAATACTACTGAATACTGAACTTAACTGAATGCTACTGAACTTAACTGAATGCTACCGAACTTAACCAAACTTAACAATAATGATGATATTAGACTTTAAAATATTTTTCATGATAATATTGGACATTAATGAACTTATAATAATAATAATGGTTCTAATAAATTTAATAATATCAATAATAAATAAATATATTATTAAAGATAAAACTAAATTGAATATCAAATAAAAGCCCGGGATGATAAAATCTTGGCTCGATAAAAGCCTATGAAATTAAATAAAAATAAGTCTAATTTAAATTAAAAATACAAATTACATACAAACACAAATTTATATATAATTTAAAGCCTATGAAATTAAATACAAATCTTCATATGAATACAAACTCTTAACTTTTTATTTTAATTAAGGGTTAAAGTGCAAAAATAACGTTTTGGGTCAGAAGTAATTTTACCTCTAACGTCTAAAATGGTGGAATTTTATCCCTAACATTGATAAATTGGATAAATTTGAGAAATAATTCATAATATGGATACAATTCCTAATTTTTAAATATGGATGCATATACTTTAGTTTTATTTTTTTTATTAAACCATATATACTTTAATAAACTATAATTTCTTGACTTTTATCTAATTTATAGATAATGATAAACTATAAATAATAATAATTATTATAATAAATTCTATATAAATAATGATAAATTACTGAATACTGAAACTGGATGCTGAAACTGAATGCTGAACTGAACTGAACTGAACTGATTGTTACTGAAATTAAGTGATAAAGAACAGGGTCTAACTGTTTTATGAATTAATGACTTTTTTTTTTTTTTGAAAGATATGAATTAATGAGTTAATATATGAACATAATCAATTGAAATGTATCAAATTTAATATCATATCTTAACTAATAAAAGTAAAAAGAATATTCTGTGACTATATGACGTGACGTTGTACTGCACTTTACTGTTCACAGTTAAGGTGCCTTCAAAAATCATTATTCTGATTTGATATCACCAACATTTAACTATATTACATTTTTATCCTTTACATTAATCAATCAATTCTATAAAAACGCGATTTTAATCGAAAAGGTACTTAATCATCAGATGACACTAGTTATATATGACTGCCATGGTTGTCTGAAAACAAAAAAACGGTAAACTATTATAAGTTTCGCGGGGAGCAAAAAGTTACAAAATTTATTTAGGCGCACAAATTGAGAGAGATATAAAAGGTCATTCTAAATAAACTCATTCTTTCACTCGTCTTCTTGATCGAGCTAACCTCTGAAACCCCTAAACTCATCTTTGTCTTCTCCATTATCATCTACATCTTCTGAATCGTCTTCTGTTGAGCGATTTCCGTAAGTGCACGGTATACGCTTGTAGTAATAAAAGATATCGAACCCACAAGGAACGCTTTTTCACGGAAAAACTTATTTTAATATAGTTTAATTCACGTCTTTAGGTTTAACTTTAGAAAATCGTTTAATTAATTTGTATTGGTCTGGTTTAGATGGAAGTAATATGTTGAAACTTAGAATTCAATTCTGTCTTGAGATTTAACTACAAGTCAGGAACTTTTGTGTTTAGAATAAGAATTACACGAAACTTACTCGCATTAAGCAAGAAAGCAACTATAACTTCGGTAAGATAATAAACATGTAACAATTCATAATTTTATGCAATTATCGGGCTTCGAACTGCAGACGATCTTCCTACGATCGGGCAAGATCGCTACCTTAAACAAATTGGTGTTTTATGTCTGATAAGCCGAGTTATCGATTATATCATCCATAAATCCTAATCTTTTTAAGTGTTCAACAAAGTTTCTTTATAAATTATATTTGTGTAAAACGTTTTAATGAAAACACCAGTATATTACTTTGAAAATTATTTTGTCAGAATAACATCAAAATAACAACAGAAAGAATATATTGAATATAAAAATGTATTATTATAGAATTGTGAATCTTCACAAGTTAACAGAGAAGTAGAAACATGGATAGCATTTTAACTAATTTGAGTTTCGGGTTGTCAATCCTTTCCTCAAACTTCGTAGGTTTGTCAGACCCTGGGGCGCTTCAGCCGCTAATCCTTCTCGCTGAATCCTCGAAATAGAGATCGCTGGATCCACTGTCAGAATGTGAACTTGTCTTCGAACAATTCTTAAATCTAAACTAAATGCTACTGTGTTGTAATTAATCTAAAAACAACTTGTGTACAACAAGTTTGCTTTTACAGAATGAAAAACTAAACCCTGACTCTTTTCTGAATCGGAACTTCTTCAACATAATAACAACTCTCTAAAACTCTAATGACCAACATTGAATTCTGAAATGATGCACTTATTTATAGTTGCTGGAAAGTTGTGTTTGAAGGGTCGTGTCTGCTGATGAAGGGTCGTTTCTATCCAAAAGAACAGACGCATTTTTTGGATTTTTGACATGTGAAATCAGTGCTGGAATTGCTACTGTTGCTACCGAGATTTGAGAATCTCAGTCGCGACCTGAGGCTGAGAAATAGGGCTGAACGAAAGACATTTTTCATGTCTGAAGTTAGTGTGTCGCGACCGAGATGTGGAAATCTCGATCGTGACACGGGTGTTTATTCCCGGTCTCGTCCGCTTCCCGTCTCCTCGTATCGGTCTTCTGAATTACTCGTACTTTTGGCTCGTAACTTAGGTTTTTCTCTCGTTTTTGCTCCATTTTAGCTCCTATTTGGATTTAACCAAATAATTAAGTACCTTGCATCAAAGAAACATATAAAGACATAAAAGTACTCTAAACAAATATAATTAGCACGATTTCAATATAAAACTGACGTATTTATGAATGCTATTTTAGGTATATTTTGGGCTTATCATCTTCTTCCTCGTGACTTTGTCATCTTGGTAAGTATATTATGAGTGTTTATTTAAGTAATATGTTGTGTTCAAATGTTAAACATGTGAAATTAATATACTCTATGAATGTTAATTGGGACCTCATCTACTGCATATTCATTCTTATTTATAGTGTGTAGTTGGTGTTTTGATATTGAGTTTATACTCTTGGAGATCTATTATGATAAGAATTTGTTTATTTGTTGTTTGTTTGTTTGTTAATGTGTGTGTTTTTATTGATTGTTTATATACTTTTGTTTGCATATTTTTTGTGTTTCAATCTATATTTATTGCTGATATGTAAGGATGTCATTACCTATATAGTTAGTCATACGTAGTTGAATATTCACTATTAGTAATTAGACATAATATAACTGATTATAGATTTGTCTTTGTTAAATATGGATAAATCATGGATGGTGGCTGATATGAGATCACTACAGTTTAGGATAGGTTTACAAGAGTTTCTGAAGTTTGCATCTGATAATGCTCCGAATTCGGACTATATTTTTTTGTCCTTGCATCAAATGTTGTAACATAAGAGGTGGTAGTATTGAGTTAATTAAGGATCATGTAATTTGTAACGGAATTATGAAAATTTATACAAATTGGATTGGATATAGTACGGTGAGTGTTCTATTTCAGGCTCAAATTATACAAGTGAGGGTTCTGAAACAGTTGAAATGAACCATGATTTAGGGACAAATTTAGAAGAAGATGGGTGCTCAATAGTCAGATGAATTTATGCATTTCGTACATAATGGAGATAAGCCTTTGTATCACGTTGGTACTAAATCAACCAAGATGCATGGTTTAATACAAATCTTTCATCTGAAAGCCAACCATGGCCTGCCCGAGTCTTGTTATACCGACATTTTATTGTTGCTTCACACACTTCTGCCTGATGGGAATGAAATGTTAATGTCTGCCAATGGGACAAAAAAATATTTCTGCTTTAGGGATGAAATATTAGAAGATTGATGCATGTCCTAATGACTGCATTTTGTATAGATATGTTAATGAGAGCGCTACATGATGTCCATCTTGTAATGCCTCTAGGTGGAAACTAGATAGGGACGTTTTGTCCCTATCTTTTAGCGTGATTTACGGTTTAATTTTGGACTAAATAAGTAAGTTTAATTACAAAAATAGTGTGTTTTCAATAAAATGACAAAATAAAAATAAATTTTACGTTTTTAGTTAATTTCCTTAATTTTCGATTAATTTTCAGAAAATAAACGTCAAGCTAATTCGGTTCTCGAGGATCGTATTTTGCAAGTACAAGTTAGAAATAAACAGGTAATGATCCATAGGACACGTGGGGCGTAGAAGACAGGACGCGGGGCGTAAGACGATGCCCCCTAATTCACGGTAGTCAATTACACGTTCCCACATGGTCAACAATTACCACATGGGGCGTAATATGTAGCACGCGGGGCGTCCAAGGTGTGAATTGAAGACAAAAGTTCCAGGAGCTCAACTATGCGGGGGCGTCACCCAGACCACGCGGGGCGTCCAAGGCATAATTCAAGCAAATAAGTTCCAGCAGCTCAACCACGCGGGGCGTACCCCAGTTTACACGGGGCGTGGTTGAGTCAACAAGTCTGAATTCGGTCCACGCGGAAGAAATTATCAACGGAATGGGTTAATTTTGCAGACACGCGGGGCGTGCCTTGTGAAAACTGTAAAAATAGTTTGAATTCTTACTTGTGACTTGTGTATTTACGATTTTACCCCCGAGCTTGATGTGTATAAATAAGAGTGATTAGCACTCATTTCCTCATTCAGATTTTGTGTAACCAAACTCTATCCCCTTAAGAGCTTGTACATTCATCCCGTCACTCCGTCAAAGTTACGTTCGATCCATATCCACCAAGCTTGAGAGTTCCAACTCTAAAGACCTACGAGACGGCTTTGAGTCCGGTTAGCTAGTCCTAAGGGCCGATTCTTCTTCCCTTTCTACTTGTTAACCAGCTTGTACTCTTCCTATGTACTAGGCTTGGTTGTATTCCGTATTTGTATTTCCACATTTATAATATATGGTTTACGATTTCATTCCCACTATACGTGTTATTACTTATTGCTTGTTTTGATACTTATAATTGATTGTCGTGTAGGTCGCTTACGAGCTCCGAAATCCACTAGGATTCACATAGGTGTTGCCTTACCGGAGTTGACAATCCGGAAACCGTAGGAATTGACAAGCCACGAAACTTACGAGCCCTAGTTTCTGATCCTAAGAATTAGAGTCGCCTTAAGAGGAAATCACGACCCTAGAACCTCACGGAGTTGTTCGATCTATAGATAGTTGTCTTTGCAAGAGTAAAGTATTAATCGTATATGTTTTGAATTAGTTATCATATGTTATAACTTATCATCACCTGTAACACTTCATTAGGAGTTTGAATTACACGAGTCTGTTTCACCATAGTTTAGGAGTAGTTTGTAGTTGTCGCCCAAACCAAACTAAAGTATTCACCGCTTAGATAACGTGTAGAACCGAGTAGTTTAATACTTGTAAATATAAATCATGTGGATTCGATACCCGGTCTTAACCGGATTATTACTTGATACAACGGGGTACACTTGCCCCTACGTAGTAGCGTCTAGTAGAGTTAGAGCACTTAGAAAGATCATAATTATAGCACACTCATCATAACACAAACACTTATATTTTACCGCTCTACTCGACGACTCATCAGATAATATAGAGGAAGTAGGGGTAGCAGCTAAGACTTTATAGTATTTTCCTCATATCCTAAGGTTTAGAAGAATATTTCAGTCTATAGTTACCGCAAAGGAACTTACTTGGCACTCTACTGGTATGAAAAAGGATGGATTGATGAGACGTCCACCCGATCCCCCAACTTGGCAAATGATTGACACAAAGTGGCCAGATTTTAGGAGAGAACCTAGGAACCTCAAAATAGGACTATCTTCAGACGGGTTTAACCCATTTGGCACTCTTAGTAGCACATACTCATGTTGGCCAGTGACCATGGTTGTTTATAAACTTCCGCCATGGCTATGCATGAAACAAAAGTACATGATGTTAACTTTGTTAATTTTTGGACCCAAGCAGCCTGGAAATGATATTGATTTGTACTTGCAACCTTTAATTGATGATCTAAAAGTCTTCTGGAATGATGGAATTGATCGAGTGTATGATTCAATTAGAGGAGAATACTTTAGGTTGAGAGGGGTCTTCTTATGGACTATTAACGATTTTTCCACATATGGAACTTATCAAGGAGCATTGTTAAAGGACTCATAAGTGGACTATAAGGAATCATCCTATATGCATTGACCAGACCAAACCATTAAGTTTAAAGTATTCTAAAAAGATGACATATATAAGGAATCATCCTTACCCAAAGCAAGCTTATGCTTTTGATAACACTATAGAAAAGGATGATCCTCCTAAACCATTAACAGGAGAGCAGATATACGAAAGAGTTCAATTCTTTCCTGAAGAGAAACTTCTTCTATATAAGGGTGACCTTGAGTGTAGACCGTGTTGGAAGAAGAAGTCTGTTTTTTTACTAACTAGAATATTTAGTAAGACACAATCTAGATGTAATGCATATTGAAAAGAATTATTGTGAGGCTATTCTTGGCACACTATTGAACATCCCGGGTAAGACAAAGGATGACGTTGATTTATTAATGTAATTTTAGAATAGCTTTTATTTAAAATCGTAATTAATTGTGAAGAAGCCCAGATGGTCCAAGCCCATGGTGGGAGCCCAAGGAGTTCTGATGCAAGCATGTGAAGATTAGATAGGTTATCTAGTTTTTCACTATTTTGTATTAAAAGGCCCATAGAGTCTTTGTGTTTATTTTGATATTACAATTGCTTATAACAAGTAGCATCGATCACCAGATCATCACCCGCGATTGTTAAATTTTAAAGCCGTATCACTTAAACTAATCCGGATAATGAAATATTGGGTTGCTTAAAAGTGATTTCTAGATTCACACTCTTCCAAGTAGTGTTACAGTATGTGTCATGCCCTAGATGAGTATGATGTAGTAATTAATGGGCTGTCGAGGGTTAGGATACTTCAGTATGGCTAACGTGTGTATGGTGGGTTGACTCAATGTGGGTACTTTTAGTTTAGAGCGGGCCCTAAGCACAAATAGGCTAAATGTCACAAAGCCCATCAAACCAAGAGTCTTCATGGAGGATTGGATAGTTTATCCTACCAAAACAACAATGGTTGGTTAACGGGCCCTAGTTTGGCCGATTGTTAATTGGTTGTGGATCTATGAAGTGCGAACATGTTATCAAGGTGCCCTTAAACTAAATGTGGTTCTCAATAATTTGGCAGGGTTTTCTTCGGGTCCTAACAGGTTGTGGAATAATGTGTGGAAGCTTAAATTGCCTCCTAAAGTTCTTCATTTTCTGTTGGCTTGTTGTCATAATTACTTACCATGTCTATTTAACTTAATGCGTAGAAATATTACGGTGGAGAACTCTTGCTGCTTTTGTGCTGCACTTGATAAGTTCCTTATTCACTTATTTAAATTTTGTTCTCTCACAAAATATAGATGGACGAGATGTGGGCTCTCGAAGAAAGTGTACAAAGTAGATGGGCTTGACTGTTTGGAATTGATTGTAAGTGTTCAAAAGCTCTTACCCATGGATGATTTTGCCATAATTTGTGCTTCTCTATGGATGAGATGGTTTGATCATAATAGAATCAAACATGGAGGAAAATGCTTAGTGATGAGGCAATTTTATATGGGACTCGAACTATAATTGATCAAGCTAAGGTTTTTTTTTTCTCCAAACTATGGGCTAAACATTAGGATCCAAAGATGGATCCCTCCTTCTACCGATGTTATCAAACTAAACTGCTATGTGGCTTTTTCTAGCAGGAGTAATATGGGTGCAACAGACTTCATTACTCAGAATTTGAAAGGAGAGGTGTTGATGAGCGGTGCGTGTTCAATAGGGTGGTGCTGGTCAGTCCTTTATGCTAAATAACTTGTAATTCTAAATGTTGTGGCTAGAGATGCAACCAAGCCAAACTGAGACCGAACAGGGGCAGGCTCGGCTCGGCTCAAGAAGTTTGAAGCTCATCGAGTTTGGAATTTTGGAGCTCGGCTCGAGTTCGATATAGGTTCAACTCGAGCTCGATATAGGTTTTGCTCGAGCTCAAAGCTCGTCGGAGCGGCTCGTTTTGAACTTTTTTTTGAAACAGTTTTGAATATACTTAATTGTACCTGATTAACATTTTGTTATCTAAAATCAGTCTTTTAATGAAGGAATACCAAATTTAAACTCCAAAAAACTAATATAACATACAATCTACAACAAATTTAAAGAAAGTAATATGATTAAACAACTATAGAATCTAACCTAAGGAAGGTCAGACTCGGACTCATTAATGCTCGAGCCGGTCTCGAACTCGAGTCGAGCCCAATCGATCCGAACTTTGACCCAGCTTTGGTCGAGCCGAACTCGAACAGTTTGCGAACTAGGTAGGCTCGTTTTAGAAATGCAAACATGGGCGGGACAGGAAATGCATTTCCCATCCCTGTCCCCCAACTAGTTGGGGATTCTCCATCCACTTGGGTTGTACTCGTGGTACTCTAAACTTGGTAATGAGGTTTATGATGCTGTCAAAACAAGGGACTCTGTTTGTGCTGAATGCATCATAAACCTATCACCATGTTTAATATTGTTGTTACGATATCAAACCGAGTGGAAAAGAACATAGTAAGAGTATGGCCAATGCACATACATAACCCTTTATGTAGAGCTTGTTATTCAGTTCATATGTATATGTATATTCTATCTAATCAAAATATATCTTATCATTTACAAGCCATATCAGTACATGCAATTAGCCTAAATTTACCCTTTAATACATGCTTCATACATGCTTTATAAACGAATTGCATTCATAATCCTTACTTATCATCATAGGTCATGTTTAAATAAAAATGAGCCAGTTGAGTTCATAACATTTTCAGCTTTAAGAGTATGCGTAACATGCTATAACAAGTAGACAACTTATTCAAGTAGACATGTATATTCAAGTGAACATGCTATAACAAGTAGACAACTTATTCGTGCATGTCTATTCCTTACTTATTCAAGACAACTTATTCAAGACAACTTATTCCTTACTTATCATCATAGGTCATGTTCAAATAAAAAAGAGTATGGTGATATCTTATCATTTGCAAGTCATATCAGTACATGAAATTAGCCTAAATTTACCCTTTAATACATGCTTCATACATGCTCAATGACCCTTTTACAATGTTCCTCTAATACTTGATGCATGATGAATAAGCTACATGCCCAAATGAACAATCGTACACATACTCATACAGAACCTTAAACATAAACATCAATAGAACATCATACATAAACATGTTTCATACACATACACATACTCAATCACTTCTAGCAGTATAACTCATAGGTGTAAGAGTAGTGCCAATCTCAATGAACATTCAAAGCTTTAGAGTATGCCTAATCAGCCACATGCTTAATGAACCTTTTACAATGTTCCTCTAATACTTGATGCATGATGAATAAGCTACATGCCCAAATGAACAATCATACACATACTCATACAGAACCTCAAACATAAACATCAACAGAACATCATACATAAACATGTTTCATACACATACATATACTCAATCACTTCTAGCAGTATAACTCATAGGTGTAAGAGTAGTGACAATCTCAATGAACATTCAAAGCTTTAGAGTATGCCTAATCAGCCACATGCTTAATGATCATTCATACATAAACTCTATGAGTCCTAGCTTCCTAAACGGTTATATCTAACCAATCAGTTCATACCAATCATTTCATCATCACCCACAACATCATACATATATGTAATCGTTCAGTTCAAACCCACATAACAATATATATACTAAATCAGGCTAGTTTCCTAAATAAATGAGTTCTAGGTTCCAAAACAGTACATCAAACATACACAATCACTTCTAAAGGCATGACCAATCAGTTCAAACCAACATAACATTAATATATATTCAGTAAGTTAAAGAAATCTTCCCATATGCTAAGGGCATGAACCGATTGACAATCTCTTCAGTCAGCCTTCCCATGTACTGAAGCATTCTTACTATCCCTGCAAATAGTGTTCAAATAAAAAGGAATCAGATGAGTTCATACCATCTATTGTATCAGGCACTGTCTTGCCCTAGATTAAAAAAGATAAAGACCCAAGCTTTACAGCAGTGAATCTAAATACAATAAAATCAGTGTAGCTAAGCGAGAGATCTAAACCTTTCAACGAAAGTTCTGGAAATCACAAAATCATTATACCAGCTGCTGAAATCAACATACACCAAAGTAAATCGGATGAGGAAAAGATAGAGTAAGGAACAATGATACTCTAATACAGCTAGGAACGAAGAAAATATGGCTTACCAGTACCGTGTTTCGAGCTCACCCAGTGATTGCATGTTCAAATCAACCATGGAGATAGAGCGGGATGAGAGGGATGAAGCTTGCGTAACCTAAACTGGGGTTTGGGATTGAGAGAGGGTTTATATATCAGCTGAAATTTCAGTCAAATGATATAGAGCGCCTAAAATTTGGTATGGCCGCGTAAGTGAAATTTCATTTGCCGCTTTTTTGTTTTTGGCATACAATGACATTCATTTATTAGAAGTGTCATCTGTTGATCGCATCAAATTTAACGAAAACGTGCGTTTTCTTTGGATGACAGGATTCTGTAATCGTAATGTCATCTGAGAATCGAGCGCATTTTTTATTTCGCCTTAAGATGACATATAGTTAAAATACTGTCACGAAAAATATTCAGACGACACGAAAACAAATGTCTGTCATGTATCTTGTGTCATGTGAAAGAGAAAATAGCATAGTGTGAGCTCAAAAAAATATACTCATGATGGGTATGAGAATACCTATTGGATACTCAATACCCGCCACATATTTGGCGGGCAATAGGTAAAAGGTAAGTTTGTTACCCATTATCTATCCCAAAGCCTTTATATAAAAACATGTTAATAGTTTTGGAAGTAGGAAGTGAATTTAGGAACCACAACCCATGTATTAATAGTTTGTAGATGAATTGTCTATGTAGATTATTAATTTATTCTTTGTTAAATTTATAACATTTTCTTTGTATGGATCTTTAACAAGTGAGGGTACTCACGGACATTCACTATTTAAATGGAACAAAAATGAAGTATATCACGTTAAGATAATAAGAAAGGTACAAATAATGAAAGTATAATCAGATAATGTTTCGAAATTGACACTATCTACGAACACCTACTTGTCAACCATCACTAATTTTAACCCTAACAATTTCACATAAGATATGCATGAAAGGAACTAGGAAAACAAATTGCATTTGCCAATTTGCAAAGAATATGTCTATTAAGCACTAAGATTAATTAATATAATATAACAACAAATATGATCAATAATAATAATAATTAGGTTTTCCTTTTTAAAACTTTTCAATAGTTTATGAAGAAATGCTTTTTCAACTAATATTAACCTAAATTAATGATGCACTATAACCTTAATTTCTCACTCCACCTCAAACATCAATATCATACTTAATCGTTACCCATATTTTCACCAATCATTTGCTTTGAAACCTAAATATTTTCTCTCCAAAATTACCTAACTAATATATGTAAAGTCAATTTTGTTTCACTTTAATTTAGGTGATATATAAGAAACATCATTGGATTGCTTCACCACTTTCTCAATTTTATTCACCAAAAATCAACTAATTTTTGGTTGGAATAGTGGTTTAATTAGACTTCTGCCTCCTTCATTAAACAATATTTCAGGCTTAATTATTGTGTATGATAGGAGAGTTTAACCTTCCTTTTAAAAGGGAACTTTTTTTCAGCTTTAATCTAGTGAACGAATGGCTCATCATAAAGTGAATTTTTAAAATATAGTTTATGGTTAGTTGATTTAAATCCAACCCTGTTGCATCCTGTAGTTAGAGCATCTTTTACTTTCTAAAAAAATAATATAAAAAAAATTCGCTCTTAGTTACATAAGACACAATGTTATCAGAACTGGATCGGACATCAAACCGGATTGGTGACTGGGTCACAGGTCACTTGGTTGGGTCGGATGGCTCAGATTGGTCGAACCAGATGACGTAATAAATAAATAAATAATATTTATATATATTAAATATATAATTAATTTAAAATTATTTTTATAAATTATATATATCCAAAACAAATTATAAACAACTTTCGGTTTGCTATTTTTTTTTATCAACTTGAGACTTAAATATATAACGGATAAATAGAATTTAGAATAACTTGAAATATGTAAACGTATTCTATGAAATGCGGTCTTTTTAACGATATATTATAAACTCAAAACGGAAAGTGAAGCCCGATCTCCTTTTGCTAGATTTTATCTCGTTTTCTTTTTTAGACTTTCCATTAAATTTTTTTCCTTAAATTTTTTTTTCCTTTTTCTTTCCATTAAATTTTTTTTCCTTAAATTGCATTTTCCTTTCTTTCCATTAAAATTTTTTTCCTTGGTTTAACCACCGGTCGAACCGGTCCACTGCCGGTTCACACCGGTTTTCAGAGGGTTCATCAACCCAGACAAGTTCGGACCGGACTGCCTATCGGTTCTCGGTCAAACCGGTACGACCGACCAGTCCGATCCGAGTTTGATAACATTGATAAGACATTAAAATATGCATCATCTCTAATAATAATAATAATCATATTCTTTTCTTTAATAAATCTAATCATTCATTAAGTTAAACAGGATGAATATCCTGATTTATTACAACAGTTAGCCACACTAACATCACATCATAGAAATAATCATTAGTACTGGAACGGACATATCAAGCAATTAAGTGAGCAGCCTCATTCTCTAAATGAGGAACAAAAGACATATAGAATTCATTGTTAACCGAAACAATATCTCTACAGTCTTGAATTAACATACCAAACTCATAAAGATCCACATTCCGTGCATTTATCCCATTCGCAATCATTTTTGCATCGGTTTCAAACTCCACTTTAGCCACCCGTTTTGCGCACATCCACATCATACTGGCATGAAGAGCAATAGTCTCAACAAACTGAGGCGAGAATGAACCTGTTATGACGTTGTTGCTGCAATACTAAAACTGTTTGAATTCATCCAGTACAACCGCGCCAATTCCATAGGCAGGCAGACCATTGAAGACTACTTCATCAATATTGCATTTCATAAACCCCGTGCGTGGTTTCCTCCAGACATGACGATCAACATTCATGGTAGTAATCGATCGAAGCATAGTCCGACGGTGCTAGCTCTAGTCCTTTAGAAATATCTAAGTACGTCTGATCACACAGTCTGCCACTTCTACACCCTCCCCATTCAAAAGCATATTGTTCCTCTACTGCCAAATGGAAAACAGAACCACAACCTTCTGCCGCAACACCTCATTACCATCCACCTGACACCACAATAGCAACTGCTATGCATCGAAGCTGAAATTTTCAGCCCGCTTAGAGAGCCCAATCGCATGCCAACAAGCACTTGCAAACAAGAAATTAGCAAAAATATGCCAGTTATCCTCCTCTTCTAAATCGCACAAGACACAATCCGGTGAAACTGGAATATGATGAGCTGCCAGATGGGAACAAGTCGCAGACACCCAGAACACATTTTCCATAGGGAACTCTTCAACTTGGGCAAAATAACCAAATCCCACAAAGTTGACCATCCCTCTACTAGGTCCCTATCACGTAAAGCCATGCCAAGTGCACGATGGCCCGACTTCGAAGTGTATATTACATCCTTAGTATGACTCCAGATTAAAATATCAACTGTATCTCGATGTGGAGGAATAATAGGACAAAATTTATCCACTTCCTCTTCACATAAACAATCGTACACTTTACCTCTATCCCATACTCGAGACCTTACCAAAAACAAATCTGAAACAATCATATTTTCAAGCTCAACAATACAATATGATTTTATTGTGAACTCCTCCAACAATTTTATCCACGAGTACTTCCACACTCACCCGCCAACACACTCCAAGTCTAAGAAGTTCAATTGAACCCCAAACACTCCTCCAAACATAGCTATGATTATTGCCTAATTTAAAAGATAAAAAAAGTCAGTAGCATAATATTTGGCTTTGAACATTTTACTAACTGTTGGCCCCTTGTTATGTGAGAATTAGTTCCTAGAGGGGGGGGGGGGGGGGGGGGGGATTAATGGAACTATTTAGAGTTTACAAATTTAGTCAAGTTAAAATATTTCTCACGGTTCAATAGCACAGTTCAGAGGATATATGTTGAAGGTTCAAAAGAAACTTTAGTTGATCAACAACTAAGATTGATTTTGTCCTTGGTTCAAATGATAACGCCTTAGAGGGCTTCCGAACTTAGCACGATTAAACGCAAATCTGACTAGTTAAGATTTTATACTTCCGAATTAAAAAGCAAACAATAATAAGGAGTAAGAGTTAGAAAATAATACTCAGTAGTTTTATCCTGATTCGGCCTCCTGCCTACTTCCAGTATCCAGAATTCCTCTTGCGAGCTTTAATCCACTATTGAGCTCTTTGTGGTAGAGCACAAACCCTTACAATAGCGTTGAGATATTATATAGTACCTTCCTCTATAATCCTACACTCAAAACTATCTAACTCCCTGTTTGCTGAATACTGAACAAACAACAAAGCTTCCGAACTAATCTAAAAGATTGATAATGTTGTTCTTAATAAGAACTCTATGAATGATCTTAGAAAATGATTACACAGAATAATAAAGACGTTTGTGTAAATGCTTTGCTTTGGTTGGAACTTCGGGAAATGATTCACTCAAAATTTCAGCATTGAAGATCAAGTTCCGAAGCTGCAAACAAGAGGGATTTTATAGTTGATACTTGAAGGCAGGGATCATTTCAAATTTCGAAATAACTGTTGGAAGGGAAACACTCTTCTGTCGCTTTCACTTATCAGAAGCCAGTGTCAACAGTCAATGATCTTCTATCTTTTACCGTTGATTTATTTATTGCGCGGTGCTTTAGGCTTGATCGGAAGCAAACTGATTGTCTAACCAAATCAGGCAAAGTTCTCAAGTTGACAAGGGGACAAACTGTCTGTTGCTTCTGAAACTTTCCTTTTATGGTGAGGCTTTGTCAGTTGCGCAGAGTTAACTCTTGATATTGTCCAACGTGGCTTGATCTATCTTCCGATTTTGTCTCATGTTTGAGACAGCTAAGCTTGCTTCTGGATCCTTCTGCTTGTTGGGCTGGAGCTTGATCCGCAAGCCTTTGTCTTATGGGCTTTGACTCAAGGCTTAAGGGCTTTTCTTATTTCTTTGAACTTATATTTAATTTATCAACACACTTCAACAAACACATTAGTAAAAATAAATCAACATTTTAATGTGTTATTAATTATGGATATATTAATCTCATTTAATATTTTTTCCATAATCAAAATTAATGTGGAAATTGTGTTTCAAGACTAACTAGTGTGAGAGGGGAATTAATTAACTTCCACCCTTGCTTGCCTAGCAATGATAAATATTAATTAATCTCGAAATTGACCTATCAAACTACTGTATATTCCATCTCTTACCTTCCTTCGAACCCCACCCTGGTATTAATTCTACCCTTATAAGTAAATTGGTTATTTTCCTAGAATTCAATTTTTCTATTCGCAATATTAGACGATCTAGTGCCTTACTTTTAGATTTGAGCCACTATAGAACCATCGTTGACGGTCTCTTGTATTGAACCTTAAAAAAGCCAAATATCCCATTTTAGTGAATAAGATTACTCAATACATGCATGCGAATCTCACTGATCACATACTACTATATTTGAATGGCATGAAGTCCCATGGGTTATGTTTGGAGAAAGATGTTTGGTAGTATTGACAAAAGGGTTAATATACATATTTGCCCTTATATTATCACGGAAAAACAGATATATTCTTACATCAAATAAACTCACAAAACTATTCTTGAATTTTCCACAAACCTACAATTATACCCTAATCTAACCGATTTACTAATTTGGCCCAAACGGCTCTCTTCTCTCTGTGTCTCTTTCTGTTTTAATTGTTTCTTTTTCCTTTCTTTCAGTTTTTCCTTTCTAGTCTCAAGTATAAACTAATCAAAGAATTAGAACGGAAAGCTACTCCAGCAGACTCCTTCTTCAGTGTAAAAAACTAGTGAAAGAAAAAAACCTTCAATGGCAATACTGTAGCCTCCTTTCTTTCTTCCTTCCTTGGCTTCCTAGTTATAAGAAAAACCACAAATACAAAAACCAATTCACCTCTTCTCTCATCTCATCTCATCATTTTTCTGTAGAAACCAAAAGTGCTCTATATTTTATTTTTATTTCTGTTTTATTTTAATTTGCAATTACGGAAAGAAATTAAATATTTGAATAAACAGATAAAGAAGGGACAGAAATTTTTAGATAGAAATCGGGGAATATTTTAGTGTGGAATTCAAGTGTTTGGTAGCCATGGGGAAGAAGAGGAAAAAGAAGCAATTAAAACAGAAAGAGAGAGAAGAGAGAGAAGTGATGTATGGAAGTAAGATTGAAATTTTTGGAAGGTGATGTTCATTGGGATAACACCGTTTGTGTCAAATAAGTAAATCTGTTAGATTAGAGTATAATTGCAGGGTTGTGAAAAATTTAGGTATAATTTTATGGATTTATTTGATACAAGGGTATATCTGTTTTTGTGTGATAATAAAAAAACAAATATGTGTATTAAACAAAATATGTTGTTTTTCTTATGCCAATTGGGGCGGAAATCAAGATGATCAGAAGTTAACTAGTGGTTATGTTGTTTTTCTAGGTAAATTTTTTTCTACCACGGTGTTCTCGTAAAGAACATGTTGTCTCTCGTTCCACTATGAAAGCGAAATATGGGTACATCACTTCCACTACATCTGAGGCCGCCTCTTAAAAATGTTGATGAATGAAATTGGTTTTCCATTGCAATAATCATCGATCTTATAAAGATTATTCTAAATCACTTATTGTACCATAAATCTCTGCATTTGATCAAACAACGCATGTTTTTACCAAGGCATTTTCGCTTATTATGAGACAAGCTTACTATTTGTCTATGGAATAGAAGTGCGAGAGTTCTAGTCCTTGAACAATCCACGACTTGGACAACTTCTCGTGACAGTCTACGTTTCGGTAAAACATTTTTGTATATGATTACAAAGCCTTAGTTACATTAGAACTGGGAGTTCAACTTGCCTCCTACTGTTCTTAGGGTCTCGGCTTCCTCGGTGTAAATACATGTAATTATTGTGAATGTTAATACAAGTCTGAATTATATTCTTATACAATATATATAAGTTACTAGTATATGTAATTGCATATGATTTTAATTAATTACATACTATTTTACTAGTAAAATATGTCATTAATTAAATAGTGACTTAAATACCTTATTTAATGTAATGTTGTTTAACAAATTTAAATTCTATTTTAATAAATACTCTTTACATTCAATTATTATTGGAATAAATGCAGTAAACGGGCTCTGGCCCATTTAATGATCCATTTATAACCCATCCGTAACCTAATCAGTTAGGGTTAGTGTTGGAGTTAGTCCTTTAGGTTTAACCTAGCTATAAATAGATAGCTATGGAGGTTAAACCTAAAACCCCAATAACACAATAATGAGAGACTGCATAAAGGCAATCCCTCTGTTCCCTCTCCCTTAGCCGCCGCCCCCCTCCTCTTTGTTCTCGGGTTCCGTTCTTAGTTCATGGAACAACGGAGATTAAAACTTCGATGTAGTAACCTCCTAGATCGGTGATATTGAGCAAAGGTTGATTACTTGTGCTACTATTCAACGGATCTCTACTACAAGAGGTATGGCTAAATTTGTTGATTTATTTATTGATAGATCGGGGTTCATTACCCGTCTCTTAGAGGTTATAGAAATTCATTACGGCTTTTTAAAGAGCCATTCATTGGTATCAAAGCCTTTTTTAGCTCCGTGTTCCATCTGTTAAGAACCCCTTATGCATGATTTATGATTCTATTAATTTGTTTGATTGGATGAATGCATGCTTGGTTGAGTCATGTCTCAAAACTGTGTTTTTAATGTCTCTTGGGGTGATTTTGGTATGCCGAAATCGCCTCGTGGTTGCTGGAATTTTCTAGTGCGTTTAAGCGATTTAACGCCCGGTAATTAGAGTTTGTTTGTTGCTGGAATTTTCTAGTGCGTTTAAGTTATTTTACGCCTATTTAGAGTCGCCAAAACCCAAAACCGAAAATCCCCCACTGCCTAAAGTTTCGACATCGTCGGATGCTGGGAAGTCGGCGCGTGGCCTACACGCGCCGCCGACCACCGCCCACACGCACGGCGTATCACATAATGAAACTATGGTTTCTTGATAAAAAAAATTATCCTCCTGACCATTAACTTGTCTTGAAAGTATGATCTAATTTGACTTAACTTGCAAAGAAGTAAAAGAACGAGGCCATTTGACTGAATTGGACCATGAAGGAAAGAACATAGTAAGAGGGAAAGAATTCCATTTGATCACATCTAAGTGTTTTTGTTTATCACTTTTTGGACACTCATGTATGTTTGTATATATATGGAAATAGAAAATTGTAATTAAAATATTAAATATGGTTGTGAGATGGATTCTGGAATAAAGTGTATCACATGTCAGTATACATGTTCAAATAAAAAGGATATGTACCCCCCAACAAGTATAACACTGAATTTGAAACATGTTCATCGAGGCGCTATATATCTCCAACGAGTATAAAACATTAGTGCTCTCGAGTGTATGTCAGCCGTATGAACTATTTGTGAGTATGAATGAGATTGAGAAAGAGATTGGATTACATTCCATTACGTGCGAGTGGAAAATGTTAGAAATATTTGGGTATGGACCGAATATAAAAAGTATGCATGTGAATGTAATGGGTCAGATGTATTAAAAAGGAATGGAGTTAAGGTTTTTTCTAGTCACTCCTTATAAATAGACAGTGAGTTGTCTAACCCTCCACACATAAGGACATTGTGATCCGTTCTAATGCAAATCACATAAGAAGTTACACGCTATAAGAGGTAATCCAGTAACCCGACTTGAACATGTGATATTTATCCTTCAACCTCAAGTGTCTCGTATCTAATGAAAGAGTTAATTATTATTTAAGGTTTGGTAATAATATTCATGGGCAATTGACTTTTGTGATTAAAGGATAATAATATAATTTGTAGAATATGCAACTTATTAATAATGACCATCTTAGATCAATAATGAGCGGAGTGGAAACGGAGCAATGAGTAAGAGGCACATGTTCATGTCATGTCTGTTACATTAATTCATGTTTCATTATCATTAATGTTAATTACAATTCAAACTGATTACATGTTTTAGTTGTTATAGATAAATATAATTGGGTTCTAGAACCAATTATATTCTACCAATTAAGGTAAATTTTCCTTTTTTCTTTCTCACAAAAAGTCAAAAGTTAGGAATGTTAATTATGAAAATATCACAAATTTTTTTACCTTTAACCTTAGCTAGATAACAAGTTTATACTGAATTTAACGGTCAAATTTGTACAGATAATGATTTAAGGTTGAAATTCAACCTAAATTTGTATAAATTTTATCTTTTTACTATTATTTAAGAGATGAAAAGGTTAAAAAAATTTGAAAATAAACAAAAATAAATAACACTATTAACCGTTGAAAGAATATCATATAACTCAGTTTCAAAAGAATAGTCATATTAATTCTTAAACATTATATAGAGAAAAAAGCTATCATTGATATGGATTGAACGTTGAAAGATAGAAAGTGAGGATTTTAATCTTAAATCAATAAAAAAAATAGAATTATCAAGGTTAAACTTGAAGGAGGTGAACCAATGAGATAAAACTATAGTTTACATTGGAGTAATTTATATTTTGACATGATTGATAAAAATATGCATACAATTTAAAAATTGGGATTTATATGCCCACTAAATCGTACAAGGAAAAATACAATAAAAGCTCTTAAGTCGAATTATCTTAACATAATTTGATTTTTAAAGCAATAGGGACAAAGTACAATTCAGTGGCAAACTAGTAAATACTAAGTGGCAGAACAATAAATAAGTTGATGGCAAAAGTTGTAATTAAGCAGTGACACAATTATAAATAGGAGACAATTGAAGAAAAGTGGGAATCTTCGGTTTACGCTGGCCATACAACGTGTTAGAAACTCCACACGTCATGTGAATCATTGGAGAAGTAGAGAATATGCTTCTCTTCCACATGGCGTGCCACCTTTTTTACATGGCATGTCACCCTGGTCCTCTTCCACACGACGTGGCCAAAAACTCCAAGACACTCGAAATAGGCTTGATGACCTTATCATTCTCTCCTTCCCGAGAAGAGTTAGATCCCAAATCTTAGATATGATAACCAAGAGTTGCATATGCACGAGAGTGCCACGTGATACGCATTTGCACTAACTTTCTTCACGATCTTAAATGGGCCACACCTCTTAGATCGGAGCTTGCACTCTGAACACATGTTATACACTCTTTGCTCGAGTAAACCATAAATTTATCCCCCACCTCGAATTGCACTACCATTCGATGCTCTTCTACCTTGGATTTCAACTTGGCATTTCTTTTCTCAACTCTCATTTTGACCTCTTGGTGCATTTGTTGGATCTCTTAGGATAACTTTTGGGCGGGGAAACTAACATGCTCTCCTCTTGAATGGTTCACAAGGTCAAGAGTGTGGTTAGGAGTCTTGGTGTAGACCAGCTCAAAAGGTGCCTTCCCAATTCCCGAGTGAATGGCCCCATTATAAGCAAACTCTGCTTGAGCCACTTCGAAATCCCATGTCTTCGGCTTGTCTTTGCGCTTGCTTCTTAAGACGTTACCCAAAGTTTGGTTCACAGCTTCCATTTGCCCATCGGTTTGGGGATGGATGGTGGTGCTAAAATTCAATGATGTATAAAATAATGCCCAAAGAGTTCTCCAAAAATGGCTAAGGAACTTAGTGTTATGATTGGAGACGATGCTCTTAGGAACTCCGTGTAGCCTCCCAATTTCCTGAAGAAGAAAAAAGAGCTTAACAATGGATAAGGCGTCATTAGTCTTCCTACATGGGAGAAAGTGTGCAATCTTGGAAACTCGGTCAACTACCACAGAGATAAAATCCAATCCCCTTTGAGATCTTAGTAGATCTATAGACAGATCCTCCCAAATGGTGTTTGGAACTAGTAGATGCATATAGAGACCCGAACTATTGGCATGTCCTTTGGCGGTTTTACAAACATTAATCCTCATCTTGGGCCAATAATAACGCGAACTCATCGCTTCATATCTTTGCCAAAATGCCCGCTAGGCCACCTCTATCCAAATCTCGAACTACCTTTTCCCGAATAGAATTACAACGAAAGCATAGTTGACTCCCTTTCATTAGATAATCATTTAAAATAGTAGTAGTCACTCTCTCCTCCTTGATTGGAACACTTCGCCCAAATGACCCCGAAATCTGAATCTTCCATGTAGTCCTCACTCACTTGCTCAATTGTGTCCACCTCAGCACTATTGTCTTTAGTAATGCCACCCTCCGACTCAAATTATCTGCAACTCGATTTTTTCGTCCAGACTTATGAATAAGTTTGTAGGGGAACTAATCCACAAATGCAGCACAGAACTTTAATGTTGCTTTTGACTCCCCAAATACTTTAAGGCTTGATGATCCATGTATAATATGAACTCTTTACCAATAAGGTATTTCATTCAAATAGTTTGTTGAAGACCGAAAATGTAAGGACCGATGTCATGTAGGAATTGAATAAATTTCTTAACAAAGAGATATGATGTTTTTGGTGAAGGGTTAAGTTTATAGAAAAGGGTTAAAGGTGTTTGGAAAAAGGTAAATTTTTCTGGGAAAATCATATGTCACATCTGACATGCTGTTTCAAAAATTTCCTCTCCCTTCTGATGTATCTGTATACTGGATTTCTTTTCTGTAGACTCCTTCTGTAAATTTATATTGATGATCAAATCTCCAGTTTATTGTTGAAAAAAACTTGGATTTTTTTTATCTGCAAACATCTAAATGCAAACGTTAAATAACAACGAGGATTTAGTCCTAGTGACCCTCCTCAATAAATAAAATAAAACTATAAAATAAATAAATACATATATTATAAACCAAGGTTCGGAATAAAACATGAAAAACATAAATTTTGGTTAAAAATTTGGCGTTCCCCGGCAATGGCGCCAAAAACTTGTTGAGCGATTTCCGCAAGTGCACGGTTTCGCTTGTAGTAATAAAAAGATATCGATCCCACAGGGAACGTTTTTCAACAAAAACTTATTTTAATTCAGTTTGATTCACGTTTTAGGTTTATAATATGGAAAATCGTTTAATGGAATTGGGTTTTGAGATTGATTTAATAAGAAACAGATTAGAACATGTGTAGAATGTTAGAAATCAATTCTGTTTTGAATATGAATTACAAAACAGAAACGTTTAGTGTTTAAAATAAGAGATTAATTGTATTCATTTGCATTAAGCAAAGAAAACAACTTTAAACTTTGTATAAATTATAAAAATGTAATAACGTAAACTTCTTCAATTAAAGGGCTTTGAACCGCAGACAATCCTCCTACGGTCGGGTTAGATTGCTACCTTAACCAAATTCATTCTTACTTCCGATAAGCTGACCTAACGATCATATCGATTGTAAGAATGAATTTGCCCAAGTGTTCAACAAAGATTCCTTGTAAAGATATTGAATTTAACTACGTTTTAATGAAAACACCAGAACTCACTTCGGATCATTTACCATAAGTGCTACATAAAAATTTATTGAATTGCATGAACTTTATTAGATGAAGTATGAATTTGATACAAGTTTATAGAGAATAAAAAGCATGGAAGCATTCAAACGACATGAGAGTTCCGAGTCGTCAATCCTTTCCTCAAACCTCGTTAGAGTTTGTCAGGCTCGTGGGTCGAATCCGCTACTTAATCTTCTCGCTGAATCTTCGGAATAGAGATGGGTCGTCAACTACCAGCATATAAACTAATATAAACTGATCTTAATCTAAATATAAATGTTACTGTGTTTGTAAGTAATCTAAGAACAATTTGTGTACATCAGATTGCTTTTTACAAAATTGAAATCTAAACTCTGACTCCTTTCTAAGTCAGAGTTTCTACATAACTTCTGCACTCTAATCTTACAAATCTAACTCTCTCCATTTCAACTCTGAATCAACTCTTTATTTATAGATGTTGAAGAGTCATGTTTGAAAGGTTGTGTTCGTTGTGAAGAGTCGTATCCGCTGTGAAGAGACGTTTCTATCCACCCAAACGAACGCGTTTCTTGGAATTTAAACATGCGAATGTAGTGCTTGCTAGAATTTCTGATCTTACTGAGAATGAAATTCTCGACCGAGAATGGGGAACTGCAATTTTCAGCCTTCGGACGAAAGAGAGAGGCGCCAGAATTTAGCGTGTCGCGATCGAGAATTTGGATTCTCGATCGCGACCCATAATCTCTACCGAGAATTTGGATTCTCTACCAAGAATTTGGAATATTCTTCTCGTTTCTGACTTCGTTCTCGTCTCCTCATATTGGTGTGCTGAATTCTTCGTCTTTTGGCTCCTAACTTAGGGGTTTTCCTTCGTTTTTGACCTCTTTTCGTTCCTATTTGGAATTTACCAAATATTTAAGTACCTTGCATGAAAGAAACATATTCGGACGTAAAGTACGCTAAATAGATATAAACAGCACGATTTCATAGCAAAACTGATGTAAATATTAATGATATTTTAGGTATATTTTGGGCTTAACACCTACTATCCACACGCATCCTTCAAGAGCCATCCTTCTTCTGAGTAAGAAAGGTCAGAACCGCACAAAGTCTTATGTTTTCTCTAACATACCCCATCTCCTCTAGCTCTTCCACTTTCTCCTTCATAATCCTGCTCTCTTTGGGGCTCATCTGATAGTAAGGAAGACTAGGCAAACTAGCCCCTAGTACAAAGTCAATGTGATGTTTATATGTCCCTCAAGGGTGGTAATCCATGTGGAAGTACTTCAGGAAAAAGATCTTGATACTTCTCAAGCATAGAACTCACTTCAATGGGCTACTAGCCGTTACCATCATGACATACACTAGTTGGCTCTTCACACTCCAACACGAAGGACTTATGTGTGGGATACACAATAAGAGTAGCCTTTTATTCTTACTAGGTTCCCCTATCATAGGACTGAGAATTTATTTCACCCCATCTTTCACGAACTTACAAGTATTATGCCTTCTTGTATATGTAGCATCCATATCATATTGACAAGGCCTCCCCAACAACATATGGCATGCATACATATCTACCATATCTTAATAAACTTCATCTCCATAATCCCCAATAGTATGTTTACTTTGCATATTTGTTTGACTCTAAGTTCTCCCACATTCTTGATCCACCCCCATACTATATGGGCTAGGATGTGCCTCAACAGTGAAGCCAACCCTCTTCATGGCGGCTTGGCTAATGATGTTTTCTTGACTCCCAATATTAGTGATGACATTACACCTCCCATCTTGCACTAAGCACCTTATTCAAAACAATTGGTGCTTTTGGTCCTCTTCAACTCGATTGGACACAAGCAACCTCCTCACAACATGTACGATATGGGTATCCTCAAACTCCGCCTCCTCCTCGAGAGGTTCACAATAGACACCATCATCATTTTCATAGTCTTCTTCATATCTCTCCACCATATTCACATTCCTCCTCTTTGGATACTCATTAAAATGATTCCCCAACTCATTACATCATCGGAAACACTTGAACGAGGCCAGCTTAGTATAGGGATTATTGTTGTTTCTAGGAGGTGGTGGATCCCCCCCCCCTCAATTTCCTTACACCTCAAGTAAAGGTAACTGGACAAATTTAATACGTTTAGTCGGCCACTAACCGATCAATACGAGTTTTGACCATTTTTAATTAAAAATTTAACTAAATTTTCTTTTGACTCTTTAATTCTCTCTCTTTTAATCTGTTTCTCTCTCCATCTGTTTCTACCTCTTTCTCTTTTTCTTTCTCTCACTCACTTTCTCTATCTATTCATAATCCGTCGGCAATGCTGAATCCCGAGGACGAAGAAGGTAAAATTGCAGAGCGGAATAAAAAAGAGAACTTAATTGGAGAACGAAATAAAGATGAATCCGAGGGCCTGGAAACAAAAAAAACAAAGAAATAAATAGAGAAGGAAGCAATCGAACATACGAGAGAGAAAATGACGTGATTTCCCAGGCTTGTAATTTTTTTAACAAGGGCATGATTACCCACTTTATAAGTTTATGTGTTTTTTGAGGTAATTTCTTGTAAATAATTAATTCATGGAACCCTTTTCACAACTTTCTCATTCAACTGCTGCATATTCTGGAACCTTTTAGAATCAGGTTCAACTTCATTAGAGCCTACAAAGGAGAATGTTTCTTATTCAAAATTTTGAAGATTAATTTTAACAATTTTATTTTTAGAGATCTGATTGCATAAATCACTCATGTTGTGAATGTAACTGGAGTTAAGCCAGCTCCAGCTATGGCATTTTTCTCATCTAGGGGACCAAATAACTTATGCCTGAAATTCTTTAATGGTAATGTTTGGAACTTTTATGTCTTATCATCACATTTTTAGTGTTGCTGCTCTTATGAAATCCCTCTCTACCACTTGTATCAATGGTTGCATATTGCTACTAAAAAATGAAAGTAGCTTTAACATGGCTCACCGTCGATAATAGAGTCGGAGAGAGAGTTGGGATGTAAATTGTAAAGTTTTGGAATCATGTGCATTATTGGCAAGAGAACAAAGTTAAAGGGTAGTAGTGCCTTTTTATGTTAGTTATGTCTAAAGTGGGTTCCAATTTTTAATTAAAAAATGGTCAAACTTGCGTTGACCGGTTACTAGCCGGTCAAATATACTAAATTGTTCAGTCATCTTTACTTTAAGTATATTTTTGAAACAAAATGGCATCTATGTATCAAAGTATGAATTATGATAAAATTGACAAGTGTGTATGGTTAGTGTTTTCTAAAACCGAATAGTTAATCGACCAAATTTGATTTAATGAAGTTGTTTCTCACAATAATGGAGAAGACATTCGAGTGGAAGATGCTTTAGCTGAACTCTATTTGTCTTTAGTAGTGTTGAACAATTCAGTTTTATTTAGTTGTTTTTTATGGGTTATAATCGTTTTTAACATTTTGTTTTCTTTTTTTTTAATAATGTTTGGGCATTTTCTAGGGGTGCCATCTAGTTGGAATTCTCAGCCTCCCACCTAAAGCTTCAATTTTCACTCAAAAAAATATTTATACTATCAAAGTGGTCTTCTAAAAATAATATAGGTTTAATTCATCACCAACTTCCTGAACTTGTCTATATAATAGTAAATTGGCTTCCTAAACTTTACAAGTGTCTCACCAGCTCCCTAAACTTGCATATTTCGTATCACCAACTCCCTAAACTTGTCCATAAAAATTTATTAGCTCCCTGAATTTTAAAAGTGTCTCACCAGCTCCCTAAATTTGCTTATTCTGTAACAACTAAATATAAAAACCATAATGCTAACTCTCGATCCTTATCATTTCGATCTCTCAATCCTGCAACACTAACTCTTATAATAGGTTGAAAGGTAGGGGAAGAGAAAAAATTACCTCACAAATAGATGAAGATGTATTTTTAGAATTTAGGTTTAATAAGTTTTTGTATTTAGTTGTTACGGAATAAGCAAGTTTAGGGAGCTGATGAGACATTTGCAAAGTTCAAGGAGCTAATAAATTTTTATGAACAAGTTTATGGAGCTGGTGGTACGAAATAAACAAGTTTAGGAAGCTGGTGAGACACTTGCAAAATTCAGAGAACCAATCTACTATTAAAGATAAGTTCAGGGAGCTGGTGATGTATTAGACCAATAATATGTGTCATGAGACAATCTTCCCTAAATAACATGCATGATATGCAAACAGTCATCGAGAATTATAAATACGATACATTCATATTCACCGCATCAAATAATAGATTACTTGATAGTATTGTTGTGCATGATGTGCAAATAAATGTTTAAAAGAAAATTCAATAATTTCTAGAAAAAACGTCTCTCCAATTAGAGTTCATCCCGTCTTCTCGAGTTGAGAAGTTCTAAACCCTAAAGCAATTCTTTCTTACCCTACAATCTATCGCACATCAACAATCTTCACACAGCAAATAAGCATCAACACAGTTAACACCGCCTCCCCAACGGTTACACATCAGTATCGACGCTACCGCAAACAAGTCACAGTAAAAGGCTACGAACTACGACATGAACCTGAATGAGGAATACGCCAACATGAACCTAACGGACAACGATGAAGGGGGAATAACCATTGACGAGGAACAGCTCTTACCAAGCAACGCACAACAATCGTACTTTGTGATTGGTCAGCTTCTCACAGCTCGAACAATCCACTTCGACTCAATACAGACGACCCTAGCAGCAATCTGGCGGCCCGTAAAAGGAGTCACATCATCTGAAACCGAAATAGGAGGAAGGTACTTATTTCAATTCTACCATGAGCTAGATATGATCAGAGTTCTAAACGACGGTCCCTGGACCTTCAATCAAAACGTTATGGTAGTAAAGGAATTAAAAACATCTGAACAAGCTTCTCAAGTTGAACTTCATCAGTTAATTATATGGGTTCAAGTCTTTGATCTCCCCATTGATTTTCAAACCGAAGCAGCGTGCAAGGCACTGGTCAATGATCTCGGGACTTTTATTGAAACAGACCCCAAAACCTTCACAGGGCTAAGGTGAAGCTATATGCGGATCAAGGCAACAGTCGACGTCCGTAGGAGTCTAAAGGCAGGGCAGTTCTTGCAGCGAAAAGGAGGTCCAAAATTCTGGGTTACTTACAAGTACGAAAGGCTACCCCAATTCTTTTTTTACTGTGGAATAATCGGACATACAGAGTTTTGTAATGCACTATTTGACAACCCGGAGAACCCAATAGAGAGGAAATTCGGCAGCGCACTACGAGCTACGCTCAGGAAACCAAACTCTTCGAATAGCAAAGCATGGATTCGAAAACCTATGGATGAGTTCGAAGAAGTCTTTAGTGACATTGAGGCCGAGTCAGGAGGATCAGAAGGTGGGATTGGCAGTAGCAGGAAAGTCTATGGCTATTCTGAAGGAGCTTCGAAACCACATGTGAATATGACTGGATACTTCGAGGAGGGAGTGAGTATTGATCCGAAGAGGAAGAGGGTAATGCCAAACAACATGGAAACTAATGATAACTGCACCATTCAGTTCAACAACGGAATGGAGATGGGACCTGAGGATCAGGCCCATCAGGGGCAATGAGCATCATTAGCTGGAAATGCCGTGGACTGGGCAATTCACAGACAGTTAACGCCCTTCGGGACTTGGTTCGTGCCCACAAACCGATGTTTCTTTTCCTTATGGAGACAAAGGTGGCTAAAGAGCGAATAAGGAGCATAAGTAAACAGTTGGGGTTCAAAGAATGGTTTGCGGTTGATAGTAGAGGGTGGGGAGGAGGTCTGGCTTTACTGTGGAAGGATAGTGGTACTGTTACAGTTAGCGGTTTTTCGGATAATTACATTGATGCAGTGGTAGAATTAAATAACGTAGATAAATGGAGGCTCACAGGATTCTACGGCTATCCGGAGAGAAGCAGAAGAAGAGAGTCATGGGATATGATAAGAAGTCTATCACTTAGCAACAATATTCCCTGGTGTTGCATTGGTGACTTTAACAATCTCATGAGTCACTCGGAGAAAATTGGGGGAAACAGACATCCAGAGAATTTGATAGAAGGTTTTCGAGCAACGATTGAAGAAAGCAGATTAACTAGTTTGAGTATGACGGGTTACCCGTTTACCTGGGAGACAGGAAGAGGCACACCGCGCTGGATAAGGGAAAGGCTCGACAGGGGGTTAATAAATGCCAAATGGAAAGAAGCCTTTCCGAACACAAAGCTTAGCAACCTTAGCACAACGTGCTCTGATCACACCGCAATCTGCTTGGAAATTAAGACTTGGATCAGGATTGTGCACCCGCGAAGGTTCAGATTCGAAAAAGTATGGCTCCGTGATGAACATTGCAGCGAAATTGTCTCTCAGGCTTGGAAACGCAGGGGCGAAACTTCAATTGAAACGAGAATCGCAGATTGTGCAATCGCACTTCAGAATTGGAGCAAAAATTGTCAAGGCAATTTCAACAAACGAATAGGTGAGCTGCGCCGTTATATCAGTGAACTAAGGAGCAGAACTGATCGAATGGGGCTTGATCTGTTCAGAAAAGCATCGATGGAATATAACACCGTTCTAGCACAGCAAGAAGATTTTTGGAGGCAGAGAGCCAAAATCTTCTGGATGAGAGAAGGAGACCGAAACACCCGCTATTTTCATGAGTACGCATCAGCCCGAAAAAGAAATAATTCAATTACAGAACTTGAAGATGAGAATGGGGAGAAGCGCATATGGGGAGGAGGGCTCGAGGAACTGCTGGTCAATTATTTTAATGACATATTTACAAGCAAGGGTAGCAACGCGGACAATGTGATCAATTCGGTTAAATCCACAATCGCAGATGGCGATAATGAGCAGCTGCTGCAAGAGTTCTCGGAAGAAGAGGTGCGTATTGCGTGTTTTTCTATGCACCCGGATAAGAGCCCGGGTCCAGACGGAATGAATCCAGCCTTTTTTCAAAGATTCTGGAATATTATTGGGGCCGATGTTGTGGCTACTTGTCTATCTTGTCTCAGTTCTTCAAGTATACCGCCAAGCTTGAACGAAACTTTTATTGTCCTAATTCCGAAGAAGAAGGAGGCGACAAAGGTAACTGATCTTCGTCCAATTGCTCTCTGCAATGTCTTGTTCAAGATCATCTCGAAGATGTTGGCTAACCGCTTTAAAAAGATTCTACCAAAGGTAATCTCAGATAATCAGAGTGTTTTTCTATCTGGTAGAGCGATTTCAGATAATATTATTGTGGCCTTCGAATGTCTGCACAAGTTGAAAGTAGCCAAGGGGTCGGGCATGGCTGCTCTCAAGTTAGATATGAGCAAAGCGTACGACCGAATAGAATGGGAATTCCTGAAGAGTATGTTAAGGAAGATGGGGTTTCAAGATAAATGGATCTCCTGGATGATGATGTGCGTCTGTTTGGTTTCTTATAGAATCCTCCACAATGGACAAACCAATAGCGTGATAAAACCGTCAAGAGGTATCAGACAGGGGGATCCACTCTCTCCGTTCTTATTTCTGATCTGTGCAGAAGGACTATCGGCTCTATTGCAGGCTAAGGAAAATGCGGGACTGATACATGGTTGCGCGGTAGCTTGATTGGCACCACGGGTATCTCACCTATTCTTCGCGGATGACAGCTTCCTCTTTTTCAAAGCAAAGCCTCAGGAAGCCGACACTATATTGGGCTGTCTAAAGGATTACGAAGCTGCATCAAGACAACTAATTAACTACCAAAAGTCATCTATGGTTTTTAGTAAAGGGGTCACTCCGATAACTAAGCAGTTAGTTGTATCACGGCTGGGGGTTGAGGAGGTGTCGGAATTGGGAATGTACTTAGGAGCCCCAATCACGATTGGGAGAAGTAAAGTGCAAGCGTTTGGTCATATTAAGGAAAGGATTTGGAACCGCATAAATAACTGGAAAGAAAGATTTCTCTCACGCGCAGGTAAAGAGGTACTCATCAAAGCGGTATTACAATCCATCCCGACTTTCATCATGAGTGTGTTTCAGATGACAGAGCAGTTCTATGATGATGTCAGTAAAATATTGAATCGGTTCTGGTGGAGGACCTCAGGAGGAAATAACTCAGGTATTCATTGGCAACAATGGTCAACACTGTGCAAACCAAAGAGTCTAGGAGGAATGGGCTTCCGGAACATCAAACACTTCAATTTAGCGCTACTAGCGAAGCAGGGATGGAGAATCATACAGGAGCCAGAGTCTCTCATGGCCAAAGTTCTGAAAGCTAAATACTTCCCTCACCTCTCTTTTCAGGAAGCTAGCCTGGGTCACAACCCATCTTATGTATGGAGAAGTCTGCTAGCAGGACGTGATCTGCTGTTAAAAGGCTTAAGGAATAAAGTTGGAAGTGGTATATCGATCCCAATTTGGGATAGCGCATGGTTACCTGATCGTGTTAATCCTAGGCCAACCAGCCCGAGGGACTTCAGTCTCCCCACAGGTACTGTTTGTGATTTAATTGGCGGAGATGGGAGATGGGATAGAGCCTGATACAATGGATATTCAATCAGTGGGACCAGAGACTCATCCTGGCTATCCTAAGGAGTCGACTAACACAAGAAGATGGATGGTTTTGGGGACCGGAGGCGCGAGGAGACTATACAATTCGTAGTGGATACAGGTTAAGTACAGGAGAGTTCTCTGATGATAGCCCAGGTTTGCAAAGTTTTTGGAAACATGTTTGGCGGTTGGATGCTTCACCTAAAATACTATGTTTGGAGATTACTGTCGAAAGTATTGCCAACTATGCATAATCTGGCATCAAGACATAGCAGCTTACAGAATATCTGTCCGGTGTGCGGAATGGAAGATGAAACCGAACAGCACCTCGCGGTTGAGTGTGATTTCACTAAAAGGGTATGGGTGCTCTTATTTGGAGACGAGAGGATGTCGTCAATTGCGGATTTCGTGGGCTGGTTCAAAGTTTTTCTCGCAAACAGCAGGAGTGAGGCGGCACGGGAAGTTGCAGTGGGAATCTGGGAAATTTGGAAGCACAGAAATGAAGTAATTTGGACTCAAGACAAGTGCAGCGCTAGGGGAGTAATGATGCGGATTCGTAATGAATTGCGGGAGTGGTTGATAGCTAAGGAAGCCTGGAAACATCAACAGCAGCAGCTTGCAACAGCAGCTCCAACTAATTGGCATCATCCGGAGGAAGGCTCCTTAGCATGTAATGTCGACGCAGGCTCATTCGAGGAGGCAGGATACAGCTCTATAGGGTTCATTGTACGTGATTCTGCAGGGAGGTGCATCTACGCATTCCATGGAGCTTTGGAGAGTCTATACGAACCTGTATTGGCAGAGGCATTGGCACTGAAGGAAGCGCTCTCATGGATAAAAGAAAGTAATCTCCGGAACATTGACATTCGTACAGATTGCCTTTCTATCGTTCAAGCTCTTCAGAGTCAGCAGTTTCATAATTCTTATCTTTCGGATATTCTTTCATTTATTTTTGCTTTATTACAAGAGTTAGGTTCAGTTACAATCTCTTTTGTTAAACGTTCAGCAAACATAGCGGCCCATAGATTAGCCCGGGCGGTTGTGTCGGAGTCTGTTCGTAAGGAGTGGGCATGTCCACCTCTTTTTTGACCGATGTTCTTTTGGCCGATTCGGCCCGTTAATTTAATTGATTCTTTCAAAAAAAAAAATGGATAAAAGAAGAGAAGAGAATATTAGGTTTATAGAGTCAATGAATGGGCTGATTAATTAGTTTAACACGGCTTATATGTCAAATGTATTATATTTGACTTTCTCCTCAAATTTGCTGCTCCTCAGTCACAAATGTTGGACTCTTTTGGGTTTGACTTGAATATCAATCACTCTCTTTTCTCTTTTCTTTCTTATATAATTTATATAATAATTTATTTATTAGTATTTATATGATTATAACAATTTTAACTTGTTTCATTAAAGAAATTGAATGAAAAACATTTCAATTTTTTTTTAAATTAGTAGAGCTTTATAAAATTATAATTCATCTCTAATAAATTTTATGGATAAAATAAAAAAATATATATAATTTTATAAAATTTGAATATTTATAATAATATTTAATATTAATTTAAAAATATTATATTAAAAAATCAAGAAATTAAGAATACCAATTTAAGAGAATAAGAATTTTATGTACAAATGTAAAAAAAAAATATTAATGTATATATACTACATAAATTTCATTATAAAACTTTTTTTTTTGAAGCAATTTCATTATAAAACTTAAAAATTCAATTAACTATATACATACGAGTATTATACAATCAATTTGAATTGTTTAAGAATCGGATCAACTCAGCATTTTATAATTTAGTAACTAACGGAATACACAAATTGTTAAGTAGGCACAAAGATTGAAGAATTTGGTTATATGTAGTGATGGAACCATAATAAAACATTTGGAGAGGGTTTTTTCTCAAAAAAAATAAATAAATAAGAGGGTTAAAAAAACTCACGTGTGGTTACACTGTTTTGTAGATGGAGGATTGTGGTATTTATTTGGTTTTTTTTAAAACAAGGACTATTTTTGTCGACATTTGGATTGACATTGCTCAAATTTAACCGTTAACTCAAGAATTAAAAATGTTAGTATCACATTTACTATTGTTGGCCCATATAAATAAATTCTTATTTTTATGTACATAAAATTCTTATGTTTAATTTTAGAGTAAAGTTTCCAAATAAAAGAAAAATAATAATAAAAATTCAGATATGCCACACGCGGTGTGGCTTATATTTTCAGCAAAAGATTTCTCACGCATCGACGCAATGATACGAGACGTCTGACATGCAACAACGCACACCGAACCGAACCAAGAGCTAGCATGTGAAGCATGGCTCCCTACTCACACTTATGACTAGCCTAAAACCATCTCTAAGCCATAAATTTAGTTGGATGATGTGGTATGGAAGTTGAGTAAGAATAGGAGGAAGTTATGGAAGTTAAGGTAGTTAGTTGACGTGGCAAAGTAGTGGGTAAAATCTAAGAGAAAAATAAGGGTGGTGTGTGGCTAATTACCTCAATTAACCCTCATCAAAAGCCTATAAATAGCACCTCAAGTCTCTATTCTAAATCACTCAATCAACACACCACAAAGCCACTCAAACCTCTCACCTAAATGTCAAGTTCTTAAAGTTTTTAGTTTTATTTTTTCTAATTCTTAGTTCTAATTTCATTTTTCTAGCTTGTTTTAACTTCAATTCAGATCCTTAATAGATTTTTTCAAGTTTGTTCCATTTAATTCATAATTCCTAAGCCTATAATCATCCATTCATTAGCTAGAATCTCATTTCAGTTATTTTTTTCTGTTTTTATTATAATCTACCCAGAAATTTTCAAACCTGTTTAAAGTCCATTTTTACTTTTGATCCCTTCTGAACATTTGTTCCTGACTTTCTGAAATTAAATTTAGCATTTTGTTTTTCCTGATTCCATATTCGGAAACCAAGTTTACAAGCCAATCTTTACACCCTAAAACATTTTATATATCCTCTTTCCAACTTTTTATACAATCTGCCCCACTTTCCAATTTCACGTTTCTGAGCATCTAAACATCGTTCATGTCCCAGAGTTTTATATGAACTCATTATTGACTGCTTGAACTTGACCTTAACCTTTTACTTTACTCAATTCTGATTCCGTGTGCATACGCTCTCATACGAATCCTCCAAAGTCAAGCCAAATCTACTCAAACAATCAGAAATTTGCTAACGGAATCAACCTCGTGTCTTGCCAACCAACCACGGTGTTCGTGAATCCCAAGCCAACATCAAATTTAGCATCTCGCTGAAATAGCCAAATGTGACTCCGAGTTTGTCGTTGAATTTTCATTATTTCCTTTCTTTTATTGTAAATATTACATTTCAATTCCTGGTATTAATTAGAAGCTCTACAAGGGCAATGCCTGTACACAAAAATGCTCGTTTCGACCCTCAGAGGTACACTACATGGGTAGGCTATCGCGTGATTTCGATATATCAATAGGGGCCTTAGAAAGAGGATCTTAGGTAGACGGCTGCTGCTATTCAAGAGTTCTCACCTCCTACTTCCCCCTCTGCTGTAAAATACGTGGGCGGCTCTTTTGCTCAAAGCTTCAAAAGGGGGATTTTTGTCCTGCTAATACGGATGCTGCCAGTGGCTCAACAAAGGAAAAAAAGATATATTGTTTGTCCAAAAGAAAAAAAGAAACTTGCGCTTCGACACGTCTTCGCTCGTGATCGCTTAGAGCCCCTCTTCCATCAATTGGTACTCCCAACACTTTTCAATGGGACGGACCTCTTAGGCACAAGAGTTCGGATTCTCGGTCTACCCTTCTTCATTCGACCTGACCTCTTCAATTGTGTCAGTAAAGCGGAACCCAAGGCTAGTGAACCTCTTTTGCCAGGGCCCTTTGGCCAGTCTTTCAGTTATGGCAGTCAAAGCGAACCCTTACCGTATGTGCGATTCTCACCTTCTATTCTTAACAAACTGACCTTAGGTCGGGAACTGCCTCTCCGCCACTGTCCTCACCGGCAGCATACTATCGATAGGGGAAGTTTTTGAAAAAAAGATCTCGGAAGCACTCTTGAACGGAATGGACCCAGCCAGCCCCGTATTCACTTAGTTTATCAAGCAACGTGAGAGGAGGAAAAGGTATGGCAGCTAAGAAGGCTATCAGCTCACTTCCTATGAGAATCTTCTTTCTTCTAATGAATTAGGTAACATTTCCAAATTAGCATCGCATAATAGTTCTATTACGCGGTCACACTGGTTTTTTTTATTAAAGGATTCTATTAGATTAATAAATTAATCCTAGAAAAAAAGTAGTTTAAGTTAAAAACTGTAACATCAAGTGCTATTGATATAGCAAATTTTATTGCCTGGTCGACCCGATCATGACATGTGATACTTTTCTCGAAAAAACTCTGGGTCCTGTGTCCGGAACATTTTTTTATCTGCCATTCCATTTCCTGTTTTCTTGTTCTTGATAGTTATAACCCTTTTATTTTAATATTAAGGAGGCCGGCTCAGTCCAGGAGGCTAGTTTGAAACCCGGACTCGCTGAGGTTCACACACTTTTTTTTCTTTATGAAATTACACAGCAAGCTTCCAAGTCAGGCGCTTGCGCTTGGTACTAATAGCCTACAGAGTATAGTATAGAGGGGCTATGGAGGCTATGGAGAAGCGCGCAACTGTGCTTCCTCGCTTCGTCAATAAGAGCACTTCTTACTGAGTGAAAGGCGCGCTACGGTTCTACGCTTGTTCCTGTGCGAGAATCTCCGGCCGTATCTTGCTCCTTTCTTTCGCCTTAGTAGTGAGCCTTACTCGATCTGATTTAACTGAATATGGGACTTGAATATGCTCTTGCTCCCGGCGGATATACTGACAAAGGGGAAAGTCGAGCCCCCTATAAACGTAAACCACTGCTACCTGCGCTGCTTTGTTCGTATGGATATGATGGATCTACTACTTCGGCTGAAACTTGCCTCTGCAACTTTAGGGTATAAAGCCCCCGGATCTAGGCTAGGCGAGGTGATGGCGGGGAACTCGAACTTGTTTTGTTTGCGGAAGCATCTATGGACCAAATTGATTTGTTATATGTTGAATTCATATAGTATAGAATTAATTCAATTGTAATAGATTTCATTATTTACTTTGAACACGTGTACTCAGACCTACATTTATACATTTATATCAATAAATACCCATTTTTGCAAAATCGCGTGTCAATCTCGCATTTTTAATTTCCTTTATTTACCCGTCTTTTACTTATTCGCACTAGTTTAAATAGAATTAAATTATCTGGCAAAGTTTATATAACGGCGCTAGAGACCCCAAAGAGATTTTTTCAATCCTTGCGTCATTCGTCAATCGATTCATTAGATGTCAAGTTTTGGCGTGCAAATCCATAAACTTAATTGTCCATATTTATTGAGAAATAATTTCTCTACCACGCCCGCACTCTAACCACACGTAACAATGTTGAAAATTAGCCTATTCATGAAGGCCCTGTTTAGGAATTAGCTGTTAGCTGATTACATTAGCTGTTAGCTGTTAGCTTATTTGATTAGCTGTTTGTGCAGACCTGTTTAGTAAAAATTAGCTGATTGATAATAGCGGTTTGTGCAAAAAGATGAATAAGGGCATTTCTTTTTTTAATACATAAAATAATTAGGGTTAAAGAAGTCCATTAATTTTAATATTGCAAAACGCTAATTGAAAAAGCTCCTAAAATGAACTTTTTCTAAATTAGCGTTTTCATCCCAAACCTCTCTCCACCAAACACTTCAATCAGCGGTTTCAGTGGTCAAACCGCTAAAGTTGGTCAAAACCGCTCTTTTTATCCCAAAACGCTCTTTACCAAACAGGGCCGAAATATCATTAACAATTTTCGGCATGCCTAATGTCACGTCACACACTTAAAAAATATATATATAGACAATGCATGTTATTTATAAAAAAAATTAGACTATAGGTTTATGATGCTATTTTTCAATAATTTATTATGTTATTATTATATTAATTTATGATTTTATTTAGGCATAAAGCCCAATTAACCCCTTAATCTATACATCCATATTCAATTAGGTCCTTATTCTCTTAAAATCTGCAAATCAATCCCTATACTTTACTAAAACCATTAATTGGGGACCTGTTGACAGAAACAACTAAACGCCCAGATTCATTCTGTTAGCATGTACACCTGCTCCAGCTGTCTCTCCTAACAACAATCCTAACCAAGAAGATTCCTGTGAAAACAATCAACAAGTGTAAAAAAAAAATTGTGTGCGACTCTATGCAAGCTTCCTGGCTCTCTTTTCTGTCAATAGTTATCTCTGTCTTCGACGTCTTTTTTTTTTTTTTTAATCTCAGTTCTCGACGTCGGAGTAGGCAGCGAAGCCATAATCATAGTCCATCATTTCTGTCTCTCCCATTTGTGGTTGCTAAATAGTTGATGTTGCCCTTACTTCTCAATTGAAAGTTTTTTAGTTCTTATTGTATAAGATATAAATAACTGAAGTTTTGGTTTCTGATTTGGGTTTTACGGTGACTATACTTTGGCAGGAACAAAACAAAAAAAGAAAAAAGAGCCACAATCTGGAAGATGATAACGGAAGGTGTGGGTTGTTCCAGTGTATTTAGGGATGGCAACGGGTAGTATATCGGCGGGTATCCGGCACTACCCGATCTTAATAGGACTATCCGTACCCTATATAAGAGGGTATGAGAGCAAAACCATTACCCGTTAGGGTAATGGGACGGGTATGAGAATACCCAGGGTATCTGGTACCCATCATAAAATTTTTTTATATTAATAAATATCATTGTTTTTTTAGTTGTAAGACGTGAAATTTAAACCCCAACCATTTATTTTTCAATAATTGAGTGATACCACTAAGCTACTTTATTTTTATTAATTAAGATTCAATTTATTCAATTTTTAGATTGATAATTTATTAAATTTATAGTTTGTTAAATTTGTAATGTTTTTTTTTATTTATTGATTCTTAACGAGTAAAGGTACCGGTGGATACTCGCGAATTAAATGGAAAGGGTATGAGATGCAAAAAGTATATCCGTTAGGATAATAGAACGGGTACGGATAATTAAAAAATAAGGGTAAGGATTTGAAAATAATATTATCTGTAGGTACCCTATCCGTTGCCATCAGTAAATTTATTGAATTTTTTTTTTTTTTACAAATATGTTTGAAAAGTCTTGTGGCTTAAAGAAATGATTAAAAAAATAAAATTTTTGACCACTAACTGCTGCTTTCAACGACCGTCTATCAACTAGGCCTAATTGTTGATTATAGCATAGGATGGGGGCTTATTTGGCTATATGAAGAGTTTAGGGAGTTAATTGATTTCTATGGTGTAGAATGAGGGTTAGATTGGGCTTTATGCCTTTTATTTAATACGGGATATTGTCAAACTTGAAGATCAAACTCTGTATTCCGCTAATAATAGATCGAGACGGATGGGGAAGGCAACACCTGGAATTAACCATCTCCAGGTAATCAAACTCCACTAAAAGATTTTTGCAACTTATTTCAAGGGCAATAGTTAAACCGAAGTGCATTCCCCATAATTCGGCCTCAAATGAGGAACCCAACCCAATGTTCTAACTAAAACAACTCACCTAATTATCATTATTTTCTCTAATTAATCTTCCAGACGTGATAATCCCAGTATCAACCATCCTTGGGCCATCCACATTTAATTTAGGTCTTGTTTGATAATCAACTTAACCACTTAAATTAAAACATTAAGTACTTATTTAATTTAAGTGCATTTGATAATTGTTGTTTCTCGACGATTTAAATTAGTTAATTAAGTGAAAAAACACTTATTTTGATAAGTCAAAATATTTACACTACGCCAAAACCCTCTTCAGACGACGGTTCAAAACCGTCGTCCCGCACGATACAAATCTGTCACAGGGCTCGCTGCCGTCTGTTAAGGCATCAGACGACGGTCGCGTTCTGTCATCTTTCGAAGCGACAGACGACACGCGCTTCCTAAGCGTCTGTCATCTTTTCCATGTTACAACAACGTTCGACTTTGTTGAAACCGTAGTATTGGATAATTTCTAATGACAGCGTTTTTATATATACCGTCATTGTAGTATGTAAAACCATACACATTTTTCTTGTCATACGACATTTTTTATTATTGTTTGTGTCATTGTAGATAAGTTACGACGATAGTTTTCCTCTTTGTTGCTGTCGTTCAAAGATGTTTCAGTTGACGTTGTCTTTAAATTTTTTGTCTTGTGCGTGGATTTCACATGACATTTTTCATTTAATCAAATGTCATAAAAGTCAATGAAATTTGACTACGTTAATTGTAAGACGACAGTCCTATTTTTTATTTATGTCATCTTAGCGTTTTAGTCATGACAGTATTTCATTAACCTAGTATCGTGTCACGCGTCATAATATGACAATTTTTTTTAATTTTGCGCTCATTCATTAATGCATTACACGCCAGATTTTTTATCCCAACTGTGTCGCAAAACCTGTAACCCTTTAATGCACCTGTACATACTGCAATTGAAATTACATGATACTGCTGTTGGTCCCGTGTAACTTAATATGATTAGTTCCAAGGGGGGGATTAGGAACTAATATAACTTTTTCGCTTAATAATGCTGACTTAATTAAATGTTTTTGATAATTTAACTCAGTTATAGGTCAGCAAGGCTGAGTGAAGTGTGAGACAGCTTTAATCAGACACTGACTAGAGCTGTTTCAATTGTGAGTTGGGAAGTAACACTTTAGGTTAGCTTCTAACTCAACACTCTGATTACTCAGCATCGGCTTATGCAAATTATATACTGAGTAATTTAAGCAAGCAACACATACATATATATCAAGAGAAAGGGTTAGAGATTACTCGGCAGACTTATCCTGGTTCGGCCTCACTGCCTACGTCCAGTCCCCAGAATCCCTTCGGGCTTTTTCAATCCACTACTGAGCTCTTTAAGGGTAGAGCACAGCCCGTTTACAAAGCAATTGAGTATGCAAGAGTACCGTCCTCTATTCGTCTACTCAATCCTACTGAGCGCTATAACCGAACAGTCAGATTTTCTCTACCGCTGAGTACTAAAACCGAGTACTCAACACCACTCTTCTAACCTTTACAATTGATACAGGATTGTTCTCTCTAAATGAAGAACACTTTAGATGAATACAAATTCACTCTAGACTTTTACACAATGATTGGAATTGGGTGTAAGAACTTGCTTTTTCTAGTCAGACAACTTCTCTTTTGGATCTTTTAACTTAGTGAAGATCTTGCTTGTCTTTTCTCTTTTTGTAATTCGGCAAAGGATCCAAGTGATGAACTTGTCCTTTTATAGCAAATTCTGAAGCTTCAATGATTTGAATTCGGACATATCCATTGAATTCAAACGGTCTTCTTTCGTCATTGATAGGTCAGCATTCAGAATCGCAGGCCAATCTTGTCGTCTGAATTTAGCAGGCGTTAGGCTTGCCAGTTTCATCTTCTTGCACCAGGTTCGTCTTCTAGCGCCAAGTTTGTCTTCTTGCCAAACACCAGACGGTCCATGCGTCTCAAAAAGGTCTCTTGGTGTAATTCCGAGGCTTCTGAATTGGTGCAGACCTTTGTCGAACTTTGTCTTCTAGTCAACGGATCATTGGCGCTGTCCAGACAAATACTCAGCTTGATTGTTTGGATTTGCCTATAAGATTTCCTTTGACGGGGCTGAGTTACGTTCTACTCAGCTTCTTCGGTCGGCTTCGCCTTCAAGCGTTATTCTGAAGAAGACTTCGCTCTGCGTCTTTACTCATGCTGACTTCGTTCTGTCTTTCTTTTTATTGAGCACTTAGTGTTGGTCCCGTGTGATTAGTTCCAAGGGGGGGTTAGGAACTAATACAATTTTTTTCAATTTAATTAAGCTGACTTAATATAATTCTTTGAGTTGAATAACTCAGCTTTTGGTTAGCACGGCCGATTTTGTCGTAAGACGGCTTTAGTCAGATGTTGACTAGAACTGTTTTACTTGTAAGTTGGGAATTGACACTTATGTGGTCAGCTTCCAACTCAGCACACTTATTTACTCAGAGTCAGCGTGAACAATTTATATACTGAGTAAAGATAACAAGCAACACATACAGATATATATATATATTGAGAGAGTTCAGAGATTACTCAGCACGACTTATCCTGGTTCGGCCTCTCCGCCTATGTCCAGTCCCCAGAGTCCCTCCGGGCTTTTTAAATCCAATACTGAGCTCTTTAAAGGTAGAACACAAACCGTTTACAAGGCAGTTGAATATGCAAGAGTACCTTCCTTTAATCGTCTACTCAACTCCTACTAAGTGCTCTAACCGAACACTTAGGTTTCTCTACCACTGAGTATTTACAACCAAACACTCAGCACAACACTCTCAATTTACAATTGATACAAATTGTTCTTTTTGAATGAAGAACACTTTAGATGATCACAAGATCACTCTAGCTTTTACACAGAATAGAAAAGTTGGTGTAAGATCTCTTTTGTTTTGATGTGCTTTTTGCTTGTATTTTTCTCACTTGTATTTTCTGTGAATCGGCAATGATCCAAGAGGTTTACTTGTCTCTTTATAGTTGCAATCTAAAGATCAAATCAATTGAATTTGATTTGTCCGTTGAATCTAAAACGGCTCTTTTGGGAGACAAGGCTCTGGTCAGCTTCAGGCTTGCAGGCCAATCCTGTCGTCTGATTTCCTCAGGTGCTAGACTTGTCCTTTTTTTGCAGGTTTGTCTTCTTGTACAGGTTTCATCTTCTAGCTAACGGACGTTTGACCCATACGTCTCGAAATCATTTCTGTGCGGAATTCTGAGGTTCCTATTATTGGTTCAGACAGTTGTCAGACTTGTCTTTTAGCTAACGGATGTTTGGTGCTATCCTGAAGATCACTCGGCATGACTTTGTTATTTGTTGCCTTCTGATTGTTGTTAATCCAGATACTGAGTTCTCTTTTACTCAGCTTCCATGATCAGCTTCGTTCTGCAAGAACTTAGTTCGAAGACTCTTCTATTCTTGATACTGAGTTTCGCTCCACTCAGCTTCTTGATCTCTAAGCTTCTGTTCCGAAGATGACTTATCTTCTGTTATACTGAGTTCCACTCTACTCAGCTTGTGCTGTGATCTTATGCCGGCTTTGTCCTGTCTTACTTTTTATTTCTATTTATCCTCAACATTGAACAAACATATTAGTACAATTAAATCAAATCACTTAAATTTAATTGTCCCTTAATCATGGATTAACTTAAATGATTTTGTCAAAGCAAAATCGTGTGGAAAGGTGTTTCAACAAACTCCCCCATTTTGATGTTGGCAAAATATTTAATTGATGGAACTCAGCATTGAGATTCCCCATGATTGAAATTCTTTTTATTACTTCTGAAATTACTCCCCCATAAGGGTTGCATATATTGACTTAACTTAACTCTAAACCTTCTAAGATTCAATTGAGTAAAATTAAGGCATGCTTATATTGACTTAGTTCAATTCTAGACCTTCCAAGATCTAATTCAGATGAGCCTAGGTCAGCTTTTCAGAAGAGGTCAATGTGTTCTAACTCAGTTTTGATACATGGTTAGTTTTATGGGAAAACCTTTTTCAGAGTAGATGTATCAAGTCTAATGTGGATTGAGTTTATTTCTTTTTCTTTTGTTTGTTTGTTCAATTAAGATTAATTAAGACAGATCAGCATAAAGCACAAAACGTAAGTGAGCATCGCATACAATTAATCAGTTTGGAATAAAAAGATGCATAATATATAGATAGTCAGCAAGACAAAATTCACAATACAAGTCAAGAATAAAAGTTAGCAACCTAGCCAAACTACTTCTTCCTATTGACTTGGACATGGACAGTATTGATTTTGCCTTTTCCTTCAAGAATAAAAGTTAGCAACCTAGCCAAACTGCTTCTTCCTATTGACTTGGACATGGGCAGTATTGATTTTGCCTTTTCCTTTTTGTTGCTGACTACCGGATGCTTCCCCTACATGCTGAGTTCTGTCAACTTGTTATTTCTCCCCCGTTTTGCCACCATCTGGTGGAGGAGGAACAAAAGTATCATTGAGAGCAGCACGAGTTAATCTGACTGAATAAGCCTTAAGCCTTTTCGTGCTTTCCCTTAACCCATCAAAAACAGGTATACCATCGTCTAAGGTATCGCGAGGAATGCGGATGGACGCACTAAACATACTGAGTATATACTCCTGGGATTTTCCAAGCCATGTGATTGTGTCAGTCAGCTGGGCATAGGCTTGATAGTACATTTTAAGCAGACCCAAATCATAAAACTGACGTTGAGCGTTTGTGTGATGCACATGTTTGTAAGTTGCCCGAGAGTATTGCAATAGTTCATTGGTCTTGAGTTGATCAGTTTCCATTTCCTCTTTACTCAAGTTGAGTAGACAGACAGCTTCGCTTATTTGTTCGACCGAACATTGAGAAGTTGAGGAGATTAGCTCGCGAGTGTCGGTCAGCTCAGAATTCAACTTGGTAAAATGTTGATTCAACTCAGCAGAAGTAGCATAGCCCGTGTTGACCGCAGAAAGAGTATTAATTTGGCCTTGAAGGGAATTCAAGTGATTCACCATCATTAACTGCAGTTCGGCCAGCTTGACGATGGATTCTTGCTTGGGTTGCTGTGTTTGGACCGTTGCCATTACACTTACCAAATCTTTGAGACCCTTGATCTCATTGAGGAGTTGAGTGATAGATGAGATTTGGGGTGACTCAATATTAGCAGACCCAGCAACATCGGCATTGTTGGTGTTGGTCCCTGGTAATTAGTTCCAAGGGGGGGTTAGGAACTATTATAAATTTTTCGTGTTTTAATTAAGCTGACTGGAAGTTATTTTGAGAGTTTATTAACTCAGATTATGGTCAGCTTGGTGAGATATGTTTGAAGACAGCTTTAGTCAGATGTTGACTAAAGTTGTTTTCTTGTGAGTTGAGAATTGACACTCTTGGAGGTCAGCTTCTAACTCAGCACCACTTACTTACTCAAGATCAGCTTAGACAATTTATATGCTGAGTAAATAAAGTAAACAACACATGCAATTATAAGAGAGAGTTTAGAGATTACTCAGTATCACTTATCCTGGTTCGGCCTCTCTGCCTACGTCCAGTCCCCAGAGTCCTCCGGGATTTTTGAATCCAATACTGAGCTCTTTAAAGGTAGAGCACAAACCGATTACAAGGCAGTTGAATATGCAAGAGTACCTTCCTCTATTCGTCTACTCAACTCCTACTAAGTGCTACAACCCAGCACCTAGATTTCTCTACCACTGAAATGCTTACAACCAAGCACTCAGCTTTAGACTCTCAATATTCCTATTGATCACAGACTTGTTCTTTTTGAACTAAAGAATACTTTAGATGATTACAAATCAATCTAGAATTTACATATAGAATAGAAAAGTCGGTGTAAGATTCTTTTGTATTTGAGTGCTTTTGAAACTTTCTCTCTTGTATTTTTCTTTCGATGCTTCAGTGTTTATCCAAGTTTTTCGATTGTCCTTTTATAGAAGGAAATCTGTAGATTTGATCGTTTTGAAATGTCCTAACCGTTAACATCAAAACAGCTCTTTTGGGAAACAATTTCTGGAAAGCTTCAGACTGCACCTCCATTCCCTTTATCTGTTTTCTTCAGGCGTCAGGTTTGTCTTCTAGCGTCTGGTTTGTCTGTTTGTGCCAGTTGTCTGTTTCCAATAATCCAACATCCCATGACTCTTGGAATTAGTCTTTTAGGTGTCTTCGAGGTTCCAATTATTGGTGCAGAAGATTGGCAGACTTTGTCTTTTAGTGAACGGATCCTTCATGTTGTCCTGACTGTTACTCAGCTTCGTTTGTTCTTTTCGAATGTTCAACGTTCATGCTGAGTTCCTTCAAGGTCAGCTCCGTTCTGTTTAACCGCTCCTGAAGAAGTCTTCAACTTTAGTCAGCTTCGTTTTGCTTCTGAATTTTAACTCCACTCAGCTTCTATTCTGTCATGCTGAGTTTCGTTCTACTCAGCTTCGTTTATGCTGACTTTTGTCCTGTCTTTACTTTATATATTTTTGCACTCAATATTTAACAACCATATTAGTACAATTAAATCAAAGCATCTAAATTTAATTGCCTCTTAATCATGGATGATTTTGTCAAATCAAAATCTTGTGGAAAGGTGTTTCAACAAACTCCCCCATTTTGATGTTGGCAAAATACATAATTACGGAACTCAGTATAAGTTGCCCCATGATTGATATTTTTGATATGACTCCCCCGTAAGGGTTGCATACATTTTGTCTTAATTTTATTCTAAAACTTCCAAGATCTAATTTGATTAGACTTAAGACATTTGTGTGTACTAACTCAGTTTTGGAAGGATGTTGTCTCTCAGTTTTTAGTGTTAATGTGTTTAACCTTTTTGATTCGTTTGTTCAAACTTGATTAGTCAGATCAGGAAGAAAACTGATACTTGTGATATTAGATTAAACCATAACAACAACAAAAAAAACGTATTAACCTAACCAGTAGACAACAAAAATAGGAAACATGATATGATGCTAAGTCTCTAGACACAGACTAGCTAGTTTTACTTCTTCTTTCTTTGAGCTGAGGGATCAATATAAGCAATGCCTTTTCCTTTGCTTCCAGACGCAGTACCTGCAGGCTGAGATTGAGTTCTTCCTTTACTTGTCTCCCCCGTTTTGCCATCATCGGGTTTGTAAAGGAAAGTTTCATTCCGTGCTGCAGAGGAGAGATACTGAGAGTAGCGCTGGAGCCTTTTGGTGCTTTCACCCAAGCCATCAATGACTGGCACACTATCGTCTTGGATATGCCGAGGAACCCTAAGAGAGCTGCTGATCATACTGAGGAGGCATTCATGAGATTTTCTCAGGCAGATGAGGGAGTTTGTGATCTGACCAAAAGCTTGGTGGAACAGCTTGAGCAGAGCAGAATCATAAAACATGCGCTGGCCATTGTTGATGCGCATTGCCTTCATGATAGCTTGTGAAAAGCTCATGAGTTCAGTGTTGGAGATGGGATCAACATCCATTTGGACTCGGTCAATGTTGAGTAGTCTGACTGCCTCACTCAATTAGTCAATAGTACACTGGGAAGAGGAGGATACTAGATCACGTGTGCTGGTCAGCTCAGTATGAAGTTGGGTGAAACATTTTTGAAGTTCGGCAGAGGTGGCAAACTCAGCATTGCCGGGTGGACTTAATTTGGTTAGCTCAGCATTCAATTTGGTAAAAAAGTCTTGCAATTCAGCAGATGTAACAGACTCAGGATTGGCAGTTGCTGTAGAGGTGGTCAGTTCCCCTGCTAGCTTAACAAAGTAGCTTTAAAGCTCAGTGGAAGTGACATACCCTGGATTGACTTCTGACAGTTGGTGAATTTTGCCTTCAAGCGAATTCATATGGGTGGCCATTGTAAGCACCAGTTCAGTCAGTTTTGCGATTTGCTCTTGATTAGGTTGCTGAGTTTGAACCGCAGTGATAACACTAACCAGATCCTTAAGCCCTCGAAGTTCATTTAGAAACTGAGTAATACCAAACAGGTGAGAGGACTCAGCTTGAGTGGATTGGTGACCATCAGCTTGAGTAGTATTGAAGTCTTGAAGCAAGGACTGAGCAGAAGCAATGACACGTCGGCCAGACTCAGTAGCATTCAAGTATGCAAACTTAGCAGTATTGGACTCAGAGGCTGGTACAAAGTTTGATGGTGGTGGAGGAGTTGGTTCTCTGCCAGATTGAGTACTTTGATTGGTACCTGGACTTTGATGGGTTTCTTGAGCTGAATCATCAACATGTTGTGTTGGGGGTGGAACTTGATTAGATAAGTTAATCTGCTCAGCTTGAAGTGGGGAAGTGGAGACAAGAAGTGTGCTACCTTGAGCATCTTGGATTGGATCTACAGGGTTTTTGGCTTGTTCCTCATCTTGAGTAACAGAGGCTTGTTTTTCCATTGGATCTTCTGGTGGTGACTCAGTTTCATTTGAGAAGTACTGGAACTGGATTGTAGAGAGGTCAGTTTCAGGCTCATGAATGGGAAAGTCGTCCATTAGATCAATTTGCTTTTGTGCTTTCTTTTTGAGTCTTCGCCGTGTCTCAGTTCTTGGCGGTGAATGGTAAGTTCGAATACCTTCACTAGACTCAGTAGCAACTATCTCCTCTTCTACAGGTTGCTCAAAAGGACCCTCAACGGCATTACTTTCTTTCTTTCTCTGCTCAGTATCATCCTGAGGTTCTTCAACATTGGGACATTCTTCCTGCTCAGTATTAACTTCTTGGTGTTCAACATGTTGCTCAGTCTCTTCCACAGCTTCCTTTTCTTGGTCAGTTCCATGACCTTCAGGTTGAGTAGAGGCTAGTGGGACAGCTTCTACTATCTTTAAGGAGTTACCCTTTTTCTTCTTCTTTAAAGGGGTTTCTGGAGTTTCTTCGTTCTCATCCTCAGGCTCTTCTTGCCTCTTTCTTTTCTCAGCTTGCTCCTTAGCCTTGTCGGCTTTAGCTTTTTCTCTTGATGAAAGCCTTACTTTCTTTGGGATAGCATGAATGTCCTTGGAGCAGGTTTCTACAGCCTTCCTCTTCTTCCTTCTCTCAGGCTGATCTGTCTCAGGTGACTCAGCATGAGCCTCAACATCTTCTGCAGGCTCAGGTTCAGGCTCAATTTCTTGTTGCTCATCTTCTTCATCTTCCTCAGCATCTCCAGCTCCTTCATAACCCTTCAAGGGTTGATTATACAATAGTCCATCCAGCAGGACTGCAGTAATTTCACTTCCCAATGTGCTTGTCTCATTCATCGTCTCTATTTGCTTGTCCTGTATAATTTTTGTAATGATTGAGCCCAAGCGGAGTTTCTTACCACTTCGTTGAAACGCTCCAACTAGAAAGACGGGAAGATTGAACGGAGTGCAGGTCAACATGTGCCAGATGAAGCACTGTTCGAAGTTTGATGCGGATGAAGCTGAACTGAGTTTGGGGAAGATAAAGTTGGTCAGCATGAAGTGGACCATATTTTGTGCTTTACCCATACAGGTGTTGGGTATTTCCCCCTTATGATCTTTGGGTTTACAGAACCCCTTTAGCTTATCAGATGTGGCTTTTGGTATTTTCTCCTTTGTCGTTCTAAACTGAATTCCTTCGTCTGGTAAGTCTAGCAATGTGGCTAGATAGGCAGGGGTTACGACGATTTTCTGACCTTTAACAGTGGTCTCCAGATAGTCACAGTCGTCTGCATCAACATGTAGATTCGAGTAGAATTCCCGTACTAACCTGGGATAGGTTGTTCCTGAAAGAGAGAAGAGACCTTTCCATTTGTTCTTCTCGATCCATTCGCAGAATGGTTTCTCAGACGAGACGAAACTTGGAGAAAACCATCGGCACTTTAAAACCTCCAGATTATTGACCTTGGAGTGTACCTTGATCATTTTCCTTTCTATTTCCGTTGAAGGACCCGCGAGGTCAGTGGGTTTATCTGTGGTTTGAGTTTTAGGGTTTTTGTTTTTGCCGGGAGCCATTTTTGAAGATTTTGAAGTTCTTAGAGAGAAAGAAATTCGATTTTAGGAGATTACAGTCGTAGTGAATGAAGAGTGGGGATTTTTCCACTTTTTATATAAATCTACGACGGTCCTTAATCATTAACTAGCCGTTTTTACCTAGGGACGTTCAACCGACAAAAATTCTGTCAATTATGACATCTTCGGCGCATGGGATTTGCCATTAATGTGCATCTTCCCAAGGTGCCAGAGGTTACACGTGTAGGTTCTCTTTACGCGAGTGGGTTTTTACTAAGTTTTACTAGAATTCGAAGCATCCACGATATTTATTGCCTAACTTTTGAGAAGATAATTCCTCTATCACTAAGTAACTCAACATATATTACTTACTCAGCATGCGTATTTACTCAGCATAGAGTGATTACTCAATATGTTTATCTACTCAGCATAGGATGTTTACTCAGCTTTTATGCCTACTCAGTGTCATCACTTAATATATATGTCAATTCAGCATAGGGTGGCTTTTTCATTTTCAAGCTTAGTAAGGAGTAGATGTTTTACTCAACATGGCATTTGCACAATTATTTAAAGTTCAACTCATGTGACAATTTATTCAATACAGATTTAGTTAGAGTGGATTTGACATACCAATTGCTTCCCTTAGTGTGTTGACTTGTTCTCGTGCCAAGGGCTTTGTGAAGATATCTGCAAGCTGATCGTTTGTAGGCACGTAGGTCAGCTTGATCTCATCTTTTAGTACATGGTCTCTGATGAAGTGATGCCTTATGCTAACATGCTTCATCCTGCTGTGTTGGACTGGATTTTTAGATAGATCAATGGCACTTTTGTTGTCGCATTTGATCTCTATTGTCTTTGTTTTGACTCCGTAATCCTCAAGCTGTTGCTTTATCCATAGGACTTGTGCAACACAGCTTCCAGCAGCCACGTACTCAGCTTTAGTTGTAGACAGAGCTACGGATGATTGCTTCTTGCTGAACCAAGATACTAGACAGCTTCCGAGGAAATGAAATCCTCCCGAAGTACTTTTTCGTTCTAGCTTATCTCGTCCGTAGTCAGCATCCGTATATCCAATGAGTGTGAAATCATTTGAGGTTGGATACCATAGACCTGCATCAACTGAGCTTTGCAAGTATCTAAAAATTCTTTTTACAGCAGTTAGATGAGATTCCCTGGGGTCAGCTTGATATCTAGCACAATAGCATACTGAGTATTGAATATCTGGTCTACTAGCAGTGAGATAGAGTAATGAACCTATCATACCTCGATAGAGTTTACTATCAACTGACTTACTCTTTTCATCCTTGCATAGGACAGTATCAGTACCCATGGGAGTTGATATTGGTTTGCAATCTACCATGCTGAATTTTTTTAACATTTCCTTGGTGTACTTAGACTGACTTATAAAGATGCCATTCTTTCCTTGCTTGATTTGAAGTCCAAGGAAGAAGTTGAGTTCACCCATCATGGACATTTCGAACTCAGTTTGCATCTGTTGGCTAAATTCTTTGCACAAGGATTCGTCAGTAGCACCAAAAATTATATCATCAACATATATCTGCGCAAGTAGGGTATGTTTACCCTTTTTCTTAATAAACAAGGTTGTGTCAGCTTTTCCCCTGACATAGTTCCTGGTCAGCAGGAAGTTGGTCAACCTCTCATACCAAGCTCTTGGAGCTTGCTTTAGGCCGTACAGGGCCTTTTTGAGTTTATAAACGTGGTTTGGAAATTTTGAATCTTCAAACCCAGGAGGTTGATTAACATATACCTCTTCGTTTATAAAGCCATTAAGAAACGCACTTTTTACATCCATTTGGTATAGTTTAAAATTCATGTAACTAGCATAGGCACACAATATACGTATAGCTTCTAATCTAGCAACAGGAGCAAATGTTTCTCCATAGTCTATACCCTCTTGCTGACTGTAGCCTTGGGCTACAAGTCGAGCTTTGTTTCTAATCACATTTCCATGCTCATCTAGCTTATTTCTAAAGACCCATTTGGTTCCTATGGGCTTTTGATTCCTAGGTTTAGGTACTAAATCCCATACCTCATTTCTGGTGAATTGGTCAAGCTCTTCTTGCATAGCATTGATCCAATATTCATCTTGCTCAGCATCAGCAAAGTTCTTTGGCTCATGTATTGAGACGAATGCAACATTGCTGAGGTATTTTCTAAGTTGATCTCTGGTCATTAATTTGTTGTTGGCGGCATCAAGAATAGCTTGTTCTGTATGTCCTCTTGGGATCTTTATTTCCTTGGGCAGTGTTGAGTCGTTTGGAAGAGGTGTTTCTACAATCTCTACAGGAATAGATTGGTCAGCAAATGATATTTCAATTTCTTGCTTACCTTGAGTTAGCTCCTGTATAGATGACACAGAGGCTTCTGGTTGATCAGCGGAAGCTGAGCCTGGTTCATCTTCTTCAGGCTGAGCTGACTTACCTGTAGGGTCAGTTTCATCGAACTCAACATGTACAGACTCTTCTACGACCTGAGTTCTTTTGTTAAATACTCTATATGCTTTATTGTTTGTTGAGTACCCTAAAAAGATCGCCTCGTCAGCTTTAGCATCAAATTTAGCAAGGTTGTCTTTTGTATTGAGTATAAAGCATTTACACCCAAAGGCACGAAAGTAGCCAATGTTGGGCTTTCGACCTTTCCAAAGTTCATATGGGGTTTTCTTAAGTATAGGTCTAACTAGAGCCGTGTTCAGTATGTAACATGCCGTGTGAACAGCTTCACCCCAGAAGTACTTTGGAAGCCTATTTTCACTCAGCATTGTCCTAGCTATTTCGACAATGGTTCTATTTTTCCTTTCAACGACCCCATTTTGTTGAGGTGTTCTAGGAGCAGAGGAGTTGTGGTCAATACCACTGGTTTCACAGAATTCATCAAACTGTTGATTTTTGAATTCTCCACCATTGTCGCTTCTAATGTGAGCTACTCTTAGGTCTTTATCATTTTCAAGCTTTTTGATCAATGTGGTAAACATCTCAAAGGTTTCATCCTTGCTACTCAGCAAGATGATCCAAGTGTACCGAGAGAAATCATCTACAATAACCAAGGAAAATTTCTTACCTCCCAAGCTGAGTGGTTGGATAGGTCCGAAAAGATCCAAGTGTAGTAATTCCAATGGTCTTTTGGTTGAGACAATATTTTTGCTATGAAATGACATTTTAGTTTGTTTGCCTTGCTGGCACGCTTTACACAGTTGATCTTTTTCAAACTTTAATTTGGGTAATCCCTCAACTAATTGCTTTCTAGCTAATTTGGCAAGAAGGTCCATGCTGACATGCCCAAGTCTTCTATGCCATAGCCAGGAGTTGTCCTCTTTAGTCACTAAGCATATGTTTTTAGAAAACAGTTTTTCTAAGTTTAACATGTATACATTTTCTACACGAGGGGCAGTTAAAATTAACTCATTTGTATTTCCCTCGAGTATTTGACACTTAGTATCATCAAATACAACCTTTCTGCCGCTCTTGCAAAGCTGAGCTACACTCAACAGATTGTATTTGAGACCTTTAACTAAGGAGACAGACTCAATAGTTGGGTTACCTCCGATAGTACCTGAGCCGACTATCTTACCCTTCTTGTTGTCTCCAAAGCTTACACTTCCACCTCGTTTAAGCTCTAGTGTGATGAACTGAGTTTCATCACCTGTCATATGCCTTGAGCATGCGCTGTCTATATACCATAGTTTTGACTTCTCCACCCATGTCAAGCTGACCTGCAGTTAAAACTATTCATTTTTAGGTACCCAATTTCTTTTGGGTCCTTTCTTGTTAGTATAAACAGGAGAAAAATCATATTTTAACTTGTGACGGCATACTTTTATGGTATGACCTGGCTTACCACAGAAATCACAAAAAGGTACCCTTTGTGGGTTGAACTGAGTATGGTCAGCATTATTGTGTTGGGCATGCCAACATACTTTTGTGGTGTGCCATTTTCTTCCGTAGAAGTCACATTGGACAGACCGCTTGTTATGCCAACACATACCCTTCGTGTGTCCCCTTTTTCCACAACACTCACATTGAGTGAATTGCTTATGCTGACTAGTATTTGCGTACTCAGCATGGGGTTTATTTCTAGTTGAGCCCTTCCCTTGACTCTGTAACATTGTGATATCCTTTCTAAGTTTCTTTGACTCAGATTGAACCTCCGTGACAAACTTATGTAAGATTTGCATGTTGGTATGCAAGTCAGAGTTGTCCTGGAGAAGATATCGGAGGTCACTCAGCTTGACCTCTTCAATCTCATCACAGCGCCGGCTGAGTGCCTTAATCTTTTTGTTACACTTTTTGGTTAGTATATACAAGTCACTTAGGGCATTTACCATTTCTTTTCTAAGTAAGAGTAAGGATGTTACCTCATTGCTGTGATCCTCCTGGTCAGTTTCATCAGAAAGGTCAGCTTGCTCAGATTGGGATTGGTCAGCTCCATCATCCGCCATAAAGCATATGTTGGCTGTTTCATTTTGCTCAGCTTCAGATGATGTTGATTCATCACTGTCACTCCATGTGGCTACCATAGCCTTTTTGCTTCCCTTTTTCTCTTTCTTGAGATTGGGACAGCTTGACTTGATGTGCCCAGTTTGATGACACTCAAAATATGTGACAGACTTTGAGCTGTCCTTCTTGTACTTGTCACTTGACTCAGCTTTATAGTTATCATTTCTTCTAAATGACCTTTTGCTGTTTCTATCATTTCTCCTGAACATCTTTTTCATCTTTCTAGTGAACATGGCCAATTCCTCATCATCAGTTGACTCTGCTTCAGTTGAGTCAGCTTTCATGACAAGTGACTTTTGTTTCTTGTCTTCTGATTTTTCTTTCTCTTTGGCTTCAAAGTTTTTCATAGAGATTTCATGGGTCAGCAGGGATCCGATCAACTCATCATATTTGTAGGTAGTCAAGTCTTGGGCTTCTTCTACAGCTGTTTTCTTTGCTTGCCAGCTCTTGGGCAGACTTCTCAGAATTTTCTTCACCTGTTCTTCTTCAGTGAAGTTCTTTCCAAGCCTTTTTAGCTCATTTATAATGTTTGTGAACCTTGCGTTCATTTCTGATATGTCTTCATTCTCCTTCATTTCAAACAGCTCGTAGAGTCTCATATGTTGATTGACTTTAGACTCCTTAACTTTGCTTGTGCCTTCATAGGTTACTTCAAGCTTTTTCCAAATCTCCTGTGCTGACTCGCAACCTGAAATCTTATTGTATTCTGCAGCATCTAACGCACAGTGAAGCATATTTATAGCCGAAGCATTATTTTGTAATTTTCTAAGGTCATCCTCTGTCCATTCAGCCTCACTTTTAACAATTTTCTCATCGTTAACAGTTTTGTATGGCACATGTGGACCTTGAACAATTGCAAGCCATGCACTCATGTTTGTGGTTTGAATAAAGTTTTTCATCCTATTCTTCCAGAATGTATAATTTGACCCAAAGAATAGGGGAGGTCTAGTGATTGATAGTCCCTCATGGAGTATCTGTGTTGTTTGGTTTCCTGGAAGGAACCGAGTGCTATTCTCACCCATTTTTCGGGATCAGCTCAAGATTGTTAAATCTTTGAGAAGTGAGCTTCAGCTCTAATACCACTTGTTGGTCCCTGGTAATTAGTTCCAAGGGGGGGGGGTTAGGAACTATTATAACTTTTTCGTGTTTTAATTAAGCTGACTGGAAGTTATTTTGAGAGTTTATTAACTCAGATTATGGTCAGCTTGGTGAGATATGTTTGAAGACAGCTTTAGTCAGATGTTGACTAAAGTTGTTTTCTTGTGAGTTGAGAATTGACACTCTTGGAGGTCAGCTTCTAACTCAGCACCACTTACTTACTCAAGATCAGCTTAGACAATTTATATGCTGAGTAAATAAAGTAAACAACACATGCAATTATAAGAGAGAGTTTAGAGATTACTCAGTATCACTTATCCTGGTTCGGCCTCTCTGCCTACGTCTAGTCCCCAGAGTCCTCCGGGATTTTCGAATCCAATACTGAGCTCTTTAAAGGTAGAGCACAAACCGATTACAAGGCAGTTGAATATGCAAGAGTACCTTCCTCTATTCGTCTACTCAACTCCTACTAAGTGCTACAACCCAGCACCTAGATTTCTCTACCACTGAAATGCTTACAACCAAGCACTCAGCTTTAGACTCTCAATATTCCTATTGATCACATACTTGTTCTTTTTGAACTAAAGAACACTTTAGGTGATTACAAATCAATCTAGAATTTACACATAGAATAGAAAAGTCGGTGTAAGATTCTTTTTGTATTTGAGTGCTTTTGAAACTTTCTCTCTTGTATTTTTCTTTCGATGCTTCAGTGTTTATCCAAGTTTTTCGATTGTCCTTTTATAGAAGGAAATCTGTAGATTTGATCGTTTTGAAATGTCCTAACCGTTAACATCAAAACGTCTCTTTTGGGGAACAATTTCTGGAAAGCTTCAGACTGCACCTCCATTCCCTTTCTCTGTTTTCTTCAGGCGTCAGGTTTGTCTTCTAGCGTCTGGTTTGTCTGTTTGTGCCAGTTGTCTGTTTCCAATAATCCAACATCCTATGACTCTTGGAATTAGTCTTTTAGGTGTCTTCGAGGTTCCAATTATTGGTGCAGAAGATTGGCAGACTTTGTCTTTTAGTGAACGGATCCTTCATGCTGTCCTGACTGTTACTCAGCTTCGTTTGTTCTTTTCGAATGTTCAACGTTCATGCTGAGTTCCTTCAAGGTCAGCTCCGTTCTGTTTAACCGCTCCTGAAGAAGTCTTCAACTTTAGTCAGCTTCGTTTTGCTTCTGAATTTTAACTCCACTCAGCTTCTATTCTGTCATGCTGAGTTCCGTTCTACTCAGCTTCGTTTATGCTGACTTTCATCCTATCTTTACTTTATATATTTTTGCACTCAATATTTAACAACCATATTAGTACAATTAAATCAAAGCATCTAAATTTAATTGCCTCTTAATCATGGATGATTTTGTCAAATCAAAATCTTGTGGAAAGGTGTTTGAACAGTTGGTCCCTTATAACATAACAAGTTAGTTCCAAGGGGGGGGATAGGAACTATTTAAAATTTTAGTACGTTAAGGCTGACTTCTTTTTCTTTGAAAAGGGATTACACAGCGCGCTGAGTTAATTAAGACACTAGCTTAGTCAACTGGTGACTAAGTCAGCTTCTTTCTTTGAGTCAGGAGATAGCACTTGAGTCTATTCCTGAACTCGGATACTCAATGCACACAACTCAGCGTGACCTCTTTACTTGGTCAGTTTTGTTTAAGCAAGCAATATATATATGAAGGAGTTTAAGGTTAGAAAGATGTTACTCAGCAGATTTATCCAGGTTCGGCCTCTAAGCCTATGTCCTGTCCCCGGAACACGTTCCGATCTTTCGAATTCTCTACTGAGATCTTTAACGGTAGAGCATCAAACCTTTTACAACTTAGAAGCTGAGTATAACAAGAGTACCTTCCTTTATACCTCTACTCACTCCTAATCTCTCGTTGAGTACTATAACCGAGTACTCAGCCTCTCCTTTCTAATCTCTAGAAATGATAAAGATTTGTCCTAAACAACAATTGCTAAGACACCTTAGATGATTGAATAATCACTCTAGACTTTTACACGAAAGATATATAATTTGGTGTAAGAATTTGCTTTGCTTTTCTTCACAGAACTTGAGTAGAATTTTGGTCAGTGTAATGGCTTGATAATGTTCTGTGTTGTAATGAAGCAACTGAAGGGCACTATTTATAGAGACGTCTGAGACATCAGTCATTTCGAATTTCGAAATAACCGTTGGAGGGAAACGGCTTCCTGTCGTTGTCACTCAGTTTTGCTCAGAGCTCTCGGCCAATCAGATTTGAGTATCTTCTATCCTCGGTCAGTGTTGAGCAGCTTTTAGTCAGATCGGCAGAATGTCTCTCCATTTATGGTAAGGTCAACTAGACAGCGTCCTGTGTCTTCTGAACTTTACCCAAAGTGGAAACACTTTGTCTGGAAGTTGTTCTTGCTCAGCTGATGTCTTGTACTCTTTGTCGATTCAACTCAGCAGCTTCACTCCGAAGTTGTTCAATGAAGGTCTTCTAGATCCTTCTCTTGCTGAGTTGCGTTTTGATCATAACGACATCGTTTTGCACACGCGGGCCGAGTTGTCTTGATCTGTTTGACTTGGGCTTTGACTTCCGTATTGGGCTTTTAGTCTTTATGTCTTATAAACAATTTAACTCAACATTGAACAAACACATTAGTTAAATAAATCAAAGCATTTAAACTTAGTGTGTTTAGAATATATTTAATTTTACTTAGATAATTTTGTCAAATCAAAATCATGTGGAAAGGTGTTTCAACAGGCATGAGAAGTATTCAAATCCTGAAGAATGGTTTGAGCAGAGTCAATAATGCGACGTCCGGACTCAGTAGCATGAAGATAGGCATATGTTGTTTCAGGAATTGACTCAGTTGCCGGAATTCTGGTTGAAGCAGAGGGGCCAGCTTGGGTAACAACTGGACTTTGATTAGCAGCAGGAACTGACTGCGCAACATTCTGCGATATTGGATGGGAAGGAGGTGGATCATCACAGATGGTGACGTGCTCAGTGTTGGTTTGAGTTGGTGAAGGAGGAGTTAACTCAGGATGAGCAGGGTTTTCCTTAGCATGCTTTTTACTTGGAGCAACTTGGACTTCGAGCTCTTGCTCGGCAGGAATTGGATTTTCTGGAGACTTGGCTTGTTCCTCAGGATGAGTAACAGAGGCTTGATTTTTCTGAAGTTCCGTTGGAGAAGGCTCAGTAGGATTCGAGAAGAACTGGAACTGCATATCCGATAGGTCAGTAATGGGATCCTGTAGAGGAGAATCACCCAAAAGATCAATGATTGGCGACTTCTGAGCCTTTTTCTTAAGCCTTCTCAATTTCTTAGCCTTAGGAGGAGAGGGGTCAGCTTGACTAGAATCAAGAGAGTCAGAAAGTGAATGTGCCCCCAGGTCAGCATGTTCCTTTGCTGTGGGCTCAGCTTGCTCTTCAACCATCTCAGTATTGACTATTTGTTCATGCTCAACACCTATTGTTAGCTCATCATCCACTTCCTCAGCATCAACATTTTCTTGCTCCTCAGCATCAACCTGTCCCCCGAGATTTTCAAATTCTTCTTCCTCTTAGTCAGTGGGTGATCTTTCGAGATCAATGCCTTGACTTCTCATAAAATGGGAGTCAGGAGTTACTATCAGGTTAAGAGGAGAAACTTCAATAGGTTGCTCTGGAGTCTCTTCACTTTCTTCTTCAGGCTCATCTTGTCTTTTTCTTTTCTCAGCTGACTTAGGTTCTTCCTGACTTCGCTCAGCTTCAGCCTTCTTTCCCCTTGACACAATTTCCAGCTTCTTTGGAACTGTGTTAGTGTCTTTAGCTGCCTGGTCAGCTTTCCTCTTTTTATCTTGCCGAGTGCGGTTAGCAGGTTTCTTCTCTTTTTGCGGATCTTGACCTTTAATTGCGGCTCCTTTTCCTTTCTTAGGCCCTATTGGTTGATCGAAGGCAAGACCAAACAATACAGCAGCTGTGATCTCTGTGCCCCAGACGTTAATTTCCTCCACTAAGCTTACTTGGTGGTCTTTGAGGATCCTGGTGATTAGAGAACATAATCTAAGGATACCCGTACTTCGCTGGAAACCGCCGATGAGAAAGATCGGCATGTTGATCGGCTAATAGGTCAGCATGTGCCATATAAAGTGATAACATTGAGATATTATCCTGAGGACCGAAAGGGATATTCACCTCAAAGTACGCCGCGTAGTGGTCTCCAAAAGGAAGCTGGTTGGCGGATCTCCCCAGATCAGCTCAGAGAGATCCGCTGGCGGACCTATAAGGCGAATCTCTCCCTTCGCCTCTATAACGGATGGCCACTGACTCGGCCATAAAAGATCATTAATGAGTTATTAATTAGCTAATCCGCCAGGTTCAGAATAATCCGTAACCGCCATTAATGAGGCATTAATGGAGACTTTCTAGTTACCTGAAGGTTACAACTTCCCAGCTATATATAGCCTGATCCCCTAGGTTATCAAGGTACACACACACATTCTCACCATTCTTGTCAATTCCGTTGGTTTCCTTGATCCATCTTACTGACTTTGGCATCGGAGTGTCCCCGGCCGATCCCAATGGCACCTCACAGGGAAGTGCTCCGATCAAGGATTTTTCCTCAAGTTAACATTGGTGCGGTGAACGTGGAATCCTTAATCAAACAAAGGGTTTTTTCGTTCACGCTGAAAACGCAATGACCAACGGAGGTGAAAATCCCTCCTCAGGGATTGAAACACCGTTAGTTACACCATCTAGTGTTGGTCGCACCGATACAACCGCTCCAATAACGCATGTCGACAATAACATGCCTACCGCTGCTTTTATCAATATGTGTGCACAAGATATCGAGGCGCGATATGGACTCGAGATAGGAAATCGCCTTCGAACATACATGACTCTTCCTCCGCGTTGGAGCACGACGTCTACTTCAACCGTTTCATCTTTGCCTTTGTTAAACTTTGGCCTTGGACCAGGTGCCCATAGCTCCTCATTCCTTCAAGCTCACAACATGGATTCCATGTTAACTGCCACGACATCAGGTGGCGAGCGACCAATTAATCGGGAGTTATTCCCTGGTGAAGGAAGTCAAAGAAATGATACGACCCTTCCTGGCGGATCTTGGGGTCCGGGGTTGAATCTTGGTGGGTCCGATATACCCAGGCGTCCACGGACGAATTTATCCCTTGGCGGATCTAAAGGGCCAACTCGCAAGAAGCATAGAAAAGAGAAGGATAAGCGGATAAGGTCACCTTCGCCCCGACGAGCAAGATCCTCCCGTCGTGGCAGATCGCCCCCATCTACTGGCCGTAGGCGAAGTAAAAGGCCAGAAAAGGCATCCCATGCAAGTGGACCACCACCGCCGCCGCCTTCAGGAATTGTTGGACACATCCCGTCAGGAGGCCAGGGGGGAGGAAGCGGTCCGACTCCCCTAGGTGGAGGAAATGGAGGGAGAGGTGGTGGTGGAGGAGGAGGCGGAGGAGGAAGTGGACGCGGTAATGAAGGAAGACGTTCGCCATCAGATCCATCGTCTGATTCAAATTCTTCTTCTTCTTCTCCAAGCAGATCGCCGCGAAGATGCCGTCCCAGGGCGGATCCGGAAAATTTTGATGATAGGGTAAGGGCCCTGGTGCTCCGTATGAATGAAGAAAATGCCAGGCACAACCCGTTCGCCAATAGAGATTCGCCTTTTGCAGCTTGGATTGAGGCGGAGGAGACAGAAAGAGCTTTTAAGATTCCCAATCTCGCAATATACACAGGCAAAGATAATCCAGAAGCTCACGTTCGAAAGTATCGAATACTGGCCAGGCTCAACCGAGCCACCGAGCCCGTGCTCTGCAAAATGTTTGTCACCACGCTGGGGGGCCCAGCCTATTTGTGGTTTCAATCTCTACCTCCGGGCTCGATAAACAGCTTCGATCAATTGAGCAGGGAATTTTGTGCTAAATTCGCCGGTTGTATTCCTGCAGTGGTGAAATCTGGAAAGCTTTTTGAGTAGAAAGCGAATGAACCCCTTCGGGAGTATGTGGACACTTTCAACCAATTATGCATACAAATCGTTGATGTGCATATCTCCGTAGCTGTGGAATGTTTCGTAAGAAACACTACCTGCAAGAGTTTGCAGGAAGATCTCATCCGAAAGAAACCCACCAGCATGGCGGAGCTGATGGAGCGTTGTAAAGATTTTATAGAGGTGGATGACATTCGCCGAGGTTCACCATCATCGCCAAAAAGAGACAGAGGTGAATCTCGTCCTCGATATCGGGACAAAGACAAGCGTCAGGATCCTTCCTCCCGAAGCAAGCGAAGAGATTCTAGGAATAAATCAACGTTTGTCACCTCCTTTACACCTCTCAATGCTTCTAAGAGTGAAGTTCTTATGTGGATTGAGAACAGCCAACACAAGCGGAGCATTTCATACCCCGAACCAAAGGGGGGGGAGTATACCAATAATGGTAAAAACCCTAAAAACTATTGTAAGTACCACAGGAAAAATGGCCATGACACTGATGCATGCTGGGAATTAGCTCGAGAAATTGAGCGTCTCATAGAAAGGGGCAAATTGGATCAGTTCATCCAAACGGAAGGCAAAAGAGGAGAAGGTGACAGACCCAAGGAGGACCCAAAGAAGAAAGGAAAGGGTACCATCAATGTCATAGCAGGCGGACCTGGGTACCAGCCAACGTTGAAAAAGGCAAGGACTACTGCCCTTGACAGGACGTCATTAAATCGCCCCTTTTCAGATGCAGGTCCTGAGATACCACCCCATGCAGATGCTCTGGTCGTCACTATGATGGTTGAAGGCTGGGAGATGAAAAGGGTAATGATTGATACTGGAAGTTCATGCAATGTCATTACCCGAGGAGCTTTCGCCAAACTCAGGATTGATCCTGTTCAAGTAGAGCCAACCGTGGTCGATATCTTGGGAGTAACGGACATACTATTCAAACAAAAGGCCAAGTTACTTTGGACTGTGAGCTTACAGACGATGATCAAGTTTGGAGGGGAGATTTAGAGTTTTCGGTCTTGGATGGTCAGTTAGCTTACAATATCATCCTCGGAAGACCTTTTATCTCTGAAGTCGCAGCTCTTATCTCCATTCGCCACTTAACACTTTACATTCCCACGGCCAAGGGAGGTGTAATGATCAAAGGTAGCCAAAAGGTGGCCCAAGAGATGTATTCGGCATCACTAATGATTCGCCCCCAATCTAAGGAGGAAGATGAAGAGGAGCGCGTCACAATGGCCTTGGGCGAGACCGAAATGTACCTTATGGCGGATGGAAAGCAGGTGCGAATGGCTAAGGGGCTCAAGGGCGAGATTAAAGATGCAATCACCAAAGTGCTCTGTGAGGCGGAGGATGTCTTTGCATGGAAGGATGAAATTCTCCCCGGAATCAGCCCAGACGTAATCACTCACAAACTCAACATTGATAAGGATGCAGTTCCTGTGGCTCAGAAATGGAGAAATCATGGCCCGGAAAGGCAGAAGGTGATTGAGGAAGAGATTACCAAGCTCTAGAGGGCGGATGCCATCGAGGAGGTACTTTACACTCAGTGGTTGGCGAACGTCGTGTTGGTGAAAAAAGCTGGCGGATCTTACCGTATGTGCATTGACTTTACAGATCTCAATAAAGCTTGCCCTAAGGACAACTATCCTTTTCCATGTATTGACATGCTTGTAGATGGAACCGCCGGTCACGCAATGTATTCCTTTACTGATGTGAAGTCAAGTTATCATCAGATCCCTATGGAGCCCTCAGATAGAATCAAGACCTCGTTCGTAACACACCAAGCCACTTATTGTTTCAAAGTTATGCCATTCGGGCTTAAGAACGCAGGTGCAACTTATCAGAGGATGATGAACAAGATATTCGCAGATAGTAAAAGAGGTAATTATTCTGTCTATATAGATGATATGATCATCAAAAGTACGACCGTAGAAAAGCATGCAGATGATATAAAGGAGGTACTGGACGTACTCCGACGCCACAACATTAAGTTAAACCCAGAGAAGTGCACTTTCGGGGCAACCTATGGAAAATTCTTAGGGTTCATGATCAGCGAAAAAGGAGTTAGCCCAAATCCTGACAAAGTTAAGGCAGTCCTGGAAATGCAAGCACCACGGAATATCAGAGAGGTACAACGCCTTAACGGGCGTATCATAGCCTTGGGCAGGTTTATCTCTTATTCAGCTCGCAGATGCCAGCCCTTTTACGAAGTCATCAAGAAACAAAAGGCATTTGAGTGGAATGAGGATTGTGAAAGAGCCTTCGAAAGAATCAATTAGTTCCTCACAGAGCCACCCATGATGAGTCGACCTTTGAAGGGAGAAGATCTCTACATATATGTATCGGTCACAGACAAAGCCGTATGTACGGTCATGATACGAGAAGAGGATGGCCAGCAGTTTCCGATTTATTACGTGAGCAAGGTTTTGAAAGACGCCAAAACCAGGTATTCAAAGCTTGATAAAATGGCACTGGCTGTTGTAACCACGGCAATTCGCCTTAGGCCATATTTTCAGGCGCATACTGTAGTGGTTCGAACAAATATACCAATGAGAAAGGTGTTGCAGAAACCAGACACTTCGGGAAGGTTGATGGAGTGGGCAATTCACCTTGGCGAATTCGATGTGAGGTATGAAAGCAGGTCAGCATTAAAGAGTCAGGTCCTGGCGGACTTCGTGAATGAATTCACTGACGAAGGGATAGATCATCCCAAGCCTCCGATAGAGGAATGGTCAATGTACACCGATGGAGCCTCCTCGGCGGATGGAGCGGGTGCAGGCGTTGTGATCAAAGGTCCCCAATACATAAAATTACGATACGCAGTAAAATTAAATTTCCATGCCACTAATAATGCTGCTGAATATGAAGCTCTGATATTGGGATTACGCCTACTCCAAGAAATCACTCAGGAGCGGATCGTAATCTATAGCGACTCTAAACTAATGGTCAACCAAGTAATCAAGAATTACGAGGTGAAAGACGAGGTTCTAGCCAAATACGTAGCGGAAGTCAAAAAGTTGCTGGATCACCTTGAAGCTAAGGAAACTAAATGGGAGCTGATTCACGTACCAAGGGAGTCCAACACAGAGGCTGATCATTTGGCCAAAATGGCCTCTTGTGAAGAAAACTGGACAGATCCGGATTGTCCCTTCGAAGTTAAAATAGCTCCAGCATTTGCCTCAGAGGAGGTATCCCTACTCACAACGGTAGAAGATGATTGGAGATCGGTCATTCGCCAATATCTGCTAAATGGAACCTTACCTGAATACAAGGAAGAGGCACGGCGGATAGTCAGGAGAGCAGCTTATTTCTCCTTGATCAATGACGGCCTTTACAGAAAGTCCTTTAGTCATCCTTGGTTGAAATGCATTCTACCGGAAGAAGGGCAACAGATCCTCAAAGAGCTACATGAGGGATCATGTGGGGCACATGAAGCATCCGCCACCATCTTGAAAAAATCCAGGTTAGCAGGTTTCTACTGGCCCACGGCTGAATTGGATGCCCAAAAATTGGTAGAATCTTGTCACAATTGTCAGATTCATGCGAATGAATCACATACTACCAAACACATTCAGAGGCCAATCATAGAAGGACGTCCATTCGCCCTCTGGGGAATAGATATTGTTGGCCCATTTCCCCCGACTCGTCGGCAAAGAAGGTACGTGGTAGTGGCAGTGGACCATTTCACCAAATGGGTAGAAGCCGAAGCTGTTTCCTCCATTACTGCAGAACGAATGGTGGAATTCGTCAAAGACAACATCGTAGGAAGATACGGTGTTCCACATACCACCATCACCGATAATGGAACACAGTTCAACTGTGGCGAATTCAAGGCTTTCTGTGAGGGGTTGGGCATCCTGAACAGATTCGCCTCCATTTATTATCCCCAGTCCAATGGAATGACCAAAGTAACCAATCGAACGATCGTGAAGGGGATAAAGAAGAGATTGGGAGAGCATGATAAGAAGTGGGCGGATCAACTAACAAGTGTTTTATGGGCTTATCGCACCACCCCAAGGACGGCTACAGGGGAAACACCGTTCGCCCTTTCTCATGGCGTTGAAGCTGTTATTCCAGTCGAAATACAGGTCCCCAGTGACCGAGTGGCCTTTTATTGTGAAGAGGACAACGGCAAACGACTAAGGGAGCACCTAGATCAGATTGAAGACCGCAGGGATCAATCCTATGTACACATGGCAGCATACAAACAGCGGATTGCAGCTTACCATGATAAAAACGCCAAACTTGTGGATTTAAATGTGGGAGATCTCGTGCTCCGTAAAGCTGATAAAGTCCAATCTCGAGAAGGCAAGGGCAAGCTAGGACTTAACTGGACGGGTCCATATCAGATAGTGGACAAGATTGGACCAGCCACGTTTAAAATACAGGACATGGAGGGCAATACACTACCACGCACGTGGAACCTCCAAAATCTCCGCAAATACTTTGTCAGAAAATGAAGTGTATACACGGTCTTGAGTACTCTTTTTCCTTTAATAAGCTTTTTCCCATGTGGTTTTTCTTATTAAAGGTTTTAACGAGGCTCACTTATAAGACCTACTTGCTGTAATAAGGTTTCTCCCATTAATAAACATCATTTGTTCTATTATCTATGTTCTTTTTATTGTTTACTGCAGCAATATCAATATTCCAGTCTTAAAAAGAGGGGGGCATCCAACGCTCTCCACATTTGCAATGTATCGCTATCTTAGAGATACGTCCTCGATGCCCTTAAAAACATAAGAGGATCAATCTTATGGGCGGATCCGCCTCTAGGCGGATCCCAATCTCCAATAGAGTTAAAACGATCCTTGGATGCAAGGTCTTTACACTCTCTTATCCTTCCCAGAAAGGAATTCACAAGTCCTACGGGCGGATCATTTCACCTCAAAGATAGGTAGCAAATCGATCCCCTGGGCAGCTTTACTTCCTCTAGAAGGAATAGAACAGCTTTCAAACCTTCACAAAGGTTCATACAGTGGAGTATGGCTGGCCACCTACTCCAAATCCTAGGTGTCTATATATTTCCTTACGCAAACGTAAAGGTAAAATAACATAGTTCCCATAAAGGATCAAAACAAATTGTACTTAGAAATTTTTTTACAATATCCCAAATAAAAGCAAGCTAAACAACAATAGGAGCATCCTCCTTTGCGCTTTCTTCGCCCACGGTGCTTGCTTGAGGATCCTCCTTCTCCACATTCGCAGATACGCCATCAGGAGATACCTCCTTATTCACCAAAGATGCGGGACCAAGTGGAAGAGCCTGGTCAGGAATTGGTTCTGCATCCGCCTTAAGGGGCACTTCATCAAGCTCCTCCACCAAGACCGTAGTAGAGGGTTTGGTTTCCTCCATAGGTCCCTTCATCCATCTCCGAACGTAATCACGGAGGTACTCCTTAGCGTCTGGAATTTTATTGAACTTCGCCACATCTTCCGGTTCAGGGACAGTGAATTGCGGATCTGTGAAGTTAATCTCAGGATGCGCCAAGGAGAAGTACGCCATAAGCATCTCGCCGTAATAAAAAGCTTGCACACCCGCTGTGTATTCAGCTTCTCCAAGGGCGTCTTCGTGGCTCTTGGCATCAGATGCAATCTTTGCCTTTAAACTCTTAATCTCCTCATCCCTGAGAACTAAGGCGGCTGTGGCAGAAGCAAGGTTTGCATTCGCAGAAGCAAGACCTGCATTAATAGAAGCAATAGTGGAATTAGCTTCCACTATCTCTTTCTCCAACCTCTCAATAGTTGCCTTATCCGCCACATTCTGAAGGAGTTCATTTTCCATGGTGCGAAGGCGAGCATACAACTGTCAAAAACAAACGATTCAATCAAAAAGCAAAAGGACTAAGGAACTAATACTTTCTACATCTTTTCTAAAAGAAACTCACCGAAAGGAGCTCCGTCTTCCCCTTTTGAGCATGAATTGAACCAGGAATCTGGTCATAGTTCCTATGCACTTCGCCCACCTGACCCAAGGCCTCATCCAGATCATTTAGGATGGATTCGTTCTCGAAAGAACCTTGGGCTCCCAATTTGGCAGACCAGTATCCACCAATATCAGGCTTCGCCGTCTACACAAACATGAAAGAGTCATACTCCGGTCCAAAACTTGATGAACGAAAGGAAATCAAAAGGTAGACTACCTGTGCAATCTCCTCAGCAGGTTTGGCGGACCTCATGGCGTCCGCCATAAGCTTAAGGCCCCCAGTGGTGTTGGGCTTCCTCCTCTTTAGTGGCGGTTCAACCACCTTCTCTGCGGGACGTTTACCAGTATCAGCTGGAGGATTCACCGGTTGACCTTTCTTGCGTGCTTCAGCCTCCAAAAACTTCCTGCGTGTCTCTGCAAGAGCGTGATTGGCCTTAGATACACCCCTGCCAAAGAAAACATTAAAGTAATCAAAGTTCACGAAGAAATGAAGGGTACCTTGGTCAAATTGCGCAATCTTTGAGTAAATAAATTTATCCTCTTCCCGGCGAATCAATGGGATATCACTCATCATGAAAGCTAAGGCATCTGCATAAGCCCATGCATCCGCCTTAATCTGCTTCATGAGCTCCGCCACCTCCTTATCACTGTTCGTTAAAATTCGCATGTCACCCGCCATATGTAGCGGCCTGGGATTCCAGACTGAAGGAAAGCCCAATGGTTCGCCATCCTTTATCTTCACGTAGAAGAATTTCTCATCCCAGCAATGAACATTAGACATTTTTTTGCTAAAAGGCGAATAAGCTCCGAACTTGGCGAACGTGAGATAAGATTCGGACTTCCTTTTTGAGGGTTTGTGAAAAGCTCGAAAGATACGGCCCGTGTATACAACTCCTAAATTCGAGGCAAGGTAGCAGTCTAAAGCAATGTCCAACCAGCAGTTAGGATGTAGCTGGCTGACTGTGATGTCAAAGTAAGAGAGGATGTCCGCCATCATCTTTGGAAGAGGAAGTCGGAACCCTCTCTCCACATGACTACTATACACTGTGAGGAAGCCGCTAGGCGGACAGGAAGGACGTTGATGAGATGCGGCGAGCTGGGTCTCATAATTTTTGATCCAGGGAAAGCGATCCGCCAGATTCGCTAGATCCGCGGCATTCATGCGAGACGGAGTGGACTCCGCTCGGGGATTCTTTTTCTTGGGAGGAATCGAAGAAGAGGCCATTGATCCCCGGAACCACCTAGGGTCACCGGCCGGAGCAGCACCGGAGATAGAAGTAAAAAAAGAGGGATTCCTAGTGGAACGAGTCTGGTAATGATTACGTGCCGAGTTATCAAACTCAGCTAAATCGGAATTAACCGTGTCCTCGGAAGAATGGGAGTTCTCCGACGACGAGGTAGTCCAGCTAAAATCTACTTCAATTTCAGGAGGAGGAGAGGAATTAAAAAGTTCTGAAGTTGATCTAGAAGATGAAGACGAACTTCTAAACATCCAGGAAAAGTTAAAGCGAAAAGAAAATAAACTTACATGAGAAATCGGAAGCTTGGTGCAAAACCCAGAAGAAATCCCAGAAAAGCTTCGAGCGTAGGAGAAAAATGGGGAAATGAGGAAGAAAGAGAAAGCGTAAGAAGAAGAAAGAAGTTTTCTTCTTCCTGGGACAGTGTGTCCACTACACTTGTCAATCATCCAATGGCATTGAACAATGTGCTCATTAATGCAAGTGTTTATGACGGCGCGCGGAAGTTCAAAAGCCCTAAAGGACTTTAAAGACATTTTGGGGGGGCTTCTGATAACATTGAGATATTATCCTGAGGACCAAAAGGGATATTCACCTCAAAGTACGCCGCGTAGTGGTCTCCAAAAGGAAGCTGGTTGGCGGATCTCCCCAGATCAGCTCAGAGAGATCCGCTGGCGGACCTATAAGGCGAATCTCTCCCTTCGCCTCTATAACGGCTGGCCGCTGACTCGACCATAAAAGATCATTAATGAGTTATTAATTAGCTAATCCGCCAGGTTCAGAATAACCCGTAACCGCCATTAATGAGGCATTAATGGAGACTTTCTAGTTACCTGAAGGTTACAACTTCCCAGCTATATATAGCCTGATCCCCTAGGTTATCAAGGTACACACACACATTCTCACCATTCTTGTCAATTCCGTTGGTTTCCTTGATCCATCTTACTGACTTTGGCATCGGAGTGTCCCCAGCCGATCCCAATGACACCTCACAGGGAAGTGCTCCGATCAAGGATTTTTCCTCAAGTTAACATAAAGCATTGCTCGAAGTTGGATGCTAAGGACGCAGCATTGATTTTTGGGAAGAGGAAGTTGGTCAGTATATAGTGGGCCATCTTCTGATTCTGACCCATGGATGTGCTGGAGATTTCCCCGATATGACCGGCAGGTTTGCAAAAACTAGCGGGATAATCAATTTTGTCCTGGTCACCTGATTTTCTAAGTTTGGCTCCTTCATTTTTTTAATTTTAGCAGTGAGGCAAGGTAAGAAGGATTGATGAAGATATCTTTTCCTTGAACCTTCCTTGGTGACCATATAATCCCGGTTGTCGTCAGCGGCTCTTAGGTTAGTGTAGAACTCCTTTACTAACTCCGGGTAGGTGGCTTCTCGAATCGAGAACAGCTTAGTCCAGCCGTTCTTTGAGATCCATTCATAGAAGGGTTGCTCGGCTTCCACAAATCCCTTCGAGAACCAGTGGGAGTGGTCAACTTTGTATCCCCTTACACTGTTGTAAACCAGGGAGTAGGTACGTTCCAATGGTTTCTTTCCCTTATCCTACTTTTGTTTCCTTTTCGATGAAGCAGCCAAGTCAGCATGAGAGCTTTTGTTCGGAGTTCGGTCATGTTGACCAGGTTCTTGAGATTTAGGATTTTCAACGGAGTGGTTTTTGTCGGAACCAGCACCGGAGAGGTTTTGTGAGTTCTTAGACATGATTCTTAGAAATCTTTGAGTGGTTTGGGATTTTGAGAGAGAAAAAGATTGATTTCCAGAAATTTCAAGCGTAGAGAGAGATAAGTGGGAATTCTTCCACTATTTATAGAGGTTCGAATTGATCCTATTCGTTGAACTAGCCGTTTTACCTCGAGATGATCAATCGACAAAGATCCTGGCATTTATGACATGTTCGGCGCGTTTACATTATTGCGATTACGTTACCCTAGGTGGCTATTTATGGCACGTGTGCTAGCATTAATTGGGCAAGTGAATTTTACTCAGTTTGTTAGAATACAGAACGTTTTGTGGTACTGAGTGCACAGTTTTTTTTTCGTAGAGAGTTTTTCATATTGCTTTAGTAACTCAGCCTTAAATAATCACTCAGCATGTATGTCTTGCTTAGTATAGAGTGATTTTCTATAACGCATATTAAGCTCAGCATGTAGAAGTTACTAATTTAGCACATAGTCACTCAGCATGGTAATCATTCACCATTCAATTAAGCACATAGTATTATTGAAGAGGATTAGACATACCGATAGCTTCCCTTAGTATGTTGAATTGTTCACGAGCCAGAGGCTTGGTGAAGATATCCGCAAGCTATTCATCTGTTGGAACGTAGGTCAGCTTGATCTCACCCTTGAGTACATGATCTCTAATGAAGTGATGCCTTATGCTGACATGCTTCATCCTGCTGTATTGGATTGGATTTTTAGATAGGTCAATGGCGCTTTTGTTGTCGCATTTGACTTCAATTGTTTCCGTTTTGACTCCATAATCCTCAAGCTGTTGCTTAATCCATAGGACTTGTGCAACACAGCTTCCAGCAGCTACGTACTCAGCTTCAGTTGTAGACTGGGCAACTGATGACTGCTTCTTGCTAAACCAAGATACTACACAGCTTCCAAGGAAGTGACATCCTCCCGAGGTACTTTTATGCTCTAGCTTATCTCGTCCATAGTCAGCATTAGTGTATCCAATGAGTGTGAAGTCATTTGAGGTTGGATACCATAAACCTGCATTAACTGAGCTCTGCAAATATCTAAAGATTCTTTTTACAACTATAAGGTGAGATTCCCTGGGGTCAGCTTGATATCTTGCACAATAACATACTGAGTACTGAATATCAGGTCTACTAGCGGTAAGGTAAAGTAGAGAGCCAATCATACCTCGATACAGCTTGCTATCTACAGATTTACCTTTCTCATCTTTGCATAGGACAGTATCAGTACCCTTTGGGGTTGATATGGGTTTACAATCTTCCATATCGAATTTCTTTAGCATTTCTTTGGCGTACTTGGACTGACTAATGAAAATGCCGTTTTTTCCTTGCTTGATTTGAAGTCTAAGGAAGAAGTTGAGTTCACCCATCATGGACATCTCGAACTCAGTTTGCATCTGTTTACTAAACTCTTTACACAAAGATTCGTCAGTAGCACCAAAGATTATATCGTCTACGTAAATTTGTGCCAGCAGGGTATGTTTACCCTTTTTCTTGATGAACAAGGTTGTGTCAGCTTTGCCTCTGACATAATTCTTGGTCAGCAGGAAGTTGGTCAACCTCTCATACCAAGCTCTTGGAGCTTGTTTTAGGCCATACAGGGCCTTTTTGAGTTTATAAACGTGGTTTGGAAATTTTGGATCTTCAAACCCTGGAGGCTGACTAACATATACCTCTTCGTTTATAAAGCTATTAAGAAAAGCACTTTTAACGTCCATTTGATATAACTTAAAATTCATATAGCTAGCATATGCACACAGTATACGTATAACCTCTAACCTAGCAACGGGTGCAAAAGTTTCTCCGTAGTCTAAGCCCTCTTGCTGACTATAGCCTTGGGCTACAAGTCGGGCTTTATTTCTAACTACGTTGCCTTGCTCATCTAATTTATTTCTAAAGACCCACTTAGTTCCTATGGTCTTTTGATTCCTAGGTTTTGGTACTAAATCCCATACCTCATTTCTTGTGAATTGATCAAGCTCCTCTTGCATAGCATTGATCCAATATTCATCATGCTCAGCATCGGCAAAGTTCATTGGTTCATGTACCGAGACGAATGCGACATTGCTGAGGTATTTTCTAAGCTGATCTCTTGGCATCAGCTTGTTGTCAGCAGCATCAAGAATGGACTTCTCTGAATGTCCTCTTGGGATTTTTATTTCTTTAGGTAATGTTGAGTTGTCTAGAGTAGGTGTTTCTACAACATCTGCAGGAACAGACTAGTCAGCAAAGGTAATTTTAGGTTCGTGTTTACCTTTGGTCAGTCCTTGTACTGATGACTCAGTGGCTCATGTTTGGTCAGCGGAAGCTGAGCTTGGTTCATCTTCGGCAGACTGAGTTGTCTTTCCTGCAGGGTCAGTTTCATCGAACTCTATATGGACAGACTCTTCAACAACTTGAGTTCGTTTATTATATACTTTATATGCTTTACTGTTAGTTGAGTACCCTAAAAAGATCGCTTCGTCAGCTTTAGTATCAAATTTTGCAAGGTTATCTTTTGTATTGAGTATAAACCATTTACACCCAAAGGCACGAAAGTAGCCAATGTTGGGCTTTCGTCCTTTCCAAAGTTCGTATGGGGTTTTCTTAAGAATAGGTCTAGCTAAAGCCCTATTGAGTATGTAGCATGCTGTGTGGACAGCTTCACCCCAGAAATACTTTGGAAGCCTATTTTCACTCAGCATAGTCCTAGCAATTTCGACAATTGTTTTGTTCTTCCTTTCAACGACCCCATTTTGTTGAGGCGTTCTAGGAGCAGAGAAATTGTGGTCAATACCACCAGCTTCACAAAATTCGTCAAACTGTTGGTTTTTGAATTCTCCACCATTGTCGCTTCCAATATGAGCTACTTTTAGGTCTTTGTCATTTTCAAGCTTTTTAATCAATGTGGTGAACATCTCAAATGTTTCATCCTTGCTACTCAGGAAGATGATCCAAGTATACCGAGATAAATTATCTACAATGACTAAGGAGAATTTCTTACCGCCCAAGATGAGTGGCTGGACAGGTCCGAAAAGGTCCAAGTGTAGTAATTCCAATGGTCTTTTGGTTGAGACAATGTTTTTACTTTGAAAAGACTTTTTCGTTTGTTTACCTTGCTGACAAGCATTACACAATTGATCTTTTTCAAATCTTAATTTGGGCAGTCCCTCAACTAATTGCTTTCTAGCTAATTTGGCTAGGAGGTCCATGCTTACATGACCAAGTCTCCTATGCCATAGCCAGGAGTTATCCTCTTTAGACACTAAGCATATATTTTTGGAAAACTGTTTTTCTAAACTCAACATATATACATTGTCAACACGAGGGGAAGTTAAAATCAAGTTATTTGTTTTTCCCTCGAGTATCCGACATTGAGTAGCATCAAATATAACATGTCTACCGTTATCACAAAGCTGAGCTACGCTCAATAGGTTATATTTGAGACCCTTAACTAAGGAGACTGACTCAATGGTGGGGTTACCTCCGATAGTGCCTGATCCCACTATCTTACCATTCTTATTGTCTCCAAAGCTTACGTTTCCACCTCGTTTAAGCTCAAGTGTGATGAACTGAGTTTCATCACCAGTCATATGCCTCGAGCATGCACTGTCAATATACCACAGTTTTGACTTCTCCACGCACCTCAGGCTCACCTTTTTAGGTGATTCAGTTTTTGTTCAGCTTTACCACAGAAGTCACAATGAGTTACCCTTTTTAGGTGATTCAGTTTTTGTTCAGCACCATTGTGATGAGCATGCCAACATACCTTAGTGGTATGCCCTTTCTTTCCGCAGAAGTCACATTGGACAATCCGCTTGTTATACCAACATACATCTCTTGTGTGTCCCATTTTCCCACAACAATCACATTGAGTGAACTGTCTATGCTGACTAGTACCTGAGTACTCAGCATGGGATCTATTTTTGTTTGAGCCTTTAGATTGGCTCTGTAGGTATGTGCCATCCTTTTTCAGTTTCTTTGAATCTGATTGGACCTCCTAGACGAACTTGTGCATAATTTCCATGTTACTATGCAAAGCTGAGTTGTCTTAGAGAAGATATCGAAGGTCACTAAGTTTGACCTCTTCAATCTCGTCACACCGCCTGCTGGGTGCTTTTATTTTCTTATTACACTTTTTAGTCAGTGTATATAAGTCACTCAGGGCATTAATCATCTCATTTCTAAGCAAGTGTATAGATGTTACCTCATTTGAGTATTCCTCCTGTTCAGATTCTTCAGAGAGGTCAGCTTGCTCAGATCGAGTGTGGTCAGCATCATCGTCGTCCATGAAGCATATGTTTGCCGACTCAGTGGCTTCAGCTTCTGACGATGAGTCGTCGCTGTCACTCCATGTGGCCACCATTGCCTTTTTGCTTCCCTTCTTGTCTTTCTTTAGATTAGGGCAGCTTGACTTAATGTGCCCAGTTTGATGGCACTCAAAGCATGTGACAGATTTGGAGCTGTCCTTTTTGTATTTGTCACTGGACTCAGTTTTGTACCTGTCGCTTCTTCTGAATGGCCTCTTGCTGTTCTTTTCATTTTTTCTAAACAACTTCTTCATTTTCCTTGTGAACATGGCCATTTCCTCATCGACCGATGAGTCAGCTTCGGTTGAGTCAGCTTTCGTGACAAGTGATTTTTGTTTCTTGTCTTCTGACTTTTCTTTTGCTTCGAAATTTTTCATAGAGATCTCATGAGTCAGCAGAGATCCGATCAGCTCGTCATATTTATATGTGGTCAAGTCTTGAGCCTCTTCTACGGCAGTTTTCTTAGCTTGCCAGCTCTTAGGTAAGCTTCTCAGAATTTTCTTCACCTGCTCTTCTTCAGTGAAGTTCTTGTCGAGCCTCTTTAGCTCATTTATGATGTTGGTGAATCTGGCGTTCATTCCTGAGATGTCCTCATCGTCGTTCATCTCGAACAGCTCGTATAACCTCATATGTTGGTTCACCTTTGACTCCTTGACCTTGCTTGTACCTTCGTAGGTTACTTCAAGCTTCTTCCAAATCTCCTGTGCTGACTCGCAACCTGAAATCTTATTGTATTCTGCAGCATCTAACGCACAGTGAAGCATATTGATAGCCGAAGCATTGTTTTGTAATTTTTTAAGGTCATCTTCTAACCACTCAGTTTCACTCTTAACAACTTTCTCATTGTTAACAGTTTTATATGGCACATATGGGCCTTGAACTATTACAAGCCATGCACTCATGTTTGTGGCTTGAATAAAGTTGTTCATCCTATTCTTCCAGAATGTATAATTGGATCCAAAGAATAGGGGAGGCCGACTAATTGATAATCCCTCTGGGAGTATCTGTGTTGTTTGGTTCCCGGGAAGGAAACGGGTGCTGTTCTCGGCCATTTATCGGGATCAGCTCAAGATTGTTAAATCTTTGAATAGTAAGTTATTTAGCTCTGATACCACTTGTTGGTCCCGTGTGATTAGTTCCAAGGGGGGGGGGGGGGGTTAGGAACTAATACAATTTTTTCGATTTAATTAAGCTGACTTAATATAATTCTTTGAGTTGAATAACTCAGCTTTTGGTTAGCACGGCCGATTTTGTCGTAAGACGGCTTTAGTCAGATGTTGACTAGAACTGTTTTACTTGTAAGTTGGGAATTGACACTTATGTGGTCAGCTTCCAACTCAGCACACTTATTTACTCAGAGTCAGCGTGAACAATTTATATACTGAGTAAAGATAACAAGCAACACATACAGATATATATATATATATATTGAGAGAGTTCAGAGATTACTCAGCACGACTTATCCTGGTTCGGCCTCTCCGCCTACGTCCAGTCCCCAGAGTCCCTCCGGGCTTTTTAAATCCAATACTGAGCTCTTTAAAGGTAGAGCACAAACCGTTTACAAGGCAGTTGAATATGCAAGAGTACCTTCCTCTATTCGTCTACTCAACTCCTACTAAGTGCTATAACCGAACACTTAGGTTTCTCTACCACTGAGTATTTACAACCAAACACTCAGCACAACACTCTCAATTTACAATTGATACAAATTGTTCTTTTTGAATGAAACACACTTTAGATGATCACAAGATCACTCTAGCTTTTACACAGAATAGAAAAGTTGATGTAAGATCTCTTTTGTTTTGATGTGCTTTTTGCTTGTATTTTTCTCACTTGTATTTTCTGTGAATCGGCAATGATCCAAGAGGTTTACTTGTCTCTTTATAGTTGCAATCTGAAGATCAAATCATTTGAATTTGATTTGTCCGTTGAATCCAAAACGGCTCTTTTGGGAGACAAGGCTCTGGTCAGCTTCAGGCTTGCAGGCCAATCTTGTCGTCTGATTTCCTCAAGTGCCAGACTTGTCCTTTTCTTGCAGGTTTGTCTTTTTGTATAGGTTTCGTCTTCTAGCTAACGGGCGTTTGACCCATACGTCTCGAAATCATTTCTGTGCGTAATTCCGAGGTTCCTATTATTGGTTCAGACAGTTGTCAGACTTGTCTTTTAGCTAACGGATGTTTGGTGCTATCCTGAAGATCACTCGGCATGACTTTGTTATTCGTTGCCTTCTGATTGTTGTTAATCCAGATACTGAGTTCTCTTTTACTCAGCTTCCATGGTCAGCTTCGTTCTGCAAGAACTTAGTTCGAAGACTCTTCTATTCTTGATACTGAGTTTCGCTCCACTCAGCTTTTTGATCTCTAAGCTTCTGTTCCGAAGATGACTTATCTTCTGTTATACTGAGTTCCACTCTACTCAGCTTGTGCTGTGATCTTATGCCGGCTTTGTCCTGTCTTACTTTTTATTTCTATTTATATTTATGCTCAACATTAAACAAACATATTAGTACAATTAAATCAAAGCACTTAAATTTAATTGTCCCTTAATCATGGATTAACTTAAATGATTTTGTCAAATCAAAATCGTGTGGAAAGGTGTTTCAACACTTAGTTCCTGTTCTCATTAGTTAATATACTCAATATTGAACAAACACATTAGTACAATTAAATCAAAGCACTTAAACTTAATTGTCTTAATCATGAGATTAACTTAAATAATTTTGTCAAATCAAAATCATGTGGAAAGGTGTTTCAACAAACTCCCCCATTTTGATGTTGGCAAAAATATTTAATTAAGGAACTCAGTGTTGAGCATCCCTCATGATTGATTACCTTTCTTATTCTTCTGAAATTACTCCCCCGTAAGGGTTGCATCTATTGACTTAATTCAACTCTAAACCTTCTAAGATCTAATCGAGTAAAATTAAGGCATGCCTTTACTGACTTAGTTCAATTCTAGACCTTCCAAGATCTAATTCAGATGAGCCTAAGGTCAGTTTTCAGAAGTAGGTCAATGCTTGGAACATTTAGTTATTACTCAGTTTCAAATATAGGTATCAGAGTTTATGCTGAGTATGATTTACCTGTATATTCCTTATGTTCACAAGTTTTAATTTGTTGTTCAATGGATAATTATATAATTATATCAGACAGTTCAGCATATGAAGACAGCAAGTAAGCATCGCATAAATATGGACAGTTAGGATAAAAGATGCTTATATATAAGAGTACTCAGCTTAACATGAACATGCCATAAAATATAAGTTACAAGCAAAAGACTATAGACTATTGCTAGTACTACTTCTTAATATTGGATTGAACTTGATTTGACTTGGGTTTAGTTTGGGCAGTTCGGTGTTGCTGAGTGTGGGTGCTCGGGACAGTAGAAGTTTGGCCAGGAGGCTTCTGCTGAGTTCCGGCAGCTGGCATTTTGGCTTTACCTTTCTCCCCCGTTTTCTGCTGAGTTCCAGCAGCTTGCTTCGTTTGATCTTTCTCCCCCATTTTGCTAGCATCATGAGATGGAGGAGGAGGAGCATAGAAAGTCCCTTGATGAACAGCACGAGTCAGTATCGAGGAATACTGTTGCAATTGACTCGTACTCTCCTTTAGACCTTTAAAGACCTGCACGCCATCGGCCATACTTGAGGTGGAGATTTTTATGTTGGCACTGAGCATACTGAGTAAATACCCTAAAGATTTCCCGATCCAAGTTATCGACTCTATCATCCGTGCATAAGATTGATGATACATCCTGAGGAATGCAGTATCATAGGACTGGCGCTGAACATTTATATGCCGGACATGTGCAAGTGTTGACTGAGTGCACTGCAGAATCTCGTTGGTCTTGACTTGGTCAGTGTCCATTTCCTCTTTGCTCAGGTTGAGTAGGCGAATTGCTTCACCAATATGTTCTATGGAGCATTGAGAAGAGGAGGAGATAAGGTCACGAGCTCCGGTCAGTTCAAAAGTCAGCTGGGAGAAAAGTTGATTGACCTCAGCAGAGGTTGCAGATGTTGAGTTCGCAGCTGATAAAACATTAAGTTGACCTTGGATGGAGTTCATTTGATTCACCATCATCAGCTGGAGTTCATCCAGCTTCACTATTGACTCTTGCTTGGGCTGTTGAGATACGAAACATGTCATAACACTCATCAATTCTTTGAGACCCTTAAGTTCGGTCAAAAGTTGAGTGACAGAGGATATTTGGGTTGGCTCAGCAGGAATAGACCCAGCAGCATCGGCGTGAGACTGATGAATATCTTGAAGTAGAGCTTGAGCGGAGTTAATGATTTTCCTTCCAGAGTCGGAAGCATTTAGATAGGTGTAGGATTCATCAGTGATATGCTCAGGGGCCGGAGTCTTGTCAGCACCGGATGGAGGAGGTGTTTGGTGCTGCCCGGAAGTGGAGGTGCCAGCTTGGTCAGCAGCTGCACTTTTATGTAGGCCAGCAGCAGGAGCTGACTGGTTTTCTGTCTGCTTGATAGGAGTAGGAAGAGTTGGATCAGTAGAGTTATTAACCTGCTCAGTGTCAGTCTGAGGCTGAGTATAGTTTTATGGTTGAGGCAACTCAGAGCTGGCTTGAGCAGGAGGAGTTTCCTTTGGTAACTCGTTGGGTTGAGCAACATGGACTTCGAGCACTTGCTCAGTGGATGGATGAGTAGAAGTGTCGGCAGAAATTGGACCCTTAGAAGCTTTCGGGTCGACTTGTTCCTGAGCTCGAGAAACAGAGGCTTATTTTTCCTTCACTTGGTCACGAGTAGGTTCAATGATGTCTGTGAAGAACTGGAATTGAAGCCCATTGAGATCAGTGATTGGATCCCTCAGTGGAGATTCATCCAATAAGTCGATGACTTTGTGTTTTAGAGCCTTGCGTTTGAACCGCTTTTCTGTGCTGTCCTTTTGAGTGTGAGGTGAAGGATCAGCAGTAATAGAGTCAAGGGACTCAGAGGAAGAGTTAAGTCCAAGGTCAGCATCAAGGCCTTCCACAACCTTGTCCTTCACTGGTGACTCAGCTTGGTTCTCAGCAGGTTGCTCAGCAACACCTGTATTACTAGGCTCAGCAGAACCCATCTTATCAGCTTGAGGCTGACCCTCAGTATCACCTAGTTCTTCCTCCTGATCGCAAGGAGTCTTCTTTAGATCAACTTCTTGACTTCACACGACATGTAATTCCATGGTAATCACAAAGTCAAGTGGGTTAGCATCGATCGGCTTCAACCCAGAGGTTTTCTTCCTCTTCAAAGGCTGATCAGGTGTTTCCTCACTTTCTTCCTCAGGCTCAACTTGCCTTTTCTGTTTCTCAGCTGACTTAGGTTCCCCTTGAGCTTGCTCAGCAAGAACGACTTTCTTTGCACTGGATACTATCCTAAGCTTCTTCGGAGCTGTGTTTATGTCTTTGGTTGAGGATTGGTCAGCTTTCCTCTTTCTGTCCTGCCTAGTGTGCTCAGCAGGTTCCTTTTCAACCATAACTTTCTTCCCTTTCTTGGTCAGCTCATCCTGTGCTCCTTCAACCATATTATCCCCTTCAACCATATTATCCCCTTCCATATCTCCCTCAGCAGGTTCAATATCCCCTTTTCCTTTCTTGGGTTTGATGGGTTGGCTGTGAGCTAAGCCGAACAGTACTGCTGAGTTGATCTCAGTGCCCTCAATCTCAATTTCCTCTACTAGATTGACCTGGTGATCCTGAAGTATTCTGGTGATGAGAGAACCCATTCTGAGGATCCTGGTGCTACGTTGAAAATCCCCAATAAGGAAGACGATCATGTTGAGTGGTTTGTAGTTCAGCATGTGCCAGATGAAGCACTGCTCAAAGTTTGACGCTGAGGAGGAGGAGTTGACCTTGGGGAACAGGAAGTTAGTCAGGATATTGTGGGCTTGCTTTTGAGGATGGCCCATGCTAGTGCTGGCGATTTCTCCTTTGTGGTTCTTTGGTTTACAGAACTCAACAGGGTAATCAATGCGTAGGTAGTCGTTCGTGCACCTGAGTTCAGATCCTTTTTCCTTCAGCTTCAGCAGTTTAGCGAGATAGGACGGATTGATGATGATATCTTTGTTTTTGACCTTGGTGATCATGTAGTCGTTGTCATCATCGGCTACTCTGAGATTAGTGTAGAACTCCCTTACTAACTGTGGATAAGTGGTTCCGGGAAGAGAGAAGAGCTCGGTCCAGCCATTCTTTGAGATCCATTCGTAAAAAGGTTTCTCAACTTCTACGAAACCTTTGGAGAACCAGCGGGAACGGAAAACCTTGAGGTTTTTGACATTTTTGAACACTGGGGAGAAAGTCCTTTCCTTGGGTTTCTTGTTCGTTTTCTCCTTCTTCTTTTTCGATGGAGTTGCTTGGTCAGCTTGAGGGTTTTTACGAGGCATGCTGACCTTGGGAGTAGATTGGTTATGCTGACCGTGGGTTTGTTCTTGAGACTCTGTGGACGTCTCCGGATATTCATGCTCAGCAGGAGATGGAGGATTGATGTCGGAGCGATTGTCGTCGTATTCTTGGCCGGAGTTGTTCTGGGAATCGCTAGACATGGTGTTCTTTAGGATTTGAGAAATGCAGAGGATTTTGGAAAATGAGAGAGAAATCGAATGCCAAAGATTTCAAGTGTAAAGAGAAGTTAGTGGGAAATCGTCCACTATTTATAGTCGTTTTGAGTTGATCTGATAGGTCGGAATGGTGGTTTCACCTCGAGTTTATCAATCGACAGCTATCTTTGGCATTAATGACACATTCGGCGCATGGTTTTCTAATTATTGTGCTTACGTCATCCTAGGTGGCTACTTAAATGCGCGTGCTAGCATTAATTGTGCAAGTGGCTTTACTCAGTATCTAGAATACTAAACGTTTGAACAGTTATCTAGAATGCTTAGTAACTCAGCACATAGTAATCACTCAATATATATGTCTACTCAGCATAAGGTGATTTTATGTCATTCATGTTAGCTCAGCATGTGATAGTTACTCATTAAGCAATAATCACTCGGCATATTATAATCACTCAACATTCATTTAGCACAGAAAACTTATTGAAGAGGATTAGACATACTGATAGCTTCCCTTAGTATGTTAAATTGGTCACGAGCCAAGGGCTTCGTAAAGATATCCACAAGCTGTTCATCTATTGGAACATAGGTCAAATTGATCTCACCCTTGAGTATATGGTCTCTGATGAAGTGATGCCTAATGCTGACATACTTCATCCTGCTGTGTTGGATTGAATTTTTGGATAAGTCAATGGCACTCTTGTTGTCGCATTTGACTTCAATTGTTTTTGTTTGTACTCCATAATCCTCTAGCTGTTGCTTAATCCATAGGACTTGTGCCACACAGCTTCCAGTAGCAATGTACTCAGCTTCAGTTGTTGACAGGGCCATTGATGATTGCTTCTTACTGAACCAAGACACTAGACAACTTCCAAGGAAGTGACATCCTCCTGAGGTGCTTTTACGCTCCAGCTTATCTCGTCCATAGTCAGCGTTAGTGTATCCAATGAGTGTGAAGTCATTTGTGTTTGGATACCATAAACCTGCATTAACTGAGCTCTGCAAATATCTAAAAATTCTTTTCACAGCTATATAGTGAGATTCCCTAGGGTCAGCTTGATATCTAGCGCAGTAACATAATGAATACTGAATATCTGGCCTACTCGCAGTTAGATATAGTAGAGAGCCAATCATACCTCGATATAACTTGTTGTCTACTGACTTACCTTTCTCATCAGCACAAAGCACAGTGTTAGTACCCATTGGGGTAGATATGGGCTTACATTCTTCCATATCAAATTTCTTCAATATTTCTTTGGCATACTTGGTCTGACTAATGAAGATGCCATTCTTACCTTGTTTGATTTGAAGTCCAAGAAAGAAGTTGAGTTTTCCCATCATTGACATCTCAAACTCAGTTTGCATCTGTTTGCTAAACTCCTTACACATAGATTCGTTAGTAGCACAAAAGATAATATCATCTACGTATATTTGTGCCAACAGGGTATCTTTACCCTTTTTCTTAATGAATAAGGTTGTGTCAGCTTTACCTCTGACATAGTTCCTGGTCAGCAGGAAACTAGTCAACCTTTCGTACCAAGCACGCGGTGCTTGTTTCAGGCCGTACAGAGCCTTTTTGAGTTTATAAACATGGTTTGGAAATTTTGGATCTTCAAACCCTGGAGGCTGACTAACATAAACCTCTTCGTTTATAACTCCATTAAGAAATGCACTTTTAACATCCATTTGGAACAACTTAAAGTTCATAAAGCTAGCATATGCACATAATATTCTTATTGCCTCTAATCTAGCTACAGGTGCAAAGGTCTCACCATAGTCAATACCTTCCTGCTGACTGTAACCTTGAGCTACAAGTGTGGCTTTGTTCCTAACTACGTTTCCCTGTTCATCTAGCTTATTTCGAAATACCCACTTTGTTCCTATGGTCTTTTGATTCCTAGGTTTTGGCACTAAATCTCATACCTAATTTCTCTTGAATTGATCAAGCTCTTCCTGCATCACATTGATCCAGAATTCATCGTGCTCAGCTTCGGTGAAGTTCTTTGGTTCATGGACTGAGACGAACGCAACATTACTGAGATATCTCCTGAGTTGATTTCTGGTCATCAGGGTGTTCTCAGCAGCATCAAGAATGGACTTTTCTGAGTGTCCTCTTGGAATCTTGATAATGTTGAGTTTTCAGGAGCAGGTATTTCAACAATCTCTGCAGTTTTAGATTGGTCAGCAAAGGTAATTTCAGGTTCATTTTTACCTTTGGTCAGCCCTTGTGGTAATGACTCGGCGGCTCCATTTTGGTCAGCGGAAGCTGAGTATGGGTCATCTTCAGTAGGTTGACTTATCTTCCCTGCAGGGTCAGTTTCATCGAACTCAATATGTACAGACTCTTCTATGACCTGAGTTCGTTTATTGAACACCCTATATGCTTTGCTGTTTTTTGAGTACCCTAAGAAGATAGCTTCATCAGCTTTAGAATCAAATTTAGCAAGGTTGTCTTTCGTATTAAGAATAAAGCACTTACAACCAAAGGCACGAAAATATCCAATGTTGGGTTTTCATCCTTTCCAAAGTTCATAGTGGGTTTTCTTAAGTATAGGTCTAAGTAAAGCCCTATTGAGTATATAGCACGCTGTGTTGACAACTTCACCCCAGAAATACTTTGGAAGCCTATTCTCACTCAGCATTGTCCTAGCTATTTCGACTAAGGTTTTGTTCTTCCTCTTAACTACCCCATTTTGTTGAGGAGTTCTAGGAGCAGAAAAATTGTGGTCAATGCCGCTGACATCACAGAATTCATCAAACTGTTGGTTTTTGAATTCTCCGCCATTATCACTTCGGATGTGAGCTAGTTTTAGGTCTTTGTCATTTTCGAGTTTTCTAATCAGTGTTGAGAACATCTCAAAAGCTTCATCCTTGCTACTCAGCAAGATGACCCAAGTATACCGAGAGAAATCATCTACAATGACCAAGGAAAATCTCTTACCACCCAAGCTCAGCGGTTGGACTGGTCCGAAAAGATCCAAGTGTAGTAATTCCAATGGACGCTTGGTTGAGACTACATTTTTACTTTGAAAAGACTTTTTGGTTTGTTTACCTTGCTGACAAGCATTGCATAATTGATCCTTCTCAAATCTAAGTTTGGGCAAACCCTCAACTAATTGCTTTCTTGCTAATTTGGCAAGGAGATCCATGCTTACATGACCAAGTCTCCTATGCCATAGCCAGGAATTATGTTCCTTTGACACTAAGCATATATTTTTCGAAAACTTCTTTTCTAAACTCAGCATGAAGACATTGTCAACACGAGGGACAGTTAAAATTAAATCATTTGTTTTTCCCTCGAGTATCCGACACTCAGTGGCATCAAATACAACCTTTCTACCGCTGTCACACAGCTGAGCAACGCTTAATAGGTTATATTTGAGACCACTGACTAGGGAGACTGACTCAATAGTAGGATTTCCTCCAATAGTACCTGATCCCACTATCTTACCCTTTTTGTTGTCTCCAAAACTTACATTTCCACCTCGTTTATGCACAAGTGTGATGAATTGAGTTTCATCACCAATCATATGCCTCGAGCATGCGCAGTCAATGTACCATAGCTTTGACTTCTCCACGCACCTCAGGCTCACCTGCAATTTAAACTAGTCATCTTTAGGTACCCAATTCTTTTTGGGTCCTCGTTGGTTAACGTGAACAGGTGAAGCATCATATTTTCTTTTGTGATGGCATACATTTATGGTGTGGCCATCTTTACCATAACAGTCACAAAAAACTACCCTTTGAGGGTATTTCCACTTTTGGTCAGCACGATGGTGCTGAGCATACCAACACACATTTATAGTGTGTCCTCTCTTTCCACAACAGTCACACTGACTGTTCTGCTGAGTGTACCGTCTATGCTGACCAGTACCTTGATACTCAACATTTGGATAGAACCTTTTCTTAGTCGATGTACTCAGCTGGTTCTGTATAGATGTGATATCCTTTCTCAGCTTCTCAGAGTCTGATTAGACTTCAGAGACAAACCTGTGCATGATTTTCAAGTTTTCATCTTGCCTGGTATTGTCTTGGAGCAGATGTCGGAGGTCACTGAGTTTGACCTCTTCAATCTCATCACATCGCCTGCTGAGTGCTCGTATTTTCTTATTACACTTTTTGGTCAGTGTATAGAGATCACTCAAGACATTAACCATTTCATTTCTGAGCAAAAGAAGAGATGTTACCTCATTGGAGTGTTCCTCTTGGTCAGATCCATTTGAGAGGTCAGCTTGCTCAGATCGGCAGTGGTCAGCAGATTCATCAGCCATGAAACATATGTTTGCTGACTCAGTGGCATCAGCTTCTGATGAGGTTGACTCATCACTATCACTCCATGTTGCCACCATTGCTTTTCTGCTACCTTTCTTTTCTTTCCTCAGAGTGGGACAGCTTGATTTAACGTGCCCAGTTTGATGGCATTCAAAGCAAGTGATAGGCTTCGAGTTGTCCTTCTTGTATCTGCTGTCGCTGGACTCAGCTTTGTATTTATCGCTTCTTTTGAATGGCCTTTTGCTGTTCTTGTCATTCTTTCTAAACAGCTTCTTCATCTTTCTGGTGAACATGGCCATCTCCTCATCATCTGATGAGTCAGCTTCCGTTGAGTCAGCTTTCATGACAAGAGATTTTTGCTTCTTGTCCTCGGACTTTTCTTTAGCCTCAAAATTCTTCATGGACATCTCGTGGGTCAGCAGAGATCCAATTAGCTCATCATATTTGTACGTGGTTAGGTCCTGAGCTTCTTCCACATCTGTCTTCTTAGCTTGCCAGCTCTTGGGGAGACTTCTTAAGATTTTCTTCACTTGTTCTTCTTCTGTGAAGTTCTTGCCGAGTCTCTTAAGCTCATTTATGATATTGGTGAACCTTGAGTTCATCTCAGAGATGTCTTCATTTTCGTTCATCTCAAACAGCTCGTATAGTCTCATGTGTTGATTCACCTTGGACTCTTTGACCTTGCTTCTTCCTTCATAGGTCACCTCCAGCTTCTTCCAGATTTCCTGTGTTGACTCACAACCTGAAATTTTATTGTACTCTGCAGCATCTAACACACAGTGAAGCATATTGATAGCCAAAGCATTATTTTACAATTTTTTTAGGTCATCCTCTGACCACTTAGACTCACTCTTGACAGACTTTACTCCGTCAATAATTTCATAGGGAACAAACGGGCCTTGGACTATTGCCAACCATGCACTCATGTTTGTTGCATGAATGAAGTTTTTCATCCTGTTCTTCCAAAATGTTTGTTGCCTGGAAGGAAACGAGTGCTGTTCTCAGCCATTTACAGGGATCAGCTCAAGATAGTTTTATCTTGAATAGTGAGCTACTATGCTCTGATACCACTTGTTGGTCCCGTGTAACTTAATATGATTAGTTCCAAGGGGGGGTTAGGAACTAATATAACTTTTTCGCTTAATAATGCTGACTTAATTAAATGTTTGATAATTTAACTCAGCTATAGGTCAGCAAGGCTGAGTGAAGTGTGAGACAGCTTTAATCAGACACTGACTAGAGCTGTTTCAATTGTGAGTTGGGAAGTAACACTTTAGGTCAGCTTCTAACTCAACACTCTGATTACTCAGCATCGGCTTATGCAAATTATATACTGAGTAATTTAAGCAAGCAACACATACATATATATCAAGAGAAAGGGTTAGAGATTACTCAGCAGACTTATCCTGGTTCGGCCTCACCGCCTACGTCCAGTCCCCAGAATCCCTCCGGGCTTTTTCAATCCACTACTGAGCTCTTTAAAGGTAGAGCACAAACCGTTTACAAAACAATTGAGTATGCAAGAGTACCGTCCTCTATTCGTCTACTCAATCCTACTGAGCGCTATAACCGAACACTCAGATTTTCTCTACCGCTGAGTACTAAAACCGAGTACTCAACACCACTCTTCTAACCTTTACAATTGATACAGGATTGTTCTCTCTAAATGAAGAACACTTTAGATGAATACAAATTCACTCTAGACTTTTACACAATGATTGGAATTGGGTGTAAGAACTTGCTTTTTCTAATCAGACAGCTTCTCTTTTGGATCTTTTAAATTAGTGAAGACCTTGCTTGTCTTTTCTCTTTTTGTAATTCGGCAAAGGATCTAAGTGATGAACTTGTCCTTTTATAGCAAATTCTGAAGCTCCAATGATTTGAATTCGGACATATCCGTTGAATTCAAACGGTCTTCTTTCGTCATTGATAGGTCAGCATTCAGAATCACAGGCCAATCCTGTCATCTGAATTTAGCAGGTGTCAGGCTTGCCAGTTTCGTCTTCTTGCTCCAAGTTCGTCTTCTAGCACCAGCTTTGTCTTCTTGCCAAACGCTAGACGGTCCATGCATCTCGAAAAGGTCTCTTGGTGTAATTCCCGAGGCTTCTAAATTGGTGCAGACCTTTGTCGGACTTTGTCTTCTAGTCAACGGATCATTGGCGCTGTCCAGACAAATACTCAGCTTGATTGTTTGGCTTTGCCTATAAGATTTACTTTGACGGGGCTGAGTTACGTTCTACTCAGCTTCGTCGGTCGGCTTCGCCTTCAAGCGTTATTCTGAAGAAGACTTTTCTTTTAACAAGGTTGAGTTACATTTTACTCAGCTTCTGCTGTGCGTCTTTGCTCATGCTGACTTCGTTCTGTCTTTCTTTTTATTGAGCACTTAGTTCCTGTTCTCATTAGTTAATATACTCAACATTGAACAAACACATTAGTATAATTAAATCAAAGCACTTAAACTTAATTGTCTTAATCATGGGATTAACTTAAATAATTTTGTCAAATCAAAATCATGTGGAAAGGTGTTTCAACAACTACTACTCCAATTACAACCAAGCTATAAACCTCATATATATAACTTAAGTATCCATTATTTACATAACATGTACACCAGTTGTGCACAATATATACACAGAACCAGTGGGATATCATTGTACACCAAAAAAAGACCCAAAAATATGCACAACAACAGTGTACCACAAACTGATTATCATATTATACGAAAACAAGATTACATACACAATCCATTGTCACTTCAAGTAAAGCACATGATCTGCCCATTCTGTGCGGAGATGATCCAAATCCGAATGGTTGTAAGTCAATCCACACTTGTTTATCCACTACAAAACATAAATTCTTTACTATTAGGAATTTGCTCTATATCACTGATAACAACTACATATATCTGAACATAATATTATGGTAATGAATTATGGTAATGAATTATGGTACCTTTGCAACAAAGTTTAATTCCTTATCCATGACGATCTCCCGCATATACAACATTATCCAAAAACCACATGTTTTATCATCTCGTTGCTCAGGTATCCCCTGTGGCACAGAATATAATGGTTAGACCCCAAAAAAGACAATATACACTTGCTTGTGTAACTGTAAAATTCACTAGAAGTGGTGTCATCTTCAGCTTGGTCTTCGTCACCTTCTTTGGGTCTTTCTAAGCATAGTAGAACTTCATCGCACTGCAACAAGTGTAACAACATGTGTGCTTATGTGAGTAACTATTTGAATGGCGTACACATTAGAGGCATTTGGTAAATTACTTGCTCACAACATCCGTCCATTCTGTGGAATTTGTCAATCTCCTTTTCAATGGATCTAACCAATATGATTTTTTATTCTCAATGTCAACAACAGTGAGAGTCCAATGTGATCTGCAAACATTATCCATTTCAGTTGTATCAATGTTAGTTAATCAACTGATAAACACACAGTACAAAAGATTCATAGTTACCCTGAGTTGTAAGGAATAAGGAATATAGAATTAGCACCACCCTGTTTGAACCGATCCATCAACTCCTTCGAGTGGTCCGTTGGAGTTTTCTTAGTTCCAAGAGCAAAAGTGGTACATGGATCAACAAATAACACCCTTTCTTCCATTCGTGCTTTTTTCAATACATGGTATAGATGACTGGGCAAATACATGTATAAGTGTTGATGAAATAGATATCCAAATTAATAAATTTGTGTATTGCATTCATCTACCTCATGTAAAATGTAATTGTGCCTGCGGTCATCTTATGAAAGTGTACCATTGCATATAAATCGCTAGGCATCAATACTTGCATTCATTCTGCTCCGAACAACTTAGGTCCAAAAGTTTTGGTTATACATTTGATTCCATCCATCATATTGGTTCTCGCCCAGTTGCACAACTTCTGCAATGGGCGTGGTAAATTTGTTGGCAACTTAACGAAATCAATCGCCTCAGCCTCACTATTAACTTTCTTCATGGCCTTCGCAAAAACTTTTGCTGCCTTGTTTGCCTCCTGATTGCAATAATTAAACACTCATTATACAACCAAAGAAATAACCGAAACACATAATACAACCAACGAAATAAATGAATATTACCTCAACAGATTTGACACTATATAGCACCTTTGGCCATGCTACAATAGACCTCATTGCCTCCCTAACAACTTCCATTTCACCTTTTATCGGGTATGGCAGACATGCAGCTCCATCATCAAATGACACAATCTCCACTCTATAATTGTCCTTTCCCAGTGGTCGTCTATGGATTGTCTGCTCTTCTTGGTCAATGTCTGATTGTATCAATCTGCCATGGGCAACAATCTTCCCACTCTCTTCCACTGATAGTGCAACCTCAATGTCAAGTTCATTGTCCTGATTCAACAATTTCAAATACAACTAATTAACTAAGTATATATAAGTGATAAATTCAACAAGCTGAAAATCATAATAACCGTTTACCTCTGAGATCGTTGGAATCTCATATCCTGCGCCTTCACCAACAACTTCCTCTTCTATGGTATTAAAGACCTCTAATACCAACTTCTTCTTCGCCACAGCTTCATATTTCCCTAATATCTCCTCTCTATTGATATCATCTCGATTACACACTACCTTCTCCTGATTTGCCATTGTAAGTTGTTGGTGCAGCTGCTGGGGATTCCTCAGTCGTAACCCCCTTGGACACAAGTTTCTCCATTCGATCTAGTTTTTGGACCATTTTCGCTTCAGACTTCTTTAACTCATCTTGATACATCTCATGTATCTTCTTCAATTCTTCATCATGTTTCCTTGTTGACTCTTCCTCCCACTTTGCCCTTTCTGTTTCAAGCAATGCTTGCAACTCCTCATCTCGCTTCTTTCTTCCCCTCTTCTGACCCGGTAGCTTGAAGAATACTACCGGCTTCACAGCACCCACTCCTCTAACCCTGCCACTGTGTTCTGGATTCCCTAATACCTCAGTTAGCACATCATTACTACCCTTGGCTTTAAACACACCTTCAGCCTCCTCCTTTTGCAGTTTCAACTATGGAAATAAACATATATAAATCAGTTATACATATGCGTTTTATCAATCACATTGTGTATTTGAATAAATGCTAGTTACAATTCTTTTAACCGCCTCCTCTACTTCAGTGTCCTTAAAATTTCCCAGTTTGTCTTGCCTTCCCTTTATCCAATATGTGTGCCTGCTTATTTTTTCCACTTCCTCTTTTGATAGCTCTGAGGTCTGCCACATAGTACGAATAATATCAAAAATTATACAAATTTGAAGTATGAAAATAGACAATAAACGACCATACCATTTCAACCCGGATTCCTCTGTACCCTTGCGAGACATCCGGTGGTTGTACTTGTTCTTTTGCCGCTTGGATATTTGCACTTGGCGGATTTCCTAAACAATGCAGCCATATATATGTGTATTTGTTAGCACAACACATACAAACTAACAAATTAAGAGTAAAGCATATACGTAAATCAAATGGCAAACCATGTCCTGATTTGTAAGCCGATCGGATACAAACTGATGCCAGTCGTCCTTATTCATGAACTGGTAGTCATCAGGAACCTTTTGCAAGACTTCAACATCATCCTTGTGGGGCATGATATACTTGGACGTAAGTAAAGACTTGAAGTTCCTCCATTTGGTTGCAGCAGATACCAGGACTTCCTTCTTTTGACTCGGTGATAGCACAAACAACGACTAAAGAACAACATACAAGTACGGTCTAAAGAACATCATACAAATAACGTCTAAAGAACAGCATACAAATAACATCTAAAGAACAACATACAAATATGTGTATACCGTAACAGATTCCCAAAGCTGTTCCTTTGCATCAGCTGGCACTTGTCTCCAGTCTTTGTACGCGATGGATATCCTCGTGCGTGCCAACACTCCTATATAAGATTGCATCCACCAAACTCCTTGCCAATAGGATCTCCATGGCGATTATACTTAATGTTCATCTTCTTCATCCGAATCATGGCTTGGGTCAGCCACGCCATAGTCACGGTCTCACGTTTTAGCAGTTTTGACCCACCAGTCACATTTATGACTTCAGGTTCGTTGACAACAAGTGGCGATTCAGAGGGAGGTGAACTCGATTGACGTTTACTGAGGGTTGTGATCGCTGTCTCGTCATTGTTGGTGACACTTTACGTTTTCTCTCAGTCTGATTGACCCTCTTGCGTTCCAATGACTTCTTAGCAGCTTGCTTTATTTTTTTTGCAAGTTGTCGTGCATGCATTTTTTCTAGTGCTCCTCTCGTATTAGAGCTAGGTGTTGGGGTTTTGTGTCCTATAGTCAATTGTTGCAGGATACAAACTTATTGTAAATGAATTGTTCTTTATATCATTTGTTTTAATAAGATATATGTTTGATAACTATATAAAGGCAAACCCTTTTACAGCACTAAATAAAGTCTAATAAAAGGAAATCCGTAAGTTTGTTTAAAGTGATTATAAAGTGTTCATACAAGCATGAAGTGAGACAAGACTTTATAATAAACTAATAAACTTAAAACCACCCCAAGTCAAGTGAGATGTTTAGGATTGACATATCACTGTTGAGACTTGTATGTAACAATGTCTTCTGTCCGACAGAAAGCTGATCTCACAAGCTTCACATATATAGATATCTAGACAGTTACATAGATCCGATGAAACGTCGTTCATTAGGATTGGGGATCCGATTTGAGATAACAGGATGGGTAGATTCGTCCTTGTCACCTGTTCATCTCATTGGTATTAATAGGTATAAATAATCCTCAGACTCAAAGGAATGTTAATTGGTCATCCTGAATTACTGAATGTGAGACTTTGATCGCGTGGTCCCACGATCCTTAACAGAGATGACTCTGGGGTGTGAACTGCAAAGGTTGGGTGTCACAAGAGGTAATGTCTGGGTAGTTATACATTGGATTGAGCATTTATCACTCCCGACGAATGGGAGATACGTCCAAGGATCGCTTGTGGAAGACTCGACTCTAAATCCTTGCAAGGTGATAGCTTAAGAGTAGAAATACAGATTTCACTTAACCTATCTATTTGAGTTGACTCGGCCTGTACAAGTAAAACGAACATCTCGCTATATATGACTTGACATCATCCATAGTCATAAGATTCAGTTCAAGGATGTAGTTGATAAAGGATCGAATTATACTGTAACTAATATGGAAGGGTTAACGGCAGAATCAACCTGTCTTCTTAACGGACTCTGGGGGAATGATTACGGACATGCCGATAACATGCTCTGTTCATCATTCCGTTATGCAAGGATTAAATATAATTCTTGGAGAAATTAATTTAATAGTTGCATACGGCCAGAAGTAGTAAGGACCTAATGGATCACACATAAGACTTGGAAACAAAAGAGAGATGGATCTGATTAATAGATGGAAGCCCAGTTGAGCCCAGTAAGGCCCATGGATAAAGGGGGTCGAAATTATATGTATTAAAGGAAGGGAATTAATTTATTCCACTCTTCCTAATTGGATTAGGATTGTGAAATTAAATTAATTAAGAGATAATCAAGTTAGGAGTTATTAATTGGATTAATGTCCTCCTATTATTATCTAACTAGGTTACTTATTATTATCCTAATTATATTAGATATATAGTAAGATAATAATTAGAAATCCTATTCCGAATTGGATTGCTATTAAGTAACCTAATCCTATCTAACTAGGGTTTAGAGACAAGATAATATATATACCCCTTACCTAGTGAATTTCGAAAAACACTCTAGCCCCACCCCTTGTGATTTTCGAAATCTACTAGATAGAGAGAGAAAGTGAATTCCATCCCCAAGTTCGTGGACAAGAATTCATTCGGCATTCCATTGATTGATTAATCTAATTCATCCCTCTTTCTCCTTGATCTTGTGTTGGTTAATTAGAGGTAATCTATTTTGGTTACATCTCATAAGGGTTGATTCTAATTTAACCTCACCGTGTTCACGAAAGAAGAAAAACAATCAAAAGGGAGAAATTCGTTTTTCTTCGCCTACATCAGGTCAGTTCACTATTTCGAGGATTCCCGGAGATTGAACCGTCGGATCTTCGCGATTTTTGGACAGTAGCTTCTAGACACATTCTTCCACGTTTCCACCGAAGGGATTGTCGTTCGGAGGTCTGGAAGGTCTTTTTTGAATAGGGACAGATTGGTAAACAGTTTACATCTCTTTTGAAGTTGTGGGCACTTCGTTTGCAACGGTAGATTGATCATCGAAAGGTATATCTTCTTATCCCTCTTTATATGAAATAACGATTAACGGATCCTATGGTTAAAAAGGAAGTAGGCTAAAATTTTTATATTTCCGCTGCTATACCTTAGCCCTATTTCCAACACTAGGTGCCATGATGATATTCCTAAAGTTGCATCAATCAAAACATAGATGAAGGAAACTTGTAGGTACATGACATTAGGAGTATGCACAATAACTCACAATCCATCACATTATAACCAAAGCAAGTTCACACATAATAACTCAAGAAAATCACATTGATTTCATCAAACATTAATTATTCCAAAGTGTACAAGTAAATCCAGATTGACATACATTATATAAGAACAATGGATCGTTCAAATGACCAATTCTATCTAGTTTGACCAAAGTAAAGCCTAGATCGTCTACTTTCACCCCTCTAGCTGACTCAACCCAATCACACAGGAATACATGAATCCTAAAGTGGTAGTAGTCCACCTCCAAAATCTCACTGATACGGCCATAAAAATTCATGTCCATAGTCTTAGGCCTTTTATCCTTTGCGCTTGCAAACTGCATAACATCGGCAACTAAGAAGACACCACTGTTTTGGACTGATCTGGTAACGTCCCGTGCTTTTGTGTTAAAATCAACGCTGTTGACATGATAACCCTGATATGTAGGAACGTGACTATTCGGTCCAGAAGCAAGCCACCTCAAGGTCTCTGAAATGATAGACTTGTCAACTCTTATTTCATTTGAAACCTGACAAATAAAATCATTTATAGTTAGTACACAACAACCCATTACTTCAACCGGATATGCATAATTACCCTGACAAATGAATTCATGTAAAAAATTACCCTGTTTTTTAAGCCAATCGAGAAATGTCTTGTTTTGTTTATCTCTCATCCACTTAGGATTCTTTTTTTGGCCGGGATAACTCAACTCTAAGAACTTCATATGCTCCCTGCAATTCATACATATTTCATAGATAAGTAATAATAACTTATTCTACAAACAAACAAAAATAAAGTCAAATCACAAGGTATACACGATAGTACTTACAGAAAATAAGGTTGTACATCTTCACAGTTTTGCAAAACTGTTAAATGAGCCTTATGCAGTTGTTCTGAGTCCACCTGTACAATTGTAGGGGCAGATAAAGACTTGCATCCATTTAATAGTCCCTTCACGTTTCTTCTAGGAAGCCCCACAGTTGCAACATCTCCATTACTCATATGCTCTTGAACAAATTCTACGGCTTCTTCAACAATGTAGCACTCCGCAATGCAACCCTCAGGAAATTGTCGATTATGAACCATTCCTTTAAACACTTTTATATACCTCTCAAAGGGGTACATCCATCTATAAAATACCGGACCGCACAACTCGACTTCTCTTACAAGGTGTAGGGTTAAGTGAATCATTATGTCTAAGAAAGAGGGTGGGAAAAACTTTTCAAGCAAACAGAGGGTATTGACAAGCTCACTTTGGATTTTGTGAAGGACTGATATGTCGATTACTTTAGTGCAAACATATTTAAAGAATAAGCAGAATCGAATGATGGCAATTCTAACAGGTTTGTCCAACACTGAACGCAATGCAATGGGCTGTAGCAATTGTATTATAACATGGCAATCATGAGACTTTAAATTACCTATTCTGGAATCTTTTAACGAAACAAGGTTTCGTACATTAGATGAAAAGCGAGAGGGAGTCTTCATATTAAAAAATGAATTGCAGACAATCTTTCGTTCTTCCGCATACAAGTTGATCTGACTCATAGGCAACTTGTCTCTCTTATCACCAGATGTGGGTTTCAAGTCAGTACAGATCCCCATATCAATCATATCATTTCTAGCTGCAACTCCATCCTTTGTTTTACCCGGTATGTTCAATAGTGTCCCAAGAATAGACTCACAACAATTCTTTTCAATATGCATTACATCTAGATTATGCCTGACTGGAAGGAATTTCCAATATTCTAGTTCGTAGAATATAGACTTCTTCTTCCAACATGGTCTAGACTCAGGGTCACCCTTATACGGAACAAATTTCTCACCTTCCCATTATCTTTGGGAAAGCATTGAACTCTTTCATATAACTCCTCCCAAGTTAATGGTTTAGGAGGATCATCCTTTTCTATAGTATTATCAAAAGCAGAAGCTTGCTTCCTATAAGGATGGTTTCTTGCAGTCCACCTACGAGTCCTTTATATAAGCCATCTTTTTAGAATACTTCTACCTTATCGGTTTGGTTTGGTCAATGCATATAGGACATGCATTGTACCCTTTAACAATGCTCCCTGATAAATTCCCATAAGCGGGAAAATCGTTAATAGTCCACAACAAGACCCCTCTCAACCTAAAGTATTCTCCTCTCACTGCATCATACACCCGATCAATTCCATCATCATCCCACAAGACTTTTAGGTCATCTATTAAAGGCTGCAAGTGCACATCAATATCATTTCCAGGCTGCTTGGGTCCGGAAATTAACAAAGTTAACATCATGTACTTTCGTTTCATACATAGCCATGGCGAAAGGTTATAAACAACCATTATGACTGGCCAACATGAGTAAGTGCTGCTAAGATTGCCAAATGGGTTAAAACCATCTGAAGATAGTCCTATCCTAAGGTTCCTAGGTTCACTACCAAAATCTGGCCACTTAGTGTCAATCATTTGCCAAGTTGGGGAATCGGCTGGATGTCTCTGAAGGAAATTAGGGCTAAGGTAAAGCAGCGGAAATATAAAATTTTAGCCTATTTCCTTTTAACCATAGAATCCGTTAATCGTTATTTCATATAAAGAGGGATAAGAAGGAATACCTTTCGATGAACAATCTACCGTTGTTAAAGAAGCGCCCACAATTCTTCTCCGAGATTCCAACCACAAAGTTTAATACGGTGAGGCTAAGATGAAATCAACCCTTATGAGATGCAACCAAAATAGATTGCCTCTAATTAACCAACACAAGATCAAGGAGAAAGAGGGATGAATAAGATTAATCAATCGATGGAATGCCGTATGAATTCTTGTCCACGAACTTGGGGAATAGAATTCTTTTCTCTCTCTCTCTAAGCAATTTCGAAAATCACAAGTGGGGAGGCTTAGGGCTTGGTCGAAATTCACTATAGGGAGGGGTATATATATTAGCTTGTATCTAAACCCTAGTTAGATAGGAATAGGTTACTTAATAGGAATCCAATTCGGAAAAGGATTCCTAATTATTATCTCACTATATATCTAATATATTTAGGATAATAATAAATAACCTAATTGGATAATAATAGGAGAATATTAATCTAATTAAAACTCCTAATTAAATTATCTCTTAATTAATTTAATTCATAATCCTAATCAAATTAGGATTAATGGAATAAAATCAATCCCTTACTAATACATACAAATTTCGGCCCCCTCCTTGTATTTGGGCCTTACTGGGCTCAATTGGGCTTCCATCTATTAATCATATCCATCTCTCTTTTGGTTCCAAGTCTTATGTGTGATCCATTAGGTCCTTACTACTTCTGGCCGTATGCAACCTATTAAATTAATTTCTTCAAGAATTATATTTAATCCCTTGCATAACGGAATGATGTACAGAATATGTTATTGGCAAGTCTGTAATCATTCCCCCAGAGTCCGTTAAGAAGACAGGTTGATTCTGTCGTTAACCCTTCCGTATTAGTTACGGTATAATTCGATCCTTTATCAACTACATCCTTGAACTGAATCTTATGACTATGGGTGATGTCAAATTACATATAGCGAGACGTTCATTTTACTCGTACAGGCCGAGTCAACTCAAATAGATAGGTTAAGTGAAATCCGTATTTCTACTCTTAAGCTATCACCTTGCAAGGATTTAGAGTCGAGTCTTCCACAAGCGATCCTTGGATGTATCTCCCATTAATTGGGAGTGATAAATGCTCAATCCAATGTATAACTACCCTGAAATTACTTCCTGTGACACCCAACCTTTGCAGTTCACACCCCAGAGTCATCTCTGTTAAGGATCGTGGGACCACAGGATCAAAGTCTCACATTCAGTAATTCAGGATGACCAATTAACATTCCTTTGAGTCTGAGGATTAGTTATACCTATTAATACCAATGAGATGAACAGTTGACAAGGATGAATCTACCCATCCTGTTATCTCAAATCGGATCCCCAATCCTAATGAACAACGTTTCATCGGATCTATGTAACTGTCCAGATATCTGTATATATGAAGCTTGTGAGATCAGCTTTCTGTCGGACAGAAGACATTGTTACATACAAGTCTCAACAGTGATATATCAATCCTAAACATATCACTCGACTTGGGGTGGTTTTAAGTTTATTAGTTTATTATAAAGTTTTGTCTCATTTCATGCTTGTATGAACACTTTATAATCACTTTAAACAAACTTACGGATTTCCTTTTATTAGACTTTATTTAGTGCTTAAAAGGGATTGCCTTTATATAGTTATAAAACATATATCTCATTAAAACAAATGATATAAAGAACAATTCATTTACAATAAGTTTGTATCCTGCAACAATTGACTATAGGACACAAAACCCCAACATACTCCCACTTGGACTAAAGCCAATTGTTTCTAAAACTTATCCCAGTAGAAGTTAAATGACGATCATGTACTTTCTGGGTTAAAGGCTTTGTCAACGGATCTGCAACGTTGTCCTCTGTAGGTACTCTTTCTATTCTCACATCTCCTCTAGCCACAATCTCTCTTATGATGTGGTATCGCTTTAGGTAGTGCTTGGATGCATTATGAGACCGTGGTTCCTTTGCTTGCGCAATGGCTCCATTGCTATCACAGTACAGAGTAATGGGATTGACAATGTCAGGCACCACACCTAGTTCTGTAATGAACTTTCTAATCCAAACTGCTTACGTTGCTGCTTCCGCAGCAGCGATGTACTCTGACTCGGTCGTAGAGAAAGCTACGCTTCCCTGCTTGGAACTTTTCCAACTGACCGCGCCCCCATTTAGGATAAACAGGTATCCTGATTGGGATTTAAAATCATTCTCATCTGTGAGATGACTAGCGTCTGAAAATCCTTGTATTTTCAGATCTCCTTCTCCGTACACTAGAAACATATCTTTAGTTCTTCTCAAGTACTTAAGAATGTTTTTGACGGCAATCCAATGCTCGTCTCCCGGATTCCCTTGGTAACGACTCGTTATAGATAACGCGAACGCTACGTCGCGTCTAGTGCATAGCATAGCATACATAATCGAACCGATCGCGCTGGCGTACGGGACTATAGCCATGCGTCGTTTGTCATCATCGGTTTTAGGACATTGATGATTGTTTAACTTTACTCCATGTACCATGGGTAAGTTACCTCGTTTCGATTCAAGCATGCTAAACCGATTTATCACCTTTTCAATGTATGTAGCCTGTGAAAGACCAAGCAGTCTACGTGATCTATCCCTGTAGATCTTTATACCAAGTATATAGGCTGCTTCACCGAGGTCTTTCATTGAGAAGTTACCGGATAACCATATTTTCACTGACTGTAATAGAGCAATGTCATTTCCCATTAACAGTATATCGTCCACATATAGTATGAGAAATGCTATAGAGCTCCCACTTGCTTTCTTGTAAATGCAAGCTTCTTCGCAATTTTGTTCGAAACCAAATTGTTTTATGGTTTCGTCAAAACGCTTGTTCCAGCTTCTAGATGCTTGCTTGAGTCCATAAATGGATCTCTGAAGTTTGCAAACTTTATTTGCATCCTTTGATATGAAACCTTCAGGTTGCATCATGTATACATCCTCAAGCAGGTTTCCGTTTAGGAAAGCTGTTTTCACATTCATTTGCCAAATCTCATAATCAAAATGAGCGGTAATTGCAAGCATGATTCTGATTGATTTGGACATAGCAACGGGAGAGAAGGTTTCGTCATAATCAACACCTTGTTTTTGACGATATCCTTTCGCTACCAACCTAGCCTTGTAGGTGCTAACCTTTCCATCCATGTCAGTCTTCTTTTTGAAGATCCATCTGCACCCAATGGGTTTTATCCCTTCGGGTGGATCAACCAAAGTCCAAACTTGGTTAGTATATATGGAATCCATTTCAGAATCCATGGCCTCAAGCCATGCTTTAGAATCTGGACTAGTAAGAGCCTCTTCGTAGTTTTCAGGTTCGTCGTCTAATACGGGAACCTCGTCATCATCTCCCACTAGAAAACCATATCTAACTGGGAGTCTCATCTAATGGGACTTCTTTGGGTACCTCGACCGCCTCCGTTGTTTCAGTCGGTGTTTCTTCCTCTTGAACTTCATCGAGTTCAATCACACTTCCCTTTTGTGTTTCTTCGAGAAACTCTTTCTCTAAGAAGGTTGCGTGTTTGGATACGATCACTTTCTGATCATCTGGATGATAGAAGTAATATCCTATAGTTTCCTTAGGGTATCCAATGAAGAAACATTTATCAGATTTAGAATCTAATTTGTCGGACGCAACGCGTTTGACATATGCTGAACAACCCCATACTCTCATGAAAGAGAACACGGGTTTCCTACCAACGAACAATTCATATGGCGTGGAACTAGCGGATTTAGTCGGTACTCGATTTAGGGTGAAGAGGGCAGTTTCTAAGGCATAGCCCCAGAACGTCTTTGGAAGTAAGGCCATGCTCATCATGGATCGTACCATATCTAATAGGGTACAGTTTCTCCTCTCGGACACACCATTGTGTTGTGGCGTATAGGGAGGTGTCCATTGTGAGCATATCCCACATTCAGTTAGATAATTCAGAAAATCATCAGAAAGATATTCGCCACCTCGATCAGATCGAAGTGTTTTTATTTTCTTTCCTAATTGATTTTCCACTTCATTCTTGAAGCATTTGAACTTGTCAAAAGCTTCTGATTTGTGCCTCATCAAGTAGATATAACCATAGCGAGTATGGTCATCTATGAAGCTAATGAAGTATCTGAATCCTCCTCTTGCTTGGACTGACATAGGACCGCATACATCTGAATGAATGAGTCCTAGAGTGTCTGATACACGCTCACCTTTATTGCTAAAGGGTGTCTTTGTCATTTTACCTTTTAAACATGATTCGCATGTTTCCAATGATTCAGGATCAATTGGATCTATAAGCCCATCTGAATGTAGCTTTAGCATGCGTCTCTTGTTTATATGACAATGCCACAAGTAAGTTGAATTATCTAGCTTATGTCTTTTGGTATCAATTGCGAAAAAAGAAATCAACACATAAATCCCATTTTGTGATATTCCTGAGAAATAGAAAAACAAATCTCTATAAAAATTGCAATGTTTGTTCTTTATAGAACATACCAGATGTTGGAGTACCGGCTTTTCCCTTCTGGAGGGTAGCTCGGTACAAAGAACAATTTCTCTTCCAATGCCCCACGTCACCACAAAAGTGGCACTTTCTTTTAGGCTTCTTCACTTCCTTTCCCTTAACTTTAGTGGGCATGGCTTTCTTACCTTTCTTGGGATGTTTAGGATTGGGAGAATTCCCTTTCCACTTCTTTGATCCCTCTATGACAATAGCCAGTATTGCCTTGTCTTTCTTCATATTGGGCTCAACTGACTTGAGCATATTTGCAAGCTCTTCAAGAGAGGTTTGCAAGTCATTCATCTGATAGTTCATGATGAACTATGAATAACTCTTTGGGAGGGATTGAAGAATTAAGTCTACACTTAGTTCGTTATCCATCGTGAATCCAATACTAGAAAGTTTGGTAATGTAGCCAATCATCTTGACACAATGTGTCATTATAGATGTGCCCTCTTGCATCTTGCAACAATATAGCAACTTGGATATCTCGTAGCGTTCGCACCTAGTCTGTTTCCCAAACAGTTCCTTTAGGTGCATGATGATGGAACAGGCATAGTTGCCTTTGTAATTCCGATGTCATCGATGCAAGTATGATGCATCCGACATGATCGTCATCAGCCTTGTGCTTTTGGTAAGCATCGATTGGGAGCATCATCCTTAGGGATATGGGGTATCGATGTATCAAATACATACCCTATTTTATCGAACTTCAAAACGATTTTGAGGTTACGAAACCAGTCGGTGAAGTTTGAACTATTCAACTTGTTATCGGTAAGTATATTTTGCAGATTGGTGTTAGTCATGATTTTAAGAGTGTGTGTTTAAACAAAACCTGAGAGTGAGAAAGAGTAAACGTATGTCATTCATTTGCTTTAAAGTTTAACAATCTAAAATTATAGGCCTTTTAATTTATTTCAGATTGCTCCCACTATTTTGCCAAATTAATAACCCTCCATATTAATTCGAAGAATTTCACAAATCCTTTAGTGAGCTAGGATCCTAACTCCTGAGATTTCGCCTTGAGTTTACTCAACAAGCTAGTCTCATTCATTAGGTAGATTCATATAATCAATCACATCTCTAATGTGATTCCTAGGTTATTGGGTTACTAACCACATTAGTAACTAATATGCTACTCATATTAATCCCAACCGTTTTGCCCATTAGTTTATGACAACATGAGTTTACTCATCCAATTATCATAATCTAATTTAAGTATTACCCCATATTCATGAAAAATGATTTTCGATAATTCAGATGTTACCATAAGACCCCGAGCTTGAGTTTACTCAACAACCCAAAGGCCACCAGTACTGCCGGCTGAATTATAATATTAGGGAGGGGCAACCGATTTTAATAACTTACTTATTTACTTAACTTTCTAATGAAGGATTTTATTTAAGTCTCATAATCTAAGTTAGTCTTGATTTGCTTTAGCATACATCAGACATACATACATTCACATACATTAGCGTTATGGACACATCATCTAAATTATTCCGTCGAGCCAGAGACGGAATAAAAGGCCAAACCTAAGGAAATACTAACTATTACATATTTCTCTTTAGGTCCTCCGTCTTCTCCTTGGCGCCTTGAAATTACATTTTAATTTCTATACTACTATAAGAAAACTTCAATTGAATTGAAGGGAATCAGATGAGAGGAGAAATTACAATAGATAGTAGAAAGGCAGGACACGCAGGCCCTATTTCAAAAATACCAAAAGACTAAAAGAGGGTCCAAATATGTCCATAACTCCAAACATGCATAGACTCAATTAAATAAATTTAATTGGTTGATTACATAACCGGCTTATGTAATATTTAGGTTAATCACATTAACTCATCAAATTAACTTTCATCCAATTTTACTTCTAATTGTTTTGTATCTTTATATTAATCCTTAGATTAATATAACCATATAAAACGTTGATTATGCTCGTCCCATTTATTTTGATTTTAATTCATTTAACACTTTGATTTACATATTGGTAAAAACAAACATTTAAACGAATTATTCATTCGATAATCAAAACAGGAAACTATTAATTTCTGAAACATATATATACATTTAACATAAAACGATTTTAAACCTATTCTAAAATCAAGTGGGTATCGGGCCGGGCCCGAGGGCGGGCTGCTGCCGATTGGCAGCAGCCCTTAGGGCACGCGGGGCGCTGCCGCCTTGCGGCAGCGGCGCCCCTGCGCCGGACGCGGCTGCTGCCGTGAGGCAGCAGCCGCGTGACAGCGGCCAGTCGCGCCGTGAGGCGCGTCTCGGGCTGCTGTCATATTTTTTTTATATTAAATATATATATATTTATATATATATCAGTTCTAAAACAATTTTAAAACGGTTTTCAGAAATAGGATAATCTACAATAGATTTCCGTTTTATCATTTAGAATTAATAAAACTAATTTTATCAACCTAACTATAAAACTAATAGATTTTGTTATAATGATTATCAACCGAAATAATTAGGAACATAAGCATAATCAGTTTTAATTAACAATTAATCAAAACTTTATTTATCTTTAGAATTAATTAATCAATACTATTTGTCAATTAATCATAACCATAAATATTTATTCAATCCTATTGAAAACTTCTATATTTTCATATATGAAATAACGGATTTAATGATGGCTCTGATACCACTGAAGGAAATTAGGGCTAAGGTAAAGCAGCGGAAATATAAAATTTTAGCCTATTTCCTTTTAACCATAGAATCCGTCAATCGTTATTTCATATAAAGAGGGATAAGAAGGAATACCTTTCGATGAACAATCTACCGTTGTTAAAGAAGCGCCCACAATTCTTCTCCGAGATTCCAACCACAAAGTTTAATACGGTGAGGCTAAGATGAAATCAACCCTTATGAGATGCAACCAAAATAGATTGCCTCTAATTAACCAACACAAGATCAAGGAGAAAGAGGGATGAATAAGATTAATCAATCGATGGAATGCCGTATGAATTCTTGTCCACGAACTTGGAGAATAGAATTCTTTTCTCTCTCTCTCTAAGCAATTTCGAAAATCACAAGTGGGGAGGTTAGGGCTTGGTCGAAATTCACTATAGGGAGGGGTATATATATTAGCTTGTATCTAAACCCTAGTTAGATAGGAATAGGTTACTTAATAGGAATCCAATTCGGAAAAGGATTCCTAATTATTATCTCACTATATATCTAATATATTTAGGATAATAATAAATAACCTAATTGGATAATAATAGGAGAATATTAATCTAATTAAAACTCCTAATTAAATTATCTCTTAATTAATTTAATTCATAATCCTAATCAAATTAGGATTAATGGAATAAAATCAATCCCTTACTAATACATACAAATTTCGGCCCCCTCCTTGTATTTGGGCCTTACTGGGCTCAATTGGGCTTCCATCTATTAATCATATCCATCTCTCTTTTGGTTCCAAGTCTTATGTGTGATCCATTAGGTCCTTACTACTTCTGGCCGTATGCAACCTATTAAATTAATTTCTTCAAGAATTATATTTAATCCCTTGCATAACGGAATGATGTACAGAATATGTTATTGGCAAGTCTGTAATCATTCCCCCAGAGTCCGTTAAGAAGACAGGTTGATTCTGTCGTTAACCCTTCCGTATTAGTTACGGTATAATACGATCCTTTATCAACTACATCCTTGAACTGAATCTTATGACTATGGGTAATGTCAAGTCACATATAGCGAGACGTTCGTTTTACTTGTTATTGGCCGAGTCAACTCAAAAAGATAGGTTAAGTGAAATCTGTATTTCTACTCTTAAGCTATCACCTTGCAAGGGTTTAGAGTCAAGTCTTCCACAAGCGATCCTTGGATGTATCTCCCATTAATCGGGAGTGATAAATGCTCAATCCAATGTATAACTACCCTGAAATTACTTCCTGTGACACCCAACCTTTGCAGTTCACACCCCAGAGTCATCTCTGTTAAGGATCGTGGGACCACATGATCAAAGTCTCACATTCAGTAATTCAGGATGACCAATTAACATTCCTTTGAGTCTGAGGATTAGTTATACCTATTAATACCAATGAGATGAACAGTTGACAAGGATGAATCTACCCATCCTGTTATCTCAAATTGGATCCCCAATCCTAATGAACAACGTTTCATCAGATCTATGTAACTGTCCAGATATCTGTATATATGAAGCTTGTGAGATCAGCTTTCTGTCGGACAGAAGACATTGTTACATACAAGTCTCAACAGTGATATATCAATCCTAAACATATCACTCGACTTGGGGTGGTTTTAAGTTTATTAGTTTATTATAAAGTTTTGTCTCACTTCATGCTTGTATGAACACTTTATAATCACTTTAAACAAACTTACGGATTTCCTTTTATTAGACTTTATTTAGTGCTTAAAACGGATTGCCTTTATATAGTTATAAAACATATATCTCATTAAAACAAATGATATAAAGAACAATTCATTTACAATAAGTTTGTATCCTGAAACAATTGACTATAGGACACAAAACCCCAACAGTCTCATCAATCCATCCTTTTTCCTACCAGTCGAGTGCCAAGTAAGTTCCTTAGCGGTAACTGTGGACTGAAACATTCTTCTAAACCTTGGGATTGGTGGAAAATACCATAAAGTCTTAGCTGCTACACCTACCTTCTCTGTATTATCCCTAGCTAGTTTCCACCTAGAGACATTACATGATGAACATCGAGTAGCACCCTCATTAACATCTCTATACAAAATGCAGTCATTAGGACATGCATCAATCTTCTCATATTTCATCCCTAAAGCATGAAGAGTTTTTTTGGCCTCATTGGCAGACATTGGCATTTCATTCCCATCAAGAAGTAGGGTGTGAAACAACAATAAAATGTCAGTATAACAAGACTCGGTCAGACCATGTTTAGCTTTCAGATTAAAGGTTTGTAGTAAACCATTCATCTTGGTGGATTTAGTACAACCAGGATACAAAGGCTTGTCTCCATCATGAACGAAATGCATAAATTCATCTGACTCTACTGAGCACCCATCTTCTTCTAAGTCTCTCCCTAAGTCATGGTTCATTTCAACTGTTTCAGAACTCTCACCTATATGATTTGAGTCTGCAATAGAACACTCACTGTGCCATACCCAAGTTGTATATGTTTTCATAATTCCATTACAGATTAAATGATCCTTAATAAAGTCAATACTACCACCTCTGAGGTTACAACATTTGACACAAGGACAGAAAATATAGTTTGAGTTTGTAGCATTAGCAGTTGCAAACTTCAGAAACTCTTGTAAGCCTATTCTAAACTGTAGTGATCTCCTATCAGCCACCATCCATGATTTATCCATCTTGAACAAACATAATCTATAATCAGTTGTATTCTAACTAATAATTAACAATAGACACATACATTGACAAACATAAAACAGCAGAGAAACCCAAAATGTATATGTAAATGTATCTGCAAGACTATAAACCCAGCATCAAAAGTACATTAAAGAATCATCTCCAAAGTAAACACAACATCAAAAGTACATGAAAGAATCATCAAAAGTAAACCCATCATCAAAAGTACATGAAAGAATCATTCAAAGTAAACCCAGCATCAAAAGTACATGAAAGAATCATCCAAATAGAACAGCATTGTCAAAAAACCAGATAAACATAAAAAATAACTAGATATACTAAAACCACATAAAACCCTTATTTCAGAATGTCAATACCTAATTTTAAGCAAACAAACTTCGAAATATAGAAAGAATATGCAGTAGATTAAGTCAAAACTAACATGCAGATAGTATAATAATTTCAAGAACAATCGTCATGAACATAGCGTAATGTGTTAAATAAACCCTAAAATGAACCTTACCGAGATGAAGAATTAACGAGTTAGAAGACGATTCACCCGACTGAGAGAGATAAACCAAGCAGGAGAAGATGAATTGTATTTAGGGCTTTTGCAGAGGTGGAGATCGAAGGAGAAGAGGAGGATCGAAAGACTGGGTTTAGGCTAACTTGGCCTTATATAGCCCGTTCTTTTTTTAAGCGTGCAAACTAAAAGTTAGAGTTTTTGCTCCCCCGCTTTTCTAAGTTTTGGTTGCCGCTTTTTTATTTTCGTACAACAATGACAGTCATTTATTCGAAGTGTCGGCTGATGCTTAAGTGACTTTTCCATCAAAATCGCGTTCTTTTGGGATGACAGCATACTGTAACCGTAACGACATCTGAGACGCGAGCGCGTTTTTTTTCCGCCTTTCGATGATATAGAATTAAAATACTGTCATGAAACATATTCAGACGACACGAAAACAAATGTCTGTCATGTATCTTGTGTCATGTGAAAGGGAAAATGGCATAGTGTTAATTTAACATTTTAAGTTCAACCTTATCAACTAATATTTTTTTATAAAAGGTACATCACTCAATACGTTCAACACTTATAATATTCAGCACTTAAAATTCAGCACTTAATTTTCAGTTTTATCAAACAGCACCTTAGTCGTGGCATTAGGAGGTTCTACTCTAAACTATATCCACATTTCATAACCGAGGCTCAACTGAGGAAACTTCCTCCTACCTCCATTCTTCTCTAAACTATCCCAACAATTATATATATCTTTTAACATAAATAATTTATTTATTTTATATATTTATTAATGGTTAGAAATCGGAAATCATTCATAAAATAACTTTTTAGACTTTTCTATTCATTTTAAGAAATGGACTTTTGAACAGGAAGAAAAAAAGACTTGCCCAGCGTGGTCTCTTCTATTCTCTCCCTACTAGAATTCTCTAGTTGAGTGTCAGGGTTCTTCCCATTGTGGTCTTTTCCCTTTTCTATTTTATTCTACATCCTTCCTCATCCCACTAAACATACACATAGATATCCTCATTTTTTTTCCACACACATCCTCATACGACTAAATATACACACAGGCAACCATCCCCAGAAACCCAGAAACCATTTCTTACCATGGATACAACTCTAGAGGTGCAGATGGCCAACGTCAAACTTACTGACTCCGAAGAAAAAGTGATTGATCTAGGTGGAGAGCACGGCCAGAATCGTTCAATACCTAGCAAACCTAGCTTGGTAGGCAGGGTCTTATCCAATAAGCCCCCTAACATCAAAGGCATGGCTCAAGACTTCATGGTGGCATGGAGGATCAGAACTTTCCAACTAAAGGAACTTGGCAACGGTTTGTTTCTCTGTGAGTTTGAATCAAAGCGAGATAAGGAGAGAATTCTCCGAGATGCTCCCTGGCATTTTGAAAGAAACCTTGTTATACTCAGAAGCATGATCGGAGATGAGCACTTGGCATACCTCACGTTAAACCGGTTTGATTTTTGGATCCGCAACTCTAATCTACCGTTGAACAGGAGGGATGCTGTTTCAATTGAACGAGTTGCTAGGAACGTCGTGGAACTAATTGAGATCGACAAGGAAGCTATTGGATCCTGGTGCAGTTTTGTCCAAGTCCGGGTCAACATTGATATCGGCAAACCGTTACTAAGAGGAATTAAAATAAAAAATGGGAAGGGCGATGTCGTTTGGGCTCCCATAAGTTATGAAAAAATTCCAAACTTCTACTATCGGTGTGGAAGGCTTGGACATGTACATGAGGAATGTAGTGAAGTTCTGAGGATTTTGACAATACCAATTGGCCTTACGGGCAGACTTTAAGGGCAACTCCGAGCAAATTAAAAACGGTGCGAGTTGACGCCACGGCGATAAATATCAGATCTGAACACCAAGGAGCTCCGAAAGAAATAAGCAGACATTTGATAAAAGAAAGTAACGAGCAGGAACCAACAAAGTCTGCTAACAAGAAGACAACGTTGGGAACTTTTGAAGATTTTTATCCCAAACCAGGCAACAGGTACAGCAAAAATAGGTGCTACATTGAAGGAGGGTACCCAATACGGTGACCGGCGGGAAGAAACGGACGTGATGCTGCGCGACCAAATTTTTCAGGAAAGCAGGAGGGAAGCACACGGTTTCTCTTTTGTGGGCCCAACAGACAAAGAAGCGGCCTATTCTAATCACACGACCAGGGAAGGTCTCTTTGTCAATGAAACGCAGACTTATAATTTGAAGATATCAGCTAGTGGGTCCTCTTCATCAACGGCTACATTAATGGCTGTAGACAAAACATCTAACTTTTTTGCACCCACCAAATTCACCCAAGCCTTATCTTTGACTCACACAAAGCCTAATTATGAGACTATCATGAGCAGGCCCACAACTGATGCATTTATGGGCATGAAAGAAGACTTGGAAAATAATTTGCATGAAGTCTACGTGAGGTCCGATAATTTGCTTCCAAGCCACCCAAGCTTTTTTGAGGAAAACATACTAATAAATGCCCAATTACAACATGCAGAGATGGATCTCCATACAAAGAAAGCCATTTTGGATCCTTGTAAAAGATGTCCCACACCATACAAAAAAAAACAAAAAAACCCATTCTTCCTTTTAATGGTAAAATACCAAACTGCACCCCAGAAAACAACTGTGACCTTATCCTACACGTTGAGAAATATGAAAAAGGCAGAACCCCCTCTAAGGAATCTGGAAAAAGGAAACTCAATGAGAAAGTTACAGACACTACTCTGACGCTATTGGGAAAAAATCTCGCCACATCTATGAGGAGGACACCATAAACACAGAGGCGGAGGTTGCTAAGCAACCCCACCTAGCATTATGAATCTCTTAAGCTGGAACGTCCGGGGGCTGGGCAACCCTAGGACGATCCGTGCACTATGAAGGAAAATAAGGCTAAGGTATAGCAGCAGAAATATAAAATTTTTATCCTACTTCCTTTTAACCATAAGATCCGTTAATCGTTATTTCATATAAAGAGAGATAAGAAGAAATACCTTTCGATGATCGATCTACCGTTGCAAACGAAGTGCCCACAACTTCAAAGGAGATGTAAACTGTTTTACCAATCTGCCCCTATCCGAAACAGACCTTCCAGACCTCCAAACGACAATCCCTTTGGTGGAAACGTGGAAGACTATGTCTAGAAGCTACTGTCCAAAAATCGCGATGATCCGACGGTTCAATCTCCGGGAATACGCGAAATAGTGAACTGACCTGATGTAGGCGAAGAAAAACGAATTTCTCCCTTTTGTTTGTTTTTCCTTCTTTCGTGAACACGGTGAGATTAAGTTAGAATCAACCCTTATGAGATGCAACCAAAATAGATTGCCTCTAATTAACCAACACAAGATCAAAGAGAAAAGGAGATGAATGAAAATTAATCAATCGACGGAAGCCGTATGAATTCTTGTCCTCAAACTGGGGGAGTCGAATTCTCTTTCTCTCTGATAGGGGATTTCGAAAATCCACTAGGGTTGGTTAGGGAGCATTGGCCGAAATTCTAATAGCAACGGGGTATATATAATCACTTGTATCTAAAACCCTAGTTAGATAGGATTAGGTTACTTAATAGGAATTCAATTCGGAATAGAATTCCTAATTATTATCTCACTATATATCTAATATATCTAGGATAATAATAAATAACCTTATTGGATAATAATAGGAGTATATTAATCTAATTAAAACTCCTAACTTAATTATCTCTTAATTAATTTAATTCATATTCCTAATCAAATTAGGATTAATAGAATTAAAATAATTACTCACTAATTATATATAAATTTCGCCCCCCTTGTTTAAATGGGCCTTACTGGGCTCAATTGGGCTTCCATCTATTAATTACATCCATCTCTCTTTTGGTTCCAAGTCTTATGTGTGATCCATTAGGTTCTTACTACTTCTGGCCGTATGCAACTATTAAATTAATTTCTTCAAGAATTATATTTAATCCTTGCATAACGGAATGATGTACTGAGTATGTTATAGGCAAGTCTGTAATCATTCCCCCAGAGTCCGTTAAGAAGACAGGTTGATTCTGTCGTTAACCCTTCCGTATTAGTTACAGTATAATTCGATCCTTTATCAACTACATCCTTGAACTGAATCTTATGACTATGGGTGATGTCAAGTCACATATAGCGAGACGTTCATTTTACTTGTACAGGCCGAGTCAACTCAAATAGATAGGTTAAGTGAAATCCGTATTTCTACTCTTAAGCTACCACCTTGCAAGGATTTAGAGTCGAGTCTTCCACAAGTGATCCTTGGATATATCTCCCATTAATCGGGAGTGATAAATGCTCAATCCAATGTATAACTACCCTGACATTACCTCCTGTGACACCCAACCTTTGCAGTTCACACCCCAGAGTCATCTCTGTTAAGGATCGTGGGACCACAGGATCAAAGTCTCACATTCAGTAATTCAGGATGACCAATTAACATTCCTTTGAGTCTGAGGATTACTTATACCTATTAATACCAATGAGATGAACAGGTGACAAGGATGAATCTACCCATCCTGTTATCTCAAATCGGATCCCCAATCCTAATGAACGACGTTTCATCGGATCTATGTAACTGTCCAGATATCTATATATATGAAGCTTGTGAGATCAGCTTTCTGTCGGACAGAAGACATTGTTACATACAAGTCTCAACAATGATATATCAATCCTAAACATATCACTTGACTTGGGGTGGTTTTAAGTTTATTAGTTTATTATAAAGTTTTGTCTCACTTCATGCTTATATGAACACTTTATAATCACTTTAAACAAACTTACGGATTTCCTTTTATTAGACTTTATATAGTGCTTAAAAAGGATTGCCTTTATATAGTTATAAAACATATATCTCATTAAAACAAATGATATAAAGAACAATTCATTTACATTAAGTTTGTATCCTGCAACAATTGACTATAGGACACCAAACCCCAACATACTCCCACTTGGACTAAAGCCAATTGTTTCTAAAACTTATCCCAGTAGAAGTTAAATGACGATCATGTACTTTCTGGGTTAAAGGCTTTGTCAACGGATCTGCAACGTTGTCCTCTGTAGGTACTCTTTCTATTCTCACATCTCCTCTAGCCACAATCTCTCTAATGATGTGGTATCGCTTTAGGTAGTGCTTGGATGCATTATGAGACCGTGGTTCCTTTGCTTGCGCAATGGCTCCATTGTTATCACAGTATAGAGTAATGGGATTGACAATGTCAGGCACCACTCCTAGTTCTGTAATGAACTTTCTAATCCAAACTGCTTCCTTTGCTGCTTCCGCAGCAGCGATGTACTCTGACTCGGTCGTAGAGAAAGCTACGCTTCCCTGCTTGGAACTTTTCCAACTGACCGCGCCCCCATTCAAGATAAACAGGTATCCTGATTGGGATTTAAAATCATTCTCATCTGTGAGATGACTAGCGTCTGAAAATCCTTCAATTTTCAGATCTCCTTCTCCGTACACTAGGAACATATCTTTAGTCCTTCTCAAGTACTTAAGAATGTTCTTGACGGAAATCCAATGCTCGTCTCCCGGATTCCCTTAGTAACGACTCGTTACAGATAACGCGAACGCTACGTCAGGTCTAGTGCATAGCATAGCATACATAATCGAACCGATCGCGCTGGCGTACGGGACTACAGCCATGCGTCGTTTGTCATCATCAGTTTTAGGACATTGATGATTGTTTAACTTTACTCCATGTACCATGGGTAAGTTACCTCGTTTCGATTCAAGCATGCTAAACCGATTTAGCACCTTTTCAATGTATGTAGCCTGTGAAAGACCAAGCAGTCTACGCGATCTATCCCTGTAGATCTTTATACCAATGTATATAGGCTGCTTCACTGATTGTAATAGAGCAATGTCATTTCCCATTAACAGTATATCATCCACATATAGTATGAGAAATGCTATAGAGCTCCCACTTGCTTTCTTATAAATGCAAGCTTCTTCGCAATTTTGTTCGAAACCAAATTGTTTTATGGTTTCGTCAAAACGCTTGTTCCAGCTTCTAGATGCTTGCTTGAGTCCATAAATGGATCTCTGAAGTTTGCAAACTTTATTTGCATCCTTTGATATGAAACCTTCAGGTTGCATCATGTATACATCCTCAAGCAGATTTCCATTTAGGAAAGCTGTTTTCACATCCATTTGCCAAATCTCATAATCAAAATGAGCGGCAATTGCAAGCATGATTCTGATTGATTTGGACATAGCAACAGGAGAGAAGGTTTCGTCATAATCAACACCTTGTTTCTGACGATATCCTTTCGCTACCAACCTAGCCTTGTAGGTGCTAACCTTTCCATCCATGTCAGTTTTCTTTTGAAGATCCACCTGCACCCAATGGGAATTATCCCTTCGGGTGGATCAACCAAAGTCCACACTTGGTTAGTATACATGGAATCCATTTCAGAATCCATGGCCTCAAGCCATGCTTTAGAATCTGGACTAGTAAGAGCCTCTTCGTAGTTTTTGGGTTCGTCGTCTAACACGGGAACCTCGTTATCATCTCCCACTAGAAAACCATATCTAACTGGGAGTTCACGAACTCTTCGTGATCTACGAATAGGTGCCACTGGAGTCTCATCTAATGGGACTTCTTCGGGTACCTCAACCGCTTCTGTTGTTTCAGTCGGTGTTTCTTCCTCTTGAATTTCGTCGAGTTCAATCACGCTTCCCTTTTGTGTTTCTTCGAGAAACTCTTTCTCTAAGAAGGTTGCGTGCTTGGATACTATTACTTTCTGATCATCTGGATGATAGAAGTAATACCCTACGATTTCCCTGGGATATCCAATGAAGAAACATTTATCAGATTTAGAATCTAATTTGTCGGACGCAATGCGTTTGACATATGCTGAACAACCCCATACTCTCATAAACGAGAACACGGGTTTCTTACCAACGAACAATTCATATGGTGTGGAACTAGCGGATTTCGTTGGTACTCGGTTCAGGGTGAAGAGGGCAGTTTCTAAGACATAGCCCCAGAACGTCTTTGGAAGTATGGCCATGCTCATCATGGATCGTACCATATCTAATAGGGTACGGTTTCTCCTCTCGGATACACCATTGTGTTGTGGTGTATAGGGAGGTGTCCATTGTGAGCATATCCCACATTCAGTTAGATAATTCAAAAAATCATCAGAAAGATATTCGCCACCTCGATCAGATCGAAACGTCTTTATTTTCTTTCCTAATTGATTTTCCACTTCATTCTTGAAGCATTTGAACTTGTCAAAGGCTTCTGATTTGTGCCTCATCAAGTAGATATAGCCATATCGAGTATGGTCATCTATGAAGCTAATGAAGTATCTGAATCCTCCTCTTGCTTGGACTGACATAGGACCGCATACATCTGAATGAATAAGTCCTAGAGTGTCTGATACACGCTCACCTTTATTGCTAAAGGGTGTCTTTGTCATTTTACCTTTTAAACATGATTCGCATGTTTCCAATGATTCAGGATCAATTGGATCTATAAGCCCATCTGAATGTAGCTTTAGCATGCGTCTCTTATTTATATGACAATGCCACAAGTAAGTTGAATTATCTAGCTTATGTCTTTTGGTATCAATTGCGAAAAACAGAAATCAACACATAAATCCCATTTTGTGATATTCCTGAGAAATAGAAAATCGAATCTCTATAAAAATTGCAATGTTTGTTCTTTATAGAACATACCATATGTTAGAGTACCGGCTTTTCCCTTCTGGAGGGTAGCTCGGTACAAAGAACAATTTCTCTTCCAATGCCCCACGTCACCACAATAGTGGCACTTTCTTTTGGGCTTCTTCACTTCCTTTCCCTTAACTTTAGTGGGCATGGATTTTTTACCTTTCTTGGGATGTTTAGGATTGGGAGAATTCCCTTTCCTCTTCTTTGATCCCTCTATGACAAGAGCCGGTATAGCCTTGTCTTTCTGAATATTGGGCTCAACTGACTTGAGCATATTTGCAAGCTCTTCAAGAGAGGTTTGCAAGTCATTCATCTGATAGTTCATGATGAACTATGAATAACTCTTTGGGAGGGATTGAAGAATTAAGTCTACACTTAGTTCGTTATCCATCGCGAATCCAATACTAGAAAGTTTGGTAATGTAGCCAATCATCTTGACATAATGAGTCATTATAGATGTGCCCTCTTGCATCTTGCAACGATATAGCAACTTGGATATCTCGTAGCGTTCGCACCTGGTCTGTTTCCCAAACAGTTCCTTTAGGTGCACGATGATGGAACAAGCATAGTTGCCTTTTTAATTACGATGTCATCGATGCAAGTATGATGCATCCGGTATGATCGTCATCAGCCTTGTGCTTCTGGTAAGCATCGATTTCCTCGATGGGAGCATCATCCTCAGGGATAGGGGGTATCGATGTATCAAATACATACCCTATTTTATCGAACTTCAAAACAATTTTGAGGTTGCGATACCAGTCGGTGAAGTTTGAACTATTCAACTTGTTATCGGTAAATGTATTTTGCAGATTGGTGTTAGTCATGATTTTAAGAGTGTGTTTAAACAAAACCTGAGAGTGAGAAAGAGTAGACGTATGTCATTCATTTGCTTTAAAGTATAACAATCTAAAATTATAGGCCTTTTAATTTATTTCAGATTGCTCCCACTATTTTGCCAAATTAATAGCCCTCCATATTAATTCGAAGAATTTCACAAATCCTTTAGTGAGCTAGGATCCTAACTCCTGAGATTTCGCCTTGAGTTTGCTCAACAAGCTAGTCTCATTTGCTAGGTAGATTCATGTAATCAATCACATCTCGAATGTGACTCCTAGGTTATTGGGTTACTAACCACATTAGTAACTAACATGTTATTCACATTAATCCCAACCATATTGCCCATTAGTTTATGACAACATGAGTTTGCTCATCCAATTATCATAATCTAATTTAAGTATTACCCCATATTCATGAAAGAATAACTTTCGATAATTCAGGTGTTACCATAAGACCCCGAGCTTGAGTTTGCTCAACAACCCAAAGGCCCCCAGTACTGCCGGCTGAATTATAATATTAGGGAGGGGCAACCGATTTTAATAACTTGCTTATTTACTTAACTTTTTAATGAGGGATTTTATTTAGGTCTCATAATCTAACTTAGTCTTGATTTGCTTTAGCATACATCAGACATACATACATTCACATACCTTGGCATTATGGACATATCATCTAAATTATTCCGTCGAGCCAGAGACGGAATAAAAGGCCAAACCTAAGGAAATACTAACTATTACATATTTCTCTTTAGGTCCTCCGTCTTCTCCATGGCGCCTTGAAATTACATATTAATTTCTATACTACTATAAGAAAACTTCAATTGAATTGAAGGGAATCAGATGAGAGGAGAAATTACAATAGATAGTAGAAAGGCAGGACGCGCATGCCCTATTTCAAAAATACCAAACGACTAAAAGAGGGTCCAAATATGTCCATAACTCCAAACATGCATAGACTCAATTAAATAAATTTAATTGGTTGATTACATAACCGACTTATGTAATATTTAGGTTAATCACATTAACTCGTCAAATTAACTTTCATCCAATTTTACTTCTAATCGTTTTGTATCTTTATATTAATCCTTAGATTAATATAACCATATAAAACGTCGATTATGCATGTCCCAATTATTTTGATTTCAATTCATTTAACACTTTGATTTACAACTTGGTAAAAACAAACTTTTAAACGAATTTTTCATTCGATAATCAAAACAGAAAACTATTAATTTTCGAAACATATATACATATATATATATATATATAAATTATATTCAAGCCAATTTTAACAATTAAAATCAAGTGGGATTCGGGCCGGGGCCCGAAACTGGGCTGCTGCCGTTTGGCAGCAGCCCCGCGGCTGCGCACGCGGCTGCTGCCGCGAGGCAGCAGCCGCGCGACAGCGGCTGGTCACGCCGTGAGGCGCGACCCGAGCCGCTGTCGTATTTATTTTTTTTTTATAAAATATATATATATATATATCAGATTTTAAAACGGTTTTAAAAAACGATTTTCAGAAATAGGAAAAACTACAATAGATTTTCGTTTTATCATTTAGAATTAATAAAACTAATTTTATTAACCTAACTATAAAACTAATAGATTTTGTTACAATGATTATCAACCGAAATAATTAGGAACATACGCATAATCAATTTTAATTAACAATTAACTAAAATTTATTTATCTTTAGAATTAATTAATCAAACAATTTGTTAATTAATCCTAACCATAAATATTTATTCAATCCTATTGAAAACTTCTAAATTTTCATATATGAAATAACGGATTTAACGATGGCTCTGATACCACTGAAGGAAAATAAGGCTAAGGTATAGCAGCGGAAATATAAAAATTTTAGCCTACTTCCTTTTAACCATAGGATCCGTTAATCGTTATTTCATATAAAGAGGGATAAGAAGAAATGCCTTTCGATGATCAATCTACCGTTGCAAACGAAGTGCCCACAACTTCAAAGGAGATGTAAACTGTTTTACCAATCTGCCCCTATCCGAAAAAGACCTTCCAGACCTCCGAACGAAAATCCCTTCAGTGGAAACGTGGAAGAATATGTCTAGAAGCTACTGTCCAAAAATCGCGACGATCCGACGGTTCAATCTCCGGGAATCCGCGAAATAGTGAACTGACCTGATGTAGGCGAAGAAAAACGAATTTCTCCCTTTTGTTTGTTTTTCCTTCTTTCGTGAACACGGTGAGATTAAGTTAGAATCAACCCTTATGAGATGCAACTAAAATAGATTGCCTCTAATTAACCAACACAAGATCAAAGAGAAAAGGAGATGAATGAAAATTAATCAATCGACGGAAGTCGTATGAATTCTTGTCCTCAAACTAGGGGAGTCGAATTCTCTTTCTCTCTAATAGGGGATTTCGAAAATCCACTAGGGTTGGTTAGGGAGCATTGGCCGAAATTCTAATAGCAAGGGGTATATATAATCACTTGTATCTAAAACCCTAGTTAGATAGGATTAGGTTACTTAATAGGAATTCATTTCGGAATAGAATTTCTAATTATTATCTCACTATATATCTAATATATCTAGGATAATAATAAATAACCTTATTGGATAATAATAGGAGTATATTAATCTAATTAAAACTCCTAACTTAATTATCTCTTAATTAATTTAATTCATATTCCTAATCAAATTAGGATTAATAGAATTAAAATAATTACTCACTAATTATATATAAATTTCGCCCCCCTTGTTTAAATGGGCCTTACTGGGCTCAATTGGGCTTCCATCTATTAATTACATCCATCTCTCTTTTGATTCCAAGTCTTATGTGTGATCCATTAGGTTCTTACTACTTCTGGCCGTATGCAACTATTAAATTAATTTCTTCAAGAATTATATTTAATCTTTGCATAACGGAATGATGTACTGAGTATGTTATAGGCAAGTCTGTAATCATTCCCCCAGAGTCCGTTAAGAAGACAGGTTGATTCTGTCGTTAACCCTTCCGTATTAGTTACAGTATAATTCGATCCTTTATCAACTACATCCTTGAACTGAATCTTATGACTATGGGTGATGTCAAATCACATATAGCGAGACGTTCATTTTACTCGTACAGGCCGAGTCAACTCAAATAGATAGGTTAAGTGAAATCCGTATTTCTACTCTTAAGCTATCACCTTGCAAGGATTTAGAGTCGAGTCTTCCACAAGTGATCCTTGGATATATCTCCCATTAATCGGGAGTGATAAATGCTCAATTCAATGTATAACTACCCTGACATTACCTCCTGTGACACCCAACCTTTGCAGTTCACACCCCAGAGTCATCTCTGTTAAGGATCGTGGGACCACAGGATCAAAGTCTCACATTCAGTAATTCAGGATGACCAATTAACATTCCTTTGAGTCTGAGGATTACTTATACCTATTAATACCAATGAGATGAACAGGTGACAAGGATGAATCTACCCATCCTGTTATCTCAAATCGGATCCCCAATCCTAATGAACGACGTTTCATCGGATCTATGTAACTGTCCAGATATCTATATATATGAAGCTTGTGAGATCAGCTTTCTGTCGGACAGAAGACATTGTTACATACAAGTCTCAACAGTGATATATCAATCCTAAACATATCACTTGACTTGGGGTGGTTTTAAGTTTATTAGTTTATTATAAAGTTTTGTCTCACTTCATGCTTGTATGAACACTTTATAATCACTTTAAACAAACTTACGGATTTCCTTTTATTAGACTTTTATAGTGCTTAAAAGGGATTGCCTTTATATAGTTATAAAACATATATCTCATTAAAACAAATGATATAAAGAACAATTCATTTACATTAAGTTTGTATCCTGGAACAATTGACTATAGGACACCAAACCCCAACACACTATCTCACCTAGTGAGATGTAACTGCCCAGAGGTGATCTTCTTGATGGAAACAAAATTGAGACGAGACGAGATCCAAAGACTGAAACTCAGATTCCAAGGCTATAATTTTTTGTTGTCAACTCAACCGGGAGATCGGGCGGACTATTACTACTATGGAAAAGAGAGATCGGGGTGCACATCCTCAATTTCAGCCAACATTGCATAGACTTTGGCATCAAAAATGAAGTAGGGGACGTGATATGGAGAGGCATGGGGATTTATGGATGGCCGGAAACGTAAAAAAAAAACACCTCATGTGGACACTGATGCGTGAATTACATTCTAGAGAAAAACTCCCATGGCTATGTATAGGGGACTTCAATGAAATAATGTATTCAAAAGAAAAAGAAGGCAGACTTGACCCAGATTATAAGAGCATGGAAGCATTTCGCAATTGTCTTGATGATTGCGACCTCTTTGACCTTAAATTCACGGGATCACCATTCATATGGACGAACGGGAGAAAACAAGGGGAAATAGTAAGAGAAAGGCTAGATAGAGCTGTCTGTCAAGTCGAATGGGAGATGCTTTTTCCAGATGCAGTCACTCATCATCTTGCCAGGGTGGCCTCGGACCACACACCAATCTTAGTAGCAACAAAAAGAGCTCAACATCGAAGAGAGAGATTGTTTCGATTCAAGGAGATGTGGTTGAGGGATCCACAATGTAGAGAGATTGTTCAAAACTCATGGCATCATCCATCATTAGACTCGGAGACACCAGTTAGTGAACGAATCAAGCTATGTGGCTGTAATCTTAACATTTGGAATAAGGAGCACTTCGGCCACCTGGGTTTAAAGCTAACATCCCTCACACGAAAATTGGAGGAAGAGGAGAAAAAGCCTGGTATCTTTCAAAATGTAGACTGCATCAACAACCTCACAAGTGAAATTAGCAAGCTTCAAAAATCTGAATAAATAATGTGGAAGCAAAGAGCCCGGATCAATTGGCTACAGAACGGGGATAAAAACACCAAATTCTTCCATTCAAAGGCTTCATCAAGACGAAAATCCAACACAATCCACAAGCTACAGGATCAGAACGGGGTATGGAAGGGAAGTGAGGAAGATATAGCAGAGATGGTGGTTTAATATTACACTGACCTTTTCTCCACGTCCAATCCGGAAGAGCCAAGTGACATATTGAGTACAGTAGACATGGTTCTCTCGGAGGAACATATTCACAATCTCTCACGGCCTTTTGAAGCAGATGAAGTAAGGGAGGCACTACGTCAAATGGATGGATCCAAAGCACCGGGCCCGGACGAAATGTCAGGTATGTTCTATGCTGCATTTTGGGACATCGTTGGAGATGAGACCACAAAAACAGTCTTAAAGGTCCTGAATGGCATGCCACTTCCACCTAGGATGAACCACACTCTCATCACCCTAATCCCGAAAGTCAAAAATCCCAGCAACCTAAAAGGTCTTAGACCAATCAGTCTATGCAATGTGGTATATAAATTGGTCACAAAAACCCTAGCTAATCGGCTTAAGAAGTCCTTAGGGTCCATCATTCACCAATCCCAAAGCGCATTTGTTCCAGGCCGACTCATTACAGACAATGCTTTGATTGCATGTGAATTATTCCACTCAATGAAATACAGAATCAAGGGGAAAAAAGGTGCATGTGCATTAAAGTTAGACATGAGCAAAGCATATGACAGAGTTCAGTGGTCTTTTCTAAAAAAGATGATGATTGTCATGCGATTCCCACCTTTATGGATCAATGTGGTGCAAAACTGTTTATCTTCAGTGTCCTTTTCTTTCCTAATAAATGGGGTTCAGAAAGGCTATGTGAAGCCAACCAGGGGTCTTCGTCAAGGCGATCCTTTATCACCCTATTTGTTTCTTATTTGTGCAGAAGGGCTTTCATCATTGATAAGGAGAGCTGAAGTTAATCGATCTTTACATGGGATCAAGGTAAGCAAGCACAGCCTGTCCATCTCACACTTGTTCTTTGCAGATGACTCAATCATATTCTGTAGAGCCTCCGTAACGGAATGTGAACACCTCAAAAGGATCCTACAACAATATGAGAAGGCATCCGGACAACGGATCAACTTTGAAAAAAATAAGATGTGTTTCAGCTCCGAAGTAGACACAGATAGATGGAAAACCCTAACTGATCGTCTCGGAGTTAGAGAAGTCAGTCAATTTTCTAAATATCTAGGCATCCCTGCGGTTGTTGGAAAATCAAAAAAGGCCATCTTTAGCTTCCTCAAAGAAAGAATATGGAAACGAGTATGTGGGTGGCATGAGAAATGGCTATCCAGAGGGGGAAAATAAGTCCTTATCAAGTCCATTGCTCAGGCAATACCGCAATATATAATGAGCTGCTTCCTTTTGCCTAAGTCATTTTGCTTAGAGATCCAACAAATGATAGCTTGATTTTCGTGGAATAATACTACAGAAGGGCGAAAAATCCACTAGGTTCGATGGGACAAATTGTGTTTATCAAAAAGGGATGGTGGTCTCGGATTCCGCAACCTACACGCTTTCAATCAAGCACTTCTTGCAAAACAAATTTGGCGAATCATTCGAAACCCGGAGTCCCTATGTGCACAAGTTTTCAAACATAAATATTTCCCCAGGAACGAGGTAATGTCAGCAAAGACAGGTTATGCTCCAAGCTTCGTATGGAGAAGTTTACTACAGGCAAGACATGTCATAGAGAATGGGAGTTGTTGGAGGGTAGGGAATGGCCAATCAATTGAAATACTCACCCATAAATGGTTACCTGATACCCCGTGCAACAGACCATTACAGGTCCTACAAGAACCCCCAACTAAATGGGTGGCCAACTTAATTGACCATGACACATTCAAATGGAAGGAAGAGCTAATTTATCACTGCTTTGATAGAGACACTGCAGCAGCAATCTTACGCCTACCTCTGAGTCTAAGAAGAGTAGCTAATTCTATCTTTTGGAATAAGTCAAAGTGGGGGGAATATACTGTGAAGACAGGTTATGGTGTAGCAAGGGCCTTTGATCCGGAGACAGAAGGGCAAGCATCGACCTCTATTAACACGGAGTCAATATGGAAATATCTGTGGAATTTACCGGTACCATCAAAAATCATTCATACAATCTGGTGCATGCTGAATAATGCTCTCCCGTGTGCTGAGGTTCTTAATCAAAAGAAAATCACTGTGAACCCAACTTGCCATTTGTGTGGAAGAGCACATGAATCGCTATTACATATCTTTCGGGACTGCTTCATATCCAAAGGATACTGGAAGAAATCAAATCTTCAAATAAAAGCTCACAAAGTCGAGGGCAATAAAACAATTGACTGGTTCTACAACATCTCTACACAAACATCTACGAAAGAAATGGCGGAGGCCTGTTGCATCATCTGGATCCTATGGTATGAACGAAATCGAATTGCGCATGGGGATGAACGGATGGGGGAGACAAAAGCTATGCACTGTGTCTTAGACATACTTGAGGGAGTGGAAAGGAAGAAAGATGGTAAGAGGAATGATTAAGCCCAACCTCCGATGATGCAGATTCAACAACCTACATGGCAGCCACCTCCATATGGAATCCTCAAAATCAACTGTGATGCAGCCTTCGACCCAGTGACGCATTAAAGCTCTTTTGGTTTCTTGATTCGTAACCATCAGGGCATTGTACACCTTGCGGGGGGAGGCACAATCGGACAGGCACTCAATGCCCTTCATGCTGAGTTACAGGCAATTACGATCAGTATAAACGCCGCACTGAATGCAGGACTGAATGGTGTGATCATTGCATCAGACTATATATATATATAGATGCGATGAATCTCCTTCAAAGTCAACTTGAATGTCCTAACTGGAGTGGAATTCTAGTAGGTGACATCCAGGAGAATGCAAAAGGCTTGGGCACAGTGAAGTGGATCCACGAACGAAGAGAGGCTAATATCTCAGCCCACATCCTTGCTTCCAAGGCACAATGTAGCAACCTGAAGGCACTTAAATTTGAAGAGTTTCCTAGTTCTTATTTCTCTGCTGTTTTAGCTGATGTATCTTACTTGCTTAATTAATGAAATCTAGCTTTCTTATAAAAAAAATGGTTAGAAATCCAAATAAAAAACAAATCAAAATAAATAGTTAATTAATTAGTGGTTAATCGAATATAATAAACTATATTATTAGTGTTTTTTAAAACCCACAAAACGATTAACCATACGAATTTAATTTATTGAAATCGAATGGCAAATCTTTTAACTAAACATTGGTTTTGGACAAGCCTCGGTTATGAAATTCGCACCCTAATTTTTATAGTAATTCTTTCCTTTATGGTGTGGAAATGATAATAGGTGTATAGAGTCCATGAATCGGCTCAAAATTGTATCGATTATTGAGATACCGACACAGAGATGGACCTAATACTTTTCATTAGGCTAATTAATTACTAGTTTAACACGGTTATATGTCAATTGTATTTTATTTGACTTTCCCCTCAAATTTGCTGCTCCTTATTTGAAATTACTAATTTAACACGGTTATATGTCAATTGTATTTTATTTGACTTTCTCCTCAAATTTGTTGCTCCTTATTTGAAATTGTTGGACACTTTTGGGTTTGACTTGAATCTATAGCAAATATAATATTAATCTATTTTCACTTTGTTTCCTATATAATTCTAATCTTTTAATATATAATAATTAATTTATTAATATTTATGTAATTATAATATTTTAATTTAACTTGTTCCATTAAAAAAATTGAAAAATATTTGAATTTTTTTAAAGTTAGTAAAGATATAAAATTATAATTCATCTCTAATAAATTTTATGTATAAAATAGAAAATATATGAAGATTTATAATAATATTTAATATTAGTTTAAAAATATTATATTAAATAATAAAGAAACTAAGCATAAAAGAATAAGAATTTTCTATATACTACTATGTACAAAGTATAAAAGTATTGATGTATATATGCTACATGAATTTTATTATGAATATATTGATTAAATTTGAAAGTTAAAAGATAATTTTTTTTTTACTTATATAATTAAAGGTAATTTTGTACTTTGACATATAAAAATAAATAGATGGACTAAAGAACAAATTAAAGTAAAAGTTAAACGTCTTAAAAAATATGCGTGGAATAACTAATCTAATATGTTAAAACAAAGAGATTGATAAATAATTTACCCTAGTTGATTTTGTTTATTCAAATCCTTTCTTTTAGCTATCTGGTATCTTAGATCGGCACCTCATACTAATCTAGATTCCAATATTATATGTTAGCAATAATTCTTATTCATTTAATCCTTGTAACCATTAAATTTCAAAGGACTTTGGTAGTTGAGAAACAATTAATTACAGATTGAGTCAAAAGGAGGTTAGCCCGAAAGGGCCAAGTTTGGCCCATCATTCACCTCGCCCACTATGTGGGGGTACACTCTCAAACCCATTGATGTTTGATTTGAATTGTCATGCGCGCGTAAGAGCTTTCTGGTTGATTATTTATTAAGACCTTTTTAAAAATCTTAGGCGGTGTTTGATAAAACTTAAGTGCTAAAAAAACGAGTATTAAATTTTAAATGCTTGATAAATATAAAAAATAAATGGTGAATTTAAAAATATTAGTTGATAATGTTGAACTTAAAATTTCAAGTTAGATATTTTAACCTACCATTATAAGTGATTTTTTGACTTAACTGAAAATTTCAAATGATGTTATCAAACAAAACAGAAACTATAAACACTTAATATATTAATTTTAAGTGCCGGAAATTGTTATCAAATAAGTCTAGCTTATAAACATTTTGCTCCTCATTAGAAAAGAACCTGAGATTGATTTTTAATTTCTTCAAACAACAAATAGATTGCCTTGACCATCAATTTTTCATTCATTATACTATACCATTGGAAAAATCTCATGGAGTAGAATACAAAATCATATTAATTACTAATTATTCAAAACTCCATCTATCCATTATATTTTTAAACATCATTTGATAAATAATCATATTATAAAAGTAAATTTTCCTACATTATATGCCTGCAATTAAAGGAGAGGAAGAAATCCATTTCATAAAATTCAAATATTTACATACACAAAAAATTGATCTTAATAAACAGACACAGTCAAGTTGAATTGTGTAAGACTCGGATCTATTTTACGATTTAGTAACTAATAGAATACCCAAATTGTTCGGTAGGCACAAAGATAGAAGAAGAATTTCTAGATAATAAAGGTTATATATAGTGGCGGAACCATAACAAAATGTTTGGACTCGATAAATCGTTACAAATTATGTATAGAGTGAAACTATCAATATAAATTATACATTAAATAACAAAAAAATATAGTTCTTCCGGGGGAGTCAAGGGGTAAATGGACCCTCTATGACCTCTGATTATAGAGTATTTTACTTTCCTCCTAAAAATCTTTAAGTAACTTCCGGACTTGCTCTAGAGTAACAAATAGTACAATCGTAAAAGGTCCTTGTCTCGAAATTGTTGGTATAAATCCCTTATACAAAGCCATAAGACCCTCCGCCCTCACTGTTTTCATTGCACAATCTAATGCACCTTTGTAGGGCGGCTCGACCCCTGCTTCCACTGTCATATTCATAACTCTAGTCTTCACCACATCAATAGGGTTCGAAGCCACTGCAGCCACGAACCCCGCCGCAAAACTAGCCGTTACATGGGTCCCAATCCCATCACTCATTACACCCTTCTTTAATATTCCCTCCTTCACCTCATCATACGTGGCAAGCTGTGATGCGGTCACAATCATGGCGCGGTTCATCGTAAGACTTGAGCCGCGCCACAAGCCAGCAACACCCTCCCGCTTTGACATTTGACTAAGTGCATCCACCACGCTCTTGTAGTTCCTACGTTGCTCAATAGGGAGACGTCCATCTGCCTGCATTCGGACCATTGCCACGTCGGCAGGGTTCCCGACAGCCGCTCCAACACCACCGGAGATAAAGCCAGCTGTAATCTTCTGTACAAGTGGCATAGTCCCAGTATCTTGGTTAGTCCACTTATTTTTAAAAACGTCGTAGAGACCCATACGAGTGGTAGAGTATAAAGTTTGTCGGAGAAGAGTGGCGGAGACACCGGTGAATAAGGCAACAACGCCTTCAGATTGGACTATTCGGACACCAATAGAAATTGGGCCAACACGAGGGGGTGGTGGCCGGACTTCGGGAGCTATTGGAAGGCGGTGTTCGCCGTTTAGTTGCATACGAACCTTGATGAGGTCAAGTGGGTGAGTAGAAGCTCCGGCAACTATGGAAGCAATACCCCCTTCAACAAAACCTTTGACTCCCATTTTCTTTTTGGAAAATCTTACAAATATGATGATAAGAAAAGAAGAGAAATGTGTGATAAAACTGAAGAGAGAAAGGCTTGTTTATATAATTTTATGAATGTCTTGCCATCTTTGACTAAATCTTCAAGCTCATTCTGATTGCAAACGAGTTTTTTTTGGCTGTCTTGAGTTGACCCTTTGAAGCTTGATCTACTTTTTTTCTATTATGACATTGTCTAAATATCTAATATCTAACGGTCAACTATAAAAATAAATTTTGTGTTCACCAAAAAAATAAAAATAAATTTTGTAGTTTTACATCTTTCAAAAATGTTTTTATTGTGATAAAAAATGCGGTCTAACCACTAAGAAACTCTCATTTTTTTTAAACATGGTTTGAGATTTTTTTTCTACTCATAAATCTCTTCTTTGCTTTGTTTTTTATTTATTAAATAAATTTTTGATTGATATACTTTGATAGTTTTTTTTTATATTTGTAATTCTGTCTGTTCTTTCTCTCTATATATAGTGGTTTGTCTATTACCACATAGATTTGACTTATTGAACGATATTTTTTTTGTTACAAAACTTATTGAAAGATAATGAAGTCGATTTTGAGTAAAGTGTGTTTCTCATCGTTGTACCAAAAATAGTTGCAAACATTATCTATAGCTCTATCACGATTTATGATATTGAAGATGCAACTTCAAGATTCTCCGTTATACTTCTGAATTGTAAATTTTTAATATTTATATCGAAATATACTATTTTTTTAGGCAAAAAGCATAATTAAGTCCATGAACTTTGGCTGTTTTAAGGATTAAGCCTCTGATCATTTATTTTTCCATATTGAACCCTTGATCATTGATTCTATTATGGATTAGACCCTCATTTAACTTTTTCGTCGAGTTTGGACTGCATACATCGTTATGGCGATTCGACTTGTTGACAGACAAATAAAAATAAGAATTCATTGACTAGAATAGATAAAAATTAAAAATTAAAACGAAATTATAGAAATTAATTTCTTGTATATTCTTCCAAACTCAATTTTCTCATCTCCCATTTTGTGATTTTCAACATTAGAATCGCCAAATCGATCTTCTCATCTCCTAAATTCAGCGAAAAAGTTAAATAAGAGCCAAATCTATAACAAAATCAATGATCAAGGACTCAATGTGGAAAAATAATTGATTAGAGCTTTGATCCTTAAAACAGTCAAAATTCAGAGGTTTAATTATACTTTTTGCTTTTTTTTTTTGATGAATAAAGAATTGTGCATTCCTTCTAAAAATGTGGATATCAGGTTTTCTATTTGCAAATATATAAAAGAAATATCGTTGTGAAGAGATGCAATGTACATTTACAAATTTAAATCATAAGAGTTGTTTTTGTATTTATCTGAATATTTAAAATGGACATGGTGTGTCGTTCAAAAAATAAAAAATCAACATGGTGTGCGGGCTCCATAATGCTTAGACTTGATCAACATGTGTCAGTGTCTGGATTGTGATTGTGGTGTACCCATTGCTTAATAACATTAATGCCTTGTTATTTTGCTAATTTGGTGCCACTTCGTTTTCATTGCAGTTGCACCATTTCCAATTATTTCAAATTTCAGACCAATTATCCAACAACCAACATTAATTTCCAAGGTCTCAACTCAATCAATTATAACCACAACCAGTAGCCTTTTTTTTTTTTTTTTTTTATGTTTCATTAAAACTAGGATTCTTATAGCCTTTTCTTTTACAGCGCTGCAAAATTCAAAATTCACAACTCTAGCCATAATAAATTCCGGATAGCACTTTAGCGCCATGCTCGCTTGCCCGGAAAGGCATTCGTGAGAACTCATCAAGTTCTCAATGCATACACAGCTTATTCCACAACAAATGTTACCCTCCTCTACCCCACTAGATTGCAAACGAGGCCTGACAGAAACTCATCCCAGCGTGAATAAAGAATTGACATTTATTTTCTCTTCTCGTGGAGTGATAATGGAGAAAAATTATCCTGATAGACTCTCCTCATATCCTCAGCCTTGCCATGTCCCCACAACAATCTCTACGAAGATTCTTAAAATACACACATATATATATATATATATTCAATAAAATACTTCCTACATATTCCCCCTATAAATACACCTAAAATTTTAATTAATGCGATTTTTATATTAAATATACTAATATTTTATAAATTATATTTACCTAATTGTATTATTCGACAAAATTTTAAATTTCAGTAAATAAAATATTATTTAGAATTTGAGAAATTGAAATTCCCACAGTAATCTTAATTTCAATAAATAAAATATTATTTAGAACAATCTTAATTCCTAAGGGAAGGAGATGGATTAGAGACTATTTCTCCATTTTATAAATGAGATGGATTGAAGACTCCCCATCAAGACAAGAACCGAAGAAATGGTCTTTATCTCTACTCCACCCCATTCCCAACACTATACACCTTTGGTTCTATTTTTCAGCGTTACTTTTTATCTCTCAATCTCAAACAAGAAAAAAAAATGTTCGGTAAAAATTGAGAACCTCTTAGCAGAAAAAACAAGGATTAAAGCCTTTATTAGGCCCTTGTAGTATCCAAAATTTTGTCATCGTCTCATGTGTGCTATCATTTCGTAAAAAAACTAAATATTCTCACAAGTGACATCTAACTCCTTTTAAATGAAAAATTATTTGATTTGTTAATTTTTTTACATGACAATTTCTAACACAGTGATGTGTACACGAGGCAATTGTTTAAAAAAAAAAAACCCATATAAACTTAATATCACATGTCAAATATTGTGCCATGCGGCAATAATTAACAAATCGGTTACCTCAAGGGTCAAATGTTACCAAATGATACCATGGGTGACAAATGACAAAACTTTGGATACCAATAAGCCTTTCTACCAAAAATTAACTAATATATACTACCTATCAGCAACAATTGAACCAAACATGCCCTAAAATTTCTCTACGGCCTCAAAAAGATGTCATAAAAGATAGCTATTACACAAATTCATGGAATATGAATATTGTTCTATAATTACTCCATAGATCAATTTATTCCTTCCTATTCCGACCAAATATGTCCTTGACCCTGGAAAGGATACAGCTATTGATCAGAAATTTACCTCTCAATTCAAGTTGTGAATTCTAAGCCATGACTCTTATAGACGCTAATTATATGAACTCAAGGTCCAGTCATTTCGGTTGAGAGACGTTTCACAAAGCTCAAAATATAATGGTGAAACACAGTTTTATTTTCTCCAGGCTAGAAAAGGCAACATAAAAACAGAGAAAGCACTTCATCCTTAATCAAATATGTTGTATGCCAAAAGTAATACTACACTTAAGACAAGGTTATACTGATTATTTCATATGGTGGTATTCTGGAAGGTTACCAGCTGCTTGGACAAAGTTACTCGATAGTGAGGACTTCGATCTCAAATTCCAGGACAGAGTTAGGCTGTATCCCCCATGCCGGAAATCCATTAGCTCCATAAGCATAATCAGGAGAGCACTGCAATTCAATTTAGAAGATTAGCAAATCCAAATCGTGCAACCTTAGGGGCCAACAGTGTTTTACAACCAATTCAATTCATTATAATTGACCCATTAAGCCCCCCATTACCTGGAAAGTTAATTGTGAATATCGAATTCAATTAAAAGTGTGTTGCTCATTTCATCTCCATTTGAAATTGCAGTTTCAATAGTTCGAAAGCAGCTTTTTATATGCCAGATATTGCTATAGAAAAAATGAAAAAATTCATTTCGAACTGTAAGAAATGCAATTTCAAATGCAAATGAATTGAATTACATGTTTTCAACGGAGTTTGAGATTCACGGCAAACTGTCTTATTAACCAGGGGCTCAATGTGTAACATTGAAAGATTAGGGGCTTCATCAACAAAAAGAACAGAGAAAAGAGAGGGGGGCACGGAAAACTGTCTTATTAACCAGGGGCTCAATGTGTAACATTGAAATATTAGGGGCTTCATCAACAAAAAGAACAGAGAAAAGAGAGGGGGGCACGGCAAACTGTCTTATTAACCAGGGGCTCAATGTGTAATATGGAAAGATTAGGGGCTTCATCAACAAAAGAAACGGGGGGTTTTAAGTGTCATGATAGAAAATTTATGCATTACAAAATTGTACAATCAGCAAATTGAGTGAACATGATAGTAAAGATATGCAGACATTTCCATCCTAATCTTTAAAAAAAAGGAAAAAATTGATAGGAAAAAATCCAAAAGTCAATATAAGATCAATAATGATGATTTGCTTCATGCATGAATAAAACACAAATTTTTAAGAAATGATACAACACATCAAACTAAAAGGATCGTGCAGTACCCGTAGACGAGCTAATTCTCCAAGCTCCATTCCCAAGACACCTTCATCCCATCCTATACATTTGATAAGAAAGGACAGGTAAGTCTTCGTATAAAATCTGCACATATTCTATTTAGACTTCACAAAATCATGGTCATACACAGAGGCGAGAAAGAGAGAGAAACTAACAGTCGAAGAACAATATATATTATATAACTAGATTGACATATCTGGAATATCAAACCAACAGATAGAGAAGTCCAAAGAAGCAATTTAATCACCTTGAAATATCCAAATAAAATCATTCCCTGCTAATCTTTTTCTTTAGACAATCTTCAACAAGATATATTACTATGCAAATAAGGTAAACAGATAGACAATATGAACAAGGCAAGAGCTGTTATATAAGAAACCAAAGGAGTTAAGAAAGTTTCTTCAAAAGCTAGATTTTAAGCTTGCAAGAATACCCACAGCAGAAATTCTAACACAAGCAAGGGTTAATGCTTCTCCATTGTGTTTGATTTGAGCTGAAAACAATAAGGCGAATTTTGTACCAGTATATGCTAGCTTAAAATCAATATGAAAAAAAAAAAAAAACCTTAAGAGAAGTTGATACTTGAAATATGCCTATCATAACAATGGAGGTAAGAAATTTTTTGTGCCTAACTGAAGGAGAGGTAATGCTTTCAAAGACTGGAAACATCTTAAAATGAGTGTAAGAGAAGTAGCTAAATTCTCTGATGTTTTCAAAGGAGCTATAACCCCTTCTTTGGCATGTTCTTCTCTGTAAATTATTTTAGAAGTTCTAAACTTCGGCGTTTCTAATTAAGGCTTGTGCTTTGTGAACAACTAATTTTGGCTCATAGCCTACTCATGAGATATAATTTTTTACAGGCCACCTAAACTCATACAAAGCACCTCACAATATGAAAAACTGAACAAATACTTGCAACTTATATCATTCAGTGGTCTATTTCCAAAGCATGTCACCAAAGTAAGAGTTGGGGGACCAACATCAGTTGGTATTTACCAACTAGAATATGATGTTCTACAAATGACTAGATAGATCAGAATTTGAGCTCAAGGAAACTTTTATAAAACAACAATTATCACATTGGAGATGCATGTTCTCCCTCATTGACAGAATTAATGATTATGAGTTCAAACTTGGTAAAACCAAAATAAAAGATAAAAGAACAAGATTACAGTTAATGAAAGATCAATCGTAAAAAGGGACACCTTTGATAACATTTCCCATGCCAATTTTGAATGTGAAAGGCTTTTCCGTGAGGTCTTTTGTGCTGAACCAAAAATAAACAAGAATACAATGAATGAACTCTAAATTTTAGCACAAATAAAAGCTAAAGTAAATATACTAAAGTCATAGCCATGAACGACATAACCTTTACCTCCAAAATACCTTAGAAAGATCACCATTTTTCCCTGCAAGGAACATGAATGTAGTGTATCAATTTCTCAAAAGCAAATCCTTACGGCACCTTAGAACAGTCTTACAATCCTAGTTCCTTGTTTATCCAATTTTATCATAGTAGGTTGTTCTGTACGTGCAAGTGAGCACAAAATCGAAAACGTCTTTAACTCCGTCTTAACTATTTCAAGCACCCAATTCTGGCCAATTCATTTTATCTGTTCGTCTAATCGTCCTTATTAATTATCATCTTTGTCAAATTAATAGGGCATGGAATTTTAGTTTATTGTCTAATCTAACTCTAATCCAACAATATAAAATGAAAAGTTATGAACTCTGCACTTCCCTCCATGACCCAAACATGGCAATCGTAATGTTAAACATCGGACCTAATCCTCCCATCAATCGCAACGCACTATCGAAAAAACAGCATGATTTCCCCGAGAACATTAAAATTTTACGATAATCCCAATTCCGCCTATTTGCAACATTTTTCAGGAATCAGGAAATAAAAGAAAGCAGATAGTTTAGGGTTTAGTGAGAGAAGAGAGATGCTAACCAAAACCCGTGCAGTGGACGGTGACAGTTTGACCGACGGTAGGCTTACGACCGAGGCCGGCTCTGATGAGTTGCTTCTCTACTCCCATTTTCGGATGCGTTATTGATAAATCCAGCAGCTCCAACGATTTTGTAGTCTTGTATAGTCGCCGTTTCTTCTCTGCCCCATTTGTATTGCTGCCACTAGGGCTTCCACAAAACTAATTCAAGAACCGATATCCGAAATCGAAATCGAACCTAAAACCGATTAATTAGAACATCGTTTTTCATTTCTAAAAATTGATAATTAACCAAAACCAAAAAATAAATCTACTTTAAAAAAAATTGATCATGTTTTGATATATGATTGTAAAAACCGAATCGGTAAAACCAGTAAAAACAAAAAGTTAAAAGGTTTAATGTTCAACCGAAATTGAACCGAAATTCAAAATAACTAATATTTTAATTTTATTTAATATTTTAATATAGAAACATAAGTGTCTTTTATGGTTATTTTGTTTTTGACAAAACAAGTCTGGTTATTTTCACCATTGGATGATAGAGTGTAAAATTCATCCAATGATAAAAACACACAAAGTAACACTTACTTTGTCAAAAACAAAGTAAACATAGCATTTACCAAGAAAAATATATTAATAATATCAATAAAAATATATATTAATAATATTAATATAATGTTCTTTGATATTTGAAAAATAAAATTTTCCTCTCATTTAAAAAAACTTTAACTGAAATTTTTCATTCATTCTCATTTTTCCTTTTATATTAATCTCTGGCTTTTTATATTGTTTATTTATTTTACTGTTAAATATATCCAAATCAAAACCCTTCTATTTACTTTTATTGTCTTCTTAGTTTTTAATCTAGTTGAATCAATACTAATCTTTGAATTCGATATTTACTTGCTTTTTTACAATATGTTTTCAGCAAAGTGAAGTTATATTTATTTTTTGTGGATTTGATATCCATCAGTCCGGTTCAACGTGATTGAATCGACCGGACATGTCAGATCTTACAACATTGGTTGATACACATAAAATCAGTATACATATATGTACAACTTTAATTATTAATAATATACATATTTATATTTAATTTTTAAGTTCAAAATATTAAAATAACTTAAATTTTATTTGTTTAGGTGCTTTTGTTAATTGAATTTGAATTTCAATATTTTTATTTAATATTTAAATAATTATATGTTATTTTAAAATAAATACTTACGGTGTCTTCTATGGTTACTTTGTTTTTGACAAAGTACCGTTACTTGGTGTGTTTTCACCATTGGATGATGGACTATAAAATTAATCCAATTGTGAAAACACATCAAGTAATGCTTACTTTGTAAAAAACAAAGTAAGCATAGCCTTTACCAACACTTATAAATTTAAAGTGATTTTTTCTATGAAAAGTCACTAATGTTTAACCGACCGAAATATAAGTTAATCAATTGAAAGTAATAGATTAACCAAAATATGGTTAACCGAATTAAATGGAATGATTAATATTTTTTGTTAATGGACTGATTAATCGACCATTTGCACCTCGAGCTGCGACATCACGAATGCTTTTTAATACCGTGCCTGGCACATGACATGATATTATTATATTGGTGATGTGGCTGAATCCTCTAAGTCCACTTGTAAACCTGCGATAAGACAAACATAATCAAAGAAGGAGTCGAATTTCGGCTAACCACTCTCATGTCTAAGTCAGTTTCGTAGAAAAACTTGAGGATGATCACAGTAGTAAATCAAAGCTCTAATATAAGTTTAGTGAATGAATGAAGTATTATACATTCGGGAGTGTCTTACACTATTTACATTACGATCGAGATGTGGGAGGTGCTTATAAGATTTGGACCAAGACGTGCTACGTGTTACCTGTTGATAGGTGGACGTGTGCCCGTAGATCGGGGTTTAGTATGTGTCAAACCCAATTGGTTTGTGATTCACTGGAGAATGCACCCGAGGTTTAAGCTTGTTTAGGGGAGGATGTGAGAGCTATCCCTGAGGGACCATCTCTTGCTGAGGTCAAGGCTCAAGTTTCATCCCGCATCTAAAAGCTTAAGGTTAATCGTAAGGGTAAGAGAAAAGTGCATGCCTCAAAAAAATACTTCCTCTAGCACTTTAAGGAAAAAGGCTCGGTCTTCCAATTGTACCCAAAGGGAGAAGGGTGCAGAGGCGACTCTCGAGAACGGGCCCTTAACTGATAAAGAATAGGCCCGGTTTGCCCAGTTTGATATTTATCGGGTTAGTATTTTTTCTTTTTTCTTCTTGTATTTCTCAGGGCTTCTTCTGGACTTGTTTTTTCTTATTCTTAGCTTTTGGTCTCGGTATTATAGGGAGGATCAGGTTACCTTGAGTAACCCCAAGATTGACCATGATCTCGATCGTCTTGCTTTGGTCCCCACCAAAGGCCAAATTGTTCATCAGACGACGGTCAACAGGATGATTGATACACATTACTCATATTGCCAAGGTAAGTTTCCATTTGAGTAGTTTATCTTTGTATGTTATGTGATCGTAACTTTTCATTTTTAATAGGCTTTGACATCGGTAGATGAGGTGAGTCATTAATATAACTCTTTGTCTCGGCACTATGTAAGGATGGAGATTAGGTTAAAGAGCACACAAACATGAACTTGCATCCTCCGCTTTCTATGTGTAGGAGCTTGTAGCAGTGGAACAAAGTTTTGTGGCTTCTGCCCTCTACGTGGAAGAGCTGGAGAGGGAGTTGAACCAGACCTGGGTGAGTGCTAGTTTGGTCGAAGAATTGAAGAAGGCTGAGACTTGGGCTGAGGAAGCTTTCACCCGGGCTTGGAAAGCTGAGGAAGTTACTCGTGCCTGAGGATGAGGCTTTAACTCACGGTGGTCGTACGATAAATCTACAGAGCAGGCTATAAGGTGTTGAGAAGTTTGTGGCTTCTTTATCAAATATTGTAAGGCGGAAGGAGAATGAGGTTCGTCGATTGAAGGAATAGGTTATCAAGGGTCATGCTAAAATTGCCTGATTGGAGCGAAGGTTGAAGGAGGGCAGCATGGATCATATTTGGTGGCAAAAAGCTCATTTTATTATGTAGAGTTATGCGTAGAAGTTAGAAAAGGGAGCTTGCACAGAGAGAGTCATTTGCTTTCGACGCCAAGCGGGCTCTAGATCAGGAGCTTCTGCTCTCGCAATCTCTTTAATGCTTTGTATGTCAGCTTGAGTAGAGGTTTGTCCATGTAGAAACTTGTGAATGATGTGACTCTCTAGATGGTTGTTGTAGTAGAAGTCGAGGGTGAGTTGGGTTATCATTGCTTGAACTGTTATCAGACTCTTTTCCTTCAGAATATGCATGAGAGACATCGAGATGCTTACTTCCAATTTTGGGTGAATCTTTTGTCTCCTGCTGGTCATGAGCCTAGTGATGAGTTTCCAAATGAGGGTGAATTTCCCTCCCCTAAGCGGCTCCATTTGATTGGTGATGAGCCGGATGACAATGATCCTTTTGTAGAAGAGTTTTGTTTTGTTTTCCATCTTTGGTTGCAAAGAAATTCTATACTTAATATAAAGGGAAAGTACCAAAATAAACTTTGTGGTTACACCTACCAAATCAAAGCTCATGTGGTTTAAAAGTTTGCAAAATGGTACCATGTATTTCATTCCATTAGCAAACAGATACCAAATTGACTAATGGTGTTAAAAGTCAAAGAAAAAAGAGTTAATTTGGTCCTTATATTTATTTATTTTATAAATTAACACATTTATTATCTAATTATCATAAATAAACCCCAAAATAAAAATAAAAAATAAAAAAATCAAATACACCATCTTCTCAATCTCTTTAATTTCTTATTTTTGTTCTTCTTTCTCTCTCTTCTCTCTCTCCTCTTTGTTAATTTCTCTCTCTAAAATCAATTGAATTTCAAGGTGTTTGTTTGATTTCTCTTTTTATAATATGTGATGCATTAAACCATAAACAGTAACTAAAGCCATTACGAAGGAATGATCAACTTCTCCTTCTATCACCATGCTTAATACATCATCTCCTAATATTACTCCTTTTGATGTTTGCTTTCTTGTTGCCCGCACAATTCATTAATTAACTCATTAATCCCACTCTTAAGGGAAAATTACAAAACTAAGTCAAATGGGAGGCCTATTTACATATTTAACCCATTTACTCAACCTATTACATATCTAGACTGATTTTGTGTGACTTTTCCATAATACCCTCAATATTTACGCGCGTCTCGCCCCCTCCCGTCTGACTTCGCAGATTCCATATTATGCGAAGCCTGCGAAGCTAATGTTTGGGTTTACTTGATGAATTTAATTAGCATATGCGAAGCCTGCGAAGCTAATGTTTAGTTTACTTGATAAATTTCATTAGCATATGTGAAGCCTGCGAAACTAAAGTTTAGTTTACTTGATGAATTTAATTCGCATATGCGAAGCCTGGATGTGTTTTGAAGCTAATTCGCGAAGTGGTATATAACAAAAAATGGCAAACAACAACGGATTCTAACATTAAAATCATAACATTATCAAAATTTACAACAAGATTGCCACAATAAACTCCTAACAAATCACTTCAAAGTGAACCTAACTAATCCGGGTACCAATTTTGAAGCGGATGAGTCCAGACCTTTTGGGATGAGAAATGGAAATCCAGACCTTTTGGGATGGATGTGTCCCATGGCGCACACCAAGATTGGCACAATCTCTCATAACCAACCATTTTAGGAGTGAATGTGCCAATCTTGATGGAAATTTCTCCCTTTACAGGAAGAAAAGTTATCTCCCCTGTATCCGAGGACGCCGCCTTCTAGAAAGGGATGTTATGTAATCAATCACCTTCAGAAAAAATTAATCGTGTTAGGCAGGGAAAAAGACGATTTTGGCTTCGTGAAATGAGGACTAGTGAAGCATGCGAATGTAAATGTGCAGGGAAAGAGGTGATTTTACTTCGCTAATCGATGTTTTCGCGAGGTATGCGAGGTCTGAAACGTGACGATCTACGTCACATATCGATGCTTTCGCGAAGTCTGCGAGTCAAATCATGAACTTTTCTACTCGCAGACTTCCTGAACTAATCGGTTCACGAAGTAGATCCACACGTTTCAGGCTCTTTCTCTTCACAGATATTCGCGAAATCATCGATTCACGAAGTAGATCGTCACATTTCAGGCTCTTTCTCTTTGCAAATCTTCACGAAATCATCGACTATGCGAAGTGTATTCATGAAAAAAATGCAGAAATAACAACAGATATTTACATGTTTTGCGCCTTTCACCCTTAAAAGCGACAATAACAATATGATAAACTGGGAAAAACGATGGAAATAACGTAGAATAACTATTTCTTTGATGGTAAAAAGAAGAAAGAAACCAAGTAAGGAGTAGGAACAAGAAGATGAAGAACCATGACTTCGTTTTCTAGGATTACGAAGTTGCAGAATCAAGAGATGAAGAGAGGAAAAAGAGAAATTCATTGTGATTTGGTGAAATGGTGCAGATTTCGTGCAATTTAAAGGAAGATAGGAAGATCAAAAGTCTTCAAATCATTAATGGAGGAGCCAACTTTTTGCGTAACCAAGGAGAAGGGGGGGGGGGGGGGGGGGGGAGCGGGCGTTCGCGTTGTGGGAAGTGGGAAGGTTAGGGGTATTATGGGAAAGTCACACAAAATCAGTCTACATATGTAGTAGGTTGAGTAAATGGATTAAATATGTAAATGTGCCTCACATTTGACCCATTTTTGTAATTAACCCCACTCTTAATCACTACTAATTCTTAATTAAAACCCCACAAAACATAGAAATTAAATTAAAAGCTCACCTTAGCAACAATTCCTCCATTGCTGTTTATGATCTTGAAGGCTGATTTCCCTTCTGAAACTTCCAACTTATAACATCCACCTTCATTATCATCACCAGATCTAACTACAATTGAACTTTTTCTCACTTGAAAATAAGGTTTTTGAGTCCTCGAATTCATTAATCCATCACTTTTATAGCCCTTCCATTCTCTAAAAACCCATGGTTTCTGCACAAATTCAGCAAATTAATTAGAAACCGTTACATCTAATCTATGTTTAATACTGTAATCAATGATTAAATTAAACATAAATATATACCTTAATTGTGAAAAGAACTGTGCCATTAAGATCCATTAGAAAAACTTCAGAGCTTCATTTGTTGTCATAATTATCAACTCTGTAAACAATAGAAGAAGAAGAACTTTTGTCATTGATGAAAAAAAGTACAATAAAGCAAACACCTTGGAATTCAATTGATTTTAGGGAGAGAAATTAACAAAGAGGAGAGAGAGAATAGAGAGAAAGAAGAACAAAAATAAGAAATTAAAGAGATGGAGAAGATGGTGTATTTGATTTTTAATTTTTATTTTGGGGTTTATTTGTGATAATTAGATAATAAGAGGGTTAATTTATAAAATAAATAAATATAATGACCAAATTAACTCATTTTCCTTTGACTTTTAACACCGTTAGTCAATTTGGTATGTGCTTGCTAATGGAATGAAGTACATGATAACATTTTACAAACTTTTAAACCGCATGAGTGTTGTTCGAAAATATGTGTAACCACAAGGTTTATTTTTGTACTTTTCCCTAATATAACCACAATGTATATGTCGGTTAAGAACAAGTGAACAATATCACATCAAGTAGTATTGTTCTTTCGAACAGTATCGATCCCACATATACTAGTTCTCAATTCATTACTCGTACTAGGATTCTTTATTAACTAAAGAATGAATAATTTGTTTGGTTTGCGTCACTTTTAATTACTAATTTAAACTAGAAATCAAAGAAGTAATGTTCGGTTGTCTATGTATGAATGGAAAAAGCTAAGACTTTGGATCCCCATGTTGATTTATATGGATTAATTCATGTATGTTGTTTTGTATTGAAGATAACTCGAGACGGTAACTTCCCTTATAAAGCTAACAATCCCGGCCTAGAACTATTAACTCTATTCCTAACACCTTTAGGTCGATGCTTGGTTAGGCAAAATTCCTAAGTGTGCTAAGAAGAATTAATTACGTTGAAAGTTAAAGCTAAGCCGTAACCTAGAGTATAAAGCCACATTATCCTTTTAAGGTATATGAATAGTTAAATTACTCGGTTGAATCGTTTACTTGATTAGGTTTCACAATTCAACCTCTCTTACCAATTACTTAATTAGGTTTCTTAGTTCGAGGTGAGTAAATAGATTTTAACTAATTCTCTTGTTATTTCTTACAACACAATGTTAACACTCCTTAATAGCCCATGTTCGTCAAACACGGTTCACCTCCATCATAGCCAAAAGTGGTTTAGCTCATGTTCAAGCTAAAACACAGAGGAAGGTTAAGATGGAATGATACCCCTCTGTCACGTCATTCACTTAACATATTTTACCCATTTGTCTTGATTTTGGTAACGACGCAAACTACAAGATTGCGCTTGTAACAAAAAATACCATAAGTACCTATCAGCAAATCGACAAGACCACATAATACCTATATTTAATTAATCCTATAAAATATATATCCTATTATTTTATTATATTCACATAATAAAATAATATAAAAATAATAACTATTTAATTAAAAAAACTTGTAATTCCTTTTTAATTTTATATATAATCAATTTTAATAAATTTTTAATTTTATCATATCAAATTTATTAATTTAATATATAAAAAATCATGAATTGATATTAAAAAAATATTAGCATAATTTTTATTAATATTGTAAAAGGATACGTTTTAAAAAGTTCAAATATTAAAATTAACCATGGAAATGTTTTTGTTTTTTTTATGCTTGTTCCATCTCATATATCTCATCTAAAAAACACCTGCAAAAGCTTGGATTGGGGAAAAAATGCACCCCAAAGTGTGTTTTAAGAATTTGGAACTATCAAGAGCGGAAATGATTTATTTTGTCCGTAGATCGATAAATCTACGCGGTTGCAGCAAAAAAAAGGACTCAGATCCGAATGTTCGGAATGGTCTAAATGATGAAGTTTGGAGTGCAGATGTCTTTCTACAGATTTGGATTAACGAAAAATATATTGTTGTTTTGTGTTTTTTGTGCCTTTTATGAGCTCATTTTGCTCTTTATAGTCATTTCCACCCCTTTGTGGATATTGTATTTGCTTTAGTCTGTAATCATGTGAGGTTTTATTCCTTACATTTTGCTTGTTGTATTTCTTTATGTTTTATCTAATGGAATTACAACGAAAAAAAATTTGGAACTAACAAACTATAAAAAGAAAAAAATATATAGAATAGAATAGAACCGTTAGATATCATCCAAACAAATTCCCCATGAATGAAGCCGTCAATTGAATTCCAATTGATATGGTTCCATGAAGATCCAAGAGCGGAACTGGAAGGAGACAATTCTCAAACGGCTATCGTGAATTCTTAACCTTGACTTGTGTTTTTCCTAAATTAAGCAGATTACCGGATAACCATTCACAACTCATACTAATTTCATCAATCATACATATAAATCTGCCATTATCACCTCCTACCGACATAATAATTCTCTTCTACCTTTTCTCTCTGGTTCTGGTTCTCTCGTTTCCTCTCTTATTTCTTTCATCTCTTCTCTCGCAACCCATGCCTCTCTAATCTTGAGTGGTTATGTTTCAGATGATCCGTTTTAGAACTACATTTTCTGGGTAAATCCCCTCAAAAAATGCCTATTTTCTGATCTGGGTTTGGTGAGATTGAGAGAGAGAAATATTGAGAGAGCGGTTGAAATCATGGAAATTGAGAGAATCAAACAGTTGTTACTCCTTTGGTGTAGAATTAAAATTACCCGTGTAGCTCTTGTGGGTGGAAACCACACCGCATCCAGGTTTTGCACTCGCTAAATCATTCTTCTTTATTGCTTTTTGTAGGTTTATCTTCTCTGTAATCTCTTTTTTTTAAGACATTCTCCGTAATCTCTTGATTACTCAGCTTTTTGGATTCCGGCATTTTGCCAATTTTTGTTAATTTGTTTTTCACGTGATTGAGGATTGAACTACTCAGAATTCAGCAGTTGTTTTTATTCATTGATTAAGTTGTGCTGAACCAACAAAGCCATGGAAAGTGCTCCTGGGTATCAAATTCGAACCGAGGAACACAGCAGGATGAAGATTGAAAGCAGAATTGATATAATTTCTGATACTCTTTTGGTAATTAAGCTTCCTGATTCGCAGGTTACGCGTATTGTGTCCCGTTCATTGTTTTTGATTATGGTTATTCTTACGCTACCTTGCATTGGTTCCATTTTGAGGGAATTTTCTGCAGCCCCGAATTATGATCTATCTGCAGCAGATGGGATTGTTTCCAATTTGATTAATGTTGAATTATTGGATTCATTATTGCTAGATTTGGCTAACGAGGGCCTTGTCAAAAAGGGCGATAAGGCCTTCTTTGTTTGCTCTTCAATGGGGTCTGTAATTGATAATTCACGATTCTTGAATGCTAATGAGATTGATTGGGTCTTTGGATCTGATCCTGAGCAAAAAGTATTGCACAATGATGCCTCGTTTGATTTCGTATTTGCATTTGGATTCGAAGATATCGAATTCCTTGATCGAATTCTGAAAATTGGCGGCGTCCTGATTACACAATTGGGTGATCTTCCAAGTGCTCTTCAAAAGCAATCAAATTACAAAGTTGCTTATCTTCGAAGATTTAGTTCAACCATTGTAGGCACCAGGAAAACAAGTTTAACAACGAAGTCAATTGGATCCTCAGCAAGGAGGCAGCTTTCCGAGTTGAAATTGGAGGCGAAAAAGGCAGCACTTAATGGTTTAGAAGACATTCTGCTTGAGCCACCAAGAAACCCTTACTTTAACAAGTTTAAGTATCTTCCTGACCTGTTGGGAGATTCTTTAGAAGATTATCCCCGTCGAGTCTTCATCGATGTGAGCACACACGAGCAAAAAGCGAAGATGCTGGCATGGTTTAATGAAAAGTATCCGACAAGGAACAGAAAGTTTGAGACTTACAGCATAGAAATGGTGGATGAAGGAGTGTCAACAAGTCCTGATGTATCGAATTGGTTGATGAAAAATGTGAAGGAAGATGAGTTTGTTGTGATGAAAGCAGAAGCAGAAGTGGTGGAAGAGATGCTAAGAAGGAGCACTACCAATTTGGTGGATGAAGTGTTTCTAGAATGCGAGAATCAATGGCAGAATCAGGAAGGAAAAAAGAACAAGAGGGCTTATTGGGAATGCTTGGCTTTGTATGGTAAGTTGAGAGATAATGGAGTAGCTGTGCATCAATGGTGGGGCTGAGTTAGGCCTTAGAAGAACAAGAAACTAAAAGACTCCATCCCATAAGGGAGAGTTAGGGTTTGTATTTGGTGTGTTGTCTATTTTTCATGTTTCAACTCCAGAAGGTAATTAAACCTCTATATATAAAATGGAAGAGTTTCACTATTGCTAGTCGTTTTGTTTTCCTTACTGTAAAATGTCCGACTATCCTTTGATGGGAGAAATTTTATTATATGCCTCGCGCACCACGTCGACAGATGATATAGTGCGCCAGGCGTATAATAAAAAATTTCGATGGGTTGATGCGGGGAGGAATACATTCATGCAACTGGACTCTTTTTAACCATTTCCTTCCAAAAAGCTCCTCAAAAGCTCTCATCTAAAGGGGGAACTTTTTTATTATATTTCCGAATTAATACACCCAATCCATCAATGCCATTTATTTTTTAACATTCCGAACTAATACATCCAATTAATTGTATATATTTATTTTTAACACCAATCATCTTCTTAGTGTCCATTTAGTTCTTTGTTTTGTAGCTCATTTTTACCTTTTGTAACTCCAAAATAGCAGAATATAAGTGTTTGGTTAGGAACTTAGGATCGAGAAGCACATGCTAGTGCTAGTTATCTCGGAAGGAAAATCAGTAATTTGAGAGTATAGTTATCTCGGAAGGAAAATCAGTAATTTGAGAGCAGAGGACGGGTGGAATGAGAACAATCTCATTATCTGAAATTGTTATAATTTATCATCAAAGGTTATTGTCATTATGATTACTACTGAAACATACTTAGAACTGTGAAATTGTTATTATCTTTGAAGTAGGAATCATAACGCATGTAGTTTCTTTCTTCTGCAACATCAATGAGATTATAGACTCTACTTAATTCCTTGGATGGAGTCCTGAACGTTATATGCTGAATATCAAATATATTAGTGGATCGGAATATGATAAATGATCGAAATGCTTGATGTTACAATGAAGTTCCTCAAGTAATAAAGGGGAAAAAAAGAAGAAGATAGATATATGGATAAAGATATGCATAATAAGTTATCAGAAATCGGTGACTATTTGGTGCACTTGGAATGCTCTTATATGAATCTTGACAGGGAGTCTAATTGAACACAAACTCCATTTTACATTAGTGGCTAAGATGGTGAGGGGGATGTTTTGGGGATCCATGGGGAAAATGGGGGACATTCGAATTTCGGAAATTTAGGCAGGAAAGGCAGCAGATGATGGTTAGGCTTAGATACTGGTAGGCTTGGTGGTTTCCCTGGTGCCGATGGTCCCAGTGTTACTAATGGTGATTTTACAGGCCCGAAGAAGAGTTCTGGAGCTGGGGAAGTTGAGGGTGGCAGCAAAGTTTGTGGTTCGGGGGGAATCAAGGAAGATACAGGAGCTTGTTCTGGTGTTTGCGCCAATGGTGATTCTGTCGGTACGAAGAATATTTTCGGAGCTGGGGGAACTGACGTTCTTGGAGGTGTTGGTTGTTTGGAGGGAACCAAGAAAGTTTTTGGAGGCGGATATGCTGATTTTGGTGGAAAAATTGATGCTTTAGGGGGAGCTGAGAAAGTTTTCGGGGCTTGTTTCGAGGGTGCTGAGAAAGCTTTCGGGGCTTGTTTCGGGGGCGCCAAGGTAGGTGTCAATGCAGATTGAGGAGGTAATTCTGATGATGTCGGAGTCGGTGATGCTTCCGGTGGGAATGGTTGCAGAGGAGGCAATTTAGGCTTAGGCAAAGGAGGCAGAGCCGTGAACTTTTCGATTGGCGATAGGCTCTTAGCCGAGTGTAAGAGAACCCGGGTAGCTATAACCATGTTATTGCAATTGAAGAAGAATGCTATGATGAACATATAATGCAGGAAAGCCATTTTGTTGTGAATGAGTTTGTGTTGAAACTAGAGAATGACATTAATATATAGTATGGTAAGTGAAGAACATGAGTTCTGAAATTATTGTTAATTTGTTATTAATAGTGTTAAATTGTTGGTGTGAAGTAAGATATTTTAATGGTAGAAATAAGGACACATTTTGTTTGTTTGCTTTTTTATGGTAAGATTTTTGACATTGTAATAAATTCAACCTCCATGTTTAGGTCTTTTACACTAGGAAGGAAAGGATTTGTTAGCAAAGTACCAATTGAACAGTGCTCTAAATTTACTTCTGTCACAACTATTTTTTTTTTTTTTTTTTTGCTCCTCATCAAAATGTAATTGATTTTCGGGGTAAAGTACATATAACCTCGCCAAAACGACACGATTTTCGCCTATGTTGGAGAAAAAAAGGTAGATACTTAAACTGATGCGGTTGAAGAATTGATTTGTAAATTCATAGAGCAATTCTGCCAAATTTTGAGTTTCGTTTGTTTTTTCTTTTTGTTTTTGCGTTTTCAGACTATTTTGGATGAAAACAGATGAACGAGCAAAACTCACGCTTTCGCTGATGTTCATGCTTTTTCGGCCAAATTCATGCGTTTAGGCCTTCAATTGCAATTTACTATTTTTGAAGCTTTTAAGTAATTTTCATTTTTAAGTTTTTTCATATTCTGTTTAGGAATCGGTTTTAGAGTTTTTGTTTTGCTATTTAAGAAACAATTTCGGATATTTTGTAGTTTTCACAAATTTCATTTTTTTCCAAAATTCTCTTGAATTTTGAGGGTTACAATAGATATTTGTGCGCGAATCAACTATTCATAACATGTTAGTTTCCGCTACGTCATACACCTTCATCTACTGGATATGTAATCAACGCCCCACAAATGTAAAAGGAGAGATATTCGGGGCTTGGGGGAGAAACACCCTATAAGGGGTGGTTTCTGAGGGCTAAAAGTGCACTGACATCCTCGTGCCCCTAACCCTCGTGTCCCTAACTCTGAACCTACTTGGACCCAAAATAAATATATGTATTAGGCAAAAGAAATGCTCCAACTTACAAAAATTAAACATAAAATTTTACCATTTCTTATGTAAATGATATATCTACACTTTTCTAAAAACGTTAAGATCTATTTTGAATAAATAATAAATAAAATTAATTTCATTCATCTTCAAAATGCTTCTTATACATAGTTTGCTTTTGCAACATTTATATATATATGGAGGCAGACACTATGATTACTTTGTTTTTGACAAAATAACTATTATTTTGTTTTTTTTTTCACCATTGGAAGACGATAAAAATAAAAGATGTCCATATATATATATATATAATTCTTACTTTAGAAGAGTACAAATTCTGTAACTACATTCTACACATTAAAATGTAGTAAAGGGATGATTATGATCTCCCTTCATAAATCATGTACCGAGTCCTAACTCTTAACTCTTAAAGCATGTACTACAGCCCATATATCATTTGAGCCCGTTTAGTACTGCATTATAAAATTATATATAGATCATATCAAAATTCAAATTATGTAAATAAATATTAAATTTCAATATAGTATAATCTAAGAAAAAATAAATTATATATATATATATATATTATCAAATATAGCATTGTAATATTTAATTAATACTGAATAAAAACATGAAACTATTTAAAATATTATAACTAGTTTGGAGAATTATTGGCCCTCTATTCAAAAGTATATACTATCAAACTAGACTACATAATATTCGTATTAGGTAAGTTAGGTAAGTTAACTAAGTCAAATATTAGATAGTTATGAAATTATTATACTAAAATTAGACCTAGTTAATTTACCTTTGACAAAAAGTATGGTAGAATTTAGTCAAATTACAATCTACATGGTAAGATTTAGGGTCCATTTGGTATGCCGTAATGCAATATAATGTAATCAAGGTCGTAATGTAATCGAAGTTATAATGGAATGGAATGAAATGATGATTCTATTACCATGTTTGGTTGACAATTAAAAAGAAAATGATGGGATGTAATTACCATTACAATATTTATATTTTTCTAATTAAATGTAATCATAAAATTTTATTTAGATAATTAAAATCAATGAAAAATATGAAAAACATGAAAAGCACGAAAAATGTGAAAATCGAATCGAAATCAAATACAAAATTAGATTAACCGAAATCAATAAATTAGTGTATAGTTTTTCGCTTTTTCATATATATTTTTTTTCGCTTTTTTCTCATTTCTTTTTAATTTTCATTTTCAACATTTTCACCGTTTTTTAATTTCCATTTTCAACATTTTTCACCGTTTCTATTTTCTCCCTTTTTCGCATTTTTCGTTTTTTTTTTTCATTTTTTTCATTTTTTCGTTTTTTTTTTCTTTTTTCTTGTTTTCAATTTTCATGTTTTCTACTTTTTGCATTTTTGACAAGAATAAGAGGTTAGATTGAGATGTGAGATTTGAGAAATGAGAGGTTAGATGACAATGTAACGAGAATTCAAGTCATTTTTTCATGTAATGGTGATTACAAGATTTGTTTAACAAAATTTAATTCAATGTTTTCTCATTTAATTACAATAAAATTGTTACATGCAACCAAACATGGTAATGAACCTTCAATGTAATGGTCATTCTATTACGAAAGTCATTACATCTTACCAAACGGGACCTTAGAGAATATATAATAGGAAGTTAATGAAAGCTCATCAATGAAAAAACGAAAAAAGAGAAACGAGGAAGATTAACAAAAAATAAAGAAAAAACAAAACAAAAAACTCGGCAAAAACCAAAAAACAAATAAAAGGTGAAATCGAAAAAATAGGGAACACAAAGAAAATGAAGAAAACCTAAAAAATTTGAAAAAAACAGAAAAGATCTAAAAATTATTATACCAAAATATACCGAGTCAACTTACTTTAGTTAGGCCATAATGGAAAGTTAATGAGAGCTCATTGACCCCCCTATTAAACTCTCCCTCAAGTGTGAGGGAACAACAATGGGTTTCCATGAAGGATTTGGATCCTCTCCCGTTGATGAACAACAATGGGTTTCCATGAAGATTAATTTTACTAAAATACTAGAAACGTGGATTCTTTCCAAGTTAATTCATTTTATCCTTTTTTTTTTTATTGCAATCACTACTCGACTAATCGGGAAATTAGCCAACCGAAGTCAATTTTAAAACAGAGATTCCAGATCTATGGATACAACTTATTAATTTTGACATTTTATTCTTTATAACGTAGTTCTAGTCATATTGTTCACATTAGTTCTTTTTATTGGTATATATGCTCATAGTATATGTGTTTAAAGCGTAAATAAATATGAAAAGTAAATTATTACAAATTTCGAATAGGAAAAATAAGGTCATATATTGCAGTGTGGATATATGAAACAAACTATTTAGTCCGTAAACAAGAAACAATGGATGGATGGATGGATCTTGACTCGGTCATATGTAAACATTAACATTTTAATGCCTCTGAAATCGGGTTCGACCCGTTATAAATAATTTGTATTTTGCCGGTTTTAATAGAACTCTTCTTTGTGAGAGGGATGCTCCCATCATCACCATTAGCTAAGGAGTAACCGGATCCGCTGATCTTAAGAACGACCTTAGAGATCTATCATCACCATGCGACTCTACAGAGAGCGACACATGTCTCATATCTACAAATATGCTCATTTAAAACCATTTTGACACCAAAACACGCCTCGAAACCATGAATGCCATTTTCTTTGGCCTTAGAGCATCTCCAATATAGGGTGCTTAAAAGAGTGTCAGGTGATGTAGCATTGAGTTTGAAGAAACTTTCAAAGTGCCTGCTAAAGAAGGTTGCCAAGTTGCCAAACTTTTTTTAATATAAAAAAGTGATTTACAGTTAAACTCGATAAATGAATGTTCGATAAAGTAATAACATCGTTTATATAATAAATTCTTTTGGTCCCGACTTGAGCCAATGAACTAAAGTAATAACCTCGCTAAATGCATTAAGTAATAAAAATATTTAAATTCTTAAGGGCCCAATAAAAATATAAATTAATAATTATTGAATTATATATATATATATATATATATATATATATATATATATAGGGGTGAGATCTAGTGTGACAAGGGGTTAGGGTGTGACAATGAGCTTATTGTGTGACATAACAAAACTATGTAGTTTTGATGATAATTAAAAAGGGCAAGGTAGTAAATTTGTAAATAAAATGAAAGAGAGGATAAAGAAAATTGTTTTATTTCTTTTCTTTAAAATACATTTTCCCGACATCTCTAACATCGTTTTTCGAAAATTTTTATACTATTAGACTCGTTTAAATTAAACGGTCATTTTAAGATCCCTGAAGCTCAAGTAAAAAAATTTCCGGTGAACGGAATCCGGGTGGACGTTTTCTGGCGAGAAAAAAAGTGCCCAGAAAATTCTCAAAAAAATCTAAAAAATGTAAAACATTATTCTAAGAAATTTTAATTCTTGGATCGAATTGGGATTTTTTAAGGTTTAGTTCCAATAAAATATTTTCCTTAATTTTATCCATTTTACATGCTTCAACAATTTGTTGGGTCAAAACTGTAATGAATCTCGCTTTGAGCCAAGAATTAAAGTTTTTTTAAAATGATGTTTTAAATGTTTTGGAATTTTTTGATAATTTTCTGGACACGATTTTTGTCTTACTTACATTGTTCCAAATCAGTGTACCATTTGTTCCAACATAATACTTATATTGTTCCAACAGAAAAATGTTTTATTTCCTTTCTTTAAAAATACATTTTCCCAAAATTTCTAACCTCGTTTTTTGAAAATTTTTATACTATTAGACTCGTCTAAATTAGGCGGTCATTTTAAGATCTCTGAAGCTCAAGTAAAAAAAATTCCGGTGAACGGAATCCGAGTGGACATTTTCTGGCGAGAAAAAAGGTGCCTATAAAATTTTCAAAAAATTCCAAAAAATGTAAAACATTATTCTAAGAAACTTTAATTCTTGGGCCGAAGCAGGATTTCTTACGGTTTTGACCCAATAAATTATTGAAGGATGTAAAATGGATAAAATTAAGGAAAACATTTTATTTGGACTAAACCGTAAGAAATCCTACTTCGACTTAAGAATTAAAAATATAAATATCAGAAACAAAAATCGAATCCAAAAAAATTCAGCAGCAATTGCTTTTACTCATACAAACAACTTTGAAAAACAATTGGATATGATCGATATAACATTGAATATAATGTAAAATGAAATAACAAAAGAATCCACTTGAAAAACATAAAATATCATAATGAAAACAATCAGAAATAAAATGATACTAAATAAATGAATAGGAAAGATAACTAAATTTATAGAAACCAAACTTCAGTTAACAGAACACAAAAAGAAAAGAAAGGAATCAGAAATGCATGATCGAACCCTAATCACAGAGAACGTCATGGACATCCAAATATTACGCCTACTAGCAGTAGAATGATAGGAGATGTAATAGTACCTATTATAGGACATCAAATTGGAAAAGAAAAGTAAGTGAAGAGAAGGAAAAAAGGAACTCACCGAAGAAGAAGATGAAATTCATGTACGCACTGAAAAGAAAAGGAAAGAAAATGAGTAACCCATTAAATTACCTTGTAGGAGTAACCCAAATCCAACAAAAATGAACCTTAAGCAAAAAGGGAAAACAAAATCACTGGAAAAAAGAGAGGTAGCAAGGAAAAATAGGAATGAAACTCACCAATGATGAATTGTTCCGAAAGAGAATAGAAGGAGAGGAAACCGCTTGACACACAAAGGAAGAGGGTAAGCCATTTCCTAGAAAACAGAAAGGAGTGAGAGCAAGGAAGGCAAACGGTTGAGGAAGCACGTTGTGAGAATGGTTAGAGAGGTTGAAGTTGAGGAAGCACGTTAAGCCTTAGGCTTTGATTGGAAGTGAGGTTTTGAAGGGTAATTAAAGAGTGGGTAGGGAAGGGTAGGGAAGGGGAATGAGGGGGGGAGAGGGCATTACCCTTACCCTTGTTTGGGAGTAAGGGAAGGGTTCATCAAAACCCTTCCAAACCCACCGATTTGATGGGTTGAAAATCTATTAAAAACTATTGATTTTGAACCCTTCAAAACCCTTACCCTCATATTTTTTAATCTTCCAAACAAGGGTTTCCACTAACCCTTCCCTGCCCTCCCTTTAATTACCCTTCAAAACCTCTCATCCAATCAAAGCCTAAGAGAGGCGTAATTTGAGGGGGTGGGAAGGAGCATTTACAACAAAGCGTAAACTAAGATTAAAATAATTGGAAAATAAATCTAAAAATAGTGAGAGGCTGCCATGTCAGCAAAATGTTAGTAGCTTTAAGTATATAGATAGATTTGCCACCTTGCCCTTTTCAATTATCATCAAAACTACGTAGTTTTGTTATGCCACACAATAAGCTCATTGTCACACCCTAACCCCTTGTCACACTGGATCTTACACACACACACACACACATATATATATACCAAAACCTTTCAATTAATCAACTAGAAGTCATTTCTTCTAAAAAAATGCATCTATAGTTGATTGTTTTTTCTTTCCACCTAAACCAAAATGAACGCTATCCTTAACTTTTTGTAGCGCAAATACAACTTCTGGTATATTTTGCTCATATTGTAGCAAGTAGTTGTTTAAGGTGACCATTGCTTGAAAGACCTATTTTGACGATATATTTGAGAGAACGCAACTATCATCTGGCTCTAGATCATTTCCATCATCATTGTTCATTACCAAATACAATGTATGCATTTTACAATGAAAAATTATCTATAAAATAATAAATATTGATTTATTGATAAATGAATAATTTATTCATTTATTGATAAATAAATAATCTCGCTTAATGAATATTTTTATCCGGTCCCAAGAATATTCATTTATCGAGGTTTTACTGTACTTGATTACTATTAGTGCACATTTTGAGTGTCTCTCTCATTTCATTATTGGTTGATAATATTTATAATTAAAATAAATTATATATAAAGTAATGATTTGTGGGGCTACTGTGTCAACTTTTAATGTTGTTTATTATTGGAGCATTTTTTAACAGAGTTGTTAAGAGTTATGTGGATGATTAAATTAATAAAATATTTTATTTTAGTATTATATGTTAAGTTTTGACATTCTTTAAAACAACTTCTATTGAAGATGCTCTTACGGGCCTCAAATCTATATGAGAGTATGTATACATGAAAATAAATTGTCCCAAAAAGTAAAAACCTCATAATATCAAGGTTTCTACCATATGCCTGAACAAAGTGTCGTACGACTATAACATCTTTGCCATATGGCTCATCTCATGGAGATAAAAGAGCCGCACGACCTTCATCGATGAAGGCAGAGACCTTTTCTTTGCTTTACGAAACCTTTCTAAGATAAAAAATACAATTTGAAGTATACTTTGGTGCTAATTGGAGCCACCGGAAGACCTTTTAGAGGCTTTAAGTGAAAGAAAACTGTAAATAAAATGATTTGTTTAACATGAAAACTCAGTTTTATGTGGTAGCATGATAAAAACGGTCATTGCGTGCCAGTTGTCCTTTGAGGAGAGCAATTGTCCGAACAAAATGATTAAATGTTGGATAGGGGTTTGGATCTTGAAGTTGAGATTTAAGGAGTCCAGAAAGTCCTTTTGCTAAATGTATACAAGCCAGGGAAGATCCTAGTGACCTGAGTTGTCAATGTAGATTAGGAGTTGCACTAATTTGAGTGAGGTTGTGTGTATTAGTATTATGGTGATTACAAATGCCCATGGTTGTCAAAACCGGACCGGTCAAACAACCGGAAAAGACAAAGGGTCAAGAGTTTGAGGTTTAATCGGAATCCAACCGGGGTTCAACCGGTATTCAAAAATCATGTGCAAATTATATTTTTATTCATATTTAATCTTATAATATAGTATAATATCAACTATATTCATAAAAATTATACTAATATAATAACATTTATTTAGTATCAAAATATGATATCAAATTAATAAATTTAACATGACAAATAAATATAAAAATTAAAGAAAATATATACTTTTAAAATTAATAGTGATTATTTTTTATTAATAACCAACGTGTAAATATGCTAACAGGATATGTATTTTATAATTCAACTTAAATTTAAATTTATTAGATTTTTAAAATTTATTTGTATATATTTAAAACCTAAATGCTAATTAAACTTTATTAATATTGAGAAAATATAATAGTTGTTTTGTGATATTTATCTAAATAGAAAAAAATAATACTAAATCATATTTTAATTATTTAAGTTATAACATTATTATTTATTCTTAAATAGTTAATAATAGACATATGTGAAATGGTAGCGTAGTGGTAAGTATTACAGTCTATAGACCAAAGGTCCACGGTTCGAATCCTACATTTGTCAAATTTTTTATTACTGGGTCAATCGGTTCATGGTTGAACCGGCCGGTTTGAGCGGTTTTGAACGGTTTTCAAGGATTTAACAATCGGACCACCTCCGGTCCGAAATTGTGACCGGTTCTGGTCGAACCGGGTTGGACCGACCGGACCGGTCCGGGTTTGAGATAACCTTGAATGCCAAAATATCAAAACCCTAATATCGTATTCAAAGTGTCCTTTTATAGGGAAAGTTTAAGGCCTTGGTCCAAAAATCTATACATAATTTAAATTTGTGTCTTAGTCGTACGACTAAGGGCTAACAGATGTATGACAAAAGGGTAACAGCCGTACGACTAGAACTTTTGAGACCCATGAACGACCATATTTATTTGATGGCTGGATTTGTTAGTTGTTCATACAAATTTTTGATGCGTGTCGTTTAACAGTCGTACGACTAAAGGTTAACATCCAGTGTGTGACAGATGTACAACTATAGAGGCTCAATAATTGTAACCACTTGTGAATGATCAAATCTATCCCGTGAGTAGATCTATTAGCATTTCAGAAGATTTCTTACATGTGTTTATGAACAACCGTATGGTGGAAGGTGAAACAACTTTAAGACTGAAGGAAGTTACAACCTTGTGGTTGTGTATATAATGACCGTATGGCTAAATGGGTAACATTCGTATGATTGTGAAGATCTATTTTTTTTTTTTTTTTTGTGTATTGGGCTAGCCCGAGTTGAGTTATTTAGATAACTTTGATCAAGGAATTTGGAGAAGTTTGAATGTTTACTTTCATCACAAATTCATAAAAACCAGTGCTTATAGTAAGGAAGAGTTTAATAGAATTGAATTTTGTTAACTCTGATAAATATCACCTTATTAATGGATGAAAAAATGTTGCATTGGTAGCTTTTTTGATATATATATATATATATATATATATAATATTCAATATTTAGCATTATTATTATTTAAATTAATTATTTTATAAGAAAATATAATTGTTGAAATATTAAATAAAAAAATGTGATTTGATAGTGCATTATGAAGAGTTGTATTTGTAGTCTACCAACACGTGGACATGCATTTATTGATATTCTTCATTGATAAATTATCAATGACTATTTACTATAGTGTTTCATGATATTAGATCTAGGGGAGGGATCAAGTGAGAACCTCCTCTTAGATGAAGACACTTGTTTATGGTGAGAACACTTAAAACTACGTCGTTTTGAATATAGAAATCAATAAAAATCACAAAATGCTACTACTAGGAATCAAACCTGAGACTTTCCATCTACACTTCACCCTACTTACCACTGAGACAATTACTTCTCTTGTGCATTATATCACGCGCGCTGCTTAATATACCATTGTGTAGCTTCTATTGTTTAATATTTCACGCATGCACTTATTAATATCGATTAAATATGCATAATAATGAATTATTAATAAAAAAAAGAAATGTGCATAATAATGAATTATTAATAGAAAAAAATCCAAGAACATGCTCAAATTTCTTATTTATTTAATTCCTTTATATTTTTGTAATTTATGTTATATAAGAAAATATATTTTTTAAAACATACGTTAGAGCATATATTTTAACTTTTAAACACGAACTATGAAGTTTAAAACGTACGACATATTTTTTAGAAAATACGTTATGTTTTTTTAGAACATGTGTTATGTTTTTTAGAACATGTGTTATGTTTTTTCGAACATGAGTTATAAATTATATTATAGAACAAATGAAAAAACGATCCAGATATCTACTGATTTTTTAGAACATTATACTTAATTTTTGAAACACAAACTATATATTTTTTAAAACATACGTTAGAACATATATTTTAACTTTTAAAACACGAACTATGAAGTTTAGAACGTACGACATATTTTTTAGAACATACGTTATGTTTTTTAGAACATGTGTTATGTTTTTTCGAACATGAGTTATAAATTATATTATAGAACAAATGAAAAAACGATCTAGATATCTACTGATTTTTTTAGAAGATTATACCTAATTTTTGGAACACAAACTATAAACTTTAGAACATACGTTATGTTATTTAGAATATGAGTTTTTTTTTAACCAAAAAAAAGGTCCATATATTTACTATTTTTTTTTTAAAACATTATCTTAATTTTTAGAACACAAATTATAAAGTTTAGAACATATGTAACAATATTTAGAACATCGTCCTTAATATTTTAAAACATAAATTATAAAAATATAGAGCAATTAAATAAATAAGAAATTAGAGCATGTTCTTGGATTTTTTTTTCTATTAATAATTTATTATTATGCGAATTTAATCGATATTAATAAGTGCATGCGTCAAATATTAAACAATAGAAGCTACAAGGGAAGTGATATATTAAGCTGCGCGCGACATAATATACAAGAAAAACAATTGGCTTAGTGGTAAACAGTGTGGAGTGTAAATGAGGAGGCCAAGGTTTGAACCATTTCACAAGTAGTAGCATTTTTTGTTAAATTTTATACTCAAAACGACATAGTTTTAAGTGTTCTTACCATAAGGAAGTGTCCTCACCTAGAAAAAGGGTTCTCACAAGAGCCCTCCCCTTAGACCCTAAATCCCCATTTACCTTAAGAACCATTAACCTTTTAAACTCATCTGTTAATTAAAATTTCTTATATTAATATTTGAATTCAAAATCTCAACTTTTAAACAATTTAAAATCCTAAACACTCAAGTAATTAACCTTAATTGATCTCTTATATATCATTTCATTTATATACATGCAATATCGATGGAAAAAAAAAAAAAGAGAAAATGGAATGCAAAATTGGGAATATTCTTCAAAATTAATTGCCTGTTGTTTCGGAATAATTGGTAGCAGATCTAATGGTTGTCATTCATTTACATCCACTTCCATTATTTATCCATCAAAATCTATATATCCTTTTCAGCTGTCAATCAATTATAGCCGTTGCACATTTATTATTTATGTTGCAATGCAAACTTTTGATTTTGACATACTTGGCTTAATACATTATCTACACTCTAAAATTTTCAAAATGTTTCATTAACCCTTAAATTTTAAAATTTTAGAAGTGTTCTAATACCTTTTACTTTATTTAAAATATCTCGATAGAATGCAATAAAATCATTTAACTTAAAAACTTAAGTTAATTGGTAAGATACAATAATAATTTTTAGGGTAAATAATTACAAAGTCTTTTTGTTTTACCTAATATACTACTTAGTCTCTGTGTTTTTAGAAATAATTGTATAGTCTTTCAGTTTTTATTTTTGTTAACTCCTTAATCCTTATCTTGAGTGAATGGTCAAACTATACTAAATAAATTTTAAAATGGAAAAATTACCCTTTACTTTATGTTTTTTTTTTGAAACAACCCTTTACTTTATGTTTTAATAATAAAACATCTATTTTTCCTATTTTATATTTTTTTCCTACATAATCACAATCTCTCCAATATAAACTCCAATATAAAGTAATTGATTTATTAATTTTTATATAATTATAGAATTTTAATTTAATAACGTAAAATTTACTGACTAAAAAATAAATGAAAAATATTTCAAAATTATGAAAACAGGAGTAAGACTATCATTGTAAAAAAAATTTTACAATTCTAATAAATTTTACGAATGAGGAAAGAAAATATATGATTTTTAAAAAATTATAAAAAATTTATAATAATATTTAATGTTAGTTTAAAAATATTATATTAAAAAATAAAGAAAAAAATAATTACAGTTTAAGAAAATTAATAATATATTTTTTTAAGTATATTAATTTCGGTGTATATGTAGTTCAAAAACTTCATTAAAATTAGATTAAATTTGAAACTAAAAGATAAATTTTTTTATGTATATAACTAGGGGCAATTTTGGACTTTCATTTACAAAAACATATGGAAACACTAAAGAATTGATTAAGATAAAATATAAGGACCTTATAATAATATGATGGACTTACTAGCGTGTTAAGTAAAAACATAAGCACCTTATAATTATTTACCCTAATTTTTATATATGATCTCGGAACATACTCTTATATTGGACACGTGGGTATCTATTCCACTTTGTGTAAAATTTCATTAATAAATGACCTTTTAGCATACAAGACTTTAATTTAATATATTTAATATATGTTATGTACGTGGTGTCAGCATATCAATAATTTGATGACCCGTTATATATGTTAGATTCTAGTGTTTATAATATATCTCGTATCAAATTCACAGAAATATTATATATCTCATATTAAATAGCACAACAATAATAAATATCATTCTTTTAAGCTAAAATTAAAATATATATTAGTACAAAGCATTCTTATAAATGGATATGGTGAGACCTTTATTTCTTGATATACATACATATAGTGGTACCACAGTTCCATTTTGGAGCAGTAAAAAATCAAGCAGCAGGTGGGGTGGGAAGACGGAAACGTGGTGATGGACCATAGGCAATAGGTGGAGGAAACACAGAAGGAGGTAACCTGTAAATGGGTGCAACTGGAAAATCATTCGGAGTTTTAGGCAATGGAGGTAATTTCAACTTTGGCACTTTCCCCAGCAGAGGCCGACCTTCAATTTCCATTTTCATGCTTGACAATGTCACAATTAATAAAAACACTGTCCATTTCAGGGAGCCCATTATATATATGAAGAAGAACAAGAGGAGTTTGTAACTGAAAATCAAAATAAAATTAGTTGATAAATGTAATGGGAAGAAAAAGGGGGTTTTATAGAGATTATAAATTAATGGTTGTAAATGCATAGTTAGTTCAGCCTCTGGATTTGGTGATCATTGGAATATTAATGAAGAGCTATATACAGTGGGAGAGTTACATCTAACAACCCCCTTATCAAAACAAGTACTCATTTACATAGTGTCGGCTAACAGTACTTTTGTTTTTTTAAGGGCAATTTTACTGTAAAATGTTTGGTAGAGGAATTTGGATTTTGCCCCCATTTTAGGGTTTTTATGAAAATTGTGGGTCTCTCTTAGCCAAAAAGAAAACGGGTAACTTTTCTACCGGTTTTATTTTGTTAAGAAAGGTTTCAAAAAAAATTTATTTTTTTTTTAAAATTCAAGTGAAACCAATAGCTAGTCTACCGGTTTCACTTTTGTAGTCATGACTTTTGAATGTATAGTTTGATATACATGAATAATGTGGAGATAGAGAGAGATAAGTAATAGGCACAATAATGTTTTGAATCACCTTAATGATTATGGCTCTGAGCCCTTGCATTTATAGTGAGACAATTGTAGTTTGTATAGGAATACAATACCTAAGTATAAGAGTATTGAAACTCTACCTAGCTAGTGATATAGACAAATTGAGACTCTAGCTAGATAGTAATTTATTTACAGGATAATAGGAACATTATCTCTAACACCCCCTCGAGCCGATGGCAGTCACGAACAAAGAGGCGAGAGCGGAGTATCGTGAAGTGAGCAGGAGCTAGCGGCTTGATGAGTATGTCTGCAACTTGATCATCGGTTGGAATGAATCGACGCTGAGAAATTCATTTTGTACTTGTTCTCGGACAAAACGATAATCAAGCTCAATGTGCTTCGTACGAGCATGGAATACTGGATTTGAAGTGAGATAAATTGCTCCAACATTGTCACACCATAACTGAACCGGGGTGGGTAAAGGGAAGCCCAGATCCGAGAGAAGTGATTTGAACCATAGGAGCTCTGCCGTGGCATTTGCCACTGCCTTGTATTCACTCTCGGTGGAGGATCTGGCTATTGTTTGTTGCTTGCGAGTCTGCCATGATACAATGCTAGTTCCAAAGTAGACACAAAAGGCACCCGTGGATCTTCTATCATCAGGACACCCTCCCCATCGCTATCTGTTAGTGAATGTGATCTAGTGGTTTGATAAACATGACTATCCCAAAATCGGATGTGCCTTGAATGTAGCGTAGGACCCTCTTGACTCCTTTCCAGTGTTCATCAGTTGGACAGTGCAGGAACTGGCATAATTTGTTAATTGCAAATGCAATGTCAGGACGAGTGAATGTTAAATATTGAAGTGCTCCCACAATGCTTCGGTATTCATCTCTAGAGGGTAAACTGATGCCGATCACTTTTGAAAGCGTTGGTGTGGTGGCCATGGGAGTCAATGTAGGTTTGGAGTCAGTCATCTTCACTTTGTCTAGGATGTCAGCCACATACTTGGCCTGACACAGGTGAATGCCATCTTTCTCATATCTTATCTCAATTCCCAGAAAGTATTCTGCCTTGTTAAGGTTACGAATGGGAAACTCTTGTTCAATGGCTGCAATTGTGTTAGTGATGTGTGCGTGGTGGTTACCTGTTTTGAGGATATCATCAACATAGCACAAAATGTAGGTCTTTTCAGTGTCGGTGCGTCTGATGAACAGAGAGTTGTCAGCCTGTGACATCTTGTACCCAAGTGAGAGGAGGAATGTTCGAAGTCGCGTGAACCATTCTCACGGTGCTTGCTTTAACCGATAAAGACTCTTTTTTAGAAGACAAAACATGATCCGGTCGGTCACTGTCCCGAAATCCCCGTGGTTGTTCCATATAGATTGTCTCATATAAGTTTCCATGAAGAAACGCATTAGAGACGTCCAGTTGATTGATGAACCAGCTGTTTGCTGATGCAATGGCAAAGACAGACCGAATGGTTATAGCCTTGATTACTGGACTGAATGTCTCTTTGTAGTCAATCCCAGCTTTCTGAGTGAATCCCCGTGCTACTAGACGAGCTTTGTATTGATCAATGGTTCCATCTGAGTTCTTCTTTATGCAAAAGAGCCACCTAGAGGTGATGACATGCTGATCATGTGGTCTTGGTACAAGTTGCCAGGTGCCATTATCAAGAAGAGCTTGAATCTCATCAGACATTGCCGTGCGCTATTCGGGTTGTTTATTGGCTTTGCTGAAGCACGTGGGGTCCACTATGCCATTTGGATATGTAGCTAGAAGTCCCTCAAAACGTCCCCTCGAGTGAAGAGACGATTGTCGAAGTTGCATATAATGTTGACGTGGACCAATCATGGATGCAGTGTGAGGTCAGGGACTTACAGTAGGAACAGGAGCAGGTGGTGTAGTTTCATGATGAGGAGACTGTGTTTGTGGCACGGTGTGCTCTTCATGAGGTACTGCATTTGGTATGTCAGGTGTGTTGATGTCCACAACATATGTAGTGGAATTGTTCTGAGGAACTGGTGTTGATGCAGCTGAGATGACTAGTGACCAACATTGGCGTGGAGCTAGTGGAGCAGCGTTTGTTGCTTCAGAGTCAGGGGGAGTAATTGGGGTACCAGGATGAGGCCCAGAATGGACAGGTGTGGTTGGTTGGGAATAAGGAACCAGATGTGAAAGAGATAATATAGGATTGGGATTAGAGAAATTACCTGGATACAGGCCGAGTAAAGATGGTAGTTGACATGATGTGCTTACCCCCAAGTTGCTAGATGAAGGTGATGATGGAGTGGCTGTTGAGGCAGGAAACACTTCTTCATTGTGCTACACAAATTTACAGATGTATATGCGTTCGGTGGCATACTCAAGACAGATATCCCCAGAATGATTTTCCGATGGACCAAGATAGACACATAACTTAGAACGAAAATCAAATTTGTGCTGGTTGTACGGATGAAAGAGAGGATAGATACCACTGCCAAAAATGCGCAATGCCTTATAGGCGGGCTGTTTCTTGTAAAACAGGAAATAAGGTGATTTGTTGTTCAGAATTTTGGTGGGTAGGTAGTTGATTAACCTAATGCTGTGGATCATGGTATAGTTCCAGAATTTGAGGGGCAGAGATGCATTGGCTAACAGAGTAAGGCAAGTGTCAACAACATGTCTAATTTTTCTCTCAGTTATACCATTTTGTGCATGAGTGTGGGGGCACGCAATTTTGTGTATAATGCCATGTCGTTTGAAAAAAGGTTGTACTTTTTGAAATTCTCCCCCAAGATCTGAATAAATATTCTTAACCCTTGCACTACACTGATTAGAGATCATGGCATAAAAGTCACAAAAGGTTGAAAAAACATCACTTTTGTTCTTTAAACAAAAAAACTCATCCAAATCTACTGAATTCATCAATGATAATTAAAAAATAGCGGTGACCAAGACAAGAAACAACTGGAGTTGGTCCCCAAACATCCAGATGTAAGTTTTCAAAAATAAATGTGCTAGAGCGACTTGCAACTTCGTTACAAGTAGCATGGCTATGGCATCTCGTTGAGTCCATATCATCTATATAATGTTGATAAATATACGAAAGAAATCCCCATACTGCCATTAACATAGCTATAACCTTCACTCCATCCATCTTGTCATGGAAAAATATTACAGTAAGTATAGGAACTACAGGCAACGCAACTGTGCTAATCACATTTGAGAACAATGAAGATACCTCAAATATCAAACCCAACAATGCACATGATATCCAATATTCTAGCCAGAAGGCAAAAGAACACAATGCACAAGATATCCAATATTCAGAAAGGTTTGAAAGAACAATGTGATCAAATTTACAGCTTTATATATCTATTTGAGTGTCCAGAATCATCAATCCAAAATCCAACCCTAAGATTGTGCCTATCATGAATCTGAAAAGTTGAAAAGAAATGAAAAGTTTAAGATTATTTACCTTTCGTTTGCTCCGGGATTCCTTTTTACCCTTATTACACATGGTGGAACGAGATTGTCGGAAAGAGGTTCTCCTTCTTCCTCCTCTTCCTCTCACCGTTCACCTTCTTCCTCGTCTTTCCTATCGTCGTCGTTCGCTTCTCGTTCTTTCTCCTCACCGTTTGCTTCTCCTCCTCTTCCTATCACCGCCGTTCACTTCTCGTTCTTTCTCCTCGCCGTTTACTTCTCCTCCTCTTCCTATCGCCGCCGTTCGCTTTTTGTTCTTTCTCCTCGCCATTCGCTTCTCCTCCTCTTCCTATCGCTGTCGTTCACTTATCTTTCTTCCTCCTCTTCCTATCGCCTCCTATCTGCGTTTGATATGTTTAGGGAGAAGAACAGGGAATGAGAAAGACAAGGGCAAATTTATCCAAATACAATGAAACTGCCTAGATTTGTAAAAGGTTGGAGAAATAGGCTATATATGTAAATGAGTTTTAAAATAGGGCTAGTTTTGTAATTAACCCTTTTTAGACACTTTGACAAATAAAATTTGATTAACTTATAGATGGTATACTTAGTTGTTAGCACTTTAAATCGTTTTTGTAGCTGTGCTAGTAACACATTAATGTCTTAGAAATATTTGATAATTGTAACATTCGATGCGATGGTTAAATAATAATCAACTATTATCTTCAGATTTTTGGTAACCTAGGACTAAAATTAATCTTCATTGGACCGCAAGGGTTAAATTTGGACTATTTTATACGTTAGGCCTAAATGCGCACTTCATTGAAAATGTTTGAGATTAAATTTGTCCCTTATCCCTAGTTTAAATATTAGGTTTTTATGTAATTTTATTTCCAGAGTTTGTGGGTATAAACCCTTTATGTAATGTAAGGAAACTAATCTTTTATCAGTAAATGATCACATTGTGCGTTTTCGAGCCCCTTCAAATTTTAGTTTAAAAATATTTTTGTTGGTTTAGGGTTAAACCTTCAACAATTTCTTACTCTCAACTTCCTAATCGGAAAAATAAATTTTTAATATAAAACTTTGTTAAAAAGATTTATTATAATGTGTATATATATAATATCTAAAAACTTTATTTTAAATTGTAAATATAACTGTTGTCTTGTTATGAGACTCTAGCAAGTGCACTAGATACAAGTAATAAAATGATAAGTCCAGTATCGTATCCACAGGGATTGAGGATCAAAGTTTACAAGAAATACTTTGTAGAACAGGGTGTGTGGTGTGTGTCAATTCTTTAATTTGAGAGGTGTTGTTCAAACATAAACAAGATCAAACCTTTAGTTGATTTCAAAGAGTACTTAATGATAAAAAGGGAGAACAGGTCAAGCACAACAGAACAGGTCACTTTCAGTCTCTAAACATCCTATTTATTCATGAATGAAGTAAAGTGATGCCAAGGTCTCTGTTTTAATGCTCACTTAAGTCAACTCTCGTGTGTTCTTAACATTCTAAGACGTACTACAACCTTAAGCGTCCCCAAAGTTGGTTCTTTCTTGCATTACGATCTAAACAACATTTCTATAAAGAAAACCCTTGATGCAACCTCCTGACATTTCTGTTTCGGGGTTGAATGCTTGACAAATGGTTCCGTGAAGATGAAAGCAGTGTCCTATCATGCATCTAACACTAACATACATGCATTTAGCAATGGAGTTAAGGATTTGTCAAGCACATCATAATATATCAACATTCATTCATAAATAAGTTTAAAAGAAGACTTACATAACCGGCCCTAACTGGCCAAACCCATTCAAAATGACTACTCACTCATAGTGAAGAGTGAATAGCCACCATTAATTCCACAGACCTCTATTGGAGGCGTCATCGTCCTAAGAGAGCTTCGCCCCTCTTTAAAAGTTCTAACTAAAACTGATTATCTCAAGAGTAAAAGGTGTCCCTTTTCCTTCCCTCCACTACATCTATATAAAGGAAGAAAAACGAACCATGCCACCAAATATTACAAAAAGATTGTTTTCCTACAGCTACTAATACTAGGGAATGATTAATTTAAGTTGACCCTTGAACACTCAAGGGGTGATCCATCTTATCATCATGTTGCTTTCCTGCCTCCCTGCGTTTTCTGCACCTGCTGCGCCTGCCGTGCCGTTCCTAACACTTGTCCAATCGCTATCCGTCATCGGGTACACAGCGGAAATCCCCTGGATCAAAGGATGCTCGACTCCTTATGGTTTGTTGCAAAACAGGATGTGTTATCGCCCATTTTGACTTAATCAATACAATCTGCATAAAACACTTATAAGCCCATATGTTTCGGAATATTTTGCCTGAAATGCACATAAAATGTTATTAAAATGCTGTTTAATTATAGTCATATTCATGCCCAACAAATACCCCCAAATAAAATCCTTGCTTGTCCTCAAGTAAGCAAAAAGATAACAATAACACAAGAGAATAGTTTTAGGCATGAATAATCGAAGGAGTATTTACAGAAAGAATTTATTCAAAAACAAGGGAAACAGATTTAAAGGAGAGTGATTCAAACAGAAAGAATTTAAGAAGAAGAACTTTTTTGAACAATTTGTGACTGCTAATGAGGCTTTTGCTAGAATCAAAATTTACATCCCTTTCTTATGAAATTCCTCAAAGCTTCAATTTGAACCTCAATCCTCATTTAAACCACCTGATATGCTCCAAGTGCCTCACTAAGTTCAGGAGGATTCACACACTCTCAAATGGCCTTTGTTGCCATAGGGGAAAGTATCATCACTCCTCAGCTTAGTACTATGATCGCTAGGTTATGACATTGCTTATTGGCCCTATCTCGATGGATCAAAAATTTTCCGATCATAGTTAAAAGGTCTTGACATGGGTTGTACTGTTAGGCTAAGGCTAAGGTATGGACGTGAATTGGCAATTTAAGTGTATGAATTTTGTCTACATGCAATGCAATTTACCATACTCGGCACTTAGCACAGATCATTACGCACAGCCTGTTTCACAATATAGACCAAACTATCCCTTGAATACACAAACATAATTATCCAAACATTTGACTTTAGTCTCAAGATGTAAGCATTTGTCCAAAAATTTAAGAGACTAATTCAAACACTTTCCTGTTATCGTTTAAAATTCCTATTCATTCCTCAAATGTCATCCTTTCACCGTTTGATCATTAAAAACACAGATTTTCTCAAAAAAATATTTCATTTTTTCTTTCTTTCGAGCAGATTGTTCTGAGCATGAGACAAATTCAAGGTGTTTTTGGGATTACAGTGAAGGGAATTGGTTCCTTAAATTTGTGTTTGCGAAAGAATAGGTTAAGGCTCAAGTTGGATATCCTAAAAATGTGAGTGCAAAGCTGTAGGAAATTAAGGCTAAGGTATAGCAGCGGAAATATAAAAATTTTAGCCTACTTCCTTTTAACCATAGGATCCGTTAATCGTTATTTCATATAAAGAGGGATAAGAAGGAATACCTTTCGATGAACAATCTATCGTTGTTAAAGAAGCGCCCACAATTCTTCTCCGAGATTCCAACCACAAAGTTTAATACGGTGAGGCTAAGATGAAATCAACCCTTATGAGATGCAACCAAAATAGATTGCCTCTAATAAACCAACACAAGATCAAAGAGAAAGAGGGATGAATAAGATTAATCAATCGATGGAATGCCGTATGAATTCTTGTTCACAAACTTGGGAATAGAATTCTTTTCTCTCACTAATATAGCAATTTCGAAAATCACAAGTAGGGGGAGGGATAGGCTTAGTCGAAATTCATTAGGGGAGGGGTATATATATTAGCTTGTATCTAAACCCTAGTTAGATAGGAATAGGTTACTTAATAGGAATCCAATTCGGAAAAGGATTCGTAATTATTATCTCACTATATATCTAATATATTTAGGATAATAATAAATATCCTAATTGGATAATAATAGGAGAATATTAATCTAATTAAAACTCCTAATTATATTATCTCTTAATTAATTTAATTCATAATCCTAATTAAATTAGGATTAATGGAATAAAATTAATTCCTTACTAATACATATAAATTTCGGCCCCCTCCTAGTATTTGGGCCTTACTGGGCTTAATTGGGCTTCCATCTATTAATCATATTCATCTCTCTTTTGGTTCCAAGTCTTATGTGTGATCCATTAGGTCCTTACTACTTCTGGCCGTATGCAACCTATTAAATTAATTTCTTCAAGAATTATATTTAATCCCTTGCATAACGGAATGATGTACAGAGTATGTTATTGGCAAGTCCGTAATCATTCCCCCAGAGTCCGTTAAGAAGACAGGTTGCTTCTGTCGTTAACCCTTCCGTATTAGTTACGGTATAATACGATCTTTTATCAACTACATCCTTGAACTGAATCTTATGACTATGGGTAATGTCAAGTCACATATAGCGAGACGTTCGTTTTACTTGTTATTGGCCGAGTCAACTCAAAAAGATAGGTTAAGTGAAATCCGAATTTCTACTCTTAAGCTATCACCTTGCAAGGGTTTAGAGTCGAGTCTTCCACAAGCGATCCTTGGATGTATCTCCCATTAATCGGGAGTGATAAATGCTCAATCCAATGTATAACTACCCTGAAATTACTTCCTGTGACACCCAACCTTTGCAGTTCATACCCCAGAGTCATCTCTGTTAAGGATCGTGGGACCACAGGATCAAAGTCTCACATTCAGTAATTCGGGATGACCAATTAACATTCCTTTGAGTCTGAGGATTAGTTATACCTATTAATACCAATGAGATGAATAGTTGACAAGGATGAATCTACCCATCCTGTTATCTCAAGTCGGATCCCCAATCCTAATGAACAACGTTTCACCGGATCTATGTAACTGTCCAGATATCTATATATGTGAAGCTTGTGAGATCAGCTTTCTGTCGGACAGAAGACATTGTTACATACAAGTCTCAACTTTGATATATCAATCCTAAATATATCACTTGACTTGGGGTGGTTTTAAGTTTATTAGTTTATTATAAAGTTTTGTCTCAGTTCATGCTTGTATGAACACTTTATAATCACTTTAAACAAACTTACGGATTTCCTTTTATTAGACTTTATTTAGTGCTTAAAAGGGATTGCCTTTATATAGTTATAAAACATATATCTCATTAAAACAAATGATATAAAGAACAATTCATTTACAATAAGTTTGTATCCTGCAACAATTGACTATAGGACACAAAACCCCAACAAAAGCACATGTAGGCTTTTTGTGGAGTGAACTTGGGATCTAACTGCCTTTTTCCTCCTATGATCATCCAAAATTTTACCATTTTGATTAGGCAGCCAAAGCAATACCTACCTAAAGACAATATGCACTAGCCCTCTCATGAAGAATCATCGCATTTTCATGCTAATGTAGGCTCAAGTTCTCACATTTCAGGGCTTTTGCATTGGAGCAGGAGATTCTTTAAGTGAAGATTGAGTTAAAACTTGAAAATTTTTAGAATTTCACGATTTAAAAAGGGAGCTCAAATAATAAAACAAAGCTATCACCTCAAATTTGCAATCACAAAAGCACAATCAGTTGCGAAATGGATCAGAAAGTGAAATGATTACATAAACACATTATGCGATTTGCTTAACGAGGACGTCAAGATTTTATTAGAGGGAAATTTGCTTAAACTTATCATACTACAACAACAGCATGCTTCATCTTTTTATCATGTTATGCTCAAGTAGTTTTGCAGTAGTTTAAACGCATGCAATCCACCCCCAAATAAAAATTAACATTGTCCTCAATGTTATTCTAACAACAGGATAAAAGAATCATAACATGATAACATGGGAGTGTAACAATAAAAACAAAGAAGGGTTATAAGTGTTACCGGATGCTTGGATAGCGACAAGTTTGAGGTTTTAGACAAGTGGGGAACGAGAGGAATCAACCTCTCGATCCTTAGCAGGAGCAGCACCATCCCCTTTCGAGGAGGTAGCGGCATTTGTTTCAGGGACAACAGATTTCGCTCTTACCGGACTTTTAACCGAGGTACCCGAAGGACTTTCCCGCCCATGCTCGTCTATACAGACATGCTTCAGCATGTCCACTTCTTGTTGCAGAACAACAGTTTTATGCTTAAGAGCATGGATCTGGTCTCGGTTAGCCACATTCTGCGCAAACAAAGCATCGAACTTACTAATAATATCATCATTGGTGAGCTTTGCACATTTCTTATAAAAAGCGAGGTCTTTTTCGGGCGCAATCTGCTCCGACTCAGAGGAAACAGACACAGTAGGTTCACTCTTTCTCTTGCGGCTTTCAACTCTCCTTGCTTCAACAAAGTCGGCCATCCATACCCATTTCCTATTCACCAGCTTCCTAAACAACATGCTTTGTAGGCTCCTTAGATCAATCTGGTCAGGGTGGTTCACCACAGTGAGCCAGGTGCGGTCCTCTGGTTTAAAAACCCCAAGTTCTTCTGCAATCCGAGTTACAATGCTTCCACAGCAAATGACCGAGGAATTCTTCTTTCCGAAGTTGCTGATGTACTCCCCAAACCAATAGCCTAAGTTCATTCTGGGCCCGATCGACATACTCCACAAGGCCGTCAAGTCGGCATGGGGAATAGTAGCCTGGTTTTCTTGGGCAAAGATGGTTCCAAAAACCAGTTTATGCAGGTAGCGGATGGCATAGTCATCAAAATTCGATGCTTTGGAAACACTACCGTCATACCTCTGTTGGCCCGAAATAGAATGCCAGAATGCTGTTGGGTCAAACACCTCAGGAGTCTGAGTAAATGCCTCCTTGTAGCCTTCAGATTCCAGATCATCATCATCCGTAGCACCCAGTAAACTGTTGAACGTGTTCAACGAAGGCCGCCGCATGTGAGTCATTAGCCTGAAGCTAAACTTGCCTACTTCGTCGGGGTCTGTGATTTCTGGATTGTGCTTAAACGTGGCCAGGAATTCCAACGTGAGTTCTCTGTAGGCCGGCTCAGTCATTTCAAAGAAGCAGCCGAAATGGCCTGCCTCCATGAGCCTCCGCACACGCTGATCAAGTTTGAGCCTTTTTAAGGTGTCCCAGCAAACTGTCCTCACAAGCCCGAATTCTAATTGCACAAGTTCCTCGTAGTATTTCTGCGTGGCCGCATCCTTGAACTGAGCAAGCTTTTTCACCAATTTTTCGTCCGGAACGAAAGCAACTGAGCCTATCCCCATCATTTTTCCCTTAGCTTTTTCTTTCTTCAATGAGCCCTCGATTTTCACCTGCTTACCAGAGCCACGAGTTCTCATGGTGTGCTCAAGTTTAAATAGGGTTTCCCACTAGTAAAGAGCACAGAGCATATGGTGACTATTGAAAAGAAATGTATGAAAAAGAAAACAAATCGAACAAGGGACCGTAATGAGGTAGGTCTCCTTAAGTAGGGAGAGAGATGGAACGGTTTGTTGCCAACCCGTCTTTATGAGGGCGGTCCAAAGGACGCCACCTGGACAAATTTGCAAAAGGCGCGTATCTTCGAATAGACCCCTAGGTGATGAACGGTCACGTTTCAAATTTTGAATTTACTACTCCCATATCCGTTCGATTGCATAGAGAAAAAGAGAGCAAACGAAATAAGAGCCTAGTGACATAGGATTAGACGTTTTTACTTTTTAGGCTTTTATTTCGCCGCCCATCTTCCAATGATAGCCCTGTTTGATGGGTAAATCAACTCCCTATTTGAACAAGTAAGATCGTAAAACTTGACCCTTATGAAAAGGTGTAAGTTTTACAACTGTGCTTATTCCGGAGATACTCATTACGGACCACTGCTCGACACAAAATGGATCTAAACTACTTTTGACATTACTTAACAAAATTTGAAATTGAAACTAATTTAAATGCAATGTTACTTGTGCTACAATTGGTGTTTGTAGCGAACACCCTGTTCGATCTTCTAATGGCGTAGGGGATCCTGGAAGTGAACTGTAGCGATCTTCCTCGTGTGATCATTCTCCAGATAGGGTTTCAGTCTTTGCCCATTCACCTTAAACGGTTCCTGTCCATCCCTGCCAATTTCAATGGCACCATGACCAAACACCTTATGTACTAGATAAGGTCCCGTCCATCTTGATTTCAGCTTCCCAGGAAACAACCTGAGTCTCGAATTGTACAAGAGAACTCTTTGACCTTCGTGGAACGTCTTTGTCTGGATTTTTCTATCGTGCCACACCTTTGTTTTATCCTTGTAATTTACGGCATTTTCATACGAGAACAGCCTGAACTCTTCCATGTCACAGAGTTGAAGTTTTCGCTGATCTCCAACAGCCTGTTGCTCAAAATTTAAAAATGTTAATGCCCAAAAAGCCCTGTGTTCCATTTCAACCGGCAGGTGACAAGACTTGCCGTACAGTAATCTAAAGGGAGACATGACAATTGGTGTTTTATAGGCTGTTCGATACGCCCACAGAGCATCATCGAGCTTGTTCGCCCAGTCCCTCTTAGAATTGCCAACTGTTTTCTCTAAAATTCTTTTGATTTCTCTATTCGAAATCTCCACCTATCCACTTGTTTGTGGATGGTATGGTGTGGCAATTCTATGAGAGACCCCAAGTTTTCCCATTAACTTTTCAAATTTAGCATTACAAAAATGGGTTCCCTGATCACTGATGATTGCTCGTGGGACCCCGAATCGGGCAAACATCCTTTTCAGGAATTTAACTACCACACGAGCGTCATTGGTGGGGCTAGCCATTGCTTCGACCCACTTGCTCACATAATCAACAGCCACCAAGATATATTTGTGCCCGAAGGATGTAAGGAATGGTCCCATAAAATCTATGCCCCATATATCAAAGGTTTCACAAACAACTATGTTATTTAGGGGCATGACATTTCTAGCCGAGATATTGCTTGTTCGTTGGCAGTCATTGCAAGTGCCAACGAACAGATTGGCATCTTAAAAAAGTGTTGGCCAGAAAAAACCTGATTGAAGAACCTTAGCTGCAGTTCTGCTAGCGCTATGGTGCCCTCCAGCTTCTCAGTCATGACAATGGCTTAGAACACCCTGTCCCTCATCCTAAGATATACATCTTCGAATAATTTGGTCGGCGCACAACCTGAAAAGATAGGGTTCTTCCCAAAAATAATATTTAATTTCAGCAAAAAACTTCCTCCTTTGATTAGTGGACAGGTTGTGAGGCTTAAGCGAACTTGCTAGGTAATTAGCAATATCAGCAAACCATGGCGCAGGCTGTGCGGCGTATAGACGCTCGTCTGGAAATCTTTCCAAAATCTCTGGTTGTTCCTGGCTGCTTTGGTGAGAAATTCTTGATAAATGATCAGCCGCGACATTTTCCGTTCCCTTTTTATCCTTAATTTCGAGATCAAACTCTTGAAGCAATAATAACCAGCGGATCAATCTAGGCTTAGCATCCTTTTTTTGAGAACAAGTAGCGTAGCGCAGCGTGGTCTGTGTGCACAACAACTTTGGACAACACCAAGTAGGGTTGAAATTTGTCAAAGGCATACACAACTGTAAGAAGCTCCTTCTTTGTAGTGGTGTAGTTCTGCTGGGCCTCGTTTAATGTTTTGCTTGCATAATAAATTGGCCTAAACTTCTTCTCTATCCTTTGTCCAAGAACAGCTCCCACACAAGTATCGCTCGCGTCGCACATCATCTCAAAAGGTTGTTCCCAGTCTGGTCCTGCCAGTATAGGTGAGTTGATCAGCTTGCCTTTTAATAGTTCGAAAGCATTGAGACAGCTTGCATCAAAGGAAAATTCCGCGTCCTTATGAAGTAGTGCTGACAAGGGCAACACAATCTTTGAAAAATCTTTGATGAACCGGTGGTAGAATCCTGCATGCCACAGAAAGCTTCTCACATCTTTGACACTGGTTGGAACAACCAGTTTCTCTATTACTTCCACCTTAGCCTTGTCTACTTCCATCCCCTTGTTTGAGATCTTGTGCCCGAGAACGATTCCTCCCGTAACCATGAAGTGGCATTTTTCCCAATTCAAGACCAGGTGAGTCTCCTTGCATCGCACAACTACAGCTTCAAGGTTGTTCAGACAATTTCCAAAAGAGTCTCCATAAACGGAGAGTCGTCCATGAAGATTGCTACGGTCCGCTCCACCATGTCATGAAAAATAGACATCATACATCTTTGGAAAGTGGCTGGAGCATTGCACAGTCCGAACGGCATTCGTCTGTAGGCATAGGTCCCATATGGACATGTGAACGTTGTCTTCTCTTGATCCTCACTGTGAATTGTGATCTGGTTGTATCCTGAATAACCGTCAAGAAAATAATAGAAGGCATATCCCGCTAACCGCTCCAACATCTGATCAATGAAGGGCAAGGGAAAATGATCATTCCTTGTGGCTTCGTTGAGCTTCCGGTAGTCCACACAAACTCGCCATCCGGTGATAGTTCTCGTGGGGACCAATTCGTCTTTCTCGTTGAGTACTACTGTCGTTCCTCCCTTCTTTGGTACAACATGAACAGGGCTTGTCCATACACTATCGGAAATGGGATAAATAATCCCTGCATCCAGCAACTTGATCACTTCTTTTTGCACAAGCTCCTTCATGTGGGGGTTTAATCTGCGCTGTGGTTGGATAGAGGGCTTGTGATCCTTTTCCATCAAGATTCTGTGGACACAGACTGTTGGGCTGATACCTTTGATGTCATCTATCTTCCATCCGATTGCATCCTTATTTCTTCGCAGCACTTTCATGAGTTGAGTTTTCTGATCAGGAGTTAGCTTTGAGGATATAATCACTAGGCTCCCACTATGTGGTTCCAAGAAGGCATATTCGAGGTGTGAGGGCAACGGTTTCAATTCTGGCTTAGATAATGGCACAGTTGGTATCTCCGGTGGTTCTTGATGAGTCGGGACAGTAGGATCTAAAGGTGGAGTAGGTACGTTGGACTCAATGGAACAACCTGTTCCTTCATATAAGTTCACCTCTTCTCCCAATAGAGTTTCCAGAGTGTCCTGTTCCTGCAAAGTAGAGAGACTTTGGAATTCATCTAAGAAACAACATGTGTGTTAGACGAGGTGCCGCGGCCTAATCTCCCGGGCGGACCGGCGGGTGGACACCTCATGGCGACGTAAGCGGTGATTGGCGCCGAAAGCAACCAATCGTGGAATCAAACTGCTCGGCAGGACCGAAGCTCGGAGATATGGAAAAGTCGCCACCCACGAATGGGAAAATGAACACCGATCCCTTGCGGGAGACCGGTGTGGGTTCGGAAAACTTAGGTACGAGCCGAGAAGGCTAGCTCCTTTCCAGAGAAAGGCTACTAGGCACCCCGACATCGCCCGGTTATGAACCACCGGCCTCTTACTCAGCATGTTAGGCGATAACGGACTAATCGTATACTTCTTTAAGTTTAAAATTCATTTGAAACCTTTTCTTTCTCTTTTTAGAAACCGTTTTGAGCATATATTATTGAAAAGAATCACCCATTTACACCAGTTTAATATTCATACAAAGAGAGGGGGGAAGAAAGAAGTGATTTAGTTACAACGTGATTTACATGTCGTGTTGCGTGTTAATTCTATGCTAACTTATTTCCCCAAAACGAATTTATTTTCATGGTTCGTACCTTAATCGCCGTTGGAACGATTTAGGTGCGTTTTAAAACCCCGTTTGATGAAGTTCACCCGAATTGCCGTTGGAACGACTCGAGTGTTTGAAAGCGTTTGAGATAAAAACCTTTGATAAGAAAACGTGGTTAAACATACAAGTCAATTTTATTTTGTACAAATCATTTAAGAAAACGATTCAAAACTTCATTATTTACAATGAAAACGATTTTAATTACAAGGTTCGCTTAATCCGTCGTTGGTACGGACTAAGGTTTTAAAGCGTGATGTTTTGGGAAACGATTTTGAAATGTCAAGAAAACACTATTTATTTACATTAGGAACTTCTAAAAACTCATTAGTTTAAATAATTAAATTGAAAACTCTTTTTGTGATTTATTTTCCTCTTTTTCCTTAGTGGATTCTCTACTTGTTATAATTACAATAATAAACATATTTAAACCAAAATTCACTCCCAAATAAAGCCCATTTGAAACATGGACCCCTAAATGGCCCAAAAGAATAAAGAAAATAATATAAGCATATATATATACATTTTAATCCAAAAAGGAAATATGAAATAAAAGTTAATGAAAAGAGACTATATAATACATATATGAAAATACTAAATATAATACATTTATATTTTAAACATGTGAAAATAGTAAATAAAACTCCTAGATAAGAAAATAACATTTGTCACTAAAATAGTTTTATTTAATAATAACTAATATAGCCCAAATATCCCAAAACTATATATATACATAAGTAATGTAATTTTAAATGTCAAAAATAATATATATTTATCCACTAATATTTACTAATTATCTCCAAAATGCTCAAGTAAATAACATTTAAAATAAAATCCAATATAACTCAAATGAATAAAAAAGGAAATATATATATACATATACTTATAATAGATCAAATTAATGAAAAATAATATATAGACGTTCTAAATAACTATAGGTACCAAATATCTAAAAAATAGTTTAAAAGTATATATTACATAACTATATATATGTATACCAAGGATCAAAAACTTAAAAGTTGTAAAGAGGGACTAAAACAGCATTTTTTACATTCCAGCAGATTTACCGACGGAAAATCCATCGGTAAACAGCAATTACTGACAGAAACAGAAAATTACAGAACTACTCCAACTGTTTCCAGATTTATTCAAAAGCTTTAAATTAAGTCTAATTCAATCGTTTTGGATTTCCGAACAAAAATGGATCATAGTCAATAACGGAAATTCCTAAAACGACGTTTTTATTTTAAAACATTATTTGGAAATTTCTTTAAATTAAAACTTATAATTACAACGTTTTTAATACCCGAACTACCTTTTTATCGGATCACGGTTCGTATTGGGATATCAAAACGAGGTTTTTTATTTTAAAACAAAACCAAATTTTATTCAACACGAGACGAAAATTAAATAAATACGCAAAATTGAATAAAACGTGTTAAAATAAATGAATAACTAAATAAATAAAAACTATAACATAAAAATAAATAAAGGAAAGAAATAAATTAAATAAAATAAAGCGAGTCTAGTCCTCGGATAATACCTCAAGTTCGGTATCTGACAGTTGAAGCCGATTGATTCCACGAGTCGTGATTTTCGGTTTTTTTGTGTTTTTTAGTAAAAATTTAACTTTGGGAAAATTTGGATTTTTTCGGGAAAAAAAATATTTTCACCAAAAAATTGACTTTCTCTCTCTAAAAATGTTTAGAGTGAGAAAGCTCCAAAAGAATCCCCCTCCTCCTCTCTTTTTTTCAAATGCATGGGGATCCGTGCATTTTATAGGCAAACGGATCCCCGGCGGAATGGGCGACGCCCGAAAAGAATCGGTCGTCGCCCAAGGGGGTTGGGCGGGCGCCCAAGGCATGTTGGGCGGCCGCCCAACATTTGTTGGGCGATCGCCCAACAATTGTTGGGCGATCGCCCAATATCGTTGGGCGAGCGCCCAACCGTCGTAGGGCGTTCGCCCGACGTCGGTGGGTGCTCGCCCAACGGCCGTCGGGGCGCGTCTCGCGCCGTCGGGCGCGCACGCCCTGCGGCCGTCGAGCGTGCGTTCCGTGCCGTCGGGCGCCCACACGTCGCGGCCGTCGAAGGCGCGTTCCGCGCTGCCGGGCGCACACGCCCCGTGGCCGACGAGAGCGCGCTCCACGCCACCGGGCCCGTGCATCGCTCGGACGTCGAGCGCGCGCCACTTGTGGTTGGATGCGTGGATCCGACGAACGTCGAGCGCGCGCCCCGCGCCGTCGAGCGGGCGTCCGACTGTCGTCGACCGCGCGTCGGATGCCGCTAAGCGCTCGCACCATGCCGCTAAGCATTCGCGAGCCACCCCATTGGCAACAGCGACCCGCCATAACTCTTTCTTCCTTATTATGTACTTATCATTCTTTATATATTTTTTGTGTTTCAAAACTTCCGGAATCAATCGCTTCAACCGTCTTGTTTTCAGGTTTTCGTCACAGGTCCTCCGACTCGGTGTCTACAATGTGTCATCATTATTGTTAGCTCGTCTTATTGCTTCATTCATTTTGAAAATGACTTCCTCCCCATTAATTCTTAAGAACAGTCGTCCTTCTCCTACGTCTATCAATGCTTTACCCGTGGCTAAAAATGGTCTACCTAGGATAATAGGAACATGCAAGTCTTCATCAATGTCCATTATAATGAAATCAACAGGCAATATGAATTTTCCGACTTTGACCAGCACATCTTCCACAACTCCCCTAGGATAGCATACTGAACGATCGGCCAATTGAATAGACATTTTGGTTGGTTGTGGTTCTCCTAATCCTAGTTTAGCATACACAGAATATGGCATAAGGTTTATGCTAGCTCCTAGGTCACAGAGTGCATTTTCAATAATTAAACTTCTAATTGAACAGGGAATAGAAAAACTCCCTGGATCTTTTAGCTTTTTCGGAAGCTGCTGCTTGTTCTGGAGTATTGACGAACAATCTCTGTTGAGTTGGATCATGGAAATGTTTTCCAGCTTCTTTTTATTTGACATGATATCTTTGAGGAACTTTGCGTATGTCGGCATCTGTGCCAGCGCTTCTACGAAAGGGATGTTGATTTGTAACTTCCTTAAGGTGTCTAACACCTTAGAATTTTGTTCTTCTAGCTTTGTGTTAATCAACCGTGTTGGATATGGCACAGGTGGAACATACGGCGGAGGTGGCTTATACATTCTTTCGCTCTCCCCCTGATCCTACTTACTGGTAATGGTTGTCTTCCTGGTTTCTTCTTCACTGGGAACAGCATGTTCCTGCTCCCCTTCAGCTTCTTTGGATGTTCCTGCGCATTCAGAATTTTCATCAGCAGAAATAATGGGTTGGGTTTGCTTACCAGATCTCAGAGTTATCGCCATGACATCGCCCTTTGGGTTCGGCTCTGTATTGCTTGGCATTACTCCCTTCCCTTTTGACGTAGATGCAGCTAACTGATGGACTTGTGTTTCCAGATTTTTAATCGAAGCTTGTGTCTGTTTCATAAACTGCATCATCATCGTCTTCATATCTGGCTCCACGTCCTCCTTGGGTGGAACAGGTTATTTGTAATGCTGCTGAGGTTGTCTCTGGCAATGTCCTCCTTGCTGTTGTTGATATCTTGGTTATTCCTGATACCTCGGTTGTTCCTCCTGGTTCGGCTGGCCTGTCCATCCAAAATTCGGATGGTTTCTTGTGGCAGGGTTATATGTGTTAGAGTACGGGTTAGGCGGGTTCCTTTGGTTGTACCCTGCATAGTCGCATTCTGCCTATGCACCCTTCCCTTGCTTGACTCCTGGGCAATTTATGTTGAAATGCAGCCCTCCACAAAAATCAGAAATGTGATTGAATGGTGGTTCGTTGTGAATTGAAGACACATTTATCTTGCCGAGCTGTCTAGCAAGCTGTTCTACCTGGCTTGTCAATTTTGACACAACATCTTCATTTCCCGCTCTTTTTCCTTCACTTCTAGCGGAGTGCCAGTTGTAACTTGTGCTTACTACCCTCTCAATAAGGTCGTACAAGGCCTGAGGTTCCAGATCTTCGGGATTTCCATTGGCAATAGATTCGATCTGGATCTTATAGATGTTGGTTACCCCATTGTAAAAGTTCTGCATCTGCATCCACATAGGAATGCCATGATTGGGTACTCTCCTTAGTAGTTCCTTGTACCTTTCCCATGCTTCAGCTAGTGATTCATCTTCTTCTTGCACGAAATGGGAAACCTCGTTTTTGAGCTTAATGGCTTGCCGTGGTGGAAAATATTTCATTAAGAACGCACTAGCCATTTCTTTCTAAGTGGTGACCATTCCTGGTTGCAAGCAGTTCAACCAAGTCTTCGCTTTGTCCCTTAGGGAAAAAGGAAACAGCTTCAGTCTGATTACGTCATCAGAAACGCCCCTGTTTGATCTGAACATGTTGCACAGCGTGATGAATTCAAGAATATGCCCATTTGGATCTTCCGATTGGTATCCATTGAACTGTACTGCGGCTTGTAACATTTGTATCATCGACGCTTTCACTTCGAACATGTTGTTCCCTTCGTTTGCCAACACGATACATGATGAATGTCCTTCTGTGGTTGGCCTTGAATAATCTCCAATTCGCATGACAGGAGGGTTGTTATTCTCCCCTTCTTCTTCTTGGTTTGGTTGAACTAGTTGTTCGGGTGGTACCCTTCCAGCCATTCTTCTCTCTCTTTGTAGTTCTCTTTGTCTTGTACGTCGAGTTCCCGCTCTGTTTCGTCTACACGTTCTCTCTAATTCGAGATCGATAGGAAAAACAGGAGGTCCAGCGCTGCGCATAAACTGATAAAGATTCCTTCTGGCTGCACTATTTAGCAAACAGATTAAAAACACCTTGTTTCACAGAAAAGTTCGTATAAACTTGTTGCTTTCAATCCCCGGCAACGACGCCAAAAACTTGTTGTCCTGTTATTAGACTCTAGCAAGTGCACTAGATATAAGTAATAAAATGATAAGTCCAGTATCGTATCCACATGGATTGAGGATCAAAGTTTACAAGAAATACTTTATAGAACAGGGTGTGTGGTGTGTGTCAATTCTTTAATTTGAGAGGTGTTGTTCAAACATAAACAAGATCAAACCTTTAATTGATTTCAAATAGTACTTAATGATAAAAAGGCAGAACAGGTCAAGCACAGCAGAACAGGTCACTTTCGGTCTCTAAACATCCTATTTATTCATGAATGAAGTAAAGTGATGCCAAGGTCTCTGTTTTAATGCTCACTTAAGTCAGCTCTCGTGTGTTCTTAAGATTCTAAGACGTACTGCAACCTTAAGCGTCCCCAAAGTTGGTTCTTTCTTGCATTACGATCTAAACAGCATTTCTATAAAGAAAACCCTTGATGCAACCTCCTGACATTTCTGTTTCGGGGTTGAATGCTTGACAAATGGTTCCGTGAAGATGAAAGCAGTGTCCTATCATGCATCTAACACTAACATACATGCATTTAGCAATGGAGTTAAGGATTTGTCAAGCACATCATAATATATCAACATTCATTCATAAATAAGATTAAAAGAAGACTTACATAACCGGCCCTAACTGGCCAAACCCATTCAAAACGACTACTCACTCATAGTGAAGAGTGAATAGCCACCATTAATTCCACAGACCTCCATTGGAAAAACGACCCATGCCACCAAATATTACAAAAAGATTGTTTTCCTACAGCTACTAATACTAGGGAATGATTAATTTAAGTTGACCCTTGATAACATTGTGATATTATCCCAAGGATCAAAAGGGATATTTGCTTAAAGAACGCCACGTGTTAGTCGTCTGATACCGAAATTCCGTGGCGTATCGAAGTAAAGAGATCCGACAGGCGGATCACCTAGAACTCGCCAAGAGAGACCCGCTAGCGAACCTGTGAGGCGGATCTCCATAAGCTCTCAACCCGCCATGAGAACGGCTGAGCCGACCTTGTAATAAAGACCATTAATGAGCTATCAATTAGCTAACCGCCAACTTAAGGGTAACCAGTAACCGCCATTAATGGAGACTTTCTAATTACTGAGAGTTACAACTTCATGACTATATATAGCCTATGTCTCAGGCTATCAAGGTACACATTCATCTTTACCCTTTATCAATTCAGTTTGCACTCTTGTTCATCCTTACTGACTTTGGCATAGGAGCCTCCCCCCGTCAAACCCAACGACGCCCCCACAGGAACAGAAGCTAATCTGAATTTCTCCACAATTCATCAATTGGTGCGGTGAAGGTGGAAGCCTTAACCAAATAAAGGGTTTTTTCGTTCACTTTAAAAGGATATGGCAACTGGAGAACCAAACCCCACATCGGGGGAAGAAACACCATTAGTAACACCATCGAGCCAACCTGTAACTAGTGCTGGTCGCGCTGATTCAAGTGCTCCCACAACACAAGACGAAAGTAGCGTCTCACCAGATGCATTCATCAACATGTGTGCTGAGGCAATAGGTAGGGAGTTTTGTCCTGAGGTAGGTAATCGCCTACGATCATTTATGATCATTCCTCCACTCTAGAGTATGACGCCCACGATATCTTCATGGCCCCAGGCGACTATAGGATCAAACGCCCTCAATTCTTCATTTCTCCAAGCTCATAATACAAAATCCATGATAACTTCCACGACAGCGCTTGGGGATCTACCGCTCAATCGGGAACTATTCCCTGCTGGCGCAGGAGGAAGTCAAAGGAACGGTCAAACTCTTCCTGGCGGGTCTGTAAGTTAGGGGATAAACCTAGGCAGGTCAAATGTCCCAAGGTAGCCACGGTCGACTCTCTCCTTGGGTGGATCAGAAGGGCGAAGGCATAAAAAGCGTAGAAAAGAGAAAAGTAGGCGGTCTGAGTCACCTTCGCCTCGGAGACCGAGATCTTCCCGCAAGGGTAGATCACCCCCATCTACTGGACGTAGACAGAGCAAAAGGCCTGTAGAGATACCGCGTTCGGATAGGCCACCACCACTGCCACACCAGGGGGATGATAGACACCTTCCCTCAGAAGTCCATGGAGGGGGTAACGGTACAGCTCCTCCGAGCGGACAGGGAGGAGGAGGTGGAGGTGGAGGTGGCGGCAGACGTGGAAGCGGAGGCGGACGATCACCCTCGGATCCGTCTTCTAGATCCAGCTCTTCATCTTCTCCAAGTAGATCTCCACGGAGGGGACGCCCAAGGGCGGGTCCGGAGAATTTTGACGACAGAGTTCGGGCTGCGGTGCTCCGCATGAATGAGGAGAATGCGAGGCATAACCCATTCGCCAATAGGGATTCGCCCTTCACGGCTTGGATTGAGGCAGAGGAAACGGATAGGCATTTTAAAATACCTAATCTCCCTATATACACGGGTGCTGACAACCCAGAGGCCCACGCCAGGAAATATCGAATACTGCTTCGCCTTAACCGTGCAACGGAACCAGTGCTATGCAAAATGTTTGTCACCACATTAGGAGGTCCCGCTTATGACTGGTTCCAATCCCTACCTCCTGGCTCGATAGACAGTTGGGATCAACTAAGCAGAGAGTTTTGTGCTAAATTCGCCGGCTGTATCCCTCCAGTGGTCAAGTCACGGAAGCTTTTTAAGTTAAAACAGAAGGCTAACGAATCTCTTCGAGAGTATGTAAACACTTTCAACAAATTGTGTATACAAATTGTTGATGTGGATATCTCTATGGCAGTGGAATCTCTGGTAAAGAACACAACTTGTAAGAGTTTACAGGAGGATCTAATTCAAAAGAAGCCCAGCAGCATGGCAGAATTAATGGAACGCTGCAAGGACTTTATGGAGGTGGATGACATTCGCCGCGAATCACTATCTCCGCCTAGAAAGGACAAAGGCGAATCTCGCCACCGAGATAGAGAAAAGGAGAAGCACCAAGACTCCTCCTCTAGAGGCCGGCGAAGGGGTTCAAAGAACAAATCGACGTTCGTCACGTCCTTCACGCCTCTCAATGCCTCTAAGAGCGAAGTGCTCATGTGGATAGAGAACAGCCAGCACAAACGGAGCATTTCATACCCCGAACCAAAAGGGGGGGAGTACACCAACACTGGTAAAAATCCTAAAAATTATTGTAAATATCATAGGAAAAATGGCCATGACACAGACGCATGCTGGGAGTTAGCCCGGGAAATAGAGCGTCTCATTGAGAGAGGCAAATTGGATCGGTTCATCCAAAATGATGGCAAGAAGGGAGATGGTGATAGATCCAGAGATGACCCGAAGAAGAAAGGAAAAGGGACCATCAATGTCATAGCAGGCGGACCTGGGTACCAACCAGTACTGAAAAAGGCAAAGACCATCGCTCTTGACAGGGCATCACTGAATCGCCCCTTTGCAGATGTAGGTCCGGAGATCTCTCCTCATGCAGATGCCTTGGTCATTACTATGATGGTGGAAGGCTGGGAGATGAAAAGAGTGATGATAGATACTGGGAGTTCGTGCAATGTCATCACAAGGGGAGCATTCGCCAAACTAATGGTAGACCCGATCCAGGTGGAAACCACCATAGTAGACATCCTGGGAGTGACGGGACACACCATTCGCACGAAAGGCCAAGTAACATTAGATTGTGAGTTAGCAGATGACGAACAAGTCTGGAAAGGTGATCTAGAATTCTCTATCCTGGATGGTCAGTTAGCCTATAATATGATCCTTGGGCGACCTTTTATCTCCGAAGCGGCGGCCCTTATCTCCATACGCCACTTAACTCTTTACATCCCCATGACCAAGGGAGGTGTAATGATCAAAGGAAGTCAAAAGATGGCTCAAGAGACGTACTCAGCGTCACTAACGATTCGCCCACAGTCTAAAGATGAGGACGAGGAAGAACTGGTCACAATGGCTTTAGGCGAAACGGAGATGTACCTCATGGCGGATGAAAAACAGGTACGAATGGCTAAAGGTCTCAAAGGAGAAATTAAAGAAGCAATCACCAAGGTTCTCCACGAGGCAGAAGACGTCTTTGCATGGAAGGATGAGATTCTTCCCGGGATTAGTCCAGATGTGATAACTCACAAACTCAACATTGACAAAGATGCAGTTCCGGTTGCCCAAAAGCGGAGAAACCACGGCCTAGAGAGGCAGAAGGTGATAGAAGAGGAAATCACCAAGCTCCTGCGGGCGGATGCCATTGAAGATGTGCTTTACACACAATGGCTGGCGAATGTCATTCTAGTGAAGAAAGCAGGCGGATCATACCGCATGTGTATTGACTTTACAGATCTCAACAAAGCTTGCCCAAAAGACAACTATCCTTTGCCGTGTATCGATATCCTCGTAGATGGAACCGCATGACATGCTATGTACTCCTTCACTGACGTAAAGTCCAGTTATCACCAAATCCCAATGGATCCTTCAGATAGAATCAAAACCTCGTTCGTGACTCACCAAGCCACTTATTGCTTCAAAGTCATGCCCTCTGGGCTTAAGAACGCAGGAGCAACCTATCAATGGATGATGAACAAGATATTCACGGAAAGCAAAGGTGATAACTACTCCGTCTATGGAGATGATATGATCATCAAAAGCACCACTGTGGAAAAACATGCAGATGATGTAAGGGAGGTACTGGGCGTACTCCGACGTCACAATATTAAGCTGAACCCGAAAAAATGTACCTTTGGTGCAATGTATGGAAAGTTCTTGGGATTCATGATTAGCGAGAAGGGAATGAGCCCAAATCCTGACAAGATTAAGGCCGTTCTGGAGATGCAAGCACCACGGAACATCAGGGAAGTGCAATGCCTTAATGGGCGGATCGTAGCCTTGGGCAGGTTTATCTCTTGTTCAGCCCGTAGATGTCAGCCCTTTTATGAGGTGATCAAGAAACAAAAGGCAATCGAGTGGAATGAGGATTGCAAAAAAGCTTTCGAGGGAATCAAGCGATTTCTCACAGAACCGCCCATGATGAGCCGACCTCTGAAAGGTGAGAACCTCTACATGTATGTCTCTGTTACAGACAAAGCTGTTTGCACGGTCATGATAAGCGAAGAGGACGGCCAGCAGTATCCAATTTATTACGTGAGCAAAGTATTAAAGGATGCTGAAACCAGATACTCCAAGCTTGATAAAATGGCGTTGGCTGTTGTCACCACGGCAATCCACCTTAGGCCATACTTTCAGGCTCATACTGTCATAGTTCGAACAAACATACCCATGAGGAAGGTATTGCAAAAGCCGGACACTTCAGGAAGATTGATGGAATGGGCAATCCGCCTTGGAGAGTTTGATGTACGATATGAGAGTAGATCAGCCTTGAAGTGTCAAGTCTTGGCAGACTTTGTGAATGAATTCACAGAAGAAGGGATGAATCTCCCTAAATCTCAGGTTGAGGAATGGACGATGTACACAGACGGAGCTTCCTCAGCAGAAGGAGCTGGTATAGGCATCGTAATCACAGGCCCCCAATATATAAAACTAAGGTACGCAGCAAAATTGGATTTCATAGCAACCAACAATGCAGCGGAGTACGAGGCCTTAATATTGGGACTACGCCTGCTGAAAGAAATCACTCCCGAGCGGATCGTGATCTATAGTGACTCCAAGTTGATGGTCAACCAGGTGATCAAAAACTACGAAGTGAAAGATGAGGTTTTGGCCAAATACGTTGCTGAAGTTAAAAAATTGCTGGATCACCTTGAAGCCAAAGAAACTAAATGGGAGTTGATCCATGTACCTCGCGGATCAAACACTGAAGCAGATCATCTAGCTAAAATGGCTTCCAGCAAGGAGAATTGGGTAGATCCGCAATGTCCATTCGAAGTTAAGGCAGCTCCGGCATTCGCCTCGGAAGAAGTATCCCTACTCACGACAGTAGAGGGTGGTTGGAGGTCCGCCATCCGCCTATATCTCCTAGATGGAGCACTACCTACGGACAAAGAAGAGGCTCGACGGATAGTCAGGAAGGCGGCTTATTTCTCCATGGTAAATGACCACCTCTATAGAAAATCTTTTAGCCATCCTTGGTTAAAATGCATTTTGCCAGAAGAGGGACAACAAGTCCTCAAGGAGCTGCACGAAGGAATATGTGGAGCCCATGAGGCATCCGCCTCCATCTTAAAAAAGTCCAGGCTAGCAGGATTTTATTGGCCCACAGCAGAACTTGATGCACAGAAACTGGTGGAATCTTGCCATAGTTGTCAGATTCATGCGAATGAATCTCATACTGCCAAACATCTCCAAAGGCCCATCCTTGAAGGTCGACCCTTTGCCCTCTGGGGAATTGACATCATTGGGCCATTTCCTCCCACTCGTAGGTAAAGGAGGTATGTGGTAGTAGCCATAGATCACTTCACCAAGTGGGTAGAGGCTGAAGCTGTCTCCTCCATCACTGCTGAAAGAATGGTAGAGTTCGTCAAAGATAATATCATAGGAAGATATGGCGTTCCTCACACAATCATCACTGATAACGGAACGCAATTCAACTGTGGCGAGTTCAAAGCTTTTTGTGAAAAATTGGGCATTTTAAACAGATTCGCCTCCGTATATTACCCACAATCCAACGGTATGACTAAAGTCACGAATAGGACAATCGTAAAAGGAATAAAGAAACGGCTGGGGGAGCATGATAAGAAATGGGCGGATCAGTTAACAAGCGTCTTATGGGCGTATCATACTACTCCTCGCACGGCCACAGGCGAAACCCCATTCGCCCTTTCTCATGGCGTAGAAGCTGTAATCCCAGTCGAGATATTGGTTCCGAATGACAGAGTTGCATTCTATTGCGAGGAGGACAACGGTCAGAGATTAAGAGAAAGTCTTGATCAAGTGGAAGATAAGAGAGACAAGGCATATGTGCATATGGCGGCTTATAAGCAGCGGATCGCAGCTTATCATGACAAAAACGCCAGACTTGTAGAATTGAATGTAGGAGATCTCGTGCTCCGCAAGGCCGACAAAATCCAATCAAAAGAAGGGAAGGGCAAGTTAGGGCTCACCTGGACAGGTCCATATCGCATAGTGGACAAGATTGGGTTCGCCACATTTAAAATCTAGGACATGGACGGAAATACATTGCCACGCACTTGGAATCTCCAAAATCTCCGCAAGTACTTCGCCAGAAAATAGAATGTAAACAAGGTCTTGAGTACTCTTTTTCCTTTAATAAGCTTTTTTCCCATGTGGTTTTTCTTGTTAAAGGTTTTAATGAGGCTCACATATAAGACCCGCTTGCTGTAATAAAGCATATCTTATATCAATAAAAAGCAATTGTTCTATTGTCCATATTCTTTTTAAGTATTTTCTTGCAGCAATATAAATATTCCAGTCTCAAAAAGAGGGGGGGTATCAAACGCTCTCCACATTAAAATGTACTACTATCTCGTAGCTACTTTTTCTTCTCAAAGATAGGAGAACAATCTCATGGGCGGATCCATCTGTAGATGATCCCCATTCGAGATAGAGTTAAAACGTTCATTGGACGCAAGGTCTTTACACTCTCTTACTCCCTTCCCAAAGAAGGGTTCACAAGTCCTACAGGCGGATTACTTCACCTCAAAGATAGGTAGCAAGTTGATCCCTAAAGGCAGATTTACTTCCTCTAAAGGAATAAAACAGCTTCAAACCTTCACAAAGGTTCGCACAATGGAGTATGGCTGGCCACCTACTCCAAACTAAATCCTAAAAGCCTATATATATTTCCTTACGCAAACGTAAAGGTAAAATAAATAGCAAACATAAGGATTAAAAAATTGTATTCAAGTTTTACAAAAAATAACCATCAAGTAACAACAGGAGCATTCTCCTTAACATTCTTCTCGCTAGAAGCACCTGCTTGAGAAGCTTCCTTCTCGGCAGCCCCAGATACGCCCACCAAGGAGACCTCCCTTTCCATGGAAGGTGTTCCCCCAGGAAGAGGGGTGCTATCGGTTATTGGCTCCTCACCTGACTTCGGAGGCACTTCCTCGAGGTCCACTAGCTTGATGGTGGTGGAAGGTTTGCTTTCCTCGACGGGTCCCTTCATCCATTTCCGAACATAGTCACGGAGGTGGTCCTTGATGTCTGGGATTTTGTTAAATTTGAGAACATCTTCTGGGTGTGGAACGACGAACTGCGGATCTGTAAAATCGATCTCAGGATGCGCCAGCGCGACATACGCCATGATCAGTTCACCGTAGAAGAAAGCTTGCTCTCCTGCCATGTACTCTGCTTCTCCTAGAGCATTCTCATGCTCCTTGGCATCCGTCGCCATCTTCTCCTTTAGATCTTTAATCACATTCGCCTTGGCATCAGCTACTTCTTTCTCCAACCTTTCTATGGTAGCCTTGTCCGCCACTCCTTGAAGGAGCTCAGCTTCCATAGCGCGTATGCGAGTGTACATCTGTCAAAGACAAACAGTTTTGTCAAAATGAAAGAACAAAGGTACAACTTTTTCTAAAAACAAAGAAATCCATTCTAGCAAGAGGACCTATTGTAAGAAGCTCTGTTTTTCCCCTTTGAGCATGGATTGATCCTGGAATCTGGTTCTGATTCCTCTGTACCTCGCCCAGCTGACCCAGAGCCTCGTCTAGGTCATTGATAATCGATTCATTCTCCAAAGATCCCTGGACACCATACTTGGCGGACCAGTATCTGCCTAGGTAAGGCTTCGCTGTCTGCACGACAATGTAAGGATCGAAACTTAGAGTCCAAACATAGCTAACAGATAAAAAGATAAAGGCAACCTACTTGTTCCATCTCCACCATGGGCATGGCGGATCTCATTGCATCCGCCGTGAGCTTTGAACCACTGGAGGTTGCAGGCTTTCTCCTTTTCAGAGGCGGATCGACCGCCGTATCAGCCAGACGTTTCCTAGCATCCTTTTGGGGATTCGCCGCCTGAGTTTTCTTGCGGGCTTCATCCTCCAACAACTTCCTACGCTTCTCTGCAAAAGCGTGATTGGCCTTAGATAAACCCCTACCAAAGCAAATAATAAAGTAATCAAGGTTCAAGAAGAAAACAAAGTTACCTTGGACAAATTGTGTAATCTTCGAGTAAATGAACTTGTCCCCATCCTGGCGAATCAGGGGAATATCGCTCATCATGAAGGCTAAAGCATCCGCATATGTCTAGGCATCCGCCTTGACACTCTTCATGAGCTCCTCCACTACCTCATCATTATCCGTCAATATACGCATATCGCTCGCCATATGCAAAGGTTTGGGATTCCAGAATGTTGGAAAACCCAGTGATTCGCCCTCGTTTAGCTTTGCGTAGAAGAACTTTTCATCCCAACAATGGACGTTGGACATTTTGCCACTAAACGACGAATACACTCCAAATTTTGCAAAAGTAAGGAAAGACTCAGACTTTCGCTTTGACGGTTTATGAAAAGCTCTGAAGATACGGGGAGTGAACACTACGCCTAAGTTCGAGGCCAGATAGCAATCTAAAGCGATATCTAACCAGCCATTGGGATGTAATTGGTTGGCAGTGATATCGAAGTAGGAAAGGATGTCCGCCATCTTCTTTGGAAGAGGAAGTCGGAACCCTCTCTCTACGTGACTACAGTATACGGTTAGGAAACCACTTGGCGGACAGGAGGGTCGTTGATGAGCCGCCGCTAACTGAGTCTCGTAATTATTGATCCATGGGAAGCGACTCGCCAGATCCACTAGATCCGCGGCATTCATACGAGACAGAGTGGACTCCACTCGAGGATTCTTTTTCCTAGGTCGGGAAGAAGAATAGGCCATCCTCCCAGAAAAACACCTAAAGTCTACGGCCGGAGCAGTGCCGGTGACCGGACTGAAAGATTTTGACTACTACCTAAACGAGTTCGACCGTGATTACATGCCGAGTCAAGCAACTCAGCTAAATCGGAGTTAACCGTACCTTCGGAGGAAATGGAATTTTCCGACGAAGAAGAGGTCCAGCTAAATACAACCTCGGAAGGAGAGGTCAAGTTAAAAAGTTTAGAGGTTGACCCGGAGGATGAAGAAGAGCTTCTAAACATTAAAAAAAACACAATATACAGAACGAAAAGATGCACTTACATGAAGAGTGGAAGATTAAAAGATTCTGGAAAACTCCGAAGAAGCTCTGCCCAGAAGACGCGAAAGAAAATGAAGAAGAAGAACGAATGAGAGAGAAAGAGAAAAGGGAAAAAGAAAAAGGCGTTTTCTCTCTCCATGGGCGATGCGCCTGCTACACGTGTCACTCCACAATTGGCATCAAACAGAGTGCTCATTAATGTGAGTAATCATGACGGCGCGCAAAGAAGCTCAAAAGCCCTAAAAGACTTTAAGGGAACTTTGGGGGGGTTTCTGATAACATTGTGATATTATCCCAAGGATCAAAAGGGATATTTGCTTAAAGAACGCCACGTGTTGGTCGCCTGATACCGGAATTCCATGGCGTATCGAAGTAAAGAGATCCGACGGGCGGATCACCTAGAACTCGCCAAGAGAGACCCGCTAGCGAACCTGTGAGGCGGATCTCCATAAGCTCTCAACCCGCCATGAGAACGGCTGAGCCGACCTTGTAATAAAGACCATTAATGAGCTATCAATTAGCTAACCGCCAACTTAAGGGTAACCAGTAACCGCCATTAATGGGGAATTAATGGAGACTTTCTAATTACTGAGAGTTACAACTTCATGACTATATATAGCCTATGTCTCAGGCTATCAAGGTACACATTCATCTTTACCCTTTGTCAATTCAGTTTGCACTCTTGTTCATCCTTACTGACTCTGGCATCGGGAGTCGAACCCAACGACGCCCCCACAGGAACAGAAGCTGATCTGAATTTCTCCACAAGTCATCAACCATTGAACACTCAAGGGGTGATCCATCTTATCATCATGTTGCTTTCCTGCCTCCCTGCGTTTTCTGCACCTGTCGCGCCTGCCGCGCCGCTCCTGACACTTGTCCAGTCGCTATCCGTCATCGGGTACACAGGGGAAATCCGCTGGATCAAAGGATGCTCGACTCCTTATGGGTTGTTGCAAAACAGGTTGTGTTATCGCCCATTTTGACTTAATAAATACAATCTGCATAAAACACTTATAAGCCCATATGTTTCGGAATATTTTGCCTGAAATGCACATAAAATGTTACTAAAATGTTGTTTAATTATAGTCATATTCATGCCCAACAATAACATCTTCCAACAAAAATTTGCTCAAATTGTTCACTTAATATATGATTTTCCTTAACTCTATATTGCCTTGTATAATAACCATAAAACAATTAAAAAAAGAGAAGAAAAAAAAAACATACAAGAAATTCATTGGATAATTTCAATGCCAATTGAATGTGATCCGCCATTTAACATAAATTGAGTAACAAGTTTTTTTTTAAACCAGGCATGAATTTCGTACAATTTTGTATCAACAAACTAAAGATAGATGACACTTAGAACCATAAATACTCCCAAAAACAAACTTTATTTCCACCAAACAAAAAAAACAAAATCATAGTATAAGTGATGGCTTCTGTAAACTACTTCAACGTGTTTTTTCTTCTGTTCTCACTTTCAACCATAAATGTAAGCACAGCAGGTCGTTATCTCATGCAAATTCCAAACATACCAAGACCGTCTGATGCACTACCTGACTTACCAAGACCGTCTGATGCACTACCAAAATTACCAACACCATCAGATCCACTTCCAAACCTCCCAAAACCGTCCGATTTACTTCCAGGATCAAACTCGAAATCACCATCTGATGGGCCTGGACTTCTTCCAAATTTACCAACACCATCAGATCCACTTCCAAACCTCCCAAAACCGTCCGATTTACTTCCAGGATCAAACTCAGACGATTCAAAACCCTCATCCGATGGGCCTAATCTATTCAATCCTTTGAACCTTCCAAATCCTTTAAATCCTTTGAACATTCCTAATCCTTTTACAGAGCCTGAGAAATTTAACAAATTCATGCAGCAACTCACACGATTCCCAAAAACAACAATCATGCCTGGTATGAATTAGTGCATTTCTTTGGGGATTAATTTTTTTTGGTGAATAATTGGACAAAGTAATCACTAGCTGGGTTTGTTACAGCCACAATTACATTCCAATGTTGATTATTTGTTTATACATTTGCTCACTGAATGAAATGAAAGTTCTAAATGATTTTGGATTTACTGAATTCGTGTTCTAAATGATTTTGGCATCCACATCCTTGTTGTGAAAAGTTAATTGTTGCTAAATCTGCACCAATGGCCAACACCGTAGAGTTTATCTTTCACAAAAGCATATAATGTTGTTTTGTATTGTAACTTTTAGCAATAAGAAATATTGTTGCTAATCGTATATTAATGGTAACAACTACTTTTGTTGGCAAAGGGTTTAATGCCAAAAATATTCATGGGTGTATGGAAATATTTGTTGCTTTTCTTATAATAATGTTACAACTTGTTTTTCAACAAACTCATATATATATATATGAATGAGTTGAGACAGTTAGATAAAGCTATTAATTAAAGATCACACCACAAGAAAAAAAAGATTTAATTACTGGAAAAACCATCATTAGAAGTCTAGTTCCACTCATTAAAGGTTTCTAATGAGCGGGATTTTTCTCTTGAAGAAGTCCTCTTTATAAAAATATTAATGAGCGGAATAATTCAATTTATTATTAACTTACAATGAGTGGATATTTAATCTTACTAGAATCTATGTATAATGATTAAAAATACACATATTATAAGTATTTATAATAATAAAATAATACGCTCATTAGAATATTTATAATGACTAAAAAGGTTCTTAATAAAAATATTTATAATTACTAAAATATATTTATAATGATTTGGATTGAAGAGACGTGCTTTAAATTACATATAATCAACTTTCAAACAAATTAAAATAACATCAAACTTTTAATTAAGAACACATAGATAATGAATTCAAAGTGAAATCCTCTAATTAATAATAAGACATAACAAAGATTGGAGGTATAATCTTTACACTATAACAAGTATAAGGAATAATGTTTATGGGTGAGCAAAATAATGGGTAACCAATTACCAAACCGATAAATCTTAGTTTGGTTCGGTTATTTTAACATTTTGGTTCGGTTCAATTTTAATTTTGACTTAGTTTGGTAATTGGTTATCGGTTCGGTTTAACCGAGAACTGAACCGAATTTAATATATAAATATAAAAAGGCAAATGATATATACAACCCTTAGAGCTGTATATAAGCATTAATTATTCTTATATTTTCAACAAAAAAAAAATCTTAACTATAAAATAAGTATTTATTTTGTATTGAAAATGTAACAAAATATTATGACTCTACATATTTCAATATTAAAATATGTAAGTATTAACAAGTTTTATGTATTGAACAGCTAAATAAATACTAAAAATAGAAATTTTGGATTTTTATTTACAGCCCTAAGGGCTGTAAATATCGGAACCCATATAAAAATATAATTTTATCTTTACATACATAAATAACTTATAAAATATAAAGCCCAACTCCTAAAAAATACTAATTTTATCTTTACATATATAAATTTTAACTTAGTGGTCTTTAGTTTCTCAATTATAAATTTTGTACATGTGCTTTTTTTTTTTTTGAAAACCAATGAAACAAAATATATAAAAAATGAAAGATTATATAAGTTTTTCGTTATTCGGTCGGTAATCGAATCAAACCAAATTTTTTTAATTTGGTAATATTCGATTACCGATCTCATTCGGTTCGGTTATGAAAATAAGACATGTTTCGGTTTGGTTATAGTAACCAAACTGATGCTGACCCCTAAATTAAAGATAGGTCACACTTGAACCATAAATACTCCCAAAAACATATTTCATATAATAAATTGAAATAACTTATCTCCTAAAAATTATTTTATTATATATATATATATATATATATATGTTGCTGATATTTTTGAAATATTCCAATTTCAACCTTGATACGCTGGTGGAGTTAAAAAATAGTAAAAATAATACAGATGTGTCAGAGAAGCTAGGGAACCAACTTGTCTGTGGGTCGTAAGAAACTTCTCGGCTCCAATAATGAATCAAACTCAAAAGGATAAAGTGGTAAATAAATAAATAAAATAAAATAATGCGCCTAATGATCTTGAGTTCTAACGAAACAATTGGACGAGAGCTATAAGGACTGAAAATAAAAACAGCTCTCTTACGTTTCCGATGTCGCTTGGCAGGTCGAGAAAAACAACTTTTTCATTATATGGGTACCGAAAATAAAAGCAATGAAGACACAAAGATATGAATATTTTAATTTTTTTTTTCTATTTTTATTGATTTTCTAGATCTTTTTTTTTATGTTTTTGTATTATACTTGTGGAAAATAAAGCATAAAAATTACAACAAGCAATATCACTTGAAGCTAGCAATTCAAAGCAACAAGCGTACGCTATAAAACTTAAATTAAAAATACTTGTAAAAATAGGTGCGAGATTAAACAAAATAAACAAACTTGATGATGTCATCAGAGCAGTCGTGGGCGAAGCTCGGATCCTCGTAGAACTCGGATCGAAAACCGTTGTGTCGTTTCAGATAATTCTGGATGAATTTGGAGGGGCTTAAAATGCTTAAGGACTATACCAACATTTTTCCATTTTAATGAATATAAGCAGCAATTTCTGAAAAAACAGTGATTTTGTGGGACTTTCGAGCTCGATTAGGAACGATGTAAAGATCTGATTCGAGCGAAACGAAAGCTAAGATTTAAAGTTTGTATGTAATAGAAGGGTTTGGGAGTGGAATCTCGGGAAAAGGTTGAGGAACGAGTTCAAAATAATTTTTTGAAAATAGCTTTAAATAGAATAATTGTTTGATGGTTGTAAAGCAAAAGCTTGATTAATTGAAAGACGATTTGAAGGTGGTAGAAGTCCGGTTTTCACGAAATAAAAACTGAGATTTCGAGACTTGGTGTCGCTAAAGGAATTAAAATTAATTCAAGATGAATTGATGGAGCGAGGAGATAGGATTGTTTGATGAACTTTCAATAATGAAAAATTTAAAATATGGTTTTCGGGTCTTCAGAATTGATTTGAAATCAATCCAAATTCTCTAAATATGATTTGAAATCTATAAAAATGTTGATGAGCTTTCAACATCTGCTTACGATAAAAAAAACTAATCCAATTATTTTCAAATTATATCTCTTAATTTTTTTTTTTGTTCTTTGTTCTTAGCTTTAGCCAAATATAAAATTAAAACTGCAGTTAAATTCTATCAGCAGCTTCAATTTAAAAACCATTAAACGATATACAAATCTTTAAATTCATAGCAAATACAATAAACAATATATCTTTTCTTTGATGAGTTTATTACAAAAGTTTTTGTCAAAAGGGAATACTTTTCTAATGTTGGCGATGGCGGCAGCCATACCCTAGTGCGATCTTCCATCTCCGCGGTCTTCGCCGATGATTCCACCGATGGACTCCTCGTTTGTGATAGCCCATCTTTTCTCCAGGGATTCTTTCACCATAAATCAACTCATTCCTCCATCTCCCCCCCCACCCCATAGCCTCCGGAAAAAAAACCCATCTTGTATCTCCCGATTGTTCAGTCGCGAGACTTTCTCAAAATCGCTGGGCGAGTGTTAGATGAGGTGCCGCGGCCTAATCTCCCGGACGGACCGGGGGGTGGACAACCTCATGGCGATGTAAGCGGTGATTGGCGCCGAAAGCAACCAATCGTGGAATCAAGCTGCTCGGCAGGACCGGAGCTCGGAGATATGGAAGAGTCGCCACCCACGAATGGGAAAATGAACACTGATCCCTTGTGGGAGACCGGTGTGGGGTCGGGAAACTTAGGTACGAGCCGAGAAGGCTAGCTCCTTTCCGGAGGAAGGCTACTAGGCACCCCGACATCGCCCGGTTATGAACCACCGGCCTCCTACTCAGCATGTTAGGCGATAACGGACTAATCGTATACTTCTTTAAGTTTAAAATTCATTTGAAACCCTTTTCTTTCTCTTTTTGGAAACCGTTTTGAGCATATGATATTGACAAGCCATATCAGTAAAGAATCACCCATTTATGTTTATACATACACAAAGAGGGGGGAGAAAGAAGTGATTTATTTACAACCGTATTTAAAGGTTATGTTGTGTGTCTATTCTACACTAACTTACTTCCCCAAAACGGATTTATTTACATGGTTCGCACCTTAATCGTCGTTGGAATGATTTAGGTGCGTTTTAAAACCCCGTTTGATGAAGTTTACCCGAATCGCCGTTGGAACGACTCGAGTATTTGAAAACGTTTGAGATGAAAACCTTTTAATGAGAAAACATGGTTAAACATACAAGTCAATTTTACTTTGTACAAATTCTTTAAGAAAGTGATTCGAAAATTCTATTATTCACAACGAAAGCGGTTTTAATTTTAATGATCCTTTAATCCGCCTTTGGAACGGATTAAGGTTTTAAAACGTGGTGTTTTGAAGATGATTTGAAATATTAACAAGAATGATTCTATTTATTTACATTAGAAATCTAAAAAAAAAACTCATTAGTTTAAACAATTCAATTGAAAACTCTCTTTTTTGTGATTTATTTTCCCCACTTATTTAATGGACTCTCTAATTGTTATACTTACAACAATAAACTTATTTAAACTAATATTCACACTCAAATAAAGCCTTCTTGGAACATGGACCCATGAATGGGCCAAAAGAATAAAGAAAATAGTTTAGACACATATATATATATATACATTTAAATAAAAAAGGAGAAGATAAGAAAATAAAAGTTAATAAAAGGAAACTATATATTACATATATGAAAATGCTAAATAAAATACATTTATATTTTAAAGATATGAAAATAGTAAATAAATCTCCTAAATAAGAAAATAACCTTTATCCAAAATAACTTCATATAATAATCAACAAAATAACCCAAATGTTCCCAAAACTATACATATATATACATAATTAATATAGTTTAAATACCAAAAATGACATATACTAATATCCATCCATTGTTTCTCAAAATATCAAATAACTAATATTTAAACATAGCCTAAGTTAATAAAAAGGAAATACTTATATATATATTTATACTTATATTGTAAAATAAAATAAAAATAATATACCAATATTCTAAAATAAATATATATACTAAAATTCTTTAATAATTTGAAAAACATGTATTACATAATTATATATTTATATATATATACTAGGGATTAAAAGTCTAAAAGTTAAGAAAAAGGGACGGAAATGGCATTTTTTACATTTTGGCAGATTTACCGACGGGAAATCCGTAGGTAAACAGCCTTTAGTGACAGAATTGGCAAATTACAGCAGCACTCCAATATTTTCCAGATTTGTTCAAAAGCTTTAAATTAAATCTAATTCAATCGTTTTGGACCTCCGAACTATCAAAGATGGATCATAGTCGAAAACGGAAGTTCCTAAAACGATGTTTTTATTTTAAAACGTTATTTGGAAACATCTTTCAAATTAAAAACTTATAATTACAACATTTTCGATACCCGAACTACCTTTTTATCGGATCACGGTTCGTATTGGGATATCAAAACGAGGTTTTTATTTTAAAACAAAACCGAATTTTATTTAACACGAAACGAAAATTAAATAAATACGCTAACTAAATAAAACGTGACAAAATAAATAAATGACTAAAGGAATAAAAACTATAGCATAAAAAATAAATAGAAGGAGAGAAATAAATTAAATAAAATAAAGAGTCTAGTCCTCGGATAATACCTTTAAATTCGGTATCTGACAGTCGAAGCCGATTGATTCCACGAACCGCGAGCTCCCGTTTTTTAATGAAAATTTAGTAAAAATTGAACTTAGGAAATTTAGAGATTTTCAATTTTTAGGGAAAAAAATGTTTTTTTCCCAAAAAATCCACTTCCTCTCTCTAGAAAAATATCTAGTGTGAGAAAGCTCTCTCAAAAATCCCCCCTCCCTTTTTGCCTTGGGATTCGTGCCCTTATATAGAGAAACGGGTCCCGGAACTTTGGGCGACGCCCAAATAAAATTGGGCGTCGCCCAAAGTTGTTGGGCGGCCGCCCAAGGCATGTTGGGCGACCGCCCAACACTAAGTTGGGCTACCGCCCAACATTGTTGGGCGATCGCCCAACGGCGTTGGGCGAGCGCCCAACGCAACGTTGGGGCGCCCGCGCCCAACCATCGTTGGGCGTTCGCCCAACGTTCGTTGGGCGTTCGCCCGACGTGGTTGGGCGCTCGCCCGACGACCTTCGGGGCGCGCCTCGCGCCGTCGGGCACGCGCACCCCGCGGTCGCCGAGCGCGCGTTTCGTGCCGTCGGACGCTCACACATCGCGATCGCCGAACGCGCGCTTCGCACCATCGGGTGCGCACGCTCAATGGCCCACGAGAGCGCGCACCGTGCCACTAGACCTGGGCATTATTCGGACGTCAGGGGCGTGCCACTCGCGATGCGTCCGACGGACGCCGAGCGCACGTCCCATGCCGCCGAGCGGGCGTTCGACCATTGTCGTCCGCGTGCAGGATGCCGCTAAGCACCCGTGCCCTGCCGTTAATTTTCTTTGCTTATTATTCTTTATATTTTTTCAAAAACTTCAGGAACCAATCGCTTCAACTGTCTTGTTTTCAGGTTTTCATCACAGGTCCTCCGACTCGGTGTCTACAGTTGCCCCTACTTTTCTATTTTGACAGTGATGTGTGTGTTTCGAAAACGTTTTTTGCTAACGCAACACATGCAATGTAAAACATATAAAAGTAAAAGACACGTAAAGAGTAGGAGGGAGCATACCTGACCTTTGCGCTGCGCGCTCCGGCATTGTCCTTTGATTCCTTCAGGCTCTGCTTTGGGTTGCACCGTGCTGCCTCTGAATCGGCTGCTAGCGAATATCCCACTTTTTGATTCCGGCCTACGTTGGCTGGCTGCGATGAGAATGGCTCTAACGCGTTTTGGTCTACGGCTGTGGGGATGATGGCTTAATAGCTACCCTAGTCTATGACTGCAGGGATGATGGCTAAATAGCTACCCTGGTTTACGACTGCGGGGATAATGGCTAAATAGCTACCCTAGTTCAAGATTGCGGGGATAATGGCTAAACAGCTACCCTAGTTTACGACTGCGGGGATAATGGCTAAACAGCTACCCTATTTCAAGATTGCGGGGATAATGGCTAAACAGCCACCCTATTTTAAGATTACGGGGATAATGGCTAAACAGCTACCCTATTTCAAGATTGCGGGGATAATGGCTAAACAGCTACCCTATTTTAAGATTGCGGGGATAACGGCTAAAAAGCCACCCTATTTTAAGATTGCGGGGATAATGGCTAAATAGCTACCCTATTTCAAGATTGCGGGGATAATGGCTAAACAGCTACCCTATTTCAAGATTGCGGGGATAATGGCTAAACAGCTACCCTATTTTAAGATTGCGGGGATAATGGCTAAAAAGCTACCCTATTTCAAGATTGCGGGGATGATGGCTAAACAGCTACCCTATTTCAAGATTGCGGGGATGATGGCTAAACAGCTACCCTATTTTAAGATTGCGGGGATAATGGCTAAATAGCTATCCTATTTCAAGATTGCGGGGATAATGGCTAAAAAGCTACCCTATTTCAAGATTACGGGGATAATGGATAAATAGCTACCCTAGTTTGTGATTGCGGGGATAATGGCTAAATAGCTACCCTGATTTTACGATTGCGGGGATAATGGCTAAATAGCTACCCTGTTTTACGACTGCGGGGATAATGGCTAAATAGCTACCCTAGTTTGTGATTATGAGTCAGATGGCTCAAAAGCAACTCCGATCTGCGACCGTGAGTCAGATGGCTCAAAAGCAACTCTGATCTACGACCGTGAGTCAAATGGCTCAAAAGCAACTCCGGTCTGCGACCGCGAGTCAGATGGCTCAAAAGCAACTCCGATCTACGACCGTGAGTCAAATGGCTCAAAAGCAACTCCGGTCTGCGACCGTGAGTCAGATGGCTCAAAAGCAACTCCGGTCTGAGACCGTGAGTCAGATGGCTCAAAAGCAACCCTGGTCCACGACCGCGGGTAAAATGGCTCAAAAGCAACCCTGGTCTCTAAATCGACCACAGGCGTAATGGCTCAATAGCAACTCCGGTCTGCGATCGTGAGTCAGATGGCTCAAAAGTAACTCCGGTCTGCGACCGTGAGTCAAATGGCTCAAAAGCAACTCCGGTCTGCGACCGTGAGTCCGATGGCTCAAAAGCAACTCCGGTCTGAGACCGTGAGTCAGATGGCTCAAAAGCAACCCTGGTCCACGACCGCGGGTAAAATGGCTCAAAAACAACCATGGTCTCTAAATCGACCGCAGGTAAGATAGCTCTTTCTAGCGACCCTAGTCCCTAAATCGACCGCAGGCGTGTAGTGATGCATATGGATGGGTGAATGTAGCCTAGTCTATGGATGCATGTAAACACTTATGTGTGTGTGTGCAGGTGACCGTGCGTGTGTCTGACTGTGCGTATGCGTGACCTATGTGTTTTGCTTCATGTAGATGCGTGGATGTATGTGTGTATGCAAACTATGTATGCGCGTAAGCGTGACCTATGTGGTTAGCTTTATGTGGGCGTACGTGCGTGTGGAGACTACGTATGTATGGATGAGGTGGTCGGGCGAATACCCTTTTCATAGACTAAAGGATTTCGGTAGCTTTAGATCGAGAAATGATGTTTCAGGGCGAGGATGAGGGCGAGTACAGGTTTGAAGCCAATGGTTATAAGGATGGGGATTTGGTTTTGATGAGCTTGCGTCAAGGGGCTCTCGCCTTTAACCAGAGATTGACGTATTCATTTTTTCCCTAATTTTTGCTTGAGCCGCCCTTTTCGGGTTTTCAACTCAACGGGATCTCTCCGATATTCTCTATCTCTCCTTTTGCATGAATCGCCCCTAGGGGTTTTCGATTTATCTTTTCTATATCTCACTGATTTTCTCTATCTCTCCTTTTGCTTGGATCGCCTCTTTTGAGGTTTTCAATCCAACCCTTTTGTTCAATTTTTTTATTGTGAATGATACCGGATAGCACAGGGGATTCATATCCACAGGCCGCTTCTATGCTGAGCATTTGATGATGAGTTCATGCCTGATGCCTTCGTTAATGGAGAAGCTTCCGGAGCGAGATGGATGGTGATCTGATTGTATGGTCGTGCCCGCGATTGGAGTTACCGTCTTGGTGTGAGTTAGAAGTTGATGCGAGCGCATGCCCCTGCCAACTCGAGGTGAAATTTCACGTGCGCTCAAGCTAGGGATATTGCCGTTCGAGAGTAGTTGCTTCGGTCGAAGTTTGTCTCGTGAGAGGACAACAGAGGAGCCGAGGAACAAAACTTCATGGAGCATGAGAGAGAAGAATAGTCTTTTTTTTATAGATTTTGGATCGGTTCATGGGTGTCGAGGCGACTTTAGTTGAGATGGGGTGTCTATTGATGCGGGTGTTTTTATTGCAAATGCAACCGTCTAGCTTAAATAAAGCACTTGGCAAACATACATTGAATTGTTTACTGCTCAGTTTATTAACCACTGTCACCGAAGTATGCCCTTTCGGGTTTTCCCACTTCAATTATTTTAACTCTCTCCTTTTATCCCGGAATTTTCAAACAAGCGCCCCGTGGGGTTTTCACTTATTGGGGTGTCCCTTATTGTTACATAGGCCGCCCTTTGCGGATTTTCAACCTATCGGGATTTTCTTTCTTTCTTTCTTTCTTTTTTTTTCAAATTTTCATGAGAAGGATTCCTCGGTTCCCTTGAGATTGATTAAAGATCTGAACTTTGTCGCCGCCTTCGACTTCACTTGACTCCGTCTTTGATCTTCCTTCGTTACAGTGAGCTTCTGTTTGATTACACATTTGTTGGGCAATGTCAACCGCTCTTGCCACCTTGACGCCTCTTGGCTGATCGCGTCAGCTTTTGATTTATTTTCTTTTACTTCCGATTGACTGGACTTTGCCCCTGGGCCTTTTTAGCATCATTTTTTCTTTCCTTGTTTAACTTTGAGTCATCATAGGTCTAAACCCTTTCGTTGATCTTGGAACGAAATATTTTATCGATGATAGGTTAGTTGCCCCTGCCTCGTTCTGAATGGCGCACTCCTGTATTTGTGTATCCCTTTGGGGGGAGAAATCTTTGTCGGTGCCTCAGTGTAAGTATGGCTCTGAGGGCTTGTCGTTTGCTCCATATTTTCTTTTCTTTTTCTCTCTTTTGGACTTTGTTGATTGTCGCTCGATCTTCTTCTTGGCAAAAGCCGGTGAGAACCCTTCGTTTGATGGGTCTACGCCCGACTTATCATCATAGAGTCAGGGAATCGCTTCTCCTGACTTTTTTTTTTTTACCCTCTTAATTTTCTCTCTTCAGCGGTTAAGTACTGAGCAATAAGTATATTCTAGATCTTGCGTCTGTGCCATGATAGAAGCGGGGATATCTCAATTGAGTAGATATCAAATGTAAGTACGTATGCTTAGGATAAATTTGCGGAAACGAAATTTCATTGAATTCAAAAGGAGGTTAATAACATCTTGTGGAATAGAAGATAAAATAAAAGACAAGGATAAAGACTACAAGTGCAATCCTCTCTCTCATACTACTTCAGGAAGCTTCAAGTTCTCCTGCTTCATAAGTGTCCTCAATCTCAGGAACTTCTTCTTTAGATTATCCTGATCCGTTGTAGACTTCGCCATTCAAGGAACAAGTCGAAGGCTTCATCTGTTGAGAAGGATCTGGATCACTTATCTTTCCAGCTTCGATGAGATCTTGGATTTCATGTTTCAACCTCATGCAAGTGCTTGTTTCGTGACCATATTTCTGGTGGAAGTGGCAGTATCCCCTGCGTTTGACTAATTCAGTGGTTTGATCTCTCGTGGCTGGTAGAGGATGAAGTATGTCATGCATTCGTAGACCCTCCAACACTTCAAACAAGGGTTGGGCGAAAGTGGAGAATTCCCTTCCCTCTCTCCTATACTGAGTGGGCGACGGAGGGCGAACAACCCTGGTAATCTCATGTCCCCGATGGTGTGGATCTTGTTGTGTTCATGAAATATGGTGTGAGACTACCCTTGGTGGAGTGAATGTTTGTGGATTAACTTGTGACGCGAGCTGGAACATAGGTTTCTCCACAGCTTCTTTCGGGATCTCCACAACCAGTGACTCGCTCAGGACCTCCCTGACCAACCTTTTCAGCTCTATCTTGAATTCATCTGAAGCAAGGATATCGGGAAGAACTCGCTCGATTTCTGCTCTGAGATTGAAATCTCCTATCATCTCTTGGGAATTTTCAACCCCCTCATGCTTAGTATTCTCCGGATCATTAAGAGCACGTTTGAACTCATCAGAAAAGATGTATTTGGCTAAAGCCCCTTGCACACGGCTCTCAAGATTGTGGTTTGAATTGTTGGACTGGGCCATGAGTTGGGTTTCTAACAAGGAAAGAGAAAGGATCGGTGAGTGGAGCTTTTTAGGCATTATGAATTTTGATGATGCAATGCACGTGCGATGCGAATGCTAAAGCTATCTATTTGTGCCTCCTATAGATGGATGTATGATTTATACATGATTCGTGGTCTGCGCTTTATTTCTCACAACATAAACATGATTTGACTAGAGCTAAACCCTTTTTTTCTCTTTTTTTTTACCAGAGCCGTCGGCAGTACTTTGATCGGTTGTGCTAACTTACCTATTTGGAAGTGCGAATGCCTGAAACCATTTCAACTGTTATGCACACATTAGTATGAACCCTACGAGTTTACCTCATAATGCTTCATAAGCTGTATAATGTTAAATGACGCTTGACACGACTAAGACTTGTGAGATTGAGACGACCCTCCTGATGAGTAAAATTCCCTAGGACGCTAGGTAGATGAGAGTGTACCCCGATGATATCCGTGACGTGTAGATACATTCGAGGGGTAGCGACATGAGTGGGGGGAATGACATACTTGGTACATCGACATGACTCACGATCCAAAATCAACAACATAACTGACTATGCATGAGGTGTATGTGAGGGATTGCCATCCTTGGTAGTAATGACGTACTTCGAAGATACGCGGTGTTACATGGACTGATGTGACGCTCACGGTACGTCCGAGACTCAAACAGACCGTGACGGAGACATGCGGGGCACCTGCCCATCGTTTACTTGGTATCGATACTGATAGCAGGGAACCGTCTTTCTGGGAAACACAAGTTTCCTGAAACAGGCCGACATAGAGGGTGTGTCCTAAACTAGAAGCAAGCGGGACGAGACCACCACATATGGGGTGTGGGTCAATGGTTAGTTTAAACCCAAGACACGAATACGTAGACGTACCAACGGAACCTTGGCGTGTTATGCAGAAAGTGGTGACGCACGGGACATGCCCTAAACAGGTTAAGGCATAGGGGAGGCTCAAGTGACATACGTGATGTGCGCCAATTGTCAGCTTCTCCTGGAAAGCAACTATTACGATGATGGGTATTATTTGACGGGATAATGCACACGGAATACCTGATACTCGAGGTTCGAATAGGATGCATATGTCAACATACGAGGTATGTGCCAATTATTAACTCCTACTTGGCTCACTAGTGCCTGGGCAGAGTGGTTTGAAACATGGTGCATTTAGGAAATACGGTGACATACGTTGTATGCCTTAGAGGTAGCCAAACGGCCGGATGGGAGTCCCACTTAATGTGCCCCCACGATTGACTTATACGCAACTGACAAACGATGTGATGGCTTGATTTTGGGATTTCGACCATCGTGGGGGAAATCCAACATGCTAGGTACGAGACACGAATAGGGTACGCATACGACACACGTATTATCTGACCAACTCTGGGTATAGATGAAGCACAGAGATGACTCGAGGGGTACCTTCTAACAACATTGGAAGTGTCAGATACACACGATACCGACACGCATGGTGCAGTCTAAGGATTAACTTAAGCTAGAGACCCCAAATACCTCGATGAATTTGCGGACATCGGTGCGTCTGGTAGAATGAGAAGTGTCCTAATTCGATCGAGGTATCAACGAGACGGAAACGATGACTTACCCGGTACGTGTCGAAGGTCAATTTGTTTCATAGCGCAAACCTGATGATGACATGTTTTATGAGAATCCCTAAAGATCTTATGTGGATATTTACGACGTATAGGGTTCATCACCGATATTTGAGATGACTAGGACCTATTACTATGAACAACTCGAGGAGCAACGGGGACGCAAACCAAGACCTTCGAGGTAAGTGCCAAATGTTGGACTTAGCTGCGGTATAAACAACTTGATACTACTGATATGAGTGAGACCCAAATAAGGACACATAGGGCATATGTCTCAGACTCGTAAATAAGGCAATTCGGAGTTTGGGGCGCATAGACAATAATACCAATGGTGTAAGGGGAGCGTGTCGAGGATTTGACAATATAAACAAGCCGCTGTTTGAGGCGTACTCAAGATATGAGTGACAATTTACAGGGCGTACATCAAGAGTTTGATAGGAACCTCACGACATGAACGACTCAGTGTGTCAAGGTATGAGCGGGATGCTCGAGACATCCCATAGGGTACGTGCCTACGGGTATAACTTGGACTCGATGACATGAATCACTCTATATGACAGGTACGGGCCAAAAGTTCAACTTGAACTTTTCGATACAAATGACTCGACATTGGAGGTGTAAGCAAGATGCACGTGATGACATATATGAACTTGCCCCAGATTCAACTGGAACTCAATGACATGAGTGACTCGACATTTGACATGCGAACAGGACGTACCGAACCGCGTATATAGGTGTGTGCCACAAGCTTAACCCTGACTGGATGGTATAAACGACTCAGTCTTTGATATGTGAGTAAGGTGCGAGGGATGACATACGGAACACGCGTCAATGGTCGGTCCAGAATTGGATAGCCTAATGACATATTCGTGGGCTACAAATATTGTCAATGATAAGGCGACATGTGGGGCACATTTTGACAAGGCCCAACGTATGACTAAGGCACAAGCAGTGACATACGGGATATGCACCGAAAGCTGATACGTGTTCGAAGGACTAGTGTCACATGTTTGGGATACTGACGTGTTACGATATATGATGATACACCTGGTATGCCTCACATAGATTTGGCTGTTTTGAAGATGCGACGGGGTGTCTCAAGAAGATCAAGGATGCGCGGGTTACCCTAGTACAATGACATGTCGACATACAAGGTACGACCGAGGGTACCAATGGGGTGTGATGATGACCTACTAGCCAAGAGGTTAGTACAATGATGCATAGATTCATTAGATGTGACGAGGCGACATATAAGGCGCCAGTTAAAGCGCGGATGTGACGCCATGACTTCGTGTCCGGACAGTGGGATGATGTAAATACGAGGGGACACTATGACGACCCACATGGCGCACCTAAAGGTACAAATGGGAAGCGTGGACAACACACCAGTCAAGGGTTCGTTTCGAAGTTCAGGGTATAGCCCATAATTCTGAAATACGGAGGTGCTACGTATGGACTACCTCCCCAGATGCGAATGACGACAGGTAAACGAGATTCGTGTGAAACAGTTCACTCGACCCTAAGGTTTCGATCTTACAACCACGTAACTTTGGAGTATAGGTGCATGGCGCACCGACACACGTGGCATGTCTTAGCGTGCGAAGGTCATGATGGCAACCTACGAGGTGAGGGGCATGGATAATACAACAACGTAATTTGGAATCACCTGGGTATTGTGTATAGCGTGGCGACATCCGTGGGTATGTCTTGAGATACGAAAGGGAGGTGACGACGACCCGTGAGATTATGGTTCTATTTGAGATCAAGGTGCCAGTCATAATCTTGAGATGTGTTGGCTAAGGCGTAGCGACATACAGGGTATGTCCTGAGGCGTAAGTAGGACGTGTATGAGGCATGTGATGAATGGTTAATTCGAGTCTCGAGGGAACCGACGTCGTGATATTATTTTTTTTTTGTTGAACAACCAACATACATGGCGACACACCTAGTATGTCTTGAGTTGACCGTGCGAACAGTATACAGGACCGGCCCCACGATGCGAATGTCAGGATAAGCGGGGTATGACCACCAAACAAGTCCTAACCATGATAGAGGGATGCAGGATACATTACGATATATAGGATATGTCTCCGGATGACGTAAACACTACGGTGAAGGCGCATGTGACATGTCACGATGCACTAGGTACACTCTCTAATGGTACAAACAAGACGATAAAGATGTGCACGGCGTATCCCACACAAAGTATAACACGATGAAGACGTAGGGAATACCTCAAGGTCTAAAGGTGCTCCACTTGACGGGTATGTGAGGCATGGTAAAGATGCGCGAGATTCATCACGACATACGGGGTATGTCTTCTGTTACACGGGATATGGCTCTAGACTAGTGTATCTGATATGGAAGATGCATATGCGACCTATCGCGATGTACAACCTTGACAATACCCGAACGTACGTGATGCATGGTGGTGCATCGAGTACACGTCTTGACTGGTCCATAGCTGACGTGATGGGGACGCATGGGACACTTCACGATATGGAAGATGGGACGAGGTAAGGACGTATGGGATACATCACGGCCCAAATGGTATGCCTTTCGTCTAACGTATATAACATGGTGAACAAGCACCTGATATGCCCTGACATATGGGGCATGCAACTCATGCCCCTTGCTTGGCGCAAGGAATGAGACGAAGATGTACAGGATGCGTTATGACACATATAGTACACCTTCTGACCGGTGTGTAATGACATGGTAGAGACACAAGGAATGGGTCACAACACGGAAAAGACATATGGGATATGTCACGACATAACAGGTACGCCTCTTGATCGGTGTCTGAATGATTAATGGAAGATGCATGGGGTGCGTTACGTCTCATGGAGTATGACAAAGTAAAGATGCAAGGAATACATCACCCCATGACAGGTGGGACTCATGACGGGTGGACACGTGATGACATGACGCAGCAAGGATATAGCGGGCACACCACCAGAGAATGGTACGCCTCTTGACAGGGTAAGGACGTATTGGAGGTGTCATGACATACGGGGTATGCCAAAACAAAGGCGTATGGGATACGCCATGACATAAGGGTTGTACCTTCTGACTAGTGCCTATGACACTAAAGAAACATACGAGGTACACTACCATGCACAAGGTATGCTAAGGCAAAGACGCATAGGATACGTCACGACATAATGGACATGCCTCCTAGCTAGCATACAAACGACACGGTGAAGACGCGCGAGACGTGCCAAGGACGCATAGGATGCATCCCAACACATAGGTACGACAAGGCAAAGACGTATGGGATACGTCACGACATAACTAGTATGCCTCCTGAATGACACACGACGCTGGGGTCGACTCTTTCTCACTTTCCTAATAAACACGTCCTAAATCTACGAAACCTAGAATGGCTGCACGCAATGCGGTTAGCATGCAACGCTCTATATGGTATGATTGCAATGATTCGTTAAGCATAGAACGCATTATAACTTAAATCTGACTCGACTGATGTACAACAAGATATAAATCTATACAAACAAACTAGTTAGCGAAAATCGAACATAATGCGTAAGTAGATCGCAATAAGAGAAAGAAAACGTTAGATAAAAATCACAATCATCACATTATCTCTCTTCCATCCTTATTTCTCCACACACTCGTTGGTCCAAGTCTCTTTCCTAGGATTTTGGTATGGGCTCACATCGCGGTCTAGGGGACGCGTGATGTCGTCGATTATTGAGGAAAAAGTAAATCATCCATCAGACAATACAGTTCGTTTTTGACGTATCAACGTTCAGTGACTAAGATATCGACCAAGTTGGATTGTCCTTTCGGGATAACTCGTCTTTCATTCTTTCGTGAGACACATTAGTTCGGGGTTTGACTCCCTTTGAGCGCATCTCAGTTTTTAGACGTGGTACGAGTTATTCTTCTAGTCCAATCGTTCGTTATTGTCAATGACTCGTTCCCTTTTGTTCGCGCGGATTCGTGTCTCGATTTTTGGATTACAACGGGATCTTTTGGATCTATCGAGAGACGTAACCACGTGTTTATTTAGTGATGGAATCACTTTTGGATTTTATTTTAGGGAACGGACTCATCGTGTAACGCGTTTGTTCTTAGCGTCGAGGATCCGTTTGCTCATTTTAGCTACGTGAAAAGACGGCGAGTCTTATTTTGAGCGCACGGTAACCTTTCGGCTAGCAACAATTCATTGTTCTTCCCAATCCACGGGATATATCATCTTAGTGTGGTTATAGAAAATCAACATTTCGTTGAATCGCATGCTTATTCGAAGCGAGGATATCACCGTTTTCTTTCCTTTAGGCACGAATTAAGCAAACACGTACATCGGGCCATATTTCTTGCAGTTTTGGTAACGGTCGAAATGATCGAGTCGTTAGTCAAAACCCGCAGTCTCGTCCATATGGCGCAATTATATGGTTTGGCTTGATTCGGCTTCAAGATTTTAAACGGGGTATACACTCGTTCGAGGCACGTATTCAACGGCATTGGTTTATTTTCTTTAACTACGCTCGGGATTTGACATATATCGTAAATTCGGAACGATTTTGGTCGTTTAGTTCATTTCTTTTCTTAGTCACTTCTGCGGACACGTCCATTTCTCTTAAGAACGACACGGGGCATAACGTAAAAGCTCATCTTTCATTCGGAAGGGACGGGCTACCTGTGCGAAACTTTTCACGTTATGACAGGGTCGTTCAGGACAGAAATGTTCTTCGTTTTCGTTTCGTCTTGATCTCATTTTATCCCAATTTATTTAAAGAATGTGAATAACGGCTACTGTTAATATAGTCTTTTGTATCGAGATGTAATTATCCTTAATACCAAACCGATTCATACTACTACGTGCTTACGTTATAACGCATTTCCTGAACATGTGCCTTTGTCGGGACACCGAAAGGGACAAGGCGGGTCGCACATGTTCATTCATATGAGATGACTAAGTCGTCTTTAGTTTAAATCGTTTCGATGTTTTTAGAGTAATTAGTATGTCGATTCATAAGTATATATTAACACATCGTCTCATTTTCTTTACATACTTTAGGATTAGACACGTATCATGGCGGTTTGAAAACACGAACTGATTCATTTATCACATCAAAAATAGTAACGGGTAATCTTATGGAAACTTCTAAGGCTACTATATGCTGACACGGCTGACCGCGGGACCTCACAGGACCGCACAGATTCGCCCCTAACGAATGGATGGGGACCCTCTGGCGCCTTACTGTAAGGGGGAACTTACGCTAGCCTCTTTCGAGCGACGAATGGACTCTCGCTAGAGGTTTCGTGGAAATTATCCAAAGGGTTTGCAATAATGCACATGAATGCATACGAAAAGAAGTAAAACGATCCGTCCCCGTTAAGGGCTTAATACACGCCTTCCGGAATCAAATTTCTCGCTTCCCCAGCAGAGTCGCCACTTGTTAGACGAGGTGCCGCGGCCTAATCTCCCGGGCGGACCAGGGGTGGACAACCTCATGGCGACGTAAGCGGTGATTGGCGACGAAAGCAACCAATCGTGGAATCAAGCTGCTCGGCAGGACCGGAGCTCGGAGATATGGAAGAGTCGCCACCCACGAATGGGAAAATGAACACCGATCCCTTACGGGAGACCGGTGTGGATTTGGGAAACTTAGGTACGAGCCGAGAAGGCTAGCTCCTTTCCGGAGGAAGGCTACTAGGCACCCGACATCGCCCGGTTATGAACCACCGGCCTCCTACTCAGCATGTTAGGCGATAACGGACTAATCGTATACTTCTTTAAGTTTAAAATTCATTTGAAACCCTTTTCTTTCTCTTTTTGGAAACCGTTTTGAGAATATGATATTGAAAAGCCATATCAGTAAAGAATCACCCATTTATGTTTATACATACACAGAGAGGGGGGAGAAAGAAGTGATTTATTTACAACCGTATTTAAAGGTTATGTTGTGTGTCTATTCTACACTAACTTACTTTCCCAAAACGGATTTATTTACATGGTTCGCACCTTAATCGTCGTTGGAACGATTTAGGTGCGTTTCAAAACCCCGTTTGATGAAGTTTACCCGAATCGCCGTTGGAACGACTCGAGTATTTGAAAACGTTTGAGATGAAAACCTTTTAATGAGAAAACATGGTTAAACATATAAGTCAATTTTACTTTGTACAAATTATTTAAGAAAGTGATTCGAAAATTCTATTATTCACAACGAAAGCGGTTTTAATTACAATGATCCTTTAATCCGCCTTTGGAACGGATTAAGGTTTTAAAACGTGGTGTTTTGAAGATGATTTGAAATATTAACAAGAATGATTCTATTTATTTATATTAGAAATCTAAAAAAAAACTCATTAGTTTAAACAATTCAATTGAAAACTCTCTTTTTTGTGATTTATTTTCCCCACTTATTTAATGGACTCTCTAATTGTTATACTTACAACAATAAACTTATTTAAACTAATATTCACACTCAAATAAAGCCTTCTTGGAACATGGACCCATGAATGGGCCAAAAGAATAAAGAAAATAGTTTAGACACATATATATATATACATTTAAATCAAAAAGGAGAAGATAAGAAAATAAGAGTTAATAAAAGGAAACTATATAATACATATATGAAAATGCTAGATAAAATACATTTATATTTTAAAGATGTGAAAATAGTAAATAAATCTCCTAAATAAGAAAATAACCTTTATCCAAAATAACTTCATATAATAATCAACAAAATAACCCAAATGTTCCCAAAACTATACATATATATACATAATTAATATAGTTTAAGTACCAAAAATGACATATACTAATATCCATCCATTGTTTCTCAAAATATCAAATAACTAATATTTAAACATAGCCTAAGTTAATAAAAAGGGAATACTTATATATATATTTATACTTATATTGTAAAATAAAATAAAAATGATATACCAATATTCTAAAATACATATATATACTAAAATTCTTTAATAATTTGAAAAACATGTATTAAATAATTATATATATATATACTAGGGATTAAAAGTCTAAAAGTTAAGAAAATGGGACGGAAATGGCATTTTTTACATTTTGGCAGATTTACCGACGGGAAATCCGTAGGTAAACAGCCTTTAGTGACAGAATTGGCAAATTACAGCAGCACTCCAATATTTTCCAGATTTGTTCAAAAGCTTTAAATTAAATCTAATTCAATCGTTTTGGACCTCCGAACTACCAAAGATGGATCATAGTCGAAAACGGAAGTTCCTAAAACGATGTTTTTATTTTAAAACGTTATTTGGAAACATCTTTCAAATTAAAAACTTATAATTACAACGTTTTCGATACCCGAACTACCTTTTTATCGGATCACGGTTCGTATTGGGATATCAAAACGAGGTTTTTATTTTAAAACAAAACCGAATTTTATTTAACACGAAACGAAAATTAAATAAATACGCTAACTAAATAAAACGTGACAAAATAAATAAATGACTAAAGGAATAAAAACTATAGCATAAAAAATAAATAGAAGGAAAGAAATAAATTAAATAAAATAAAGAGTCTAGTCCTCGGATAATACCTTTAAATTCGGTATCTGACAGTCGAAGCCGATTGATTCTACGAACCGCGAGCTTCCGTTTTTTAATGAAAATTTAGTAAAACATTGAACTTAGGAAATTTAGAGATTTTCAATTTTTAGGGAAAAAAATGTTTTTTCCCAAAAAATCCACTTCCTCTCTCTAGAAAAATATCTAGTGTGAGAAAGCTCTCTCAAAAATCCCCCCTCCCTTTTTGCCTTGGGATCCGTGCCCTTATATAGGAAAACGGGTCCCGGAACTTTGGGCGTCGCCCAAAGTTGTTGAGCGGCCGCCCAACACTAAGTTGGGCTACCGCCCAACATTGTTGGGCGGCCGTCCAACATTCGTTGGGCGAGCGCCCAACGCAACGTTGGGGCGCCCGCGCCCAACCATCATTGGACGTTCGCCCGACGTGGTTGGGCGCTCGCCCGACGACCTTCGGGGCGCGCCTCGCGCCGTCGGGCACGCGCACCCCGCGGCCGCCGAGCGCGCGTTTCGCGCCGTCGGACGCTCACACGTCGCGGCCGCCGAACGCGCGCTTCGCGCCACCGGGTGCGCACGCTCAATGGCCCACGAGAGCGCGCACCGTGCCACCAGACCCGGGCATTATTCGGACGTCAGGGGCGTGCCACTCGCGATGCGTCCGACGGACGCCGAGCGCACGTCCCGTACCGCCGAGCGGGCGTTCGACCATTGTCGTCCGCGTGCAGGATGCCGCTAAGCACCCGTGCCCTGCCGTTAATTTTCTTTGCTTATTATTCTTTATATTTTTTCAAAAACTTCCGGAACCAATCGCTTCAACTGTCTTGTTTTCAGGTTTTCGTCACAGGTCCTCCGACTCGGTGTCTACAGCTGCCCCTACTTTTCTATTTTGACAGTGATGTGTGTGTTTCGAAAACGTTTTTTGCTAAACCGGCGGCTCCGACAATGATTACCGAGGAAGGGGGATTCAAGGCGGTAAAAATTCCGCAATCGTTGTATCACGGAAGGCTGAAGGCTTGCCATAATTCAATTATTGTTCGAATCAATCTACTGAAATATGAAACATCATGGAAACAGGTCGATCCGAAAATCAAATTGAACACCATTTGGGGCAGACAAATGGACTGGAAGCTTATCTCCCTGGGTAGAGGTTTCTATCACATTATTATGCCAACAGTAGAGGCTCTACAAGAAGTCGGGGGTCAATGAGCCATTCCACTAAAACCAGGTATTATCAGATTTATACCGTGGTCGCCTGGCTTTAATCTAGAATCATATAGATCATCATCGACCCAGGTTTGGGTGAGATTTTACAATCTCCATTGGGAATATTGGGATAAGCGTATACTTGCGAGTATTGCACACGCTGTAGGCACACCCCTATGTTTTGATAGAAATACAATTAAAGGGGAATTATGACATTTTGCTAGAGTATTAATTGATGTGGACCTAGCACATGAATTAAAGTTCAAAATACGGGTCGACAATGACAACAGAAGACAGTGGGTGCACCTTGATTATGAAAACCTCCCAGGATTTTGCTCTATTTGTAAGACTGTTGGGCACTCTGCTCTGAACTACCGTAGGAACCCAGGGAGAGAGGAGTCGCACAATAATAACAAGAGGGAAGGAAAGAAGATTCGGACTGAAACGCCGAGGGGGCGATCACCAGCACGAAAGTCTTGGCAACCTAAGCAGCAAGTTGGAACTTCAGCTCAGAACATCGAGTTGCCGATGGAAGGCACTAGGGACGTCCAAAAACAGCAGCCAAAACAGTGGGAGGATATCAGTAAAGAGGATTCAAAAGCAGAACTGGGTCCGATGTATGAGGAGACGAATGCTGAGAGGGCTATACATGTTTTCACATGAATAACAAACCCGACTCCTCAACTGGTTAGTGTGGCAAAGCTACCCAATTTTGATTTAGAGGCTCCTAATTTGCAGAATTGGGACTGGTAGGCTCCTCCTATCTGTATAGAACATCCGGAATCTGCATCAATGGAGTTAGTTATGCACAGGGATTCATAAGAGGAGCAGAATACTGAACAACAAATTGAGATACAGAATCAGTCAACTGGTTGGAGTATGGTAAAGGGAAGAAAATTAAAACAAAAGGTTCAGCAACCGTCAAGGGAAGCTCGTGCTAAAAGGTCGAGCCGGCCCCCAAGACGGTACCTATGATAGCAATATTTTGGAATTGCAGGGGGATCCGCCACCCTAGAATGCAAAGGGTGTTAAAGCTGCTATGTCAGATGCACAAACCCGACATTGTATCGTTGAACCTCTAATTTTGAAAGCATGCCTAGGTTCTTTTGGGACTCTCTGGGATTTTCCTTGGCATCAGTAAACAATAGAGCTTGTCCCTCAATTTGGGTCCTTATCAAGTCAACAATTCCTTACTCTAGCGTTCGCATAGATGATCAACATGTTACTTTAGAGGTTGGTAATGCAGAGAATAAGCAATTATTTTCCTTTGTCTATGGAAGCAACACTCGGGTTGGTCGGCTTTCGCTCTAAGAGTCTCTGCTTGGGTTGACTGTGAGACTCGTTCACCCGTGGATTGTCATGGGCGATTTCAACGCAGTCACAGGCCTACATGAAAAGTCTGGTTCCGCTCCAGCTGTGGGCACATGTAATGAATTTTGCAGTTTCATAAATCTTGGTAGACTGGTCGAGGTGGGCACAACGGGAGCTCAGTTCACATGGTCAAATGGAAGAAGAGAGAACGCACATGTAGAATGCAGATTAGACAGAGTTTTAATTTCTGATGCTTTTATGGATCGCTAGGAGCATATCAGTTGTGTGGTTTTTCCCAGACATTGTTCTGATCATAGTCTGTTGCTTTTGAATTGCAAAATGGGGGATAAGCAGGTCTTGAGATTCTGGTTCTTATATATGTGGATCACTCACCTCTCTCTTCGCGATGTGATCATCTCGCATTGGATTAGTTCCACGTTATCACTCCCGCCCGCTCAGCTTTTGTGTCATAAGCTCAGAACTCTACGCCATATTCTTCGGGAATGGAAATGAATATCCAAAGGGCGAATAACCAAATTGCTAATATTCAGCGGCTAATCACTGAAAATGGATTAACGGCGAAGTTACATGCTAGAGAAATGGCAGCGCAGGGGGATCTGGAGCTACTGTTGCTGTGGCAGGAGATTAATTACCATGAGAAGAGTCGTGCGAAGTGGCTCACAACTGGTGACAGAAACTCGGCTTTCTTTCACAGGGCGGAAAAGGTAAAGAAATTAACTGCAGGTACTCAGGCTATGTATATAAACGACCAATTATCAACCAATACAGCTGATATTGCGCATCACATTATCGACTTCTATACTAAGCTGTTCAAATGCTCCTCTGCTCCAAGTAACCTGTCTGAAGTGGAGTATGCATACTTAACCATCTCATCTACTTCTAAACATTGAACTAATACTACATAGAGTGAATGTACACTAATTTTAAGGGGGCTACATGGGAAAAATCAATCCGTACTCAAGGGCGGAGCTAGTGGCCGGGGGGGCTCTGGCCTCCCGAGCCCTGGGCTGGCTCCGCCCTTGCCCGACAATAGGTTGCTTGAAAATTTAGTTAGAGCAACAATCATAATCTAATTAATGCCATATGTATTTATTTGCTTTCCAAAGAAAAAATTAAGGGTTAGTACGCATATTTGCCTCTGTATTTTTGCGGAAAAACAGATTTGCCCTTAAATCAAATAAACCCACAAAACTATCCCTGAATTTTCCATAAACCTGCAATTATACCCTAATCTAACAGAGTTGCTAAACAACGATGACATTAAACCTTCTTGTCTCCAAAAAAATTGGATGACGACAATCAAAATTCATTTGGTTTCTTGTTGTTTTCTATTGCTATTGCTTTTGGATTAATTAGGAGGTTTACACGCTGTTTTATTAGGTTGATTGAGCTTTTATGAAAATGAATTTTGACCAATCTGTTCTTCTAACTTGCTTTTAATCGAAATTGAATGTGCATATTATTTCTGTTTGTGATTGGTTGTTCTTTTCTGAAGTTTTTCTGGAGACAAGCAGGTTTGATGTGAACGCCGTTCAACAGCTCTGTTAGATTAGGGTATAATTGTAGGTTTGTGAAAAATTCAGGGATAATTTTGTGGGTTTATTTGATTTAAGGGCAAATCTGTTTTTTCGAGAAAACACAAGGGCAAATATGTGTATTAACCCAAAATTTAAATACTGAACTTATACAATTATATATATATATATATATATATATATATATATATATATATATATATATATATTTCACATAATTAATTGAGATGACTAATTAAAAATAAAAAAAAAATCACAAAATATAAATGCACTTCACTGTATGGAGGCAAGAGTGAGTGGCATGGAATCCCATAGGGTTGGGAACTTTTGCAATTCAATTGCACCCAAACGAGTCTTCTACTCACAATAACCATGAGATACTTCTTTATTCCATGAAGACTACAAATTAGGATAATTACTTAGAAGACTTGATATGATAAATAAAACTAAGGAAGTTGTTAGGATTTATTCGTGTTATGGGCGAATAAATAACCCGTCTGAAATGAAATCGGGTCAAGTCCATCATAAGAGATATAGGATTAGGGTTAGGATTTTATAAACTAAACTTATGTTATAAATAGATAACCATCTAACCTTAATAATAAGGATAATCAGAGTTGATCACAGAGAATACACAATTCTCTTGTGTCTTTCCCTTTTCTTGCTCCACCCTCTCTCTCCGTCTCTAACATCCGCTTAAGTTCGTGGATCCACCGTTCTCACCTCGTGACTAATATCTACGTGAGTGATACGTGACAAGTGATACGAGATCGTGTTGATTCTATTATTCCTCTGTTTATCTTCTCACGGGGGTCTGGTCTACAAGAGGTAAGTTCTAAACTCGTGTTTGTATTAGGATTATTTGTTAGGATAATCCCCTTATTGGTATTAGAGCAACAAATGCTGTGTTCTGTCTATTTTGATCCACGAATAGGAAGAAAATATAGTTTTTATATGCTAGGATTAATATTTGTATTAAATCTCTATTATATGGGCATGTATACGTGTTTTTCGGACTATTTTTGGTGTAAAATGGAATCGAAATCGAAGAAAACAATGTTATTTTGCGTTTAGGATTTTTGTTTTGTTTTGGATTTATACAAATTACAATCTCAACCGAGAGTGTTTGAGTTTGAAACCCTATTTTCTAGTCCATCATGGACAAACAGACTTCACCATGGTGACCAGGGACCCCGAAAACCTTAGGTCAGACTAAATTTCGAGAGCAGCAAATGGCGGGAAGGCAACACGTGGCCACTGTTGGGGTTTAGTGTCCTATAGACAATTGTTCTAGGATATAAACTTAATGTAAATGAAGTATTCTTTACATCATTTGTTTCAAATAGATATGGTTTCATAAACTATATAAAGGCAACCTCTTTTAAGAACTAAATAAGTCTAATAAAAGGAAATCCCTAAGTTTGTTTAAAGTGATTATAAAGTGTTCATACAAGCATGAAGTGAGACGAAAATTTATAATAAACTAATAAACTTAAAACCACCCCAAGTCAAGTAATATGTTTAGAAATAGGATTGACATATCACTGTTGAGACTTGCATGTAACAATGTCTTCTATCGAGACAGAGAGCTGATCTCACAAGCTTTAGATATGCAGATATCTGGACAGTTACATGGATCCAATGAAAGGGAGTTCATTAGGATTGGGGACCCGACTTGAGATAACATGATGGGTAGATTTATCCTTGTCACCTGTTCATCTCATTGGTATTAATAGGTATAAGTAATCCTCAGACTCAAAGGAATGTTAATTTGTGATTCTGGATTATGGAATGTGATGCTTTGATCCTGTTGTAACACGATCCATAACAGAGATGACTCTGGGGTGTGAACGGCAGACGTTGGCTATCACAGGAAGTAATTGCAGGATAGTTATACATTGGATTGAGCATTTCTCACTCCCGATAAATGGGAGATACGTCCAAGGATCGCTTGTGGAAGACTTGACTCTAAATCCTTGCAAGGTGATAGCTTAAGACTTGAAATGCAGATTTCACTTAACCTATCTAATTGGAGTTAACTCGGCCTGTACAAGTAAAACGAACGTCTCGCTATATGTGACTTGACATTATCCATAGTCATAAGATTCAGTTCAAGGATGTAGTTGATAAAGGATCGAATTATACTGTAACTAATATGAAAAGGTCAACGACAGAATCAACCTGTCTTCTTATAGCTCTGGGGGAATGTTTCGGATTTGCTAATCACATTTCGCGTACTCATTCCGTTATGCAAAGATTAAATATAATTCTGAGAAAATTAATTTAATAGTTGCATACGGCTAGAAGCAATAAGAACCTAATGGGTCACACATAAGACTTGGAGCCCAAAAGAGAAACAGATTCTAATTAATTGATGGAAGCCCAACTGAGTCCACTAAGGCCTAGTAAGTAAGGGGAGGCGATTTTATGTATGATAAATACATAAATAATTAATTTGATTTTAAGCAATCCTAATTAGATTATGATTGTGAATTAAATTAATTAAAGGATAAATAAGTTAGGAGGTTTAATGAGATTAAATTGCTTCTATTATTATCCTAAAAGGTTATTATTATTATTATTATTATCTTTATATTTAGATATAATTATAGATAATAAATAAGAATTTTATTCCGAATTAAATTCTTATTCAGTAACCTAATTCTATCTAACTAGGGTTTAGATACAAGAGAGTTTAAATACCCCCTCACCTGGAAATTTTTGCCAAGGCGATTGTCTACCGAAGAGAGAGAAATTTCGACCCCTTGTTGAGGACGAGATCATTCACCGCTTCTTTCCGTTTCGATTGATTAATCTCTTTCTCTATTCCTTGATCTTGTGTTGATTAATTAGAGGCAATCTATTCTTGATTGCTTTCATACGGTTGAATTCTAACTTGCTTTTGAATTGTGTTTTTGTCTTGTGCTCGGGAACTCGAAGTAAGAGTTGTGGGCACTTCGATTGCAACGGTAGATAGAACATCAAAAGGTATTTCCTTCTATCCCTCTTTATATGAAATAACGATTAACAGATCTTGGGTTAATGGAAAAAGGTTAAAATTTTATATTTCCGCTGCCAAACGTTTGCCTATTTTCCTTCAGTGGTATCAGAGCTTGCGTTAAATCCGTTATTTCATATATGAAAATTAAGAAGTTTTTCAATCAGATTGAATGAATATTTATAGTTAGGTTAATTAACGAAACTGTTTTGATTAATTAATTCTAAAGATAAATAAGTTTTAATTAATTGTTAATTAAAATAGATTATGCATATGTTCCTAATTATTTTGGTTGATAATCATTATAACAAAATCTATTAGTTTTATAGTTAGATTGATAAAAGTTAGTTTTATTATTCTAAAGATAAAACGAAAAATCTTTAATAGGTTTTTTGTTATTTTCTGAAAATCGTTTTAAAACCGTTTTAAAACTGATATATATATATATTATTAAAAAAAAAAATTGGACAGCAGCTCGGGTTGCGCCTCACGGCGCAACCCGACTACTGTCCTGCGGTTGCTGCCTCGCGGCAGCAACCGCACAGCGGTTGGCCGCCGCTGCCGCAAGGCAGTGGTGGACCAGACGCAGTGGCTGCTGCCAAACGGCAGCAGCCACGTGTTCGGGTCCGGTCCGAATCCTACATATTTTAAAATCGTTTTAAAATAGTTTTTAAATATATTTATATACATATATGTTTCAGAAATTAATAGTTTTCTGTTTTTGATTATCGGATAAAAGAATTTATTTAAAAGTTTGTTTTACCTATTTGTAAATCAAAAGTATTAAATGAATTAAAATCAAAATAATTGGGATATGCATAAATAAAGTTTTGTATAGTTGTATTAATCTAATATGTTAATATAGAAGATACGAAACTGATAGAATTAAAATTGGATGAAAGTTAATTTGATGAGTTAATGTGATTAACCTAAATATTACATAAGTATTTTATGTAATCAACCAATTAAATTTATTTAATTGAGTCTATGTATGTTTGGAGTTATGGACATATTTGGACCCTCTATTTAGTCTTTTGGTATTTTTGAAATAGGGCCTGCGAGTCGTGCCTATCTACTATCTATTGTAATTTCTCCTCTCATCTAATTCCCTTCAAGTTAATTGAAGTTTTCTTTAGTAGTATAGAAATTAATATGTAATTTCAAGGCGCCATGGAGAAGACGGAGGACCTAAAGAGAAATATGTAATAGTTAGTATTTCCTTAGGTTTGCCCTTTTATTCCGTCTCTGGCTCGACAGAATAATTTAGATGATATGTCCATAACGCCAATGTATGTGAATGTATGTGTCTGATGTATGCTAAAGCAAATCAAGACTAAGTTGGATTATGAGACTTAAAATAAAAATTCCTCACTAATTAAAAGTTAAGTAAATAAACAAGTTATTAAAATCGGTTTCCCCTCCCTAATATTATAATTCAGCCGGCAGTACTGGGGGCCTTTGGGTTATTGATCAAACTCAAGCTCGGGGTCTTATGGTAACACCTGAATTATCGAAAATCGTTCTGTCATGAATATGGGGTAATACTTAAATTAGATTATGATAATTGGATGAGCAAACTCATGTTATTATAAACTAATGGGCAATATGTTTGGGATTAATATGAATAGCATATTAGTTACTAATGTGGTTAGTAACCCAATAACCTAGGAATCACATTAAAGATGTGATTGATTACATGAATCTACCTAACAAATGAGACTAGCTTGTTGAGCAAACTCAAGGTGAAATCTCAGGAGTTAGGATCCTAGCTCACTAAAGGATTTGTGAAATTCTTCGAATTAATATGGAGGGCTATTAATTTGGCAAAATAGTGGGAGCAATTTAAAATGAACTAAAAAGACCTATAATTTTAGATTGATGTATTTTAAAGCAAATGAATAACATATGTTTACTCTTTCTCACTCTCAGGTTAAATTAAAACACTCTTAAAATCATGACTAAAACCAATCTACAAAATATACTTACCGATAACAAGTTGAACGGTTCAAACTTCACCGACTGGTTTCGTAACCTCAAAATCGTTTTGAAGTTCGATAAGATAGGGTATGTACTTGATACATCGATACCCCCTATCCTAGCTGATGATGCTCCCATCGAAGAGATCGATGCTTACTAGAAGCATAAGGCTGATGACGATCATGCGGGATGCATCATACTTGCATCGATGACACCGGAATTGTAGAGGCAACATGAGGAAATGGATGCCTATTCCATCATCATGCACCTGAAAGAGTTGTTTGGGAAACAAATTCGGTGCGAATGCTACGAGATATCAAAATTGCTATATCGTTGCAGGATGCAAGAGGGCACATCTGTAATGACACATTGTGTCAAGATGATTGGCTATATTACCAAGCTTTCTAGTATTGGATTCGCGATGGATAATGAACTAAGTGTAGCCTTAATTCTTCAATCCCTCCCAGAGAGTTATTCACAGTTCATCATGAACTACCAAATGAATGACTTGCAAACCTCTCTTGAAGAGCTTGCAAACATGCTCAAGACAGTTGAGCCCAATATGAAGAAAGACAAGGCAATACCGGCTCTTGTCATAGAGGGATCAAAGAAGAGGAAAGGGAATTTTCCCAATCCTAAACATTCCAAGAAAGGCAAGAGGGCCATGCCCACTAGAGCTAAGGGAAAGGAAGTGAAGAAGCCCAAAGGAGAGTGCCACTTCTGTGGTAAAGATGGGCATTGGAGAAGGAACTGCAAGGAGTACCTAGCCTCCCTCAAGAAGGGAAAAGACGGTGCTTCAACATCTGGTATGTTTTATATTGAAATAAATACAATTTCACAGTCTGAATCTTGGGTACTTGATACCGGATGTGGATCTCATATTTGTACAAATATGCAGGAACTAAATTGGACTAAGGAATTGAAGAAAGGAAGCATAAACTTGCGAGTAGGAAATGGAGCAAGAGTTGCCGCCCTCGCTGTTGGAGATTATGCTTTGAGTTTGCCCTCTGGGCTTGTAATAGAATTAGGGAACTGTTTGTATGTTCCAGAAATGTCCAGAAACATTATTTCTATTAGCCGTCTTGTTGACGACGGTTTTCATATTTCAATAAAAGACAAACATTGCGAGTTTTATAGAGATAGGATTTTCTATTTTTCAAGAATATCACAAAATGGGATTTATGTGCTAGATGACAAAATTTATGTATTCGCGATTGATACCAAAAGACATAAGCTAGATAATTCGACTTACTTGTGGCATTGTCGTTTAGGCCATATAAACAAAAGTCGCATGCTTAAGCTACATCAAGATGGGCTTATAGATTCAATTGATTCTGAATCATTGGAAACATGCGAAGCATGTTTAAAAGGTAAAATGACAAAGACACCCTTTAGCAATAAAGGTGAGCGTGTATCAGACACTCTAGGATTAATACATTCAGATGTATGCAGTCCTATGTCAGTCCAAGCAAGAGGAGGATTCTGATACTTCATAAGCTTCATAGACGACCATACCAGATATGGTTATGTTTACTTGATGAAGCACAAGTCCGAGGCTTTTGAGAAATTCAAATGCTTCAAGAATGAAGTAGAAAATCAATTAGGAAAGAAAATAAAGATACTTCGATCCGATCGAGGTGGCGAATATCTTTCAGATGATTTTCTGAATTATCTAACTGAATGTGGGATATGCTCACAATGGACACCTCCCTATACACCACAACACAATGGTGTATCCAAAAGGAGGAACCGTACCTTACTAGATATGGTACGATCTATGATGAGCATAGCATTACTTCCAAAGACATTCTGGGGCTATGCCTTAGAAACTGCCCTCTTCACCCTAAATCAAGTACCAACTAAATCCGCTAATTCCACACCATATGAATTGTTCGTTGGTAGGAAACCCACATTCTCATTCATGAGAGTATGGGGTTGTTCAGCATTTGTCAAACGCGTAGCGTCAAACAAGCTAGATTCTAAATCTGATAAATGTTTCTTCATTGGATATCCTAAGGAAACTGTAGGGTATTACTTCTATCATCCAGATGATCAGAAAGTAATAGTATCCAAGTACGCAACCTTCTTGGAGAAAGAGTTTCTTGAAGAAACAGAAAAGGGAAGCATGATTGAACTTGATGAAGTTCAAGAAGAAGAAACACCGACTGAAACAACAGAGGCGGTTGAGAAACCCGAAGCAGTCCCATTGGATGAGACTCAAGTGCCACCCATTCGTAGATCACAAAGAGTTCGTTAACTCCCAATTAGATATGGTTTTCTAGTGGGAGATGATGATGAGGTTCCCGTGTTAGACGACGAACCCGAAAACTACGAAGAGGCTCTTACCAGTCCAGATTCTAAAGCATGGCTCGAGGCCATGGATTCTGAAATGGATTCCATGTACACCAACCAAGTGTGGACTTTGGTTGATCCACCCGAAGGGATAAAACCCATTGGGTGCAGGTGGATCTTCAAAAAGAAGACTGACATGGATGGAAAGGTTAGCACCTACAAAGCTAGGTTAGTAGCGAAAGGATATCGTCAGAAACAAGGAATTGATTATGACGAAACTTTCTCTCTTGTGGCTATATCCAAATCAATCAGAATAATGCTCGCTATTGTCGCTCACTACGATTACGAGATTTGGCAAATGGATGTGAAAACAACTTTCCTAAATGGAAACCTGCTTGAGGATGTATATATAATGCAGCCTGAAGGTTTCATATCAAAGGATGCAAACAAGGTTTGCAAACTACAGAGATCCATTTATGGACTCAAGCAAGCATCTAGAAGCTGGAACAAGCGTTTTGACGAAACCATAAAACAATTTGGTTTTCGAACAAAATTGCGAAGAAGCTTGCATTTACAAGAAAGCAAGTGGGAGCTCAATTGCATTTCTAATATTATATGTAGACGATATATTATTAATGGGAAATGATATAGCTCTGCTACAGTCGGTAAAAGTTTGGTTATCAGGTAACTTCTCCATGAAAGACCTTAGTGAAGCAACTTATATACTTGGTATAAAGATCTACAGAGATAGATCAAGAAGACTGCTTGGTCTTTCACAGGCTACATATATTGAAAAGGTGCTAAAGCGGTTTAGCATGCTTGAATCGAAACGAGGTAACTTACCCATGGTACATGGAGTAAAGTTAAGCAATCATCAATGTCCTAAAACCGAAGATGATAAGAAATGTATGTCTGTAATCCCGTACGCCAGCGTAATCGGTTCGATTATGTATGCTATGTTATGCACTAGACCTGACGTAGCGTTCGCGTTAAGTATAACGAGTCGTTATCAAGGTAATCCGGGAGAACATTTTTAAGTACTTGAGAAGGACTAAAGACATGTTCCTAGTGTACGGAGAAGGGGATCTAAAAATAGAGGGATTTTCAGATGCCAGTCATCTCACAGATGAGAACGATTTTAGATCCCAATCAGGATACTTGTTTATCTTGAATGGGGGCGCGGTCAGTTGGAAGAGTTCCAAGAAGGGAAGTGTAGCTTTCTCTACGACCGAGTCAGAGTACATCGCTGCTGCGGAGACAGCAAAGGAAGCGGTTTGGATTAAGAAGTTCATTACAGAACTTGGTGTGGTGCCTGACATTGTAAATCCCATTACTCTGTACTGTGATAACAATGGAGCCATTGCACAAGCAAAGGAACCACGGTCTCATAATGCATCCAAGCATTACCTAAAGCGATACCACATTGTAAGAAAGATTGTGGCAATAGGAGATGTGAGAATAGAAAGAGTACCTACTGAGGACAACGTTGCAGATCCGTTGACAAAGCCCTTAGCCCAGAAAGTACATGATCGTCATCTAAGATCCACTGGGATAAGTTGTAGAAATAATTGGCTTTAGTCCAAGTGGGAGTATGTTGGGGTTTAGTGTCCTATAGACAATTGTTCTAGGATATAAACTTAATGTAAATGAAGTGTTCTTTACATCATTTGTTTTAAATAGATATGGTTTCATAAACTATATAAAGGCAACCTCTTTTAAGAACTAAATAAGTCTAATAAAAGGAAATCCCTAAGTTTGTTTAAAGTGATTATAAAGTGTTCATACAAGCATGAAGTGAGACTTGGCATATCACTGTTGAGACTTGCATGTAACAATGTCTTCTGTCGAGACAGAGAGCTGATCCCACAAGCTTCAGATATGCAGAAATCTGGACAGTTACATGGATCCAATGAAAGGGAGTTCATTAGGATTGGGGACCCGACTTGAGATAACAGGATGGGTAGATTTATCCTTGTCACCTGTTCATCTCATTGGTATTAATAGGTATAAGTAATCCTCAGACTCAAAGGAATGTTAATTAGTGATTCTGGATTATGGAATGTGATGCTTTGATCCTGTTGTAACACGATCCATAACAGAGATGACTCTGGGGTGTGAACGGCAGACGTTGGCTATCACAGGAAGTAATTGCAGGATAGTTATACATTGGATTGAGCATTTCTCACTCCCGATAAATGGGAGATACGTCCAAGGATCACTTGTGGAAGACTTGACTCTAAATCCTTACAAGGTGATAGCTTAAGACTTGAAATGCAGATTTCACTTAACCTATCTAATTGGAGTTAACTCGGCCTGTACAAGTAAAACGAACGTCTCGCTATATGTGACTTGACATTATCCATTTTCATAAGATTCAGTTCAAGGATGTAGTTGATAAAGGATCGAATTATACTATAACTAATACGGAAAGGTCAACGACATAATCAACTTGTCTTCTTATAGCTCTGGGGGAATGTTTCAGATTTGCTAATCACATTTCGCGTACTCATTCCGTTATGCAAAGATTAAATATAATTCTGAGAAAATTAATTTAATAGTTGCATACGGCTAGAAGCAATAAGAACCTAATGGGTCACACATAAGACTTGGAGCCCAAAAGAGAAACAGATGTTAATTAATTGATGGAAGCCCAACTGAGTCCACTAAGGCCCAATAAGTAAGGGGGGCGATTTTATGTATGATAAATACATAAATAATTAATTTAATTTTAAGCAATCCTAATTAGATTATGATTGTGAATTAAATTAATTAAAGGATAAATAAGTTATGAGGTTTAATGAGATTAAATTGCTCCTATTATTATCCTAAAAGGTTATTATTATTATCTTTATATTTAGATATAATTATAGATAATAAATAAGAATTTTATTCCGAATTAAATTCTTATTCAGTAACCTAATTCTATCTAACTAGGGTTTAGATACAAGAGAGTTTAAATACCCCCTCATATGGAAATTTCGACCAAGGCGATTATCTACCGAAGAGAGAGAAATTTCGACCCCTTATTGAGGACGAGATCATTCACCGCTTCTTTCTGTTTCGATTGATTAATCTCTTTCTCTATCCCTTGATCTTGTGTTGATTAATTAGAGGCGATCTATTCTTGATTGCTTTCATACGGTTGAATTCTAACTTGCTTTTGAATTGTGTTTTTATCTTGTGCTCGGGAACTCGAAGTAAGAGTTGTGGGCACTTCGATTGCAACGGTAGATAGAACATCAAAAGGTATTTCCTTCTATCCCTCTTTATATGAAATAACGATTAACAGATCTTGGGTTAATGGAAAAAGGTTAAAATTTTATATTTCCGCTGCCAAACGTTTGCCTATTTTCCTTTAGCCACCACACGCCACCTAACAGATTACACGCGTGGTGCATGCTCCAATCACGCCGCGATGCATGGAGGACCGCACCTAACCATAGGGCGCCATGTGGCTTGTCTAGAGCCCATGCACCAGGTGCATGTGCGATGCGTGGAGGGTTTTCCCGAACCCATTTTTGACAAGATTTATCCTAGGGACTATTTTGGATTTTTTTTTATTTTATGGTATATTTTGGTAACTGTTCTGTGTGTAGGATATTTTTTTATGTTATAAAATCATTTATACATTACATAAAAAAAATTTATATTTACAAAAAATAAAAAAATATTTATAAAAATACTACAAGTCAAAATAATTTGTTGGAAGCACTTTTGGTTCAATCGAAATGCATTTTGGATTCAACAGGATGTTTTTATTGGTCCCTTGTATGATTGCAAGTATAGTTCCAAGTGGGGGTTAGGAACTATTTAAACTTTTTCGCAATTAGGGCAGACTTCTTTTTCTAAGGAAAAAGGTTTTAACAGCGGCGCTGAGTAAACAGCAAGATACTGGCTTAGTCAACTGGTGACTAGGTCAATTTCTCAGCTTGAGTCAGGAGATAGCACTTAGAGTCTATTCCTGAGCTCAGACGTTTAACGCGCACAACTCAACTTGACCTCTTTACTTGGTCAGTTTTTGGTTATTTTAAGCAAGCAATATATATAAGGAGTTAAAGGTAAGAAATACTTTACTCAGCAGATTTATCCAGGTTCGGCTTCTTCTAAGCCTACGTCCTGTCCCCGGAACACGTTCCGAGATTTCGAATCCTCTACTGAGCTCTTTAAAGGTAGAGCCTCAAACCTTTTACAATCTTAGCAACTGAGTATAACAAGAGTACCTTCCTCTATACCTCTACTCAATCCTAATCTCTCACTGAGTACTATAACCGAGTACTCAGCCTCTCCTTTCTATCTTCTAGAAATGATAAGTGTTTTGTCCTATACAATGATTTGCTAAGACACTTTAGACGATTGAATTAATCACTCTAGACTTTTACACAAATATATGAATTGTAGTGTAAGATTTGCTTTGCTTCTTTGCTTGTAGAACTTGTGTAGAAATTTGGTCAGCGTAATGGCTTGATCAAGTTCTGTGTTGAATGAAGCTTCTGATGGCACTATTTATAGAGACGTCTGGGCATCGGTCATTTCGAATTTCGAAATAACCGTTGGAGGGAAACGGCTTCCTGTCGTTGTCATCCTGACTTGCTCAGAGCTCTCGGCCAATCAGATTTATGTATCTTCTGTCCTCGGTCAGCTCAGCAGACTGTCTCTCCTTTTACGGTAAAGTCAACTGGACAGCATACTGTGTCGTCTGAACTTTACCCAAAGTAGAAATACTTTGTCTGGAAGTTTTCTTAAGCCAGCTGCTGTCTTTGTACGTTTGTCGAATCTACTCAGCAGCTTCATCTTGAAGTTGTTCCCAAAGGTCTTCTAGATCCTTCAGTTGCTGAGTTGCGTTTTGTCCAAAACGGCAAAGTTTTGACAAACGCGGGCCGAGTTGTACTGAGTTGTTTGACTTGGGCTTTAACAATTGTATTGGGCTTGGGCCTTTTAATTCTTGTGTCTTATAAATAGTTTTAACTCAACATTGAACAAACACATTAGTAGAACCAATCAAAGCATTTAAACTTAGTGTGTTTAGAATATTTTACTTAAACAATTTTGTCAAATCAAAATTATGTGGAAAGGTGTTTCAACAAACTCCCCCATTTTGATGTTGGCAAAACTATTCAGCGAAGAACTCAGTATTGAGCTCCCCCATGATAGTTGACCTATTTCAACTTAGCAAACTCCCCCGTAAGGGTTGAGCTACTGACTTAGTATTACTCTAAACATTTAAAGGTTTAATTCGAGTAAGTCTAAGGTCAGTTTTCAGGTATAGGTCAGCTTATTAAACATATTCTATTTACTCAGTATTAAGAGAAAGGTTTAATCATATAGAGTGCGCTGAGTAATTTATTGTTCAATGGATTCTTAACAAACAATGTTTTATAAGCACATAGGACAATGTCAAACATGTTATCAGCATTTGATTCAGTCAATAAGATTTATAAGTATAAAACATAGCTGATTTAATTGAAGATACGTAATGACTCAGTACACGGTAACATATATTAACATATATCATAACTCAGGAATAGGAATATAAGATGCAGATATGATATATTGATAGTAGTCAGTGTTTACACAACAAAACTTATAGATAAAGCATATAGATTATATCTGACTTAGTCTATACTGAGCTAGCCTATCTATTTCTTTTTCTTGTGTTGCGACTGACTTCGCTCATGCTGAGCTCTAGCTGCTTGTTCTTTCTCCCCCATTTTGTCAGCATCAGGAGGAGGAAGTCTGAAAGCATCAGTTAAGACAGCTCGAGTCAGTTCTTTAGACAGCTCCTTAAGTTTCTCAGCGCTTTCATTGACGCCGTCAAAAATTGCAACTCCATCAGCTGATACCTCTTCGGGTACGTTGAGTTCAGCAGCACTGAGCATGTTTACGCTAAACGCTTGAGCTTTGCCTTGCCAGATGAGAGCTTCAGTAAGACTAGCAAAGATTTGGTGAAAGGTCTTTAAAAGGGCTGTGTCGTAATACTGATGTTGAATATTGTTATGACGAATGTGGTTGAAGGTTTGTTGTATGATAGACTGCATCTCATTCTGTTTCATTGCGTCAGTATCCATTTCTTGCTTATTCAGATTCAGCAAGCGAATAGCCTCACCAATTTGCTCTACTGAGCACTGATTGTAAGAAACCATTTGCTCGTTGGTCTTGAGTTGCTCGGTGTGAAGCAGAGCAAAGAGCATCTTGATTTCAAATGAAGTGGTATAATCGGGATTCACAGCTGACAAGTTCTGAACTTGTTGGTGTAAAGAGTTCAAGTGTTGCACAGTTGTCAGCTGGATCTCAGCCAGCTTGGCAATTGAATCCTGCTTTGCTTGTTGTGCTTGAAAGGTAATGATTACATTCAACAAGTCCTTGAGTCCCTTAACTTTGTTGAGAAGTTGAGTGACCTGGGAAAGCTGAGTATTCTCAAAAGTTGAAGACCCAGCAGCAGCAGGAGTGGACTGTTGAAGGTCTCTGATCAATGCTTGAACTGAGTCAATGATCTTTTTGCCGGACTCAGTGGCATTCAGATAGCTTTGAGAGCCTTCAGGGACATTAGTGTGACCGGAAGGAAGAGGAGTGAAAGGAGTGACCTGGTCAGTGACTGGAATAGCATTTTCAATCTGCACTTGAGTTTTAGGTATAGTTGATTGATCGGCAGAGAGTTGAGTTGGAGAAGTGGTAATCCGAATACTGTCTGTGCTGACGGCAGAAGTGTGTGGAGTCAGCACCATGCTTGAAGAAATAACATTCACAGTAATCGGCTCAACCTGACTAGTTGAGGTGGCGGAAGCATTTTGGTCAGCATGTTCCTGTTGAGAAGAAACAGAGGCTTGCTTTTCTAATGACGCCGATGTAGTGGAGGTTGGTTGGCGTTTGAAAAATTTGAGCTTTACTGATGAGGGGTCCTTGGTTGTCTTTGAAATGACAAAGTCAGGAAGAGTTGGTGGTGGCACAAAATCTTCACTGACAGGCTTCTCACTGGCCTTAACCAACTTTCTTCTTCTACGAGGTGGAGTGACAGTTTGACTAGGATTTCCTGAGTGAGAAGGAGAAGATTCGTGTTGCTCATCATGAGGCTGGTCAGCTTGTTCTTGGACTGGATCAACATTGTGTTGATCAAGTACTTGCTCATCTCCAGCAGCAAACCCAGCATTGGCCTGCTCAGTCTCATGTTCACTGGCAATCTCCTCAGAGTCCTCAGCGTCATCCTAACCGCTGGCCTCTTCTTCTTCTTCTTCTGTACTGTCACCATCGAGCTCTTCCTCTACTTGAGAGATGAAATGATCATCCAGTTGTACCTCATGTTCTTCGGACTCAGCTATTGTACCTTGACACTGGGTGAAGTGAGAGTCACCCGGTACAACAAAGTCTGTAGGTATGGCGTTGAGGGGAGTCAGTGTAGAAGGCTTCTGCTTTTTCTGAGGTTGCTCAACAGTTTCCTCAGTTCCAGGCTCACCTTGCCTGCTTCGTTTCTCAGCTGACTTACCAGGTGACTTCTGTCTTTTTGCTGGAGACTCAACATTTTTGGAAGGAGTCTCAGCAGTTTTTCTTTTGCGGGAAGCTGGGGCCTTAGTCCTTCTCCCTTTCTTTGGCTTAGCAGTTCCCTCAGCTTGTCCAGCAGCAGCAACAGCTTTACCTTTCTTCAAAGGCTGTCCAAATTTCAATGCTCTCAGCGAGGCAGCTGTTATCTCAGATCCTCGAGTCTTCTCCTCACCTTCGAGATCAACTTTATGGTCGATGAGGATTCTTGTGATGATTGATCCTAGCCTCAGCGTACTAGAGCTGTGTAGGAAGCCAGCAACAAGAAAAACTGGCATATTGATTGGAGTGTACGTCAGCATATGCCATATAAAGCATTGCTCGAAGTTTGTTGCTGATGTAGTGCAGTTGAGCTTCGGGTAGATGAAGTAGGTCAGCAAGTAATGAGCCATCTTCTGGTGCTGACCCATAGATGAAGCTGAGACTTCTCCTGAGTGGCCCTCAGGTTTGCAGAAGTTATGTGCATACCCAGTGCCATCCTGATCTCCAGATCTCCTCAGCCTTGCTCCCTCAGTTTTTAATTTGAGCAGATTGCCTAAGTAGAGAGGGTTGATGAAGATGGTTTTCTCTTTCACCACTGTACACAGATAGTCAGTGTTGTCATTTGCAACGCGGAGGTTGTGGTAAAACTCCCTTACCAGGTCAGGGTAGGTGTCATCCCTAACCGAAAACAGCTCCGTCCAGCCATTTTATGAAATCCACTCGCAAAAGGGTTGTTCGTTTTGTACGAAGTTTTCTGATACCCATCTTGAGGGCTCAACTTTCCATTCACGGACGTTTTCAAAAACCTTTAAGTAGGTCCTGACTTTTACAGGCATTCCCTAACCAGAGGTTTGGCCAGCTTTTCCTTTGCTCGGCGAGGTGACTTTGGTAGGTTCCGACACAGAGGTTTGCCTGGAAGTGTCGGAGCTGGGCTTAGAATGGCCAACACCGGAGATGTTGTAGGAAACCTTAGTCATAGTTGAGGATGGGAAAGCTTAGAGGGTTTTTAGAGAGAAAGAATTTCTTTGCCAGAGAGTTCGATAAGCGTAAAGGATAAAAATGGGGAATTACCCATTATTTATAGAGGTAAGGAATGGATCTTATCGAATCCATGTGTCAGTTTTGCCTCAGGATTGTGAACCGACAATAATCCTGGCATTTATGACACATTCGGCGTGTACGTCATCCTAGGTGGCTATACGCGTGCTTTTGCAATGATTCTAACGGATATAACACTCAGCGTTTAGAATACTGATCGTTTGATATTCTAAGTGGTCAGTATTGCACAATGGGATGATTTCTAAGTTTAAGTTTGAACTAACTTACTCAGTGTGCAAGTTTACTCAGTATTTGCTGTTTAATTAATTTCAATGAGTACACAGCAAAAGCAATCATTCAGCATAGTAATTCACTCAACATGCATATTCATTTAGTTCAGGAATTTACTGAAGAGGATTAAACATACCAATAGCTTCTCTCAGTATGCTGAACTGCTCACGGGCCAGTGGCTTCGTGAAGATATCCGCAAGCTGCTCGTCCGTTGGGACAAAGGTCAGCTTGATCTCACCTTTGAGTACATGGTCTCTAATGAAGTGATGTCTGATGCTGACATGCTTCATTCTGCTGTGTTGAATTGGGTTCTTTGAAAGATCAATTGCACTTTTGTTGTCACATTTGACTTCAATTGTCTTCGTTCGAACACCATAGTCTTCAAGCTGTTGCTTAATCCATAGGACTTGAGCAACACAATGACCAGCAGCAATGTACTCAGCTTCAGTGGTAGACAAGGCTACTGACGCCTGCTTTTTGCTGAACCAGGATACCAGACAGCTTCCTAAGAAGTGCCATCCTCTAGAGGTGCTTTTACGTTCCAGCTTATCCCATCCATAGTCAGCGTCAGTGTATCCGATGAGTGTAAAATCATGAGTATTGGGATACCATAAACCTGCGTTCAATGAGCTTTGCAAATATCTAAGGATTCTTTTTACAGCAATGTAATGAGATTCCTTAGGGTTAGATTGATATCTAGCACAGTAGCATACTGAAAACTGAATGTCCGGTCTACTGGCTGTTAAGTAAAGTAGAGAGCCTATCATACCTCGATATAATTTGCTGTCTACTAACTTACCATTCTCGTCAGCGCAGAGGACAGTGTCAGTGCCTATAGGAGTGGATATTGGCTTGCAATTTTCCAAGTCATATTTCTTTAATATCTCCTTGGCATATTTGGCTTGACTGATGAAGATGACATTCTTTCCTTGTTTAATTTGAAGACCGAGGAAGAAGTTGAGTTCTCCCATCATGGACATTTCAAACTCAGTCTGCATTTGTTTGCTAAACTCCTTGCACATTGATTCGTTAGTTGCACCAAATATTATATCATCAACATAAATTTGGGCCAGCAGGGTATCTTTACCCTTTCTCTTAATGAATAAGGTTGTATCAGCTTTACCCCTGACGTAATTTCTAGTCAGTAGGAAACTGGTCAGCCTCTCATACCAAGCACGTGGTGCTTGCTTGAGGCCGTACAGAGCCTTTTTGAGTTTATAAACGTGGTTAGGGAATTTATGATCCTCAAAACCTGGAGGTTGATTAACATAAACCTCCCCGTTTATAACTCCATTAAGAAATGCGCTTTTGACATCCATTTGGAATAATTTAAAGTTCATGTAAGATGCATATGCACATAGAATTCTAATTGCCTCTAGCCTTGCCACTGGGGCAAAGGTCTCACCGTAGTCAATACCTTCTTGCTGACTGTAGCCCTGAGCTACAAGCCTTGCTTTGTTCCTGACTACATTCCCTTGTTCATCCATCTTGTTCCTGAAGACCCATCTTGTTCCAATGGTCTTTTGACTCTTTGGATGAGGTACTTGCTCCCATACATCGTTTCTTCTGAATTGATCGAGCTCCTCTTGCATTGCGTTCATCCAGAATTCATCGTACTCAGCTTCAGTGAAATTCTTCGGTTCTTGAACTGAGACGAAAGCAACATTGCTGAGGTACTTCCTGAGTAGATTCCTCATCATCAGGGTATTCCCAGCAGAATCAATGATTGCACTTTCTGAGTGCCCTCTTGGAATCCTTATCTCTTTAGGTAGATTTATGTCTTGTGTTGTTTCTGTTTCAACAATCTCTATAGAAGTAGATGGGTCAGTAAAAGTAATCTTAGGTTCACTCTTACTCTTGGTCAGCCTTTTAGTGAATGACTCAGTAGCTGGTTCTTGGTCAGCGGTGGTTACTGAGTGTGGATCATCTTCGGTCAGCGGCTGGTATCTACCTGCAGGGTTAGTTTCGTCGAACTCTACATGTACTGACTCTTCTAAAACTTGAGTTCGCTTATTAAAAACTCTTTATGCTTTGCTGTTTGTTGAGTAGCCCAAAAAGATAGCCTCATCAGCTTTTGAATCAAACTTTGCTAAGCTATCTTTGGTATTTAAAATAAAACATCTACAGCCAAAGGCACGAAAGTATCCAATATTGGGCTTTCGTCCTTTCCAAAGTTCATAGGGGGTTTTCTTTAATATAGGTCTAACTAGAGCCCTATTGAGAATATAGCATGCTGTGTTAACATCCTCTCCCCAAAAATACTTTGGAAGCCTATGCTCATCTAGCATTGTCCTGGCTATTTCAACCAGAGTTCTGTTCTTCCTTTCTACAACCCCATTTTGCTGAGGTGTTCTAGGAGCAGAAAAATTGTGGTCAATGCCGCTGGCTTCACAGAATTCAACAAACTTTTGGTTTTTGAATTCTCCACCATTATCACTACGGATGTGAGCTAATTTTAGGTCTTTTTCATTTTCAATTTTTCTAACCAAATTTGAAAATGTCTTAAAGGTTTCATCCTTGCTGGTCAGCAAGATGACCCACGTATACCGAGAGAAGTCATCTACAATGACCAAGGAAAATCTTCTTCCACCCAGACTCAGCGGCTGGACTGGACCAAAGAGATCCAAGTGTAGTAACTCTAACGGACGCTTAGTTGAGACAATATTTTTGCTGTGAAAAGATTGTTTGGTTTATTTTCCAGCTTGGCAAGCGTGGCATAATTGATCTTTTTCAAATTTAAGTTCAGCCCGTCCCTCAACCAATTGCTTTCTTGCTAGTTTGGCCAGGAGGTCCATGCTTAGATGACTAAGTCTCCTGTGCCATAGCCAGGAATTCTCTTCCTTTGATACTAAGCACACAGTTTTTGAAAACTTTTTCTCTAAGTCTAGCATAAAGACATTATCTATGCGAGGGGCAGTTAAGATTAACTCATTTGTTTTACCCTCGTATATTTTACATCCAGTAGCATCAAATATAACTTTTCTCCCATTGTCACATAGCTGAGCTACGCTGAGTCAGTTATATTTGAGTCCGCTGACTAGGGAGACAGATTCAATAGTAGGATTACCTCTGATGGTTCCTGACCCTACTATCTTACCCTTCTTGTTGTCTCCAAAACTTACGCTCCCTCCTCGTTTACGCTCAAACGTGATGAACTGAGTTTCATCACCCGTCATATGCCTTGAGCATGCGCTGTCAATATACCACATCTTTGACTTCTCAGCACATCTCAGGCTTACCTGCATTGTAACTAGTTACTTTTAGGTACCCAATTCTTTTTGGGTCCTTGCTTGTTAGGTGCAACAGGTAAAGCATCATATTTTATTTTATGGCGGCATACATGGACAGTATGGCCATTCTTTCCACAGAAGTCACAACTGACCTTCTATTTAAGATATTTCACTGACTTGTCAGCACCCCAGTGCTGAGCGTGCCAACACACCTTAGTGGTGTGTCCTTTCTTCCCACAAAAGTCACACTGGACTTTTCGCTGGGGATTCCATCTCTGCTTAGTACCTTAGTACTGAGTTCTCAGAGGAATGTTTCTTTTATTTGGAACCTTTAGTTGGTTCTGGATAGTTGTGACGTCCTTTCTCAGTTTCAATGAAACTGATTGGACTTCAGAGACAGACTCATGTATGATCTTCATGTTATCATGCAGAGTTGAATTGTCCTGAAGAAGGAATCTGAGGTCACTCAGTTTGACCTCTTCCACTTCGTCACAGCGCCTGCTGAGTGCTCTAACTTTCTTATTACACTTCTTGACAAGTGTGTAGAGATCACTCAGGGCATTAACCATATCGTTTCTGAGTTGGGGAAGAGTAATTACCTCATTTGATTGCTCTTCGTCATCTGATGGGACGGATAGGTCAGCATGCTCATAGACGCACGGCTCAGCAAGTTCATCAGCCATGAAGCATATCTTCGCTGACTCGGTGGCCTCAGTTTCTGTAGATGAAGACTCATCACTGTCGCTCCATGTAGCCACCATTGCCTTTTTGCTACTCTTCTTGTCTTTCCTCAGTGTGGGGCAGCTTGACTTAATATGGCCGGTTTGATGCCACTCAAAGCATGTAATGGGCTTTGAGCTGTCCTTTTTGTATTTGCTGTCGCTTGAGTCAGCTTTATACTTATCAAACTTTCTGTAAGGCTTCTTAGAGTATTTGTCATTCTTCCTGAATAGCCTTTTCATCTTCCTTGTGAACATGGCCATCTCCTCATCATCAGTTGAGCTCCCGTCAGTGGAGTCAGCTTTCATGACAAGGGATTTCTGCTTCTTGTCTTCAGATTTTTCCTTCACCTCAAAGTTTTTCATAGATATCTCATGGGTCAGCAATGAACCGATGAGTTCGTCATATTTGTAGGTGGTTAAATCCTGAGCTTCCTCAACTGCTGTCTTCTTTGCTTGCCAGTCTTTAGGAAGACTCCTGAGTATCTTTTTGACTTGTTCTTCCTCAGTGAAGATTTTCCCAAGTCTCTTGAGCTCATTAATGATGTTGGTAAACCTTGCATTCATGTCTGAAATGCCCTCATCATTGTTCATCTCGAACAGCTCGTACAGTCTCATCTGCTGATTCACCTTGGACTCCTTTATTTTATTGGTTCCCTCGTAGGTGACTTCCAGCTTTTTCCAGATCTCTTGTGCCGACTCACAACCTGAGATTTTATTATATTCTGCAGCATCGAGCGCACAGTGAAGCATATTGATAGCCGAAGCGTGATTTTGGAGCTTCTTAAGATCATCCTCTGTCCATTTGGCCTCAGCTTTTACAACTGTTTGGCCAGCCACAACTTCGACATGTACAAATGGGCCTTCGACTATAGATAGCCAGGCACTCATGTTTGTAGCATGAATGAAGTTTTTCATCCTATTGTTCCAGAAGGTATAGTTAGACCCGAAGAATAGGGGAGGCCTAGTAATGGACAGCCCCTCAGGCAGTATCTGAGTTGTTTGGTTTCCAGGGAGAAACCGAGTGCTGTTTTCGCCCATGGTAGGGATCAGCTCAAGGTTGTTAGACCTTTTACAGTGAGCTTTTAAGCTCTGATACCACTTGTTGGTCCCTTGTAGGATTTCAAGTATAGTTCCAAGGGGGGGTTAGGAACTATTTAAACTTTTTCGCAATTAGGGCAGACTTCTTTTTCTAAGGAAAAAGGTTTTAACAGCGGCGCTGAGTAAATAGCAAGATACTGGCTTAGTCAACTGGTGACTAGGTCAGTTTCTCAGCTTGAGTTAGGAGATAGCACTTAGAGTCTATTCCTGAGCTCAGACGTTTAACGCGCACAACTCAACTTGACCTCTTTACTTGGTCAGTTTTTGGTTATTTTAAGCAAGCAATATATATAAGGAGTTAAAGGTAAGAAATACTTTACTCAGCAGATTTATCCAAGTTCGGCTTCTTCTAAGCCTACGTCTTGTCCCCGGAACACGTTCCGAGATTTCGAATCCTCTACTGAGCTCTTTAAAGGTAGAGCCTCAAACCTTTTACAATCTTAGCAACTGAGTATAACAAGAGTACCTTCCTCTATACCTCTACTCAATCCTAATCTCTCACTGAGTACTATAACCGAGTACTCAGCCTCTCCTTTCTATCTTCTAGAAATGATAAGTGTTTTGTCCTATACAATGATTTGCTAAGACACTTTAGACGATTGAAATAATCACTCTAGACTTTTACACAAATATATGAATTGTAGTGTAAGATTTACTTTGCTTCTTTGCTTGTAGAACTTGTGTAGAAATTTGGTCAGCGTAATGGCTTGATCAAGTTCTGTGTTGAATGAAGCTTCTGATGGCACTATTTATAGAGACGTCTGGGCATCGGTCATTTCGAATTTCGAAATAACCGTTGGAGGGAAACGGCTTCCTGTCGTTGTCATCCTGACTTGCTCAGAGCTCTCGGCCAATCAGATTTGTGTATCTTCTGTCCTCGGTCAGCTCAGCAGACTGTCTCTCCTTTTACGGTAAAGTCAACTGGACAGCATACTGTGTCATCTGAACTTTACCCAAAGTAGAAATACTTTGTCTGGAAGTTTTCTTAAACCAGCTGCTGTCTTTGTACGTTTGTCGAATCTACTCAGCAGCTTCATCTTGAAGTTGTTCCCAAAGGTCTTCTAGATCCTTCAGTTGCTGAGTTGCGTTTTGTCCAAAACGGCAACGTTTTGACAAACGCGGGCCGAGTTGTACTGAGTTGTTTGACTTGGGCTTTAACACTTGTATTGGGCTTGGGCCTTTTAATTCTTGTGTCTTATAAACAGTTTTAACTCAACATTGAACAAACACATTAGTAGAACCAATCAAAGCATTTAAACTTAGTGTGTTTAGAATATTTTACTTAAACAATTTTGTCAAATCAAAATTATGTGGAAAGGTGTTTCAACGGTTTTTGTATATATGTATTTTAAACTGTTTTAATATTTTTATTACTTTTTAGCAGTAATGGTTCCACCAAAACAACACCAATTATTCCTTGGATTCCTACTCAATTCGCTAAGCTCCGAAGATTAGAGAAGGAGATAAGGAAATGCAATATGACACGCTACCTTCAGTGTGACGATGTGGATGCAATTGTCCGTCACGTGGTTAAGATGGAGAACCTGATACAAAAGTACATTTTTTATTGGTGGTCTAAGACAAGCCTATATGCCTATCCTTCTTTTAAAATGTTGAAGATATTGTTTATAGCTCCGTAGAACCTCAAGTTGGATTGCAGCCGAGATGTCGGTAATTATCTAGATGAATAGGTTAGACAATACGCTTGTCATAACCGCTGCTGGACATTCTAGTATAGAGCTGAGATCTGGTAAACTCCTTTATGCGACTTGGTCTTTTGTTTGATATGAAAGCTTTGAGTCCGTTCAAGACTAACAAGCTTCTTCCATACTCAACAAATAACTTGAGGTCAAGTTCTTTCAAGTGAGAGTGTGTGATGAGGGCACTAAATTGACCAAAAATACTAAAACGGGCAATCGAAAGAAATTGGGTCAAAAAGGTTCAACTCGAAGCAATGAGAAAGCATTGGGAATCATTACGAGTTTAGTCACCAGGTGAAATATTGCTAAAAAGGAACAATATTAGTGTTCTGGATGTGTCGTAAGATGGGGGGAAGGGGGTGTGATTGGATTGCATCGGGGAAATGGGCATCGCGGGACATATTCAAAGGCAAGGGTCGCTGACCCGAGCCCCAAACAATTGCGGAAGAATATTTTGTGGTCCCCAATCCCAGATTTTGAAAATGCCTGACACCAAAATTCTAATTGCTCTTTCTAGCAAAAGGGCATAAAAATGATGTGAACATTTTTAAATTTTACTTTTTTTTTTTGCTTGGGGTATTCATCGGTCGGTTCGATTTAATAACCAAACCAAATCGAAATAACCGAAGACTAAATAATCCCAAAAATAAAAACCGAATATAATAACAATCAATAACTAAACCGAACCAAATAATTCGTTCAGTTCAGTTTTCAAAATTTTTCTATATTTTTTTATTTGGATTTATCTCGAGATGAAATCCAATTCTGACCAGAAAACTAAGATTATTAGTTCCTCGAGAATTAGTTGTTCACTATTTCTATTGGAGTGAAACAATAAATGTTACTCATGTCGTATCTTGGCTTTCGGTTTTCGCAGGTCGGGGTGCATGGCCGGGTCGATCCGCTTTTCGTGTTTAAGGTTTCGAGTCGCCACCAATCATCACTTGGAAAAATGTGTGCGGGTGTGATTGGTCGCCCTATCTGTTCATATTGACTTTGTATGGTTTGGTATTGATAAGGGCGATCTTCTGAGAGATTTAAGGTTCGTTTTTCCGGTTACGTGTAGGAGATGTGATCTCACCCTATCCCGTCCGACGTATCAGTACTATTGTGATATCATATGTTTGCTATTTGTTTTGCTTTGAATCGTCGGTATAAACCAGGTACTCGCGTGTATTTTGGTGTTATTGAGTTTATTATTGAATTCTAATGACGTTTTCACGTCGATTAGAATTAATTTTGTTTATGAATTTGAATGATGTTTTCACATGAATCCGAATTAATATGATTATGAATTCTAATGACGTTTTCACATCGATCCGAATTAATTTGGTTCACGAATTTGAATGTGGTTTTCACATCGATTCGAATTAACTTGGTTATGAATTCGGATGATGTTTTCACATCGATCCGAATTAATTTGGTTTACGAATTCAAATGACATTTTCACATCGATTCGAATGAACTTGGTTATGAATTTGGATGACGTTTTCACATCGATCCGAATTAATTTGGTTATGAATTCGAATGACGTTTTCACATCGATCTGAATTAATTTAGTTATGAATTCGAATGACGTTTTCACATCGATCCGAATTAAGTTAGTTATGAATTCGAATAACGTTTTCACATCGATCCGAATTAATTTGATTATCTTATTGATTCGAGATAACATCTCGAATTGGACTAATCTTGAGATAACATCTCAAATTGAATTAACTTCGATTTAGCCTTTCCGAGGGATCGAAAATAACATTTTGAATCAACTTGTCTTTATTCAAATCTATACACGTCATATGTGTACGAAATTGATTAATTCCATTATTTCACGCACAACACATACGTAAAATTTCATGAATCTTAAAAAACACGCATTTTAAACATATTACGAATGATCGACTGAATTCTATTAAACTAATATATTGAAATGATCCAAATAATTATCATAAAGTTCGGTTAAACTGATTGGGGATTGAACTTAGTGAATAAAACGAATGAAACATTTCTTATTATCAAATAGATAATTACGAGTAAAATTATAAATATTAACAATTGGGTTAATGAATATAAAAGTCAATTTAATAGAAATTAAATTAAATTGATTAGGATACACTTAAACTATACTAATTAAAGTTGAAAGATAAAGATTAAGCTAATTAGTGTGAAATCTAACTTATTTGATAATAACATTGTATACCTGTCTTCCACAAATTGAAGTATGGCAAAAATTAATGTTAAACTAATCAAGGGTTAACAAGATATTTATGCAAATAGATGCAAACGTGGGCTTAGGCCATCAATGAGGGGGTGGGGGGGCGAAATGGGTTAAAGCCCATTGGTCCACTTAATATAGAATTTGGATTTACAGGGTTTTAGTTTATTTTTATTTTTTTTTCAGCAGCCTAACTCTTTCTCTCCCTCATTGGGATTTCTGTCGATCTCCTCCTCACTTCCATCTTATCGTGATCGTTTTTCTTCGCCGGTCTCATGGATTCCGGCCAGATTTCTCACTGTTCTCACTCTCGCCTACTCGCTCATGGATTCTCCTAGCTATTTATTTCCCACGGTTCCATCACTATAGTTACTCTAAATTCCTAAAAGTAATAACAATCAATTCACCATGCAATTGCATTGGAACTATAAATTTTTATTTTTTAATTATTTTAAAACCTTGTCAATGTCATATATATATATATATATATATATATATATATATATATATATATATATATATATATAGGGTAATTAATTTATTAGTCCCTATATTTTTACAAAACACACTGTTTAGTCCCTGTATTTTTAAAAACACATGGTAAGGTCCATAACCTTTTTCTCAATGAACTGTTTAGTCATTCGGTCTGTTTGTTAGATTTTTTACCATTTATGACTTCAGAAATGACTAAATTACCATTTACTATTTACCTTCAAACTTCAGAAGAGAAAATCCAATTTAGAAGAAGAAGCTATTTGTTTGGAGAACAAGAAAAAGAACAGAACCAATGCTTACAAATTTGAACGATTAAAAAGAAAATTAAGAAGAAGAACACTCAAAGTTGATTTCAGATGCATTAGAATTTAAAAGAAAAAAAAATAAAGAAAAAGAAGAACGCAAATCCAAATTGACTAACAGAATCTTCATGAGAGTCTAACAGCAGGGACTAAACATTTAACCGAGAAAAACGTTAGGGACTAAACAGTTCACCGAGAAAAACGTTAGAGACTTTACCGTGTGTTTTTGAAAATATAAGGACTAAACAGTGTGTTTTGTCAAAATATAGGGACTAATAAATTAATTACCCATATATATAATGCTTTTATATATTCACAATGGTAATAATAAACGGTAACTTTATATTTGTTTTAAAATTTGTATTCAACAACAGTAAAATTTCATATTAACACTATAAATACACTATAATTTCTCATTTATCACTACACTTATTTTCTTATTCTATTTCAATTTCATTTACATTTTATTTCTAAATGGAGAATAATCAAGATAATTTTAGCCAATATTGTTCTCAGGTTCCAAACACTTAGCATCCCGAAACACAAAATCCTCCGATTAGGCCTACACCACGACCCTTTTATGATCCGTATATGCAATATCCACCGAACCCCCAATACTATCCGTATATGCAATATCCACCAAACCTCAAAAACTATCATTATGGCCCTTTTACTAATGAAATTACACGAATTGAGCATTCTGGGCCAGTTCAAATTGCAAACAATGAAGTCATTCAGGTAACCGAAACCCAGGCACAACCAGTGGTCAGTTCAACACCGAGGTTCAAGTTGAATACTACACTTGAAAAGTTTTTATGCAATACCTGGTTATCAATTGCAAACGATGAAGTCGTTGGTACAGATCAACGACTCGGTGATTTTTGGAAGCGAATCACCAATCAGTTCAATATGTATAAGCCAAAAGGTCCTTGTTTACCAAAAGAAAATACGGCTTCCGTTAAATTTTACAAAATTAGTAACAGTCTTTGATTTTGTTGGGTGTTACGCCGAGATTGTTCATTTGAAACCGAGCGGGTCATTCCGATGTACAAATTATTAAGAAGGCCGAACAACTCTACCTTCAAAGGTATGACTCCAAATTTTCATTTGTTTATTGTTGGGAAATAATGAAAAACGAACCTAAATTGCTCGCTTTTAAAGAAAAACAATATGATGGAGGTTCCTCAAAGAGAACGAAGCTTTCTGCATCGGGACATTACAGTTCAGCAAGTGAAAGTGGCAATGATGTACAATCGTTTCCTCAACGTCTAATAGGCCATAAAGCGTGAAAAGGAAAAAAAAGCGAGTGAATCTTTCCAAAATATAGATGAGGAATTCTATAAAGAAATACAGTTGTAAAAAGTTTAAACAAACCAAGATTTAGTGCAACAAGAGATAAATTTTCTTCAGATTCAAGAACAACAAATGAAACAAAAAGATTTCAAAATTCTCGACAAAGATACTTCGGGAATGGATGCTGAGCAACTGTTACGACAAAAAAAAAATTGAGCACACATCGAGTCGAAGTATGATTTTCTTTAGTTATGTTATTGTTTCTTTTATTTGATTTGCTACATTAATTACGTTTTATGTAATATTATGTATTTAAATGAAGTTGTTTTATAGACTTTATAATATATTTAATAAATATTGTGTTGGGTAAAAATTATTAATCTATACTATATATAATAGCGAAAGCAGAGAGAAATAAGGAGAAGTGTTTTAGAGGCATTTTTGATGAGTTGTCAACGTAGTAAAAAATCAAGATTAAAAAGATTTAATTAATAAAAAATAATAGATTTATATTTATAATAAATTAAACAATTATTAGTCCATTAATTAAAATAATAAAAGTAAGAGTTACGGGAAGATGAAAAAACACAAAGCAAAGGAAATCCAAAAGTCACAAATACACTTCTATATAAAGCATGATAGATAATATTCCGTCATTATATTCATTGGTCATGATAGATAGTATTATATTTCTGAAGGTAATTATTCGTTTTTTTTCATATGTTGTAGTTATTTTGTTCTCAATTGTGTTGTTGTTTTATTTTTATTAAACAACAGTTGTTATAGTTTCATCTTTCAGATCCATTTCTGCCGTTACCCAAGTTCTATACCTCTCGCTACCTTATCCATGTTTTTCTTTTTTATTTTTCTTTTTTTTCAAACTGATATCTCCAATTGAAGAAACCCGATAGAAATAGAAGATGCATTGACAACTGAAATCGGGAAACACAAAAGTGTCAAAAATTACAAGAAATTCTTGCATTTCTCAAGGTAATTATTCAATTTTTTTTCATATATTATAGTTACTTTTTTTTCTCAATTGTGTTATTGTTTTATTTTTATTAAACAATAGTTGGTATAGTTTCATCTTTCAGAGATGAAATTCCATTTCTGTCATTACCCAGGTTCCATACCTCTCGGTACCTTATCCATGTTTTCTTTTTTATTTGTCATTTTTTTTCAAAAATAAAGATTTTGTATATTTGCATTCTTTTTTAGTATATGTTGCTATGTGTTATCGTTTTGGTTGTTAACTCTAACTAAATTTAGATTTTCAGCTTTATAGAAATAAGGAGAAGTGTTTTAGAGGCATTTTTGATGAGTTGTCAACGTAGTAAAAAATCAAGATTAAAAAGATTTAATTAATAAAAAATAATAGATTTATATTTATAATAAATTAAATAATTATTAGCCTATTAATTAAAATAATAAAAGAAAGTAAGAGTTACGGGAAGATGAAAAAACACAAAGCAAAGGAAATCCAAAAGTCACAAATACACTTCTATATAAAGCATGATAGATAGTATTCCGCCATTATATTCATTGGTCATGATAGATAGTATTATATTTTTGAAGGTAATTATTCGTTTTTTTTTCATATGTTGTAGTTATTTTGTTCTCAAATGTGTTGTTGTTTTATTTTTATTAAACAATAGTTGTCATAGTTTCATCTTTCAGATCCATTTCAGCCGTTACCCAGGTTCTACACCTCTCGCTACCTTATCCATGTTTTTCTTTTTTATTTGTCTTTTTTTTAAACTGATATCTCCAATTGAAGAAACCCGATAGAAATAGAAGATGCATTGACAACTGAAATCGGGAAACACAAAAGTGTCAAAAATTACAAGAAATTCTTACATTTTTCAAGGTAATTATTCAATTTTTTCATATATTGTAGTTACTTTTTTTTCTCAATTGTGTTATTGTTTTATTTTTATTAAACAATAGTTGGTATAGTTTCATCTTTCAGAGATGAAATTCCATTGCTGTCGTTACCCAGGTTCCATACCTCTCGGTACTTTATCCATGTTTTCTTTTTTATTTGTCCTTTTTTTTTCAAAATGACTAAAATAATTTTTTTGTATATTTGCATTCTTTTTTAGTATATGTTTCTATGTGTTATCGTTTTGATTGTTAACTCTAACTAAATTCAGATTTTCGGTTTTATATGAACTCAATTTTTAGCTTTAATTGAAGTTAAATTAATTTTTCTAATTCGAAACCTGTAGAAATCCACTCGTTTTTTTTTAGTTTGAGTTTATCTAACTGATATGAATTGTATTTTTTATTTTTATGTATTTTTGCTACAAATAGATATAAAGTTTCACACAATAGGTGTTCATTGAAGTTTGAGACATATTGAATAAAATATTAAAGAGGTATTGAAATATTATACTTACAAGGAAGTTTATTTCAATTATAAATTGTGTTATATTATTATTATTATTGTTATCAAAAAGTTATTTTTTTCCAGTTCTCTAGATAAAGAGATTGTAAGCGTCTTATGCACTTGATAAGATGTTTATTCTTGAAGAATTTGGATTATGCTAGATATGAATTCAAAACGAAGGTAAATAAAAATAAATTTTGATGCTCAAAATCCTAAAAATGTACATTAATTATAGGTTATTGAGATAATTGATTTTGCAACATTGGTTTATATAATTTTTAACTATTATATTATGGTTTGTACAAAATTATTGGTATTTCAAGAGTTTTTAACGTGTAAAAATGAAACATGGTCATAGGACAATCTGTTGGAAAATATTAATTAAAAAATATTATTATTTGAATCTCTTCAAATTCTCAAATATTGAGCATAATGATTCTAATTAATAGAATCAATTTTACATATTAATTATAAAACGTTTTTTTTTTGTACTGAGTAGACTTAATACTTCATTAAGAAAAAATAAATTTTTTAATTAATGGGTAAAAAATATTTCCACCATCCTCTTTATATGCTTATATTTTGACATTCTCTCTTACTTTTTAAAAAAACCGAGAGAAAGATAGTTCTCTTAGAATTATCTTTTTTGTCCTTTCATTTTTGTTTTCTATTCTTTTATTTGTTTTTCTTGCTTATAAAATTTAAGAATATATAATTATTAGAAAATATTAATGAAATCAAGTAAGTAATATCTGCGAGCGTGACTGATATTCTATCTATATAGTGAAAGAATGAAGAACAAATTGATTGAATGTCTTGATGAGATATTACGAGATGAAAATAGGAGAAATCATCACCTTAAGCTGATTCAATTAGATATATTGGGTTATTGTAGCAGAATAAATAATTGAATTCGAATACTTGGTGATCATGAAATTTCATCAAGCAAGATGATTATCATCAAGACGAATTTGTGACTAATTTTTATGAATTTTTTTTTATATGTAACATATTGAATTGATAAAGTTTCTTCATATACAACATTAGAAAAGTATTGATTGTAATAGTCTATAGCATAATATATTGATGTTACTTCCACTTTAACATATATTGTAATTCTTTTGTATCGTAGATATAATATTTAATTTTAATTGTAGTTTAATTCAATTTTTGTTTAACATATATTATAATTCTTTTTGTATCGTAAATATAATATTTAATTTTAATTGTAGTTTAATTCAATTTTTAGTTTTTCATTATATTCTGATATATTTTTTAATCAATCTCCTATTTTATTATTATTGTTTCATAAAATTCCAAAATATGAAAATGTATTAAAATTATTAAAAAGTACATATCATTGAATTTTATAAAAATAAATAAATCATTCACCTTTAATTAAAATTTTATAAAAAATTAGTCAATTATTTTCAAAATTAATTTAATTTGAATTATCAATAAAAAATATATATTAATTTCAAATATACATAATAAAAAAAATTCATAGCATGATATAAAATTACTTAAAAGTAACTATGTCAATTTATTTATTTATCTAAATTATATAAAAGTTTCGTATCCCGTGCATCGCACAGGATTTCGACTAGTTATATATTAATTGAGTAAATGTATGGTGTTTTATGACAAATGGGTCCTACAAAAATTGAAAGTAAGAGAATAGTATAGTGGTATGCTATTTGTCTGGGTTATTTGTAAATATTTGGCATTGGAGGTAATAACCTCCGCTGCTTATGCTCTAAGCCTATCAATTATTGTATTTGATATTTTTCTAATTCTTTCGGTACCCTTGAGGGTTGATATGTCAATTTGCTTGCTTGCCCCACTTGCATCTCTTTTTTTTTTGTAGAGAATTCTCGATGCCCTCTGAAATCCGGCTGAATGAGCTTCATCTCTCTTGAATTATTGCTTCTGTTGGTAAAAATATCATTTGGTCCCTGGAATTGAATTTTTTACGGACTGACGCTGTATTTAATCCGAGTCGGTAAATTTGATTGGGAATTGATAGAATTAGTCCCGAATTGAAACACCTATTTGAACTCTGGGTCCTTGTTTGACTGTTGTCGCTCCAGTTTAATTCTTGTTTGATTTACCGCGGTTTAATTTGGTAGCCCTGGGTTAAATATGATAATTCTTGACTGTCCCGTACGAAGTAGGTTGCCTCGGATGAACTTTGGTTTCCTCGGATGAAGTCAGATTCGGTTGCCTTTAGGAGGGATTGCGAACCTTTGAAAGTAACGGCTTGTCCATTGGCACTGCCAACATTTTTTTTTATTTTTCCTGAAATACAATTATGTAACATTTGTAAATATTATTATCATTAATAAAGTTCCATTTTTAAGCGTTCAATTGTCGTTTCAATTTTTGAATCCATTTGTCATAATCCATTTAAAAATCAACTATATTCTAAACATTTAATTATAATGTAAATCATAACCAAAGTTAGTATTAACTTTAATATATGATATTATATCGTAATTCACAATTTAGATTATAGACGTTTTCAAATAATTTACGATAAATAAATAATCATTGAGATATTAATCTGATTGGATGACACTTGAACTTTAATTGATAAATTATAACTCGAATTCCAGCAAATCCAATTTTATTCAAAATACGAGGAACATATCTCGAATAAAATTAATAATAGGTTAAGATTGTACATTAATTCTATTGAGTCATGTTTCGAATATAATTCGGTAATTTTACCAACTTATATCGAAATATGCCAAATTAGCCTTAATAGCACAATTTTTTCCTAATAAATTATTTTCGAAATAATACCGTATATATTTTGAATCATTTGTTCAAATTTTGAGTAAAATTTATAAAAACTTAAAAAAGGACCCGAACAAAAATAGGTATCTACAACTCACTCTTTTATGAATTTAATATTTTTTTTTAAAAAGTTGTGCGCAATGCATTTACATTTAGACCTCAGCATGGGCTGGGTTGGGCAGGCTCGGGCTGAGCTTGTGATAAAACCTGATAAGCCCAAGCCCAGCCCAAGCCCACACTAATTAGAGTCGGGCTCGGGCTCGGGCGGGCTCGGGCCTAAAAAAGGAATCCCAAACCCGCCCGCCAAGCCCATATCTATATTAAAAAAATTCAATTAAAATAAAATACTACTTTTTTTTAATAAAAAATAATAAACATAATAGTTAATAAGTCTTAGAAAATTATAACAAACTAATAGTTAAATTCAAACATAATCATATGCATGATCTTTGAATTAATTCTCAATTTAGTTGTTACATTAATCTAATCAGTATATGGATTAGGAGGTATGTAGTTGAAATTAATTAAAAAGAATTCTGAGCGACCTGATTATTCTGATTGTAGTTGACATTAGCATTAAAAAAGGATTATTTATCATATATTCAACTTCCATATATAATCAAACTAATTAATTAGGAACATGATTGATTAGGTATAATAACTCAATTAGAATCTCTTCAAGTTGCAAATCCTTTTTTATATGGAACCTAACTAATTAAGTTTCATAAATCTAAGCCACAGCAAAGCCAAGCCATATCAAAGCCATTCAATTGTTATACATGTATATATAGATAACGGGCCGGGTCGGGCCAGGCCCGACGAGTATTTATATAGTCCAAGCCCGCCCATTTTCTAGCTGATCCGGTCTGACACTAATTTTATGTGTTCAAGCCCGGCTAAATGGGCCTGGGCTCGGGCCGGGCGGGCGGGCTCATCGGCCCATGGCGAGGTCTACTTACATTAAACAAATGAAAATTACATTAAAGACAAAGAAAAACCCTCAACCCACCCCACCCTATGTGATTCGAACCCGTGACCTCTAAGATCATAAATAAGCTCTCAACCAATAGGCTAACAGCTTCACCACTTTTATGAATTTAATATGATTTGTTGTTAACTAGATTCTAATTGAACATTAATTAAGAAAAATATAAGTTATTAAATTATATCTCATTAAAGATTTATAGTGATATTAGTGAGTTTTTGAATTATACAAATGTGAGTGAGTTTTTTTAGGGTAATTAATTTATTAGTCCTTATATTTTGACAAAACACATTGTTTAGTTCCTGAATTTTTAAAACACACAGTAAGGTCTCTAACCTTTTTTTCGATGAACTGTTTAGTCCCTAACGTTTTTCTCAGTGAACTGTTTAGTCCCTTCCGTTAGACTCTCATGAAAATTCTGTTACTCAATTTGGATTTGAATCAAAATCTATTTAAAATAAAAATGTAATGCCTTAACTACCCTTTACCACAAAATCAATACATAACACCATTATCTTCATTGTTTCTCAGTTCCACGTTCTTCTTTTCCTTTATTTTCCTTTCCTTTAGACTCTACTGCATCTGAAATTAACTTTGAGTATTCTTCTTCTTGATTTTCTTCTTAATCGTTCAGATTCGTAAGCATTGGGTCTGTGTTTTTTTTATTCTCCATACAGATAACTTCTTCTTTTAAATTGGATTTCCTCTTCTGAAATTTGAAGGTAAATTTTGAATTCAAATTTTAAGTTATTGTTTGTCTTCCTCTTGTTTCACTATATCCTTCTTTAATGGTAAATAGTAAATGGTAATTTAGTCATTTCCGAATTCATAAACGGTAAAAAATCTAACAAACAAACGAAAGGATTAAACAATTCACTGAGAAAAAGGTTAGGGGACCTTACCGTGTGTTTTTAAAAATACAGGGACTAAACAGTATGTTTTGTCAAAATATAGGGACTAATAAATTAATTACTCTTTTATTTAATGGTAATGGAACGGAGGATAAGGAGAATTTGACATAGAAGAGGAGAATTTCAAAATTATAAATCCATTTACCTAATATCTACTTAGTTTATTATTATCAATAAGTTGTATTGCATGAAATGAAACAGTATCATTTCCATTTTAATTGTTTGTATTTCTTAATTCCTCTATTTTATGGAAACTGATTTTGTATTGTATGTAATAATGTGCAATTTTTTAATTAAAATTAATTTATTTCGGTTGGTTTTGTTAATTCGATAATTTTGATTTCAAAACCAAACCGGCTGAAATTACCGAAATATTAGAAAAAGGAAAATCGAAACCGAACCTAATAAATCGAAAAACCGAATTGGAGAAACCGAAATTCATCGGTTCGGTCGATTATTTCGGTCCAGTTTGGTTTTTAAAATTTTACCCTTTTTTTGCTATATTATGCTATTTATTTACCATTATGCCATGTAACTTTTCATTATTCCATTTTTAGCCCCTCTAATTATTTAATAGTTAGTTTAAAGGGATAAAGATTAAATGACCCTAATACAAATTTAATTTTGTGCAAATTTAAACTTAATGCATCCTATAGTTAGATCAATTTTAGCCTAACATTACTGAAAATTTAAAAAAATTGGTTTCACTCTTATTTAATTAAAACATTAGACCTTCAAAACGAGTTTATCAATAAAGTAAAGCAATTTCGTACATTTTTCGTTCGTACATTTTAGACGCTTTGACAAAAAAAAAAAATTGTGATTAACTTATATGTAGTATACTTAATTGTTAGCACTTTAACACTCTTATATGTCTTAGAAATATTTGATAATTGTAACATTCGATGTGATGGTTAAATAACAATCAATCACTATTTTCAGTTTTTTGGTAACTTAGGGCTAAAATTGATCTTCCTTGGACCGTGAGGGTTAAATCTGAACTATTTTATACGTTAGGACTAAATGTGCACTTCATTTAAAATGTTTGAGATTAAATTTGTCCCTTATCCCTAGTTTAAATATTAGGCTTTTATGGAATTTTATTTCCAGAGTTCTGTGGGTATAAACCCTTCATGTAATGTAAGGAAACTAATCTTTTGTCAGTAAATTTATGAATTTTCTCCTTTGTGAGAATTAAGGTTTATTCTTTTATCACATTGTCCGTTTTTGAGCCCCTTCAAATTTTAGTTTAAAAATATTTTTATTGGTTTAGGGTTCAAACCTTCAACCATTTCTTACTCTCAACTTTCCTATCATCAGAAAAATAAGTTTTTAATATAAAACTTTGTTGAAAAGATTTACTATAATGTGTATATATATAATATCTAAAAACTTTATTTTAAATTGTAAAATATAACATCTTCCAACAAAATTTTGGTCAAATTTTTCACTTAATAAATGATTTTCCTTAACTCTATAATGCGTTGTATAATAACTATAAAAAATTAAAAAAGAAAAGAAAAAAAAACATACAAGAAATTCATCTGGATAATTTCAATGCCAAGAATGTGATCCGCCATTTACATAAATTGAGTAACAAGTTTTTCTCAACCAGGCAGGAATTTCGTACAATTTTGTATCAACAAACTAAAGATAGATCACAATTTGAACTATAAATACTCCCAAAAACAAACATTATTTCCACTAAACAAAGAAACAAAATCACAGTACAAGTGATGGCTTCTCTAAACTACTTCAGTGTGTTCTTTCTTTTGTTCTCACTGTCAACCATAAATGTAAGCACAGCAGGTCGTTATCTCATGCAAATTCCAAACATACCAAGACCGTCTGATGCACTACCTGACTTACCAAGACCGTCTGATGCACTATCAAAATTACCAACACCATCAGATCCACTTCCAAACCTCCCAAAACCGTCCGATTTACTTCCAGGATCAAACTCGAAATCACCATCTGATGGGCCTGGACTTCTTCCAAATTTACCTACACCATCAGATCCACTTCCAAACCTCCCAAAACCGTCCGATTTACTTCCAGGATCAAACTCAGACGATTCAAAACCCTCATCCGATGGGCCTAATCTATTCAATCCTTTGAACCTTCCAAATCCTTTAAATCCTTTGAACATTCCTAATCCTTTTACAGAGCCTGAGAAATTTAACAAATTCATGCAGCAACTCACACGATTCCCAAAAACAACAATCATGCCTGGTATGAATTAGTGCATTTCTTTGGGGATTAATTTTTTTTGGTGAATAATTGGACAAAGAAATCACTAGCTGGGTTTGTTACAGCCACAATTACATTCCAATGTTGATTATTTGTTTATACATTTGCTCACTGAATGAAATGAAAGTTCTAAATGATTTTGGATTTACTGAATTCGTGTTCTAAATGATTTTGGCATCCACATCCTTTGTTGTGAAAAGTTAATTGTTGCTAAATCTGCACCAATGGCCAACACTGTAGAGTTTATCTTTCACAAAAGCATATAATGTTGTTTTGTATTGTAACTTTTAGCAATAAGTGCTAATCGTATATTAATGGTAACAACTACTTTTGTTGGTAAAGGGTTTAATGCCAAAAATATTCGTGATCACTGTATGGAAATATTTGTTGCTTTTCTTATAATAATGTTACAACTTGTTTTTCAACAAACTCATATATATATATATATATATATATATATATATATATATATATATATATATATGAATGAGTTGAGACAAGAGATAAAGCTATTAATTAAAGATCACACCACAAGAAAAAAAGATTTAATTACTGGAAAAACCATCATTAGAAGTCTAGTTCCACTCATTAAAGGTTTTTAATGAGCGGGATTTTCCTTTTGAGGAAGTCCTCTTTATAAAAATATTAATGAGCGGAATAATTCAATTTATTATTAACTTACAATGAGTGAATATTTAATCTTACTAGAATCTATGTATAATGATTAAAAATACACATATTATAAGTATTTATAATAATAAAATAATACGCTCATTAGAATATTTATAATGACTAAAAAGGTTCTTAGTAAAAATATTTATAATTACTAAAATATATTTATAATGATTTGGATTGAAGAGACGTACTTTAAATTACATATAATCAACTTTCAAACAAATTAATATAACATCAAACTTTTAATTAAGAACACATAGATAATGAATTCAAAGTGAAATCGTCTAATTAATAATAAGACATAACAAAGATTGGAGGTATAATCTTTACACTATAACAAGTATAAGGTATAATGTTTATGGGTGAGCAAAATAATCGGTAACCAATTACCAAACCGATAAATCTTAGTTTGGTTCGGTTATTTTAACATTTTGGTTCGGTCCAATTTTAATTTTGACTTAGTTTGGTAATTGGTTATCGGTTCGGTTTAACCGAGAACTGAACCGGACTTAATATATAAATATAAAAAGGCAAATGATATATACAACCCTTAGGGCTGTATATAAGCATTAATTATTCTTATATTTTCAAAAAAAAAAAAAATCTTAACTCTAAAATAAGTATTTATTTTGTATTGAAAATGTAACAAAATATTATGACTCTATATATTTCAATATTAAAATATGTAAGTATTAACAAGTTTTTTTTTTGAAACAAACAACTTTTATTAACTTAAATCAGAAGATAACACATCAATAATAAACGGTAGTGGACAGGCCCACTCACCACGAACAGAACTAGAAGTAACAGCTTTAGCTAAGCTATGGGCTGCTAAATTCGCTGATCGTTTAATAAAAGAGATCGAACGGGAGTTCAAATCTCGCAACAAATCACAACACTCACGTATCACATCAGATAAATAAGATAATTGACTTTTTTGGAGCTGAATAGCCCGTACCACCATCAGGCAGTCGGACTGAACTTCAACATGGCTTAAGTTATAATTCTTGATACATGATAGCGCTTCACGGATTGTCATTGCCTCAGCCAAAGGTGGATCCGTTATCTCAGCAAGGTAACCCATGCTTGCCGCAAAGCATCGCCCCTGATAGTCGCGTAAAAGGAAACCAAAATAGCAGAAATTATTTAACCCATTTACCCCTGCATCGACGTTACAGATGTAGCAGCCTGCAACCGGTTTCTTCCATTTACACAAAGCACTCGTGTATTGATTTTGTTGATCAGGGTGATGTCTTTGCGCTGCCTCCCAAGCCGTCAGTTCAGCAATGGCGGGTTGAAATATTTCCTCAGGCGTTCGAATTTTATCATTCCAAACTTTTTCATTTCGTGCCCACCATAGTTGCCAACAGATTATCGCAATAAGGTTACAATCCATCGTCACATCACCAAGGATATTTGTAAACCAATAGATAAAATTCATGATTAGATCCAACCGATTTTCTTTGAACAATAATTTCCATACCTGAGCAGCTCGATGACACCCTATGAACACGTGAAACTCGTTTTCCTCAAAAGCTCCGTACACCGGACAGCAGTTAGGTAGCGAGCTATGACGAATTGCAAGATTATTCAAAGTTGGTAGACAGTTGGTAAAAATTCGCCATAAACAGTTCTTGACTTTCGGGGCAACCTTCAAATTCCATATCAGCTTCCAATTTATTCCGTTCGGATTTATTTGATTCGACGGTGTGAGTCCCCTTGCCCGAAAATATCTACTCCTAACTGTATAAGCACCAGATTTATCAGATGGCCAGAACCAACCATCTTCAACACGCGTACGCCTGGCCGGTATGGAATAAATGAGTTTGGCATCCCGTGGGCAAAACGAGCTGTTAATAACCTCCTGCTTCCAATTTCCTTGATCATCCATAAGGTCTTTGACAAGTTCTGAGGGCAAAGTCGTTACAGCCGAGCTTATTGGGAAAGGGTTCTGATCGTCCGGCAGCCAAGGACTTCCAAATGGAACTGGATTCTCCATTGCCTATTTTCCTCCTTAATCCATTGATCAAGATCCCTCGACCCGCAATGATGCTACGCCACACGAAGGAAGGGTTATGCCCCAGGGTAGCCTGTAAAAAATCAACATTAGGAAAATACCTTGCTTTTAGAGTTCTTGCTATCAGAGAATCTGGATTCATAACAATACGCCAACTTTGTTTTGCTAGAAGAGCGAGACTAAATTTATGGATGTCCCGAAAGCCCAATCCTCCGTTAGTTTTCGGCCAACAAAGTTTATCCCATGTCTTCCAGTGGATTCCATTTGATGTTGAGGAGGATGAATTCCACCAGAACCTATTTAGCAAATTGTTAATATCATTACAGAACTCCATAGGCATGAGGAATATGCTCATGACATAAGTTGGAATAGATTGCAACACAGCTTTGATGAGGATTTCCTTCCCCGCACGGGATAAATATTTCTCCTTCCAATTATTGATCCGCTTCCAAATTCTATCTTTTAAGAAACTGAATGCTTGCATCTTACTTCTTCCAACAACAATTGGTGCCCCCAAATAGAATCCCATATCCTCAACTTCAGCAACCCCAAGTTCGTTGCATACATCTGACCGATCTTCTATTGACGAATTGCTACTAAAAAATACCGAAGACTTTTGGAAATTCACGCACTGACCCGAAGCTTGTTCATAGCACCTTAAACAGTCTTGAACCACCCTTGCCTCTCTCTTATTGGCTTGAAAAATAGAAATTTTGGGTTTTTATTTACAGCCATAAGAGCTGTAAATATCGGAACCCATATAAAAATATAATTTTATCTTTACATACATAAATAACTTATAAAATATAAAGCCCAACTCCTAAAAAATACTAATTTTATCGTTACATATATAAATTTTAAATTAGTGGTCTTTAGTTTCTCAATTATAAATTTTGTACATGTGCATTTTTTTTTAAAACCAATGAAACAAAATATATAAAAAATGAAAGATTATATAAGTTTTTCGTTATTCGGTCGGTAATCGAATCAAACCAATTTTTTTTATTTGGTAATATTCGATTAATGATCTTATTCGGTTTGGTTATGAAAATAAGACATGTTCTGATGCTGAACCCAAAATTAAAGATAGGTCACACTTGAACCATAAATACTCCCAAAAACATATTTCATATAATAAATTGAAATAACTTATCTCCTAAAAATTATTTTATTATTATTATTATTATTATTATATATATATATATATATATATATATATATATATATATGTTGCCGATATTTTTGAAATATCCCAATTTTCAACCTTGATACGCTGGTGGAGTTAAAAAATAGTAAAAATAATACAAATGTGTCAGAGAAGCTAGGGAACCAACTTGTCCGTGGGTCGTAAGAAACTTCTCGGCTCCAATAATGAATCAAACTGAAAAGGATAAAGTGGTAAATAAATAAATAAAATAAAATAATGCGCCTAATGATCTTGAGTTCTAACGAAACAATTGGACGAGAGCTACAAGGACTGAAAATAAAAGCAATGAAGACACAGATATGAATATTTTAATTTTTTTTCTATTTTTATTGATTTTCTAGATCTATTTTTTTATGTTTTTGTATTATACTTGTGGAAAATAAAGCATAAAAATTACAACTAGCAATATCACTTAAAGCTAGCAATTCAAAGCAACAACGTACGCTATAAAACTTAAATTAAAAATACTTGCAAAAATAGGTGCGAGATTAAACAAAATAAACAAACTTGATGATGTCATCAGAGTAGTCGTGGGCGAAGCTCGGATCCTCGTAGAACTCGGATTGGAAACCGTTGTGTCGTTTCGGATAATTCTGGATGAATTTGGAGGGGCTTAAAATGTTTAAGGGCTATACCAGCATTTTTCCATTTTAATGAATATAAGCAGCAATTTCTGGAAAAACAGTGATTTTGTGGGAATTTCAAGCTCGATTAGGAACGATGTAAAGATTTGGTTCGAGCGAAACGAAAGCTAACATTTAAAGTTTGTATGTAATAGAAGGGTTTGGGAGTGGAATCTCGGGAAAAGGTTGAGGAACGAGTTCGAAATAATTTTTTGAAAATAGCTCTAAATAGAATAATTGTTTGATGGTTGTAAACCAAAAACTTGATTAATTGAAAAACGATTTTGAAGGTTGTAGAAGTCCGGTTTTCACAAAATAAAAACTGAGATTTCGAGACTTGGTGTCACTAAAGGAATTAAAATTAATTCAAGATGAATTGATAGAGCGAGGAGATAGGATTGTTTGATGAACTTTCAATAATGAAAATTTTAAAATATAGTTTTCGGGTCTTCAAAATTGATTTGAAATCAATACAAATTCTCTAAATATGATTTGAAATCTATAAAAATGTTGATGAACTTTCAACATCTGCTTACGATAAAAAAAACTAATCCAATTATTTTCAAATTATATCTCTTAATTTTTTTTGTGTTCTTTGTTCTTAGCTTTAGCCAAATATAAAATTAAAACTGCATTTAAATTCTATCAGCAACTTCAATTTAAAAACCATTAAACATATACAAATCTTTAAATTCATAGCAAATACAATAAACAATATATCTTTTCTTTGATGAGTTTATTACAAAAGTTTTTGTCAAAAGGGAATACTTTTCTAATGTTTGCGATGGCCGCGGCCATACCCTAGTGCGATCTTCCATCTCCGCCGTCTTCGTCGATGACTCCACCGATGGACTCCTCATAGGGAACAAGGAACCCATGATCGCTCAACCGGCGGCTCTGACAATGATTACCGAGGAAGAGGGATTCAAGGCGGTAAAAATTCCGCAATCATTGTATCACGAAAGGCTGAAGGCTTGCTAGAATTCAATTATTGTTCGAATCAATCTACTGAAAGGTGAAACGCCATGGAAACAGGTCGATCCGAAAATAAAATTGAACACCATTTGGGGCAGACAAATGGACTGGAAGCTTATCTCCCTGGGTAGAGGTTTCTATCACATTATCATGCCAACAGTAGAGGCTCTACAGGAAGTCGGGGGTCAAGGAGCCATTCCACTAAAACCATGTATTATCAGATTTATATCGTGGTCGCCTGGCTTTAATCCAGAATCATATAGATCATCATCGACCCAGGTTTGCGTGAGATTTTACAATCTCCATTGGGAATACTGGGATAAGCGTATACTTGCGAGTATTGCACGCGCTGTAGGCACCCCCCTCATTGTGATTTTCGAAATACACAAGCATTCCACGAGAGAGAATTTTTGACCCCCCTAGCCGAGGACGAGATATTCACCGCTTCCTACCGATTCAATTGATTTTCATCTCTTTCTTTTATTCCTTGATCTTGTGTTGATTTGTTAGAGGCAATCTATTCTTGATTGCTTTCATACGGTTGATATCTAACTTGATTTGGGTTGTGTTTTGTCTTGTGCTTGGGAACTCGGAGTAAGAGTTGTGGGAATTTCGATTGCAACGGTAGATAGATCTTCATTAAGGTATTTCCTTCTATCCCTCTTTATATGAAATAATGATTAACGGATCTTAGGTTAATGGAAAAAGGTTAAAATTTTTATATTTCCGCTGCTATACATTAGCCTTAAATTCCATCAGTAGTATCAGAGCCTGCGTTAAATCCGTTATTTCATATATGAAAATTTAGAAGTTTTTCAATCAGATTGAATAAATATTTATAGTTAGGTTAATTAACAAAACTGTTTTGATTAATTAGTTCTAAAGATAAATAAGTTTTAATTAATTGTTAATTAAAATAGATTATGCATATGTTCCTAATAATCTTGGTTGATAATCATTATAACAAAATCTATTAGTTTTATAGTTAGATTGATAAAATCAGTTTTATTTATTCTAAAGATAAAACGGAAAATCTATAATAGTTTTTCCTATTTTCTGAAAATCGTTTTAAAACTGATATATATATATATATTTATAATTATATTTAAAATATTAAAAAAAAATGACAGCAGCTCGGGTCGCGCCTCACAGCGCAACCCGGCTGCTGCCTCGCGGCAGCAACCGCGTGCGGCGCCTGGCCGCCGCTGCCGCAAGGCAGATGCGGGTCAGCGGCAGCAGCCCAACCTCGGACCCGGCCCGAGACCCACTTAATTTTAAATCGTTTAAAATTAGTTTTAAATATACTTAAATATATATGTTTCAGAAATTAATAGTTTTCTGTTTTGATTATCGAATGAAAATTTATTTAAAAGTTTGTTTTACCTATTTGTAAATCAAAAGTATTAAATGAAAAATCAAAATAATTGGGACATGTATAATTAAAGTTTTGTATAGTTGTATTAATCTAAAGGTTAATATAGAAGATACGAAACTGTTAGAAGTAAAATTGGATGAAAGTTAATTTGATAAGTTAATGTGATTAACCTAAATATTACATAAAATACTTATGTAATCAACCAATTAAATTTATTTAATTGAGTCTATGCATGTTTGAAGTTATGGACATATTTGGACCCTCTTTTAGTCTTTTGGTATTTTTGAAATAGGGCCTGCGAGTCCTCCCTTTCTACTATCTATTGTAATTTCTCCTCTCATCTAATTCCCTTCAAGTTAATTGAAGTTTTCTTTAGTAGAATAGAAATTAATATGTAATTTCAAGGCGCCATGGAGAAGACGGAGGACCTAAAGAGAAATATATAATAGTTATTATTTCCCTAGGTTTGGCCCTTTATTCCGTCTCTGGCTCGACGGAATAATTTAGATAATATATCCATAACGCCAATGTATGTGTCTGATGTATGCTAAAGCAAATCAAGACTAAGTTAGATTATGAGACTTAAAATAAAAATTCCTCACTAATTAAAAGTTAAGTAAATAAGCAAGTTATTAAAATCGGTTCCCCCTCCCTAATATTATAATTCAGCCGGCAGTATTGGGGGCCTTTGGGTTGTTGAGCAAACTCAAGCTCGGGGTCTTACAGTAACACCTGAATTATCGAAAATCATTTTTCATGAATATGGGGTAATACTTAAATTAGATTATGATAATTGGATGAGCAAACTCATGTTGTCATAAACTAATGGGCAATATGGTTGGGATTAATATGAATAGCATATTAGTTACTAATGTGGTTAGTAACCCAATAACCTAGGAATCACATTAAAGATGTGATTGATTACATGAATCTACCTAACAAATGAGACTAGCTTGTTGAGCAAACTCAAGGCGAAATCTCAGGAGTTAGGATCCTAGCTCACTAAAGGATTTGTGAAATTCTTCGAATTAAGATGGAGGGCTATTAATTTGGCAAAATAGTGGGAGCAATCTAAGATGAATTAAAAGGCCTATAAATTTTAGATTGATATACTTTAAAGCAAATGAATAACATAAGTTTACTCTTTCTCACTCTCAGGTTTAATTAAACACTCTTAAAATCATGACTAAAACCAATCTGCAAAACATTCTTACCGATAACAAATTGAACGGTTCAAACTTCACCGACTGGTTTCGTAACCTCAAAATCGTTTTGAAGTTCGATAAGATAGGGTATGTACTTGATACATTGATACCCCTTATCCCTGGGGATGATGCTCCCATCGAAGAAATTGATGCTTACCAGAAGCACAAAGCTGATGACGATCATGCGGGATGCATCATACTTGCATCGATGACACCGGAATTGCAAAGGCAACATGAGGAAATGGATGCCTATTCCATCATCATACACCTAAAGGAACTGTTTGGGAAACAGACCAGGTGTGAATGCTACGAGATATCCAAGTTGCTATATCGTTGCAGGATGCAAGAGGGCACATCTGTGATGACACATTATGTCAATATGATTGGCTACATTACCAAACTTTCTAGTATTGGATTCGCGATGGATAACGAACTAAGCATAGAATTAATTCTTCAATCCCTCCCAGAGAGTTATTCACAGTTCATCATGAACTATCAGATGAATGACTTGCAAACCTCTCTTGAAGAGCTTGCAAATATGCTCAAGTCAGTTCAGCCCAATATGAAGAAAGACAAGGCTATTCCAGCTCTTGTCATAGAGGGATCAAAGAAGAGGAAAGGGAATTCTCCCAATCCTAAATATCCCAAGAAAGGTAAGGGAGCCATGCCCACTAGAGCTAAGGGAAAGGAAGTGAAGAAGCCCAAAGGAGAGTGCCACTTCTGTGGTAAAGACATGCATTGGAGTAGGAACTGCAAGGAGTACCTAGCCTCCCTCAAGAAGGGAAAAGGCGGTGCTTCAACATCTGGTATGTTTTATATTGAAATAAATACAATTTCACAGTTTGAATCTTGGGTACTTGATACCGGATGCGGATCTCATATTTGTACAAATATGCAGGAACTAAATCGGACTAAGGAATTGAAGAAAGGAAGCATAAACTTGCGAGTAGGAAATGGAGCAAGAGTTGTCGCCCTCGCAATTGGAGATTATGTTTTGAATTTGCCCTCTGGGCTTGTAATAGAATTAAGGAACTGTTTGTATGTTCCACAAATGTCTCGTAACATTATTTCTATTAGCCGTCTTGTTGACGACGGTTTTCATATTTCAATAAAAGACAAACATTGTGATTTTTATAGAGATTCGATTTTCTATTTTTCAGGAATATCACAAAATGGGATTTATGTGCTAGATGACAAAATTTCTGTTTTCGCAATTGATACCAAAAGACATAAGCTAGATAATTCAACTTACTTGTGGCATTGTCGTTTAGGCCATATAAACAAAAGACGCATGCTAAAGCTACATCAAGATGGGCTTATAGATCCAATTGATCCTGAATCATTGGAAACATGCGAAGCATGTTTAAAAGGTAAAATGACAAAGACACCCTTTAGCAATAAGGTGAGCGTGTATCAGACACTCGAGGACTTATTCATTTAGATGTATGCGGTCCTATGTCAGTCCAAGCAAAAGGAGGATTCAGATACTTCATAAGCTTCATAGATGACCATACCCGATATGGCTATATCTATTTGATGAAGCACAAGTCAAAAGCTTTTGAGAAATTCAAATGCTTCAAGAATGAAGTAGAAAATCAATTAGGAAAGAAAATAAAGATACTTCGATCCGATCGAGGTGGCGAATATCTTTCAGATGATTTTCTGAATTATCTAACTGAATGTGGGATATGCTCACAATGGACACCTCCCTATACACCACAACACAATGGTGTATCCGAGAGGAGGAACCGTACCTTACTAGATATGGTATGATCCATGATGAGCATAGCCTTACTTCCAAAGACATTCTGGGGCTATGCCTTAGAAACTTCCCTCTTCACCCTAAATCGAGTACCAACTAAATCCCCTAGTTCCACACCATATGAATTGTTCATTGGTAGGAAACTCGTGTTCTCATTCATGAGAGTATGGGGTTGTTTAGCATTTGTCAAACGCATTGCGTCCGACAAACTAGATTCTAAATCTGACAAATGTTTCTTCATTGGATATCCCAGGGAAACCGTAGGGTATTACTTCTATCATACAGATGATCAGAAAGTAATAGTATCCAAGCACGCAACCTTCTTGGAGAAAGAGTTTCTCGAAGAAACCGAAAAGTGAAGCATGATTGAACTTGACAAAGTTCAAGAAGAAGAAACACCGACTGAAACAACAGAAACGGTTGAGATACCCGAAACGGTCCCATTAGATGAGACTCTAGTGCCACCTATTCGTAGATCACAAAGAGTTCGTGAACTCCCAGTTAGATATGGTTTTCTAGTGGGAGATGATGACGAGGTTCCCGTGTTAGACGACGAACCCGAAAACTATGAAGAGGCTCTTACTAGTCCAGATTCTAAAGCATGGCTCGAGGCCATGGATTTTGAGATGGATTCCGTGTACACCAACCAAGTGTGGACTTTGGTTGATCCACCCGAAGGGATAAAACCCATTGGGTGCAGGTGGATCTTCAAAAAGAAGACTGACATGGATGGAAAGGTTAGCACCTACAAAGCTAGGTTAGTAGCGAAAGGATATCGTCAAAAGCAAGGAATTGATTATGATGAAACTTTCTCTCCTGTGGCTATGTCCAAATCAATCAGAATAATGCTTGCTATTGCCGCTCACTACGATTACGAGATTTGGCAAATGGATGTGAAAACAGCTTTCCTAAACGGAAACCTGCTTGAGGATGTATACATGATGCAACCTGAAGTTTTCATATCAAATGATGCAAACAAAGTTTGCAAACTTCAGAGATCCATTTATGGACTCAAGCAAGCATCTAGAAGATGGAACAAGCGTTTTGACGAAACCATAAAACAATTTGGTTTCGAACAAAATTGCGAAGAAGCTTGCATTTACAAGAAAGCAAGTGGGAGCTCTGTAGCATTTCTGATATTATATGTGGACGATATATTATTAATGGGAAATGACATAGCTCTACTACAATCGGTTAAAGTATGGTTATCAGGTAACTTCTCTATGAAAGACCTTGGTGAAGCAGCTTATATACTTGGTATAAAGATCTACATAGATAGATCAAGAAGACTGCTTGGTCTTTCACAAGCTACATACATTGAAAAGGTGCTAAAGCGGTTTAGCATGCTTGAATTGAAACGAGGTAACTTACCCATGGTACATGGAGTAAAGTTAAACAATCATCAATGTCCTAAAACCGAAGATGATAAGAAGCGCATGGCTGTAATCCCGTACGCCAGCGCAATCGGTTCGATTATGTATGTTATGCTATGCACTAGACCTGACGTAGCGTTCGTGTTAAGTTTGACGAGTCGTTACCAAGGTAATCCGGGAGACGAGCACTGGAATGCCATCAAGAACATCCTTAAGTACTTGAGAAGAACTAAGGACATGTTTCTAGTGTACGGAGAAGGGGATCTGAAAATAGAAGGATTTTCAAATGCCAGTCATCTCACAGACGAGAACGATTTTAAATCCCAATCAAGATACCTGTTTATCTTGAATGGGGGCGCGGTCAGTTGGAAGAGTTCCAAGCAGGGAAGCGTAGCTTTCTCTACGACCGAGTCAGAGTATATCGCTGCTGCGGAAGCAGCAAAGGAAGCGGTTTGGATTAGAAAGTTCATTATAGAACTTGGTGTGGTGCCTAACATTGTAAATCCCATTACACTGTACTGTGATAACAATGGAGCCATTGCGCAAGCAAAGGAACCACGGTCTCATAATGCATCCAAGCATTACCTTAAGCGATACCACATTATAAGAGAAATTGTGGCAAGAGGAGATGTGAGAATAGAAAGAGTACCTACAGAGGACAACATTGCAGATCCGTTGACAAAGCCCTTAACCCAGAAAGTACATGATCGTCATCTTAGTTTTACTGGGATAAGTTGTAGAAACAATTGGCTTTAGTCCAAGTGGGAGTATGTTGGGGTTTAGTGTCCTATAGATAATTGTTCTAGGATAAACTCAATGTAAATGAAGTGTTCTTTATATCATTTGTTTTAATGAGATATGATTTCATAACTGTATAAAGGCAATCCCTTTTAAGAACTAAATAAAGTCTAATAAAAGGAAATCCATAAGTTTGTTTAAAGTGATTATAAAGTGTTCATACAAGCATGAAGTGAGACGAAACTTTATAATAAAATAATAAACTTAAAACCACCCTAAGTCAAATAATATGTTTAGGATTGACATATCACTGTTGAGACTTGCATGTAACAATGTCTTCTGTCCCGACAGAAAACTGATCTCACAAGCTTCATATATACAGATATCTGGACAGTTACTTGGATCCAATGAAAAGGAGTTCATTAGGATTGGGGACCCGAATTGAGATAACAGGATGGGTAGATTCATCCTTGTCACCTGTTCATCTCATTGGTATTAATAGGTATAAATTATCCTCAGACTCAAAGGAATGTTAATTGGTCATTCTAGATTACGGAATGTGATACTTTGATCCTGTTGTAACACGATCCTTAACAGAGATGACTCTGGGGTGTGAACGGTAGACGTTGGGTGTCACAGGAAGTAATTGCAGGATAATTATACATTAGATTCAACATTTATCACTCCCGATAAATGGGAGATACATCCATGGATCGCTTGTGGAAGACTCGACTCTAAATCCTTGCAAGGTGATAGCTTAAGACTTGAAATACAGATTTCACTTAACCTATCTAATTGGAGTTGACTCGGCCTGTACAAGTAAAACGAACGTCTCGCTATATGTGACTTGACATTATCCATAGTCATAAGATTTAGTTCAAGGATGTAGCTGATAAAGGATTGAATTATACCGTAACTAATATAGAAAGGTCAACGACAGAATCAACATGTCTTCTTATAGCTCTAGGGGAATGTTTCGGATTTGCTAATCATATTTCGCGTACTCATTTCGTTATGTAAAGATTAAATATAATTCTGTGAAAATTAATTTAATAGTTACATACGGCTAGAAGCAATAAGAACCTAATGGGTCACACATAAGACTTGGAGCCCAAAAGAGAAACAGATGTTAATTAATTGATGGAAGCCCAACTGAGCCCAATAGGGCCCAGTAACTAAGGGGGGGGGGGGCGAAATTTATGTATTAAATACATAATTAACTAATTTGATTTTATCAATCCTAATTAGATTAGGATTATGAATTAAATTAATTAAAGGATAATTAAATTAGGAGTTTTAATGAGATTAAAATTACTCCTATTATTATCCAATAAGGTTATTATTATTATCTTTATATTTAGATATATTAATAGATAATAATTAAGAATTCTATTCTGAATTAAATTCTTATTAAGTAACCTAATTCTATCTAACTAGGGTTTAGATACAAGAGAATATAAATACCCCCCCCCCCCCCTCATTGTGATTTTCGAAATACACAAGCATTCTAGGAGAGAGAATTTTTGACCCCCCTATCCGAGGACGAGATATTCACCGCTTCCTACTGATTCAATTGATTTTCATCTCTTTCTTTTATTCCTTGATCTTGTGTTGATTTGTTAGAGGCAATCTATTCTTGATTGCTTTCATACGGTTGATATCTAACTTGATTTGGGTTGTGTTTTGTCTTTTGCTTGGGAACTCGGAGTAAGAGTTGTGGACACTTCGATTGCAACTGTAGATTGATCTTCATTAAGGTATTTCCTTCTATCCCTCTTTATATGAAATAACGATTAACGGATCTTAGGTTAATGGAAAAAGGTTAAAATTTTTATATTTCCGCTGCTATACGTTAGCCTTAAATTCCATCAATGCTGACCTACCAACCGCTCAACATGCCCGTGTTTCTTATCGGGGCATTCCAACGAAGTACCGGGAAACTCAAGACGGGCTCCCTCATCACAAAAATTCTTCAGGACCACCAGGTGAGCACAGTCGGAGAAATAGAAGTTTGGGGAACGGAAATAACAGCGGCACTGCTGTTCGGATTAGCATACGACCAACCCATCAAGTCCAAGAAGGGAAAAGGAGCTGAAGAAGATGTAGAAGGGGATAATATGGTTGAAGAAGCACAAGATGTGCCAACCAAGAAAGTAATCGTAAAACCCACTAACCGCACTAGGCAAGATAAGAAGCGGAAAGCTGACCAATCCGCAAGAGATATTAACACTGCTCCGAGAAAGATTCGGATAATCTCCAGTGCGAAGAAAGTTGCTGAGCAAGCACAATAGGAACCTAAGTCAGTGGAGAAATTGAAAAGGCAAGTTGAGCCTGAGGAAGAAAGTGAGGAAACCCCTGAGCAACCTTTGAAAAAGAAGAAGAAGACTTCTGGGTTGAAACCGATTGATGCACCTCCTCTTGACTTTGTAGTCTCTGAAGACTCACATTTTGTGAGAAGTCAAGAAATTGATCTTGAGAAGACTTCTACTGACCAAGAAGAAGAACTGGCTAATACTGAAGGTCAGCTTCATGCTGACAAGACAGGCTCTGCTGAGCCAAGTGAGAAAGTTGCTGCTGAGCAAAATAAAACAGTTGATGTTGAGCAGACTGAGAATCAAACTGAGCTACAACTAAAGGACAAGGTTGTGGAAGGCATTGATGCTGACCTTGGTCTTATCTCTGCCTCTGAGTCATTTGACTCTATTGCTGCTGACCCCCCTTCTCAAACCAACAAGGACAGCACAGGCAAACGACTCAAACGAAAGGCTCAGAAATCTACAGTCATCGATCTTCTGGACGATTCTCCACTAAGGGAACCTATCACTGACCTCACCAAACTCCAGTTTCAATTCTTCTGTACTATCACTGAGCCCACTCCAGACCAACTAAAGGAAAATCAAGCCTCTGTTTCTCAGGCTGAGGAACAAGCCGATCCCAAAGCTCATGAAGGTCCAATTTCTACCGAGCAAGTGCTCGAAGTCCATGCTGCTCAACCAAACGAGCTAGCAAAGGAAACTCCTACTCAAGTCAGCTCTGAATTGCCTCCACCTCCATAATCTACTCCAACTCAGAATGACGCTGAGCAGGTCAATATCTCTGCTGATCCAGCTCTTCCTACTCCTTTAACGCAGAATGATAACCAGTCAGTTCCTGCTACTGACCTGAATAAAATTCCAGCTGCTAACCACGCTGGCATATCTGTTTCTAGACAGCACCAAACACCTCTTCCATCCGGTGCTACTCATATTCCAGCCTCTAAACCACAAATTGATGAATCCTATGCCTACTTGCATGCTACTGAGTCTGGACGCCGAATCATTGACTCGGCTCAAGAACTCCTTCAGGATATTCATCAAACTCATGCCAATGCTGCTGGGTCTGTTGATGTTAAGCCAACACAACTCTCCTCTGTCACTCAACTTCTAACTGAAATCAAGGGTCTCAAGGACTTGATGAGTGTCATGACCTCTTTTGCTTCTCAACAGCCCAAACAAGAATCAATAGTGAAGCTGGCTGAACTCCAGCTGACGATGGTAAATCATATGAACTCCATCTAGGGACAACTTAATACCTTGTCAGCTACGAACTCAACATATGCAACCTCTGCTGAGGTCAATCAACATTTCACCCAGCTAACCTCTAAGCTGACTGGGGCTCTTGAACTAATCTCCTCCTCCTCTCAGTGTTCCATCAAACAAATTGGTGAATCCATTCGCCTACTCAACCTGAGCAAAGAGGATGGACACTGACCAGGTAAAGACCAATGAGATTCTGAAGTACACTCAGTCCAAATTTGTGCAAGTTCGGCATACCAATGCTCAACGTCAGTTCTATGATGCTGCGTTGCTCAAAATGTATCATCAATCATATGCCAAGATGACAGAATCTATAACTTGGATCGGGAAATCTCAAGAGTATCTCTTAAGTATGCTCAGTGCCAACATTAGGATCCCCGCTTCCACTATGTCTAATGGCATGGAAGTCTTCAATGGTCTTCGGGAAAGTACGAGTCAACTCCAAATGTACTCAACGAAACTGACTCGTGCTGTTCTTCAAGGGACATTTACTCCTCCTTCCTCTACTGCTGCTGGCAAAACGGGGGACAAAGAAAAGCAAGCTGCTGGAACTCAGCAGAAAACAGGGGAGGCATCTGGTTCCGGAACTCAGCTGAAGCCAAGCTCAACTTCGGCTATTCTGGGCAATCAAGGTCAGCAACAAAGAACCGCCAAAGGCAAAGGACAAGCTAACCTAGCTCAAGTCAACATGAAGAAATAGTTTAGCTAGTTCTAGTTCTTGACTTGTAATTTTATCTGGTGTGTTCTATTTTGTTAAAGCTGACCATCTATATATATATGCATCTTTGTCTCAAACTGACCTTACATATGCGATGCTTACCAATTGTGCTTATATGCTGATCTGTCATACTCATTGAACAAATTAAATCTTGTGAACATATGGAACAAACAAGTAAAATATACTCAACACACATAACTCTGTACCTATATGATAACTCTGATATCAATATGCAACTCTGAGTAACAACTATATGTTCCAAGCATTGAACTCTTCTGAAAGCTGACCTAGGCTCATCTGAATTAGATCTTGGAAGGTCTAGAATTGAACTAAGTCAGTGTAGGCATGTCTTATTTTTACTCGATTAAATCTTAGAAGGTTTAGAGTTAATTTAAGTCAACATATGCAACCCTTACGGGGGAGAAAATTCAGAAAAATGAAAAGTAATTCAATCATGGGGAATCTCAATGCTGAGTTCCATAATTAAATATTTTTGCCAACATCAAAATGGGGGAGTTTGTTGAAACACATTTCCACATGATTTTGATTTGACAAAATTATTTAAGTTAATCCATGATTAAGACAATTAAATTTAAGTACTTTGATTTAATTGTACTAATATGGTTGTTCAATGTTGAGTATAATTATAAATGAGAATAGAAATAAAAAGTAAGACAGGACGAAGTCAGCATAAGACACAGCATAAGCTGAGTAGAAGTATAACTCAGTATCATAGAAGATAAGTCTTCCTCAGAACAAACGCTTGTAGACGAAGCTGACGAAAGACGCTGAGTGAAATGTTACTCAGTCTCCGATAGAAATAAAGAACAAAGGCAACGTCAATAAAGTCAAGCTGAGTGCTCGTCAGGACAGCACGAATGATCTGTTTGCTAAAAGACAAGATCCGACAATTGTCTGCGCCAATACAGAAGCTTTGGAATTACGCCCAAAGACCTTTTCGAGATACATGGGTCAACTGGCATCTGGGTAAAGGACGAAACTGGTGCTAGAAGACGAACCTGGAGGAAGAAGACAAGCCTGACGCCTGCCAATTTCAGATGATAGGATTGGCCTACAAAATCTGTATGCTGACCAGTGAATGACGTAAGAAGACCGTTTGGATTCAACGGATAGATCCGAATTCAAATGATTTAGCCATCAGATTTCACTAAAAAAGGACAAGTTCATCTCTTGGATCCTTTGCCGAAATACAAAAGAGAAAAGCATACATACAAGCACATACAAACAAGAAAAAGCAAATACTTACACCCAAATCCTATTTTTGTGTAAAAGTCTAGATCGAATTTGTATTCATCTAAAGTGTTCTTCATCTAGAAAGAACAAATTTGTATCATTTGTAAAAGTTGAGAGAGTGGTGCTGAGTACTCGGTTTTAGTACTCAGCGGTAGAGAAAATCTAAGTGTTTGGTTATATCGCTTAGTGGGTTTGAGTAGACGAATAGATGACGGTACTCTTGCATACTCAACTGCTTTGTAAACGGTTTGTGCTCTACCTTTAAAGAGCTCAGGATTGGATTGAAAAAGCCCGGAAGGATTCTGGGGACTGGACGTAGGCGGTGAGGCCAAACCAGGATAAGTCTGCTGAGTAATTTCTAACTCTTTCTCTCAATATATATATGTATGTGTTGCTTGCTTAAATTACTCAGGATATAAATTGTATAAGCTGACACTGAGTAATCAGAGTGCTGAGTTGGAAGCTGACCTAAGTGTTAATTCCCAACTCACAAGTAAAACGTTTCTAGTCAGCCTCTGACTAAAGCTGTCTTACATCTCTCTCGGCCGTGCTGACCAAAACTGAGTTAAGTAATTTAATGAATTGATTAAGTCAGCATAATTAAGCGAAAAAGTTACATTAGTTCCTAACCCCCCCCCCCCCCCTTGGAACTAATTACACGGGACCAACAGATCACTCACCTCTCTCTTCGTGATGTGATCATCTCGCATTGGATCAGTTCCACGTTATCACTCCCGCCCGCTCAGCTTTTGTGTCATAAGCTCAGAACTCTACGCCATACTCTTCGAGAATGGAAATGAATATCCAAAGGGCGAATAACCGAATTGCTAATATTCAGCGGCTGATCATTGAAAATGGATTAACGGCGAAGTTACATGCTAGAGAAATGGCAGCGCAGGGGGATCTGGAGCTACTATTGCTGTGGCAGGTGATTAATTACCATGAGAAGAGTCATGCGAAGTGGCTCACAATTGGTGACAAAAACTCGGCTTTCTTTCACAGGGCGGCAAAGGTAAAGAAATTAACTGTAGGTACTCAGGCTATGTATATAAACGACCAATTATCAACCAATACGGCTGATATTGCGCATCACATTATCGACTTCTATACTGATCTGTTTAGATGCTCCTCTGCTCCAAGTAACCTGTCTGAAGTGGCTTCAATTATTCCTTGGATTTTGTCTGAAGAGGAAAACAAAAAATTGACGACCATTCCCTCATGTGATTTAATCAAAAGTATTGTGTTTGCGATGGATCGGGACAATGCTCCGGGACCTGACGGGTTCGGGGGGTCTTTTTAGCAAGCTTTTTGGGAGATAATCGGCTTAGATGTGTGTAATATGATTCAGGATTTTTTCAGAAGTGGTTATATTCTCCCAGGGATGAACTCGAACCGCATTGCTCTTCTACCTAAGGTTTAGGGTGCAAACAGAATTGATTGTTTTGGGAATTTCTGTTACAAGATATTAACAAAAATTCTAGCCAACCGCCTGGCAGTTATAGCTGCTAGAATCGTATCCCCCAATCAATTTGTCTTTATCAAGGGGCGCAATATTCACCACTATATTACCACAACTTCTGCAGGAGTAAATTCCTTGGATAGGAAATGCTTTGGCGGGAACATGGCCCTCAAAATTGACATACGCAAGGCTTTCGACACTTTAGATTGGAATTTTCTGCTTGCTGTAATGGAAGCTTTTGGTTTCTCTCTTAAGTTCAGGGACTGGGTATTAAACATTCTTTCCTCTGCACGTTTATCAGTTTTGGTTAGGGGCGCGGCTAGGGGTTTCTTTGGTTGCTCAAGAGGCGTGAGGCAAGGGGACCCTCTCTCCCCTATTTTCTTTGGGCTAGCGGAAGATTTTTTCAGCAGATGGCTTCTCAGACTAGAACCGGTGGGTTCATTTATGCCTATGTCATACGCCCATTAGGTCTCCCTACCGTCGCACCTTCTATACACAAATGATATGATTTTGTTTGGAAGAGCTACCATCAGGAACATGCAATGTATTAAATCACGTTTTTCACAATATGGGCGGATCTCGGGACAGGTGGTCAATTGGGATAAGTCCTCAATGTTTTTTGGTTCTGGCGTTTAGAGCATCATGCGTACTCGGCTTGCCAATTTGCTAGGAATTCAGCAAGCTTGCCTACCTTTCAGCTATTGGGGGGTCCCCTTGTTTACTAGGGTGCCTAAATCATGACATTTATCTGGAATAATGGACCATTTTTTGGCTCAGTTCAGCCAATGGAAGGGCAACTCTCTTTCTTTCACGGGACGCATAACATTGGTTAAGTCAGCATTCAGGGGCGTGTTGGTTCATACATTCAATGTATATAGATGGCCATCGAAGCTTATTAGCCACATCAATAGACAGAATCGGAACTTCCTCTGGACAGGCTGCACAGAAACACGCAAGTTGATCACCGTACCTTGGAAAGCTTGTTGTCGTCCTATCGCAGCCGAAGGCTTGGCTATTAAAGACATCCATGATTTCAATACGGCATTAATCGGGAAAATTGGATGGGATCTTATTCAAGGTCGTGCGTATGTCACTCAGCTTATAAGGTTGCAGTTCCTTTCTCCCGTGGGTCTACGGAGGCTGCAGATCAGCAGTTCATCAATTTGGGCTTCATGCCGCGCGATTTATCAGCAGCTCCGTTCCTAAGTTCAATGGTGGATTGGGCAATATTCTGAGTTAAAATTCTGGACTGACATCTGGATATCTCCAACGGTTGCAGACCAGATTGGTTTATCACTAGCTGAGCAACGTGTCAAATCCACGAGGGTGGAGGATTGCCTGGCGGGTAATGTGTGGATCTATATTGATAATCTACCGTCTCTAGTTCAAACGAACATTTAGACAATTACTCATGGCTGGAATGAGCATGACATTTGTATATGGGAGCCCGACCCAAACGACAACTTCTCTGTTCGTCGTTTATATAATCACCTCCGGTATGATTTGCATGACGTCTAGTGGAATCATTTCATTTGGGGCAAACATATTCCGTATTCACGTTCAATCACCAGTTGGAAACTACTGCATAATAGGCTTGCCACTCAGGAAACGCTATAGAGCTGCGGCTTTACCTTTGCCTCCCGATGCATCCTATGTCGTGGTTTCGCTGGAATTAACGGATCACCTATTCATCTCTTTCTCGTTTATAGACTTTTTTACTCAATTGATAAGCTTCCGTTTTGGCAAGCAGGTTCAATCTCTTTGGCAGGTGGCCTCGGTCACTTGCATTTGGCTTATTTGGAGGCAAAGAAACAAAAGCATGTTTGATGACGAGCTCCCCTCAATACGCAGAAGTCGAGCGGCCTCTCTAGGGGGGTACTGTAGCAGTTATTTCGAAAGGCGGATCCTACGATTGCTGTTCGTTGAACCAAGGCCGCTGATAGGGGTCAAAAACCCCTATCTTTGGGTACGGTTTTAGGACGGTTTTTAGCGTTATTTCATGAATAAGCGAGCAATTCTCGCATTTATATGCTTTTGTGTGAGTTAGTTAGAAATTGGAAATGTTTTATTTACTTTTCGTTGTTTAGGCTCGTTTTCTGATCATTTTAGGCAAATATGGTCAAAATGGCATGAATGTTATAATTCCATTATCTTTTATAGCTAATTGATCCTCCAAAAGTCACACCAAACGGAGCGTTTGCTCAAAATGAGCGATTGGCAGGTCAATTTAGCATTGGGACTAGTGCTATTTGGAGTTTTCGTGCATGCGCAGGGATAAGTTCAGGCGAAAAATACATTTTGGGACATCCAGCGACTGCGCAGAGGCGTGCCAGGCAAAACCGCTCGTCGAACTGGCCTATTTAGGCCAGCTCGCCGGGGCCTGCTCGGGCGAGCTGGCCTTCGTAGGCCAGCTCGCCGAGCTGGCTATGCCAGCTCGCCGAGCAGGCCCTCAGGGGCCTTCTCGGGCGAGCTGGCCATGCCAGCTCGCGACGATCTGGCCTTTGAAGACCAGCTCGGGCGAGCTGGCCATGCCAGCTCACGGCGAGCAGACCTGCTGTAGACACCGGGGTCGGAGGACCGATGAAGAAAAATTATAAAAAGGAATCCAAATCAGTCGATTAAAATAAATGATGAGTCAATAAAAATAATAAATATAAAAAAAACGTTGTTCAAAGGAACCGTGGAGACCGGTTTGATCGAATTCGGAAATCGAATCGAGATGACGGGCGAATCGGTTCCAAGAATGAAATCTTAAATCGTCTCGCCGAGTTCGGGGTGTTTCATTATTAATGAAATCTCGGATCGATAGGGGTTTTGGTTGTAGAATTTGAATAATAAAAAAATAGTTTTGTAAAAAGATCGATTTTATAAAAGCTAATTTTATAAAATCGGTTTTCACAAAAATCCTTTTTTTGATTTCAGTTAATTTTAGGTAGATTTTATTTGTTTAAATATTTTTTACTTTTATTTTTTTTATTACAAATATAAACTCGGCCCCATCGGGGGCCGCTATTTTCGTCACGGGCCGTTGGACGGCCCGTGACGGGGTTGGGCCGCCCAAGCCCAACCCAATTGCACTCGACTTTGGCCAAGTGCTTTAATTTGTTTTTAAAGAAAATAAAAAATAAATAAAATAACAAATAATAATAATAATGATGATTAATGATGAATAGGAAATTGCTATGTAATTTCCTAAGCTAATTTAGCTTGTCTTTGGCTCCAAGTTGGCTGGAGCCAAAAATAAATTAAGCTTAAGGCTCCATTTGCCTATAAATAGGATGGAGTCCAAAGCATTAAGGAGGAGAAAAAAACCCGAACCCCTGGAAAAATTCCCCGAGACCCGAACAAAGCAAAAACACAAAAAAATCCGACTCAAAACACTATCAATCGACTTGATTTGGCATTCCTATTACCGATTGAGAGGTAATAATCCGAGGAACTAGACCCGTTTATTTATTCATCTCTTTTTGTTGTTTAGATCTATTTATTTATTTGTTTTTGCACTTTTATTGTTTAGATTTGTTGAATTAATTTCATGTTTTCATTAAATATATCTGTGGTTTTGATTTGAAACGGAAAACCTCGTTTTAAGTCCCAATACGAACCGTGACCCGATTTAAGGGTAGTTCGGGACTAAAACGTTGTAGATCTAAAATTTAAAAATGTTTTTGATTAACGTTTTGAAATAAAACATCGTTTTGGGATGCTCCGTTATAGACTATGCCCGATTTGGGTAGTTCGGTGGCCAAAATGATAGATTAGATCAGATCTAAAGCTTTTTAATAAATCTGGAAAATATAGGAGCTGTTTCTGTAATCCTTCCGTTTCTGTCGGTAAAGGCAGTTTAGTGACGGAATTTCCGTCGGTAAAGCTGCTGGAACTTAAAAAAACCCCTTTTTCAACATTTTTCTCATCTTTTTTGACATTTATTCTTGTATATGTATAATTATGCAATATGTTTTTTAAAATTAATTTTGAGGTATATAACTAATAATTACTTATTATGTATTTATTTATTTTGTACATTTGGGTATCCTTTTCATTAATTTGATTTTGCAAAACTATATGTATATATTTTCTTTTAACTCATTTAAACTATATTGGGTATTATTTTAGAGGGTTATTTACTTGGGCATTTTGGGGTAATTAATTAGTAGACGTTTTGAGGATAATTAGATGTTATTTTGATGTTTAATGAATATTTGGGGAGGGTTATTTTCTATATATTTATTATAATAGTTATTTTGGGATATAAGGTTTATTTTCTTATTCTTAATGAACTTTGTTCATTGCTTTACATGTTTTTAATTAGGATAAAAGTGTATTATACTTAGTATTTTTCATTATCATTATTATACATCTATTTAGTATCTTTTACTTATTTTTTTTAATCTATAGATATATCCTTATTTTTAGATAAAAATGTATATATATATATATGTATATTCACTTCACTTTTTGACCTTTATACGTATATATTTCAAATTTGTTTTATTTGGTGAATTTTGGGGATTTAAATGGTTCATTCTTGTAAATATATTCAAGTAAAGGTTAATTGAGTGAAAAGGGGAAAATAAAAGACAAAAAGAGATTTCAAGTTGTTTGTCTAAATTAAAAGTTTTTCTAGATATTCCTAAAGTGTAAATAACTTTTTTTGTCATTTTTAAACCGTTTCCAAAACATCACGTGTTGAAACCTTAATCCGTTCCAACGACGGATTAAGCGAACATTGTAAATTGTTTCGTTGTAAATAATGAAGTTTTGAATTGCTTTCCTAACTAAATGGTTTTGTACAAAATAAATTGACTTGTATGCTTAATCACGTTTTTAGACTAAAACTGTTTGCTCAACGTTTTCAAATGCTCAAGTCGTTCCAACGACGATTCGAGTAATCATCATTAACAGGGCTTTGAAACGTACCTAAATCGTTCCAACGGCGATTAAGGTACGAACCATGTAAATAAACTCGTTTTTGGGAGTGAGATTAGCATAGATGTAATATAGTCTAAAACATAAAATCACACTGTGAATAAATCAATTCTTTCTTCTCCCCCTCTCTCTCCTATATACTTTAAATTTATGCAAAATGGGTGATTCTTTACTAAAATGGCTTTCAAATAACATGCTCAAAACGGTTTTCAAAGCGAGAAAGAAAAGGTTTCAAATGAATTTTAAACTTAAAGAAATATGCGATTAGTCCGTTATCGCCTAACACGCTGAGTAGGAGGCCGGTGGTTCATAACCGGGCGATGTCGGGGTGCCTAGTAGCCTTTCTCCGGAAAGAAGCTAGCCTTCTCGGCTCGTACCTAAGTTTCCCGAACCCTCACCGGTCTCCCGCAAGGGATCGGTGTTCATTTTTCCATTCGTGGGTGGCGACTCTTCCATATCTCCGAGCTCCGGTCCTGCCGAGCAGCTTAATTCCACGATTGGTTGCTTTCGGCGCCAATCACCGCTTACGTCACCATGAGGTGTCCACCCCCCCGTCCGCCCGGGTGAGGCCGTTCGGCACCTTGTCTAACAAGTGGCGACTCTGCTGGGGAAGCGAGAAATTTGATTCCGGAAGGCGTGTATTAAGCCCTTAGAAGTTGCCATAGGATTACATGTTACCATTTTTGATGTGATAAATGAATCAGTTCGTGTTTTCAAATTGCCATGATACGTGTCTAATCCTAAAATATTTAAAGAAAATGAAACTATACGTTAATATATACTCTTAAACCGATATACAAACTACCCCAAAACATCGAAACGATTCGAACTAAAGACGACTTAGTCATCTCGTATGAATGAACTTGTGCGACCCGCCTGGTCCCTTTCCGTGTCCCGAAGAAGGCACATGTCTAGGAAATGCGCTATGACGTAAGCACGTATTAGTATGAATTGGTTTGGTATTTAGGATAGTTATATCTCGATTCAAAAGACTATATTAACAGTAGCCGTTATTCACATTCTTTAAATAGGTTGGGATAAAACGAGATTATGACGAAACGAAAACGAAGAACATTTCTGTTTTGAATGACCCCGTTGTAACGTAAAGAGTTTTGCAAACATGGCCCGCCCCTTCCGAATAAAAGACGAGCTCTTACGTTATGCCTTGCGTTGTTCTTAAGAGAAATGGATGTATCCGCAAAAGTGACTAAAGAAAATAAAAGAAAATAAACAAACGACCAAAGTCATTCTGTATCTACGATGTATATCCATCCCGAGGGTAGTTAAAGAAAATGAACCAATGCCGTTAAATACGTGCCTCAAGCCGGTATATACGCCGTTTAAAATCATAAAGCCGAATTAAGCTAGACTGCATAATTACGCCGTATGGACGAGACTGTGGGCTTGACTAATGGCTCGATCATTTCGACTGTTACCAAAACTACAAGAAATATGGCCCGATCTGCGTGTTTGCTTAACTCGTGCCTAAATGAAAAAGAACGGTAATATCCCTGCTTCGAATAAGCATGCGATTCAACGAAACGTTGATTTTCTATAACCACGCCAGGATGGTATATCCCGTAAATTGGAAGAAATAAAAATTTGTGGCTAGCCGAAAGATTATCGTGCGCTCGAATAAGACTCGCCGTCTTTTCACGTAGCCAAAACGAGCAAGCAGGATTCTTGACGCTAAAAACAAACACGTTACACGATGAGTCTGTTCCCTAAAACAAAATCCAAAAGTGATTTCATCACTAAATAAACACGTGGTTGCGTCTCTCGATAGATCCAAAAGATCCTGTTGTAATCCAAAAATCGAGACACGAACCCACACGAATAAAAGGGAATGAGTCATTGTCAATAACGAACGATTGAACCAGAAGAATAACTTGTACCACGTCTAAAAACCGGGATGCGTTCAAAGGGTGTCAAAACCGGAATTGAAGCATCTTGCAAAAATAACGAGGGACGAGTTATTCGGAAGAACAATCCATTTGGTCGATATCTTAGTCACTAAACGTTGATATGTCAAAATGAACTGTATTGTCTAGTGGATGATTTACTTTTTCCGCAATAATCGATGGCATCACGCGTCCCTTGGACCGCAATGTGAGCCCCAAACCAAAATCCTAGGAAAGAGACTTGGACCATCGAGTGTGTGGAGGAATAAGGGTGGAAGAGAGATGTTGTGATACGTGTAATTAGACTGACGTTTGTTCTTCTTACCTTATATATCCGAAAATAATAAACGCACACACCACGACTCATGCATATAAATCATGCATACATACTGAAATGAGTGTTGCTTACGCAGACGTCACCATTAAGAAGTCTTGGTACCTCGAGAGTAGCCGGCTAGTTAGGCAGTTTGATCAGTTACAGATCGTCAGTCCCGAATCAGCAGTTGTGGCGTTCGAATCATCGTTGTCCGAATCAGCTCAGTCTTTGGTCAGTATGTCTACGCCAGATGAGAGAATATCAGGGTTAGAAAGAGTGGTAAACAACATCAATGATCAGTTAACCGCAATTTTAGTCCATCTGGATGAGCTTGCAATTGAGAGTAACAAGAGTGGCAGTAAACCAGCTGAGAACAGGGTGAGCACGGGTCCCCGTTTCGGAGATAACTATCAGGATTACGTAACAAGCAGTTTGGGGAAGAGAAAGCAAAGGGAAGAGGAATGGAAGCAGCACATCACTCAGAAAGTGCATGATCTACGTGGGGTAGGCTCTGGAGGTCAGGACTTTTATGATTTGAAGAACTATTCGTCGGCAACTGCTTTGCCTTTGAAGTTCAAACTCTCGGACATGAAGAAGTTCGATGGAACTGGGGATCCTACCGTCCATGTGAACCAATATGTGGCAGCAATGAAGCACATAATTCTGACGGAGGAACAGATCCTAGAGCTGTTCAGTGCCTATCTGGAAGGAGTTGCCCTTGTGTGGTTTCATGCATTGCCGCTGGGAACGAAGAGAGATTGGAAAGAACTGGCGAAGGCATTCATCACCCAATCTAGCTTCAACACTATGTTTGAGGTTACTTTGAGGGAGCTAGAAAGCACCAAGCAGCAGGTTGGGGAGTCTTTGTCCGACTTTGTGAGTAGGTGGAGAGCTAAGGCAGCAATTATGAAACAGAAGCCGTCGGAGCAGGATCAGATCCGGGTGGTAATCAGCAATACTTTGTCGTATGTTAAGAATAAGCTGTGGTGTATGCCTTTCACCGATTTCAATCAGATGTATAGTTGCGCCTTGACAGTTGAGGGGGATGGTGAGCCGAAGAAAGCTTATACCAAGTGGACAAAGTCTGGATATGGTGCCGGAGGGCCAATCGCGAGTACAGAGTCGGCCGCAGTGAAAGTGCTTGATCTTAATGCTATCAAGAAGAGGCAGTTCGCCAAGTTTGATCAGACCTACGCAAAAGTTTTCGAACGATTGCAGAAAAAGGGATTGTTGAAATCCCTCACTCCTTATAGCAAAGCACCGCCTACTCTGCAGATACAAGCTAGGGGATACTGCGAGTTCCACAGTAATTATGGGCACACTATTGAGAACTGCAAGAGACTGAAACACGAGATTCAGAATTTGATTGAGGAAAAGAAGAAAGATGATCCTTCATTAGCAAACCCTTCCACTAGGCGTAATCCCTTGCCTAACCATAGGGTGAGCATGATCGGGTCTGGGCTCGAAGAGAGTTTGATTGTGGAACCCTTTGGGGAAGACGAGGAGGAGTTGTTGGACTCCGATGAGAAGAATAATATGGGAAATGGTTTGTATGTGTCGGCTTTGGAAGAGGAGCCAACGGAAGAAGTGATGGATGATGGAACTAAAACTGAGAAAACCGAGGAAGTATCATCTCGGAGGATCATGCGTGTGTTGAAACTGTTTAGTGGGGTAGAAGACCCCGAAGCTCATTTGTATGGATACATGTGCGCTATGTTTGGGGAGCCATACAAATTGGAAGAAGTCGCTCCATGGTTCTATCTCTCGCTGGTGGGCGAACCTTTGAAGTGGTTTCAATCGCTACCTGACTCGACTAAGCATGATTGGTCACTGATGTCAAGCTTGTTTTTGGTGAAGTATCGAAAAGCCCAAACACAGGTGGGGGAACATAGCGCGATGCAAATTGGGCCTATCAAACATCTGTTTCCGACTGTCAGCAAGTATAATGAAGGCAAGGACCCCATGGAGCACTTGCATTTTTACCTATCCGCTATGGGTCCTTTGGGCTTCAAAGAGGACGAAATCACGAGTTTGTTTTGCAACTCGTTGGCGGGAGAGTCACTAGTGTGGTATATGTCTCTTCCGATGAACATTAAAGTGAATTGGGCTGAAATGACTAAGAGATTCATCAAGAAGTACACCGCAGGGGGATACCTAGAGGAAGTGCCGATGTTACCCGATGAGGAGACACCTGAGGCGGTATTAACCATGGCTAAGTACAAAGGAGGTGAGAACCCCATCGACCACATAAACTGTTTCTGTGCCTACATGTTTGACGCACGACTCTATCGAAGTGAGTTGGTTCAGCATTTTCCAAAGACACTCATAGGAGAAGCTTTGATGTGGCACCGAATGCTCTCGACAAAGGCAAAAGGGGACTGGGGGTCCCTCATGGAGGCTTTCGTGCAGAGATATGAGATGTACATCTCATGGACTGGGTCGTTGGAAGATTTAGAAAGGATCAAGCAATTTCCCGAGGAAGCATTCGTGGATTATGCTAGGAGATGGAGGTTCAAGTATGCCTCATGTCGGGTCACCTTGAGCGATCAGGAGCAACTCATGTGTATCCGAAGGGGTGCTATTCCACTCGTCGCTAGAAGAATGAATGGAGTGTTCCTCAGGGACTATGAAGAACTGATAGGCTGGGCTCGGTATGGATCATCAGACCCTTCCTACGTAAATCCGAACGTCCCTCACGTAATGGATCTGATGGTCGTGGATATTTGGGGAAGTTCCTCCGACGAGGATGGTATCAATCAGAGAGTTCCGATCAACATCTGGGATGAGTCTGATGATGAGCTGGAAATGGCTGCTAGCACCGAAGGAAAGATTCTGTCAGGTTTTGAGATCTTCAATGATGTTACCGACTGGGGCAAAGGAGAAGCAAGCTGCTTCATCGAGGAGATCATGATGTTAGATCTTAATGCCGAGGAGTAGGTGATCACTATTGAGGCCACTGTGGGAGCGGTGGATGAGCCCAGTACCTCCAAGACTTATGAGAAACCCGAGAACCCTGTTGATGACAACTAGATTACTGCTTTGTTTGAATCTGATGATGTACTCACCAATACTATCAATGAAATGAATTCTGATTTTTCTTACTTGCTTAATGTTGATTCTGATCATTCCATGCATTCTCATTCATATAACATGCCTACATTTGAAATCAATGCAATAGAAATGTCAACTTTAAATCTTGGCACGGATGAAAATCCTAAACTTATAGAAATTGCTCAAGAATTAACTATTGAAGAGAGAGAAGAATTTGAGAGAATAATAAAAAAAATACGAAACAGTGTTTGCTTGGACGTACGAAGACATGCCAGGAATCGATCAATCAATCGTAACTCACCGTATTCCAACATACCCCGATGATAAGCCCGTAAAACAGAAACTTCGACGCATGAGGCCGGAATGGGCGGATAAGATCAAAGAGGAAGTGAAGAAACAGTTAGAGGCAGGTTTCATCAAAGTAATTGAATATCCGCCATGGGTGGCAAATGTAGTGCCAATCGCAAAGAAGGACGGTAAGGTGCGAATGTGCGTCGACTATAGAGATCTCAACAAGGCTTGAAGATGAATTCGCATTGCCTCACATCAATGTATTGATCGACAGTGCAACATCAAGCGTCTTGGACATGAATGTGGATGGCTTCATGGGCTACATGCAGGTTCAGATGGCTGAGAAGCACAAAGCAAAGACCTCGTTCACTACTGAGTGGGGGACATGTTGATGTAGAGTAGTGCCATTTGGTTAAAAAAAATGCCGGGGCAACTTATCAGCAAATGGCTACGGCACTGTTCCACGACATGATACACAAAGAGGTGGAGGTCTATGTGGATGACATGATGGTCAATTCGGATACAAGAGAAGGGCACTTCGTAGCACTTGAGAAGTTTTTGGCCCGAATCGCAGAATTCAAGCTAAGGTTGAACCCGAAGAAGTGCTTCTTTGGCGTTTCGTCGGGGAAAATCCTAGGCTACGTAATCAGTAACAAGGGGATTAAGGTGGATCCCGATAAAGTGAAAGCCATACAGGAAGAATGAGAAAGAAGTGAGAGGATTCCTGGGGCAGGTTCAGTATATCAGTCGATTCATAACATGACTCACCACAATCTGCGAACCAATCTTTAAGCTGCTACGGAAATATCAACCCACAGTTTGGAACGATAAGTGCCAGCAAGCGTTAGAAAGTGTCCGGACCTATTTGACTAATCCACTGGTTTTGAGGCTGCCTAAACTCGGAAAACCACTTCTCCTCTTTGTAGCGGTCGAGGAGCGATCCATTGGAGCAATGTTGGCCCAGGAAGGGGACACCGGTGTGGAGCATGCGGTGTATTATCTGAGTAAGAAGTTCCTGGAATACGAGCTTAAGTATAATATGATCGAAAAGACATGCGTGGCAGTAGTATGCCTAACGAAGAAGCTGCGACACTATTTTCAGTCTTACAAAGTGATCATTATTTCCCAGATGGATCCCGTGAAGTATCTGTACCGAACTCCATCCTTAATCGGAAAGCTGGCCCGATGGTTGTTGCTTCTGTCAGAATTCGACATCGAATATGTAACGAAGAAGGTTATCAAGGGGAGAGCCGTAGCAGAATTTCTGGCCAATCAGCCCCTAAGTGCGGAAGAAGAGGAGACAAACTATGATTTCCCCGATGAGCATTTGAGCGCCATAGAGGTTATACCGTGGAAAATGTTCTTCGACGTCGCAGTTAATTTAAGTGGAGCAAGGGTAGGAGTGTTACTTATCTCGCCAGAAGGAGAAAGGATCCCAATGGCAAAGAAGTTATCGTTCCCTCTCACTAATAATACGACCGAGTATGAAGCGTGCGTCTACGGGTTATAGTCTTTAGCAGCATTGGGAGCATCGTACGTTGAAATCTGGGGCGACTCAAAGCTGATTATCAAACAAGCACAAGGAAACTGGGAAGTAAGGGAAGAAAGGTTGCGCCTATACCTAGACCAGCTGGAGGGGTTGGCACAGAGATTCAGCGAGTGCCGCTTTTATCACATTCCCCGAGCACAGAACCAAGCAGCGGATGCTTTGGCCACCTTGGTGTCGGTGTGGGATAATCCACGAAATCTTGCCTCAAAGCCTTTGGTGCTAAAAAGGTCCCACAAACCGTGCTATGAAGATTTAATGTTGTTAGGAGTAGACGAGAAGCCTTGGTACTTCGACATTGTGAATTTCATGAAAAACGGGACTTATCCAGCAGAATCAGAACTTATGGATCAGGCTGTGATCAGGAGGTTAGCTCATCAGTTCGTCATCCACAATGATTTGCTTTACAAAAGGCACACCGATGGATTACAATTGAGATGCTTGGATGAGGGAGAAGCCCGTGAGGCAAGGGAGTCGGTACACTCAGGAATTTGTGGAGCCAATATGGGAGGAGCAGTATTAGCAAAGAAAATCGTAAGGCAATGCTTCTATTGGCTCACCATGGAAAGAGATTGAAACGAATATATGAAGAAATGCCATAGTTGTCAAATCAACGGGGATTATAACCACCTGCCAGCTATGGAACTACACATGTTGGCACCCGTTTGGCCGTTTGCAGCTTGGGGCATCGATATCGTCAGCAAGGTGAGGCTTAATGCATCTAATGGACACAAGTTCATCGCAGTTGCCATTAATTACCGCACCAAGTGGGTAAGGCAGAATCGTTTAGTAAGCTGGGATCAAAGCAGATGAGGAAGTTTATTGAAAAGCATCTAATCACCAGGTTCGGGGTGCCTCATCACATGATCACGGGCAATGGGGTCCAGTTTCAAGGAGAAGTAAAAAGTCTTTCCCAGGAGTACAATATCGAGCATCATAGATCTTCTCCATACTGTCTGCAAGCTAATGGGCAGTAGAAGCCGCAAATAAGAACCTTAAGAGGATTCTCGTAAAGATAGTGGAATCGCATCGGAATTGGAACGAGCAACTTCCGCTCGCTTTATGGGCTTATCGCACGACAGTTAGAACGTCTACTGGGGAAACACCGTTCTCTTTGGTATATAGGGCAGAGACCGTTCTCCCAATTGAGGTTGAAAAGCGATCGTTGAGAATCGCAGTAGAAGCAGAGATTTTCGAGACGGAATGGGTGAAGAAGCGATATGAACAGTTGGTGTTGGTGGACGAGAAAAGGATGGAGGCTCTTTACCATGTGCAGTTATATCAAAGAAGGATGGCCCGGGCCTTCAATAAAAAGGTCAAGGCCAGCCCTATCAAAGAAGGGGATATGGTGCTGAAACAGATCTGAATGACGCACACTAACCCTAGGGGCAAGTTTAGGCCAAACTGGGAAGGACCGTTCTTCGTGAAGAAGATCCTGAGCAAGGGGGCGGTGAAGCTTGCTACTATGGACGGTATGGAGTTCTCCGAACCTACCAATCTGGATAGGCTCAAGAAATACTTTTTGTAAAAAAAAAAAAAGAAATAAAAATTCCCGATAGGTTGAAAACCCGCAAAGGGCGATCTATGCAACAATAAGGGACATCCCAATGAGTGAAAACCCAAGAGGGCGCTCATTTGAAAATTCCAGGATAATAAAAGGAGAGTTGAAAAATCGTCGGGACCTGAAAACCGAAAAAAGGCGAGTCCTGGTAACAGTAGTTATATCTTGAGCAATTATGGAAATAATGTGTAAGTGGCTAAGTATTTCTGTTGCTTGTAAATAAATAAAGGCATGAATGTATTCGAAGAGAATGTTTGAAATGATTATGATCGACTGAATGCATGGTATTACAAGTCATGAGTTATACATTTCTTTTCCCCACCACCAAATAAAAAGCCTACACAAACATCTTTTTCACATATACCCACTATACATCACGGTAGTACTAATAAAGTCGTAAACCAAAACAATGATGGGACTATCAAGGAGGAGGAACCCCAAAGTCCCAAAAGCCCTCAAGCGAAACAAAGCCTCTGAAATAAGGTGCCCACTCCTCGGCTAAGGCCTCCTCGGCAATCCGATGACCCTTTACCGCAATCCGCAAACTCTCCTCAGCAGCTCGCTGGACCTCTATATCCACACGGCTCCTCTCCTCGGTTGCCCGGCCTCGCTCCTCCTAGCTGGAGCACTCATCCTCCATCTCTCGATAACGATGTACGATCTGAGCATCATCATTCCGTAGTGACTCTCCTCGCTCGGCCGCCACGCCCTTCTGTACTCTTCGGTCCATAGAATGGAGGCCTCCCTGTAAAGAAAAGTAGGAGGGAAGCAATGTAAAAAAGGAGAAAGAAGAAAAAAAAAGAGCAAATATACATACATTCATTCATAATCATGTGCATACATATCACTACACTAGGTTATACAATACTCACCAGATGATGGGCGTGACTTAAGTCAAGCCGCACGCAGAAATACTTGGATAGCTCCACAAAATTTGTGCAAGTCTAGGCAGGCTTCGATAGGCAAATTAGGATTCGATCTATGGGCACAGGCCCCGCTACGGACTGCAGTCTATGGCATCATCAATGGGTACAGGCCTCGCTATGGACTGCGTTCTATGGCATTATCAATGGGCACAGACCCCGCTACGGACTCCAGTCTACAGCATGAAGCGACTGCGGTCACAAACTCTCGGACGAGTGATAAAGCCCAAATATCAAAGCGACTGCGGTCAAAACCTCTTGGACGAGGTCTCAATTCCAACTCTCGAACGAGTGATAAAGCCCAGCTATCATTAACGAAGAGCACCTGCGATCGATGTAGAGATTAAGGTCGAACGGTTGATTTGGAGATATGCGAAACAAGCAAACGCCTGCGATCGATGTATAGATTAGGGTCAGATGTTCGATTTGGAGATCTGCAATACAAGAAAACGCCTGCGATCGATGTAGAGATTAGGGTCGAACGATGGATGTGGAGATACGCAAACGAAAGGACGCCTGCGATCGATGTGGAGATTAGGGTTGAATGATTAATTTCAAAACGAAAGAGTACCTGCGGTCGAGATAAAGACTAGGGTCGCTAGAAAAAGCAACTTCACCTACGGTCGAGATAAAGACTAGGGTCGCTAGAAAAAGCAACTTTACCTGCGGTCGAGATAAAGACTAGGGTCGCTAGAAAAAGCAACTTTACCTGCGGTCGAGATAAAGACTAGGGTCGCTAGAAAAAGCAACTTTACCTGCGGTCGAGATAAAGACTAGGGTCCCTAGAAAAAGCAACTTCACCTGCGGTCGAGATAAAGACTAGGGTCGCTAGAAAAAGCAACTTCACCTGCGGTCGAGATAAAGACTAGGGTCGCTAGAAAAAGCAACTTCACCTGCGATCGAGATAAAGACTAGGGTCGCTAGAAAAAGCAACTTCACCTGCGGTCGAGATAAAGACTAGGGTCGCTAGAAAAAGCAACTTTACCTGCGGTCGAGATAAAGACTAGGGTCGCTAGAAAAAGCAACTTTACCTACGGTCGAGATAAAGACTAGGGTCGCTAGAAAAAGCAACTTTACCTGCGGTCGAGATAAAGACTAGGGTCGCTAGAAAAAGCCATTTACCTGCGGTCGATTTAGACTAGGGTCGCTAGAAAAAGCCATTTACCTGCAGTCGATTTAGACTAGGGTTGCTAGAAAGAGCCATTTTACCTGCGGTCGATTTAGAGACTAGGGGCCCCAGAAGGAGCGTTCGCCGGCAGCCGATTCAGAGGCAAGGACGGGACAGCCAAAGTGAAGATTGAAGACAAGATAGGAACTTGCGACATGGAGATCAGGTATTTCTCCTCCCACTCTATAGGTGTCTTTTACTTTAATATATTTCGCATTGCATGCGTTGAATTCACGAAAAGATGTTTTCGAAAAAGCACACATGTCACTGCCAAAAATAGAAAGTAGGGGCAACTGTAGACACCGGGGTCGGAGGACCGATGAAGAAAAATTATAAAAAGGAATCCAAATCAGTCGATTAAAATAAATGATGAGTCAATAAAAATAATAAATATAAAAAAAACGTTGTTCAAAGGAACCGTGGAGACCGGTTTGATCGAATTCGGAAATCGAATCGAGATGACGGGCGAATCGGTTCCAAGAATGAAATCTTAAATCGTCTCGCCGAGTTCGGGGTGTTTCATTATTAATGAAATCTCGGATCGATAGGGGTTTTGATTGTAGAATTTGAACAATAAAAAAATAGTTTTGTAAAAAGATCGATTTTATAAAAGCTAATTTTATAAAATCGGTTTTGACAAAAATCCTTTTTTTTGATTTCGGTTAATTTTAGGTAGATTTTATTTGTTTAAATATTTTTTACTTTTATTTTTTTTATTACAAATATAAACTCGGCCCCATCGGGGGCCGCTATTTTCGTCACGGGCCGTTGGACGGCCCGTGACGGGGTTGGGCCGCCCAAGCCCAACCCAATTGCACTTGGCTTTGGCCAAGTGCTTTAATTTGTTTTTAAAGAAAATAAAAAATAAATAAAATAACAAATAATAATAATAATAATGATTAATGATGAAAAGGAAATTGCTATGTAATTTCCTAAGCTAATTTAGCTTGTCTTTGGCTCCAAGTTGGCTTGGAGCCAAAAATAAATTAAGCTTAGGGCTCCATTTGCCTATAAATAGGATGGAGTCTAAAGCATTAAGGAGGAGAAAAAAACCCGAACCCCTGGAAAAATTCCCCGAGACCCGAACAAAGCAAAAACACAAAAAAATCCGACTCAAAACACTATCAATCGACTTGATTTGGCATTCCTATTACCGATTGAGAGGTAATAATCCGAGGAACTAGACCCGTTTATTTATTCATCTCTTTTTGTTGTTTAGATCTATTTATTTATTTATTTGTTTTTGCACTTTTATTGTTTAGATTTGTTGAATTAATTTCATGTTTTCATTAAATAAATCTTTGGTTTTGATTTGAAACGGAAAACCTCGTTTTAAGTCCCAATACGAACCGTGACCCGATTTAAGGGTAGTTCGGGACTAAAACGTTGTAGATCTAAAATTTAAAAATGTTTTTGATTAACGTTTTGAAATAAAACATCGTTTTGGGATGCTCCGTTATAGACTATGACCCGATTTGGGTAGTTCGGTAGCCAAAATGATAGATTAGATCAGATCTAAAGCTTTTTAATAAATCTGGAAAATATAGGAGCTGTTTCTGTAATCCTTCCGTTTCTGTCGGTAAAGGCAGTTTAGTGACGGAATTTCCGTCGGTAAAGCTGCTGGAACTTAAAAAAACCCATTTTTCAACATTTTTCTCATCTTTTTTGACATTTATTCTTGTATATGTATATGTATAATTATTATGCAATATGTTTTTTAAAATTATTTTTGAGGTATATAACTAATAATTACTTATTATGTATTTATTTATTTTGTACATTTGGGTATCCTTTTCATTAGTTTGATTTTGCAAAACTATATGTATATATTTTCTTTTAACTCATTTAAACTATATTGGGTATTATTTTAGAGGGTTATTTACTTGGATATTTTGGGGTAATTAATTAGTAGAAGTTTTGGGGATAATTAGATGTTATTTTGATGTTTAATGTATATTTGGGGAGAGTTATTTTCTATATATTTATTATAATAGTTATTTTGGGATATAAGGTTTATTTTCTTATTCTTAATGAACTTTGTTCATTGCTTTACATGTTTTTAATTAGGATAAAAGTGTATTATACTTAGTATTTTTCATTATCATTATTATACATATATTTAGTATCTTTTACTTATTTTTTTTAATCTATAGATATATCCTTATTTTTAGATAAAAATGTATATATATATATGTATATTCACTTCACTTTTTGACCTTTATATGTATATATTTCAAATTTGTTTTATTTGGTGAATTTTGGGGATTTAAATGGTTCATTCTTGTAAATATATTCAAGTAAAGGTTAATTGAGTGAAAAGGGGAAAATAAAAGACAAAAAGAGATTTCAAGTTGTTTGTCTAAATTAAAAGTTTTTCTAGATATTCCTAAAGTGTAAATAACTTTTTTTGTCATTTTTAAACCGTTTCCAAAACATCACGTGTTGAAACCTTAATCCGTTCCAACGACGGATTAAGCGAACATTGTAAATTGTTTCGTTGTAAATAATGAAGTTTTGAATTGCTTTCCTAACTAAATGGTTTTGTACAAAATAAATTGACTTGTATGCTTAATCACGTTTTTAGACTAAAACTGTTTGCTCAACGTTTTCAAATGCTCAAGTCGTTCCAACGACGATTCGAGTAATCATCATTAACAGGGCTTTGAAACGTACCTAAATCGTTCCAACGGCGATTAAGGTACGAACCATGTAAATAAACTCGTTTTTGGGAGTGAGATTAGCATAGATGTAATATAGTCTAAAACATAAAATCACACTGTGAATAAATCAATTCTTTCTTCTCCCCCTCTCTCTCCTATATACTTTAAATTTATGCAAAATGGGTGATTCTTTACTAAAATGGCTTTCAAATAACATGCTCAAAACGGTTTTCAAAGCGAGAAAGAAAAGGTTTCAAATGAATTTTAAACTTAAAGAAATATGCGATTAGTCCGTTATCGCCTAACACGCTGAGTTGGAGGCCGGTGGTTCATAATCGGGCGATGTCGGGGTGCCTAGTAGCCTTTCTCCGGAAAGGAGCTAGCCTTCTCGGCTCGTACCTAAGTTTCCCGAACCCTCACCGGTCCCCCGCAAGGGATCGGTGTTCATTTTTCCATTCGTGGGTGGCGACTCTTCCATATCTCCGAGCTCCGGTCCTGCCGAGCAGCTTGATTCCACGATTAGTTGCTTTCGGCGCCAATCACCGCTTACGTCACCATGAGGTGTCCACCCCCCGGTCCGCCCGGGTGAGGCCGTTCGGCACCTTGTCTAACACCTACAAGGGCCAGCTCGCCGAGTAGCTCGTCCTGCTCAGCGAGCTGACCTGCGGGAATCAGTCAAAAAACTGATTCCCGGCCCCACGAAGCCACGATCGGCCCCACGACTTCCCACCTGCAAAAGGAAACAAATTAGGTCAAAAAGAGGGCCCGAGCCGTGTCTATAAATAGAACCTTTCAATTGTAAATTCGATATCTTTTATCTTTGTAAAAACCTTAGCTTCCACCTTGAGAAATCCTCTCCACCTCCTCCATCTCCTTCAACCTCCATTGAAGACACCTCCGAAGCTCCGTTCACCGAGGATTGCTCAAGTTCCATGAAAGGGATTTTTCTTCTTTTATATTCAGTCTAGCCTCTGATCCATGTTATGAATCCTAGGCTCATTGTATCTTCGTGACAATACTTTTCATCTTTGATATATATTATAGTTTTGTTTATTCAATTGCTTTATTGCTTAAACTTTGTCTTACGCTTTGTCTGATTGGTTTAACTCATTCGATAATCCCAAAATTAAGTTGGCACATATTGCGAGCTGAATCTGACCTAGTCAGTGCCTATAGGATTGACGACCCTATAGAAGATTAAGCCCAAATTGCTGAGCCTTAGAGCTAGGTTCGGCCTTACAAGGGAATCACGAACTAGGGACCTCAGGAGGATAGGTAGGGTTAATCGCCTCAGGCACAAGTGACTTAGATTAGGTTTTAATTCCGTTGTCTAAACAATCTATTTTTATTATCATCGTATCCCCTCATGTTCCTTAGGGTAATTACATTGGTAAAAGATCACTTAGGAGTAGAATAACTTAATTAGGAGTAGAATAACTTAGTTCGAATTAGTATAACTTAGCTAGGAGTAGCATAATTCAACTAGGAGTAGATTAACTTAATCAAAACAAACTCAAAACCCACACAGCCTAGATAACACCTGAGACCAAGTAGCTCGATACTTGCAGAAATAAATCCTGTGGACGATACCTGGACCTATCCAGAATTTTCTTACTTGATAACGACGGGGTACACTTATCCCTTATTCGGCCTCAGCGGAACCGAACGCCGCTGAGGCCCCGTCAGCCGGCGCCGGCGCCGAACATAATTGGAATTCGATGGACTTGCCCTCCCCGGGATTGGCTGAAGGTAAATACTGATGGATCTGCTCTCGGCTCTCCTGGTTCGGCCGGCGCTGGGGGCGTATTCAGAAATGCTCGCGGCTTCGCTAGAGGCTGCTTCTCGTATCGTTTCCATATTCGCTCACACGGCTGAGTTAATAGCGATAAGCATCGCTGTCGACATTGCTGTCGACATTGCTTGGGAGAAAGGTTGACGCAAACTGTGGATCGATTCAGACTCTACTTTTATAGTAAATTTGCTGAAATCTCGTTCATCCGCGGTCCCTTGGAAGGCCAGACAAACTTGGCTGAAATGTTTACATCAATGTTCTACCATGGACATCATTGTCACTCATATTTACCGAGAAGGAAACAAGGTTGCAGACCTGCTCGCTAGGCACGGGTTACGGCCTCCAGTATCCAATGGTGGAATTGCGCACTATCATTCTGTCATGATTTCATTTTACAGGATATCTATAATGTTGTTAGTTTTTGATTCTCTTAGGTCTTTAGATTCATTCTTTATTTTTTCATTCATTTTCCCCTCCTTTGTAAATGTTTAATTTTTTATTAATTTAGTTCGGGCTTGCGAGGTTATTCTTCGGGAGTCTAGTTGGGATGTCCGTCGTTAACTCCGCTCTTGCCCAATCGTTACTTAACAAAACTTCATTTATAAATATACATAAAACAATAAACTATTCATCCAGCATAATTAAATATCAAACATATATATGTAACAAAATGGAAGTTGGACAATAATAATATATAACAATTTTATTAATTAGTATCATTGTTAGTAATTTGACTAAACTTTTATTATTATTATTTAGAATATATATGTAACAATTTTATATGATTCTGATTCCATCCCTTGCAATACCAAACAATATTGATGGAATCAAATTCGTTTTTCACATCCTAACCAAACAAAAGAAATAAATAGTAATACTATTCCGATTCACAAGCGCATTCGATTCCGTTTCCAATTTTCATTCTAGAATTTGAGCCAAACATATCATTACTCTAACAAATCTAACTAATCTTACTATATATTGTTTTTTTTAAAGGTTTGGAATGGAGAAGGGTTGTCAGACATTCCAGATATGCTGGCACCCCCAAAAACAACACCGAACCCTTGTATTATTAAAAAATAATAAAAAATGAGAATACAGAAAAATCCAAGAAATTATGAAAATGTATACAAATCACGCCCTATGGCGTTATCTCTAATAAGAAGAGCGCAGAAGTTGGGAGTTAGATCCCACCATTGTAAATCAGAACTGGTCATGCCATAAGTTGCAAGAGAATCGGCAACCTGGTTCCCTTCCCTGAAGATGTGTGTGCAAACCACGGTCATTGAATCCATATTTGCAAGGAAATTCATCCAATCAACGCGGAGAGTCCAAGGCACAGTTAAATCGCGAGTCCGAAAGAGATGAACAACGTAAGGCGAGTCACTTTCAAGCCAAACATTTCTCCATCCCCGCTCTTTTGCTGCTGAAATTGCAAAAATCGCAGCATGTAGCTCCACCATATGCACAAGTGAACAGTCCAGCGGATATGCAAAAGCGTCCATAGATCGACCATCGTGATTTTTAAAAATTCCACCACATAAACCACAGAAGCATCCGTGTTAACTTTAATCCAGTCCGCTGGGGGCAGGCTCCAGTGAATCGGAAGAACACGAGGTGCAGTCCGAAGGCGAGACAGAAGTCCCAGCGATTCCAAAATCTGTTTTTCCACACTCGAGTTCCAAGTGCAGCCTAGATGAAACTGATCAGCACTTCTGATACTGGCCCATAAAAGATGTAGAGAAACATGAATATTTGGAGCGACGTCATTAAAGGTACAACTATTCCTCATATGACAAATCACCCAAACCGCATTTACCACAGCGCTAAGCCACAAAGCCGTAAATTGTTTGCTGAATTTATGAGTAAAAGCATGGTCAATTAACACAACAAATGATGAGTCTAACATTAGACGTTGTTGGAGATATTGCGACTAATTTAGCGGAAGCAATTAATTAATTTGTAGAACATAAATAATAATGCAATAGAATTAATTGGACATGGAAAGAAGAAAGTGAACTTAAAGTAATTTCATTAATTGCATAAATATATGTTCTCCAAACCCAAAAAACTACCACAATATATATAGGTACAAATTTAGCTTCAAATCCGTGTAAATGCATTAATGTGAATGAAAAGAAAAATATTATTGAAAATTCAACCTATCTATCCTGTCAACAATTCACATTATTTTGTCATTTTGACCCATCATGCATGCATTTATTATTCATCCATACAAGGTATGGACACAATTTCCATTTATTTATTTATTTTTCTTTTTTTTTTCTTTTGACCTTTATTTCGGTTCATTGCTAATATTTGAATTTATTTATTTATTTTTTTTTAATTAAGTCATTTTATGTCTCTTGGTTGGGCAACATATCAATTCATCAAACACCAAGTTTAGTTCGAAAGAACTCAAACTTATTTTTTGGTAATATCTTCGTGAAAATGTCTGTAATCTGATTTTCGGCTTCTGCAGTTGGCTGCGCGACTGTTTCTTGCTTCTGTGAGATCCATGAAAATACTCCGCTACCGAGATTGAAATTGTAACCGGACGTACTTTTCATGTCATCTTCTGAACCTGCCCAATCACTGTCTGAAAAACCAATTAATTGATAAAATTTCATTGGTTTGTACCAGATTCCAAAATCCGCAGTGCCTTTGATATATCTTAGCACTCGTTTTGCTGTTGTGAAATGAATTTGACTTGGACTCTGCATAAAACATGATAACATGCTTGTAGCGAACATAATATCTGGTCTGGTACATGTAAGATACAACAAGCTACCGATCAGGCTTCTGTATTGCTTTTGATCTGCTGGAGGTGAACCATCTTCCTTAGTCAATTTTTCATTATTGACTAAAGATGTAGTTACTGCCTTGGAATTCTCCATCTTGAATTTTTTGAGAAGATTGCTTGCATACTTCTTCTGACAGAGAAAAATTCCTTCAACGCTTTGAATAATTTCCATGCCAAGAAAATAATTCATCAAGGCCAAATCCGTCATCTCGAAATTTTTCTTCATCTCATTTTTGAATTCGGAGATTAAGGATGGATTGTTACCCGTCACAATCAAATCATCAACGTAAAGTGAAACAATGATGATATTTGAATTTTTATCAACCTTTGTGTAAAGAGTATACTCACTTGGACTTTTCTTGAAACCTTGTTCACTGAAGTAGGCGTCGATTCTGCTGTACCAGGCTCTCGGTGCTTGTTTGAGACCGTACAAGGCCTTTTTTAGCCTTAGTACTTTGTTTTCTTCTTTCTCAACAATAAAACCCGATGGTTGCTCGACATATATTTCTTCTTTGAGAAACCCATTCAGAAAGGCTGACTTCACATCTAGCTGATAAACTTTCCACGCCTTTTGTGCTGCTAGTGCAAGAATTGTACGAACTGTATCTTGCCTTGAGACATGAGCAAATGTTTCATTGTAGTTGACTCCAAATTGTTGTGAGTACCCTTTTGCGACCAATCTCGCATTGTGTTTTTGAATTGAGCCATCGGGGTTGAATTTGGTTTTGAAAATCCACTTAACGCCAATAACATCTTTATGCGGTGGTTTTTCAACTAGCTCCCATGTCTGATTCTTCTCGATCATCCGAATCTCCTCCTTCATTGCAAGCCTCCATTCATCATGTTGAGCTACTTCTTCAAAACATTTTGGTTCAAGTGAAACATAATTACAAGATTCTACAACCTCGGTGTCGTCGTAGAGATCAGTTAAGAGTCTTGCCCTTCTTGGTGGAGATTCTGAATCATTTGAATAACCATCATCATCACTTGAGTCTGAACTTGAGTCTTGTTGGTGCTCCTCCTGCGGTTGATCCTGTTCTGGCCGAGTATTTTGCTGAAATGATGGAATGTCCAATAGTCTCTTTTCTTCTTTGTTCTGCTCCTAATTCCAAAAAGCTTCTTCATCAAAGTTGACGTCTCTGCTAATGATAATTTTTGAAGTCTCCAAGTTGTATATTCTGTAGCATTTGGATTGAGAACTGTAACCGACAAAGATTCCCATTTTAGCTTTTGCTTCTAGCTTGTGTCTTTTCTCAACTGGAACGTGCATGTAGCAGATACAACCAAACACTTTCAAATGTCCTACAGAAGGTTTGTGACCGGTCCATGCTTCAAGTGGAGTCATCTTTTGAACTGCTTTTGTGGTGTTGCAATTCTGAAGATAAACTGCTGTATAGACTGCTTCTGCCCAAAACTTGTTAGGCATATTTTTATCTTTCAACATTGATCTGGCCATCTCCATCACTGTTCTATTCTTCCGTTCTGAAACGCCATTTTGTTGAGGAGTATATCGAGTGGTGAGTTGATGATGAACACCTTCTTCATCACAAAACTTGTTGAACTGTGTGGATGTGTACTCTGTGCCACGATAACTTCTGATTGTCTTCAATTTGCAGCCACTTTGATTTTCTACCAGATTTTTTAATTTCTGGAAGATATTCAGAACCTCAGATCTTTCTTTCATAAAATAAACCCAAGTCATTCTTGAGTAATCATCTATGAATAAAATGAAATATCTACTGTTGTCAAGTGAGAGAGTCCTCATTGGCCCGTAAATGTCTGTGTGTACCAATTGAAGCTTCTCATTTGCTCTCCAAGCCTTGCCTGTAGGAAATGAATGGCGACTCATTTTTCCTAATTGACAGTCGTGACAAACTCCAGTGCAGTCAGAGATTGTGGGTAGATATTTCACCATGTTCTGTCGAGAGAGTAACTTCAAACTTTGAAAATTACTGTGTCCGAACCTCTTGTGCCAAAGCCAACTGTCAGCTTCAGTTTGAGCTTTCATTGCTGCCATGGCTATACTTTCCCATTTAATAGGAAATGCTTTGTTCTCCATCTTCACACACACAACCTCCCTTTGTTGAAAATCATAAATTGCATAAGTGTTACATTCAAAGTGCAAAGAATAACCATTAAGCATCATCTGTGGCACACTTAGCAAATTTTGGCTCAACCTAGGAACATACAAGACATCATTTATTAGTCTTGTTCCTTTCTTTGTGTTGATGGCGATCGTTCCTTTGCCTTCCGATTTTACGACAGCTCCATTTCCCATCGTAATTGGAACTTGAACAGATTCATCCAGTTTGGTGAAGATGTGAGGGTCTTTAGACATATTGTTAGTGCATCCACTGTCTATTAACCACATATCTTGATTCTCTGTAGCAGTTTGACAAGCAACGAACAAGTGATCTTCTTCATCTTGAGTCTCCTGATTGGCTGCAGCTTGCTGTTGTGGCTTGTTTCTGCAATCATTGTCGGTGTGACCGAATTTGTGACAATAATTGTATTTGGGTTTTCCTTTCTTCCAGCAATTTTTCTCCAAGTGGTTTGTAAGTTGACATATGCCACAATGAGGAAATTTCCCTTTCTTATCTCCATCTTTGGATCTCCAACTGTTTCCCGAATTTTGGCCTCCTTTTCCTTCAGATTTATTTTTTGATCTGAAAGAAGATGATTTATTTTTGTGTCTGGACTGCAAAGCTCCCTCGGAATGAATTTCTGCTCGTCTGGAAATTCTTTCTTCATGAGCTTGTAGAGTGCCCAATACTTCGGTGACTGATGTCTGGGAAAGATCATTGGATTCAATAACGCTGACGACTGAATCAAATTTTTCAGTCAGTGTAATCAAGAGTTTTTGGATAACTCTTTGATCACTAAAATCTTCTCCATAAGCTCGTAGCTGGTTCACAACTTCATTAACTCTTGACGAGTAGATTCTGATACCTTCGCCATCTTTCATTTTAAGGTTCTCAAAATCTCTCCGAAGAGTTTGGAGCTTGATGTTGCGAACTTTGGCAGTCCCTTGAAATTCATCTCTAAATATTTCCCAAGCTTGTTTAGCCGTGGTGGCATTCATGATTCTTAGAAAAATTGAGTCTGCAACAACATTGTGGATTTTTGCTAGTGCATCTGCATCCTTCCGAGTCAATTCCTTTTGCTGATCTGGAACCGACTTGGTGGTGCTGGCTGATTTTGGAGTTGGTTCTGCTTCTACTGATGGAGAATTTTGTGGAATTCCTTGTTCTACAATATCCCACAAATTCGAAGCACGCAGTATCGTTCTGAATTTGATGCTCCAAAAATCATAATTTTCACCGTTGAAAATTGGAACAACGAGTATTGAGTTGGTGACTGCCATGGAGAGAAATAATATTTTTGCTGGATTTGGTTATTGGGAGAAAAGGAAAATTTTTCATTTAGCTGCTTCACCGACTAAGCTTTGATACCACTTATTAGAGGTATTGCGACTAATTTAGCGGAAGCAATTAATTAATTTGTAGAACATAAATAATAATGCAATAGAATTAATTGGACATGGAAAGAAGAAATTGAACTTAAAGTAATTTCATTAAACTTGAAATGGAAAAAACATATATGTTCTCCAAACCCAAAAAACTACAACAATATATATAGGTACAAATTTAACTTCAAATCCGTGTAAATGCATTAATGTGAATGAAAAAGAAAAATATTATTGAAAATTCAACCTATCTATCCTGTCAACAATTCACATTATTTTGTCATTTTGACCCATCATGCATGCATTTATTTCGGTTCATTGCTAATATTTGAATTTATTTATTTATTTTTTTTTAATTAAGTCATTTTATGTCTCTTGGTTGGGCAACATATCAATTTATCAAACGTCTACCAAATAATGCTGAAACTCCTATTTTTACTATATATTGTTAATTAACTAATTATTAACCAATCCTAAGCTATCTAATGATACATATTTAACATATAGTAATACAACTGAATGTATCTGAAACTAATTGCAATAATAGATATTCAATAAACTACTACTTTGAACTATATTAATTTCATACATTGAAGTTTTGAGACATAATAGTTATAAAAGCATTTCATTTTATTGGAATATTTCAAAGTCAAGAACATGATCCGCCATTTAGCATAATCTGAATAGCAAACTTTTTTTATTAACCAGACTAAAGATAGATCACACTTGAACCATAAATACTCCCCAAAACAAACTTTATTTTCACCAAACAAACAAACAAAATCATAGTACAAGTGATGGCTTCTCTAAACTACTTCAATGTGTTCTTTCTTTTGTTCTCACTGTCAACCATAAATGTAAGCACAGCAGGTCGTTATCTCACGCAAATTCCAAACATACCAAGACCGTCTGATGCATTACCTGACTTGCCAAGACCATCTGATGCACTACCAAAATTACCAACACCATCAGATCCACTTCCAAACCTCCCAAAACCGTCCGATTTACTTCCAGGATCAAACTCGAAATCACCATCTGATGGGCCTGGACTTCTTCCAAATTTACCAACACCATCAGATCCACTTCCAAACCTCCCAAAACCGTCCGATTTACTTCCAGGATCAAACTCAGACGATTCAAAACCCTCATCCGATGGGCCTAATCTATTCAATCCTTTGAACCTTCCAAATCCTTTAAATCCTTTGAACATTCCTAATCCTTTTACAGAGCCTGAGAAATTTAACAAATTCATGCAGCAACTCACACGATTCCCAAAAACAACAATCATGCCTGGTATGAATTAGTGGATTTTTTGGGGATTAATTTTTTTTGGTGAATAATTGGACAAAATAATCAATAGCTGGGTTTGTTACAGCCACAATTACATTCCAATGTTGATTATTTGTCTATCCATTTGCTCATTGAATGAAATGAAAGTTCTAAATGATTTTGGATTTACTGAATTCGTATTCTAAATGATTTTGAATTTACTGAATTCTTGTTCTACATAGGGATATTTATTTGTTTATATTACACTGAAATTAATTTCTTCATCAACTACAACATATAAAAAAGAGTTGAAATATGATGGTGGGACCTTCTATGATGAGATCCGACATTGGAAATGAATAATTCAGACGTGTTCAATAAATCAACTTAAACTTTTAGTTCAATATTGGTTCCGCGATATGAAATCAAAGCCATTTTCACCAAATGGTCCGGATTCGGTTCCTGGTAGCCCCTATCTTATCAAAGTCAAGAACGTGATCCGCATTTACTGAATTCGCGTTCTAAATGATTTTGGATTTACTAAATTCGTGTTCTGCATATGGATATATTACACTGAAATTAATTTCTTCTTCAACTGCAATATATAAATTCTCTCGCCTAATCTCTTTTCACAATTAGAAGAATATTTATATATTTTATACTTGGTTTATAAGTTTCTTTAAGAAGAATATTTGATTTTCAATTTAGACAAATATAATTACCAATTATTTCTGGGTAAATTAAATTCATGGCCTTTGAAATTTAGAGTTATTACCATTGTTTCTTCTGTTCTCACTTTCAACAATAAATTTAAACACAAGAGGTCGTTATCTGATGCAAATTCCAAACATACGAAGACCGCCAGATATGTTTCCAAACATACCAAGACCGTCAGATGTACTTCAAGGAGCAAACTCAAAATAACCATCTGATGGACCAAGACTTCTTCCAAATTTACCCAGACCATCAGATCCACTTCAAGACCTCCCAAAACCGTCTGATTTACTTGAGGATCAAACTCAAAGATTCAAAGCCCTCATCTGATAGGCCTAATCCAGTGAATCCTTTAGACCTTCCAAATCCTTTCGATCTCTCAAACCCTTTAAATCCTTTGAACATTCCTAATCCTTTTACAGAACCTGAGAAATTTAACAAACTGATGCAGCAACTCACACGTTTCCCCAAAACAACAATCATGCCTGGACGTATGCATTAGTGGATATCTCAGGTTCAGCAACAATCTTTGTTCCTTATGGGAAGCTCTGTTACTAAAGCTTTGTGCAACGATTTTATTTGCTTCCAAAAATATATATTTGCCATCCACATCCTTGTTGTGAAAAGTTAATTGTTGCTAAATCTGCACCAATGGCTAAGACTGTAGACTTTATCTTTCACAAAAGCATGTAATGTTGTTATCTATTGTAACTTTTAGCAATAAAAAATATTGTCACTAATCTTATACAAGGTTGTAAAAAACGTTAGGCGCTAGTCGGACGAACAAGGCCCTCGAAGATTAATTGGGGATTAGTCGGAGATTAATTGTTTTTTTTATTTTTTATTTATTAATCAACAAATTATTGTATAAAAACAATTAAAACATGCATTATACTATCTAAAAATAATAATATAAAATTATTTAATATAAAAAACACGTATATTTGTCACATATATCTTTAAAATTGTGCAAACATCAACATTTCAACAACAATATCATTAAAACAACTTAAAAGTGAATTATAATAAAGCAAAAAATAATTCACAATTAAAAATGCTTTTGTTCATTGTCATTTATGCAGTACTTAGGCGGTCTAGGCGGAGCCTAAGCGGCTGAAAATCGCCTAGGAATCAATAAAACACCTAAAGGGACTAATCACAAAAAAAATAGGGCGGATTCTAGATTTCGAGTGCCTAGATAGGGCCTAGACGGTCCAGGCGGCCTTCGTTTCGAACAATGATCTTATATTAATGGTAACAACTACTTTTGATGGCAAAGGGTCTAATGCCAAAAATATTCATAGGTGTATGGAAATATTTGTTGCTTTTCTTATAATAATGTTAACCCAACTTGTTTTTCGACAAACTCATATAATATATACATATCAAAGAATGTATATTTGCTAAAATCTCTCCAACTCACACATTTACCACGGTTTGAAAGATACTTAATCTGAGTAAAAGTGTTGGGAAAGATTGCGAATAAAACAATATCTAATATACGTACGAAATTTGGTTCTCTCAGGATCTGAATTTTCCCTTTTAGCACCTCTAATTATTTAATAGCTAGTTTAAACGTTAGAATTTTATGTAATTTTATTTCTAAGCTTTTATGGGTATCATATAATGTAAGGAAAGTAATATTTTATGAATCCAATTATGAATTATGTAATTTTATTTCTAAGCTTTGATGGGTTCATCCCTTAATCAAATCGAGGTTTTTTTTAGCTCTCTATGTTTTAGCTTGAAAATCATATTTGTTGGTTTAAGCTAAAACCTTCAACAATTTCTTTCTCTCAACCCCTCTCTGCATTATTTGGTATAAGAACCTTGATCGTCTCTTAAGATGAGGCTTCTTCAAACACTTGATGCCATCAAAGTTTGGAGCATAGTAGTAGAGCATTTGTGATATGAATTTAATGTCAATGTGTTGATTTTAATCTTAAATCCACAAAGAAAAACTCTTTACAAGCCTAGCTTAAGGATTTTACTCCCAAAAAAGAAGAAGCTCCATCAATGGAGGCTAAGAAATTTCATATATTCAAAAGTTGTCTCTTACAACAGAAAGAAGAGCTTAAATACCCCTTCCAATAGGAAATGAATACATCAATAACATCACTAGGGTTTCTTCTAATTAAAACAACTTAAGGGTAAAATAGTAAAGCATAAATGATAAATGATAGGTTGGTCATTACTTTATGGGACAAAATAGTGAAAAGCAGGTAGCAAAACAAAATTGAGCAGCAAAGGAGGAGTTCAGCGTACTGCTGAAAAAATGAAATTGACACGGCGTGTCAAGGTTGACACGGTGTGTCAACTTGCAAAATTGTTCCAGAGATTCTTCTTGGTCTGACACAGCGTGTCAGCTGGGATTTCAGCCTCCTCCTCGTTTCCTTAGGCCGTGTCGCTAGCGTCGGGGCAATCGGTGATTTTCTTCGGACCCGTGTTGGAGATATCCTCATCATTCAGTCCCTTTTCAAAAGTTTTGGATCCCAAATCGTCTCTTGTAGTCTCAGGGTGTCCGTCCGGTTTCCACAAGCTTAAGTCCCGCACATTGAAAGAAGGAGGCATCTTCCCGAGCCAATTAGGGAGTGCCACATGATAAGCATTGGCACTGATCTTCTTGGTTACTTTGAATGGCCCATACCTCCTCGGTCTAAGCTTGCTACTCGGGGCATTCACGAGCCTCTCCTTACTCTAATACACCATAACTTCATCCCCGACCTCAAACTGAAGATCCCTCCGATGCTCATCAACTTTGGCATTGATCTTGCTATTATTCTCCTCAATTCTCTTTTGCACCTCTTGATACATTTGGAGGTAGTCATTAGCTAGGTGTTGGGCAACCACGTTCTTCTTTTCCCCCTTCGGAACTTCCCCTAAGTCCGAGTTATATGAAAATTCGGCTTGTGCTATCACGTAATCCCACATCTTGGGCTTATCACGACAATTGCTCCTCAATAGATTGCCCAAAGTCTAGCTGACCGCTTCGATTTGTGCATCCGTTTGTGGGTGAGCCGTGGTGCTAAACTTCAAGGTGGTGCCAATGATAGCCCATAAAGTGCGCCAAAAATGGCTAACAACCTTCGTGTTCCTATCCGACACTATACTCCTTGGGACCCCGTGTAGCCTCACTACTTTTCGAAAGAACAACTTAGCATTTGCGGTAGCATCGTTAGTCTTACGACATGGGATAAAGTGTGCCATCTTCGAAAACTGGTCCACAACCACAAAGATAGAGTCCATACCACATTGAGTTCTTGGTAGCCCCAATACGAAGTCCATTGAGAGATCCTCCCAAATGGTATCCGACACCGGGAGATGCATACGTAGACCCGCATTAGTAGCGTGCCCCTTAGAAGCTTAGCAATTCTCACATCTCTTCTCAACTTAGGCCAATAGTAACGGGTGCTTATGGCCTCAAAAGTCTTCTCTCGACTGAAATGACCTCCCAAAGTCCCTCCATGATACTCCCGGATCACTCTCTCCCGAATCGACGTGCCCAGAAGACACAATTGGTTGTCCTTTATGAGGTACCCATCAAGCAATTGATACTCGCCACTCTCCACTTCATCTCTACACTTCTCCTAAACACTACCAAAGTCTGAATCCTCTCGGTACTCCCCTTTTATGTGCTCGAAGTCCTCTAACTCCAATGCTACTATTTTGAGAAGTGCTACCCGTCTACTCAATGCATCCTCCACTTTGTTTTGTTGACCTGTCTTATGGAGAAGCTTATAAGGGAACTTATCTATGAAGGTGGACCACCTAGCATGCATAGAACTCCAAAGTTTCTTTTGACTTGCCAAATACTTGAGGGCTAGGTGGTTGGTATATAATATGAACTCCTTCGCAATAAGATAGTGCTTCCACGTCTTAAGGGCCTGAACCACCGCATAAAACTCTTTGTCATAGGTAGCCCACTTTTGCCTCGACTCACATAGCTTCTCACTAAAGTAAGCAATAGGTCTCCTTTCTTGCATCAATACGCCCCCAAGTCCTACTCCACTAACATCACATTCCACTTTGAATAGTTTCACAAAATCCAGGAGAGCTAACACCGGAGTCGTGCTTAGCTTCTCCTTAATCAAGGTGAAACTACCCTCTTGGTTGATGCTCGTAAAGTATATAACATTTAATAGGACAAGTCAAGTGTATCCTATCACAACAAGTAATATTGTGCTAAGCACGAGATCAAACCACGAAGACTATTTGTTATAATTAGGAAATCTACCTAGAATGCTCTAATTGTTTAGAGGGTTGGATAAATGTTTGGGTTTTTATCTAATTAATCAACTAGTTGAAAGCAATAAAGATAGCAAAATAAAGTGAACAATTGACAGGGTAGAAGGTGAATTAACGGATGGAACAACCTAGGCTGAGGAATCCTTCAATTAAATCCTATGTATGTGTTTAGGGAGTTCAGATTTATGTTTTACCAGTGATTGAAGGTAATTGTCCTAAGTGAAAGACTAATGTGATCAGTATTGTCCTTCCTATTCACATGCATTCGGGTGACGGCTTGATTAGGCATATACCCTAGGTCATGCAAAGCATTAGGTTCCTTGGCAACTAAGGCTAAAGCCGTAGCCCAGCCACAAAGCCTCATTCCTAGTGGTTTCTAGCGAAGTCAGATTAATACAAATTCGGTATAGACGATTTCTTGGTCAGGTTCTCATCTATCTATAATCCTATTTAATGTCAGGGTCACAAGCATTAAGCACATTATATACATAAACAGGCTAGTTGATCATTATCAATGTTCATTCTAGCATAAATCCTGTTCCTAACAATTTCTAGGCATTAAGCATGCATAAACTGATCAATCAAAGGTCCTAGATCCCTAATCATACATATTCATACAATCAATTTCATCCCCATCCCAAATTGGATGGGGATTAATTTATAGACAAACTAATCATAGCAATAGGAAGTAAAGGAATAATGGAAAAACATCTTCAATTGAATATAAAAGCAAAAGATAAGAGAGAGATAGAAATCTAAAACCCGCTTTGTCTGATCCGATTACAAAATAGAAGATCTGGAGCTTCACCCATCAATTGTTCTTGAATAAGAAATAAAAACTAAAATTAATCTAACCTAGAAAGCTGGAAATCTAATCTAAAAAGCAAAAAGAACTATTCTGAAATTTAAGTCTACATTATGACGACTCCCCCAAATAATGAAGATTAGCTCCCTATTTATAAAGTTAGGGAGAAACCCTAATGTCTCCGGGGGCAAAATGGGCTATTACAAAGTGTTTTAATGGGCTTCAGGCCCAAATCCACGCATTCCAGCAAGGGAGAAGGCGATGGTGCGCCTTTCCCCGCCTCGTCTCGACGAGACAGGGCCTGTCTTGACGAGATAGGTCCTAAATGGGGCGATTTTGCTCCAGCTTTTATCTGTTTAGGTCCATGGGCTTCCGAAAAGTGCTCTAATGGTCCCTGATGAATTCCAAAAGTGCTCTGACGGTCCCTGAATAATCCGAAAATGCTCCAATAGGCTTGGGTCTGGTTCGGAAATGCTCAAATAGTCCTCAAAAACCCTGAAAACACCGAAAATGCCATAAATAATGGAAAATACTAAATTTAACTAAAAACTATCAAATTAATATAAAAACTTAACTAAAAGCTAATTAAAACAAACTAAATTAATTTTAAAAACCTATATCAATGGGAGCTATCATTGCTCATTTCCCCATTTGAAGCCATTTTCCTTCTTCAAACAGTCCGTTAAGGGTGCTACAATGGCGCTGAAATTCCGAATGAATCGCCTATAGAATGTGGCTAAACCATGGAAGCTTCTAATGTCCCCAACATCCTTTGGAGTCGGCCACTCCCGGACAGCTCTTACCTTCTCTTCATCGACCCGGATTCCATTTTCGCTCACTATATACCCAAAGAAAACAATACTCTCCATCACAAAATCACACTTCTTCGTGTTAGCACATAGTTGGTTCTTACGGAGTAATTTCAATATGGCTCTCAAGTGCTCAATGTGCTCTTCCAAGGTCTTACTATAGATGAGGATGTCATCAAAGTAAACCACAACGAACTTCCCAATCACCAGCCGAAGGACTTGATTCATCAATCTCATAAAGGTGATTGGGGCATTGGTCATCCTAAAAGGCATCACTACCCACTCATACAACCCATCTCGCATCTTAAGTACGCCATCTTCCACTCATCTCTCGCTTTAATCTGGATTTGATGGTACCCGCTCCTTAAGTCAATTTTAGAGAACACATTGGAACCATTCAATTGGTCCAACATATCATTAAGTCAGGGAATAGGAAACTTATACCGAATAGTTATCTTGTTAATAGCTCGGCTATCCACACACATCCTCCATGACCCATCTTTCTTAGGTGTCAACAAAGCTGGAACCGCACACAAACTCATGCTCTCTCTCACATATCCCATCTTCACCAACTTATCAACCTTTTCCTTTATAATCTCACTCTCCTTCGGGCTCATTCGGTAGTGTGGAAGACTAGGCAAGCTAGCTCCCGGCACAAGGTCAATGTGGTGTTGAATGTCCCTTAGGGGTGGTAAACTATAGGGAAAGTCATCTAGAAAGACATCCCGAAACTCATTAAGAAGTCTTCCCACGTTTTCCGGCACCTCTCCTCCTTCACTTTCGATTCCATCTGATAGTGGACTAGCCTTCATCATTACTATGAAATCCATTTGGCTTTCCACACACTCGCTGATAAACGACTTGTGAGTAGGACAAATGATTAAAGTAGTCTTTCCTTTAGCCTTAGGCTCTCCCACAATAGGCGTAAGCACATACCGAGTCCCATCCTTCAAGAACCGATACGTGTTTCTTCGCCCCGCATGAGTTGCATCTCTATCAAATTGCCAAGGGTGCCCCAAAAGTAAGTGGCAAGCATCCATTTCCACCACGTCACAATAAAACTTATCTTGATATTCCCCTATCTCAAGAGGCACCCGACACCTTTAGGTAACTTACAATTCCCCCACATTCTTGATCCATCCCACACTATACGGACTAGGATGCGCCTCAACTTTCAACCCAAACCTCTTTGTCGTGGTGTCACTAATGATATTCTATTGGCTACCACTGTCAATGATCACATTGCACTTAATGCCTTGCACAAGGCATCGAGTACGGAACAATTGGTGCCTTTGATCTTCTCCCACCTTAGTAGATACCAACAATCTCCTCATAACATGAATAGCACAACCACCCTCATGATCCTTATCTTCCTCATCCTCAATCGGATCACAACACACATCTCCCTCATCTTCGTAGTCATCGTCGTGCTCATACCGTTCTACCATATTAACACTTCTCCTCTTTGGGCACTCATTCGATCGATGACCTGATTCATTACATCAGAAACACTTGAATAGGGACGATTTGACGTATGGGTTATTTCCCCTAGGAGGTGGTGCCGCCCTATAGGGCCTTACATCCCCACTAGGTGACTTCCCCCTGCTCACCACTTTGGTACCACTCGAACAAGCGAACCCCTTGCCCTTGTCAAACCCCTTGGAAGCTTCTCTTCCACAATGTGCACTATCACTACCTGACCTTTGATACCCATCACGTGACCTCACACTCAATTGTGACTCAGCTTTCAATGTAAGATGCCTAGCGTCTTGGATCCAAATCACCATTTGTGTTCCATTTCTATCTTGAATATTGTAGCGTAGGCCTTTGAGATACCTTAAAGTCTTTTGACTCTCGGTTTCCGATAAATTTTCCCTAGCCGAAAGTCGCAAGAACTTCGAAGCATATTCATGCATGCTCCTTGCCCCTTGTGAACAACTTCAGTATGAGCTATAGATGTATTGCTCGTAGTCGGGTGGCAAGAACCTCTCCTTCAACATTGACTTCATCCGCAACCAAGACCTAATCGGCTCCTTTCCTCCCCTTCTTCTCTCCTCTTTCACATGATCCCACCAAACTGAAGCTCCATCCTTCAACCTATATGCTACTAACCGAACCTTCGATCTTCCGGTATTCCCGCATAATCGAAAAACCTCTCAACCTTAAGTAGCCAATCAAGGAACCCTTTTATGTCAAGCTCCCCTCCAAATGACGGTAGGTCGATTTTCAATTTGAAGGCATCATCCCTATTGAAATTTCCTCCATGCCCACCCCTATCATTCAAATCCCTTCTATATCCGCCTCTTCCATCTTCATTACCCCCATACGGCTCATTCACCATATAATTCCTCCTCCCATGGCCACCTACATCAAGATCATGTACAATATACATATTCATAACATTCAAATGCATAGGACCAACAACATCATCATTCACATTCCTAACATTCATGTATCTATTATTCACAACATCAACATTATTTTGAATGTCCATAGCTCTATCAATTCTATTCATCTCAAAATCATCAAACAAATCACCATCACTATCACTTTCGGCATTCCTAATGAGAACGACGTTAGGATGCCTTACCTCATGAACCCGATGGTCCACTCATTGTGGCGCTTGATTTCTTCTAGAGGGTGGTGTTGGGTGTCTATCCGGTTGAGACTGGATTAGGTCTTCGTGTCTCCGGTGAGGGTCTCCAGCAGGTTAAGTGTGGGCATTTCGAATTTTAAGAGTGAGCCTATCAATGGCAAGAGTCATTTCTCTCCTACTTGATTCTTGCTTTTCCTCAAGCTCTTGCACCTTGTCAACCATTGCCTTCATGCTTGCTTCTAATGTCTCAAACCTTTGCTCATTGCTTCCCATGTCTTCAGGTTGGATACGTGGTTGAACCATTTCTAAGAAGAAGTCTCAAGGAAGGAAAACGATCGGCTCTGATACCAACTGATATGGATTTAATGTCAATATGTGGATTTTAATCTTAAATCCACAAAGAAAAACTCTTTACAATCCTAACTTGAAGGATTTTACTCCCAAATAAGAAGAAGCTCCGTCAATGGAGGCTAAGAAATTTTATATATATTCAAAAGTTGTCTCTTACAAGGAAAAGAAGAGCTTATATACCCCTCCCAATAGGAAATGAATTTACATCAATAACCTCAATAGGGTTTCGAATTAAAACAAGCTAAGGGTAAAATAGTAAAGCATAAATGATAAAGGATATGTTGGTCATTGCTTTATGGGACAAAATAGTAAAAAGCAGGAACCAAAATGAAATTGAGCAGCCAATAAGGAGTTCAGCGTACTGCTGAAAAAATGAAGTTGACACGGCGTGTCAAGGTTGACACGATGTGTCAACTTGCAAAATTGTTCCAGAGATTCAGCTTGGTCTGACACGGCGTGTCAGCTGGGATTCCAGAGATTATGAATGAGTTGAGAGAAGAGATAAAGCTATTAATTAAAGAATCACACTACAAGGAAAAAGATTTAATTACTGGAAAAACCATCACTAAAAGTCTAGTTCCACGCATTAAAGGTTTTTAATGAGCGGGATTTTTCTCGAGGAAGTCCTCTTTATAAAAATATTAATGAGCGGAATAATTCAATCTATTATTAACTTGCAATGAGTGGATATTTACCCTTACTAGAATCAATGTATAGTGATTAAAAATACACATTATAAGTATTTCTAATGATAAAAAAGAAACGCTTATTAGAAGTATTTCTAATGACTAATAACTTATAAAATATAAAGCCCAACCCCTAAAAAAATACTAATTTTATCTTTACATATATAAATTTTCGCTTAGTAATCTTTAATTTCTTCAATAATAAATTTTGTATATGTGCATTTTTTTTAAAAACCAATGAAATAAAATATATAAGAAATGAAAGGTTATAAGTTTTTGGTTATTCGATCGGTAATCGAACTGAACCGATTTTTTTTGATTTGGTAATATTCGGTTACCAATCTTATTCAGTGCCATTCGGTTATGAAAATAAGAAATGTTTCAGTTCAGTTATATATAGTAACCGAACCGATGCTCACCTCTAAACTAAAGATATATCACACTTGAACCATAAATACTCTAAAAAACAAAATTTATTTCATATAATAAATTGAAATAACTTATGTCCTCAAAATTCTTATATATATATATATAATGTGGGTGTGGGCGTGCCATAGAAGCTAGTTCTCAAAAGGATAAACTGGTAAATAAATAAATAAAATAAAATAATACGCTTAATGACTTGAATTCTAACGAAACGATTGGGCACGACCTACAAGGACTGAAAATAAAAACAACTCTCTTGGGCCCCAGTGTCGCTTGAAAAGGTCGATCATAATTTTTTTTTCTTATATGAGTACCGAAAATAAAAGCAATAAAGACACAAAGATCTAAATTTTTTAATTTTTCCTTTCTATTTTTATTGACTATGTAGTGGTGTTCAAAAACCGAACCGGACCGAAATAACCGACCGAACCGATGGATTTCGGTTTTTTCGGTTTGGTTTTCGGTCTATTAGGTTCGGTTTCAGTTTTATTTTTGATAATATTTCGTTAATTTCGGTTGGTTCGGTTTTTAAATCAAAATTACCACATTAACCGAACAGACCGAAATAAATTAAGTATAATTAGAAATTAGATTTATTATATAATTAGTGTATGTCATTTATTGTTCTAAGTTATATTTGATTTAGAATTATATGATTAGAATCTTTGTTAAGCATGATAGATAGTTTTTGGATTGTATGTAACTGATTATATTATTGGTCTATTTAATGTTTGTCTACCAATTTAGTACAATTGGACACTAATTCATATTACCTATATAACTGATTATATTATTGGTATATTTAATGTTTGTCTACCAATTTAGTACAATTGTTCACTAATTCATACTTGGAATTAAGATTGGTTTTAATAAAATATAAAATTTCTATGTTTTTTTCTTTCTATTCTTTTTTTCTTTCAATCCAAAAAGAAAAAGAAAAATAAAAATTGTTGTATATATAAGTAAATACCCAACAACATCATTAACGGTGTAATATTAACCTTACATAAAAATAATTGTTAATGATTTTTTTTAATATAAGGAAACCGAATAACCGAACCGAACCAACCGAAATAATTCGATCGGTTCGGTTCGGTTCGGTTATTTATTATTATTTAATTAGGTTCAGTTTTTATTTTTGAGACTATTCGGTTTTTGGTTATTTCGGTTCGGTTCGGTTTTCAGACCGAACCGACCAATGAACACCCCTACTTTCTAGATCCTTTTCTAATGTTTTTGTATTACACTTATGTGAAATAAATCATAAATATTACAACTAGCAATATCACTTGAAAGCTAGCAATTCAAAGCAACAACGCAAGCTATAAAACGTAAATTAAAAATACTTGCAAAAATATTTGCGAGATTAAACAAAACAAACAAACGCATTGACGTCGTCGGAGCTGCTGTGTTGTAGAACTCGGATTGGAAACCGTTATGTTGTTTCAGGTAATTCTAGATGACTTTGGAGGGGCTTAAAGTGTTTAGGGACTATATCAGAATTTTTCCATTTTAATGAATGTGGGCAAGAAATTCTGGAAAAAAATAGTGATTTTGAGGGACTTTAGAGCTCGATTTAGAAGGCTGTAGACATTTGATTTAAAGTTTGTGTGTAATGGAAGGGTTTGGGTGTGGGACCTCAAGAAAATGTTGAGTAACGGGTTCAGAACAAATTTTTTTTTAAATAGCTCTAAACAGAATAATTGTTTGATTGTTGGAAACCAAAAACTTGATTCTGTTTTGTGGAGACCACTTCAATGACGATTTTGAAGGCTGTAGAAGTCCGATTTTCACGAAAAAAAACTGGGATTTCGAGACTTGGTGTCACTAAAGGAATTAAGGGACGAATTGATGGAGCGAGGAGCTAGGAATAATTTTTAGAAGTAATCTCTAGAAAAATTGTTTGATGAAATTTTAATAATGAAAAATTTAAAAGTTGGTCTTCGAGTCTTCGGAATTGATTTGAAATCTATAAAAAAAATCTCTAAATATGACTTGAAATCTATAAAAATGTTGATGAACTTTCAACATCTGCTTATGATAAAAAAAAGCTAGTCCGATTATTTTCAAATTATATCTTTCAACTTTTTTGTTGTTGTTCTTTGTCCTTAGCTTTAGACAAATATAAAATTAAAACAGCACTTAAATTCTATAAGCAACTTCAATTTCAAAAACATTAAACGATATGCAAAACTTTAAATCCATAATAAATACGATAAACAATATTCCTTTAACGAATTCATATATATATATATATAAAATAAATATTCATCAAGCTTAATATAAATTTCAAACATATATACTTACCCTTCTAAAGCAAACAAAATGGAAGTTTGACAATAATAATACATAACAATTTTATTAATTATTATCATGGTTAGTAATTTTTTTTTTATTTTTTTGATAAATTAGTAATTTATTTGATTAAACTTTTATTATTATCATTTAGAATATATATGTAACAATTTTATATTGATTCTGATTGCATTCATTACCAAAAAAAAACATTGATGGAATCAAATCCGGTTTCCACATTCAACCAAACTAAGGGGCCGTTTGTTTTGGGGGTTTCAGGAAAGGGTAAGGGAATGAGAAGGTTTCATTCCTTTTGATGTTTGTTTTATCAATTCAATCATTCCCTTTACCCGCTTTTAGTTTTGGGTTTACCCTTAACTCCTCTAATTTCATTCCACCCAACCCCTTAAGGTTTTTCATTCCCTTTCCCCTCTTTCTCACTAATTTAAACATTTATCCTCTTTATAAAATTTCATTTTAGTCTCTATTTTGTTTTTAAGTAATTCCCATTCCGATTTACGGACGCATTGGATTCCGTTTCCAATTCTCATTCTAAAATTTGAACCAAACATATCCCTACTCTAACAAACCTAACTGACCTTACTATATATCGTTAATTAACTAATTATTAACCAATCCTAAGCTACGTAATGTACATATGTAACATATAGTAATACAATTGAATGTATCCGAAACTAATTGAAATAATACAACATAAAATCTAATTGAAACTAATTGAAAATAATAGATATTTAATAAACTACTATTTTTAACTATATTAATTTCATAAAAGGAAAATTATAAAATTGGGTAAAATGGGAGATCCATTTACATATTTAACTCATTTACTCAACCTACTACATATCTAGACTGCTTTTGTGTGACTTTCCCATAATATCCCTAACTTTTCCTCTTCCCCCTTCTCCTTGGTTACGCGAACGGTTGACAGCTCTTCCATTAATGATTCTCAAACTTTTGATCTTCTTATCTTCCTTTAAATTGCACGAAATCTGCACAATTTCTTCAAATCACCATGGATTTCTCTTCTTCATCTCTTCATCTTCCTAATCCTAGAAAACGAAGCCATGGTTTTTCATCTTCCATTTCTTGCTCGTTTCTTGGATTCTTTCTTTGTGACCATCGAAGAAATGGTGATTGTACGTTATTTTCATCGTTTTTCTCAGTTTATCATATTATTTTCGTCGAAAAATGTAATTATATACTGTTTTCTCTGCATTTTTTTCCAGAAATTCACTTAGCATATGCCGTTTTCGCGAAGTCTGCAGGGAGGAATTTATCGATTTAACTTCGCGAAACGATGATTACGCGAAGTTTGCGAGGTAATTCGATAAATTTCTCCCACAGACTTCGTGTAATCATCATTTCGCGAAGTCAGAGCATCACATTTCTCCTCGCAGACGTCGCGAAATCATCGTTTCGCTAAGTAAAATCACCCTTTTCCTTGCACATTTATTTTCAGATACCTAGCGAAGCCTCATTTCGCGAAACCAAATCGTCCTTTTTTTTGTCTAACACGATTAATTTTTTCTAAAGGTGGTTGAATACATAACATTCATTTCTGGAAGGCGGCGTACTGATGTGTCATAAGAGACATCCATCCCAAAAGGCTTGGACTTCCATCCATCGGTGGTGAATAGGAGCCTTTGTATTATGAAGTGATTTGTTAGGAGTTTTGTTGTGACAATCTTGTTTTAAATTTTGATAATGTTATGATTTTAATGTTAGAATCCGTTATTGTTTGGCCATTTTTGTTATATACCACTTAACGAATTTTGTTAAAAACACAACCAGACTTCGCATATACTAATTAAAATCATCAACTAAACCAAACATCAGCTTCGCAGGCTTCGCATATGGTAGAATCTGCGAAGTCAGACGTCAAGAAGACAGCCGCGCCGTAAATATTGAGGGCGTTATGAGAAAGTCACACAAAAACAGTCTAGATATATAGTCATGTTGAGTAAATGGGTTAAATATTTAAATGAGTCTCCTATTTTATCCAATTTTATAATTTTCCCTTTCATAAATTGAAGTTTTGAGACGTAATAGTTATAAAAACATTTCATTTTATTGGAATATTTCAAAGTCAAGAACATGATCCGCCATATAACATAATGTGAGTAACAAACTTTTTTTATTAACCAGCCATGAATTCCTTACAACCTAAAGATAGATCACACTTGAACCATAAATACTTCCAAAAACAAACATTATTTCCACCAAACAAAGAAACAAAATCATAGCACGAGTGATGACTTCTCTAAACTACTTCAATGTGTTCTTTCTTCTATTCTCACTTTCAACCATAAATGTAAGCATAGCAGGTCGTTATCTCATGCAAATTCCAAACATACCAAGACCTTCGGATGCACTACCTGACTTACCAAGACCGTCTGATGCACTACCAAAATTACCAACACCATCAGATCCACTTCCAAACCTCCCAAAACCGTCCGATTTACTTCCAGGATCAAACTCGAAATCACCATCTGATGGGCCTGGACTTCTTCCAAATTTACCAACACCATCAGATCCACTTCCAAACCTCCCAAAACCGTCCGATTTACTTCCAGGATCAAACTCAGACGATTCAAAGCCCTCATCCGATGGGCCTAATCTATTCAATCCTTTGAACCTTCCAAATCCTTTAAATCCTTTGAACATTCCTAATCCTTTTACAGAGCTTGAGAAATTTAACAAATTCATGCAGCAACTCACACGATTCCCAAAAACAACAATCATGCCTGGTATGAATTAGTGGATTTTTTTGGGGATTAATTTTTTGGTGAATAATTGGGCAAAGTAATCACTAGCTGGGTTTGTTATAGCCACAATTACATTCCAATGTTGATTATTTGCTTATACATTTGCTCATTGAATGAAATGAAAGTTCTAAATGATTTTGGATTTACTGAATTCGTGTTCTGCATAGGGATATTTATTTGTTTATATTACACTGAAATTAATTTCTTCATCAACTGCAACATATAAAAAAGAGTTGAAATATGATGGCGACACCTTCTATGATGAGATCCGAAATTGGAAATGAATAATTCAGAATTGTGGTTCATCAAAAAATAATTCAGAATTGTCGGATATTAATATGAAGTGGACTATTAACAATCAACTTGAGCTTTTAGATGGTATCAAAGCGAGTTTACCAAGTGGTACAGGGTTCGGTTACTAGAAGCCCCTAACTTATCAAAGTCAAGAACCTGATCCGCATTTAAAATAAAGTGAGTAACTAAGTTTTTATAAACAATGCACGAATTCCTCATACCAAGACCATCAGATCTACTTCGAGGCCTCCCAAAACCGTGCAATTTAATTCCAGGATGAAATTAACTCAAAATCACCATCTGATGGACCAGGACTTCTTCCGAATTTACCAAGACCATCAGTTCCAGTTCCAGTTCCAGACCTCCCAAAACCGTCTGATTTAATTCCAGGATCAAACTCAAAGGATTCAAAATCCTCATCCCATAGGCCTAATCCATTCGGTCCTCTGGAACTTCCTTCCAAATCCATTCAATCCTTTGAATATTCCAAACCCTTTTCATCCTTCTTCTGTTAGGGATAATCTTCCAAACCCTTTAAATCATTTGAACATTCTTAATCCTTTTACAGAGCCCGAGAAATTTAACAAATTCATATGCAGCAACTCACACAATTTCCAAATACAACAATCATGCCCTGACCTATGAATTAGTGGATATTTTCGCGGCTTGATGTTTTTGGAGAATAATGAAGCATAGGCTAATTTTTCAAAATGGATTCTAGAGGCGGTTTAAACCGGCATTAGAAAAGCTCACTATTAAAAGCCTTACCCCACCGCTCTGATAAAACCGTTCCTAAAATAGCTACAGTGGCATTGACAACAGGTTTCGAAGGTTTACAAAGCCGTCGCTAATATTGCTACCGACGGTAAAAACCATCGCTACAGAAGAATAATCCATCGTAAAAGGCTGTTTTTTTTTATAGTGCTACTTGATATGGGATTCATATTTTAAAAAGAAAATTGCAGAGTTTCTAAGTTTGATGTGTTTCATGACGAAGACAGAACAAGTTCAATTTTAGTAGGCAATTGAAGTTTTTTTCTTTTTTATTTCATGGCTTTTATTATTTATTCTTGGGTAATTAATTTATTAGTCCCTATATTTTGACAAAACACACTGTTTAGTCCCTGTATTTTCAAAAACACATGGTAAGGTCCCTAACTTTTTTCTCAATGAACTGTTTAGTCCTTCCGTCTATTTGTTAGATTTTTTACCGTTTATGACTTCATAAATGACTAAATTACCCTTTACTATTTACCTTCAAACTTTAGAAGGGGAAATTCAATTTAAAAGAAGAAGCTATTTGTATGGAGAACAAGAAAAAGAAAATACACAATGCTTACGAATTTGAACGATTAAGAAGAAAATCAAGAAGAAGAACACTCAAAGTTGATTTCAGATGCATTAAAGTTTAAAGCAAATGAAAAGATGAACGCAAATCCAAATTGACTAACAAAATCTTCATGAGAGTCTAATGGCAGGGACTAAACAGTTCACTGATAAAAAAGTTAGGGACTAAACAGTTCATCAAGAAAAAGGTTAGGGACTTTATCATGTGTTTTTTAAAATACAGGGACTAAACAATGTGTTTTGTCAAAATATGGGGACTAATAAATTAATTACCCTTTATTCTTTTATATTTTCTTGTAAAGAAATTTAAGAACTTTTTTCTTTTATGCTCTTATTCAATTTATAATTTAATGCATTTTTATGTTATTTTAGTGGTGCATTTTTTTCTTTAGCATGGCATGCTCTGCTTTGGTAAATATTTATGTTTTATTTTTGGAAGAGTGGCTTGAATGCTTGAGAATTCTAAATTGAAGCCAAGCAAAGTTCCATAAACTGCCCAAGGGCAGGAGAAGGAAGGTATTGTAAATAATACTGTTTCAGTGTATGTTTCTCTTGTATTCTGATATATTATAAGATTCAACATGGTTGCGTTTCCTAAGAGGATATTTATGTTAATTGCCATATTGGCATATGTTTATAGGAATTCAATCTGTTATATATCAGTTTCTAGTATGCTAAAATTCTATATTTTTGCTTTGGGATAAAAGATCAAAATAGGTTTAAAGTTTTTGGGAAAATACTAATTTAGACTACACTTACAAAATAGCATCAATGTAGGCTTAACTTTAGGAAAAAGTATCAATGTAGGCTTCCATAACGAAATGAGACATGTTATTCATATTGCTACGTTAAGTTCTAATTTCTCTCTCCACATAGAAGTGACAAAACTTAACGGAATAATATGAGTGACATGTCACGTTCAGCTATCTAGATCTAAGTTGGTATTCTTTTTTAGACGTTAACCCTACATTACTGCTATTTTGTATTTGGAATCTAAATTGATATTTCTACCAAAATCATAGATCTATTTTGATACCTTATCCCTTGTGGTTTAAAAGAATTGCGTGACAGATAAAAAATACTCCAGATGTTGAAGAGATTGATGAACATATAATAGATTTTAGTAAGGAGTTATCTTCAAAGATATTGGTAGGATTTTATGTATTAATATTCTTCCATAAATTTTAAAACTTTTGTTCATACATTTTCTAATATTATTATTATTATTATTATTATTATTATTGCTTGTAGAATTTCATGCTTGGAGCTCCAGATTTTACTGTGTACTAGTTGAATACCCACGCGTTACGTGGGATATATATTATTTTATACTTGGTAATTTAAAATATTATATTGTTATAATTGATGGCTCATTTCTCAAGTTGAACCAACTTGTCAATGGTAAGGATAAAATTGCTCTTGGCTGCCAACGTAAGGGGTATACTTAAACCATTTTAGACGTTAAGGGTAAAATTGCTCATATCTATAAACGTTAGGGGTATTTTTACACTTTATCCTATTATAAAATAAAAAATGTATTACACAAATTAATAAAAAAAATCTATATAAAAAAATAATAAAAAAATTTATTGAACACAACAAGACCTTGTTCTTTCGGTAATTATGTTGTAGAAATAAAAATAATATTAAAAAAGAAATATATTTTATGAAAATAAGAAGGATAATTTTGTAATCAACAAATAACTATAAACTGATGTTCATGAAAATTGGAGCTTTTCGTAAAACGCTCCAAAATGCTAAAGTTTTTAGATAAAATGGTAAGAGTTGGGGTTATATAAATCTAACCAAACGCTATATTTTATGCGGTCTAGAGTGAAACGTTAAACGCTCTTCCGAAAAGCTTAAACAAATACCCGTAAATATGGAAAACGCAGTAGTGGCTGTTCACCCTTTCTTGATACAGATCGAATAACGGGCGATAGTTTTCAATCGTAAACTACCAAAGATATTCTCAAGCTAAACTTGAAGGAGCCGTGAAACCCCCAGATTTACAAGCTAAACTTGAAGGAATTAGAAATCCCCATTGTTAAGAGAGATGAACCCTAAAAACACTCTCAAAGAGAATATATAATTTGATTGATAAAAGTTGCATATCCTTACAAAGATGGGGTTTAAATACCTCCCCTAAAGAAAACTAAAGACATAATTACCCCTACTAGGGTTACAACTAAAGAAGGAAAATAAAGGGTAAAATAGGTAAGTGTATATTCTTCCTTGTGAAGGAAAGAAAACTTAAATAGGCAGAATGTATATCCTTCCTTGTTTAAGGAAGGAAAGTTTGCAACTATCCTTCCTTAAACAAGGAAGGAAAGTTCACTCCTTGTAAAGGAAGTAATCTCTAGGACCCGCCTCAGTTATTCATCCGGTATACGCAATTAGGTGCACATGTTGTTCGTATTGCCCATATCTGAATATGATCTGCCAGGATTCAATGTAGAGTGAGATCCGCCAATCTGGGTCGAAGTAGATACAATAGGTAGATCCGTCGGAGTAGATATACATCGACAGAAATATAATGAATAGATATGCCAAGGTAGATCCACTCAGGTAGATACTGGAAGTAGATGCGTTGATGAGTAGATACGCCAATGTAGATATGTCGAAGTAGGTCCGCTCAGCTAGATACCTAAAGGAGATACATCAACGTAGACACATCGAAGTAGATCCGCCCAAGTAGATACCTGAAGGAGATACATCAACGTAGACACATCGAGGTAGATCTGTCTAAGTAGATACCTGAAGGAGATACATCAACGTAGGCACATCGAAGTAGATCCACCCAAGTAGATACCTGAAGGAGATACATCAACGTAGACACTTCGAAGTAGATCCGTCCAAGTAGATACCAGAAGGAGATACATCAACGTAGACACTTCGAAGTAGATCAGCCCAGGTAGATGCTTAAAGGAGATACATCGAAGTAGATACGTTGAGTAGATCCATCAAAGAGATCCATCGAGTTGATCCGTCGAAGAGACCCATCGAAGAGATCCTTCAAAGGAGATCCGCCGACGAGATCCATTAAAGGAGATCCGTCAAAGGAGATCCATCTGAGAGATCCACCAAAGGAGATCCGTCGAAGAGATCCATTGAAGAGATCCTTCAAAGGAGATCCGCCGAAGAGATCCATCGAAGAGATCCGTCGAAGGAGATTCGTCGAAGAGATCCGTGGATGAGATCCGTCGAGGAGATCCGTCAAAGGAGATCCATCGAAGAGTTCCATCAAAGGGATCCGTCGAAGGAGATCCGTCTAAGGAGATCAGTTTAAGAGATCCGCCCAGGTAAATACACTTAAAGAAAAAGATATACTGGAACTTTAAGTGTGTCTTCCTCCTCTTCGGAATCACTTTCCCCACATACCTGACGAAATTTGTTACCGTGCTACTTCCCTAACCTGGACTTGGGATTTGTTGAAAAGATGTCCGCATCATACTCTCTTTCTTAAAAAAAAAAAGAAATAGGATCACACTTGCCTTTAAACACTAGCAGACCATAGGCTCTTTATCACTCGAACTGCCCTTCCCATTCGTCAAATGTTCCATGAAGCTCTTGGTCGTCATCATCATAGGTGTACTCATTTTGGCTCCATCCAACGTCCTCCAACTCATCATCACAGTAGAACCTATCTTCATTATCTTCATAATTAGGAGTTCCGCTTTGGTTCCACTCAATGTTCCTTAACTCATCTTCATAAAACCTACCTTCATCAGCTTCATAAGTATATTCATTTTGATTCCACTCACCATCCTCCAACTCATCATCACAATGAAATTTGTTCTCCTGATCTTCATAGGTGGCCTCACTTTGGTTCCACTCAGTGATTTGATGTTCATCTTCATCATAATAGGTTTCATCATCCTCATCATAATCAAGTTCATTCTCATGATGACGAAATCTACCTTCATCATAGAACTTACCATCAAAATCACTCTCTTCCCCTTCATTCCCATTCCGGGACCCATTATCATCATACTCAAGCTCATTGTTGCTATCCAACTCGCTTTCATAATGGTCCTCCTCTTTATCACTCTTCCACTCGAGATCATCTCCTTCACGATTATTTTCAAATTTGTACAGCTCCTCTTCCTCCACCCAATCTTTCCCACGACCTCTCGCTTCCATCCGCTCCTTCTTATAGTTCAAGCCGACCACTCCATTTATCGAGTGGTCTGACTTAAACGACGTTCTACATCTGAGCATCGTTGATCCACCAACATCTCTCCCATCACCATAATCATCAACCTCCACACATAAAAGGAATTCATCATCCGCCTTAAAGAGATTCGCCAGCCCAAAATCATCATCCACTTCCTTCGGATTAAGGTTATCACCCTCATTAAGCATACAAGTGAAGTTTTGCCTATGGGGCATTTCATCAAACACATAGTATGCACCCTTTTCTATTTGAACTTCTTCAAAGTTCCTACATGCTATTGTTGAAACACCTTTCCACAAGATTTTGATTTGACAAAATCATCCATGATTAAGAGGCAATTAAATTTAAATGCTTTGATTTAATTGTACTAATGAGTTTGTTCAATATTGAGTGCAAATATATATATATATATATAAAGTAAGACAGGTTAAAAGTCAGCATAAAGCCAAAGCTGAGTGAAATGGAACTCAGCATGGGAGAACAAAGAAGTTGAGTAGAGTAGAACATGCATCATAAGCTTCCTTCTAAATCACCCGAACAAAGCTGACCAAAGCAGAAGACTCCTTCTTAAGAAAACATACAGAACGGAGCTGACTAAGAAATACCTCAGCATGAAACTTGTACATTCGACAGAAACGAACGAAGCTGAGTTACAGTCAGAATAAGAATGAAGGATTCGTTGATAAGAAGACAAAATCTGCCGATCCTCTGCACCAATAATTGAAACCTCGAAAATATAGAAGTCTAATTCCAAGAATCATGGGTCTATGAATTATTGGTAAAAGACAACTGACACAAAAGACAAGTCTGATGCAAGAAGACAAAGATCTGACGCCTGAAGCAAACAGAGAAAGGAAATGGCGGAACAGACTGAAACTGACCAGAAGATGTCTGCTAAAAGAGTCGTTTTGGACTTAACGGCTAAATCACCTCAAATGATTTGAATCACCAGAAATTCATCTATAAAAGGACAATGGTGGTTCTTGGATAAAATACAACTACAGAAGCAACAAAAAGAAAAATCCAAGAGAGAAAGATATTCAAAGCACTCAAAAACAAGAAAGATCTTACACCAACTTTTCTATTCTTTGTGTAAATGCTAGATTGATTGTATGTAATCATCTAAAGTGTTCTTTACCTGAAAAAGAACAAGTGTGTAATCAATAGTAATATTGAGAGGTATGTACTGAGTGCTTGGTTGTACGCATTCAGTGGTAGAAAAATCTAAGTACTGGGTTGTAGTGCTTAGTAGGAGTTGAGTAGACGAATAGAGGACGTACTCTTGCATACTCACTGCCTTGTAAAGGGTTTTGTGCTCTACCTTGAAAGAGCTCAGTATTGGATTGAAAATCCCAGGAGGAACTGGGGACTGGACGTAGGCAGAGAGGCCGAACCAGGATAAGTCGTGCTGAGTAACTTCTGAACTCTCTCTCAATATATATATATATATGTATGTGCATGTATTGTTAGTTATATTTACTCAGCTTATAAATTGTTAAAACTCAAACTGAGTAAATCTGAGTGCTGAGCTGGAAGCTGACCACAACAGTGTCAATTCCCAACTCACAAGTAAAGTAGTCTTAGTCAGCATCGTACTAAAACTGCCTTATTATACAATCAGCCATGCTGACCAAAAGCTGAGCTGACTAACTCCTAAAATAACTTCAGGTCAGCATAATCAAAACGCAAAAAAAGTTATATTAGTTCCTAACCCCCCCCTTGGAACTAATTACTAGGGACCAACAAGTGGTATCAGAGCCAAAAGCTCACTATTCAAAGATCTAACAATCTTGAGCTGATCCCTAAATGGCTGAAAATAGCACTCGTTTCCTTCCAGGAAATCAAACAACACAGATACTCCCTGAGGGGTTATCAATCACTCGACCTCCCCTATTCTTTGGATCTAATTATACATTCTGGAAGAATAGGATGAAGAACTTTATTCAAGCTACAAATATGAGTGCATGGCTTGCAATAGTTCAAGGTCCACATATACCTTATAAAACTGTTGATAACGAGAAAGTTATCAAGAGTGAAACTGAGTGGACAGAGGAAGACCTCAGAAAATTACAAAATAATGCTTCGGCTATAAATATGCTTCACTGTGCTTTAGATGCTGCAGAATACAATAAGATTTCAGGTTGTGAGTCAGCACAGGAGATCTGGAAAAAGCTTGAAATAACTTATGAAGGCACCAACAAGGTCAAGGAGTCAAAAGTAAACCAACACATGCGACTGTATGAGCTGTTTGAAATGACCGACAATGAGGACATCTCAGCAATGAATGCCAGGTTCACTAACATAATAAATGAGCTTAAAAGACTCGGCAAGATCTTCACTGAAGAAGAGCAAGTGAAGAAGATCTTACGAAGTCTTCCCAAAAGCTGGCAAGCAAAGAAAACAGCCGTAGAAGAAGCTCAGGACCTGACCACATATAAATATGATGAGCTAATCGGATCCTTGCTAACTCATGAAATTTCAATGAAAAGCTTTGAAGATAAAGAAAAATCTGAGGATAAGAAACAAAAATCACTAGTGATGAAAGCTGACTCCACTGAAGGAGAATCAACTGATGATGAGGAAATGGCCATGTTTACTAGAAAAATGAAAAAGCTATTCAGAAGAAATGAAAGAAATGGTAAGAGGCCATACAAGAGAGGAGACAGATATAAAGCTGAGTCTAGTGACACCAGATACAAAAAGGACAGCTCCAAGCCTGTTACATGTTATGAATGCCATCAAACTGGGCATATTAAGTCAAGCTGTCCCAGTCTGAAGAAAGACAAGAATGGAAGCAAAAAGGCAATGATGGCCACTTGGAGTGACAGCGATGAGTCAACATCAACCGAAGCTGAGCAAAACGAAACAGCCAACATATGTTTCATGGCAGACGATGGAGCTGACCGATCTCAGTTTGAGCAAATCAACCTATCTGAAGATTCTGAGCAGGAAGAAAACAACAATGAGGTAACATCCCTATTCCTGCTTAGAAATGAAATGATAAATGCTCTGAGTGACTTATATACACTAATTAAAAAGTGTAACAAAAGAAGTAAGGCACTCAGCAGGCGCTGTGACGAGATTGAGGAGGTCAAACTAAGTGATCTCCGATATCTCCTCCAGGACAACTCAGACTTACATACAAATATGCAAATCTTACATAAGTCTGTCGTGGAGGTTCAAACTGAGTCTAGGAAACTTAGAAAGGATGTGACAATCCTACAAAACCAAATAAACAGGTCAACTAAGAATAAATCCCATGCTGAGTACTCTGGTACTGGTCAGCATAAACAGTTTACCCAGTGTAGCTGTTGTGGGAAGAGAGGACACACAAAAGCTGTGTGCTGGCATAATAAAACTGTCAAATGCGACCTCTGTGGTAAGAAAGGTCACACAACTAAAATATGCTGGCATGCTCAGCATAACAATGCTGACCACACTCAATATCACCCTCAAAAGGTAACCATGTGTGGCTTTTGTGGAAAAAATGGTCATACCACAAATGTGTGTCGTCACAAGTTAAAATATGATTTTGCACCTGTTTACACTAACATGAAAGGACCCAAAAAGGATTGGGTACCTAAAAATGAATAGTCTAAAATGCAGGTAAGCTTGACATGCGTGGAGAAATCAAAACTTTGGTATATAGACAGCGCATGCTCAAGGCACATGACAAGTGATGAAACTCAGTTCATCACACTAGAGCCTAAACGAGGAGGTAGTGTAAGCTTTGGAGACAACAAAAAGGGCAAGATAGTCGGCTCAGGAACTGTCGGAGGTAACCCTAAAATTGAGTCAGTCTCCTTAGTTAAAGGTCTCAAGTATAATCTTCTAAGCGTAGCTCAGCTTTGCAAGAGTGGAAGGAAGGTTATATTTGATGATACTAAGTGCCAAATACTCGAGGGAAAAACAAATGATTTGATTTTAACAGCCTCTCGTGTAGAAAATGTTTACATGTTAAACTTGGAAAAGGAATTTTCAAAGAGTATATGCTTAGTATCAAAAGAGGATAACTCCTGGCTATGGCATAGGAGACTTGGGCATGTCAGCATGGACCTTCTTGCCAAAATAGCTAGAAAGCAATTAGTTGAGGGATTACCAAAATTACAGTATGAGAAAGATCAACTCTGCAATGCTTGTCAGCAAGGCAAACAAATCAAAAAATCATTCCATAGCAAAAAGGTTGTCTCAACCAAAAGACCATTGGAATTACTACATTTGGATCTTTTCGGACCTATCCAGCCACTCAGCTTGGGAGGTAAGAAATTTTCCTTAGTTATTGTAGATGATTTCTCTAGGTACACTTGGGTTATCCTGCTAAGTAGCAAGGATGAGACATTTGAAGTATTTACCACATTAGTCAAAAAGGTTGAAAATGAAAAAGACCTAAGAGTAGCTCACATTAGAAGTGACAATGGTGGAGAATTCAAAAACCAATTGTTTGATGAATTCTGTGAAACCAATGGCATTGACCACAATTTCTCTGCACCTAGAACTCCTCAACAGAATGGAGTGGTTGAAAGGAAGAATAGGACAATAGTAGAAATTGCTAGAACAATGCTGAGTGAAAACATGCTTCCAAAGTACTTTTGGGGAGAAGCAGTCAATACAGCCTGCTATATATTAAATAGAGCATTAGTAAGACCTATACTAAAGAAAACCCCTTATGAACTTTGGAAAGGACGAAAGCCCAATATTGGATACTTTCGTGCCTTTGGGTGTAAGTGTTTCATACTCAACACCAAAGATAATCTGGCAAAATTTGATGCCAAAGCTGACGAAGCGATCTTTCTAGGATACTCAACAAACAGTAAAGCATATAGAATTTATAATAAAAGAACCCAAGTTGTGGAAAAGTCAGTCCATGTAGATTTCGATGAAACTGACCCTGCAGGAAGAATAACTCAACATACAGAGGAAGAACCCAACTCAGTGTCTGCTGATCAAAATGTGCATACTGAGCCATCAGTTCAAGGATTGAGCCAAGGTAAAATTGAAACTGAAATTACCTTTGCTGACCAATCTGTCCCTGCAGAGATTGTAGAAACACCTGTTCCAAACAACTCAACACTACCCAAGGAGATAAAAATTCCAAGAGGACATTCAGAGAAGTCCATCCTTGACGATGCAAATAACAAAGTAATGACTAGAGATCAGCTTAGAAAATTTCTTTGCAACGTTGCCTTCGTATCAATTCATGAACCAAAGAATTTTGCTGATGCTGAGCATGATGAGTATTTGATCAACGCTATGCAGGAAGAGCTTGATCAATTCACAAGAAATGAGGTATGGGATTTAGTACCGAAACCTAGGAATCAAAAATCCATAGGAACTAAGTGGGTTTTTAGAAACAAACTAGATGAACATGGAAATGTAATTAGGAACAAAGCTCGACTAGTAGCTCAAGGCTATAGTCAGCAAGAAGGGATAGACTATGGTGAAACGTTTGCACCTGTTGCTAGATTGGAAGCAATACGCATATTATGTGCATATGCTAGTTTCATGAACTTTAAATTATATAAAATGGATGTCAAAAGCGCATTCCTTAATGGTTTTATAAACGAAGAGGTTTATGTTAATCAACCTCCCGGTTTTGAAGATCCAAAATTTCCCAACCACGTTTATAAACTTAAAAAGGCCTTGTATGGCCTGAAGCAAGCTCCAAGAGCTTGGTTTGAAAGGTTGACCAACTTCCTACTAACCAGGAATTATGTCAGAGGAAAAGCTGACCAACCTTGTTTATTAAGAAAAAGGGGAAACATACCTTACTTGCACAAATATATGTGGATGATATAATATTTGGTGCTACTGATGAATCTTTATGCCAAGAGTTTAGCAAACAGATGCAAACTGAGTTCGAAATGTCTATGATGGGTGAACTCAGCTTCTTCCTTGGACTTCAAATAAAGCAAGGTAAGAATGGCATATTTATTAGTCAGTCTAAATACGCTAAGGAAATGTTAAAGAAGTTCAGCATGGAAGAATGCAACCAAATATCAACCCCCATGGGTACTGATACTGTCCTATGCAAGGATGAAAAGAGTAAGTCAGTTGATAGCAAACTCTATAGAGGTATGATTGGTTCCTTACTCTACCTCACTGCTAGTAGACCTGATATTCAATACTCAGTATGTTATTGTGCTAGATATCAAGCTGACCCCAGGGAATCTCATCTAATTGCTGTAAAAAGAATTTTTAGATATTTGCAGAGCTCAGTTGATGCAGGTTTATGGTATCCAGCCTCAAATGACTTCACACTCATTGGATACACTGATGCTGACTATGGACGAGACAAGCTAGAACGCAAAAGTACATCAGGAGGATGTCATTTTCTTGGAAGTTGTCTAGTATCATGGTTTAGCAAGAAGCAAGCATCAGTTGCCCTGTCTACAACTGAAGCTGAGTACGTTGCTGCTGGAAGCTGTGTTGCTCAAGTCCTATGGATAAAGCAACAGCTCGAGGATTATGGAGTAACAACGAAGACAATAGAGATCAAATGTGACAATAAGAGTGCCATTGATCTATCAAAGAATCCTATCCAACACAGCAGGATGAAGCATGTCAGCATAAGGCATCACTTCATCAGAGATCACGTACTAAAGGATGAGATCAAGCTGACCTATGTGCCAACAAATGAACAGCTTGCAGATATCTTCACTAAACCTTTGGCTCGTGAACAATTCAATACACTAAGGGAAGCCATTGGTATGTCTAATCCTCTTCAATAATCTAAAGTAGTTGAATAAATGTTGAGTAATTGTCATGCTGACCAACTACTAGATATTGAGCCTAATAGTCTATGCTGAGTTAATACAAATGCCTAGAAAAGATTCTGTGCTGAGTAGATAGATATATTGAGGAATCATCCTATGCTGAGTGAATATACATATGTTGTGAATACTGAGTCACTTAGAGATAGGAAATCCATCATCATAGAATTGAATACTCAGAATAACAAACGGTTCGAATTATGGCAAACCGGGCAAATATCCACTTGCACCAATACACCATAACACGTGTAACAAATCATACCTAGGAAAATGCGAGTAATGATGAAAACCCATGCGCCGAACCTGTCATAAATGACAGAATCCTTGTCGATTAGAGTCCCAAGATAAGAATGGCCAGTACATTAATGACTGATGTGTCTATAAATGGCGAAAAGAGTCCCCATTCATTGTTTTTACGCTTACAAATCGCCAGAAATCGAAATCTTCCCCTTCTCCCTAAATCTTAAAAACCCCTCTCGATAACAATGGCTTCCGGCAAGAACAAAATCCCTAACCTCACCACTCAGACTGGCCAAACATCTGGCAAACCCACTCAAGCTGACATAGCTGGGTCTTCAAAGCAAATCGAAAGGAATATGATCAAAGTGCACAAAAGGGTTGGAAATCTGGAAGTATTGAAGTGCAGATGGTTTTCTCAAAGTTTCATCGCCTCTGAGAAACCCTTCTACGAATGGATTAAGCAAAACAAATGGACCGGCCTCTTCTCTCTCGCCGGAAAGGTATATCCCAGACTGGTCAGAGAATTTTACTCCAACTTATGCGTCGATGAGGATGATGCTGACTACCTGGAGACCACAATAAAAGGCCAGAAAATCACCATAGCCCCTGCCTACCTCGCTACATTGCTAAACCTGCCAAACGAGGGCATAGAGTTCAGAACAACAAAGGAGAAAGTCCCCAAAGAAACCCTTGACAAAATCAAAGGATTCTGCAAGCCCAAGGATCACAAAGGGGAGATACCAAGCACATGTATGGGGCAAGATCAAAAGATGGCTCACTATATACTGACCAACTTCATCCTCCCTAAGCTCGCCTCAGCCTCATCTGCCTCCAACTTCGAACAGTGCTTTATATGGCACATGTTGACCTATACTCCACTCAACATGCCCGTCTTTTTAGTGGGGGCCTTTCAACGCAGCGCAAAGAAACTCAGGCTGGGCTCCTTGGTCACCAAGATCATCGAAGACAAACAGGTTGAAACAATAGGCGAAACTGACTCCTTAGGGACTGAAATCACAGCAGCTCTGTTGATTGGATTAACATACAATCAACCACTGAAAGGATATGAAGAAGCTGCTAATGATGATGCTGAGTTAAACGTTGAGCCTGAAAATGAGCCTGAAACAGAAGTGGAAGTTCCTGCTGAGCAACCTAAAGAGAAGAAGATGAAGAAGAGAAAGGCCAGTGAAACCTGTGCCAAAGACATCCATAATGTCCCAAGGAAGGTAAGATTGATGTCTAAAGAAAAGGTCAAAACTGACAAAGCAAAAGAAGGAGCTGAGTCAGCAGAGAAGAAGAAAAGGCATGAAGAAGAAGAAGAAGAAACTCCTGAATCTCCTTTGAAGAAGAGGAAGAGAATTGAGTCCATAAGAACAGTTGAAGCTGATCCCGTAGATTGGGTTGTATCAACCCAAGATCATGAAAAAGACAAGGAAGCCGCTGCTGAGCAAGAGACTCATACTGAGCAAGAGACTCATGCTGAGTATGAAGAAAATGCTGATATGGAGCAGCCTCAGGAAGGAATAGAGCAAGAAACTGAACATGTGGAAGTCGAGGATCATGCTGAGCCTCATGAGGAGACAGCTGACACTGATCTGGGAAATGATGCTGACCCCTCTCCTCCGAAGCAACAGAAACTCAAACGACTCAAAAAGAAAGCTCATAAAGCTCAGATCATTGATCTTCTTGCAGACTCAACCCCGCATGAACAACTCTTCGGTCTGTCTGAGTTACAATTCTCCTATTTTGCAAATGCTCCTGAGTCCACTCAAAAGGAAAAACAAGCCTCTGTTACTCAGGATGAGGAACAAGCCAAGTCCTTTGAAAATCCAAATCCAACTGTTCAAGAAGGAGAAACAGAAACTGCCTCCATTTCACCCGCTCAGGATCCACAGATCAACATGCCTCCACCTCCATCTCCACATGTTGATAACACTGTTCCTACCAGCACTTTGCCGCAGAGTCCGGTCCCCAATCAAGATAATCAAGCTGGCCAACATCAAACTCCTCCACCACCAGGGCAAATTCCATCCACCGACCCAAACACGACCAAGTTTGACTACTTGAACGCTACTGAGTCAGGCAGACGAATCATTGCCTCTGCTCAATCTCTGCTTCAAGAGTTGAACCCTACTCAAGCTGAAACTGCAAATTCCAATCCCGAATCTTCCCAACTGCCCACAGTCACTCAGCTTCTGAATGAAATAAAAGGGCTGAAGGACCTGATCAGCATAATGACCTCCATTCAAACTCAGCAACCACGACAAGATCACATCACAAAGCTGTCTGAATTGGTTCTTACAATGGTCAATTATTTGAACTCCCTTGAAGGTAAAGTTCAGGACATGCTACTTCTACTGACCTCCAAGGGCTCTTCACCAAGCTCACTCATGAATTAGCCAAGTCCAGTTCATCTACCAATGCTGAGTTAGTCACCAATGCTGAGCTTCAAGATTGCTTTACCAAGCTTCATGCTGAGCTGACCCACACACGTGACTTAGTATCTTCCTCCTCACAATGTACCATCGATCAACTGAGTGAAGCTGTTCGTCTGCTCAACCTTCACAAAACACCAATGGAAGTTCACCCAGTCTCCAACAGCGAACTCTTAAGTTTTTCAAAGGCCATCATGAAGGAGATGAGAATCAATAATGCCCAGCGCATATTCTACGACTCTGCCTTGCTTAAAATGTATCACCAATCCTTTGGTCAACTTACAAGTTCCCTCACCTGGCTGAGCAAATCTCATGAATGTCTGCTCAGCATGATCAGCAGTTCCCTTCGGGTTCCTCCACGTGTCCAGTGTGACAGTGTTCCTATCATTGACGGTCTGCGTGAAAGTACTTCGAGACTCCAGCGCTACGCAACTCATCTTTCCGCTCATGCTCGCACTGACACATTTGTGTATAAACCTGATGATGGCAAAACGGGGGAGACAAGTAGAACTCAGCCTGCAGATTATGCCTCAATGAGCAAAGATAAAGGCAAAGGAATAGCTAAAGCTGATCAAAAGAAGAAGAAGTAGATAAAGTCCACTAGATGTGTAGAACTTAGCATAGCAATTTTCAGAAATGTGCTTATCCTTTTTTATCTATACTAAGTCCTATTCTTCTCAATATAAGTTGATTAAACTAAAATTGAACAAACAAGAAGTAAGGCATACTCAGTATATATGAGGAAATAGAATGAGTAACATATTTTTGAAAACTGACTTACATTCCCACAAAGTAAAATATCTTAAGAGTAAACGATTCAGAATTAAGACAAGATGTGCAAATCTTACGGGGGAGTCATGTCAAAAATATCAATCATGGGGTAACTTATAACTGAGTTCCATAACTATGTATTTTGCCAACATCAAAATGGGGGAGTTTGTTGAAACACCTTTCCACAAGATTTTGATTTGACAAAATCATCCATGATTAAGAGGCAATTAAATTTAAATGCTTTGATTTAATTGTACTAATGAGTTTGTTCAATATTGAGTGCAAATATATATATATATAAAGTAAGACAGGTTAAAAGTCAGCATAAAGCCAAAGCTGAGTGAAATGGAACTCAGCATGGGAGAACAAAGAAGCTGAGTAGAGTAGAACATGCATCATAAGCTTCCTTCTAAATCACCCGAACAAAGCTGACCAAAGCAGAAGACTCCTTCTTAAGAAAACATACAGAACGGAGCTGACTAAGAAATACCTCAGCATGAAACTTGTACATTCGACAGAAACGAACGAAGCTGAGTTACAGTCAGAATAAGAATGAAGGATTCGTTGACAAGAAGACAAAATCTGCCGATCCTCTGCACCAATAATTGAAACCTCGAAAATATAGAAGTCTAATTCCAAGAATCATGGGTCTATGGATTATTGGTAAACGACAACTGACACAAAAGACAAGTCTGATGCAAGAAGACAAAGATCTGACGCCTGAAGCAAACAGAGAAAGGAAATGGCGGAACAGACTGAAACTGACCAGAAGATGTCTGCTAAAAGAGTCGTTTTGGACTTAACGGCTAAATCACCTCAAATGATTTGAATCACCAGAAATTCATCTATAAAAGGACAATGGTGGTTCTTGGATAAAATACAACTACAGAAGCAACAAAAAGAAAAATCCAAGAGAGAAAGATATTCAAAGCACTCAAAAACAAGAAAGATCTTACACCAACTTTTCTATTCTTTGTGTAAATGCTAGATTGATTGTCTGTAATCATCTAAAGTGTTCTTTACCTGAAAAAGAACAAGTGTGTAATCAATAGTAATATTGAGAGGTATGTACTGAGTGCTTGGTTGTACGCATTCAGTGGTAGAAAAATCTAAGTACTGGGTTGTAGTGCTTAGTAGGAGTTGAGTAGACGAATAGAGGACGTACTCTTGCATACTCACTGCCTTGTAAAGGGTTTTGTGCTCTACCTTGAAAGAGCTCAGTATTGGATTGAAAATCCCAGGAGGAACTGGGGACTGGACGTAGGCAGAGAGGCCGAACCAGGATAAGTCGTGCTGAGTAACTTCTGAACTCTCTCTCAATATATATATATATGTATGTGCATGTATTGTTAGTTATATTTACTCAGCTTATAAATTGTTAAAACTGAAACTGAGTAAATCTGAGTGCTGAGCTGGAAGCTGACCACAACAGTGTCAATTCCCAACTCACAAGTAAAGTAGTCTTAGTCAGCATCGTACTAAAACTGCCTTATTATACAATCAGCCGTGCTGACCAAAAGCTGAGCTGACTAACTCCTAAAATAACTTCAGGTCAGCATAATCAAAACGCAAAAAAAGTTATATTAGTTCCTAACCCCCCCTTGGAACTAATTACTAGGGACCAACAGCTATCCCCTCTTCCTCCTCATTCACAGATACATTTAAGTCCTCATTCACAAAGTCATTATCAACAACTCCATAATGAGAACTTAAATCACTCACAACATCACAACCAACCAAATCCTCACTAATAGTAGGCATACCCTTAACTTCCACATCAAGAACTGAAAGTTTTGGATTTACCTCTTCCTAGCGCAACAGTGGACAGATTTGGCCTGAATCTTTAGGAGGTGAGATAGTGGCTTCTCCATCTTCAGGGACTTCTTCCCTCCTTCGATTTAGATCCCCGGCGGTGGGTCTGAGTAGGGCGAGAGCCGCCAGTCGGGAGTTTGCCCAAGAGGTGGATAACTCCTGGAACCGTTGGTTGGCTTGCCTCTGCCTCTCAATACTGGCTTGGATCTGTTCCGCGAGGCGCTCCCTCAGCTTTTCATATTTCCGATCGCTGGCCTCCATAGAACCTTGTGATTGACGAGGTTGAACCATTGCCAAAGAAGTTTCGGGCCAGGAAACGATCGGCTCTGATACCAACTGATACAGATCGAGTAACGGGCGATAGTTTTCAATCGTAAACTACCAAAGATATTCTCAAGCTAAACTTGAAGGAGCCGTGAAACCCCCAGATTTACAAGCTAAACTTGAAGGAATTAGAAATCCCCATTGTTAAGAGGGATGAACCCTAAAAACACTCTCAAAGAGAATATATAATTTGATTGATAAAAGTTGCATATCCTTACAAAGATGGGGTTTAAATACCTCCCCTAAAGAAAACTAAAGACATAATTACCCCTACTAGGGTTACAACTAAAGAAGGAAAATAAAGGGTAAAATAAGTAAGTGTATATTCTTCATTGTGAAGGAAAGAAAACTTAAATAGGCAGAATGTATATCCTTCCTTGTTTAAGGAAGGAAAGCTTGCAACTATCCTTCCTTAAACAAGGAAGGAAAGTTCACTCCTTGTAAAGGAAGTAATCTCTAGGACCCGCCTCAGTTATTCATCCGGTATACGCCATTAGGTGCACATATTGTTCGTATTGCCCATATCTGAATATGATCTGCCAGGATTCAATGTAGAGTGAGATCCGCCAATCTGGGTCGAAGTAGATACAATAGGTAGATCCGTCGGAGTAGATATACATCGACAGAAATACAATGAATAGATATGCCAAGGTAGATCCACTCAGGTAGATACTGGAAGTAGATGCGTCAATGAGTAGATACACCAATGTAAATATGTCGAAGTAGGTCCGCTCAGCTAGATACCTGAAGGAGATACATCAACGTAGACACATCGAAGTAGATCCGCCCAAGTAGATACCTGAAGGAGATACATCAACGTAGACACATCGAGGTAAATCCGCCTAAGTAGATACCTGAAGGAGATACATCAACGTAGGCACATCGAAGTAGATCCACCCAAGTAGATACCTGAAGGAGATACATCAACGTAGACACTTTGAAGTAGATCCGTCCAAGTAGATACCAGAAGGAGATACATCAACTCAGACACTTCGAAGTAGATCAGCCCAGGTAGATGCTTAAAGGAGATACGTCGAAGTAGATACGTTGAGTAGATCCATCAAAGAGATCCGTCGAGTTGATCCGTCGAAGAGACCCATCGAAGAGATCCTTCAAAGGAGATCCGCCGACGAGATCCATTAAAGGAGATCCGTCAAAGGAGATCCATCTGAGAGATCCACCAAAGGAGATCCGTCGAAGAGATCCGTCGAAGAGATCCATCGAAGAGATCCTTCAAAGGAGATCCGACGAAGAGATCCATCGAAGAGATCCGTCGAAGGAGATTCGTCGAAGAGATCCGTGGATGAGATCCGTCGAGGAGATCCATCGAAGAGTTCCATCAAAGGGATCCGTCGAAGGAGATCCGTCTAAGGAGATCAGTCTAAGAGATCCGCCCAGGTAGATACACTTAAAGAAAAAGATATACTGGAACTTTAAGTGTGTCTTCCTCCTCTTCGGAATCACTTTCCCCACATACCTGACGAAATTTGTTACCTTGCTACTTCCGTAAGCTTGACTTGGGATTTGTTGAAAAGATGTCCGCATCATTTCTCCTTTGCACTGGATCAGAAATCCGCATCCGACTTCGTATTATATCTTCTTTGTTGCACATACAGATTGTAAGAACTGGGTTTGGGTGTGTTCTTATGCATCTAAATCTGAATTTTGAATGCTAAGCAAAACGATCAATTGAAGGATAGAATGAAGTTGCAAATTTGCAATTGAAAAACAAAATACAGATTGATAAGGGATTGAAGATTAATAGCCTTATATAGAATGGGAGATTGAAGATGAAGAGATTATATTCATTAATTGGCTAATGAAACTGATATGTATAGTATGAGTTTATAATTATTTATTTCTCTTTTAAATATTTATGAAATGAAACTGAAATGTGATAATCGTTCCTTTTCCTTCATTTCAGATTTGGTTTTTCAAAAATTTAAAAGAAAAAAAGAAATTCTATAAAAATGCTAACTCAGCTAAAATCCTTCCTAAACTACTCTCTTCATTTTCTCTTTGCTTTCATAATTATATATAGATAGATAGATATGTTATTTAATTTGACTACATTTAATTCCTAAAAGCTACCTCAATTAATTGATTTTATGTTGTTGAAATATTTGCAATGTTTGATTATGGACGAGCTTCTAGTAGTTTGGACTATTCTACTTGTTCTTATATCACAAATGTAGAACATTTCTACAATTGTACATGAAAAAATGAATTAGTTGAAGTTAGTGAATAGTTATACTTGACCTTTCAAATTATAATATACATATATACAAAACAATAAGTAAGTTCGATTTAACAATTTTTTTTCCCGAACGCACGTGTAAAATCAGCCTCCCAACTAAGTAATTCTGTATTTGCCACTGCTAATGAAGATGGAGATCAAGTCATTGTGAGTTGTTCTTTGAATGTGATTAAATTTTATTTGTCCATTTCATATTCACCTCGAGGGACTCAAGCTATATTATAGCCTCAATCTTTGCTATGTCATATTACTAATGGGATGATTTCATTTGGAGTTGGTTATCCAAGTGTTTTTAATTAAAAATTTGATCCTATTTTAATTTGTTTAAAAGTTAAATATAGTGAAAATTATAAAAATGGATCAAATGGAAGCCTCATTTATATATTTAATCCATTTACTCAATCTACTACATATCTAGATTTTTTTTGTGTAACTTTCCCATAATACCCCTAACCTTCCCACTTCCCCTTACGCGAACGTTCTCTCCCCTCTTCTCCTTGGGTGCGCGAAACGGTTGTTGGCTCCTCCATTAATGATTCCAAGACTTTTGATCTTCCTTTAAATTGCACGAAATCTGCACCATTTCTCCAAATCACAATGTATTTCTCTTTTTCCTCTCTTCATCTCTTGATTCTGCAACTTCCTAACTCTAGAAACCGAAGCCATGGTTCTTCATCTTCATGTTGTTCCTACTCGTTACTTGGTTTCTTTCTTCTTGTTACCATCAAAGAAATGGTTATTCTACGTTATTCCCATCGTTTTTTTCAATTTATCATATTGTTATTGTCGCTTTTAAGGGTGAAAGGCGCGAAAAATGTAGGTATCTGTTGTTTTTTCTGCATTTTTTCATGAATACACTTCGCATAGTCGATGATTTCGTGAAGATCTGCGAAGAGAAAGAGCCTGAAATGTGATGATCTACTTCGCGAATCGATTAGTTCGCGAAGTCTGCGAGTAGAAAAGTTAATGATTTCACTCGCAGACTTCGTAAAAGCATCGATATGCGACGTAGATCGTCACGTTTTAGACCTCACATTTACATTCGCATGCTTCGCTAATCCTCATTTCGCAAAGCCAAAATCGTCTTTTTTCCCTGTCTAACACGATTAATTTTTTCTGAAGGTGGTTGATTATATAACATCCCTTTCTGGAAGGCGGCGTATTGGGCTACGGGGGAGATGACTTTCATTCCTGTATAGGGAGAAATTTCCTTCAAGATTGGCACATTCGCTTTGAAATTACTGGTTTGGAGAGATTGTGCCAATCTTGGTGTGCACCATGAGACACGTCCATCCCAAAAGGTCTGGACTTCCATTTCTCATCCCAAAAGGTCTAGACTTCCTGTAGAGAGAGAAATTTTCGTCCAGATTAGTCAGGTTCACTTTGAAGTGATTTGTTAGGAGTTTATTGTGGCAATCTTGTTGTAAATTTTGATAATGTTATGATTTTAATGTTCTTATTGTGACAATCTTGTTGTAAATGTTTATAATGTTATGATTTTAATGTTAGAATCCGTTGTTGTTTGGCATTTTTTGTTATATATTCGCGAATCAGCTTCAAAACACATCCAAACTTCGTATATGCTAATTAAAATAATCAACTAAACCAAACATTAGTGTCGCAGGCTTCGCATATGCTAATTAAATTCATCAAGTAAACCCAAACATTAGCTTCACAGGCTTCACATAAGATCGAATCTGTGAAGTCACACGGGAGGGAGACAAACGCGAGTAAATATTGAGGGTATTATGGAAAAGTCACATAAAAACAGTCTAGATATGTAGTAGGTTGAACAAATGGATTAAATATGTAAATGGACCTCCCATTTGACCTAATTTTGTAATTTACCCTTAAATATATTTAATTTAAAATTGCTCCCTTCAATCCAAATTATTGCAAATATCTTTAATGAGATAATTTTTAATCATTTTAAATATTTTTGATAAGAGGTTTTTTAATCATTATAAATACTTCTAATGAGCATTTTTTTAATTTCTAATGAGTATATTTTTAATCATTATAAATACTTTTAATAAGCGGAAATATAATACTCATTAATACTTTTAGTAAGAAGGGCTTCATCACTCATTAAAAACTTCTAATAGTAGAATTAATTCCTGTCATTAAATCCTGTGAATATTTCCTTTGATTTAAACCCATCTGTATTCGCAATTAGGCCACATCCGTTTCATTAATTTTTAATGAGTATTGCTATTTACCGCCCTTAAATTCCTTACTACCGCCATCTTTTGACAATTGTACCATTTGCATAATTTTTGATTCAAAATTTGAGAAAAAAAATTTGAGAGAAAAATTTAAAATTTGACCTAAACGGATGCGGCATCCGTTCGGCCCATGGTGGGGGCGGACGTGGCACTCCGACCGACCCATGGCAAGAACGGATGGCGCATCCGCCCCCACCATGGGCCGGGCGGATGCGCCATCCATTCTCACCATTGGTGGGGCGGAGTGCCACGTCCGCCCCCACCATGGCCGAACGGATGCCGCATCCGTTTAGGCCAAATTTTGAATGTGCAAAATCGTAAAATTTTTAGTGACGAAAAATACTAAATCGTTCAATTTTTTATGACGAAAAATGCAAAATTCCCCAATTTTTTGTGATAAAAAATACAAAATCGTCATGAAAAATATGTATTATTTTCATGAGTTCTTTGATAAAAAAAACATAAATTTTAATGTTTCCGACTCGTAATCGTCCATTTTCGTGGTTCAGGTTGTTACACATCAATTATTTTCATAATTTCAATTATTGTTTTTCGGGTTTATGATTTTGGAGAGAGAATTTTTAGTTTTTGATCAAAATTATGAGAAGGGCAAAAAAGTCCAAATGAAGGCGGTGATAGTAATTTGAGTACGGTATTTAGCGGCTCACTTTTTAATTTGACTTCGTTTACTCAAATTCTTATAAACTGCATGCCTCCGTATTTTTTATTTCACCCCATTATTCTGAATACTTACAAATTCGACCACGGTGTTTATTAAACAACTTCAGTTAGCCCCTTTGTTTTACAAGATCGATTACCCCATTAATTTGTTTATATTTTAATTTAACCCGTATTGATTTTAATTAGCCTCCATTATGCCCTCCCCATATATTCCCCCATTTTATACATAATCTTAGTTTACACATATTTAATTGGTTATTGATTAATTAATTAATTAACCGGAATGATTAGTTCCTTCATTTAATTGATTAACTCAATCGATTAAAATAATTAAGATGAATGGTCAAAATGATAAAATTGATCAATCAATAAAAACTAGGGTAAAGTTCAAATAAAACCCCTGTGGTTTCACTAATTTTCAGATAAAGGACTGTGATTTACTTTTTATCAAAACGATGACTGAGGTTTTCAACTTTAGCAAAATAAGGACTTTTTCGATTGATACTATTAAAATCACCCTTAACAACTTCAAAAATGACATATTTTAAGAACTACTAATATTCTAAGCAACTTTAATTCTTCAACTTTTTTTATTTCGAGATTATTTAGATGACGTTTGGTAAAGAGAGAGAAAGTTACTGTTTAGAGAGAGAAAGTTCCAAAAAAGATGATTTTCTAAAATCGAAAATGTAGTTCCATAGAAAATATGACATTGAACAACTTTAATTCTTGAAAAATTTCATTTTCAGGTCGTTAAAGATAGTTTTAATAGCATTATTAAAAGTGCGAAACCTCAGTCCTCGTTTTGACAAAAAGTAAACCACAGTCCTTTATCTGAAAATTAGTGAAACCACATGGGTTTTATTTGAACTTTCCCCTAAAAACTATATTGGTTAATTCGATCGAACAATTAGCCATTCATTTTTACTCCCATATAAGAGCATCTCCAACAGCCTCTTAAATTGGCTCTTAAGTTAAAATTTGAGGAGGGAGAATAAAAAAATCAGTTCCAACAGCCTCTTAGTAGCTCCTCAAATCACTAAGAGCCTCTCCATTCTCTTTATTAATAGAGAGTCTCTCTCCACCTCTTAGTGCCTCCTAACTTCATTTTTTTAATAATAATTTATTATTGATGAGTCTCTCTCCTCACATTATTGGTAATGTAATAATAAATAATAATCTTAATAATAAAATAATAAATAAGGAGTGAATATAAGGAGCATTGTTGGAGATGATATATCTTAGCCACTCTTAAATCACTAAGAGTCAATTTTTTTTATTATTTTTAGAGAGTTCACTAAAAGTCTCTTGGAGATGCTCTAAGCATTTACTTAGATGAGTATACTTATAAATTCATAAATGTTTACTCGCTGGTAAGCATTTACTTATCTTCTTATTTACATTGCATATGTCATATATATCATCATTTTAGCATTTCATTTTTCGCGTTGAATTATTTCTCTTCCTTTTCGTCAAATTCCCGTGATTGTCATAGTTAATGACCTGACCGTGCACATGACCGATATGTTATATATGCGAACAAAAGTAAAACACAATTAATCTGAAATGTTATTTTGGATTTTATCAGAATCAAAATTAAAATAAAAATATTATTTGAATCATGTATTTGAAAAAATCATTTGCCAAAATCCTTTTATATTCATGGATATGCATATGTTATATAGGTGAATTAAACAGCGAACTTTAGCCAAACAAATAATTATCGCACATATGTAACGTAAGATCTCAAATAACAAATCGATCAATCCAAAATGTCATTTTGGAATTTTTTTTTTGATGAACATACTTACTTCATTAGATGGAAAAAAGTATCATTACAATCAGAAAACCACAAAGTAAATCCTAACAAAACCACAAAGGGACGAAATTGACTACAAAGAGCATGAAAAACCCATAAAAGGTATAAAAAGTACAAAACACAATGAAACATATATTTCTTGGAAATCAAAATCCGTAGAAGAGCAACTGCAATCCGATCTTCATCATTCAGACCCTTTCGAATATTCGGATCAGAGTCATTTCTTTTGTTGCAACCACATAGATCTATTGATCCACGTATAAAATAAATCGTTTCTGCACTTGCTAAATCCGAAAAAGATATAAATAAAAGAATGATGTGGATACTGAATAAGAAAAACAACAAAAAAACACACAACCTAACCCGGTGGAAGGAGGAAGAAGGAAAATTCCTTATTCCTCCTCAAAGTAGATCCGCTTTAACTTGGGAAGAGAAGAATGAGAATGATGGAAGTTTTTATGGAACTTTTTTTTTTAAATTTGCACAATTACGTTTACATTAATGATAAAGAATAATGATACATATGTAACATATAGTAAAAAATTGAATGTATCTGAAACTAATTGAAATAGTAGAGCAGAAAAACTAATTGAAACTGATTGAAAATAACATCTTATTCTCTAATAGATATTTAATAAACTATACTATTTTGAACTATATTAACTTCATAAATTGAAGTTTTGAGACATAATAGTTATAAAAGCATTTGATTTCATTGGAATATTTCAAAGTCAACAACATGATCCGCCATTTAACATAATGTTAGTAACAAGCTTTTTTTATTACCCAGCCATGAATTCCTTATAACCTCATACTAAAGATAGATCACACTTAGAACCATAAATACTCAAAAAAACAAACATTATTTCCACCAAACAAAGAAACAAAATCATAGTACAAGTGATGGCTTCTTTAAACTACTTCAATGTATTCTTTCTTCTGTTCTCACTTTCAATCATAAACGTGAGCACATCAGGTCGTTATCTCATGCAAATTCCAAACATACCAAGACCGTCAGATGTACTTCCAGACTTACCAAGACCCTCTGATTTACTTCCAGGATCAAATTCAAATAAGTCATCTGATGGGCCAGGACTTCTTCCAAAATTACCAACACCATTAGATCCACTTCCAAACCTCCCAAAACCGTCTGATTTACTTCCAGGATCAAACTTAAACTCACCGTCTGATGGGCCAGGACTTCTTCCAAAATTACCAACACCATCAGATCCACTTCCAAACCTCCCAAAACCGTCCGATTTACTTCCAGGATCAAACTCAAAATCACCTTCTGATGGGCCAGGACTTCTTCCAAAATTACCAACACCAACAGATCCACTTCCAAACCTGCCAAAACCGTCCGATTTACTTCCAGGATCAAACTCAAAGGATTCAGAACCCTCATCCGATAGGCCTAATCTATTCAATCCTTTGGACCTTCCAAATCCTTTCAATCCTTTGAATATTCCAAACCCTTTTGATCCTTCTTATGCTAGGGAGAATCTTCCAAATCCTTTAAATCCTTTGAACATTCCTAATCCTTTTACAGAGCCTGAGAAATTTAACAAATTCATGCAGCAACTCACACGATTCCCAAAAACAACACTCATGCCTGGTATCAATTAGTGGATTTTTTTGGGGATTAATTTTTTTGGTAAATAATTGGGCAAAGTAATCAATAGCTGGGTTTGTTACAGCCACAATTACATTCCAATTTTGATTATTTGTTTATCCATTTGCTCATTGAATGAAATGAAAGTTCTAAATGATTTTGGATTTACTCAATTCGTGTTCTACATAGGGATATTTATTCTGCATTTCTTACATTTTTATTTTATTTATGTTACAATGAAATTAATTTTTTAACGAACTACAACATATAAATTCTCCCGCCTAATCTCCGCATACATATAATGTAAAAATAATTAACCAGACATACATTTAATCTTATAAATTTATATATTTTGTACTTGTTTTATAAATTTTCTTTAAGAAGAATATTTGATTTTCAAGTTAAATAAATATAATTACCAATTGTTTTTTTGGGTAAATTAAACTCATGGCCATTGAACTTTAGCCTTGTTACTATTGTGACCCTTAAACTTAAAATTTTTACATAAATATTGAACTTTGGTAGCGTTTCATATAGTGGCCCAAATGAATGTTAATTATGGAAAATACCATCTCACCATGTTTAGTAACACCAATGGCGAATCGAGGATTTGAGGGAGGAGGCGGGGGTAAAATTCTACGTAAAAAAATTTTAGACAATTTTTTTTTATAAAAAACGTAAATTATAATGTTTCTGACTCGTAATCATCCATTTTCGGGATTCTCGGGTTGTTACGCATCAAATATCCCTAACGTTTTGGTTAGGTGCAATTTTACCCCTAAATTTAAAATGGTGCAATTTTACCCCTAATGTTTGTAGTCAAGAGCAATTTTATCCATAACGTTGATAAATTGGATCAATTTCAGACACTATTATAAAATACAATCATTTTTTTTATTTATTTTGCACCAATTGTATATCAATTTTGTAATTTTGCACCAATTTTACCCCTAACGTTGATAAATTGGAACAATTTCGGACACTATTATTCCTGACAGGGAAGACAGTTTGATGAATTATTTCTCAAATTGACCCAATTTATCAACGTTAGGGGTAAAATTGCTCTTGGCTTCCAACATTAGGAATAAAATTGTACCATTTTAGACGTTAGTGATAAAATTGCTCCTGATAAGTATTTTAGCAGTAACAATACATTTTTTGTCCTTCCATTTTAACCTAAAATTAAGGATAACAATTAAGAACAAACTATCAAACTAACTAACAATTAAGAACAAACTAACTAATTCACAATATCCATTAACCTAAAATTAATTTAACCTAACATTTAATTTAATCTAAAATTTAAATTTAAACGTTCTTTTTTAAAATAAACCATAAACCAAAACGGCGTCGTTTTGGAAATTTTTGTTTTTTTTTCAGATGGGGGGGGGGGGGACACCCACTAAATCCGCCCTTGAGTAACACATTGATATTACAAACATCATTGATATTTTCAACGTCTGATGCGATAATTAAATAACATGCAAACCATTATTTCAAATTTTTGTTAACCTATTGTTAAAGTTGATCTTCTTTACAAATGTTAGGATTAAATTTGGACCGTATTATATATTAGGGCTAAATGTGCATTTTATCGAAAACGTTAAGGTCAAATTTGTCCATATCCCGAATTTAATTACTTTTATGTAATTTTATTTCTACAGTATTGTAGGTAAAAATTCCCCTCCTTTGTGAGAGTTAAATTTCATCCCCTTATCAGGGGTTTTGAGCTCCTTCAAATTTTAGCTTTGAAAATTATCTTTATTGATTTAAGGTTCAAACCTTCAACAATTTCTTATTCTCAACTCCTCTTTGCATCATATGATCAGAAAAATATATTCTTAATAGGGATAAAGACTAAATTTAGTCCAAACGTTTTCGGTTAAGTGTAGATTTAGCCTAACATACAAAAGCTTCCAAATTTAACCCTAAGATTTCTAAGAAAGCCCAATTGTAGCCGTATGTTACCGAAGTTTTGAGAAGCTGGTTTTGCTTATAATTGTCACATCCTTCCGAACAAGTTATCGACGTTTCTAAGGAAGGTCTGATGTGACCGTTAAATAACAGTAGACTTTTCAAATTTTCGGTAACATAGAACTAAAATTGATCTTCCTTGGAAACATTAGAATTAAATTGGAACCATTTTGTATGTTGGGCTAAATCAGCACTCCGCTGAAAACGTTAAGGCTAAATTTAGTTCTTAACCCTTTCTAATATAAAACTTAGTTAAAGAGCACCTGTGTTTAAAAAGTAAAGGTTATACTTACTTTGTTTTTGACAAAGTAAGCCTTACTTTGTGTGTTTTCACCATTGGATGAATTTTACACTTCATCATCCAATGGTGAAAATAACCAAGTAAAGCCTATTTGTAAAAAAACAAAGTAACCATAAAATGCACATGTGTTTAAATTGTAAAATATACAACCTTAATCACATAAAATTAAGACTTTTTTTTAATAAAAAAACTGTCGTTATGGTCTTCTCTCCTCTCTCTCCTTCTCAGTGTTCTTGGGTTGATATGTGAGGATTTCTGCTGTGTTTAGTCGTGATTTTTTTAATTTGTTTGTGTGTTTTATTCATTATTCTCTCTGATTTCTCTGATGGCGACAAATTTGGATGATTTGTTGAGAAGAATTAAGTTATCCGAATGTGAATGTGGTTGTCGATTTGGGGAATACACCATCTGTGGAGAAAGCTGTGTGCCATTGAAGCCAAGCCTTGTTGGCGGTGTTCTATCGTCTAAACCTCTTAATCTGAAGGGGATGGCATATGCTTTTAGGGTGGCATGGCCAACCAAGGGTTTTCAACTTAAAGATATTGGTAATAGTCTCTTTATTTGTGAATTTGATTCTGTACGTGATTTAGAAAAGGTTGTATGGGATGGTCCACGGCATTTTGAATCGACAATTGGCATTTTGAACGATGAGCAGTTATCTGACATTGTTTTAAATGATTGCGATTTTTGGGTTGGCATTTCAAATTTGCCATTAAAATCTGTGATGTTGGTTGAATCATGTTCGTTGGTTCAAGAGTTGGTAAGGTCCTAGCGCTGGATTGTGATGGTATTGGTTCATGGAGTAATTTTGTAAGGGTTAGAATATGTATGAATATGGAGATTCCTCTTATTCGTAGTGTCAAAGTTAAAAATGGTCAAGAGACTGTTGTTTGGGTTTCTTTCCAATATGAAAAATTGCCAAATTTCCGTTATTGGTGTGGTAGGATGGGCCATGGATACGATGATTGCCAATATGCTCCTGCAGTATTTAATGATGAAGTATGGCGGTTTGGGGAAGGGTTGAGGGCCTCTCCCATTCGTATAAAGTCTGTTAAAGTTGATGAAAGTTGTAATATTATTCCGGAGAATGCGTTTGAAAGGATCACACCGTGTATTAAAAAGAATATTTGCGTTGAAAATTCCGACTCTTCTAGCGGTAATGTGAATTTCACAATTGATAAAATGGCATCTTTTGCCTCCGTTGATTTTTTGAGTCCTAATAAAAACATGGCACAAAATGATGATATTGAATTGGTTGGGAATCATCAATATTTGGTTAGTGGAGAACAAATTCTGGATGGAATCAAGGCAATAAAAGGTAAGGGTCCAATTGAAGATATATGTTTGAAGGGTAACGGAAATTCTCCAGGTGTGGTTTTGATTAAGGATGGTATGGATTCAAGTTATGTGTGGCAGCCCCAATTTCTTCTAAAATTCAGAAGCAAGATGGCATTTCAATTCCGGTCCTGAATTGTCAAAAATCGCAATCAATAGGTAACCATTCCATTTTAAATTTGATTCCTTGTTTACCTAATGATTGTTCTGTGTCTTCTGTATGTTCTATTGCTGTTGTAAATCAAAGGAAAATTCAGTTTTTTTTAATGGGAATTAATTTTGAGGTTCTATTGATCCAACGCAAATTAGGAAAGGGGAAATAGAAATCAATGGAAGGGTTTCGAAGGGTGAGCATACATTGGATTTTATTGAGCAAGTGCATGATAAATTGGATAGACAAGGAAAGAGCAAGGTTTATTATCAGAGGATATTTATGATATGACCTATGAAGATGAAGAGTATAATAAAAAGAAATATGCTCATCCAAATGTTACAGGTACAGATTTATCGGTGGAGGCTGTGACTCAGCCCCATCGACCATTAGGAAAATTTTAAGTTGGAACGTTCGGGACTCGGGCAATCCTCGAACGGTCCATGCTTTGGCTCGGTGCATTAGGAGCCATTGCCCAGATATTGTTTTCAATTGAAAGGTTTAAAGCAGAGATTTAATAGTTTTCAGATGTTTGTTGTTGATCTAGTTGGTCGTTCAGGTGGTTTAATGCTCTTTTAGAAAAGAGAAATAAAATTATCTATTCTAGGTTATTCACAATATTGTATTCACTTCGGTATTGTCAATGATGTGGATCGGTTGTATTGGAGAGGCATAGGTGTTTATGGAGATGGCCAGAAACTAGGAACAAACGATGTACATGGGAGATGATGCGTGATATACATTCTCGAGAATCTCTGCCACGGATTTGTTTTGGGGATTTTCATAAAAAAAATTATTCGCATGAGAAGGATGGAGGATGTTGTGATAATTATCGGGTTATGGAGGCTTTTCGTCTTTGCTTGGATGACTGTGATCTATTTGATATGCATTACGGGGAATAAATTTACATGGTCTAATCGTAGAAGTGGTGGGGATTGTATTCGTGAAAGACTTGATCGAGTTATTTGTTAGGTTTAGTGGCAGATGCTCTTCCCGAATACAGTTCTTTCTATTCTTGCTAAGGTTTCATTGGATCACTCTCCAATTTTATTAGACACTGATTGCATGCGGGTGCAGAGGAAAAGACCATTCAGATTTGAGAAAATGTGGACTACTGATCCTAGCTGTCGTGATGTAATTAATAGGGTGTGGAATTGTCTGAGTTTAGTGCAACAAAATGTCTGTGTAAAGTTACAACATTGTGGTTCTCGGCTTTCTTAATGGAATCGTGATTGTTTTGGTCATATTGGAGCAAATCTAAAGTGTTTATATGATGAACTTGTAGCAGCTGAGGGGTCTTCTTGTCCTATTGTGAGGGAACGAGAAGTATCGAGACTATCTAGTGAAATTTTAAAGTTCCAAGAGATGGAAGAGATAATGTGGAAGCAGCGTTCTAGAATTTCCTGGTTAAATGAAGGTGATAAAAATACAAGATTTTTTCACTCAAAAGAAAATGTGTGGAGAAAAATAAATTCTATCATGAGAGGACAAAGCATATAGATGTGAGGTATCATTCACTACAAAAATAATGGGCTTTGGCAGCCCTTTAGTAGCAGCGGTTTATAAAACCGTCTCTTGGGCTTTGTCTTAGAAGCCCACTACATAATTTGCCCAAGTTTAAGCGAAATTATCTGGATCCAATTCTGGCCTTCCACAGAAGAAACCAACGGCCATAACAGAGCCCACTCTATTACTCCACAGCTAACCATTGAAACGAGTCGGAGCCAGGCGAGCCATGGCAGTTTTTCTCTCCACCGTTTTCTTCCCAAATATTTCCCGACCTACCGTCGCCACCACCGGTAAGACTTCGATACCTATTTTTGTCTCTAATTCGACGATAGACCGCCGTAGACCAACTAAATTACTGACCGACACCGCGCGTCAAAGCCTCATCGTCTAGTCTTATTACTTGAAAGAAGTTTTGATCAATCTATGCTTGATTTTCAATTAATAGATTATATGAGCTTGTCTGATAGGAATTGACTATTCGGGTTAGGTGGATGAGGATTCCACGAATTTACTGAATACTGTGGAAGTGTTTGATTTGGATGGAAATGGAATTCCTATTTCTGATATCTGGAAAGATTGGAAAGCTGTTGCCATTTTGAGTAAATTATGTTTGGTTTTAGCACTAATTTGAGGCTTAATTAGGCATATTAATTCCATCTTATATTTTCTGTTGGTTTTTCAGTTGTGTTTCTGCAGGAAACATTCTGATTATCTTGCTTCCAATAAGGTAAATGACATGATCCGGGGACTGGTTTACATGTTTTTGACTTTATTAAAATTGTTTATTATCTTCTGATTGGGCATATTCAGTAGAAGTTTAAGAAATGCCATTTCAGAGCTCAATCAAGTTCCACTCTTGTTTTCTACTTTTCAGGCAGCAGGGTGGAATTATAGTTGCAGGCCCTGGTAAAACAAACATGCTAAGTTTATAATTTATTTTCACTCTTGTGATAGTTCTTATGGGAATTGCTTTATATTGTATTTTCTCATAAAACACACCATTCTTTGATAACATTATAGGTGAGAAATTTAGGTTCTACAGTAAATTTAGGTTCTCAAATACGATTGCTTTGTCAAAAATCTTCAGCTGCCTGACGTGGAACTCCTAATGGAGCAGCAGGGTATAATCGCAGTGTTTCCTTAATCTCAGGTACTCCAGTTTCTCAATATCATCAACTTGTATTTCTGGTGTAGTTCTTTCCAATTTTCTGGTGTAGTTCTTCTTGAGCTCTCTCCATTACATTTCTGTTGTTCAACAAGTTGCATAATGCCCATATTATAGTGATTGCTGTGGTGTCTGAGGCTGCAATAACAATTGCCTGCAATAATGATAATATGGAGTTTAAAGATATATGTATATATTTTGCTTAATCAAGTCAAGTCTTTCTTACAAAAAAAATGATATTTGTTACCGTAATTGTTGCTTTGATTATGGTTTCTTGTTTAAGCCCCAAGGAATCATCATCCTCGATCACAGATAGCATAACATCGATGAAGTCGTTTCTATCTTCATTTTCATTTTCATTTTTCTTCAACTTATGCTCTTCTATCCAACTCTCTACTATTGAATCCACTTCCTCTGTTGCTCGCTTCATTGTCTTCACCACTCCTTTGACATCCAACCATCCAATAAACGGAATTAAATCCCCAGGAACAAACACAAAGTCTCTCATAATTTGTTTAAGAGGACGCACCTTTTCATCTTCTCCGCCACAATCGATGAATCTCTTACTTGCTACCATTCTCGTAACCATATTAAGAACCATGTTTTCAATACGTTCACTCATGTTAATCTTTTCACTAGTAGCTTTGTTGCATTCCAGATATATATCTTTGACCAAATGGTTCACCTCTTATACTTGAACATTATTCAACAACTTGATCCTCTGACTAGAAAGGAGCTCTATAGTAGCTAGCTTTCTCATATTGCGCCAATAGGAACCGTATGGGGAAAAGCCAAATGCTGCATAGTTGTAGCCGATTATCTGAGATTGAGTTGATGGCGGTCGATATGCGAGGATCTATTTAGATTTGCTATGTTTAGATTTGATTGTTATTTGGAACTTATCTTAATTTAGCTTATGAATTAACCTATTATTATTGGAGTTGCAATGTATTCTAATAGCCAAACTAATGTCTATGTTTTGTTAGCTTTAATGTCCTGAAAGGTATTATTGAGTCTGCACTGCTATATTTTCTGCCCATATGGTTGGTAGTGTCACCCAGTGAAGCATTATGGAGTTTTGAACCCATCAGATGGTGGACATGATTATGTTTTATGGTTTGCTTATGAAATATAAGGATAAGTTCAGTGTCTACAAATTTGGTTTCAAATGTTATGTTTTGTCGCATTAACTTGGCTTGTAAATCTAGGATCTGATGCTTTTGAGATTGACACATTGGTGTGAGCACTCTATGTGATAATGAGTGTTTTAGGTGCTAATATGTCTTCTTATTGCTATGATATAGGCAACTAGCTTTTTATACAGGACAAAGAGGTACGAATGTTTATACCGAGTGTTATACATAACTATGAGCCAGATCTCACGGAAGTTGTATGAGCCATATATCAGTCAAGTTCCTCTCTTTAAAGGGTTCTCTTGGGGATTCATTTGTGGAGAGGTGATTACATAACAGGGCCAAGTAGTTGATGCTCCTTTTTCGACTTTTTCAATGGGAAGGTAATCCTCATCCAATTTAGTCATGTTCTGTTCAACAAACTTTTGTTTTTTAACTATTGACACTAGTTACTGTCCAGTTCGGTATTCTTTCAGTTCAGTATACAGTATAGATTAATTGGCATAAAAATGTTTGTTACTGAGTTTGTGTCTGTCATTTAGCCTAATAGAAGTTAGTCGAGCCGATGCCATTTTTAAACTGCACTGAAATGAACTAGTATGCTTGAACTGTATAAGAACTAGTGTCGAAGCTTGTGTGGTGTTTGTTAAAAGCGTTAGACAATTTTGTATTATGATCGAACAATACTGCTATTATTGACATGAATCATGCATTTGTTTCCCAATTTCTATCATTTATATGTCGAAAAAATAGGGTGAAGAACACTTAAAGCCTTGTGTAAACAATATTTTGTGTTGTTTAATAGGTTCTATGATAATTACTTGACCATTTTACTTGGTGATATTGTTGTATTTTTGCAATTAACAGGCTCAACGAACCGGAGCTGAAAGGACTTGCACCATACAACTTTGGATTCTGAATCATAGTTTATGTTTTCACACTCATAGTTTATGTAAGAATCGTATACTATTTCTCTGTAATTTAAGGTGTCGCTGGTCATTATTGAAATGATATTAGTATTGCAATATCAAGCTAGTGATATTGAAATGACATACTCCATCAAATTTAGTTTCTTTTTTAATTTTAGAATGATGTATTGAATTTAAATTTTAGTATCATGTATTGAATTTAGTAATATATCAAAAGTTGATTTTTTTTTTTTGATATTATATGTTCTTTTGAAGTGATTTGTACATTTAAACTCGATTAATTAATCCATAATTACTGTAGGTAGTAAATTGGAATATAAAAAATAGTATACATAATAAATAATGCATAAATTATGTAGGGGCGGTTAAAAGAGTCAAGAGATTTTAGAATTAGGTGCAGGGGCGGTTTGAACCGCCCCTACAAATCTATCGCTAATTTTTACTCTACCCCGTCGGTGGTGTTTTTCGTCGCTATTTTGTAGCTCCGGCCCCCTTTGGCGGCAGATTTGGAGCGGTTGGTAAAACCGCTCCTAGACTTTGTAGGGGCGGTTAAAACCGCCCCTACAAGCAAAAAAAACTGCCTTTATAGACAGTTTTTGTTGTAGTGATTGTCTGAGAAATGAAAAGAGGGTAATGTTGAAACACCTTTCCACATGATTTTGATTTGACAAAATTATTTAAGTATATGATTAAAGAATATTCTAAACACACTAAGTTTAAATGCTTTGATTTATTACACTAATGTGTTTGTTCAATGTTGAGTTAAATTGTTTATAAGACATAAAGACTAAAAGGCTAAAGGTCCAAAGGAAAGTCAAAGGCCCAAGACAACTCGGCCCGTGTAAACAAAACGCTGTCGTTATGGACAAAACGCAGCTCAGCATGAAGAAGGATCTGGAAGACTTTCTTTATCTACTTCGGAACGAAGCTGCTGAGTTGGACGATAAAGAGTACAAGACAGCAGCTGAGCAAGGAACAACTTCAAGACAAAGTATTTCTACTTTGGGTAAAGTTCAGACGACACAGAAAGCTTTTTGGAAGACTTTGCCATAAAAGGCGAAACATTCTGCCTGTCTGTCTAAAAGTTGCTCAGCACTGACCGAAGACAGAAGATGCAATAATCTGATTGGCCAACGGCACTGAGCGTGTACTGAGTGACAACGACATCAAGCCGTTTCCCTCCAACGGTTATTTCGAAATTTGAAATAACCGATACCTCAAGTGTCACTATAAATAGGCCTTTCAGTTGTTTCATTCTATGCAGATCTTCAACAAGCCATTACGCTGACCAAATTTCTACTCGAAGAATCTGTGTGAAAAAGCAAAGCAAATACTTACACCAATTTCCATATTACTGTGTAAAAGTCTAGAGTGATTATCCAATCATCTAAAGTGTCTTAGCAATTGTTGTTTAGGACAAACTTATTATCAATTCTAGAATTAGAAAGGAGAGGCTGAGTACTCGGTTATAGTACTCAGCAATAGAATAGGATTGAGTAGAGGTATAGAGGAAGGTACTCTTGTTATACTCAGCTTCTTGTTGCAAAAGGTTTGATGCTCTACCGTTAAAGAGCTCAGTAGAGAATTCGAAAGCTCGGAACGTGTTCCGGGGACAAGACGTAGGCGTAGAGGCCGAACCTGGATAAATCTGCTGAGTAACATCGTTCTAACCTTAAACTCCTTTAATATATATATTGCTTGCTTAAACAAAACTGACCAAGTAAAGAGGTCACGCTGAGTTGTGTGTATTGAGTATCTGAGTTCAGGAATAGACTTAAGTGCTATCTCCTCACTCAAAGAAAGAAGCTAACTTAGTCACCAGTTGACTAAGCTAGTGTCTTACTTCACTCAGCGCGCTGTGTAATTCATTTTCAAAGTAAAAGAAGTCAGCCTCAACGTACAAAATTTTAGATAGTTCCTAACCCCCCCCCTGGAACTAACTTGTTACGTTATAAAGGACCAACAGGTAAAGGTGAAGAAGGTTGGCACTGCTGATAATCCTGCTGACATGTTTACCAAGTCCGTTCCACAGAACAAGTTTCAACACTGTTTGGACTTGCTAAACATCAGAGATTACTAGTTGCCTGTGGGCAACTCTGAGACAGATGGAGAAGTTTGTTCATCTGGCACTGTCATGGGTGCACCTGTTATGTTTTCAGGAGGATTCAAGTCAAGATGGAGATTTGTCGTAATGCCTTAAATCTTTATATCATGTTTTCTATTCGGAGTAGTATTATGTTTCAGATTTCTACTTGGATTCGGAATCGTGGGGATATTATGGGATCATGGGTTCCTAGTTGGGTTAGGATCATAGGTTCCTAGTTGGATTAGGTCATGGGTTCCAAGTAGGATTAGGTTAGATTGGATATTATAAATACCCCATTATGTAAACCTAATAATGTAATCTGTTTTTCTGCCTCCTAATAAATACTATTCTCCTTCTACCCGTGGACTAGCTAACACAACGTTGTTGAACCACGTAAATCTGTGTTTTTCAATTATTTACTTATTTATCTTTCGTTAATTCCGCACAACAATAATAAATACGATAAACAATATTTTTTATATTAAATTCATATATAAATGTATATAAAAAAATTAAACTATTCATCCAACTTAATATAAATTATCACACATATATAGTACCTTTGTGAAGCAAACAAAATGGAGGATGGACAATAATAATATATAACAATTTTATTAATTATTATTGTTAGTAATTAGATTAAACTTTTATTATTATTATTTAGAATATACATGTAACAATTTTACATCGATTCTGAATTCATCCATTGCAATACCAAACGACATTCATGGAATCAAAATTCGGTTTTTATATTTAACCAAACAAAAGAAATAAATAATAATTTGCATTCCCACTCGCTGGCGCATTTGATTCGGTTTCCAATTCCCATTTTAGAATTTGAACCAAACACATTCTTACTCTAACAAACCTAACTAACCTTATATATATATCGTTAATTCACTAATTATTAACATATGTAACATATAGTAATACGTACAATTAAATGTATCTGAAACTAATTGAAATAATGCAGCAGAAAAACTAATTCAAACTAGTTGAAACTATCATTTTATTCTCTAATAGATATTTAATAAAATACTACTTTGAACTATATTAATTTCATAAATTGAAGTTTTAAGAAGTAATAGTTATAAAAACATTTCATTTCATTGGAATATTTCAAAGTCAAGAACATGATCCGCCATTAAACATAATGTGAATAACCAGGCCATGAATTCCTTACAACCTCATACTAAAGATAGATCACACTTGAACCATAAATATTCCCAAAAACAAACATTATTTCCACCAAACAAAGAAACAAAATCATAGTACAAGTGATGGCTTCTCTAAACTATTTCAATATGTTCTTTCTTCTGTTCTCACTTTCAACCATAAATGTAAGCACAGCAGGTCGTTTTCTCATGCAAATTCCAAACATACCAAGACCGTCTGATGTACTACCTGACTTACCAAGACCGTCTGATGCACTACCAAAATTACCAACACCATCAGATCCACTTCCAAACCTCCCAAAACCGTCCGATTTACTTCCAGGATCAAACTCGAAATGACCATCTGATGGGCCTGGACTTCTTCCAAATTTACCAACACCATCAGATCCACTGCCAGGTCTCCCAAAACCATCCGATTTAATTCTAGGATCAAACTCAGAGGATTCAAAACCGTCATCCGATGGGCCTAATCTATTCAATCCTTTGAACCTTCCAAATCCTTTAAATCCGTTGAACATTCCTAATCCTTTTACAGAGCCTGAGAAATTTAACAAATTCATGCAGCAACTTACACGAATCCCAAAAACAACAATCATGCCTGGTATGAATTAGTGGATTTTTTTGGGGATTAGTTGTTTTGGTGAATAATTGGGCAAAGTAATCACTAGCTGGTTTTGTTACAGCCACAATTACATTCCAATGTTGATTATTTGTTTATCCATCTGCTCATTGAATGAAATGAAAGTTCTAAATGATTTTGGATTTACTGAATTCGTGTTCTAAATGATTTTGGATTTACTGAATTCATATTCTGCATAGGGATATATTACACTGAAATTAATTTATTGATCAACTGCAACATATAAATTCTCTCGCCTAATCTCTTTTCACAATCAGATATATGGCCTAGAACTTTCAGTAATTTCCATAACCATAATGTAAAAACTATCAAATGTAAAAATGATCAACCATAACCATACATTAATTTAATCCTATAAATTTATATATTTTATACTTGGTTTATAACTTTCTTCAAGAAGAATATTTGATTTTCAAGTTAGATGAATAAAATTACCAATTGTTTTCTAGGTAAATTTTTGAACTTAAGTGTTATTACCATTGTGACCCTTAAACTTCAAATTTTTGACATAAATATTATTGAACTTTGATAGCGATTCACACCATGGCCCAAATGAATGTTAATTATGGAAAATACCGTCTCTCCATGTTTAAGATAATAAAAATCATAAAAAAAAAAGTTGAAATATGATGGTGACATCTTCTATGATGAGATCCGGCAATGGAAATCAATAATTTCTAATAATTCCCATGAGATCCACTTCCATGCCTCCCAAAAGGGTCTGATTTAATTTCAGGATCAAACTCAAAATCACCATCTGATGGACCAGGACTTCTTTCGAATTTACCAAGACCATCAGATCCAGTTCTAGACATCCCAAAACCATCTGATACTTCCAGGATCAAACTCAAAGGATTCAAAACCCTCATCCAATAGGCCTAATCCATTCAGTCCTCTGGACCTTCCAAATCCTTTCAATCCTTTGAATATTTCCTAACACTTTTGATCCTATATTCCTAGCACTTTTGATACTTCTCATGTTAGGGATAATCTTCCAAACCCTTTAAATCCCTCGAACATTCCTAATCGTTTTACAGAGCCTGAGGAATTTAAAAAATTCATGCAGCAACTCACACTTTCCAAAAACAACAATCATGCCTAGACGTATGAATTAGTGGATATTTTCGCGTCTTGATGTTTATGGAGAATAATGAAGCATAGGCTAACTTCTTTCACTTTGAGAAAATCCCTTTTTTGCAGTGAATAAGGTCGCTGCTAAAATTTAGCAACGATATGTCATGTTTCGCAGCAATGTTTGTTCATATTGGGAAGTTCCGTTACTAAAGCATTTCGCAAATTATTTTCTTTTGTTGCCAAAAATATCTATTGGCAACAATATTTTTGTTGCAGTTGTCTATTGTTGCCAAATATGCATCACGGGCATTGAATTTACCTTTTGCAACAGGAGATAAAATTGTTATATATTTCAAATTTTAGCAATAAGGATTGTGGTTGCTAATTTTATACTATGGTAATAACTTTTTTTTGGCCAAGTGATTTACAAAAATATTCGTCGGTTTATGAAAATATTTGTTGCTATTCCAATATTAATCCATACTACCTAATTTACCCAACATAGTTCACAAATTCATCCAAGTTGGATGTGTAACTTATAACAATTTATAAACTAAATTTACAACTAATTAAAGTTCATTTTGGGCGAAATTGGTCCTGAAAATTGGCAAAAATTTGGTTCGTAACTGTGATTTAGAAAACCTAAATGGAGGAGTACCACATAGAGAAACTACTTAGAAGTAAAAATTGTAATCAATGCTTCCAATTTTTTCTACAAATCGTCAGTTATTATTAAAAGTGAAAGAGAGAAAAAGGAGAAGAAAGAGATTTCATTATATCTGTTGCTGATAAAATATCAGCTATTTATACAATTAGGAAAAACCCTAAGGCTAATTACAATATAACTCCCTTAACTATTCTTATTCTCTAATACCCCCTCCTCAAGATGAAATACTTTTCATCTTGTCTTTCACAACTGTGTTGTTACTAGGTTTATTTCCATTTGCAGTAAAAGAAGATGAAACATCAACACTTTGATACAAATGCATTTGATTGAAGGCTGAAGCCATATGAGCTCCTGTAAGAGGCTTTGTGAATAAATCAGCAAGTTGATTAGCCGAAGTAATATACGGAGTATATAGAAATCCTGCCTCCATATATTGTCGAACAAAATGACAGTCGATTTCCACGTGCTTCATCTTCTCGTGGAAAACAGGATTGGCTGCTATATATATATAGCAGCTTGACTGTCACAAAACAATGTGATTGGTAATTGAGGTGTAATATTGTCACGACCCGAACCTGGCCATGACCGGCGCATAAATTAAGATTTCCTCAACCTATGCTAGCCTCGAATTTAATTTCAAATAATACTGATTTAACTAATAAAGCCTTCTAACATAATGATACAACTTAAACCGTAAAGAAATATATACCATAAAATATCTAAAAATCTCCAATCAGTACAATAATAATATCTAGCTAACAATATCCTCCTTCAATATCGAACCCAAATGTCTGCACATCTATAGAGATCTTAATCTGAAAAATATAAAATCAACGTGATATGAGATTTCCGTCTATGCAAGCGAAAATCTCAGTGAGTGATAATCATAGCACAACAGACGGGGAACAGGCAGATATGCAGATAAGTTTCAAATTTGTTTCAGAATTTATCAAACATGATGGTGCAGAGAAATTAAATAATATTGCGATATTTTCTAAAATCAAGTAAATCGAATAATAATAAAAAATCACAGAGATTATCAAAACCACGGTACAGTAACATCAGAGTGATGATATTCCACATCACCAAAGGCCAAATAACAGACACAGAGGGTAGCGCTACCAGATTCAGATACAGAATGTCTTCACCGACCTTATGCATGATTCTAAAACAACCGACACAAAGACAAACACGTACACAGATAAAACAATAACAAATAATGCAAGCCTAATATGAAGGTCGGTGAGACATGAAAACAGATACAGATAATACTGAGCACATGTACCGGTTTCAAAGTGTATAATTTATATCTCATAATATTTTTCAAATAACTTAAATATCCAGACAGCAGAATTCGAATAAAATTTCAGATTTTCAATACCAACGGTAACAGACAAATCAATCGATTAACAGAATTAAGTATAATCTCAAATAATTTTTACTTCCAAATAAGATAATGACATCAAACAAACTAATGTACCAAGGACCTGTTCCCAGAAGCCTATGCTCTAATGCAGAGAATGTTTGATAAATAAATTTAAGCTCAAGAAAGTGTTTTATCATCTAACTAAGCACTATTTTGAACAAATAACATTTTTAGAAAAGTTCATCAGAACTGTCTTAAATGAACGAAAATAGGAGATAAATTTAAAAATCGGATCGAACTATTTTTATCAAACTTTTAATATTAATTATCAAAGGACCAAAAAATACTTTAAACAAAATATTTTTATCAAATAGATTTCATGCCAGAGATTTCAAAATCAAATAAATAGTGTCATGAACCATAATTACCACTCACCTCGAACTCCGAATAGTTGCCAGATCCAAATCTTAGCTATCAATCTTCCCAATCCATCCGAACACCGTTAAATTTCCTATTCGATCAACACATCTAACTAAATTATTCTAAAATTTCTATCATACTCATTGAAATCTACAACCCAAATAAGATTGAGTCAAATTAAACTATAGGGGAAATCGAAGTAAGTGAATTATATTATATACTGAATATATGGTTTTTACCAAAGAACAAACAACTAATCTAAAATACGTTTTTGATTGAAGAGTTAAAGCAATTGTTTCCCAACTTCCTCAAAATTGATGATCGTGGCTGGAAGAATTTGCGTTGGCGAAAACAGAGTTTTGTAGAAAACGTTTTCACTTAAAACTGATTTTTATTATTTATTTACTTGTTAAGAGTTAGAGGGCGAGCCTTGGCGCAACGGTAAAAACGTTGTTGCCGTGTGACCTGAGGTCACGGGTTCGAGTCTTAGGAGCGGCCTCTTGCCAATTAAATTGGCAAGGGAAGGCTTGCCCCCAATACACCCTTGTGGTGGGACCCCTCCCCGGACCCTCGCTCAGCGGGGACGCGTAATGCGACCGGGCCGCCCTTTATTTACTTGTTAAGAGTTCAAATAAAATGGGAAACTTAAAACTAGGAGAAGTATAAGGTGTGGATTCTAATATATTTTAAAATATAATATTAAGATAATAGGAAGCAAATTAAGTAAAATCCACAACATCTTAAAATTTTCGAAAATAACACTATTTCCTATAACAGATATTTTAACAATTCTAATATTAAAAAAAAACCACAAATTAATATAATATAAATATACAATAATTATTAATTATCATTTTTTTCCAAGGACAAATGCTAATGTAATTAGTTTTATTTTTAAAGAATCATATCTAAAATTCGGGATATTACATTCTCTCCCCCTTAAAAAAATTTCGTCCTCGAAATTTAAAATATGAACGTCTGCCGAAAGTTTAGACACTAAAGTTTAGACACTACCTTATTTTAAATCAGCACTGCACGTCTACTGAACTTAATCCTATAAACTGTCAACATTGATACCCTACCATCTTTCAATAGTTACATCTAAACTAACTCCACATGTTCTTAAACTATGTATCCTCCTGATTATCTCAATCAACCTAGAAAACTAACAAGAGGTTTTTTTTTCGATAAAGTGAGCTAAACACATTTTTGCTAATATCAAATTCTAGATATAAGTCCTATTTACCATAAGACTTTACCCATACTATTTATTTTCAATATAATGAATAAATAATATTTACATCCTTAAATTGTATTCAACTTAATTATCGCATATAGCCTTTCAAGGCACTCCTCAAACTACATCCACTCACTCTTTTTGTCTGCTTAACTCCAAGTGTTGCAAATATCAATATAATCATATATTCACCATAATTTCACCATCCAAAACCATATATCAATTATATAGTATATATATATTCTCAATCATTAAAGTCTCAAAATAAATTAACTAAATCTAAAACATTTTCAATTTGATCCTCCAAATATTTATAAGCCACTTTCATTATAAGCCTTAAGTAAATATGAACTAGATCAAACAATCTCCAAATAAAAGTAACTTAAATCTTACTAATATCTTAATAATTTATAATGTGGTAATGAAGTCTCTATAAAACACTAAAACTCCATATAAACATCAATTCACTTTCATTTGTTAGACCATGATACACAAAAATTCCATTATTATGATAATGGCTAACTAAAGTTCTAATCAGACCAACTCCAAATAATGACTAAACCAACACTAAAGACCCAAAAAGAAAATCTATAGTCATTCAAATCCTTCAATTGGACCTATGCAACATAAAGGGATCTGTAACTTTACTATTATAATGGCCATAACATTTATTTTGTAAAACAACCTCCAATGAATAACTTGATACCAAAACTGTCAGTATTGCATACATATAACAAGTTCAAATTCTTTATTCTTATACTCTCGAAACACTAAACCTCAAACACATTTCAATTCCGTTGTCTAATAAGATTACAACATTTTATGTTCTGGATATAACTCAAAACTTTAATTTGTAAAACTCCCAATCACCTTAATCCACATTAATTCAGAGCCTAGAAAATCTATGCTCACAACTTAATTAATCAACAAATTCTATGTACCAGAGTGACTACACTCACAACAGCTAAAATCTATAACATTCAAATTTTATATAACTTGAACCTATCAATCACTAAAACTCCAAATAGACTTTGGTATAGTTCTCCAAACCATTTATACTTTCAAATTATATAATATGCCAATTTAAAGTTCTAACCAAACAAACTTAAATTCCCACTATCAATACTAATCAGTTAAAACAATGAACACTCTAATCACCCTTCCAATTCTCCTATCCAAAACCATATACCAATTAGCACATCATTACCAAAGTGGTGCTCAAATCAATTCAACATAATAACCTTCCTCCCACTAAAGGCTTATAAAATATATACAACAAACTTATATCTAACTAACTCCAAAATTATATGCACCAAAAAACCTACAATTGTTATAGCTCAAAAATTTGAATAAGACACCTTGGTTCCAAAGGATAACTTGATCCATAAAAGTATCCCATAAAATCTACAAACCTGTCTCTGATACCACCTTTGTCACGACCCGAACCTGGCCATGACCGGCGCATAAATTAAGATTTCCTCAACCTATGCTAGCCTCGAATTTAATTTCAAATAATACTGATTTAACTAATAAAGCCTTCTAACATAATGATACAACTTAAACCGTAAAGAAATATATACCACAAAATATCCAAAAATCTCCAATCAGTACAATAACAATATCTAGCTAACAATATCCTCCTTCAATATCGAACCCAAATGTCTGCGCATCTATAGAGATCATAATCTGAAAAATATAAAATCAACGTGGTATGAGATTTCCGTCTATGCGAGCGAAAATCTCAGTGAGTGATAATCATAGCACAACAGACGGGGAACATGAAGATATGCGGATAAGTTTCAAATTTGTTTCAGAATTTATCAAACATGATGGTGCAGAGAAATTAAATAATATTGCGATATTTTCTAAAATCAAGTAAATCGAATAATAATAATAAATCACAGAGATTATCAAAACCACGGTACAATAACATCAGAGTGATGATATTCCACATCACCAAAGGCCAGATAATAGACACAGAGGGTAGCGCTACCAGATTCATATACAGAATGTCTTCACCGACCTTATGCATGATTCTAAAACAACCGACACAAAGACAAACACGTACACAGATAAAACAATAACAAATAATGCAAGCCTAATATGAAGGTCGGTGAGACATGAAAACAGATACAGATAATACTGAGCACATGTACCGGTTTCAAAGTGTATAATTTATATCTCATAATATTTTTCAAATAACTTAAATATCCAGACAGCAGAATTCGAATAAAATTTCAGATTTTCAATACCAACGGTAACAGACAAATCAATCGATTAACAGAATTAAGTATAATCTCAAATAATTTTTACTTCCAAATAAGATAATGACATCAAACAAACTAATGTACCAAGGACCTGTTCCCAGAAGCCTATGCTCTAATGCAGAGAATGTTTGATAAATAAATTTAAGCTCAAGAAAGTGTTTTATCATCTAACTAAGCACTATTTTGAACAAATAACATTTTTAGAAAAGTTCATCAGAACTGTCTTAAATGAACGAAAATAGGAGATAAATTTAAAAATCGGATCGAACTATTTTTATCAAACTTTTAATATTAATTATCAAAGGACCAAAAAATACTTTAAACAAAATATTTTTATCAAATAGATTTCATGTCAGAGATTTCAAAATCAAATAAATAGTGTCATGAACCATAATTACCACTCACCTCGAACTCCGAATAGTTGCCAGATCCAAATCTTAGCTATCAATCTTCCCAATCCATCCGAACACCGTTAAATTTCCTATTCGATCAACACATCTAACTAAATTATTCTAAAATTTCTATCATACTCATTGAAATCTACAACCCAAATAAGATTGAGTCAAATTAAACTATAGGGGAAATCGAAGTAAGCGAATTATATTATATACTGAATATATGGTTTTTACCAAAGAACAAACAACTAATCTAAAATACCTTTTTGATTGAAGAGTTAAAGCAATTGTTTCCCAACTTCCTCAAAATTGATGATCGTGGCTGGAAGAATTTGCGTTGGCGAAAACAGAGTTTTGTAGAAAACGTTTTCACTTAAAACTGATTTTTATTATTTATTTACTTGTTAAGAGTTCAAATAAAATGGGAAACTTAAAACTAGGAGAAGTATAAGGTGTGGATTCTAATATATTTTAAAATATAATATTAAGATAATAGAAAGCAAATTAAGTAAAATCCACAACATCTTAAAATTTTCGAAAATAACACTATTTCCTATAACAGATATTTTAACAATTCTAATATTAAAACAAAACCACAAATTAATATAATATAAATATACAATAATTATTAATTATCATTTTTTTCCAAGGACAAATGCTAATGTAATTAGTTTTATTTTTAAAGAATCATATCTAAAATTCGGGATATTACAAATATGAAATTCAGCCAACAAATATGTCAACCATTTCAATTCAAAAGATGTAACTGACATAGCTCTATATTCTGCTTCTGCAGAACTTTTGCTAACTGGCCCTTGTTTCTTTGATTTCCAAGACACAAGGCAATCTCCAACAAACACACAATAACCTGTCATCGATCGTCTAGTAACTGAACACCTACCCCAATCTGAATCACAATAGCCTCTCATTTGAGATAAATCAGAATTGTCTGTGTAATACAAACCCACCGTAACAGTGCCCTTCAAATATTTCACGACATGCTTGGCTGCCTCCATTTGGATACAAGTAGGAATACTCATGAACTGGCTCAATTGTTGTGTAGCAAAAGCTATATCAGGCCTGGTAAAGCCTAAATATAACAATCTCCCAACTAATCTTCTATAGCTTTCTGGTTTTTCATAGGCAGGAGATTCTTCATCTAACTTTAACCCTATAGGAAAAGGATTATCAACACTGTGAGCTTCACTCAAACCAGCATCCTTGATCAAATCCCTTATATATTTAGACTGTGAAATAAACAACCCTCTATCAGACCTGGCCAATTCAACACCAAGGAAAAATTTAGCCTCCCCCATATTCTTTATAGTAAAACTTGCATCCAAAGATTTTTTAACTTCTTCAATTAGCATCATGGAAGTGCCAGTGATTAACACATCATCCACATATACTATAAGTGCCAAAAAATTCTCATCTTCAGTTTGTTTGGTAAACAAGCAATAGTCATGAACAGACTTTACAAATCCCAATTGTAAAAGCTTTTCGGAAAAAGCTTTATTCCATTGTCTCCCGACTTGCTTCAACCCATACAAGGACTTATCAAGCCTGTAAACAAGGTTACAATTAGAATTGATATACCCCTCTGGTGGTTGCATATATAGTTCTTCTTCAATAGAACCATGTAAATACGCGTTGTTGATGTCAATCTGCTGTATTAGCCAACCATTCGTAGTTGCTACCGTAAGAAACACCCTTACTGTTATGATTTTAGTGACAGGAGAATAGCTATCATGATAATCTACACCAATTTTGTCACGTCCGTGTCTAAAATTATTCGATATGGATTTTGGAGTATTAATTAATTATTATTTTAACTACACTATTGGGTTTAATTTAAGGTGTTTAAGTGTAAATTAAAAGTTTTGGTTAAGTTTTATAAAAGGATATAAATTAAAGGATCTTAATTAATATTTTACAATTAATATATTAGTTTTTGAATCATCATCGCATCACATGTTGATGTTAATCTTCCATTAACTATAAATGTATTAATATATTAATTTATGATTATGATAAAAAAATATATTATACATAAAATAAATAAATAAATAATTAATAAAACTTTAGGTAGTCCAAATAAATTCTTATCTATTATAATATAGGTTCGGCTTTTAAGCTGATAGGCATTGGTTCTCCTATTTTCCTTTCATGCCCGATGCCGGTTTGGGTCGGGTGTGACAAATTTGCTGATCATAACCTCGAGCAACTAATCTTGCTTTGTATCGAGCAACCGCTCCATCAAGAGCATATTTAATCTTAAAAATCCACCTGGAAGTAATTGTACGTTTACCAGGCGGCAATTGCACCATTGTCCAGGTTTTGTTTTTCTCCAAGGCTGCAATCTCTTCTACCATAACTTTCTCCCATTGAGGTTGCCCTTTTGCTTCTTTATGACTTCTTGGTTCATGCTCTTTACTCATAGATACCAAAGAAGCTTGATAATGACTGCTGTATTGAATAATATTGTCATCATGAATTACTTGATTGACAACAAAATCTTGTAACCACGAAGGTTTTTGAGTGACCCTGGTAGATCTTCTTGCTGGAATTTCATTTGCAACAACTGACATATTGTGATTAGTTGTCGGTGAATCAGTTCTGGTAATTGCTGATGAAGGCATTTGTGGTGTATTTTCTGCTGAGTAATCATCATTTTGAGCACTATGAAGAGGGTCAGGAGGTTGTGAAGGCTGTGAAGAGGTGTTTGCTTCAATATCAGTAAGACCTTGATCATTATCAAGGGAAGACTGAAACAACATTGGTGATATTAAGGGCATGTCATGTACTGAACAATAGTGTTAGACAAATAAGGAAAAATATGCTCATTGAAATGAACATCCCTGGACACACACAAACGGTGAGTTGTCATGTTATACATCTTCCATCCTTTTTGTCCAGTTGATAACCCAACATAGATACACTGTTCTGACCGGTCATCAAATTTCCCTCTCTAAGGATTGTTGTTAAACACATATCCTTGGCAACCAAAAATCTTCAAATCTGTCAAACTTGGTTCTTTTCTATATAACAAGAAATGAGGAGATTTCCACTGCAATACTTTAGTTGGATAGATATTGAGAAGTGTGGTAGCATATAACATAGCTTCTCCCCAAAATTTGACAGATAATCCTCCTTGCTTGAGTAAAGCCCTCGCCACAGTAGTCAGACTTCTATGCCGCCTTTCCACCACCCCATTCTGCTGAGGTGTGTACACACAAGTTTTCTGATGTGTGATGCCATGTTTTGCAAACACTAACTATGTTGAATGCCCAACAAATTCAGTCCCATTATCACTTCTAACTATCTTGACTTTAGTATGAAACTGAGTATTTACCATTGTGATAAAACCATCTAGTAAGCTTGACATTTGATCTTTGTGTTTAAATAAAATAGTCCATATCACAAGGGAACAATCATCAACTATAGTCAACATATATCTATCACCACTAATAGATGTTTGTTTGTAAGGCCCCCAACAATCAACATGAATCAGATCAAACACTTGCAAGGTCTTAATGGAACTTAATCCAAAAGAATTTCTAATTTGTTTAGCTCTTAAGCAGATATCACAATCAGAAAAACTAATAATAGAACTCTTAGGCAAATTGAAAACATGTGATAATTTCTCATGTTAGATATGCCCCAAACGTTTATGCCATAATTCGACATCAACATTATTGTCTATAACAGATAAAGACAAATCAGTTTGGCTTACACCTTGTTGAATTACATTCCTATCAAAGGAATCTTTAGCAAGATAATACAGCCCTCTCTTCAATCTTCCAACTGCTAATCGTTGATTAAAATTCCGGCCCTTCAAGATACAATATGTAGTCCAAAAACATACTGAGATGCCTTGATCTTGTAGCAGCTTACTAACTGACATCAAATTGTATTTGAATTTGGGAACATAAAGCACATTCAATAATTTGAAATTATCAGCAAATAATACTTCTCCTTGATGAATGACTATTTGAGCCTCACCAGTTGGTAAAAATACTTTCTTAGGGACATCTAATTTGACCATATTCCTCAATAAACCATCATTATATGTCATATGAGTTGTTGCTCCTGAATCAATTATCCATTCATCAATGCTAAGAGAACTTGAGCAAGAACTGTTACCTGCACATGCCCCTGCAAATGCTGAAAACTCTTGTGGAAGATAGTCCTGTGTTGTTTTCGCTTTGAGTATCCTCTGTACTTCCTTCTGCACTAGTTCTTGTACAGATTCTTTCTTAGCAGAACTTCCTTCACCTTCTTCAAAATCATCTACAGGAGAAAACTCTTGTTGCTCATGAGACATATGTGCCTGATGGTTAACTGGAGCTGGACCTGTAACTCTCTTTCCTTTAAACCAATCAGGATATCCTTTAATACGGAAACACTCACTCTTCTCATGTCCTCCTTTCCTACAATAAGAAAAAAATTTCTCCTCCTTGCTTTTCACCGAGGAATTAGCATTAAATTCACAAAATCATTCTGAATAGAAGGAATGGAATTAGGATTTCTCTGCTTTTCGATACGTATAAGCATCGAATAAGCTCTGTTGACTGGAGGTAGAGGATCCATTAACAATATTTGATCTCTCACATGATCAAACTCTGAATTTAATCCAGATAAAAATTGCATAAGTTGTTCCTCCTGGACCTGTTCCTGTACTAATTTTATTGCCTCACAAGAACAAGCAATTGGAGGCTTCACAATAGCATATTCATCCCACATTCGTTTCATTTTATTGAAGAAATCAACCAGAGACATACATCCTTGATTCAAGCTACAGATCTCTTGACGCAATTGAAAAATCAATGGTCCATTACTCTCGCCATATCGTTCCTCCAGTTCCGTCCATAATTTTCTGGCTGTTGGTGCGTACAAGAACACATCGGCTAAATCTCTGGACATCGCATTTATAATCCAGGAAAAAACAAGATCGTTCTCCCATTTCCACTTCTTTTATGCATCTGAGGTCTTATCTGCTGGTTCTTCATCTTGAAGAATATGATTTGACTTGCGTTTGGCGCTCAGAGCGAGCAACATCGATCTCCGCCATGGTATGTAATTAGATCCATTCAAAATCGTGCTGACAATAACAAGTCCGGGATTATCATTGCTATTGTTGACAATTGATAAATTCGAGTTTGAATTCACTGTTGAATCGCCTTCTCCTTCTCTGGAATCTGAATTGCGATTGTTATTGGAATCGCTACTTTCAGATCTCCCTTCAGATTCACTCAAATCTTCTTCTCTTATATTCTGACTGGAATTCAACGCATCAACATACGATTTGCGTTTTCTAGTCATGAGAAATCTTAGTGATGAGCATCAAAGGATCTACCATTGTTGCTCTGATACCATAAAAGTGAAAGAGAGAAAAAGAAGAAGAAAGAGATTTCATTATATCTGTTGCTGATAAAATATCAGCTATTTATACAATTAGGAAAAGCCCTAAGGCTAATTACAATATAACTCCCTTAACTATTCTTATTCTCTAACAATTATATCTTAGGTTAATTAATATGCATTTTTAATAAAAAAAAATTAGCATAATTCTAGCAAGAAAGTGAGTTAATTTGGGCAAAAAGGGATTAATGTAAACTTCTAGCAAGCGTTTTCTTCTAGGCTCTCCTAATATTATCTGCTTGCACGCAAGCCTACAAGATAAGAGATCAATCCAATTAGATGCATAAAATGAAACAATACTTAGCATATAAACTCAACTTGAAGACACTTTATCTTCAATTGGGTTAACAAAAAAATGTTACTCAGCAGAAAAATGTTAACAAAAACTTCAAAATTAAAATGGAAGTTTTTTGGCTCAGAAAGTATATCAACCTTATAGAAATCCTTGTTTCTGCTCATTTAATTGGCTAAAAATTTTCTGAAATAGGTATATCTCATGGTTAGCTTACAACTTTGATGGATTTAATCTTCTGAATCGAACCAATTGGAATGATTCTGTATTTAATTTGAAAGCTTCTTTATCTCCTCCTGATATACTTGTTCACAATGATCATGTTGTTAATTAATATCATTTAGGATGCCAGAGATAAAGAGACAGAGGAGAAAGCAGTCAAACATAGAATTTGCTTATCATTCTAGGTTCTGAAAATTCTAACTTTCTATTTTGTAATTCCTATTCAATCTAAGATTAGAAAACTTAAAACATGTCTTCAATTCAAAGAAGTTATCTATATTTCTTTCTCCTATAATTTTTGTCTCTTGAATCTCGATTAAACTTGGACTTTCTTCCTTTTGTTCTTCAATCTTATTTTTTTAATATATTATTATTTTTTTAATATTTATGAATATGACTATATTTTTAGTATTTACACGTTTCCCCACGTTTCTATTTCCTATGTTTTTCAGAAATTACATTTCCCAGTATCCGGATACTTTTCCGTTTCATTTTCTATATTTGTTTCCTTTTCCGTGCAACATATAGGTGACCCATGCCCACAAAGGGTTGTTTTTATAGCATCTGACACTCAAAGGGTCCAATGACCTAAAAAGAGTTCTAGGAACTCATAAACAACAAGTCAGAATAGATCAGAGAAGAAAAGAGCAATACATAATGTAAAAACAACATAAGAACATTTTACCTATTTTGCATGTCTCAACCGTAGCATCGTAAACCCTTAGGAAACCGAAAGTAACATTTTGAAACATTCCAAAAGTGAATGAAACTCAGTTTTCGCACGTCTGGAATCGCTTGAAACTCGTAGAAATAAAATGAAACTAAGTGACAACAAGGGTGAAACTCTCTAAAATCGAGTGAAAGGTATAGAAACAGATAGCAGTCTTAGAATAGATCCTATGGAAACCGCTCAAAATCACTCACAATAGTGACTTATGCTATCAGTAATCTTCACAGGCACGTTAATGAGCAAGTAAACTTGCTCATTCACCGTTAGATATAGGCTATGCATATTTGCATATAACAGAGAATGATATTTGTCCTCAATTTCACCCCTCTATCCTTTATTATTCATTTTGTAAAAAAGAATTTTTAATTTGATTTAAACCCCTCCCTAATTAGGCCCCATCTGTTTCATTAACTTTTAATTTGACATCGTCTACTCAAATTCTTAGAAAGGTAAATTGCAAGCCTCCGTATTCTTAATTTGACCCATTATACTTTCAAATTCGACTACTGTGTTTATTAAAGGGATAATTACTAATCTGACCCAATCAAGGACCCCAATTTACATATCTAACCCACCTTACCTCAAAGTTACCAAATTAGACACTTTCACCCATTTTGGACAAAACTAACCTTATATGAATCGATCGATCTTCTTCTTCTTCTTCTTCCTCCTCCTCCTCCGCTTCATCCGCTTCTTGTTCTTCTTCTTCTTGTTGTTCTTCTTCTTCTTCGTTTCAACTTCTTCATCTTCTTATACCAATCGTTAACGATTTTTGAGATTTTTGACATATTATGTTCAATTTCCCGTACAAATGGTATATTTTTTGCTTATACGCTTGCTTTTCTCGTTGGTTTTGCCTCTTTCTTCATCTTTAATGGTATCGTTTCAATTTCCTCTATTTTCCATAATTTTATTTTCATTTTCGTCCATTGTTGTCGCATTTGTGACGAAATTGTCGCATTTCGTCGCAAATGCGACAAGAACTGTCGCATTTGTTAATGCGACAACTCTTGTCGCATTTGCGACGAAATGCGACAGTTCTTGTCGCATTTGCGACGAAGTGCGACAATTTCGTCACAAATGCGACAGCAATGGAGGAAAATGGAAAAAATTATGGAAAAATAGAGGAAATTGAAACGATACCATTACAGATGATGAAAGAGGGAAAACCAACGAGAAAAGCAAGCGTATAAGCAAAAAATATACCATTTGTACGGGAAATTGCACATAATATGTTAAAAATCTCAAAAATCGCTAACGATTGGTATCAGAAATTGAAGAAGATGAACTGAAGAAGAAGTTGAAACAGAGAAGAAGAAGAAGAAGAACAAGAAGAAGAAGAAGAAGAAGAAGCGGATGAAGCGGAGGAGAAGGAGGAGGAGGAAGAAGAAGAAGAAGAAGAAGATCGATTCATCAAATAGAACTAAGGTTAGTTTTGTCCAAAATGGGTGAAAATGTCTAATTTGGTAACTTTGAGACAAGGTGGGTTAGATATATAAATTGGGGTCCTTGATTGGGTCAAATTAGTAATTATCCCTTTATTAAACAACTTAAATTAGCCCCTTTTTTACAAAATTACCCCATTAATTTTTTATTTTAATTTAAACCCCTATTGATTTTAATTGGCCAGAATTAGGCCCTCCCATAAATTCCCCCATTTGATACCTAATCTTAGTTTTACACCACAACCCCTTCTCGCTGAGTGTTTAAATTTGTCCTCAATTTCACCCCTCTATCTTTTATTATTCATTTTGTAAAAAAGAATTTTGAATAGTTAATTGGTTAATGATTAATTAATTAACCGAAATGATTAGTTCCTTCATTATTAATTGATTAACTCAATCGATTAAAATAATTAAGATGAATGGTCGGATTGATAAAATTGATCAATCAATAAGAAATCTATCGGTTAATTCAATCGAACAATTAGCCAATCCACGACTTAAATAAGTATACCAATATAAGTATAACTTCATAAATGTTTACTCACATGTTAAGCATTTACTTAGTGAATTGCTTAATACCGCTCCCAAATTACCTTTTATCGCCCTATTTGAACTTTTTTGCCCTTCTCATAATTTTTGATAAAAACTAAAAATTCTTTCTCTAAAATCACAAACTCGAACAATAATAATTGAAATTATGAAAATAATTGATATGCGACAATCTGAATCCCGAAAATGGATAATTATGAGTCGGAAACAATAAAATTTACATCTTTTTTCTCAAAAAAATCATGAACATAATGCATATTTTTTATGACGATTAGCATTTTTCGTCACAAAAAATTGAAGAATTTTGTATTTTCCATCACTAAAAAGTCTACGATTGTGCCTAGGCCCAATTTTGGTCTAGGTGGGTGCCAGATCCGCCCAGCCAATGGGCTGAGCGGATCCAGAACCCGTCCAAATCCAGAATCTGCCCAGCCAATGGCTTGGGCGGGTGGTTATCCACTAGTGCTCATTTATTCGAACTCATAACTTACTCGGTCATAGAAAGAGTCTCACCACTAAGTTAAGACCTTTATCTCAAATGTTATTTTGGATTTGATTAGAATCAAAATCAAAATAATTACAATACTCGAACTATTTCATAATAAATTAAAATAACCTATCTCCTAAAAATTCTTTTATTTTTCATATATATATGTTATATATATGTGAAATAAAAAAATGACTTTTAGTAAAATAAATAATGCCGCACGTATGTTATATGCACAATCCAAAATTAAACAAAATCAGTTGATCCAAAATGTTATTTTGGATTGAATTTGGACGATAACCAAAATAGAAATTGTCACTCGAGTAACCTATATTATACTTAAAATTATCACATTTCTAACGTATACATCATATACATGAACTAAAATAAGTAACATCTACTTACGATAAAAATAAATAAATAAATAAAAAAGAAGTTAATCCGATTATTTTCAAATTATATCTTTCAACTTTTTTGTTATTGTTTTTTATCCTTCGCTGTAGCCAAATATAAAATTAAAACTGTACTTATATTCTACCAGGAACTTCAATTTCAAAAACATAAAACGATATACAAATATTTAAATTCATAACAAATACGATAAACAATAGTATCTTTTATGAATTCCTATATAAATAAATAAAAAAACATTAAACTATTCATCTAGCTTAATATAATACTCCATCCGTTTCATATTACGTGTCTTTTTAGAGAATTGTATAGAAATTAAAGATATTGCAAAAAAGACATTGTTGCTCTTTATTTATTGATTCCAATATTTATTTATTTTATAATAATTCCATTATTCTAATTAATTTCCGTAAAACCTTTATAGCAGAAAAAAAGATGACTTAACGTGTACTGATCATATAAAATGACATGTAATATGAAACAAAAAAGAATTTCTAGAAAGACATATAATATGAAACGGAGGTAGTAACATATAACAATTTTGTTAATTAGTATCATTGTAAGTAATTTAATTAAACTTTTATTATTATTATTTAGAATATACGTGACAATTTTATATTGATTCGTATTCCATCCACTACAAAACCAAACAAAAAAATAAATAGTATTTTCCATTCCGATTCACCGATGCATTCAATCCCGTTTTCATATCCTATTCAAGAATTTGAACCAAACACATCCTTACTCTGACAAACCTCACTAACCTTACTATATATCATTAATTAACTAATTGTTAACCAATCCTAAGCTCCCTAATCATACATTTGTAACATATAGTAATTCAATTTATCTGAATTGAAATAATACTCCAGAAAAACTAATTGAAACTAATGGAAAATAACATCTTATTCTTTAAAAGATATTTAATAAAATACTCTTTTAAACACTACAAGAAACTAGACTATTTATGACAATAATTGTTGTCACATAATCGTAAAAAGTTGTCACATAAATGTTTATGTGACAATAAGTGGTTGTCACAGGGGTTGTCACGAGAAACTCCGTTGCTAAAAGTTTTTGATAAATGTGATAATAAAATGTTGTCACAAATTTATTATTTTTTGTGATAATAAATATTTTGTCACATTAATGTTAATTGTTACAACTTTTATTGTAAGTAAAAATTAAAATGTTGTTACAAAAATAGTACGTTGTCACCTATTATCTTTTCATTTAAACTAAAATCACATTACAACTTTAGTTAGTTATCACTGAAAAAATTTATTTGCGACAATTATTATTGTCACAAGGGGTAAATTTATAATAATACATTTTCATTGTAACAATTTGAATATTAGTTACACTTTCATTTATGTTATAACAATATAAATATTTAAAACTTTTAGTTATTACAATATCTAGTTGTCACCAACAAATTTCGATGAAAATATAGTTTGGTAAAATAAGATAATATATTTAAATAATATATTATTATATTCATTGAATTATAAATTATACATAAAAAATACAATACTTTATTGATTAATTTTGAATAGTACAACAATAAACAAAATTATTAATTTACAACTGCTATTAAGCACAAACATATCTCATTGAGTGTCCTAAAAGCCTATTCAAAAGAAACCAACCCCATTAAAAAGGGCGGCCCGGTCGCATTACGCGTCCCCGCTGAGCGAGGGTCCGGGGAGGGGTCCCACCACAAGGGTGTATTGGGGGCAAGCCTTCCCTTGCCAATTTAATTGGCAAGAGGCCGCTCCTAAGACTCGAACCCGTGACCTCTGGTCACACGGCAACAACGTTTTTACCGTTGCGCCAAGGCTCGCCCTCAAAACCAACCCCATTAATGTAGTTAAAATCATTCAAGCACGATAAGGCTCCTTAATTTCAGCAACAATGACCCTCAACACGATAACGTAGAGTGTTGTTCCATCCACTTGTAATTCTTTGAAGAAGCAAATGTCCTTCCTCGTGTGTTTAGAAATTAAGCTAAGGATTTATTGGTATCTAATCTGCACAATATACCCAAACAGTTCAATTCAATGCACACATAGATGTAAAAACACAAAAATAACAGACCAATATTTTGGGAAAATAAAGCAGATGAGATATAGCAGAAACTGGTGATGCATAAGAATAATTACTTGCGTTCATATAATAAGATCGTTATTGGCGATTGCTAATTTTCTCAGCCTTTTCAGTATACAACCAGAAAATCAAAAGAAAAGTTTAATTGCAAAACCTGTGATATTAATATCACTGTTTTACCAAATACCCAACCTAAAAGAATGAAAGAGTTTCACCCTGGTAGATTAAACACTTACTGGAAGATAGAACGTCGCCGATGAGTTCGTCCTTTTCCGGTGGAGAAGGTACAAGACTGTGAATGCGTTGCCCCGTGAGAAAGGAAAGGATCAGATGCGGTTCACTGCCGCGTGACAGAAGGTAGGCCTGCATATGTGGTTGCCGGAGGCACTACGTCTTTTGCTGGAAGTGCGACTTAGATCATGATTGAATGTTTTGTTTAGTTATGGCATACTAAGATGAGGGTTAGTGGGGAGTTATAGAACAAGTATAAACAAAACTGTTTTTGAAATAAATAAAAAAACCTTAAATAACTATTATGTATATATTTTTCTTAAATTGAAACAAATTTCGCATCCTGTTATTAATATTTAATATTAAATAAAAATTATAATTAATAAAAATATTTGTATAGTAATTATATTTTTTATATATAATTTTGGCTTAATACATCATTTGCCCCTTGAACTTGTCTAACAAGGTTGATTGGCCCCCTGAACTTACATAAAATGTTCAATTAGCCCCCTGAACTTGCATAAAATGTAATCAATTGATCACCCGGTCGTAAAAAAGTAAGTTAAATGCGAAGATGTATTCCATGCATCTTAGAATATTATTACATAATTAAAAAATAGATTAAAAAGGAAGTTATTGTTTGCTCAACTATACAACTTGTCTTCTCTAATATTAGAATCGTATACTCCGATTTTGGTCGTTTTACTTTTTTTAAGTCTCGTGGAATACATCTTCCACATTTAACTTACTTTTTTATGACCAAGTGATCAATTGAGTACATTTTACGCAAGTTCAAGGGGCTAACTGAATATTTTATGCAAATTCAGGAGGCTATCGCGAAACACTTTGAAAATTCAGGGGGCCAATCAACCTTTTTGGACAAGTTTAGGAGGCAAATAATGTATTAAGCCTATAATTTTTATTGAAACTAAAAATATTAATACAAAAATCTAAAAAAAAATAAAAATATTCAAGCCAACTTTTTTTATGACAACAGTAAATTTATTGTCACATAATTAATAAGTAAATTGTGATAAATTTATTAAGTTGTAACAAAATTAAATTTTATGACAATTATGAATATTGTCACGGTTTTTAAATAGTTAGTTATAACTATTAATTGTAATAAAAATATTTTAGTCACCAAAAAATTTTATTGTCATAAAATTAATAAATAATTTGTGACAATTATTGTAGATTGTTGCACAATTAGATTTTACTACAACTATAGATATATTGTCACATATTTTAATATATTTGTTACAACTATTAATCGTAACAAAAATATTTTAGCTACAAATAAAATTAATTGTTATAAAATAAATAAAAAAATTGTGATGAAATTTTTTTAACTTGTCACAACATTAATGTTTATGATAATTATATGTGTTGTAAAATATTGGATATTTACCGTTACAATATTAATTGTCACATAAATTTTTAATTACAAGTAAAAAGTTATTGTTATAAAATTATTTACCTATTTATGATAATTTAAAAAAATTTATCATAAAATTAATTTATGTGATAATTAAAAAATTAATGTCACAAATAATAGCTTTTTTGTTACAACAATTTTTGTGATAATTAAATTGTTATCACAAATACTCTGATTTCTTGTAGTGGAATTATATTAATTATAAATCGAAGTTTTAATAGTTATAAAAGCATTTCATTTCATTGGAATATTTCAAAGTCAAGAACATGATCCGCCATTTAACATAATGTGAGTAACAAACTTTTTTTATTAACCAGACTAAAGATAGATCACACTTGAACCATAAATACTCCTAAAAACAAACTTTATTTCACCAAACAAATAAACGAAATCATAGTACAAGTGATGGCTTCTCTAAACTACTTCAATGTGTTCTTTCTTCTGTTCTCACTTTCAATCATAAATGTAAGCACAGCAGGTCGTTATCTCATGCAAATTCCAAACATACCAAGACCCTCAGATGTACTTCCAGACTTACCAAGACCCTCGGATTTACTTCCAGGATCAAATTCAAATAAGCCATCTGATGGACCAGGACTTCTTCCAAAATTACCAACACCATTAGATCCACTTCCAAACCTCCCAAAACCGTCTGATTTACTTCCAGGATCAAATTCAAATAAGCCATCTGATGGGCCAGGACTTCTTCCAAAATTACCAACACCATTAGATCCACTTCCAAACCTCCCAAAACCGTCTGATTTACTTCCAGGATCAAATTCAAATAAGCCATCTGATGGGCCAGGACTTCTTCCAAAATTACCAACACCATTAGATCCACTTCCAAACCTCCCAAAACCGTCCGATTTACTTCCAGGATCAAACTCAAACTCACCGTCTGATGGGCCAGGACTTCTTCCAAAATTACCAACACCATTAGATCCACTTCCAAACCTCCCAAAACCGTCTGATTTACTTCCAGGATCAAACTCAAACTCACCGTCTGATGGGCCAGGACTTCTTCCAAAATTACCAACACCATCAGATCCACTTCCAAACCTCCCAAAACCGTCCGATTTACTTCCAGGATCAAACTCAAAATCACCTTCTAATGGGCCAGGACTTCTTCCAAAATTACCAACACCAACAGATCCACTTCCAAACCTGCCAAAACCGTCCGATTTACTTCCAGGATCAAACTCAAAGGATTCAGAACCCTCATCCGATAGGCCTAATCTATTCAATCCTTTGGACCTTCCAAATCCTTTCAATCCTTTGAATATTCCAAACCCTTTTGATCCTTCTTATGCTAGGGAGAATCTTCCAAATCCTTTAAATCCTTTGAACATTCCTAATCCTTTTACAGAGCCTGAGAAATTTAACAAATTCATGCAGCAACTCACACGATTCCCAAAAACAACACTCATGCCTGGTATCAATTAGTGGATTTTTTTGGGGATTAATTTTTTTGGTGAATAATTGGGCAAAGTAATCAATAGCTCGGTTTGTTACAGCCACAATTACCTTCCAATTTTGATTATTTGTTTATCCTTTTGCTCATTGAATGAAATGAAAGTTCTAAATGATTTTGGATTTACTGAATTCATGTTCTACATAGAGATATTTATTCTGTATTTCTCACATTTTTATTTTATTTATATTACAATGAAATTAATTTTTTAATGAACTACAACATATAAATTCTCTCCTGCATACATAAAGGGCGGCCTGGTGCACTACGTGTCCCCGCTAACCGAGGGTCCGGGGAGGGATCCCACCACAAAAGTGTACTGGGGGCGAGCCTTCCCTTGTCAATTTTGTTGGCAAGAGGCCGCTCCTAAGACTCGAACAATCTTATAAATTATATATTTTATACTTGTTTTATAACTTTCTTTAAGAAGAATATTTGATTTTCAAGTTAGATAAATATAATTACCAATTGTTTTTTGGGTAAATTAAACTCATGCCCATTGAACTTTAGCCTTGTTACCATTGTGACCCTTAAACTTCAAATTTTTACATAAATATCATTGAACTTTGGTAGCCTTTCATATAGTGGCCCAAATGAATGTTAATTATGTAAAATACCGTCTTGCCATGTTTAAGATTGTAAAAAACGTATAAAATAGAGTTGAAATATGATGTGATAACTTCTATGATGATATCTGACAAGAAATCAATAATTCAGAATGAATGGTATCCTAACTAATCAATAAACAAAGCACAAACAAGAAGGTATATAAAAAGGTATATAAAGGTCGAATCAATAGTAGGCGAGCTGGATGAAGGAAGGAAAATAGTTAAGAAAGGAACAAGAAGACCAAACCTTTCCACTTGAAAGGGACCAAATCTTATAACGTCATCAAAGTATTGAATTCCAAAGGTCAGTGGTGAGGGTATTAAGTTGGCCAAAAATTCTAAAACAGGTAATCAGTAAAACATATTTAACTCCAAGCAACGATGATCATTATGAGTTTATTAACCCAGAAAAACAACATAAAAAGGACAATCTAAGTGTTCGGGACATGTCAGATGATGCGCGAGTAACATGAATGTATCAGGACATCATTAGGGAGCAAGGCATTTATGGAAAGACCATTCCAAAAACTGTGTCACCGATTAGGGGTTGGGACTTTTCTATCTAACTAATTTTCGCTAAGTTCATACCTCAGATTTATGTTACATGAAATAGAAGTGACCATGGAGTTTTTTTTATGAAACAAAACTTTAGTATTTATTATAATTATACCATTAGGAAATAATTTATTATTATTATTGTTATTATTATTATTATTTATAAGTGGGTTTTATTTCATTTAATATTATTATTATTATTATTATTGGAATCGGAAGGAGTGGGGCGAGAAAAGGTTTTCTTCTCCAGAACAAAAACGTCCCCCTGCGCAGCTTTCAATTTCTTTTTCCTTTTTACCTTAATTTTGTTCTTAATTCCTTATTCGGCCATCTTTTAAAACGAAAATTATATCATTAAATTCCTTGTTTCGTGAGGAACATTTCAAGACCAATATTGATATTTTTCTGAATAAAAAGTATGGTGATCGGAGCGGGTATTTTCACCATGAAAGTGTTAGATCTCGACCTTTTAAGCGATTTTAATAATGAATGGAGTGCACTTTTAGACTCACCTGGTCGTTGGCTATCTCGTGATAGTCTCGGCTCGCGATTCCGGCATCTCCTGTGAACCTCCGGCGACCGATCACCGCGCTCCGGTGAAACTCCGCGGAGCCAGTAATGAGTCAGTTAGAACCCGAACAAAATAATTAGCGTTTTGGGACGAGAGGTAAACTTAATTGCTTATATTTATATATATGTTTATATTTATATTTATATATTTATGTGAGTGTCTATTGAGTCATAGAATAATTAAATGTATGTTGAATGAATGTTGAGTATTTGGCTATCATTTAATTGGTACCTAATTTATATGATACAGATTGAAAGCGATAAATGAAGGTTTTAATCGTAAACCCACAAAGATGTTCTTCTCTAGCTAAACTAGAAGGAGTGAATCCTAAGATAAAAGGTATTAAACCTTAGGTTCTCAAAGAGAATAATATTTCATTCATAAAAGTTGCTGTCATTCTTACAAAATGAGGGTTTAAATACTTCCCCTTAATGATAACAAAAGACAAGGATTACCCCTACTAGGGTTACAATAAGGCTATCCCTAAAAGGGTAAAATAGGGGATACGTTCCGACAAACAGTACATTGGTACAGGTACGGATTGTCAGGGTTGTTGGTGAATTACTTCGGGAGGAAGTAAACCTAGAGATCCGCCCAAGGTAGATATTGATACGCCTCCTTGCGTACTCCTTGATTCGCCCCGCTTGTTTGTCTTCGGGATCCGCCCTCCTAGGTATAACCTCCGTGGGTCTGATGTCTGGGGATTCGCCAGAGCGCCTGTGATCAGTGATCTCAGTTAGGATGTCCGCATCATTCTCTCCTTCTTTAAAAGAACTCGGCACCGATTCGCCCTATTTGAACTCCAAAGAACCATCCGACTTCCATGGGCTAAGGTCACGGATGTTGAATGCTGGTGAGATTTTACCAAGCTAGTTCGACAATGCTATATGATAGGCATTGGCATTGACCTTCTTAGTGATCTTATATGGCCCGTATTTCCTAGGCCGAAGCTTGCTACTGGCGGCGTTGGCGAGTCTCTCTTTGCCCAAATATATCATAACCTCATCCCCGACTTCAAACTGTAGGTCCCTGCGGTGCTCATCCGCCTTAGCCTTTAATTTATGATTTCTCTCCTCAAGAGTCTCTCTCACCTCTTGGTGCATCTGTACATAATCCTTGGCCAGCTGGTTGGCAGTCACGTTTCCTTTAGGAAGATATGCTATATCAAGGACGTGATTCGGGGTCTTTGTGTATACCACCACAAATGGGGATCTCCCGGTTCCCGAATGTACAGAGCTGTTGTAGGCGAACTCAGCTTGGGCTAGAACCACATCCCACATCCTGGGCTTATCCTTACACTTGATGCGCAGTAAGTTTCCCAAGGTTCTATTGACCACTTCTGTCTGTCCGTCTGTTTGAGGGTGGGCGGTGGTACTAAACTTCAGAGACGTATCGAACAAAGCCCACAATGTCCGCCAGAAGTGACTGAGGAACTTCGTATCACGATCCGAGACAATGCTCTTAGGTACGCCATGTAGCCTGACAATCTCTTTGAAGAATAGCTTAGCAGTCGCTGAGGCATCATTAGTCTTGCGATATGGTATGAAGTGAGCCATCTTTGAAAACCGATCAACCACGACAAAGATGGAATCCATGCCCCTCTGAGTTCTGGGTAATCCTAGGACAAAGTCCATGGACAGGTCCTCCCATATGGTCTCTGGCACAGGCAAAGGTAACTGCAAGCCCGCATTTGTAGTGCGTCCCTTAGCGGTCTGGCAGACATAGCATCGTTCTACTAAGTAGGAAACATCTCTCCTCATCTTAGGCCAGAAATAGCGGGAACTCACTGCTTCATATGTCTTATCTCGCCCAAAATGCCCTCCGAGGGATCCGCCATGTAGATCCCGAACAACCTTCTCGCGAATGGAAGTGCAAGGTAGGCAAATTTGGTTGCCCCTCATGAGATACTCATCCATCAGGTGATACGCTCCATCTCCATGATGGTTCTTACATTTTTCCCAGATACTACCAAAATCAGGATCCGCCATGTATTCTCCTCGGATGTGTTCAAAACAATCGGTCTCCAGGTTAACTGTCTTTATTAATGACACCCTTCGACTTAAGGCGTCCGCCACCTTGTTCTCTTTTCCAGCCTTGTGGATAAGCTTATAGGGAAACTTATCTATGAAGGCGGACCACCGGGCATGCATGGAGCTTCGAAGTTGCTTATGACTTCCCAGGTACTTGAGAGCTTGATGGTCAGTGTAGAGGATGAATTCTTTTCCCACCAAGTAATGCTCCCATACTTTCAACGCCCTCACTACAGCATAAAACTCTTGATCATACGTTGCCCACTTTTGCCGTGCCTCACAGAGCTTCTCACTGAAGTATGCAATGGGCCTCTTTTCTTGCATCAAGACACCACTAATCCCAACTCCACTGGCATCACACTCAACTTCGAACAGCTTATCAAAATTGGGATACGCCAGCACTGGCGCTGTACTCAGCTTTTCCTTGATCAAGGCGAAGCTCTCTTCTTGGGCGTCCGCCCACTGGAACCCCCTTCCCTTCTTCAAACATTCCGTCAACGGAGCCACTATGGAACTGAAGTTCTTAATGAATCGGCGATAAAACGTTGCTAGCCCATGAAAACTCCTGATATCCCCCACGTTCCTCGGAGTGGGCCATTCTCGGATGGCTCTTACCTTCTCCCCATCAACTTGGACCCCATCGCCACTAACCACGAACCCGAGAAAAACCAGACTTTCCATGACGAAATCACACTTCTTAGTGTTGGCGTATAGCTGGTGTTTCCTTAATAGGTCAAACACTATCCGTAAGTGCTCCACATGCTCCACCAAGGTCTCGCTATGAATCAGGATGTCATCAAAATACACAACTACAAATTTTCCAATCACTGGGCGAAGCACCTGATTCATCAGCCTCATAAAAGTACTAGGGGCGTTGGTCATCCCAAATGGCATAACTAACCATTCATACAATCCATCTCTCGTCTTGAAGGCGGTCTTCCACTCATCCCTAGATCGGATTCGTATCTGATGATAACCACTCCTGAGATCAATCTTGGAGAAGACTCGAGATCCGCCAAGTTGGTCCAGCATGTCATCCAATCTTGGAATCGGGAACTTGTACTTGATGGTGATCTTGTTAATAGCCATACTGTCAACACACATCCGCCAAGACCCATCCTTCTTCGGTGTAAGTAAAGCTGGAACGGCGCAAGGACTCATACTCTCCCTAACGTATCCCATCTCGATGAGTTCCTCCACTTTCTGTCTCATGATGTCATTCTCCTTTGGGCTCATTCGATAATGTGGAAGGCTTGGCAAACTAGCCCCGGGCACAAGATCAATATGATGCTGGATGTCCCTCAAAGGTGGCAACCCACTGGACAGTTCGTCAGGGAACAGATCTTGGTATTCGCCAAGTCGGCGGGTCACTTCATTCGGCATCTCCCTTTCACCCCTTCGGGCGGATTCGTGATTCGCCTTAACCATTACCACATACACCATCTGGCTCTCTTCACATTCGCTGACAAATGATTTATGTGTAGGACAGACTACCAAGGTAGACTTCTCGTCGGCCTTTGGCTCTCTCATCATTGGCGTAAGGACGAACTTCACCCCATTCTTCACAAATCTGTAAGTGTTCTCTCTTCCTGCGTGGATGGCATCGTTATCAAATTGCCAGGGTCGGCCCAACAATAGGTGGCAGGCATCCATATCGACCATATCACAACAGACTTCATCACTGTAATCACCAATCACAATAGGTACCCTGCATCTCTGGGTCACCCTAAGCTCACCCACGTTTTTTATCCATCCCACTTTATAGGGGTCGGGATGCGCCTCCGCCAACAACCCGAACTTCTGCACGGCGCTGCTGCTCACAATGTTCTCTTGACTCCCACTATCTATTATCATGTTGCATCACCCACCTTTCACAAGACAGCGGGTCCTGAATAGGCAGTGCCTCTGATCTCCCTCTACCCGATTGGAGACTAACAAACGCCGTACCACATGAATGGCGTATCTCTCTTCATCTGCCTCATCATCATCTTCTCCTAAGGGTTCGCAAAATACTTCATCCCCATCGTCATAATCATCCTCATATCTCTCCACCATGTTGGCGCTCTTCCTCCTAGGACATTCGTTGGATCTATGGCCAGGCTCATTGCACCGAAAACATTTGAAAGGTGCTGGCTTCGCATACGGGTTGTTGCTCTTAGGTGGTATAGGTGCTTCCTTGTATGGCCTAGTATCTCCGAAAGATCCCCTCCCCACACTGTTAACCTTGGCCCCACTGGCGCTCGCCACTTGCTTGCCTTTATCATGAGACCTCACGTGATCTTTTCCCCCAGGCGTATACTCAGTAGTGGCGGATCTCCTGGATCTCCCTATTAGTTGAGATTCCGCCTTGAGGGCTAAATTTCTGCCATCTTGTACTTGAACCACCATCTGTGTGCCAATACGATCCTGGATGTTGTATCTCAACCCTTCTAGATACCTAGAGGTCTTTTGGCTTTCAGTTTCAGACAAGTTGGCTCTCACCGAAAGCCTTAAGAACTCAGAAGTATACTAATGGACACTTCGGGTCCCTTGAGAGCATCCCCTGTAGGAGCTGTAAATATACTGCTCATAATCCGGCGGTAAGAACCGCTCCCTCAACATCACCTTCATCCGTAGCCAAGATCGAATCGGATCTCTGCCCCCTCTTCTTCTTCTCTCTTCCCTCATCTGATCCCACCAAACTGATGTGCCACCCTTCAGACGATACGCCACCAGCCTTACTTTCCTCTCATCAGGAATCCCAGCATACTCAAAGAAACGTTAAACTTCCGATAACAAGTCTAAGAACCCCTCTGTATCCAGTTCGCCTCCAAAAGACGGTAAGTCTATTTTTAGCTTAAAGGCATCATCTCTATCAAAGTTCCCTAGACCAGGGTATCCCCTAGCAACCTCCACACGTCGGTTGTCAACAGGCCCAACATCCCTCATAGTTCTAACGGTATCATCATTTCCGATACCCTCAAAGTCATCACTATCACTATCAGCGTTATGCACGATGACAAAGTTGGGTCTTCTTACCTCAGGATCCCTAGGACCCATTTGTGGAAGCGATTGTTCAAGGGCTCCTTCCTTCCTCTGGGTCGATCCTCCCGCGGTTGGTCGGATTAGCGCCAGGACCTCCAGCTTGAAGTTTTCTAAGGAGGTGGTTAGCTCCAAGAACCATTGATCGGTTTGCCTCTGCCGTTCATGGCTGGCTTGGATCTGCTCCGTGAGGTGCTCCCTCAGCTCCTTATACTCCGGTCACTGGTTTCCATGGAATCTTACGGTTGTCGGGGTTGAACCATTGCCAAAAGAAGTTTCGGGTCAGGAAACGATCGGCTCTGATACGAACTGATACAGATTGAAAGCGATAAATGAAGGTTTTAATCGTAAACCCACAAAGATGTTCTTCTCTAGCTAAACTAGAAGGAGTGAATCCCAAGATAAAAGGTATTAAACCTTAGGTTCTCAAAGAGAATAATATTTCATTCATAAAAGTTGCCGTCATTCTTACAAAATGAGGGTTTAAATACTTCCCCTTAATGATAACAAAAGACAAGGATTACCCCTACTAGGGTTACAATAAGGCTATCCCTAAAAGGGTAAAATAGGGGATACGCCCCGACAAACAGTACATTGGTACAGGTATGGATTGTCAGGGTTGTTGGTGAATTACTTCGGGAGGAAGTAAACCTAGAGATCCGCCCAGGGTAGATATTGATACGCCTCCTTGCGTACTCCTAGATTCGCCCCGCTTGTTTGTCTTGGGGATCCGCCCTCCTAGGTATAACCTCCGTGGGTCTGATGTCTGGGGATTCGCCAGAGCGACTGTGATCAGTGATCTCAGTTAGGATGTCCGCATCATTATATATATGGTGATTTAAGACGTGGAGTTTCAAATGTTCTCTGTACGGTTGAATTTATTGATATAAGACTTTGTTCCTTTTAAAATCATGTTGCTCATGTATTTACGTATTGAGGTATTAGCTGTGAAATTATACCATGGTAGAATGAGAATGCATATGAATTCAGATTATGAAATATGAAATTGTGTTCGATTATTTTGGAGTGAGAACAAAACGTAAATAGCTAGCTTGGGTAGGTATATTCAATGGTCTGAAGGTTTGTTGATACTGTGATCACAGACACCTAGGTAGGGTGTTATTTTGCTCTAATTGAGCTTGTACTGTGTCCTGAAACTGGGGGCGATAGCAGTACCGTATTATTGAGATAATCATTATGAGGTTAAAAGGGTACGTGTCCTGAAACTGGGGCGATAGCGTACAGTTCGAATTTTGTTAACCATGAGACCATTGTGTATATTTCACTTAGGTCTAGCTGGGCCCTTAAAAATAAAGATAATAAATTATAATTTTGTTGTTTGAAGTAAATCGAGTCACATACGAGATGATATGTTTATATCTTATTCTTGATTGATTGATGGTTGATTGTTTGATTTATTACATGTTAAGTTAAGATGCATGAAATTAATTAATTATATATATATATATATATATATATATATATATATATATAATTATGTTTATTGAGTAGGCAGCTCACCCCTTGCCACGTTGAAATTTTCAGGCTAGGTTCAGAGGTTTTCCTATTTGCTAGATTTTCAGGTTTACCCTGCATTCAGGTTGGCCAGCACAAGCGTCTCATTCTCATTAGAAATTTTTTGGACATTTATTAGGATTTAATGATTGTTGAACTCGATTACTTTGTTTAGATTAAGTGAATTTTTATTGATCGATTACATTGTTTTATTGGTTACTGAACCTTTTGAATATTGATTTTTGATAGAGATGAATGAACAAGGAGATTTTATTTAATTATGTTGCTCTTTGAATGTTTGATTATGATAATTGTTTGGTTTCATGTGTGTTTCCAATGTGACCCGGGATGCGGGTTACACCATGTCTAGTATAGTCGTCAATAAAGGTGATGACGTAGTAGGCCCCGTTCCTTGCCTCATATTTATTAGACCACAAACATCTAAATGGATTAATTGTAAATGGTAGTCGGTTCTACTAGCCTTTCCGATCGATTTTCTTGACATCTTTCCTTTTAGGCAAGTCTCACATAGTTGTAATTCGATGTGGTTCAAACTACCCAAGAGGCCTTCTTTAGCTAATTGATACATACAATCTTGGCCTATGTGATTCAAACAGGCATGTCATAATAATGCATCTTTATCAATAGAAGAAGAGGAGATAGTATTAAGAGAAATGGATTTATTATAAGTACTTAACTCAACATCCATGACAATCAAACCATTCGTAAAATAACCAGATCCATAAAAGGTATTTAGCAAACACAATTTCAAGCTATTATCGTTAAAAAAATTAAAACTCATGTTCATCAATTGTGAAACTGTTTCACCCATATTTTAATTTGGGCCAATTTCATAATTAATTACTTAATTCGGCCTAAATTATGAAAGTATATGGGATTCGGGCCGATTGGGTATTTACCAATTATTCTGGCTTGAATTTGTAATTATTTTATTAATTACTTCTTTCCGTCAAATTTTGTACAAGATTTAAAGTGTTGGGCCGATTAGATAATTTATCAAAAGTTCTGGCTGAAATTTGCAATTATCCAATTAAAACAAAAAAATAATCAGCAGCAAATTCGTGGAAGTTGGATGAAAAGTTAGTGGAGCTGAAACATGGGTTAGTGGGGGAGAGCAGTTATGGAACTTCCTTGTTGGACAGTTACAGAACTTTTTTATTGGGCAGTTACACAACTTCCTTGATGAAACGTGGATCTTCCTTGCTGAAACGTGGAACTTTCTTGCTGGGAAGTTTTCTACATATATATTTTCTACAGTAGAAAAACATAATTCAGCAGCAAAAAAAATAGTTAGGTGAAGTTACAAGACTTATTGGAACTTCCTTGCTGAAACGTGGAACTTACTTGCTGGACAGTTACGTACTTATTTTTGGAGCATACAAGTTTTGGCAGTAGGAACAAGCCCCCAACAAACCCCAACAAATCTCAATAAGACTCAACAATCTTAGAAAAATCTCTACGACAATTAGACTCAATTTTGTCAATTTCTTTCAATTTTCTATTCTTAATTCTACACTTTTTTTCAATTTTCAATTCCAAGTTCTTTCAATTCAATTCCTATATCTGTAATTCTTTCAATTTCAGAATCTCAATTTCGATTATTCAAGCATTTATTCTCAATTTGAATTTCGGCATCGTCCTTCAATTAAGCTTAATCCCATAGATTTAATTGCGAACTTTAAACTTTTTTCATGTTATTTAAGCTTTTCACACAATCTTTTGATATAGAAGTCATATTTTCCATTTTTGTAAGTTTTCTACAAACTTTCTGGCATTCTCGTAATCCAATTCAAAAAAAGACATTAAACAAAATGGCACGCTCGTTGGGAACAAATTACGAGGCCAACACTCAATCATGGATTCAATGGTGAATCTCAATTTTACTGTGTCTCAGGATGCAAAATTTGTACCTGGTAATACATGCTAAGTATTTGATTCAATTGAGAGTTCTTTGATGATTTTCACCGCTTTGAACAATATGAACAAAACAATGGAGTGCTTGTCTAGGCAGCTTACTGATGGTTTTGCACAGATGTCTCGACAGACTGAGGTTTCTACAGGAACCAAGAAGGTTCAAGTTGAGCCAAATACGACTATTTCTCTTACAAAGGGGAAGGAAGATGTGATGGTGCTTAACCCACCACAATAAAGGAAAAGGGCTACAAAAATTCATAGCAGTTCTTCATTGGAATGCTATACCACTCTTTTACCAAAGAAAGAGCCAGACAATGCAAACACAAGGCGTGTGGGAGAAAGTAGGCTTGGGGTATCGGTCCGGGTGCGAAAAATTAAATAGAAATTGCCCATAAAAAAATCTCTCTAAGAAGAATCAGAAAGATCTCATTAAGAAGAAACCTAAGGATTTAATCAATTCGGGGGGGGGGGGGGGCATTCTTGAACCATTTGAACAGAGACGCATATTTTTTGTTCTAAAGTACTGCATTTATATTGATTTTGTATCCATTTGGACTAAGCAAAGACTAATGGATATTTTATTGTTTGAGGATATCACTTCGAAGCATGCTGGAGTAGAAAGAAATAAAGGGATAATAGTAGCACTCTATTAGTTCTGTTAGCCCTATGTTTTTAATTCTTTGTTTTTTATTTCCCTAAACTAAAAAACGTTATAGAAAAGAGAGGGAAATTGAAATGAAGATGAAGATTAATGAGATTTAATGGAGATTGCTTTGGGTGGAAGAAAAGCAAAAGGTAAGAAAGAAGAAGAACAAGAAGAAGTGGTGTATGATTGTGTGTTTAAAGCATTTATGGTAAAAATACTTATCAGCCACTTCATTTCTAATTTTTTTACATTTGATCAACGTGTGTTTATTAATTTCATTAACTAAACACACGTGGGGGCAATTGTTTCACCCATATTTTAATTTGAGCCAATTTCATAATTAATTACTTAATCCGGCCTAAATTATATAATTTTATCGGATTTGGGCCGATTGGGTAATTTTATCAATTATTCTGACTTGAATTTGTAATTATTTTATTAGTTACTTCTTTCCGTCAAGTTTTGTGCAAGATTTAAAGTGTTGGGCTGATTTGGTAATTTATCAAAACTTCTAGTTGAAATATGCAGTTATCCCATTAAAACAAAGAAATATCAGCAGCAAATTGATGGAAGTTGGATGAAAAGTTAGTGGAGCTGAAACATGGTTTAATGGGGAGAGCAATTATGGAACTTCCTTGCTTGGCAGTTACAGAACTTCCTTGCTGAAACGTGGATCTTCCTTGCTGAAACATGGAATTTTCTTGCTCGAAAGTTTTCTACATATTTTCTGTTGGAATTTAGTGTCCTAAATACAATTGTTTTGGATATTAATATTAATGAATAAATTGTTTATTTGGTCATTTGTTTAATCAGATATATAGCATTAATATGTAACTATATATAAAGGCACAAATCTTTCGCAAAGGAAGTAATCCTAAGTTTATTCAAGTAGTTATAAAGTGTTCATACAAGCATGAAGTGAGACTATGCTTTATAATAGACTTAAAGTAAACCCAAGTCAAGTAATATGTTATAGGGATTGGCATATTGCTGTTGAGACTTGCATGTAACAGTGTTTTCTATCGAGACAGAAAGCTGATCTCACAAGCTTTAGATATTCTGATATCTGGACAGTTACATGGATCTGATGAAGGAGTTCATTAGGATTGGGACCCGACTTGAGATAACAGAATGGAATGATTTATCTAATGTGTCAACTGTTCATCTCATTGGTATTAGTAGGTATAACTAATCCTCAGACTCAAACATTCATTAATTAGTAATTCTGGATTGCGGAGTCTGATACTTTGATTCTGTGCGAGCACGATCCAATAGGTGAGAGCCTAGGGTGTGTGAGAGCAGGGTTAGGTATCACACGAAGTAATTACAGAATGGTTAATATCAGATTGAGCATTCATCACTCCTGATAAATGGGAGATATATCCAAAGGACCGCTTGTGGTGAATTGACTGAAATCCTTGCAAGGTGATACAGTTAAGAGTAAAAATAAACATTTCACTTAACTTATCTTTCAGAGTAAATTCAACCTGTACAAGTAAAACCAGACTCTTCGTTATATGTAACCTTGACACGTTCCATGGTTATAAGGAATTGACCGAAAGGATATAGTTGATGAAGGATCGTATTATACTGTACCTAATACAGAAAGGTTAATGTCAGTTATCAACCTGACTTCTTAATTGCTCTGGGGGAATATCATAGGTTCTGCTAGTAACAGCTATCGACGGTATTCCGTTATATATATGTTGGAATTAATCGTGATGAATAATTTCAAATGATATATACGGCTAGTGGCAATAAAGAACCTAATGGGTCGCATATGGGACTTGGAATCGGAGGACGAAAATGTAATTAGTGGGACATACACATATGGGCCGAAATTTACATTAATTTAGGGATAAATTAATTTGATTAATAATTATAATTTGATTATGGGTATCAATTAAATTAAAAGATTATCTGATAATATTAATTAGAAGTTTTACGTGATTAAAACTCTATTTAATTATCCCTAACATTAATTTTTTTTGGTAGAAACAGGAAAGAAAACAAACCAACACCGAGACAAAAGCTAACCTGGGATCAGTCTAGGAAAGCTAACCCCAACTCTGTCCTCTAAAAGGAGAGAAGAAAGATAGATAGGAGGATCATAAAGGGTGGAAACACCTAACATCCCCTCGTGCCCAGCCGCCGCCAAGTGATCCGCAATTCGATTTTGTTCTCTGTAGATGTGGCTGAACTCTAAGGACTCAAAGGAGGAGCCAAGACTTCTTATTGCTTTGATAAGGTTCTAGCTACTAAGACAAAAAGCATGATTATTAGAGATCATACTAATAGCCTCCATATTATCAGACTCCACAGCAAGCCTTTTAATACCCAGATTTCTGGCAAGCTTGACTCTAGAAAGAATACCCCAAAGTTCCGCTGAAAAGGATGAGCCCAAACCCAGGTTATGGGTGAATCCAGACAGCCAGGCACCTCCCGCGTTCCTGAGCACGCCTCCAGCCGTGATCTTTCCATTATTGAGACAGGAGCCATCCGTGTTCAACTTAACCACCCCATCCTTCGGCCTACACCACCCAACGAGTTGAACCTCTTTATTCTGGGTAGAATTGGCAAGGGGGTCCCCTTTGAAGCTCCCCGTAATGGTAAGGAGATTTTTAGAGAAGAACTCGGGTAAGTTCTGAATAAAAACAGTCTTCTCACCAAAGATCTCCTCGTTTCTCCACTTCCAAAGGTGGTGGTGGCAGATAATAGCAAATAAAATGTCTCCCTGCTCCATACTAGCCATTAACCTACCTTTAACCCCATTGGAGAACCAGTCATTCTCAGGGTAGGCAAAGAAGAAGGGGAGAATGTGGTGCGGAAGAACTTTCTGCCAAACCTCTTTACTCTTAGGGCAGTCCCTAAGGGCATGGCACAAAGATTCAACTTGGCCTCTGCATCTACTGCAAGCACCTGAATCCGCCAAGTGACGTCTATGTCTATTCGAATTAGTCAGCAACCTGTCCTTGACTCCAAGCCACAGGAAGCTCCTCATTTGGTAAGGGATTTTCAGAGCCCAAATGGATTTCCAAGTGTCCGAAAGAGGGTCGGATCTGTCAAGAGTAAAAGCTTCAAAGCCAGACTTGTAAGAGTAAGCTCCATTTTTTGTCAGGGCCCAGCAATGCCTATCCTTGTCCTCCTCAAGGTTACTAATCTTCACTCCCCTGATTCTGAGGAGAGAATCAAGGCTCAAGAAGGAATCAAACATAGACCAAATCCAGTCCCCATCAGAGTCCACCACATCGGCAATCCTCCAGTTGCGGAAATTGCTAGGCGGGGGAGAGCAGCAAACCTCTATAAGAGGTTTATCTCCGATCCAGGTGTCATACCAGAAGCTTATGGACTTACCATTACCCACCTCCAGGCCAACCCCCGTGCAGAACTCAGCAAACACAGCACTGAGCCCTTTCCAAAGGAAAGAACAATTGTCAATCCTCTCTTTAGGGCCCCCAAAGATTTTATCCTTTCGATACTTGCCACAAAGCAATCGAACCCAAAGAGAAGAAGGGTTCTGCCACATTCTCCAGAGGAGCTTCATCAACAAGACCTTATTGTTATCTTTAGCTTGTCTGATGCCAAGACCCCCCCTGCTTTTAGGCTGGCAGGCCTCCTTCCAAGGGACTAGGTGAATCTTCCTACCCTCTCCAGACTCACCCCAAAGAAAACGCCGGTTGATTTTATCAAGCTCATTGAGAACCGGCTCAGGCAACTTACATGCTTGCATGATATGATTGGGAGCTGCGCAGTTGACAGACTGAATTAAGGTTAGACGGCCAGCCAAGGAAAGAGAATTGGCCTTCCAACTAGCACACAACCCATTAGTTTTGTCCAGAGTCTCCTTAAAGGAGGCTTTAGAAACTCTGTCACTATGAAGGGGGATCCCAAGATACTTTCCCAAGGATTGGGTAAGAGGGATACCCGAAAGATCGCTAAGCTTATTACAGAGGCTTCTATCCATGTTCTTAGAGCAAAGTATCCGGGACTTGTGGACATTGATCTTCTGGCCAGAAGCAACGCAAAAGCACTCCAGGATATTCATGACCACACCAATTTGCTCCTCATTCCCTTCCACAAATTGCCAATCCCTAACATTAATTAATTATTAATTTGATTAATAATAATTATCTAGATATAATTAGTTATTATTTAGATAATAGTAAAGTGTTTATTTAATTATCTAATTAGGAATCCTATTCCGAATAAGATTCCAATTATTTAATTACCTAACACAACTGGGATTAGGGTTAAGAAAAGTCTATAAATAGACTCCCCTAACCCCTAAATTTCGAGACACATAAAATAGAAGAGGAGGAATCGTTCCGTCTTTCGTCTCGGCTAATTTACTTTATTTCTTACTCCCTCTTTGATCTCGTATCGATTTCTGTTAGAGGCAATCATTGCGATTGCTATTCATTGAAGGTTGATCACTGATTATCTTTTGATTTTGTGTTGAATCAAACGTTCGTGGTTCACGAGTTGATAATAACAAGTTGTGGGCACTTCGTTTGCAACGGTAGATAGTTCATCAATAAAGGTATTACTATCTATCCCTCTTTATATGAAATAACAATTAACAGATCTTGGAAAAGGGAAATAGATAAAATAGATAAAATTTTATTATTCTGCTATGCCTAGGCTTGTCTATTTTCCTACATTTTCTACAGAAGAAAAACATAATCCAGCAGTAGAAAATCATTAGTGGAGGATAGCAGTTACGAAACTTATTGGAACTTCCTTGCTGAAACGTGGAACTTACTTGCTTGACAGTTACCTACTTATTTTTGGCAGCATAAATACACGTTTTAGCATCAGGAACAAGCCCCTAACAAACCCCAACAAATCTAAACAAAACTCAACAATCTTAAACTTAAAAAACGTTATAGAATATAGAGGGAAATTGAAATGAAGATGAAGATTAATGAGATTTAATGGAGATTGCTTTGGGTGGAAGAGAAGAAAAAGGTAAAAAAGAAGAACAACAAGAAGAAGTGGTGTATGATTGTGTGTTTAAACCATTTATGGTAAAAATACTTATCAGCCACTTCATTTCTAATTTTTTTACATTTGATCAACGTGTGTTTATTAATTTCATTAACTAAACATATGTGGGGGCAATTGTTTCACCCATATTTTAATTTGGGCTAATTTCATAATTAATTACTTAATCCGGCCTAAATTATATAATTTTATCGGATTTGGGCCGATTGGGTAATTTTATCAATTATTCTGACTTGAATTTGTAATTATTTTATTAATTACTTCTTTCCGTCAAGTTTTGTGCAAGATTTAAAGTGTTGGGCTGATTTGGTAATTTACCAAAACTTCTAGTTGAAATATGCAGTTATCCAATTAAAACAAATAAATATTAGCAGCAAATTGATGGAAGTTGGATGAAAAGTTAGTGGAGCTGAAACATGGGTTAATGGGGGAGAGCAATTATGGAACTTCCTTGCTTGGCAGTTACAGAACTTCATTGCTGAAACGTGGATCTTCCTTGCTGAAACATGGAATTTTCTTGCTCGAAAGTTTTCTACATATTTTCTACAGAAGAAAAACATAATCCAGCAGCAGAAAATCGTTAGTGGAGGATAGCAGCTATGAAACTTATTGGAACTTCCTTGCTGAAACGTGGAACTTACTTGCTTGACAGTTACCTACTTATTTTTTGCAGCATAAATACATGTTTTAGCAGCAGGAACAAGCCTCTAACAAACCCTAACAAATCTAAACAAAACTCAACAATCTTAAAAAAATCTCCACAAGATCAACCGCTAGAGGAGCACCAACAGGATTCATGTTTAGACTCAAGCGATAAAGATGATTATCCAAACAATTCAGAATCTCCACCAAGAAGGACAAGACTCTTAATTGATCTCTACGACAACACCGATGTTGTAGAATCTTGTAATTATGTTTCACTTGAACCAAAATGTTTTGAAGAAGCAGCTTAACATAATGAATAGAGGCTTGCAATGAAGGAGGAGATCCGGATGATCGAGAAGCATCAAACTTGGGAGCTAGTTGAAAAACCAACGTACAAAGATATTGTTGGCCTTAAATGGATTTTAAAAACAAATTCAACCCTGATGGCTTAATCGAAAAATACAAGGGGAGATTGGTTGCAAAAGGATACTCACAATAATTTGGAGTTGACTACAACGAAATATTTACTAGGGTCTCAAGGCAAGATACAGTTTGTACAATTCTTGCACTAGCAGGACAAACGACGTGGAAAGTTTATCAGCTAGATGTGAAGTCAGCGTTTCTAAATGGGTTTCTCAAGGAAAAAATCTATGTCGAGAAACAACCAGGTTTTATTGTTGAGAAAGAAGAAAACAAGGTATTGAGGCTCAAAAAGGCCTTGTACGGTTTCAAACAAGTCCTGAGAGCCTGGTACAGCAAAATCGACGCATACTTCAGTAGACAAGTCTTCAAGAAAAGACCGAGTAAGTATACTATTTACATAAAGGTTGATAAAAATTCAAATATAATCATTGTTTCACTTTACGTTGATGATTTGATTGTGACGGGTAATAATCTATCCTTAATCTCCAAATTCAAAGATGAGATGAAGAAAAAATTTGAGATGATAGATTTGAGCTTGATGAATTATTTTCTTGGCATGGAAATTATTCAAAAGCATTAAAGGAATTTGTCTTTTGTTAGAGGAAGTATGCAAGAAATCTTCTAAAAAAGTTCAAGATGGTGAATTCCAATGCAGTAACTACACCTCTAGTCAATAATGAAACTAAGGAAGATGGTTAACCTCCAGCATATCAAAGGCAATACATAAGTCTAATGGGTAACTTGTTGTATCTTACATCGACTAGACCATATATCATGTTCTCTACAAGCCTATTATTACGTTGCAGAGTCCAAGCCAAATCACATGACAGCAGCAAAACGAGTGCTAGGATACATCAAAGGCACTGTTGACTTTGGAATCTGGTACAAACCAATGAAATTTTATCAACTAATTGGTTTTTCAAACAATGACTGGGCACGCTCAGAAGATTATATGAAAAGTACATCCGGTTACAATTTCAGTCTCGGTAGTGTAGTATTTTCATGGATCTCAAAGAAGCAAGAAACAGTCATGCAATCAACTGCAAAAGCTGAATATATTGCAGCATGTTTAGTTGTCAATCAAGCGATATGACTAAGAAGAATTTTAGCGGATATGAACAAAATACGACACCAATTGACTAAGATTTTTTTGTGATAGCAAGTCTTCAATTTCCATTGGTAAAAATCCAGTTCAACACCGAAAAATAGAACATATCAAGATCAAGATTCATTTTATCCGTAAAGTTGAAAATGAAGGCGAAATTAATCTGATCCACTGCAGTAGTGAAAATCATATTGCAGACATTTTCACGAAGGCGCTACCGAAATATACATTTGAGTATGGTCTCATAACGAAAATAATAATTATAAAATAAATTAAATTAAATAAACAAATGAATAAAATAAGAGATCATGTGATGTTGTGAACATACAAACAAAAACCATAGACAAAACCTTTATTACATACAAACAAAAATCATTAACTTATCTTATCTTTTGTTGGACAATTTTTGCTATTATTGTTGTATGAATGATGGTTATGATCAAGACTCTATGTAACAAGCCATTAAATTTGCTGGAATTTCAACAGTAATAGACGTGGAAGTTACAAATCTGTATTTCTATATAGTATTCAAAAGTTTAGGTTGTAAGACATTGTGATACTCAATTAACTTTAAGTTAAATTGTTGTTTCCAATACCAAAATATTACTATTTATACTCCTAAATTAATTAATTACTTCCACTAAATCATCGCAATACCTCCAATAATGGATCTAAGTGACAAAATAGCATAAGTTCAAGAGCTGTAGAGATATTAAGTCTAATTTAATTGAAAACTTTGATTTGCGATTATTAAAAAAAGGGTTAATTACAAATAACTACCATATGGTTTGGCCGATTTGCGATGTGGTACCTGTGGTATTTTTTTTTTTTGCAAACACAACTTTATGGTTGCACATGTTTTTTTTACTTTGCCAAATTTGGCCGATAACGACTTCAAAATGAAAATTTTCAAGAATTAAACTTGTTTGGTATCATATTTACTATGGAACCATATTCTTAATTTTTCAAAATCATCATTTTTGGAGTTTTCTCTCTCTAAACATTATCTTTCTCTCTCATCAAAAACAACACCTAAATGACCTCAAACCTAAAAGGTTGAAGAATTAAAGTTGCTTAAAATATCATTTAGCTCTTGAAAATTTTCATTTCGAAGTCGTTATCGGCCAAATTTGGCAAAGTAAAAAAAACATGTAGAATTTTGCAACCATAGGGGTTGTGTTTGCAAAAAAAAAAAAAAACCACATGTACCACATCGCAAATCGGCCAAACCACAAGGTAGTTATTTGTAATTAACCCTTAAAAAAATAAAAAAACATTTCTAAAAATGTTTGAGGTATGGCGATATAATTTAGCGGAAACTATTATAAAATTAATATTGCTAGAATGAGAGAAAAAAAATATAAACTGAACTCAATTTTATTGAATTGAACTTGTATATACATTTGAGTTTCTACAAATTAAGTAATGTATTAGATGTTTGGGTGCTCCTTTTCGTATCAATTTTACTGTATCAAACACCCGCAAAGCAGTATTAGATGTTTGAGTGCTCCTTTTTGTGCTCCTGTTTGCCTTTTCAGTTCGAAATAGAGAGTTTTAGGTGTTTGGTTAGTGACATTCTTGTTTGCCTTTTACACTTGAAAAGCAGTATTAGATGGTTAGTGACATCCTGTTTACTTTTGACACTTGAAAAGCAGCCTTTTATAAAAGCAGAGAATCTCTGCTTTTTGGAAAAGCAGTTTTTTCCAACAGCAAATAGCAAACCGTAACAGCAACAGCAAACAGCAAACCGTAACAGCAAACAACAACAACAACAAACAGTATGTAAAACAAACGAGCCCGAAATCTCATACATATATATATATATATATATATATATATATATATATAGACACTAACACTACAAGAAAAAATGAAGTTAGGGACTGAAAATTCAGTCGCAATTCAGTCCCTAAATAAGGTTACTGACCGAATTTCATGAGTTACCGACGGAATCGTTTCGGTCGGTAACTACCTGGTCGGTAACAAGTTACTGACGATTTATTTGATGTAGTCGCGAACTTTGCGACTATGTCTAATGCATAATAAAACTATTGAAATTTATATCACATCTCTCTAATTTACAAATCTTATATCTTGCAACAGTGAGTATTCACCAGTGAGTATCCAAGTAGTCATCCAGCAATATGCATAGTTCCTGAACAAGAGGTTAAAAACACATTGATAAATTAAGCAATCAGAACACTATAAAATGTGAGAAAAGCACATAGATCACTATGTGTTAAGCAAAAAGTATGATGTAGCATAATTTGAAAACTTAATTGCAAACAAGTATGTATATATTGCTTAATGAATAAATTCAGTAGCTGGGTAGCAGCATAACAACTATTTCCTTAGCAAACCATCTTAATTCATCTCCTTTTTATAGTGAACAATATTTGATAGAAATCAGTAGCATAATTTAAAGTTCGAGCGTATTTTAATCTTTCGAATACCCAACAAATTTACCTTCAACAAAAACGGGCAGGCACAATATCATTTGATTAATAAGCAACATAGGTTTGAAACAGAGAAAAAAAGGCAAATCAAGCAGTGAAGATCAATTATGCAACATGGTAAAACTATATAGATTAGTTGTTTGAGGAGACAAGTATAGAAAAGAGAAAAGTTACTGAATGAAAAATTTAGCAAAAACAATAGAACAGAGAAAAGTTAGCTTATTGAATGAAATTTAGTCCAAACTATATAATCCAATCACAATAACAAACAAACAAAAGAATTGATTGGAAAGCTACATATGTGATATTACATATTTACCTTTTTTTCCTCCTTCATACGATCCAACGTCGTTGCTTCTGCCAAAAGCCGTTGATACTTGCATTTAACTTCCGCGAACTCATTTTTAAGCTTTGTTACCTGCAATGCATCAATTCATTTATATGAATCTATGCATTTATGACAGGCTATAAAAAGGCGAAAAAATTTAACAATAGAGTAACAATCAGGCACCAAGTAGACGATTATAGCAAGCAATATAAGTGAACATAATTCGTATATGAAATAGACAAACTCAAACTGTTCTACAAACTAAAAGTATGAAACAAGCAGACAAGTTTTTCAGACATCACTAAAACAGTCTCCCAACTCCACATTTCATTTGTAATTAAGGTAAGAAACATGGAACGAAGCAGCCTTTGAGTGTCTACACGCGCATGACATTCCAGGGCAGTGACAATGAGCATGAATGCATGTCTTGGTTTGAACTTTTATCAATTGTATATATGATTCACTTGAGCAATAATTGCACTTGAGCTCCATGTTCATTAAGCTTACCTCTCATTCCAAACTGTGCTCTGCATCAACTGAATTGACCCCAATATGCTTGCTTGCCTGCATCAATATGAGGGTGTTATTTCTAAGTAGAGAAACACACATAGGTATCATAATTCAATGTTAAGCAACAAGTATGAAGTCCTAGCTCTCGTATAAAGATTTAAAGACCATGTGCTCAATTGAAAACAATCAGATATGGATAGAAAAAGTACATAGAACAAGCAGATTCGAATCAACACTAGAGCAGACGGAGAGTAATAAAAACAACATCAAATATTAACAGAGTAAAAGCCAAGTAATTTTAACAGTATACTGCAATACAACAATAGAAGCAATATAAATGATATCATCAAATGTCAAATGAAACAAGATAAGAGCTGTGCAAAACTAGAATTAGATCAAATTTAAAGACTGCATGATCTCACAATAAATAGATAGAAACCTGCACAAGAGTGAATGCCAAACTTGATGTTAGACCTGATGTAGCACCACTGCTTCCATAATATTTTCTCCTTAAATCTAAAAAACACCAATTCTCTTCCAATCTGTTTGTATTCATAATATCAGGTCTATAGTAGATAGAAGAGCTCACTATAATTAGTGAGTGTTGATGGGTAAAACAAAAAAAAAATGCAAATTAAATGGGTGTTGTTAAACCCAGCCCCATTTTCCCACCCCTAGCTCCGTGAAAGGACGAAAATGCCCTTTCATGGGTTTTGGGAGGGGAAAAGCTATTTTTTTGCGGAATCGACACGCGGGCGTGTGGCCATCACGCCTCACCACGCGGTCGGACGTGATAGCCCCACGCCTCACCGCGTGGTCGGCCGTGACAGCCACATGCCCCACCTTACCGTCGGGCGTGTGGCTGTCACGACCGACCACGCGGTGAGGCGTGGGGCTATCACGTCCGACCGCGTGGTGAGGCGTGATGGCCACACGCCCGCGTGTCGATTCCGCAAAAAAATAGCTTTTCCCCTCCCAAAAACCCGTAAATAGTCTGTTAAACCCGTAAATAGTCCGTTAAACCCGTAAATATACGGTTAAACCCGTAAATAGTCCGTTAAACCCGTAAATATGCGGTTAAACCCGTAACTACAAAATTGTACTTAAAACCAAAAATAATATAAGTTAATTAATAAATATTATTAATCACAACATATAAAACTAATATAATCTAGTCCAAGCCTCTCTCCTTTCAGCAAATAAATTCTCCAAATGACGAACACTCTGATGAGAAAATAATCGCCATTGGGTGGCAATGGGAGGCACTGGAAACGAAGGATGTAAATAAAGACGTATGTAGTGACGATAACTCCCCAAATGACAAATCACAATCTCTCGCTCAGGTGGTCTTCCATCGTCCGAACGCATTGGCAGTATAGTGCAACATCCTAATTGTTCTGTAGTAAAAAGGAAAATTACTGCGTTCAATACAGATGCAGCAGCAAATAAGTCATCCGGACTCGCCACAACCCGCTCCTGCCCATTTAATACGTGTGAGGGCAGCATCAAACCCGTTCCCGTACACTGGCACATACAGATCACGGTTTGCCCGCATCTCATTCTCTATGAGCACTCTCATCAGCTTCCACTCCTCTTGATTAAAAATGATGGCATCGGCTAAAACACGAAATCCACAGTTACCATCTGCTACAACATCATGGAATCCAGTAATAAATGGTACGATGAGACGTTGAACCCGATGTAAATGGTGGTAACTGGCGATATCTGCATCATATCCGACTGAAAATATTAATATATGAAATTTATCAATAAAAATATATTTACTTTAACTTCAACATATATATAAATGAAATAAAATATACCCGGCATCTGGCTGTTATGCACAGATGAGGATGAAGAACGTCCTCGACTACGACTACTCCTCGAACCCGAGGACCGTGCTCGACCTCGTGGTGACTGATTGTACTTCCATGCACTCGGATTTCGTTTTGTTGATGAATTTCCCCTTGGTCTACCCCTAACAGTGTCTTTGACCTCAGGTTCTTTAAAGCCACTTTGTTCCGGATTTATCTGATCATGAATCATCATCGATATGCTACGCACCATTGAAGGATCTAATTTTTCAACCTTTTCCACAAGAGATTGAAAAAATCGGTGATCCTCAGACCCGTCAGCATATACTGGAGCAGTAACTGGTATGTCACCCAACCCTTCAAACGCAAGAGATCTCCAAAAAGGATGGATGCGGTCAACACGGACCGATTCATTTGTGTCAATATATGTTTTCAGCTCACATGCACACAGAATGCCATGAGTCATAGGCAACACGCATCCGCATTCAGTTACAACATCCATACTCAATGCGTGCATACGCTTGAGCTCATCATTTAGTACAGCGAAACAGTAATGTGAAACGTGTAAGTCGAGATACGTGAAAGGTTCTCCACAGTGATTCACCGCGGATCTTCTTCTCGAGTCCTCGAGTGAGTATCTGATTATATACAATGACGGATTATAAAACTAATGTATTAAACCTTAAAAGATTAAAGAAAATAACAGAATAAATGTCTTACTTGATCGCCTCGATCTGAGCCTTAATGTCCTTGTGCACCTTCGCCCACACTGTATCAAGTGCACCAGTAGATGAATTCAACCACTGTTTCAACTGTGCATGTGAACTCTCCACTCGACAGGTTGTGGTGTTTCCTAAGTGCAACACCTTGTTCGTCCATGCTCGACAAAACTTCTCTTTATGCACTAGCCACGTGGTCTCCACGTACTGAATCACACCAGGCCAGTTGCCAGTAGTATTCTTCATAGCTACCACTGCCGCCTCATATTCAGCTTCTGTCGGAGCTTCAATAATACGTTTCCATTTGGAATTTTTAAAAATTTCACCAAACTTCTTCATTCCACTCAACTTGCCAACTCTATCCTCCACATCTTTATTAATATGCCATGTGCACAATAAATGATGAGAATGAGGAAATACCTCACAAACCGGCCGCATCAGTCCTAACTCCCGGTCTGTAGCAATGACTGCCGGATGCACAGCAGGTTGGAGCAAAAGCTTCAATTTTTGTAACACCCACATGTAACTACCCTCGGTTTCATCCTTCATGATTGCATAGGCGATCAAAAAGTTTTTGTTAGAAGGCGTCATACCAATGATTTCGAAGAATGGCATCTTATACTTGTTTGTTTTATATGTTGAATTCATACCAACAAACAAGTAATAAGATCGGAACAGTGTGATCGATGTTGGATGTGCCATAAATAAGTGAGTCACGACATTGTTGCCCGGCACCGCTTGCGTCCAATGTACATAGTCCTTATCTATAGCAAGCCGATAAAACTGACCGATTACATCCCGACCCTCAAAGCTCTCAGTCCTGATTTTCTCCCTGTAGTTGTAGATATGCCTTTGTGTCGGGCAATCCTCCGGATGTTTTTCTTTGATTGCAGCAAAAATAGCACAAGGCTTAGCTTGAGCTGAACTCATTTCACGAACGAGTTTTTTGGAAGCCGGGCTTAGTCCGCTCATCTGTCTGTAGCCCTGACAATATACAGCCAACTGATGACACTGTTGTCCTCTATCTCCAGGAATCCCATTCACCACCCAACCGCTCAATTCGCCGATTTCCATAACCTTTATCTGGAATTTGCACCCACAGTACTTTGTTTTTGTATTCTTCCGTAGTATAACATCCACATCCATATCCTTTTTCCTTTTATAATTCTTAACACCACGAGCACATTTAACTAATATCCACTTTGACTTGCGCCCTGTCTTGTGCGACGCTGTTGTTAACTCAAACCCGATCCCAATTGCTGTCTGTTTTGCCCAGTTAACAGTTTCATGATATGTTTGAAATGTTTGTTTGGGGAAAAAATGCGAGTTGTAATCTATGCCGTTTCCGCCAAATTCTTCCCACGAAACCTCCTGTAAATGATTAATAACGAACATTTTGTATTAGAACGTCACATTTATATAGCGTTTCGGTGTCTAAACTCGGATACAGCCACAAATATGCTCGGGCGTATGAACATCACGCCCCACCTCATGGTGGGGCGTATGAACATCACGCCCCACCTCATGGTGGGGCATGTGGCTATCACGCCCCACCACATGGTGGGACGTGATACTCATACGCCCCACCATGAGGTGGGGCGTGATGTTCATACGCCCGCGCGTCGAACCAGAATTTTTTTTAACAATTCAAATTATAGAAATTCAAGGAAGTTAAATCAGAAACATACCTCGACTTCGGACGTAGCATCACTCCCGTCTACTCTCGGTGATAACGGATTGTCTTCCATCAAACTTTTTATCTTTGATTCGGATCAAAATGAGTTTGAGAGAGTTTGGAAAGGATTCAAATTTTGTGTTTTTGTTCAAAGGACGGTTAAGTCTTTTTTCGGGGCTGGAAGTGTGAAAATGGGGCTGGGTTTAGTAACCCACAATTAAATCAGCTCTAATAAATCCACTTCTCCTGCTAAAACTTGGGACAGGTGATAATTGTTAAACATGCACATAATATAACTCAATTGGTTGTTGTAAGAGAAAAAAAACTGAAGTTTCCAAATGCATGATAAATTAATAACTAATACATCCTTTCCATCTTCCACCACCGAGTTAGCACAAATAATTCTCCAAACCATGTTACTGCTCTGCAACACAGGGCAGAGCACAAGAACAATGGAAGGCATCCCCAGAAATGGGTCAACATCCAATCCATCCAATATCACACAAAATCAACAAATTCAGAAATTAATTGAATCTAAAACATGATTTAACTAGTCAAATTAGAAATAATAAGTCCTACTCACTTTCAAGCAAGCGTGGATAGTTTTGTGGGTCGTTTATTGTTCATCTGTAGCAGGATTGGAAGTCGGGGTTGATTGAGACGAGGATCCATCTCAATCACGGTTGCAACGAGGATAGATCTGCTCTGTAGTGAATGGAGTCGCCACTCATATTTCCTTCACCGATGTTGCTTTCTTTGGAGTGGTTGGTTTGTTTCAGGCCATAAGACTCAAATATGAGATGCCTAGTAGATCTCGTCCTTTGACCGATCAGAACCATTAGGCCGCCACTCGTAACCTTTTAGTCTCCATTCCGAACCTTTAGGTCACCATTCCCATTCCGAACATGTTGGCCTAGCCTGCTTCATGAGGATTTTTAGTTAATGGAGGCGAATTAGGGGCCGATGGTTATAGATTTGGAAGAAGATGAGGCGGCATCAAGAGAAGAGGAGAGAAAACACGATGAGAAAATTTAGGGTTAGAGAGAGAGAAAGGCAGACAGGGTGCGCTTCTTTTAATAAAAGGGCATGTTTTGTAAAATAATTTTTTAATAAAAAGAACTTAAAGATAAACTTGTAGTCCTTACATGACTATATTCAGTGGTAAAATTGCACATTAAAATTGGTGCACGAGTTAACTACCAATAGTCTGGTTAATGACTAATTTTAGTCAGTAATTAATGACTATTTACAGTTAGTCTTTAAAATTAGTTGGTAACTCTTTCTTTTCTTGTAGTGTAATATAATGTAAACATAAAGTCTAAACACTTAAACTAATGAAACACCTACTTTTCCTTTTCCAACTAAATAATGAATATATACTACTTCAATTTCAACACTTTGACTCCACACCAAGTGACCAATACATATAAAGACGTACATGTGACTATTTTTTCTTATCAACTTAATTGTGTTGCAGACAACCTATTACATTCACATCAATATCTTTGTCTTTTTCCAATAATGGGTTTCATACAATTTTTATTTGAATAAAAATGATATGGATTTGTATAGACTTTTAAGTTTATTATTTTATTTATTTATTATTATTATTATTATTATTATTATTATGGACTGTATCAATTTGAACAAAAAAAACTTGAAAAATTCAAAGTCAAGAACTTGATCCACCATTTTAGTAACACATACTTAGCAAATTTAACAAGGCATGCATAATTTTCGCAGAGTGTACTAACAACAAACTAAGTATAGATGAAAGTGAAACTATAAATATTGTGAAAAACAAACATTATTTCCATCAAATATACAAAATCATTCTAACAACAATGGTTTCCCTTAACTATTTGAATTTGATACTGTTTCTAGCCTTTTCACTTCCAAACATAGATGTGAGTACAGCAGGTCGTTATCTAATGCAATTGCCAAAGCCGACATTAGCTACAATGCCATTAATGCCAAATCCATTGGCAATTCCAACTATACCAAATCCAATGTCATTGCCAAAGCCAAATGAACTATTTCCAATGCCCAAATTACCAAATCCATTATCTGATGGTCCAAAGATCACAGATCCATTGCCAAACATATTTGATGCACTGCCAAATATGCCCAAAATATCTGATGCACTTCCAGGGCCAAAGATACCAGATATATTGCCAGATGGACCCAAATTAACAGATATCCTTCCGGTCCCAAAGCTGACCGATACGTTACCCGAAGTTTCAATGCCAAAGCTATCTGATGCATTGCCTGGCTTGCCTGACTTGCCAAGACCATCAGATGCTCTTCCAGGGCCTAAGATATCAGATACACTGCCAAACATTCCAAAACCGTCTGAGCTAATGGAAAAATTGCCCAAACCGACAGATGCAATTCCTAACTTGGCAAATCCTTTAGTGGGAATGCAAGACTTACCAAAGCCGTCTGACGCCATTCGAAACAGGCCAAAGCCAACTGATGCAATGCCAGATCCATCTCTTGTATTTTCCGGACCGAATTTGCCAAACATACCTGACATGCCAAGACCAACCGATCCATTCAAAAACTTGCCAAAACCATCAGATGCAATGCCACATCCTAGGCCACAGCCTGCCAATGTGCGAAATCCAAATCTTCCAAATCTACCAACCCCTGGAAACATTGGAAATCCTTTAACTCAAATGAATCCTTATATGGGGATGGACAACTTCAAGAAAACGATTGAGAGACTTACTAAATTCCCACATTATGATTTGTTAAGATTGAGAAACCTGAGACCAAATTTGGATTAGTGGATGGTGCTTATTTATTTGAAGATTTGTGCTTGGAATAACTGAAGTGAGCAAACTACTCACTTATTAATTGTGTATGTTAAATCTGCAACCACGTTCCATCAATAATTTTTTGTTTAATTTTCTGTTCCTTCATCAAAAGAAATGATAATTTTTCCAATTTTCTATCATTTCTAGATGTACTTTTTGTTTCCACTATTGAAAATATTGATTTACTATTTCTCTCATTCTTTTGATTTTGTACTCTTTTATTCTTGTTCATCTGTCTTGCGGAAATTTCATATACATTTGCTAGTCAATTCAACTGATATTATTCTATAGATTTAAAAGAGAAGCGGGAAATGAACAATAAAATATGCAATCAGTTTAGAATTTTTGGATACCAATGGTATCCTTATAATTTGGATAAATTACACTCATAGCCACTGAACTTTACCAATTTTCACATTATGGCTAATGAACTTTATTTCTGTCGGTATGGCCACTGAACTTTACACTTTTTAACACCGGTGGCCACTCAATTTTAACTAACTTCTCAAAATGACCGTTAACGACCTCAAAATGAAAATATTCAAGAATTAAAGTTGTTCAGAACGACATTTACCATGAAACAACATTTTTTATTTTCGAAAACTATAATTTTTGGAGCTTTCTCTCTCTAAAAATTCAATTTATATCTCCTAACAAAACAACACCGAAATGACCTCAAAACACAAATTTTCAAGAATTAAAGTGTTGGTCTCGTGTAACGTGACAATATTAGTTCCAATGGGGGGGTTATGAACTATTTAAAAAAAATCACGTAAGGCTGACTTATATTTAGAACTTAGACTTTTTCAAGTCTATTAGCACAGTGGTACTGAGTAAGTTTTAGACGCAAGCTTAGTCAATAGGTAACTAAGTCTGAATCTAACCTTGAGTCAGGAGATAACACTTGAGTCTACTTCTGAACTCAGCTTCACAGTTCACTCAACTCAGCTTGTGTTCTTTTTAGTGTTTAACTAGGCAGTATTATAGCAAGCAATGTGTTAAGGAGATAAGGGTTAGAAAGATATTACTCAGCAGACGTATCCTGGTTCGGCCTCTCCGCCTACGTCTAGTCCCCGGAATTCCTTCCGAAGTTTTCAGAATCCTCTACTGAGCTCTTTAAAGGTAGAGCACAAACCGTTTACAATAGCAACTGGGTATATAAGAGTACCTTCCTCTATTCCTCTACTCAATCCTATTTCTACCGCTGAGTACTATGACCGAGTACTCAGCTTCTCCTTTCTATACTTCTAGAAATGATAAGTGTTTGTTTGTCCTAAACAACAATTGCTAAGACACTTTAGATGAATAAGATCACTCTAGACTTTTACACAAGATTGGAATTGGTGTAAGATTTGCTTTGCTTTTCTCACAGAACTTCGAATATCAATTTGGTCAGCATTTCGACTTGATTGAAGATCTACATCGAATAAAGCGTTTGAGTGGCCTTTATAGTGACACTTGATGCACCGGTAATTTCGAATTTAGAAATAACCGTTGGAAGGAAACGGCTTCCTGTCGCTTTCACTCAGTACGTGCTCAGCGTCCTCGGCCAATCAAATTCTTGTATCTTCTATCTTCGGCAGTGCTCAGCAGCTTTTCGTCAGGCTGGACAGAATGTTTCCACATTTATGGCAAAGTCTTTCAAACAGCTTCCTGCGTCTTCTGAACTTTACCCAAAGTAGAAATACTTTGTCTTCAAGTTTGTTCAGGTCAGCCGCTGACCTGACTTCCTTGTCGCACAACTCAGCAGCTTCGTCTTGAAGCTTTTGAATGAAGGCTTCTTGATCCTTCTCCTCGCTGGGCTTGCGTTTCATTCAGCTTGAACTACATTTTGATCTGCTTGGGCCATGTGGCTTTCATCCATTAACTTGGGCTTGAATTTCTCTTGTGGGCCTTTAGGCCTTTCAACTTAATGTCTTATGAATTAAATAACTCAACATTGAACAAACACATTAGTATAAATAAATCAAAGCATTTAAATTTAATGTGTTAGAATATTTTTATCATGGAGATTTAATTCTTGTTAAATAATTTTGTCAAATCAAAATCATATGGAAAGATGTTTCAACAAACTCCCCCATTTTGATGTTGGCAAAAATATTCAATAAGGAACTCAATGTTGAGCTCCCCCATGATAGTTGACCTTTTCTTGACTTCTTTGGATTCTCCTCCATAAAGGTTGAACCACTGACTTAGTTTTACTTTAAACATTCTAAGGTTTAATCAAGTAAGTCTAAGGTTAGCATTAAAGCAAGGTCAGTATTTGGAACATATTTTCTTTACTCAATTCTGCTACTTAGTTCAGCGGAAGATTAAGTTCAATTATCAGAGTGGAAGTAAGCTGAGTAAATTAGTTGGGGCTGAGTAGTTTTACTCAGAGCCCAAGTACTTGTTTGATATTTATGTTCACAAGTCTCAAATCAAAATTGTTCAATAAGTAAGAAGACATGTGAGAGAGGTCATGTATTAGATCAACACAACAGATAAGCACAAAGCGATAAATAACTAACACAGTTGTTTGTAAGAAGATACGTTTAATATATTAACTCAGCACAACAAGAAACATAGCAGCAGCAAACATCAAGATTTACACAAGTTAAAAAAGAAGATCTATTTTCTAATGTTGACTTGAACTTGGTTAGATTTTAGTTTGGTTTGCTGACTAGGCTTCAATGTGTCTTGTCGCTGAGTCTGTGTGCTGGGAGGGACAGCAGAAGTTGAACCGGGATTTTTCTACGTTGTGTTCCTTCTGCCGTTTGTTTACCTTTCTCCCCCGTTTTGCCAGCATCACCGGGATGAGGGGCAGAAGCATAGAACTGCCCATTTTGAACAGCACGAGTCAATATAGATGAGTAGTGTTTCATTTGACTCGTACTTTCTTTGAGAACGTCGAAGACTTGTTGACCACTTGTCATGCTGGATGCAGGAAGATGCATATAAGCACTGATGACACTAAGTATGAACTCAAGTGACTTCCCCATCCAGGTTATAGAGTCGGTCATTCGTGCATAGGATTGATGGTACATCTTGAGCATGGAGGCATCATAGATATGGCGCTGAGCATTTTGATGACGAACGTGCTCAAGGGTCGCTCGAACACAGTGCATGATGTCATTGGTTTTTGTTGGTCCCGTGTAACGTGACAATATTAGTTCCAGGGGGGGTTAGGAACTATTAAAAAATTCACGTTAGGCTGACTGTTAATTTCAAACTTAGACTTTCTCAAAATCTTTTAGCATGGTGATACTGAGTAAGTTTTAGATACAAGCTTAGTCAACAGGTGACTAAGTCTGAATCTATCGTTGAGTCAGGAGATAGCACTTGAGTCTATTCCTGAACTCAGCTTCGCAGTTCACTCAACTCATCTTATGTTCTTTTTAGTGTTTTAACTAGGCAGTATTATAGCAAACAATATGTTAAGGATATAAGGGTTAGAAAGATATTACTCAGCAGACATATCCTCGTTCGACCTCTCCGCCTACGTCTAGTCCCCGGAATTCCTTCCGATCTTTTCAGAATCCTCTACTGAGCTCTTTAAAGGTAGAGCACAAACCTTTTACAATAGAAAGCTGAGTATGCAAGAGTACCTTCCTCTATTCCTCTACTCACTCCTATTTCTACCGCTGAGTACTATGACCTAGTACTTAACTTCTCATTTCTATACTTCTAGAAATGATAGGTGTTTGTTTGTCCTAAACAATAATTGCTAAGACACTTTAGATGAATAAGATCACTCTAGACTTTTACACAAGATTTGAATTTGTGTAAGATTTGCTTTGCTTTTCTCATAGAACTTCGAGTATCAATTTGGTCAGCGTCTCGACTTGATTGAAGATCTGCATCGAATGAAGCGTTTGAATGGCCTTTTTATAGTGACACTTGATGCACCGGTAATTTCGAATTTCGAAATAACTGTTGGAGGGAAATGGCTTCCTGTCATTTTGCGCTCAGTACGTGCTCAGCGTCGTTGGCCAATGATATTCTTGCATCTTCTGTCTTCGACAGTACTCAACAGCTTTTAGGCAGAACAGAATGTTTCCACATTTTTGGCAAAGTCTTTCAGACAACTTTCTGTGTCTTCTGAACTTTACCCAAAGTAGAAATACTTTGTCTCCAAGTTTTTTCAGGTCAGCCACTGACCTGACTTCCTTGTCGCACAACTCAACAGCTTCGTCTTGAAGCTTTTAGTCGAAGGCTTCTCGATCCTTCTCCTTGCTGGGCTTGCTTTTTGTTCTTCTTCAGCTGCGTTTTGATCTGCTTGGGCCGTGTGGCTTTCATCTGTTGACTTGGGCTTGACTTTCTTTTGTGAGCCTTTGGGCCTTACAACTTAATGTCTTATAAATTACTCAACATTAAACAAACACATTAGTACAAACAAATCAAAGCATTTAAAACTTAATGTGTTAGAATATTTTTATCATGGAGATTTAATTTCTGTTAAATAATTTTGTCAAATCAAAATCATGTGGAAAGGTGTTTCAACAGTTTTGACTTGGTCAGTCTCCATTTCCTCTCGAGTCAAGCTAAGTAGGCACACTGCCTCAACTACTTGTTCAATTGTGCACTGAGAAGTAGAGGAAATAAGGTCTCGAGCTTCAGTAAGATCAGTGGTCAGCTTTGTGAAATGTTAGGTCACTTCATCAGATTTGGCGATCGCTGAGTTTGCATCAGATAAAGCAGTGAGCTTTCCTTCAATTGTATCCATATGGTGAACCATGTGTAGGTGAAGGTTAGCCATTCTAGTTACAAACTCCTGCTTTGGCTGTTGAGCAACCATGTTGGAATGGACACACATTAGCTCCTTAAGACCTTTGAGTTCAGTCATAAGTTGCGTAATGGTGGTCAGTTGAGTAGGCTCAGCAGATGGACACTCAGCATCAGATGCGTGAGTTCATTGCATGTCCGTGATTAGTTCCTGAATAGCTTGAAGGATCCTTTTCCTAGAGTTCGAGGTAGTGAGGAAGCTTAGAGGATCAGCTGCGTTTAAGACCTGGTTAGCAGCAGATGTTTGAGGGTTTGGTTGCTGTCCAGAAGTGGGGGTGCCAGTTTGAGTGAATGAGGGTTGAGTAGAGGGAGTGGCAACCTCAGTATTTATTCCAGCAGCAGGTGCTGACTGGTTTGCTAACTGCTCAGTAGGAGGATTGATTTGCGCAGCAGCATGAGTTTCTTCAGATACTTGTTCATTCAGTTGAACAGCAGGTTCTTCGATCACTTGCTCATTTGAGGCTTGAGCAGCAGTGTCGGCAGAGATTGGACCCTTTTGGATTATGGGTTCGGCGTGTTCCTGGGTTTTAGAAACAGAGGCTTGGTTTTCTTTGACTGGTGGAGTTGGTTCAATTGGTTGTGAGAAAAAGTTGAACTCTAAACCAGTCAAGTCAGTAATTGGGTCCCTAAGCGGTGAGTCATCCAGAATGTCAATTAATTGGGGTTTTCGTGATATCCGCTTGAACTGTTTTTCACTTCTCTTTGTGTGATGTTTGGATGTTGAAGAGGGGTCAGGAGTGATGGTGTTTGTTGACTTAGGAGAGGCATCTAGATGGATGTCCTCAACAGGCTCTTGCTCTTTCTCAGGAGACTCAGTTCTGTGTTCATCAGCGTGCACAACGGCAGCTGAGTTGCTGGGTTTGGCAAAGGTTGTCTTGTCAGCTTCATGCTGTTTCTTACCAAGGATTGGTTGTTGCTCCTGACCACTAGGAGTTTCCTCGACATTGATTCCCTGAGCTCGCAGGAAGTGGGAATCCTTTGAAATGATAAAGTCAAGTGGAGTTGCATCCAAAGGCGTCATCCCATAAGTTTTCTTCCTCTTTAGGGGTTGCTTAGGTTCCTCAGGTTCTTCCTCAACCTCTTTGACAAGAGCAGGTCTTTTCTGTGCAGCTTTAGCAGGTTCAGCTTTCTTCTTAGCTGACTCAGCTGGAGAAGGTTTAGTCAGCACCACTTTAATTCTCTTGGCAGTTTGAACCGCCGGTTTAGCTTTCTGTTCAGCTAATGAGTCTATTTTTCTCTTTTTTCTTTACTCAGCAGCTCAGTTTGCTCTTCCTCTTCTATCACTATTTCCTTTCCTTTCTTTGATTTGGATTTGAAAGGAAGGTCGTGTGCTAATCCAGTAAGGATTTCAACAGTGATTTTTGTGCCTACTGTGCTCTCTTCACCCTTGAAGCTGATCTTATGATCCTTGAATATCTCGGTGATGAGTGAGCCCATCCGAAGAGCCCCAGTGTTCGTTGAATTTCCCCGATCAAAAATACGAGCATATTCAGAGGTTTGTAATTCAGCATGTGCCAGATGAAACACTGCTCGAAGTTAGATGCGGAAGATGTGGCATTGACCTTGGGGAAGAGATAGTTGGTCAGAATATAGTGAGCTTGTCTTTGCTGCTGGCTGAGTGAGGTGCATGAGACTGTTGAAACACCTTTCCACATGATTTTGATTTGACAAAATTATTTAACAGAAATTAAATCACCATGATAAAAATATTCTAACACATTAAGTTTAAAATGCTTTGATTTGTTTGTACTAATGTGTTTGTTTAATGTTGAGTAATTTATAAGACATTAAGTTGTAAGGCCCAAACGCCCACAAAATAAAGTCAAGCCTAAGTCAACGGATGAAAGCCACGTGGCCCAAGCAGATCAAAACGCAGCTGAAGAAGAACAAAACGCAAGCCCAGCAGGGAGAAGGATCGAGAAGCCTTCGACTAAAAGCTTCAAAACGAAGCTGCTGAGTTGTACGACAAGGAAGTCAGGTCAGCGGCTGACCTGAACAAACTTGGAGACAAAGTATTTCTACTTTGGGTAAAGTTCAGAAGACACAGAAAGCTGTCTGGAAGACTTTGCCAAAAATGTGGAAACATTCTGTTCTGCCTAAAGGCTGCTGAGTACTGTCGAAGACAGAAGATGCAAGAATATCATTGGCCAACGACGCTGAGCACGTATTGAGTGAAAGCGACAGGAAACCATTTCCCTCCAACAGTTATTTCGAAATTCGAAATTACTGGTGGATCAAGTGTCACTATAAAAAGGCCATTCAAATGCTTCATTCGATGTAGATCTTCAATCAAGTCGAAACGCTGACCAAATTGATATTCGAAGTTCTGTGAGAAAAGCAAAGCAAATCTTACACCAATTCCAATCTTGTGTAAAATTCTAGAGTGATCTTATTCATCTAAAGTGTCTTATCAAATGTTGTTTAGGACAAACAAACACCTATCATTTCTAGAAGTATAGAAATGAGAAGCTGAGTACTCGGTCATATTACTCAGCGGTAGAAATAGGAGTGAGTAGAGGAATAGAGGAAGGTACTCTTGTATACTTAGCTTTCTATCGTAAAAGGTTTGTGCTCTACCTTTAAAGTGCTCAGTAGAAGATTTTGAAAAGTTCGGAAGGAATTCTGGGGACTGGACGTAGGCGGAGAGGCCGAACCAGGATACGTCTGTTGAGTAATATCTTTCCAACCCTTATCTCCTTAACATATTGCTTGCTATAATACTGCCTAATTAAAACACTAAAAAGAACATAAGATGAGTTGAGTGTGTTGAAACACCTTTCCACATGATTTTGATTTGACAAAATTATTTATGTAAATGATAAAAATATTCTAACACATTAAATTTAAATGCTTTGATTTATTCACACTAATGTGTTTGTTCAATGTTGAGTTTATTGATTTATAAGACATTAAGATAAAAATCCTAAAGGCCCATAAGTGGAAGTCAAGCCCAAGTCAACAGATCAAGACCACACGGCCCAAGAAGACAAAACGCAGTCGTTCTAAGCAAAGCACAAGCTCATCATGAAGAAGGATCGAGAAGCCTTCTATCAATTGCTTCAAGATGAAGCTACTGAGTTGAACGACAAGAAGTACAAGTCAGCGGCAGAACAGAATCAACTTGGAGGCAAAGTATTTCTACTTTGGGTAAAGTTCAGAAGGCGCATGAAGCTGTCTGGAAGACTTTACTATAAATGTCGAAACATTCTGTTCATCTGACGAAAAGCTGTTGAGCACTGCCGTAGACAGAAGATGCAAGAATCTCATTGGCCAACGACACTGAGCACGTCCTGAATGACAATGACAGGAAGCCGTTAGCCTCCAACGGTTATTTCGAAATTCGAAATTACCGGTGCTTGAAGTGTCACTATAAATAGGCCTCTCATTTGCTTCATTCGATGCAGATCATGATGGAATTAAAGGCTAACGTATAGCAGCGGAAATATAAAAAATTTAACCTTTTTCCATTAACCTAAGATTCGTTAATCGTTAATTCATATATTGAGGGATAGAAGGAAATACCTTAGTGAAGATCTATCTACCGTTGCAATCGAAGTGCCCACAACTCTTACTCCGAGTTCCCAAGCACAAGACAAAACACAACCCAAATCAAGTTAGATATCAACCGTATGAAAAGCAATCAAGAATAGATTGCCTCTAACAAATCAACACAAGATCAAGGAATAAAAGAAAGAGATGAAAATCAATTGAATCGGTAGGAAGCGGTGAATATCTCGTCCTCGGCTAGGGGGTCGAAAATTCTCTCTCCTGGAATGTATGTGTATTTCGAAAATCACAATGAGGGAGGGTATTTATATTCTCTTGTATCTAAACCCTAGTTAGATAGAATTAGGTTACTTAATAAGAATTTAATTCGGAATAGAATTCTTAATTATTATCTATTAATATATCTAAATATAAAGATAATAATAATAACTTTATTGGATAATAATAGGAGTAATTTTAATCTCATTAAAACTCCTAATTTAATTATCCTTTTATTAATTTAATTCATAATCCTAATCTAATTAGGATTGATAAAATCAAATTAATTATTTATGTATTTAATACATAAATTTCGCCCCCCCCCCCCCCTTTAGTTACTGGGCCCTATTGGGCTCAGTTGGGCTTCCATCAATTAATTAACATATGTTTCTCTTTTGGGCTCCAAGTCTTATACGTGACCCATTAGGTTCTTATTGCTTCTAGCCGTATGTAACTATTAAATTAATTTTCACAGAATTATATTTAATCTTTACATAACGGAATGAGTACGCGAAATGTGATTAGAAAATCCGAAACATTCCCCCAGAGCTATAAGAAGACATGTTGATTCTATCGTTGACCTTTCTATATTAGTTACGGTATAATTCAATCCTTTATCAGCTACATCCTTGAACTGAATTTTATGACTATGGATAATGTCAAGTCACATATAGCGAGACGTTCGTTTTACTTGTACAGGCCAAGTCAACTCCAATTAGATAGGTTAAGTGAAATCTGTATTTCAAGTCTTAAGCTATCACCTTGCAAGGATTTAGAGTCGAGTCTTCCACAAGCGATCCATGGATGTATCTCCCATTTATCGGGAGTGATAAATGCTGAATCCAATGTATAATTATCCTGCAATTACTTCCTGTGACACCCAACGTCTGCCGTTCACACCCTAGAGTCATCTCTGTTAAGGATCGTGTTACAACAGGATCAAAGTATCACATTCCGTAATCCAGAATGACCAATTAACATTACTTTGAGTCTGAGGATTATTTATACCTATTAATACCAATGAGATGAACAGGTGACAAGGATGAATCTACCCATCCTGTTATCTCAATTCGGGTCCCCAATCCTAATGAACTCCTTTTCATTGGATCCACGTAATTGTCCAGATATCTGTATATATGAAGCTTGTGAGATCAGCTTTCTGTCGGGACAGAAGACATTGTTACATGCAAGTCTCAACAGTGATATGTCAATCCTAAACATATTACTTGACTTGGGGTGGTTTTAAGTTTATTAGTTTATTATAAAGTTTCGTCTCACTTCATGCTTGTATGAACACTTTATAATCACTTTAAACAAACTTATGGATTTCCTTTTATTAGACTTTATTTAGTTCTTAAAAGGGATTGCCTTTATACAGTTATGAAACCATATCTCATTAAAACAAATGATATAAAGAACACTTCATTTACATTGAGTTTATCCTAGAACAATTGTCTATAGGACACTAAACCCCAATATACTCCCACTTGGACTAAAGCCAATTGTTTCTACAACTTATCCCAGTAGAACTAAGATGACGATCATGTACTTTCTGGGTTAAGGGCTTTGTCAACGGATCTGCAACGTTGTCCTCTGTAGGTACTCTTTCTATTCTTACATCTCCTCTTGCCACAATTTCTCTTATAATGTGGTATCGCTTCAGGTAATGCTTGGATGCATTATGAGACTGTGGTTCCTTTGCTTGCGCAATGGCTCCATTGTTATCACAGTACAGTGTAATGGGATTTACAATGTCAGGCACCACACCAAGTTCTGAAATGAACTTTCTAATCCAAACCGCTTCCTTTGCTGCTTCCACAGTAGCGATATACTATGACTCGGTCGTAGAGAAAGCTACGCTTCCCTGCTTGGAACTCTTCCAACTGACCGCGCCCCCATTCAAGATAAACAGGTATCCTGATTGGGATTTAAAATCGTTCTCGTCTGTGAGATGACTGGCATCTGAAAATCCTTCTATTTTCAGATCCCCTTCTCCGTACACTAGAAACATGTCCTTAGTTCTTCTCAAGTACTTAAGGATGTTCTTGACGGCATTCCAGTGCTCGTCTCCCAGATTACCTTGGTAACGACTCGTCAAACTTAACGTGAACGCTACGTCAGGTCTAGTGCATAGCATAGCATACATAATCGAACCGATTGCGCTGGCGTACGGGATTACAGCCATGCGCTTCTTATCATCTTCGGTTTTAGGACATTGATGATTGTTTAACTTTACTCCATGTACCATGGGTAAGTTACCTCGTTTCGATTCAAGCATGCTAAACCGCTTTAGCACATTTTTAATATATGTAGCTTGTGAAAGACCAAGCAGTCTTCTTGATCTATCTATGTAGATCTTTATACCAAGTATATAAGCTGCTTCACCAAGGTCTTTCATGGAGAAGTTACCTGATAACCATACTTTAACCGACTGTAGTAGAGCTATGTCATTTCCCATTAATAATATATCGTCCACATATAATATCAGAAATGCTATAGAGCTCCCACTTGCTTTCTTGTAAATGCAAACTTCTTCGCAATTTTGTTTGAAACCAAATTGTTTTATGGTTTCGTCAAAACGCTTGTTCCAGCTTCTAGATGCTTGCTTGAGTCCATAAATGGATCTCTGAAGTTTGCAAACTTTGTTTGCATCCTTTGATATGAAACCTTCAGGTTGCATCATGTATACATCCTCAAGCAGGTTTCCGTTTAGGAAAGCTGTTTTCACATCCATTTGCCAAATCTCGTAATCGTAGTGAGCGGCAATAGCAAGCATTATTCTGATTGATTTGGACATAGCCACAGGAGAGAAAGTTTCGTCATAATCAATTCCTTGCTTCTGACGATATCCTTTCGCTACTAACCTAGCTTTGTAGGTGCTAACCTTTCCATCCATGTCAGTCTTCTTTTGGAAGATCCACCTGCACCCAATGGGTTTTATCCCTTCGGGTGGATCAACCAAAGTCCACACTTGGTTGGTGTACATGGAATCCATCTCAGAATCCATGGCCTCGAGCCATGCTTTAGAATCTGGACTAGTAAGAGCCTCTTCGTAGTTTTCGGGTTCGTCGTCTAACACGGGAACCTCGTCATCATCTCCCACTAGAAAACCATATCTAACTGGGAGTTCATGAACTCTTTGTGATCTATGAATAGGTGGCACTGGAGTCTCATCTAATGGGACTGTTTTGGGTACCTCAATCGCTTCTGTTGTTTCAGTCGGTGTTTCTTCTTCTTGAACTTCGTCAAGTTCAATAATGCTTCCCTTTTCGGTTTCTTCGAGAAACTCTTTCTCCAAGAAGGTTGCGTGCTTGGATACTATTACTTTCTGATCATCTGGATGATAGAAGTAATACCCTATGGTTTCCCTGGGATATCCACTGAAGAAACACTTGTCAGATTTAGAATCTAGTTTGTCGGACGCAATGCGTTTGACAAATGCTGAACAACCCCATACTCTCATGAATGAGAACACGGGTTTCCTACCAACGAACAATTCATATGGTGTGGAACTAGCGGATTTAGTTGGTACTCGATTTAGGGTAAAGAGGGCAGTTTCTAAGGCATGGCCCCAGAATGTCTTTGGAAGTAAGGCTATGCTCATCATGGATCGTACCATATCTAGTAAGGTATGGTTCCTCCTCTCGGATACACCATTGTGTTGTGGTGTATAAGGAGGTGTCCATTGTGAGCATATCCCAGTTAGATAATTCAGAAAAATCATCTGAAAGATATTCGCCACCTCGATCGGATCGAAGTATCTTTATTTTCTTTCCTAATTAATTTTCTACTTCATTCTTGAAGCATTTGAATTTCTCAAAAGCTTCTGACTTGTGCTTCATCAAATAGATATAGCCATATCGGGTATGGTCGTCTATGAAGCTTATGAAGTATCTAAATCCTCCTCTTGCTTAGACTGACATAGGACCGCATACATCTGAATGAATAAGTCCTAGAGTGTCTGATACACGCTCACCTTTATTGCTAAAGGGTGTCTTTGTCATTTTACCTTTTAAACATGCTTTGCATGTTTCCAATGATTCAGGATCAATTGGATCTATAAGCCCATTTTGATGTAGCTTTAGCATGTGTCTTTTGTTTAAATGGCCTAAACGACAATGCTACAAGTAAGTTGAATTATCTAGCTTATGTCTTTTGGTATCAATTGCGAAAACAGAAATTTTGTCATCTAGCACATAAATCCCATTTTGTGATATTCCTGAAAAATAGAAAATCGAATCTCTATAAAAATCGCAATGTTTGTCTTTTATTGAAATATGAAAACAGTCGTCAACAAGACGGCTAATAGAAATAATGTTATGAGACATTTGTGGAACATACAAACAGTTCCTTAATTCTATTACAAGCCCAGAGGGCAAATTCAAAACATAATCTCCAATTGCGAGGGCGGCAACTCTTGCTCCATTTCCTACTCGCAAGTTTATGCTTCCTTTCTTCAATTCCTTAGTCCGATTTAGTTCCTGCATATTTGTACAAATATGAGATCCGCATCCGGTATCAATTACCCAAGATTCAGAATGTGAAATTGTATTTATTTCAATATAAAACATACCAGATGCTGAAGCACCGCCTTTTCCCTTCTTGAGGGAGGCTAGGTACTCCTTGCAGTTCCTTCTCCAATGCCCGTCTTTACCACAGAAGTGGCACTCTCCTTTGGGCTTCTTCACTTCCTTTCCCTTAGCTCTAGTGGGCATGGCTCCCTTGCCTTTCTTGGGATATTTAGGATTGGGAAAATTCCCCTTCCTCTTCTTTGATCCCTCTATGACAAGAGCCGGTATTGCCTTGTCTTTCTTCATATTGGGCTCAACTAACTTGAGCATATTTGCAAGCTCTTCAAGAGAGGTTTGCAAGTCATTCATCTGGTAGTTCATGATGAACTGTGAATAACTCTCTGGGAGGGATTGAAGAATTAAGTCTATGCTTAGTTCGTTATCCATAGCGAATCCAATACTAGAAAGTTTGGTAATGTAGCCAATCATCTTGACACAATGTGTCATCACAGATGTGCCCTCTTGCATCCTGCAACGATATAGCAACTTGGATATCTCGTAGCGTTCGCACCTGGTCTGTTTCCCAAACAGTTCCTTTAGGTGCATGATGATCGAATAGGCATTATTTCCTCATGTTGCCTTTGCAATTCCAGTGTCATCGATGCAAGTATGATGCATCCCGCATGATCATCATCAGCTTTGTGCTTCTAGTAAGCATCAATTTCTTCGATGGGAGCATCATCCTCAGGGATAGGGGGTATCGATGTATCAAGTACATACCCTATCTTATCAAACTTCAAAACGATTTTGAGGTTACGAAACCAGTCGGTGAAGTTTGAACCGCTCAATTTGTTATTGGTAAGAATGTTTTGCAGATTGGTTTTAGTCATGATTTTAAGAGTGTTTAATTAAACCTGAGAGTGAGAAAGAGTAAACGTATGTTATTCATTTGCTTTAAAGTATATCAATCTAAAATTTATAGGCCTTTTAATTCATCTTAGATTGCTCCCACTATTTTGCCAAATTAATAGCCCTCCATATTAATTCGAAGAATTTCACAAATCCTTTAGTGAGCTAGGATCCTAACTCCTGATATTTCGCCTTGAGTTTGCTCAACAAGCTAGTCTCATTTGTTAGGTAGATTCATGTAATCAATCACATCTTTAATGTGATTCCTAGGTTATTGGGTTACTAACCACATTAGTAACTAATATGATATTCATATTAATCCCAACCATATTGCCCATTAGCTTATGACAACATGAGTTTGCTCATCCAATTATCATAATCTAATTTAAGTATTACCCAATATTCATGAAAAATGATTTTCGATAATTCAGGTGTTACCGTAAGACCCCGAGCTTGAGTTTTCTCAACAACCCAAAGGCCCCCAGTACTGCCGGCTGAATTATAATATTAGGGAGGGGCAACCGATTTTAATAACTTGCTTATTTACTTAACTTTTAATTAGTGAGAGATTTTTATTTTAAGTCTCATAATCTAACTTAGTCTTGATTTGCTTTAGCATACATCAGACACATACATTGGCGTTATGGACATATTATCTAAATTATTCCGTCGAGCCAGACACGGAATAAAAGGCCAAACCTAGGGAAATACTAACTATTACATATTTCTCTTTAGGTCCTCCGTCTTCTCCATGGCGCCTTGAAATTACATATTAATTTTTATTCTACTAAAGAAAACTTCAATTAAATTGAAGGGAATCAGATGAGAGGAGAAATTACAATAGATAGTAGAAAGGCAGGACTCGCAGGCCCTATTTCCAAAATACCAAAAGACTAAAAGAGGGTCCAAATATGTCCATAACTCCAAACATGCATAGACTCAATTAAATAAATTTAATTGGTTGATTACATAAGTATTTTATGTAATATTTAGGTTAATCACATTAACTTATCAAATTAACTTTCATCCAATTTTACTTCTAACAGTTTCGTATCTTCTATATTAACATATGCATAATCTATTTTAATTAACAATTAGTTAAAACTTATTTATCTTTAGAACTAATTAATCAAAACAGTTTTGTTAATTAACCTAACTATAAATATTTATTCAATCTGATTGAAAAACTTCTAAATTTTCATATATGAAATAACGGATTTAACGCAGGCTCTGATACCACTAATGGAATTAAAGGCTAACGTATAGCAGCGGAAATATAAAAAATTTAACCTTTTTCCATTAACCTAAGATTCGTTAATCGTTAATTCATATATTGAGGGATAGAAGGAAATACCTTAGTGAAGATCTATCTACCGTTGCAATCGAAGTGCCCACAACTCTTACTCCGAGTTCCCAAGCACAAGACAAAACACAACCCAAATCAAGTTAGATATCAACCGTATGAAAAGCAATCAAGAATAGATTGCCTCTAACAAATCAACACAAGATCAAGGAATAAAAGAAAGAGATGAAAATCAATTGAATCGGTAGGAAGCGGTGAATATCTCGTCCTCGGCTAGGGGGTCGAAAATTCTCTCTCCTGGAATGTATGTGTATTTCGAAAATCACAATGAGGGGGGGTATTTATATTCTCTTGTATCTAAACCCTAGTTAGATAGAATTAGGTTACTTAATAAGAATTTAATTCGGAATAGAATTCTTAATTATTATATTAATATATCTAAATATAAAGATAATAATAATAACTTTATTGGATAATAATAGGAGTAATTTTAATCTCATTAAAACTCCTAATTTAATTATCCTTTTATTAATTTAATTCATAATCCTAATCTAATTAGGATTGATAAAATCAAATTAATTATTTATGTATTTAATACATAAATTTCGCCCCCCCCCCCCCCCTTTAGTTACTGGGCCCTATTGGGCTCAGTTGGGCTTCCATCAATTAATTAACATATGTTTCTCTTTTGGGCTCCAAGTCTTATACGTGACCCATTAGGTTCTTATTGCTTCTAGCCGTATGTAACTATTAAATTAATTTTCACAGAATTATATTTAATCTTTACATAACGGAATGAGTACGCGAAATGTGATTAGCAAATCCGAAACATTCCCCCAGAGCTATAAGAAGACATGTTGATTCTATCGTTGACCTTTCTATATTAGTTACGGTATAATTCAATCCTTTATCAGCTACATCCTTGAACTGAATTTTATGACTATGGATAATGTCAAGTCACATATAGCGAGACGTTCGTTTTACTTGTACAGGCCAAGTCAACTCCAATTAGATAGGTTAAGTGAAATCTGTATTTCAAGTCTTAAGCTATCACCTTGCAAGGATTTAGAGTCGAGTCTTCCACAAGCGATCCATGGATGTATCTCCCATTTATCGGGAGTGATAAATGCTGAATCCAATGTATAATTATCCTGCAATTACTTCCTGTGACACCCAACATCTGCCGTTCACACCCCAGAGTCATCTATGTTAAGGATCGTGTTACAACAGGATCAAAGTATCACATTCCGTAATCCAGAATGACCAATTAAGATTCCTTTGAGTCTGAGGATTATTTATACCTATTAATACCAATGAGATGAACAGGTGACAATGATGAATCTACCCATCCTGTTATCTCAATTCGGGTGCCCAATCCTAATGAACTCCTTTTCATTGGATCCACGTAACTATCCAGATATCTGTATATATGAAGCTTGTGAGATCAGCTTTCTGTCGGGACAGAAGACATTGTTACATGCAAGTCTCAACAGTGATATGTCAATCCTAAACATATTACTTGACTTGGGGTGGTTTTAAGTTTATTAGTTTATTATAAAGTTTCGTCTCACTTCATGCTTGTATGAACACTTTATAATCACTTTAAACAAACTTATGGATTTCCTTTTATTAGACTTTATTTAGTTCTTAAAAGGGATTGTCTTTATACAGTTATGAAACCATATCTCATTAAAACAAATGATATAAAGAACACTTCATTTACATTGAGTTTATCCTAGAACAATTGTCTATAGGACACTAAACCCCAATAGATCTTCAATTAGTCGAAACACTGACCAAATTCATACTTGAAGTTCTATGAGAAAAGCAAAGCAAAATCTTACACCAATTCCAATCATTGTGTAAAAGTCTAGAGTGATTTTATTCATCTAAAGTGTCTTAGCAATTGTTGTTTAGGACAAACACTTTATCATTTCTAGAAGAATAGAAAGGAGAAGCTGAGTACTCGGTTATAGTACTCAGCGGTAGTTATAGGAGTGAGTGGAGGGATAGAGGAAGGTACTCTTGTATACTCAGCTTCTATTGTAAAAGGTTTCGTGCTCTAACTTTAAAGAGCTCAGTAGAGAATTCAAAAAGCTCGGAACGCGTTCCGGAGACTGGACGTAGGCGGAGAGGCCGAACCAGGATATGTCTGCTGAGTAACATATTTCTAACCCTTAAACTCCTTTATATATTGCTTGCTATTAAAACTGACTAAGTAACGAACTCACGCTGAGTTGAGTGCATTAAGACTCTGAGTTCAGGAATAGACTTAAGTGCTATCTCATGACTCAAGGAAAGAAGCAAACTTAGTCACCAGTTGACTAAGCTTGTGTCTTAAAACTACTTAGCGCCGATGTGTAAACCTTTTCTCAAAGAAAAGAAGTCAGCCTTAACGGACAAAATTTTAAATAGTTCATATCCCCCCCCCCTTGGAACTAACCTTGTCACGTTATACGGGACCAACAAGTGGTATCAGAGCTTAAAAGCTCACTGAGCAAGATATAACTATTTTGAGCTGATCCCCGCAATGGCTGAGAACAGCACTCGTTTCCTCCCAGGAAATCAGACAACTCAGATTCTTCCTGAGGGACTGTCCATTACTCGGCCTCCTCTATTCTTCGGGTCTAACTACACCTTTTGGAAGAACAGAATGAAAAATTTCATTCAGGCAACAAATATGAGTGCATGGCTTTCTATATTCCAAGGCCCATTTGTTCCTGTTGAAACTATTGACAGCCAAACGGTTGTTAAAACTGAGACTAAGTGGACAGAGGATGACCTCAAGAAGCTACAAAATCATGCTTCGACTATAAATATGCTTCACTGTGCGTTAGATGCTGCAGAGTACAACAAGATTTCAGGTTGTGAGTCAGCGTAGGAGATCTGGAAGAAACTGGAGGTCACCTACGAAGGAACCAACAAAGTTAAGGAGTCCAAGGTGAACCAGCACATGAGGTTGTACGAGCTGTTTGAAATGAATGATGATGAAGGAATCTCTGAAATGAACTCAAGATTCACAAACATTATCAACAAGCTCAAAAGACTTGGCAAGATCTTTATTGAGGAAGAGCAAGTCAAGAAGATACTGAGGAGTCTTCCTAAAAGCTGGCAAGCCAAGAAAACTGCTATTGAGGAAGCTCAAGACTTGACCACCTACAAGTATGATGAACTCATTGGATCGCTGCTGACCCATGAGATCTCAATGAAGAACTTTGAGGTGAAGGAGAAGTCTGAGGACAAGAAGCAAAAGTCTCTTGTCATGAAAGCTGACTCCACTGATGGGAGCTCAATAGACGATGAAGAAATGGCCATGTTCACTAGAAAAATGAAAAGGCTGTTCAGAAAGAATGATAAATATTCCAAGAAGCCTTACAAGAAGTTTGACAAGTACAAAGCTGAGTCCAGCGACAGCAAGTACAAGAAGGACAGCTCAAAGCCCATCACATGCTTTGAATGTCATCAAACTGGCCATATCAAATCAAGCTGTCCTACCTTGAGGAAGGAAAAGAAGAACGGCAAGAAGGCAATGGTGGCAACCTGGAGTGATAGTGATGAGACATCATCATTAGAAGCTGATGCCACTGAGTCAGCAAAGATCTGCTTCATGGCAGATGAGCTTGCTGAGCCTTGCGTTTCTGAGCACGCTGACCCCTCAATTACATCTGATGATGAGGCACACACAACTGAGGTAATATCACTACCCTTGCTCAGAAATGAAATGATTAATGCCCTGAGTGACCTCTACACACTTGTCAAAAAGTGTAACAAGAAGGTTAGAGCACTCAGTAGGCGATGTGATGAGATTGAAGAGGTCAAACTAAGCGACCTTCGATATCTTCTCCAAGACAACTCAACTTTGCATAGCAACGTAGAAACTATGCACAAGTGTGTCACTGAGGTCCAATCAGATTCTATGAAACTGAGAAAGGACATCACATCTATTCCGAACCAATTCAAAGTTCCGAATAAAAGAAATATTCCTCTGAACACTCAGTATCGAAGTACTAGTCAGCAGAGATGGAATCCTCAGCGGAATGTCCAGTGTGACTTCTGTGTGAAGAAAGGACACACCGTAAAGGTGTGCTGGCATGCTCAGCACTAGGGTGCTGACCAGTCAGTGAGATATCCTAAACGGAAGGTCAGATGTGACTTCTATGGGAAAAATGGACACACTGTCCAAGTGTGTCGTCATAAGATTAAATATGACGCTTTACCTGCTGAGCCTAACAAACAAGGACCCAAAAAGACTTGGGTACCTAAATATAACTAGCTATATTGTAGGTAAGCCTGAGGTGTGCTGAGAAGTCAAAGATGTGGTACATTGACAGCGCATGCTCGAGGCATATGACTGGTGATGAAACTCAGTTCATCACATTTGTGCGTAAACGAGGTGGAAGCGTAAGTTTCGGAGACAACAAAAAGGGTAAGATAGTAGGGTCAGGAACCGTTGGTGGTAATCCTACTATTGAGTCAGTCTCCCTAGTCAGCGGACTCAAATATAACTTACTCAGCGTAGCTCAGCTATGTGATAATGGGAGAAAAGTTATATTTGATGACACTGGATGTAAAATACTCGAGGGTAAAACAAATGAGTTGATTTTAACTGCCCCTCGTATTGATAATGTCTTTATGCTGAATTTGGAAAAGAAATTTTCAAAAAATGTATGCTTAGTGTCAAAGGAAGAAAATTCCTGTCTATGGCACATGAGACTTGGTCATGTAAGCATGGACCTCCTGGCCAAATTAGCAAGAAAGCAATTAGTTGAGGGACTGCCAGAACTTAAGTTCGAAAAAGATCAATTATGCAACGCTTGTCAGGCTGGAAAACAAACCAAACAATCTTTTCATAGTAAAAACATTGTCTCAACTAAGCGTCCATTAGAGTTGCTACACTTGAATCTCTTCGGACCAGTCCAGCCGCTGAGCTTGGGTGGTAGAAGATTTTCCTTGGTCATTGTAGATGACTTTTCTCGATACACTTGGATCATCTTGCTGAGTAGCAAGGATGAAACCTTTAAGACGTTTTCAACTTTAGTAAGAAAACTTGAAAATGATAAAGACCTAAAGTTAGCTCACATCCGAAGTGATAATGGTGGAGAATTCAAAAACCAATAGTTTGTTGAATTCTGTGAAGCCAGTGGCATTGACCATAATTTTTCTGCTCCTAGAACGCCTCAACAGAATGGGGTTGTTGAAAGGAAAAACAGAACCTTGGTTGAAATAGCCAGGACAATGTTGAGTGAGCATAGGCTTCCAAAGTACTTTTGGGGAGAAGCTGTCAACACAGCTTGCTATATACTTAATAGGGCTCTAGTCAGACCCATATTAAAGAAGACTCCCTACGAACTTTGGAAAGGACGAAAGCCCAACATTGGATACTTTCGTGCCTTCGGCTGTAAATGTTTTATTCTAAATACTAAAGACAGCCTTGCTAAGTTTGATTCAAAAGCTGATGAAGCTATCTTTTTAGGCTACTCAACAAACAGCAAAGCATATAGAGTTTTCAATAAACGAACTCAGGTCTTAGAAGAGTCAGTACACGTTGAGTTCGATGAAACTAACCCTGCAGGAAAAGACAAGCAGCTGACTGAGGATGATCCATACTCAGCACCCGCTGACCAAGAAACAGCCGCTGAGTCACTACCTCAAGGGCTGACCAAAGGTAAAAGTGAAACTCAAATTGTTTTCACTGACCAATCTATACCTGCAGAGATTGTTGAAACACAACCAGCTCAAGACATCACTCTACCAAAAAAGATCAGAATTCCAAGAGGACACTCAGAGAGTGCCATTCTTGATGCTGCTGAAAACACCCTGATGACAAGGAATCAACTCAGGAGATACCTCAGCAACGTAGCATTCGTCTCAGTTCAGGAACCAAAGAACTTCGCTGAAGCTGAGAACGATGAGTTCTGGATGAGTGCAATGCAAGAAGAACTTGATCAATTCAGAAGAAATGAAGTATGGGACTTAGTGCCTGTTAGGCATGAAATTGACTAAGTTTAACAGATAATTTATAAGGGAATTCGGGTATTTTTTATATCATTTTGTAAGGAATAAGGGCTAATTAATGTCCTTATGCAGATAAGCAAAGAAAAATGCTAAACTCGCTGGAAACAGCTTGTTTCGCTAATGCCAATGAGGAGTGGAGCCTTACTTGTTTCCAGCGGTTAAACGCCGGATTATCCAATGACGGACAGCGACAGATCGTTGGTGGCAGTGAAAGGAAAGCGGCAGGACAGCAGGTGAAAGTGTGTGGCGATGGGATTGCCTAAAGAAGCAAGATGATTTGAAGTCTCACCCCCTTGAGTGTTCAAGGGTTAATCTAAAAGTTAATCATTTTAGTTTATTTTAATTTTAGTAAGTAGTTGACTTTGTTTTGTAAAAGGGTACGAAAGTTGTACCGATTTTGAGTAGTCTCTGACTTTTCCCTTTAAATAGGAAAAGCAGAGAAGGTTTAGGTATCGGGATATTTTCTTAGTTTTAGTTTTTTTTTAGACAAGTAGAATAGAAGGAAGAAAAGAGCTCTCATGGAGTCTCAAGCTGTAACAAGAATCCTCTTCTGCTCACTGCTCGATATGAGTGAGTAGACATTTTGAACGGGCACGGCCTGACCGGCCCGGTGATGTAAGTTTTACAATGTTTTTATGAATATTTAGTATTTTGCCAATGTTGTGGTCAATGAGGATTTAACTTTCTTGCTTAAGCATGTATGCATGTGTTAGATGAATATTAGGACACTACTTTCATCTTCACCGATATCTCTATTGATCTCCCAACTTCGAAGCTGACAAGTTAGAAGGTTGTGTCGAGGGTTTTCTCATCTAGAAATGCAGTTTTGTTCTTAATGCTAGAAAGAACGTATCTTTAGGACGCTAAAGATGTTAGTAAATCTTAGGAGTTTGAGAACACACGACAGTTGACTCAAACTCACTTCAAAACTGATACTTTGGCTTCGTTGGCATTATCTTTTATCCATGGAATGTTGTAAGATGTAGCACACCGTGTTCGGTTATGTCAAGCATGTTCTATTCCCTAAAATCTTTGAAAAGTAACCTTATTTCCTTGTTTTATCATTCTGCCTGAGTCATTAAACAACCAATATCAAACAATCAACCATCAAGGAAGACACTGTTGTAACACACACTGTTTAGCAACGATTTTCGATATTTATTTGAATCACAATCCCTGTGGAGACGATACTCACTTATCACTTTATTACTTGTATCTAGTGCACTTGCTAGAGTCTCTTTAGAGGACAACAAGTTTTTGGCGCCGTTGCCGGGGATTGAGAGCAACAAATTTATAGCTGAAATTTCTGTAAAACAGGATGTTTTTAATCTGTGTGTTAAGGCGTGCAGGAACAAAAAGGTCATTTTTCCGTTTATGCGTAGAGCTGCACCTCCTATTTTTCCTATCGATCTCGAATTAGAGAGAACGTGTAGACGAAACAGAGCGGGAGCTCGACGTGCTAGACAAAGAGAAAGGCAAAGAGAGAGAAGAATGGCTGGAAGGGAAGGACCAGAACAACCAGTTCCACCAAACCAAGAAGAGGAAGGAGAAAATAATAACCCTCCTGTTATGAGAATCAGAGACTACTCTAGGCCAACTACCGAGGGACACTCATCGTGTATCGTATTGCCCAACGAGGGAAACAACATGTTCGAAGTACAAGGGTCCATGATACAAATGATACAAGCCTCGGTGCAATTTAATGGGTTTCAATCTGAAGATCCTAATGGGCATCTTCAAGAATTCATCACCTTGTGCAACACATTTAGGTCGAACAGAGGTGTCTCTGATGACGTGATCAGATTAAAGTTGTTCCCTTTTTCACTAAGGGATAAAGCAAAAACATGGCTGCAAAATTTACAGACTGGAACGATCACGAGTTGGGAAGAGATGGCAAGAGCTTTTCTGATGAAGTATTTTCCGCCTCAACAAGCCATCAAGCTACCAAATGAAGTGTCACGCTTCATACAGGACGAAGATGAGTCGTTGGCAGAAGCATGGGAAAGATACAAGGAGCTGCTCAGAAGGGTGCCAAATCATGGTATCCCTATGTGGATGCAAATGCAGAATTTTTACAATGGCGCGACCAACGTTTACAAAATCCAGATCGAATCTATCGCGAATGGTAACCCAGAAGATCTAGAGCCACAAGCTTTATATGACCTAATAGAGAAAGTGGTCAGCACGAGTTACAACTGGCATTCGTCAAGAAGTGAAGGAAAAAGGACAGGAAACGAGGATGTCGTGGCAAAACTAACAAGCCAAGTAGAACAGCTTACTCGGCAGCTGGGAAAGATAAATGTCTCGTCCATTCACAATGAACCGCCATTTAGTGAACCACCATTCAATGAAAGTTGTGGTTTTTGCGGAGGATCTCATTTCAATATCAACTGTCCTGGAGTTAAGCAAGGAAAAGGCACACGGGCTGAATGCGACTACGTAGGGTACAATCAGAGGAATCAGCCCAACCGTTATTCTAACACCTACAACTCGGAAACCAGGAACCATCCAAATTTTGGATGGACAGGCCAACCAGACCAGCAAGGACCACCACAGTATCAAGATCAGCCGAGGTATCAACAACAGCAAGGAGGACATTACCAAAGACAACCTCAGCAGCATTATAAGCAACTTGTGCCACAAAAGGAAGAAGTCGAACCAGATATGAAAACAATGATGATGCAGTTCATGAAACAGACGCAGGCATCGATCAAGAATCTGGAAACACAAGTCCACCAGATCGTCGCGTCCACATCAAAAGGAAAGGGGATAATGCCGAGCAATACTGAGCCAAATCCTAAAGGCGACGTCATGGCAATCACCTTGAGGTCTGGTAAGGAAACTCAACCAGTTGTTTTATCTAACAAGGATGCTGAGCATGCAGGAACATCCAAAGAGGCTGAAGGGGAACTGGAACAAGCTGTTCCTGGTAATGAAGAAACGAGGAAGGCTAACCAAGCAAGTAAGCCAGATCAAGAGGAGGAAAGGGCATGTAAACCACCACAGCAGTATGTCCCACCGGTGCCATATCCAACGCGGCTAATCAACAAGAAGTTGGAGGAGCAGAATTCTAAAGTGTTGGACACTTTGAGGAAATTGCATATCAACATACCTTTTGTGGAAGCACTGGCACAGATGCCAACATACGCAAAGTTCCTCAAAGATATCCTATCGAACAAGAAGAAACTGGAGAACATTTCCATGATACAACTCAACAGAGACTGTTCGTCCATACTCCAAAACAAGCAGCAGCTTCCAAAGAAGCTAAAAGATCCAGGGAGTTTTTCGATTCCTTGTTCAATTGGAAAGCTGACTATTGAAAATGCACTTTGCGACCTAGGAGCTAGCATAAACCTAATGCCATATTCTGTATATGCACAACTCGGGTTAGGAGAACCACAACCCACTCGTATGTCTATTCAATTAGCTGATCGTTCTGTATGCTATCCTAGGGGAGTAGTAGAAGACGTGTTAGTCCAAGTAGGAAAATTCATTTTGCCCGTTGATTTCATTATAATGGACATTGATGAAGATTTGCATGTCCCTATTATCCTAGGTAGACCATTTCTAGCGACAGGAAAAGCATTGATAGATGTAGGAGAAGGAAAGTTATTCTTAAGGATAAATGGTGAGGAAGTCATATTTAAAATGAATGAAGCGATGAGGCGTGCGAATAATAATGATGACACTTGCTGTTTCTTAGATGATTTTCAGAGTCTTACTACTTTGCAGGAACAAGACACATTAGAAACTTTATTAGGGAGAGAGGTGAACATATGCGAGGGAACAGGCTGTTCCATTGAAAGCAACTTTCCGACACCTCCGTTAGACCCTGCTGTTCCAACTCATCAAGAACCACCAGAGGTACCAACTGTGCATGTGTCTAAGCCAGAATTGAAGCCGTTGCCTGAACATCTCGAGTACGCTTTCCTTGAACCACCTAGCGGAAGTCCTGTCATCATATCATCAAAATGAACTCCTGACCAAAAGGCGCAACTAATGGCGGTCTTGCGAAGAAACAAGGCTGTAATCGCATGGAAAATTGATGACATAAAAGGAATTAGCGCGGCAGTCTGTGTTCATAGAATCTTGATGGAAAAGGACCACAGACCAACTGTTCAGCCGCAACGTAGGCTAAATCCCCACATGAAGGAGGTTGTGAGAAAGGAGGTGATCAAGCTTCTCGATGCTGGCATTATCTACCCAATATCTGATAGTGTGTGGACAAGCCCTGTCCACGTTGTGCCAAAGAAAGGAGGAACAACCGTAGTCCTAAATGAAAAGGACGAGCTAGTAACCACAAGAACAATAACAGGGTGGAGAGTTTGCGTCGACTACAGAAAGCTTAATGAAGCCACAAGGAAGGACCATTTCCCCTTACCCTTCATTGACCAGATGTTAGAAAGACTAGCGGGCTACGCATTCTATTGTTTTCTTGATGGGTATTCAGGATATAACCAAATCGCAATTCATTGCGAGGACTAAGAGAAAACCACGTTCACATGTCCGTATGGGACTTATGCTTACAGAAGGATACCTTTCGGACTGTGCAACGCTCCTGCCACTTTTCAGAGATGTATGATGTCGATTTTTCATGTCATGGTGGAGCAGACTGTGGAAATATTTATGGATGACTTCTCGGTCTATGGAAGTTCATTTGATAGCTGTCTAAACAACCTTGAAGCGGTGCTCGCGCGGTGCAAGGAGACTAACTTAGTCTTGAACTAGGAAAAGTGCCATTTCATGGTCACTGGAGGAATTGTGCTAGGGCATAAAATTTCTGAGAAAGGAATGGAAGTGGACAAGGCAAAAGTGGAAGTAATCGAGAAGCTGGCTATGCCTGCGAACGTCAAAGATGTGAGAAGTTTTTTGGGGCACGCAGGGTTTTATCGCCGGTTTATAAAAGATTTTTCAAAGATTGCACTCCCATTGTCAGCCCTACTCCATAAGGAAGCCGAGTTCTCTTTCAATGCAGACTGTTTGAAGGCCTTTGAGCTCTTAAAGACTAAGCTGATCAACTCACCTATACTAGCAGGACCAGATTGGGAGCAACCTTTTGAAATAATGTGCGACGCAAGCGACACTTGTGTGGGAGCTGTTCTTGGACAGAGGATTGAGAAGAGGTTTCGACCTATCTACTATGCCAGCAAAACATTGAACGTGGCCCAACAAAACTATACAACTACCGAGAAGGAACTTCTGGCGGTTGTGTATGCTTTCGACAAATTCAGGCCCTACTTGGTTTTATCTAGGGTGATTGTTCACACAGATCACACAGCGTTGCGATACTTGTTCGCGAAAAAAGATGCTAAGCCAATATTGATCTGATGGTTGCTATTACTTCAGGAGTTCGATTTGGAAATTAAGGATAAAAAGGGAACGGAGAATGTTGCAGCAGATCATTTGTCAAGGATAGATCACAAAGGCAGGTTTGAACAAACAGAAATCGTGGAAAGGTTTCCTGACGAGCATCTATATGCGGCACAGTCTGCGCCATGGTTCGCCGATATAGCTAATTACCTTGCAACTTCGCTCAAACCACACAACCTATCCACAAATCAAAAAAGGAAGTTTTTCTCCGAAATCAAATATTATTTTTGGGATGACCCTTACCTTTTTAGGTTGTGCGCGGACCAAATCATCCGAAGATGCATATCGCAAGAAGAAGGACAGGATGTTCTCAGCCACTGTCATAACCAAGAAGCAGGAGGACACCATAGTGCAAGCCGTACCGCGGCAAAGGTTCTCCAATCAGGTTTTTTCTGGCCCACTCTTTTTAAGGATGCTAATGCATTCGTTGGAACTTGCAATGAGTGCCAACGAACTGGAAACATTTCAGCTCGAAATGCTATGCCCCTAAACAACATAGTTGTGTGCGAAATTTTTGACATCTGGGGCATAGATTTTATGGGACCATTCCCAACTTCCCAAGGGAATAAATACATCCTAGTGGCTGTGGATTATGTGAGCAAATGGGTCGAAGCAATAGCTAGTCCCACAAATGACGCCCGTGTGGTAGTCAAATTTCTGAAAAGACTGTTCGCCAGATTCGGGGTCCCACGAGCGATCATCAGTGATCAAGGGACCCACTTCTGTAATGCGAAATTTGAAAAATTAATGGGAAAACTTGGAGTCTCACACAGGGTTGCCACACCATACCATCCACAAACCAGTGGACAGGTGGAGATCTCCAATAGAGAAATAAAGAGAATCTTAGAGAAAACCGTTGGCAACTCTCGGAAGGATTGGGCAAACAAGCTCGATGATGCTCTATGGGCATATCGTACCGCTTATAAAACACCGATTGGAATGTCTCCTTTTCGGTTGTTATACGGGAAATCTTGTCACTTGCCGGTGGAAATGGAACACCGTGCATTTTGGGCGTTAACATTTTTAAATTTTGAGACGCAGGCTATTGGTGAATAGAGAAGTTTACAACTGAGCGAAATGGAGGAATTCAGGTTGTTCTCATACGAAAATGAGGTGAATTACAAAGCCAGGACCAAGCAGTGGCACGACAAAAAGCTCATGAACAAGGTGTTTCATGAAGGACAAAACGTCCTTCTTTACAATTCACGATTGAGGCTCTTTCCAGGAAAGCTCAAGTCAAGATGGTCAGGACCATTCATTGTGAATCGTGTATTTGCACATGGAGCTGTTGAAATTTTCAAATACGGGGGTGATCCTTTTAAGGTGAACGGACAAAGATTAAAACCATATTTAGAGAACGATCACACAAGGAAGATCGATACTGTTCATTTCCAGGATCCCCTAAGACAGTAAAAGCAAGAGAACAGGGTGTCCGCTACAAACACCAATTGTAGCACAAGTAACTTTGCATTTTATTGATTTTTATTTATACTTTTTATTTTTTTTCTTGTGTAAATTGTGTTTGAATTTTACTTCATCATGAGTAATTTCTGCCTAGGCACAATTGTAAAACCTAAAAATCCTTCCAAGGGTGAGGTAGTACAATTGTACCTGTTTTGTAGGGAAGGGAATATCGTAGAAATTAGGGCGGTAGAAATTTGTTTATTAAAGCTAGGTAAAGTGGAACGTCCACTCCTATGCCAAATAGGCAATCATACCGCCTGTTTTTCTCCTCGATAAGATTGAACGGTTGGGGGGATATAAATGCTAAAATCAAATCTTGACCGTTCATCAACCCTCATTCTGATTCGAAAATACGCGCCTTTCTGCCAATTTGTCCAGGTGGCCGACTTTGATTCGGCCTCATAATGACAGATTGGCGAGAAGACGCCTCGTTTCCCCTACTTAAAGATGATTTATCTCAGTTCAGTCCGTCTATCACCATATTTCTTTCTTTTCTTTGAGATTTCTTTTCACAAAGGTAGTTCATGATCTGTGCCCTATACCACTGGAAAACCCTACTTAAACTTGAAAGCGAAATGAGAACTCGAGGCTCGGGCAAAAACGTGAAAATAGAGGGATCTTCCAAGAAAGAAAAAGCAAAGGAAAAAATGGTGGCGTTTGTCCCAGATGAGAAGCTGGTTAAGAAACTCTCCCAGTTTAAAGATGCCTCTATCCAGGCGTACTATGATGAGTTAGCGAAACTTCAGTTCGGACCCATCCGAACAGTTTGCTGGGAATCCCTAAAAAGGCTAAAGCTCGAGGATCGTGTACACAACCTCATGAAGTCCGGTCATTTTGAATGTTTCTTTGAAATGACGGAACCTGCCTATCGGGAACTAACACTCGAGTTCTTGGCCACTTTTAAGCACAACGCTGAGATAACCGAACCTGACAAAGAGGGAAAATTTAGCTTCAGGCTCATGGGTCACTCCCAAAGGCCTTCGCTTAACTTGTTCAACCAGATGCTTGGTGCTGCCGATGATGACGATCTAGAATCCGAGAGCTATAAAGAGGCATTCACCACAACGCCTGATGTTTTCGACCCTGTGGCCTTCTGGGAATCACTTTCAGGACAGAAACATTATGACGGCAGTTCGACCAAGGCGTCCAATATCGATGATTACGCTGTTCGGTATTTGCACAAGTTGATCTCCGGTACAATCTTCGCCCGGGAAAACCAAGCCACCATGCCACATGCAGATCTCACCGCGTTGTGGAGTATGGCAGTTGGACCGAGAATGAATTTGGGACTAGTTCGGAGAGTACATCAGCGCTTTTTCCAAGAAAAACTCGTCGATCATCTGTTGTGGAAGCATTGTCACCAGAATTGCGGAGTCAATCGGGGTTTTTAAACCTGAAGACCACTCTCGTCTCACGATTGTGAATCACCCTGACCCGATTGATCTCAAGAGCCTCCAAAAGATGTTATTCAGGAAAATTGTGACCGGGAAGTGGGTCTGGATGTCTGACTTTGTTACATCTCGGCAGACTGAGAGCCGGAAAAGGAAAAGCGAGCCTACTGTATCAGTGTCGTCAGATTCCGAGCAAGTCGAGAAGCCGAAAGACTTGGACTTTTATAAGAAATGTGCAAAGATGACCTACGAGGATGTGATGGATCGATTCAATGCCCTGTTTGCCCAGAATCTGGCAAACCGCGAAATGATATTCGCCATGGAGCAAAAGTACGCATCACAACAGGGCGAGATCGATATGCTCAAGAGCCTTTGCATTGAGGAGCATGCCAAAGAAAGTCCCTCTGGGTTCTCTGTAAAAAGTCCGGTAAGACAAGTGCCCGAAACACCTGCCAATGCCAATGTTAAGGCTAACGCTGCTGCCTCCTCGAAGGAGGAGGGTATTCCTGCCCCTGTGGATAGAGAGGTTAACTCCTCTCTTTCCCATCACGCCTGATCTGTCCCAATATTCGCTGTCCTAGCATCTAGTAACCTCTAATACCCTTACTCTATCATATTTTGGTCCGCCTATTTTGTAGTCACCTTATCTACAATCTGCTGCCGTGATTATTAACATTGAGGACAATGTTTTGTTTTGTTTTGGGGGTGGGGATTGTGTTGTGTGCATCACAATTTATGCGGAAATAACATGATAAATGTTGTTAATCGGTTTGTTTAAATTAGTGATTTGATGTAGAACAAATACCCCTTGAGAATTGTTGTGCATATCCTTGGTAATTATTGTCTGTTTCCATTGTTTTCTCTCCGCTTGTGTTTGTTCCATCTAGGGAATTGCTTGGTGTTATGTAGGAATCAAAGAGCAGACTGTGCATGCTATTTGGTGTTAGGTTGTGTTAATTGCTTGTTTGCACTTCGTGTTCCTTAATTCAGGAAGTTCCAAAAATTTTTAAATCTTTAATTCCTCTGTCAAAATTAGTAATCATGGCCTTACTGCATTTTTCCCCGAAAATAGTGAGAACTTGAGCCTTATAATGCATCTATAGTATGCATTGATTTTTGTGAGTGGGCCAGCACTCACTATCTTTAGGGAGAATTTGCCTTGGTGCCCTGTTGAAACGGTGATTGGTTCTGATTTTCATAGGAGGAAAAAGGCATTTAGTTATTCCCTCCGCTACACAAAAGGCACCTGTGCTATGCACCCCAATTATTAGGATAACCAAGTCGAGCCATAACCTGCTCTTTTTGAATAACCACGAATGATAGCCCTCGCCCTTCACTTATAACTCTTAAAAAAAACCCTGAGTTATGTCTTATGCTTCGAATTGCCAATTGTTTAAAATAAAAATCATGTGCTTAAGTTATGCGAATATAGGCAATTGAGCAAACATCGCTTAAGGAAAAGATTGAATGAACCAGGGAATATAATGTGGGGAGGAAGGAACCTTTATTAATAGTCAAAAGAGTACTGGGTTATGAGGGAACATGTTGTGTAGATAAAGTGTGTGTAAACAGCAATCATGATAGGCTGCGTATGTTAAATAAAGTGCAAAAAGACAGAATTCATACACTGAAATAGCTTTTCACTGTCAAACCAGAGCCCAAGCCTAACATTACAACCTTTATAAAGTCCTTTGGACTATGTCTGGAGGAACTTTGACCCATAGATTCGGGACCAATAGGCAAACTCGCACCCTAAGGGTGTGGTGTTTGAGCTGAGGAGTGAAATCGCATTTGTTTTCCTATGGCAAGAAGATGCCATGCGAGAGTGAGTGAATTATTCCATTCCTTAGTGAGGCATGTCTGGCTGTTGGTAACTCTTTGTGAAAGAGGAAGTCTAAATTTTAAGATTTGAGGAATTTCTTGAGCAAAAAGGACACAATTTTTAAAACAAGCTTTTACTCTTCGATGAAGCCGTAGCATGCATCTGTTCATCTCCTAATTGTGCCAAGCGTTCTGTGTCTCTTTACTCCTCGTTCTCATTCATTAAACTAATTTTATTCCTAACCCTTTTTCTGATTCCTTCTTACAATTTGTTGCTTGAGGACAAGCAAAGGTTCGATTTGGGGGTATTTGTTAGGCATGAAATTGACTAAGTTGAACAGATAATTTATAAGGGAATTCGGGTATTTTTATATCATTTTGTAAGGAATAAGGGCTAATTAATGTCCTTGTGTAGATAAGCAAAGAAAAATGCTAAACTCGCTGGAAACAGCTTGTTTCGCTAATGCCAATGAGGAGTGGAGCCTTACTTGTTTCCAGCGGTTAAACGCCGGATTATCCAATGACGGACAGCGACAGATCGTTGGTGGCAGTGAAAGGAAAGCGGCAGGACAGCAGGTGAAAGTGTGTGGCGATGGGATTGCCCAAAGAAGCAAGATGATTTTGAAGTCTCACCCCCTTGAGTGTTCAAGGGTTAATCTAAAAGTTAATCATTTTAGTTTATTTTAATTGTAGTAAGTAGTTGACTTTGTTTTGTAAAAGGGTACGAAAGTTGTACCGATTTTGAGTAGTCTCTGACTTTTCCCTTTAAATAGGAAAAGCAGAGAAGGTTTAGGTATCGGGATATTTTCTTAGTTTTAGTTTTTTTTTTAGACAAGTAGAATAGAAGGAAGAAGAGAGCTCTCATGGAGTCTCAAGCTGTAACAAGAATCCTCTTCTGCTCACTGCTCGATATGAGTGAGTAGACATTTTGAACGGGCACGGCCTGACCGGCCCAGTGATGTAAGTTTTACAACGTTTTTATGAATATTTAGTATTTTGCCAATGTTGTGGTCAATGAGGATTTAACTTTCTTGCTTAAGCATGTATGCATGTGTTAGATGAATGTTAGGACACTGCTTTCATCTTCACCGATATCTCTATTGATCTCCCAACTTCGAAGCTGACAAGTTAGAAGGTTGTGTCGAGGGTTTTCTCATCTAGAAATGCAGTTTTGTTCTTAATGCTAGAAAGAACGTATCTTTAGGACGCTAAAGATGTTAGTAAATCTTAGGAGTTTGAGAACACACGACAGTTGACTCAAACTCACTTCAAAACTGATACTTTGGCTTCGTTGGCATTATCTTTTATTCATGGAATGTTGTAAGATGTAGCACACCGTGTTCGGTTATGTCAAGCCTGTTCTATTCCCTAAAATCTTTGAAAAGCAACCTTATTTCCTTGTTTTATCATTCTGCCTGAGTCATTAAACAACCAATATCAAACAATCAACCATCAAGGAAGACACTGTTGTAACACACACTGTTTAGCAACGATTTCCGATATTTATTTGAATCACAATCCCTGTGGAGACGATACTCACTTATCACTTTATTACTTGTATCTAGTGCACTTGCTAGAGTCTCTTTAGAGGACAACAGTGCCAAATCCAAAAAGCCAGAAGACCATAGGAACAAGATGGGTCTTCCGCAACAAGCTATATGAACAAGGGAACGTGGTCCGGAACAAAGCAAGACTTGTAGCTCAAGGCTATAGTCAGCAAGAAGGTATTGACTGCGGTGAGACCTTCGCCCCAGTGGCAAGGCTAGAGGCTATAAGAATTTTATGTGCATATGCAAGCTATATGAATTTTAAATTATTCCAAATGGATGTTAAGAGTGCATTCCTTAATGGAGTTATAAACGAGGAAGTTTATGTTAATCAGCCTCCAGGGTTTGAGGATCCCAAGTTCCCAAACCACGTTTATAAACTCAAAAAGACTCTGTATGGTCTCAAGCAAGCACCACGTGCTTGGTATGAGAGGCTGACCAGTTTCCTGCTGACTAGCAATTATGTCAGAGGTAAAGCTAATACAACCTTATTCATTAAGAGGAAGGGTAAAGATACCCTACTGGCTCAGATATATGTTGATGACATTATTTTTGGTGCCACTAATGAGTCCATGTGCAAGGAATTTAGTAAGCAGATGCAGACTAAGTTTGAAATGTCAATGATGGGAGAACTCAACTTCTTCCTTGGACTTCAAATCAAACAAGGGAAAAATGGCATCTTCATCAGTCAAACTAAGTATGCTAAGGAGATATTGAAGAAGTATGAACTTGATAATTGGAAGCCAATATCTACCCCTATAGGCACTGACACTATCCTCTACGTTGACGAGAATGGTAAGTCAGTAGACAACAAATTGTACCGAGGTATGATCGGCTCTCTACTCTACTTAACTGCTAGTAGACCGGACATTCAGTTCTCAGTATGTTATTGTGCTAGATATCAATCTAACCCTAAGGAATCTCATTATATAGCTGTAAAAAGAATCCTTAGATATTTGCAAGGCTCAGTGAATGCAGGTTTATGGTATCCCAATACTTATGATTTCACACTTATTGGATATACTGACGCTGACTACGGACGAGACAAACTTGAACGAAAAAGCACCTCTTGAGGATGTCATTTTCTTGGGAGTTGTCTTGTATCTTGGTTCAGTAAGAAGCAGTCGTCAGTAGCCCTGTTAACCACTGAAGCTGAGTACATTGCTGCTGGAAGCTGTGTTGCTCAAGTCCTCTGGATTAAGCAACGGCTAGAAGATTATGGTGTTCAGACTAAAACAATTGAAGTCAAATGTGACAACAAAAGTGCCATTGACCTATCAAAGAACCCAATCCAGCACAGCAGGATGAAGCACGTCAGCATAAGACATCACTTCATCATAGATCATGTACTCAAGGGAGAGATCAAGCTGACCTATGTCCCAACGGATGAGCAGCTTGCTGATATCTTCACAAAGCCATTGGCTCGTGAGCAATTCAACATACTTAGAGAAGCCATTGGTATGTTTAATCCTCTTCAATAAATTCTAAGTGTAATATGTGATATATGCATGCTGAGTTGATTATCATGCTGAGTGATTTATGCTAAATCGATAATTATATACACGCTGAGTGGTTATCTGAAGCTGAGCTAACTAATCACACGAATTATTCCTTTGCGTAGAACTGACTACTTAGAACATCCAAAGTTTAGAATTCTTAAACACTGAGTAAAAGATTTGTTGCACAAATTAATGCTAAAACACGCGAATTAAATAGCCACCTAGGATGACGTAAGCGTAATAATTAGAAAATACATGCGCCGATTGTGTCATAAATGCCAGAATCTTTATCGGTTGAGTATCTCGAGGTCAAACGGCCACCTCAACGCTTCAGATCAACTCGACACTATTGGGGTTTAGTGTCCTATAGTCAATTGTTCTAGGATACAAACTTAATATAAATGAAGTGTTCTTTTATATCATTTGTTTTAATGAGATATATGTTTTATAACTATATAAAGGCAATCCCTTTTAAGCACTAAATAAAGTCTAATAAAAAGGAAATCCGTAAGTTTGTTTAAAAGTGATTATAAAGTGTTCATACAAGCATGAAGTGAGACGAAACTTTATAATAAACTAATAAACTTAAAACCACCCCAAGTCAAGCAATATGTTTAGGATTGACATATTGCGGTTGAGACTTGAATGTAACAATGTCTTCTGTCCGACAGAAAGTTGATCTCACAAGCTTTATATATATAGACATCTGGACAGTTACATGGATCCGATGAAAAGTAGTTCATTAGGATTGGGGACCCGACTTGAGATAACAGGATGGGTAGATTCGTCCTTGTCACCTGTTCATCTCACTGGTATTAATAGGTATAAATAATCCTCAGACTCAAAGGAATGTTAATTGGTATTCTGGATTACGGAATGTGACGCTTTGACTCGGGTGTAACACGATCCTTAACAGAGATGACTCTGGGGTGTGAACAACAGACGTTGGGTATCACAGGAAGTGATTGCGGGATCGTTATACATTGGATTGAGCATTTATCACTCCCGACAAATGGGAGATATGTCCATGGATCGCTTGTGGAAGACTTGACTCTAAATCCTTGCAAGGTGATAGCTTAATATTGAAATACGGATTTCTCTTAACCTATCTAATTGGAGTTGGCTCGACCAGAACAAGTAAAATGAACGTCTCGCTATATGTGACTTGACATTATCCATAGTCATAAGATTCAGTTCAAGGACGTAGTTGATAAAGGATCGAATTATACCGTAACTAATACGGAAAGGTCAACGACAGAATCAACCTGTCTTCTTATAGCTCTAGGGGAATGATTACGGACTTGCTAATCACATACTTTGTACATCATTCCGTTATGCAAAGATTAAATATAATTCTTTGAAAATTAATTAATAAAGTTGCATACGGCTAGAAGCAATAAGAACCTAATGGGTCACACATAAGCCTTGGAACCCAAAAGAGAGATAGATGTTAATTAATTGACGGAAGCCCAACTGAGCCCAATAAGGCCCAGGTACTAGGGGGGTCGAAATTTATGTATATTAGATACATAAATAATTAATTTGATTTTATCAATTCTAATTAGATTGAGATTGTGAATTAAATTAATTAAATGATAAATAAGTTAGGAGTTTTAATTAGATTAAATTACTCCCATTATTATCCAATAAGGTTATTATTGTTATCTTTTATATTTAGATATATTAATAGATAATAATTAAGAATTCTATTCCGAATTGAATTCCTATTCAGTAACCTAATTCTATCTAACTAGGGATTAGATACAAGAGAGATTATAAATACCCCCCTATGTGAATTTCGAAATTCACTATTGATTCCAGGAGAGAGAATTCGAAATCCCCTTAGCCGAGGACGAGATTTCACCGCTTCCTTCCGTTCAATTGATTTTCATCTCTTTCTCTTTATCCTTGATCTTGTGTTGATTAATTAGAGACAATCTACTTTGGTTGTTAATAAACGGTTGATTCTAACTTGATCTTCTGTTGTTTTGTTTTGTGCTCGGGAACTCGAAGTAAGAGTTGTGGGCACTTCGTTTGCAACGGAAGATAGAACATCTAAAAGGTATTTCTTCTTATCCCTATTTGTATGAAATAACGATTAACGGATCTTGGGGTTAATGGAAATAGGTTAAAATTTTTATATTTCCGCTGCTATACGTTAGCCTATTTTCCTTCAGTGGTATCAGAGCCTGCGTTAAATCCGTTATTTCATATATGAAAATTTAGAAGTTTTTCAATCAGATTGAATAAATATTTATGGTTAGATTAATTAACAAAACTGTTTTGATTAATTAGTTCTAAAAGATAAATAAGTTTTAATTAATTATTAATTAAAATAGGTTATGCACATATTCCTAATAATTTTGGTTGATAATCATTATAACAAAAATCTATTAGTTTTATGGTTAGATTGATAAAATCAGTTTTATTTATTCTAAAAGATAAAACGGAAAATCTATAATAGTTTTTCCTATTTTCTGAAAATCGTTTAAAAACTCATATATATATATATATATATATATATTAAAAAAAATATTACAGCAGTAAGGCGCGACCCGACTACTGTCGCGGTTGCTGCCACGCGGCAGCAACCGCGGGCGGCGCCTGGCCGCCGCTGCCGCCACGCAGCGGCGGGTCAGACACCTAGGGCTGCTGCCGGACCCGGCCCGAGACCCACTTGATTTTAAATCGTTTAAAATTAGTTTTATATATATATATGTTTCAAAAATTAATAGTTTTCTGTTTTGATTATCGAATGAAAATTTATTTAAAAGTTTGTTTTACCTATTTGTAAATTAAAAAGGTTTAAATGAATTAAAATCAAAATAATTGGGACGTGCATAATTAAAGTTTTGTATAGTTATATTAATCTAAAAGTTTAATATAAAAGGATACGAAACTGTTAAAAGTAAAATTGGATGAAAGTTAATTTGATGAGTTAATGTGATTAACCTAAATATTACATAAAGTACTTATGTAATCAACCAATTAAATTTATTTAATTGAGTCTATGCATGTTTGGAGTTATGGACATATTTGGACCCTCTTTTAGTCTTTTGGTATTTTTGAAATAGGGCCTGCGAGTCCTGCCTTTCTACTATCTATTGTAATTTCTCCTCTCATCTAATTCCCTTCAATTCAATTGAAGTTTTTTTTAGTAGAATAGAAATTAATATGTAATTTCAAGGCGCCATGGAGAAGACGGAGGACCTAAAGAGAAATATGTAATCGTTAGTATTTCCCTAGGTTTGGCATTTTATTCCGTCTCTGGCTCGACGAAATAATTTAGATAATATGTCCATAACGCCAATGTATGTGTCTGATGTATGCTAAAGCAAATCAAGACTAAGTTAGATTATGCGACCTAAAATAAAATCCCTCATTAAAAAGTTAAGTAAATAAACAAGTTATTAAAATCGGTTGCCCCTCCCTACTTTTCATGAATATGGGGTAATACTTAAATTAGATTATAATAATTAGATGAGCAAACTCATGTTGTCATAAACTAATGGGCAATATGGTTGGGATTAATGTGAATAGCATATTAGTTACTAATGTGGTTAGTAACCCAATAACCTAGGAATCACATTAAAGATGTGATTGATTACATGAATCTACCTAACGAATGAGACTAGCTTTTTGAGCAAACTCAAGGCGAAATCTCAGGAGTTAGGATCCTAGCTCACTAAAGGATTTGTGAAATTCTTCGAATTAATATGAAGGGCTATTAATTTGGCAAAATAGTGGGAGCAATCTAAAATAAACTAAAAGGCCTATAAACTAATGTGCAATATACTTAAATTAGATTATGATAATTGGATGAGCAAACTCATGTTGTCATAAACTAATGGGCAATATGGTTGGGATTAATGTGAATAGCATATTAGTTACTAATGTGGTTAGTAACCCAATAACCTAGGAGTCACATTAAAGATGTGATTGATTACATGAATCTACCTAACGAATGAGACTAGCTTGTTGAGCAAACTCAAGGTGAAATCTCAGGAGTTAGGATCCTAGCTCACTAAAGGATTTGTGAAATTCTTCGAATTAATATGGAGGGCTATTAATTTGGAAAAATAGTGGGAGCAATCTAAAATAAACTAAAAGGCCTATAAATTTTAGATTGATATACTTTAAATCAAATGAATAACATACGACTACTCTTTCTCACTCTCAGGTTTAATAAAACACTCTTAAAATCATGACTAACACCAATCTGCAAAACATACTTACCGATAACAAGTTGAACGGTTCAAACTTCACCGACTGGTTTCGTAACCTCAAAATTGTTTTGAAGTTCGAAAGGAAAGGGTATGTACTTGATACACGGATACCCCCTTACCCAACGGATGATGCTCCCTACCAAGAATTTTATGCTTACTTGAAGCATAAGGTTGATGACGATCAAGTGGGAGACATCATACTTGCATCTATGATACCGGAAGTAAAAAGGCAACTACATGCAGATATGGATGCCTATTCCATGGTCAAGCACCTAAAAGAGTTATTTGTGAATCAAACTCGGTGCGAACGCTTCGAAATAACAAAGCAGTTATATAGATGCAAGATGCAGGTGGGCACATCTATAATGGCACATTGTGCCAAGATGATCAGCCTTATCACCAAGTTTTCTAGTATTGGAGATGCGATGGATCGTGAACTAAGTGAGAACTTACTTCTTCAGTCCCTCCCCGAGAGTCACTCGGAGTTCATCATGAACTACCAAGCGAGTGGCTTGCAAACCTCTCTTGAAGAGCTTGCAAATATGCTCGAGACAGTCGAGCCCAATATAATAGAAAACGAGGAGATACCAAGCCTTGAAGGATCAAAGAAAAGGAAAGGGATATCTCCCGATCCGATCCATCCTAAGAAAGGCAAGGAGGCAATGCTCACCGAAACGAGGGGAAAGGAATTAAAGAAGCCCAAAGGCAAGTGCCACTATTGTGGTGAAGTGGGGCATTGGAGGAGAAATTGTTTGCTGTACCTAGCTACCCTCAAGAAGGGAGAAGCCGGGACTTCAACATCTGGTATGTTTTATATTGAAATAAATACAATTTCACAGTCTGAATCTTGGGTACTTGATACCGGATGCAGATCTCATATTTGTACAAATATGCAGGAACTAAATCAGACTAAGGAATTAAAGAAAGGAAGCATAAACTTGTGAGTAGGAAATGGAGCAAGAGTTGTCGCCCTCGCAATTGGAGATTATGTTTTAACTTTGCCCTCTGGGCTTGTAATAGAATTAAGGAACTGTTTATACGTTCCACAAATGTCTCATAACATTATTTCTATTAGCCGTCTTGTTGACGACGGTTTTCATATTTCAATAAAAGACAAACGTTGCGATTTTTATAGAGATTCGATCTTCTATTTTTCAGGAATATCACAAAATGGGATTTATGTGTTAGATTTCTGTTTTCGCAATTGATACCAAAAGACATAAGCTAGATAATTCAACTTACTTGTGGCATTGTCGTTTAGGCCATATAAACAAAAGACGCATGCTTAAGCTACATCAAGATGGGCTTATAAATTCAATTGATCCTGAATCATTGGAAAAGTGTGAAGCATGTTTAAAAGGTAAAATGACAAAGAAACCCTTTAGCAATAAAGGTGAGCGTGTATCAGACACTCTAGGACTCATTCATTCAGATGTATGCGGTCCTATGTCAGTCCAAGCAAGAGGAGGATTCAGATACTTCATAAGCTTCATAGACGACCATACCAGATATGGTTATATCTATTTGATGAAGCACAAGTCCGAAGCTTTTGAGAAATTCAAATGCTTCAAAAATGAAGTAGAAAATCAATTAGGAAAGAAAATAAAGACACTTTGATCCGATCGAGGTGGCGAATATCTTTCAGATGATTTTCTGAATTATCTAACTGAATGTGGGATATGCTCACAATGGACACCTCCCTATACACCACAACACAATGGTGTATCCGAGAGGAGGAACCGTACCCTATTAGATATGGTACGATCCATGATGAGCATAGCATTACTTCCAAAGACATTCTGGGGCTATGCCTTAGAAACCGCCCTCTTCACCCTAAATCGAGTACCAACTAAATCCGCTAGTTCCACACCATATGAATTGTACGTTTGTAGGAAACCTGTGTTCTCATTCATGAGAGTATGGGGTTGTTCAGCATATGTCACACGCATTGCGTCCGACAAACTAGATTCTAAATTTGATAAATGTTTCTTTATTGGATACCCTAAGGAAACTATGGGATATTACTTCTATCATCCAGATGATCAGAAAGTAATAGTATCCAAGCACACAACCTTCTTAGAGAAAGAGTTTCTCGAAGACATCAGAAAAGGGAAGCATGATTGAACTTGATGAAGTTCAAGAACAAGAAACACCAACTGAAACAACAGAAGCGGTTAAGGAACTCGATGCAGTCCCATTAGATGAGACTCAAGTGCCACCCCTTCGTAGATCACAAAGAGTTCGTGAACTCCCTATTAGATATGGTTTTCTAGTGGGAGATGATGATGAGGTTCCCGTGTTAGACGATGAACCCAAAAACTACGAAGAGGCTCTTACTAGTCCAGATTCTAAAGCATGGCTCGAGGCTATGGATTCTGAGATGGATTCCATGTACACCAACCAAGTGTGGACTTTGGTTGATCCACCCGAAAGGATAAAACCCATTGGGTGCAGGTGGATCTTCCAAAAGAAGACTGACATGGATGGAAAGGTTAGCACCTACAAAGCTAGGTTAGTAGCGAAAGGATATCGTCAGAAGCAAGGAATTGATTATGATGAATTCTCTCCTGTGGCTATGTCCAAATCAATCAGAATAATGCTTGCTATTGCCGCTCACTATGATTACGAGATTTGGCAAATGGATGTGAAAACAGCTTTCCTAAATGGAAACCTGCTTGAGGATGTATACATGATGCAACCTGAAGGTTTCATATCAAAGGATGCAAACAAGATTTGCAAACTTCAGAGATCCATTTATGGACTCAAGCAAGCATCTAGAAGCTGGAACAAGCGTTTTGATGAAACCATAAAACAATTTGGTTTCGAACAAAATTACGAAGAAGCTTGCATTTACAAGAAAGCAAGTGGGAGCTCTGTAGCAGTTCTGATATTATATGTGGACGATATATTATTAATGGGAAATGATGTAGCTCTACTACAGTCGGTGAAAGTTTGGTTATCTGGTAACTTCTCAATGAAAGACCTCGGTGAAGCAGCTTATATACTTGGCATAAAGATCTACAGGGATAGATCAATAAGACTGCTTGGTCTTTCACAGGCTACATACATTGAAAAGGTGCTAAAGCGGTTTAGCATGCTTGAATCGAAATGAGGTAACTTACCCATGGTACATGGAGTAAAGTTAAACAATCATCAATGTCTTAAAACCGATGATGATAAGAAGCGCATGGTTGTAGTCCCGTACGCCAGCGCAATCGGTTTGATTATGTATGCTATGCTATGCTATGCACTAGACCTGACGTAGCGTTCGCGTTATCTATAACGAGTTGTTACTAAGGAAATCTGGGAGACGAGCACTGGATTGCCGTCAAAAACATTCTTAAGTACTTGAGAAGAACTAAAGATATGTTTCTAGTGTACGGAGAAGGGGATCTGAAAATAGAAGGATTTTCAGATGCAAGTCATCTCACAAATGAGAACGATTTTAAATCCCAATCAGGATACCTGTTTATCCTAAATGGGGGCGCGGTCAGCTGGATGAGTTCCAAGAAAGGAAGCGTAGCTTTCTCTACGACCGAGTCAGAGTATATCGCTGCTGCGGAAGCAGCAAAGGAAGCGGTTTGGATTAGAAAGTTCATTACTAAACTTGGTGTGGTGCCTGACATTGTAAATCTCATTACACTGTACTGTGATAACAATGGAGCCATTGCGCAAGCAAAGGAACCATGGTCTCATAATGCATCCAAGCATTACCTAAAGCAATACCACATTATAAGAGAAATTGTGGGAAGAGGAGATGTGAGAATAGAAAGAGTACCTACAGAGGACAACGTTGCAGATCCGTTGACAAAGCCCTTAACCCAGAAAGTACATGATCGTCATCTAACTTCTACTAGGATAAGTTATAGAAACAATTGGCTTTAGTCCAAGTGGGAGCATGTTGGGGTTTAGTGTCCTATAGACAATTGTTCTAGGATACAAACTTAATATAAATGAAGTGTTCTTTTATATCATTTGTTTTAATGAGATATATGTTTTATAACTATATAAAGGCAATCCCTTTTAAGCACTAAATAAAGTCTAATAAAAAGGAAATCTGTAAGTTTGTTTAAAAGTGATTATAAAGTGTTCATACAAGCATGAAGTGAGACAAAACTTTATAATAAACTAATAAACTTAAAACCACCCCAAGTCAAGCAATATGTTTAGGATTGACATATTGCGGTTGAGACTTGCATGTAACAATGTCTTCTGTCCGACAGAAAGCTGATCTCACAAGCTTTATATATATAGACATCTGGACAGTTACATGGATCCGATGAAAAGTAGTTCATTAGGATTGGGGACCCGACTTGAGATAACAGGATGGGTAGATTCGTCCTTGTCACCTGTTCATCTCACTGGTATTAATAGGTATAAATAATCCTCAGACTCAAAGGAATGTTAATTGGTATTCTGGATTACGGAATGTGACGCTTTGACTCTGGTGTAACACGATCCTTAACAGAGATGACTCTGGGGTGTGAACAACAGACGTTGGGTATCACAGGAAGTGATTGCGGGATCGTTATACATTGGATTGAGCATTTATCACTCCCGACAAATGGGAGATATGTCCATGGATCGCTTGTGGAAGACTTGACTCTAAATCCTTGCAAGGTGATAGCTTAAGATTGAAATACGGATTTCTCTTAACCTATCTAATTGGAGTTGACTCGACCAGAACAAGTAAAACGAACGTCTCGCTATATGTGACTTGACATTATCTATAGTCATAAGATTCAGTTCAAGGACGTAGTTGATAAAGGATCGAATTATACCGTAACTAATACGGAAAGGTCAATGACAGAATCAACCTGTCTTCTTATAGCTCTAGGGGAATGATTACGGACTTGCTAATCACATACTATGTACATCATTCCGTTATGCAAAGATTAAATATAATTCTTTGAAAATTAATTAATAAAGTTGCATACGGCTAGAAGCAATAAGAACCTAATGGGTCACACATAAGACTTAGAACCCAAAAGAGAGATAGATGTTAATTAATTGATGGAAGCCCAACTGACCCCAATAAGGCCCAGGTACTAGGGGGGTCGAAATTTATGTATATTAGATACATAAATAATTAATTTGATTTTATCAATTCTAATTAGATTGAGATTGTGAATTAAATTAATTAAAGGATAAATAAGTTAGGAGTTTTAATTAGATTAAATTACTCCCATTATTATCCAATAAGGTTATTATTGTTATCTTTTATATTTAGATATATTAATAGATAATAATTAAGAATTATATTCCGAATTGAATTCATATTCAGTAACCTAATTCTATCTAACTAGGGATTAGATACAAGAGAGATTATAAATACCCCCCTATGTGAATTTCGAAATTCACTATTGATTCCAGGAGAGAGAATTCGAAATCCCCTTAGCCGAGGACGAGATTTCACCGCTTCCTTCCGTTCAATTGATTTTCATCTCTTTCTCTTTATCTTTGATCTTGTGTTGATTAATTAGAGACAATCTACTTTGGTTGTTAATAAACGGTTGATTCTAACTTGATCTTTTGTTGTTTTGGTTTGTGCTCGGGAACTCGAAGTAAGAGTTGTGGGCACTTCGTTTGCAACGGTAGATAGAACATCTAAAAGGTATTTCTTCTTATCCCTCTTTGTATGAAATAACGATTAACGGATCTTGGGGTTAATGGAAATAGGTTAAAATTTTTATATTTCCGCTGCTATACGTTAGCCTATTTTCCTTCAGACACCTCTATAAATAGTGGACGAATTCCCACTTGTACCTCTTTACGCTCAGAAATTTCTGGTATTCATATCTTCTCTTTTCTAAAATCCCCAAACTTCTCAAATCTCTCTAAGAATCATGTCTAACGATTCTCAGAATGTCTCCGGTGCCGGTTACGACGACAACCGCTCCGATGAAAACCCTCCATCTCCTGCTCAGCAGGAATATAGCGAGACTCCCACCAAGTCTCAAGAACCTAGTCAGCGTGACCACTATAAGGTCACTACACCAAGTAAGAAAACCCAAGTTGACCAAGCTACCTCTTCGAAAGGAAAACAGAAGCAGGATAAGGGAAAGAAACCAATGGAACATACCTACTCCCTTGTGTACAACAGCATAAGGGGGTATAAGGTTGACCACTCCCGCTGGTTCTCACAGGGATTTGTGAAAGCTGAGAAACCCTTTTGTGAGTGGATCTCAAAGAACGGCTGGACCGAGCTGTTCTCGACTCAAGAAGCTACCTATCCTGAGTTAGTGAAGGAATTTTACGCTAACCTAAGAGCCGCTGATGATAACCTGGACTACATGGTCACCAAGGTTCAAGGGAAGGATATCTTCATCAACCCTTCTTACCTTGCCTCACTGCTCAAGCTGAAAAACGAAGGAGCTAAACTCCGGAAATCGGGTGACCAGGATAAGATTGACTATCCCACTGAGTTCTGCAAACCCACTGGTCATGTTGGGGAAATCTCGAGCACCTCCATGGGTCAGAATCAGAAGATGGTCCACTACATACTGACCAACTTCCTTTTTCCCAAGATAAACGCCACTTCCTCAACGTCAAATTTCGAGCAGTGCTTCATCTGGCACATGATGAACTACCAGTCGATCAACATGCCAGTTTTTTAATCGGTGGTTTTCAACGGAGCACTGGAACCCTTAGGTTAGGCTCCCTTATCACCAGAATCCTCAAAGATCACCAGGTGAATTTGGTTGAGGAAATCAATGTCTGGGGAACTGAAATTACCGCAGCTACATTGTTCGGTTTGGTCTACGACCAACCGATTGTCCCTAAGAAAGGAAAAGGGGCCGCTGTTCAGGAAACCGAGGGGATGCTGACCAGAGAAGGAAAGAAAGGGAAGATAGCTCAAGCTGACAAGTAGGACAGAAAGAGGAAAGATGTTCAAAGGTCTTCCAAAGACGCTGACGCTCCACCGAAAAAGTTTCGATTTGTGTCCAAAGGAACCAAGCCTCAAGTTCAACAAGGTTAGGTCAGACCTAAGTCAACAGAAAACCTCAAAAGGCAAGTTGAGCCTGAGGAAGAAGAAAAAGAGGACACCCCTGAGCAACCACTGAAGAAGAAGAAGAAGATTTCTTCTGGGTCAAGTCCTATCAATGCACCTCCACTTGACGTCTTAATCTCTGAAGACTCACATTATGTGAGAAGTCTTGGCATTGATATTGAGCAACCACCAGTTGAACAGAAAGAAGAAGAACTTGGTAATCTGGGTGGTCAGTTTGATACTGAGGAGACAGTAGATGCTGAGCAACATAAGACAGCAAATGTTGAGCAACATGAACCAACCAACACTGAGCAGGTTGAAGAAGAAGCTGAGCCAACAGCAAACGATCACGCTGATAAAGAGGCAACTTCACCTACTGACTCAATTGAGTCCATTCCTACTGACCCCTCACCTCCAAAGAGTAAGAGATTAAGGAGACTTAAGAAGAAGGCTCAAAAATCCCCAGTGATCGATCTTATGGATGACTCACCACTCCGGGATCCAATCACTGACCTCTCTGATCTGCAGTTTAAGTTCTTCTCCAATACTACTGAGTCTCCTAGGTCAAGAGAGCACCAGGAAAAGCAAGCCTCTGTTTCTAACCCTAAGGAACATGCCAACTCAACTGCTTCCAAAGGTCAAGTTAATTCCGAGCAAGTCCTCGAAGTTCCTGCTCCTCAACATATTGAGCCAGCTAAGGAAATACCTGCTCAGGTTAGTGCTGAAATTCCTCAACTTCTTAAATCTAGTCAGCTTCAGCCTGACTCTGAGCAAGTACAAAATTCTGCCGATCAACCACTTCCACAACCACAAGTGCAGAATATCAACTCAAGTCCAGCCACTGATCATGCTGGCACTTCCAATACTGAGCAGAACCAAACACCTCCACCATTCAGTTCTACTCGTAATCCGGCAACTGGGCCAAATAATGATGGATCCTACTCTTATCTGAATGCCTTTGAGTCTGGTCGAAGAATCATTGACTCAGCTCAAGCTCTTCTCCAGGACCTTCATCAAACCAACGCCGACGCCGCTGGGTCAGTTCCTGTTGAGCCAACTCAACTTTCGTCTGTCACTCAGCTTCTCACAGAAATCAAAGGTCTTAATGATCTTCTGAGTGTCATGACTTCTCTACAGTCTCAACAGCCCAGGCAGGACTCCATAGTAAAGCTGGCCGAACTCCAGCTGACAATGGTCAATCACATGAACTCTCTTCAGGGTCAATTTCAAGCTCTGTCAGCTGCGAACTCCATGTATGCAACTTCTACTGAAGTTCAACAACTGTTTACCCAGCTTCACTCTGAACAGGCCAAAACCAATGAGCAACTCTCTTCCTCCTCCCAATGCTCCATTGAGCAAATTAGTGAGGTTGTTCGTCTACTCAATTTGAGTAAGGAAGAGATGGAAACTGACCAACTCAAGACGAATGAGCTTCTACAATACTCCCAATCCATCTTCAAACATGTGCGTCATTCAAATGCTCAACGTCAGTATCATGACTCGGCTCTGCTTAAAATGTTTCATCAAACCTATGCCCTGCTGACTGACAGTATAACCTGGGTTGGGAAGTCTCAAGCATACCTTCTAAGTATGCTCAGTGCTTCGGTCAGGGTTCCCCGTTCTGTCTTGGATGATGGTGTTTCTGTATTTGATGGTATAAATGAAAGCACGCGCAAGCTTAAGGCATTCTCTTTGCGTTTAACTCGTGCTGCCCTCAACGACACCTTCATTCCTCCTCCTCCCGATGCTGGCAAAACGAGGGAGAAAGAACAAGCTGAAAGAACTCAGCATACATGAGAAGCATCTGAAAGTCAGCAAAAACAAAAGGGAAAAGCTAAAGAGCATCCTGTCTAGATCAACTACAAGAAAAAATAGCTTGACTAGGATTGACTAGATATGCTAGACTTAGCCTTTTGTTAAACTTATATTCTCTTTGTGTATTTTGTTGTGCTGACTATTAATCCAAAACTATGCATGCATCCCTTTTTTATATTGACCAATCTTATGTGATGCTTACTTATGTTTTGTGATAAACTTTAACGCATCTTCATTAAATCAACTATGTTAATTGTCTACATTGCTTTATGATTGTATGTTGTGTTGATCAACATGTTGACCTCTTTTTATATGTCCTCTTAACTAAAACACATTGAACAAAGATATACTCAGCGCTCTCTAATATCTAAATCTTCCGCATAAACTGAGTTAAAAAGAATATGTTCCATGAGCTAACCTATTTCTGAAAACTGACCTTAGACTTACTTGATTAAACCTTGAAATGTTTAAAGTAAAACTAAGTCAGTAGCTCAACCCTTACGGGGGAGTATCTTGAGTAATATAAGGTCAACTATCATGGAGGAGCTTAACACTGAGTTCTTACGGAATATTTTTGCCAACATCAAAATGGGGGAGTTTGTTGAAACACCTTTCCACATGATTTTGATTTGACAAAATTATTTATGTAAATGATAAAAATATTCTAACACATTAAATTTAAATGCTTTGATTTATTCACACTAATGTGTTTGTTCAATGTTGAGTTTATTGATTTATAAGACATTAAGATAAAAAGCCTAAAGGCCCATAAGTGGAAGTCAAGCCCAAGTCAACAGATCAAGACCACATGGCCCAAGAAGACAAAACGCAGTCGTTCTAAGCAAAGCACAAGCTCAGCATGAAGAAGGATCGAGAAGCCTTCTATCAATTGCTTCAAGATGAAGCTGTTGAGTTGAACGGCAAGAAGTACAAGTCAGCGGTAGAACATAATCAACTTGGAGACAAAGTATTTCTACTTTGGGTAAAGCTCAGAAGGCGCAGGAAGCTGTCTGGAAGACTTTACTATAAATGTCGAAACATTCTGTTCATCTGACGAAAAGCTGCTGAGCACTGCCGTAGACAGAAGATGCAAGAATCTCATTGGCCAACGACACTGAGCACGTCCTGAGTGACAACGACAGGAAGCCGTTAGCCTCCAACGGTTATTTCAAAATTCGAAATTACCGGTGCTTGAAGTGTCACTATAAATAGGCCTCTCATTTGCTTCATTCGATACAGATCTTCAATTAGTCGAAACGCTGACCAAATTCATACTTGAAGTTCTGTGAGAAAAGCAAAGAAAAATCTTACACCAATTCCAATCATTGTGTAAAAGTCTAGAGTGATTTTATTCATCTAAAGTGTCTTAGCAATTGTTGTTTAGGACAAACACTTTATCATTTCTAGAAGAATAGAAAGGAGAAGCTGAGTACTCGGTTATAGTACTCAGCGGTAGTTATAGGAGTGAGTAGAGGTATAGAGGAAGGTACTCTTGTATACTCAGCTTCTATTGTAAAAGGTTTCATGCTCTACCTTTAAAGAGCTCAGTAGAGAATTCAAAAAGCTCGGAACGCGTTCCGGGGACTGGACGTAGGCGGAGAGGCCGAACCAGGATATATCTGCTGAGTAACATATTTCTATCCCTTAAACTCCTTTATATATTGCTTGCTATTAAAACTGACTAAGTAACGAACTCACGCTGAGTTGAGTGCACTAAGAAGCTGAGTTTAGGAATAGACTTAAGTGTTATCTCCTAACTCAAGGAAAGAAGCAAACTTAGTCACCAGTTGACTAAGCTTGTGTCTTAAAACTACTTAGCGCCGCTGTGTAAACCTTTTCTCAAAGAAAAGAAGTCAGCCTTAACAGACAAAATTTTAAATAGTTCCTATCCCCCCCCCCTTTGGAACTAACCTTGTCACGTTATACAGGACCAACAGAGTGAACTGCGAAGCTGAGTTCAGGAATAGACTCAAGTGTTATCTCCTGACTCAAGGACAAATTCAGACTTAGTCACCTGTTGACTAAGCTTGTATCTAAAACTTGCTCAATATCACCGTGCTAAAAGACTTCGAGAAAGTCTAAGTTCGAAATTAACAGTCAGCCTAACGTGAAATTTTTTAATAGTTCCTAACCCCCCATTGGAACTAATATTGTCACGTTACACGGGACCAACAAGTGGTATCAGAGCTTAACAGCTCACTGAACAAGATATAACTATCTTGAGCTGATCCCCACAATGGCTGAGAACAGCCCTCGTTTCCTCCTAGGAAATCAGACAGCTCAGATTCTTCCTGAGGGACTGTCCATTACTAGGCATCCTCTGTTCTTCGGGTCTAACTACACCTTTTGGAAGAACAGAATGAAAACTATATTCAGGTAACAAATATGAGTTCATGTCTTTCTATAGTCCAAGGTCCGTTTGTTCCTATTGAAACTGTTGATGGACAAACGTCTGTCAAAGCTGAGGCTAAGTGGTTAGAGGATAACCTCAAGAAACTACAAAATCATGTCGCTGCTATAAACATGCTTCACTGTGCTTTAGATGCTATAGAGTACAATAAAATCTCAGGTTGCGAGTCAGCACAGGAGATTTGGAAGAAGCTGGAGGTCACCTATGAAGGAACCAGTAAGGTCAAGGAATCCAAGGTGAACCAGCACATGAGGCTGTACGAGCTGTTCGAGATGAATGATGGTGAAGGAATCTCTGACATTAACTCAAGGTTCACCAACATTATCAACGAACTCAAGAGGCTCGGCAAGAACTTCACTGAGGAAGAGAAAGTGAAGAAAATACTGAGGAGTCTTCCCCAAAGCTGGCAATCAAAGAAGACAGCCGTTGAGGAAGCCCAAGACTTGACCACCTACAAATATGATGAGCTCATCGGATCTCTGCTGACCCACGAGATCTCAATGAAGAACTTTGAGGTGAAAGAGAAAGCTAAGGAAAAAAAGCAAAAGTCTCTTGTCATGAAAGTTGACTCCACTGATGGTGACTCATCTGATGATGAGGAAATGGCCATGTTCACAAGAAAGATGAAGAAGATGTTTCGCAAGAATGACAAGTACAACAGGAAGCCATTCAAGAGAAATGACAAATACAAAGCTGAGTCAAGCGACAGCAAATACAAGAAGGAAAGCTCAAAGCCCATCACGTGCTTTGAATGTTATCAAACTGGCCATATCAAGTCAAGCTGTCCTACCCTGAAAAAGGATAAGAAGAGCAGTAGAAAGGCAATGGTGGCTACCTGGAGCAATAGCAATGAATCATCTTCATCAGGAGCTGAAGCCACTAAGTCAGCAAACATCTGCTTCATGGCTGATGAGTTTGCTGACCCCTACCCTTCTGAACAAGCTAACCCCTCATGTGCATCTGACAATGAGGAACACTCAACCGAGGTAATGTCTCTCCCCTTGCTCAAAAATGAAATGGTTAATGCCTTGAGTGATCTCCACACACTTGTTAAAAAGTGTAACAAGAAAGTACGAGCACTCAGTCGGCGATGTGATGAGATTGAAGAGATCAAACTCACTGATCTTCGTCATCTTCTCCAGGGCAATACTAGGCAAGATGAAAACTTACAAATCATGCATAAGTATGTCACTGAGGTCCAATCAGATTCTAAGAAACTGAAGAAGGACATCACATCTATTCAGAACCAGCTAAAGGTTCCGAATAAGAAAAGTGTCCATCATTACGCTGAGTACTCAGGTACTAGTCAGCGAAAATGGACTGCCCAACGAAATGTCCAATGTGACTTTTGTGGGAAGAAAGGCCACACTAACAAGGTGTGTTGGCATGCTCAGCACAATGTGCTGACCCGCCAATAAAGCGTCCCCAAAGGAAGGTCCATTGTGACTTCTGTGGTAAGACCGGTCACATAACCAATGTGTGTCATCATAAAATTAAAAATGATGTATTACCTATGGTGCCTAACAAATAAGGACACAAAAAGACTTGGGTACCTAAAGATAACTAGCTATATTGCAGGTAGGCCTGAGGTGTGCTGAGAAGTTGTTAGGCATGAAATTGACTACATTTAATTATAATGAATTAAGGGTGTTTGTAGTGTTTTATTACATGAAAGAAGGTCTTATAGGTGTTTTTATGCAGATAAGGAAAGACTTAGCCGAATAGACTGAAAGCAGCCTGTTCGCACAACCAAGAGGAGATTATGCCATTCTTTGATCCAACGGTCAAACGCCGGAACCCCTGATGATGGACAACGACTAGACGGGAAGCAGGTGTAAAGTAACATGATGAAAAGAAAGCTCAACCCTTGAGTGTTCAAGGGTCAAAATGATCTTCACCACTTTTAGCAATTTTTAGATTTCTGAACATTTAACTTTGTTTTGTAATATATTTTGTGCGGATACTCTTCTAGTACCATTTTAGACCCTGACCTTTCCTTTAAATAGAGGTAATAAGGAAGGAAAGGGATCACACTTTTTTGGGAGAACAAAAGATAGACTTTGTAAAAGGAAGAGAGCTCCATCGATGGAGTTTCAGAGCTTCGAACTATCATATTGCTCACTCGCCTGTATGAGTGAGTAATCCTTTTGAATGGGCTCGGCCAGTCGGGGCCGGTAATGTAAGTTTTTCCAAGTCTAGCAATGAATGAATGATGTTAATGCATGAAGTGTTTGTTGAGGATTTATATTCCAATGCTTGAGCATGTATGTTTGTGTTAGATGAATGATAGGAAACTGCTTTCATCTTCACCGAACTCTCTATCAAACATCCAACCCCGAAGCAGAAATGTTAGGTGGTTTTATCAAGGGTTTTCCCATAAGAAATGTTGTTTAAATCTTAATGCAAGAAAGAACAAACCTTTAGGACGCTACAGGTTTTAGTAAATTTTAGAATCTTAAGAACACACGAGAGTTGACTTAAGTGAGAGTTAAAACAGAAACCTTGGCTTCAGTTGCATCATTCATGATTTGTTAGGTTGTTTTGAAGCTTACAGTAACCTGTTCCGCTGTGCTTAGCCTGTTCTCCTTATTATCATTATTAAGCAATCATTTTCACACGTAAAGCAACTTGTTTAGTCATTAGTCTTCACAACCACCAACATCTGTTAACATAAAAGAATCACACACAAGGAACACCATGTTCTGCAAAGTATTTCTTGTAAACTTTGGTCCTCAATCCCTGTGGATATGATACTCGACTTATCACTTTATTACTTGTATCTAGTGCACTTGCTAGAGTCAATTCAGGATACAACAAGTTTTTGGCGCCGTTGCGGGGGATTGAAAGCAACAAATTTTATACGAAATTTTCTATGAAACAAGGTGTTTTTAATCGGTTTGCTAAATAGTGCAGCCAGAAGGAGTCTTTATTGGTTTATGCACAGAGCTGGACCTCCCATTCTTCCTATCGATCTCGAGTTAGAGAGAATGTGTAGACGAAACCGAGCGGGAGCTCGACGGGCAAGACAAAGAGAGCGACAAAGAGAGAGAAGGATGGCTAGAAGGGTACCACCCGAACAACCAGTCCAACCAAACCAGGAAGAAGAGGGAGAGAGTAACAACCCTCCTGTCATGAGAATCAGAGACTATTCGAGGCCAACCACGGAAGGACATTCATCGTGCATCGTGTTGCCCAACGAAGGGAACAGCATGTTTGAGGTGAAAGCATCTATGATACAAATGTTGCAAGCAGCAGTACAGTTCAATGGATACCACTCGGAAGATCCAAATGGGCATATCCTTGAGTTTATCACACTATGCAACACTTTCAGATCAAACTGAGGCGTTTCTGACGACGTGATCAGGCTAAAGCTGTTTCCTTTTTCTCTAAAAGATAAAGCAAAGAACTGGTTGAAAAACTTGCAAACAGGAACAATCACCACTTGGGAAGAAATGGCCAGCGCCTTTCTGATGAAATATTTTCCACCAAGACAAGCCATTAAACTCAGAAACGAGGTATCCCATTTCGTGCAAGAAGAGGATGAATCCTTAGTTGAGGCATGGGAAAGGTACAAGGAACTACTAAGAAGGGTACCCAATCATGGCATCCCCATGTGGATGAAGATGCAGAACTTTTACAATGGGGTAACCAACATTTATAAGATCCAGATCGAATCCATTGCCAGTGGAAACCCCAAAGATCTGGAACCACAAGCCTTGTACGACCTTATTGAGAGAGTAGTAAGCACGAGTTATAACTGGCACTCCGCCAGAAGTGAAGGAAAAAGAGCGGGAAATGAAGATGTTGTGTCAAAATTGACAAGCCAGGTAGAACAACTTGCCAGACAGCTCGGCAAGATAAATGTGTCCTCGATCCACAACGAACCACCGTTCAATGTGTCGCACCCTGACTTCCAGTTTTTACGCAGGTCGGGGTGCGTGGCCGGCTCGATCTGCCTTTCTCGTGTTTAAAAGTTTCGAGTCGCCACCAATCATCACTTGAAAATACGTGTGCGGGCGTGATTGGTCGCCCTATCTGTTTGGATTGACTCTGTGTGGTTTGGTTTTGATAAGGACGGTCTTCGGAGAGATTTAGAGGTTCGTTTTTCCGGTTACGTGTAGGGAAGAGATGTGATCTCACCCTACCCCGCCCGACGTACCGGTACTATTGTGATATTATGTGTTTGCTTACTTGCTTTGCTTTGAATTGTCGATATAAACCAGACACTCCCGTGTTTTGGGGTTATTGGGTTTTATATTGAATTCTAATGACGTTTTCACATCGATTAGAATTAATTTGATTATGAATTCGAACGACGTTTTCACATCGATTAGAATTAATTTAGTTGAGAATTCGGATGACGTTTTCACATCAATCCGGTCTAATTTGGTTATAGATTCGGATGACGTTTTCACATCAATCCGAACTAATTTGGCTATAGATTCGGATGACGTTTTCACATCAAATCCGAACTAATTTGGTTATAGATTCGGATGACGTTTTCACGTCGATCCAAATTGATATAGTTACAAATTCGAACGACGTTTTCACATCGGTTCGAGTTAACTTGGTTATGAATTCGAATGACGTTTTCGCATCAATTCGAACTAATTTGGTTAATTTTATTAATCCGAAATAACATTTTGAATTGATTTATTTGGTTTTAAAATCGTGTATATCACATATACACGATACATTTATTATATTTTTTTTTTATTTTAGCGAACTATGTGTGCATAGATTTATAAAATAAAAGTAATGGTAAACTTTAACAAAATACATATGTACATGTTACGTGTAATAAAAATAAGTGGATTAAAGTAAGGCAAATGATAAAGGAGTTAAATTAGAAAAAAATAAAGGACCTAATTGAAATAAATTGGAATGATTTGAGGTCAAATTAAAATTTAAATTGATTAAAGGAGGGTAATTGTGATAGGGAAGAGCTTAATTACACTTTATTTAAACAATTATGGTTTAATTAGGATATGGGGGACTTAATTGAACGAAATAAGATAAACGGGGTTAGTTTTAAAAAATAGCGATAAAATACAGGGTCAAACTGAAAATATAGATTATAAATTTGGATTTTAGGGTTTTTCTTCATTTGCAGCCGCCTAACTCTTTCTCCCCCTCATTGTGATTTCCGTCGATCTACTCCTCTGTCCCATCTTATCGTGATCGCTTTCCTTAGCCGGTCTCATGGATTCCGGCCAGTTTTCTCGCCGTTCTCACTCTCTTCCACTTGCTCACGGGTTCTCACGGCTATTCCCTATGGTTTTCGCTCGTTTCAGACCATTTGGGGTCTCATCGGACTGATCCGAGAACGGCGACGGTAGTTCTCACCTCCGATGAGGAGTTTGGAGCTCCTGAGGAGGTTCGGTCGGTCAGAATCCTACATGCAAAGGTAAGTTTCCAAGGTTTGTGACTCTTCTCTCTTTTCTCCGATCTCGGCTTCTCTTTGGTTCGTGTTGCGATTCCTATCCTATATGCTTTGGTTTGAGATGCTTGTTCTGTTTGCTTGGGTGGAGATGAGCGTTTTTTCTAGGATTTATCTGCGATGTTTGCTCTGGTTGGTGTTCTTGGTTCCTTAAGCTTCTAAGGTTCGAATGCTAGACAAATGTTTAGGCTATTCCTGTTCGACTTGGTGTTCTTCGGTTCCTAAAGTTCAAATGTTAGATGTATGTTTAGCTGTTCCTGTTTTGGATTGGTACTTTCGATCCCTTCCTAGAGTTCAAATACTAGATGAATGTTTGGCTATTCCTGTTTGTTCGGATTCAGGACGGCTATGGTTTCGTTTGCCGTGTTGGTTTGTTGCTTGGTTGTGATCACTGTATTTGTGGTTCTGATATTTCCTACTGTTCTGAGCTCGAGTTATATACAGGGGATAACCTTTCTGCACCGTTCAAACGGTTCCGAAGACGCAACCAGAGCCGTGGTTGGCTCTGGAAGGTGCTTCGGTTCTCCGTTTAACGTGTTCAGGAGTGAATACGGGTTTCGGTTATCGTCTGGTTAATTCCTTATTGGCAAAATGAGAAAGGTAAAAAAAATGGCAATGATATGGCAATATATATATATATATATATATATATATATATATACACACGTATATATCTGTATGTATGAATGAATTTGGCAAATGAATTACCCTTTCTTTGATTGATTATTTGGTTGTTACAGTGTTTGAGGAAGAACTTCTTCCTGCTCTCCCTCGAGCTCACACTCTCCTTGTTACAGTGATGTCTCTATTACAGTGTTGCTGTGTTTTTTTTTTTTACTAAAAGTTGCTCTCAATTTCCTTCCCTCCCCTTTTTACAGTGATAAACTTTCTCTATTTATAGTAAGAGATTTGTCTGTGAATTATTGCTCATCATTTTTCTTTATTTCCTACTGTACCCTGGAGGATTCATCCGTCTTTTTGCTTGCCTATTTTCTCAGCATTTTGAAGTTTTTGGATGTCTGCTGGATGAGATCATCTCTGTTGAATTATTGAGTTTTTTTCCAAAAATGCCAATTGGTCCCTGGGATTGAATTTTTTGCAGACTCACGCTGCTGGATTGAATTCTGACCCGAATTTGACGTGGACCTGGATTGAATTATTTGTGACCCGAACTTTGATGTGTACTCGGACTGAATTTGAATTATTTCTGACCTGAGCTTGATGTGGATCCGGCTTAAATTTGAATTATTTCTGACCCGAGCAGACTCCGTTGGACTTGTACGGACAAAATCCTGAGCTTTGGAATCGGACTTGGACTGACAATTACCCGTGCTTTTGGAATTGGACTTGAACTGATAATCACCCATGCTTTGGATTTTGTTGGACTCGTACGAATAATTTTCTGAACTTCTGATTTGTTGGGACTTGCACCGCAATGAGATAACTCGGTCACTTAAATAGAATTTGATCAATTTTTAGAATATTTTTGAATCAAGTGTGCATTTTGATCATGAATTTCGGGGATAGCGAGAATTTCTAGGTATCTCAGACATTGACGAGCGGGTCTTTGGACTCATCAAAATTACTGTAAAAACAAAAATAATAAGAGAAGTATTTATATTAATAATGGAATATTTATTTATTACCAAAAATTCTATTTTTAAGTGTTCAATTGTCGTTAATTTATTGACTTTTCAATTTTTGAATCCATTTGTCATAATTCGTTATTTAGAAATCAACTATATTCTAAATGTTTAATTATAATATAAATCGTAACCAAAGTCAATATTAATTTTAACTTTAATATACGATGTTACATCATAATTCACAATTCAGACTATATGTATTTCTAAATATAGTTTACGACAAATAAATAAGCATTGAAATGTTAATTCGATTGATTGACATCTGAACCTTAATTAATAAATTATAACTTGAATAACAAATTCGATTTTATTCAAAATACGAGGATATGTCTCGAATAAAATTTATACTAGGTTAAAATTGTACTTTAATTCTATTAAGTCATATTTGGAATATAATTCGGAATTTTATCGATTTATACCAAAATATGACAAATTAGCCTTAATAGTACAATTTTTTCCCCAATAAATTATTTTCGAGATAATACCATATATTCTGGATAATTCATGAATTGTTCAAATTTTGAGTGAAATTTATTAAAAACTTAAAAATTGGTCCGGACAAAAATGGGTATCTACAGCTGCCCCCCTTTGTATATCTCTATTAAAAATGGAATATACAAAGTACACATAGATAGCCATTTTTGCATTTTATTGAGCGAAAAAGTAAAAACTCAAAAACAAAGAAAGGTTTAGTAAAACTCCCTGAATGTTTGGATCAATCTGTATTGATCTGACTTGATTTGTGCTGATTTGATTATAATATATGCGTGTTTAGAGCGGCTCCCCGCAACTGACATGTGAGTGTTTAGAGCGGCTCCCCGCAACTGATGGGTGAGTGTTTAGAGCGGCTCCCCGCAACTGATAGGTGAGTGTTTAGAGCGGCTCCCCGCAACTGGAATGAGCTTTTATAGCGGCTCCCCGTAACTGATATGAGCTTTTATAGCGGCTCCCTGCAATTGGAATGAGCTTTTATAGCGGCTCCTCGCAAAAGGTGTGAGTTTTGTGAGCGGCTCCCCGCAACTTGTTTGAGTTCTGTGAGCGGCTCCCCGCAAATTGGTATGAGTTTTGTGAGCGGCTCCCCGCAAATGGTGTGAGTTTTCTGAGCGGCTCCCCGCAAAATGTGCATTGGATGTAGATAGTGTTAATCTCTTGCCGATTTTTCAATTTGGGTTGATTCTGCTGGGGATTCTCTGGATTTTCAGTTTTGGCTTCTGTGGCAATGGTTCTAAAGTTTGCGCCATGTTGAGGAGTTGAATGATGGATGAACTCTCTGTTATTGTTAGGTTGAGTGGAATGGCTTGAGAATGTTCATTCTTCGTTTTGAATGGCTTTGAGACTGGACATCCTCTAGTTTTGAATGAATTTAGACTGCACACCCTGCGGTTTTGAAAGACTCTGGAACTGGGCCTTCCGCCAGGTTTGAATGAATTTAGACTGCACACCCTGCGGTTTTGAAAGACTCTATAACTGGGCCTTCCGCCAGGTTTGAATGAATTTAGACTGCTCACTCTGCAGTTTTGAAAGACTCTACAACTGGGCCTTTCGCCAGGTTTGAATGAATTTAGACTGCTCACTCTGCAGTTTTGAAAGACTCTGGAACTGGGCCTTCCGCCAGGTTTGAATGAATTTAGACTGCTCACTCTGCAGTTTTGAAAGACTCTGTAACTGGGCCTTCCGCCAGGTTTGAATGAATTTAGACTGCTCACCCCTACAGTTTTGAAAGACTCTGCAACTGGGCCTTCCGCCAGGTTTGAATGAATTTAGACTGCTCACTCTGCAGTTTTGAAAGACTCTATAACTGGGCCTTCCGCCAGGTTCGAATGAATTTAGACTGCTCACTCTGCAGTTTTGATTGTGCTCAACCCAACAAAGGGAGCGTGCTCGACCCGGCAAAGGGAGCGTTCTGAAGTGTAGGCGGTGCTCAACCCAACAAAGGGAGCGTGCTCGACCCGACAAATGGAGCGGTATGGATTGTGCTCGACCCAACAAAGGGAGCGTGCTCGACCCAGCAAAGGGAGCGTTCTGGATTGTGCTCGACCCAACAAAGGGAGCGTGCTCGACCCGGCAAAGGGAGCGTTTTGGATTGTGCTCGACCCAACAAAGGGAGCGTGCTCGACCCGACAAAGGGAGCGTTTTGAAGTGTAGGCGGTGCTCAACCCAACAAAGGGAGCGTGCTCGACCCGACAAAGGGAGCGTTATTGATTATGCTCGACCCAGCAAATGGAGCGTTATGGTTTGTGCTCGACCCAACAAAGGGAGCATGCTCGACCCGGTAAAGGGAGCGGTTTGAAGTGTAGGCGGTGCTCAACCCAACAAAGGGAGCGTGCTCGACCCGACAAAAGGAGCGGTATGGATTGTGCTCGACCCAACAAAGGGAGCGTGCTCGACCCGGCAAAGGGAGCGTTTTGAAGTGTAGGCGGTGCTCAACCCAATAAAGGGAGCGTGCTCGACCCGACAAAGGGAGCGTTATGGATTGTGCTCGACCCAATAAAGGGAGCGTGCTCGACCTGGCAAAGGTAGTGTTTTGAGGTGTAGACGGTGCTCAACCCAACAAAGGGAGCGTGCTCGACCCGACAAAGGTAGCGTTATGGTTTGTGCTCGACCCAACAAAGGGAGCATGCTCGACCCGACAAAGGGAGCGGTTTGAAGTGTAAGCGGTGCTCAACCCAACAAAGAGAGCGTGCTCGACCCGACAAAGGGAGCGGTATGGATTGTGCTCGACCCAACAAAGGGAGCGTGCTCGACCCGGCAAAGGGAGCGTTTTGAAGTGTAGACGGTGCTCAACCCAACAAAGGGAGCGTGCTCGACCCAACAAAGGGAGCGTTATGGTTTGTGCTCGACCCAACAAAGGGAGCGTGCTCGACCCAGCAAAGGGAGCATTTTGAAGTATAGATGGTGCTCGACCCAACAAAGGGAGCGTGCTCGACCCGACAAAGGGAGTGTTATGGATTGTTTGAAAGACTTTGAGACTGGGCCTTCCTCCAGTTTTGAATGAATTGAGACTGCTCATTCTGCAGTTTTGAATGCTCTGAGACTGGGCATCCTCTAGTTTTTTTTTTGTTGGGTGACAACGGCTCCCCGATTGATTTGATTGAGTGATGACGACTCCCCGTATCCCTTGGAAGATGAGTTGTACTTGTGATTACCTGTCAAGGCTTCTTGTATTCCTGCAAAAACTCAACAGCTGTGCAACTACAAAATTGGTGAATGCATACATAATATGTTTTTTGGATGATTTTTTCCTTTATTTGAAAAGAAGTTTTTGAGATTTTCTTTGTTATTTTTGGATTTTTTTTTTTTTTTTTGAGAAACATGAGTTTTTCTTTTGCAATTTTATGATTTTTTTTATGCATGGTTGACTGCTCATGCGATGCAAATTTGAATATCTGAGATGTTTATGATGAATGAATGAATGAATGAATGAGCTAACTCGACAAGGCGAAGCAATTTTCTGAAAATTTCCGACCTCGAAGGTTTGATTTTTTTGTGAAACATTTAAATGGGCACTGAAATGATCATTGTAAAGGAATGGACATGACAAATGATGCATTTGAAATGACATGCAATATGAATGTTTGCGATGAAATGGACACGTCAATGCATGATATGCTTGCAGTGAGAAAAATGTTTTGAGGAATACTTGAGGAAAAATGCAATTTAGTGCAAAAATGACTTTTTTTTTGTGATTTTTCTGTTTGAAATTTGTTTATTTATGAAAATATCATGAAAGATATGAAATCATCAATGAGAGTTTTTTTTTTTGAAATTTTCGTGATATGATTTGATGATGATTTTTTTTTAATGCTCGTGAAAACATTGAGATGATATGATGCTTTTTTTTTTTAAATTATGAGAGAAAAAAATGATGTTGAAACTGTAGATGATATGATAATACTTTTTGAAAACTCTCGAGGAAAATGATGATGAAAACATTAATGCGATATAATATTTTTTTCGTTTTTTTTAATATGAATGCAGTATGCTGGAAATACTCTGGAAAATTTTGTGAAATCACCATGAAAAGTGTTATGAAAAATAATGATAAGAAAATGAACATTTTTTTTGAATTTTTATTTTATGGTCTTTTTTTTAATCCATTTGGCTCCTTTGTAATGTGTAACCCGAGAGAGATTGATGCGTTTTTTCGAAAAATTTAGGTACATCAGAACTTTATGGCTCTAGACCTGCATCCCAGCTTGACAAATGGTTTTGTAGTCAATTATCCTGACTTTGCTTCAGCTCATTTGTAATGTGCAGCCCGAGAGAGATAACTGCTTCTTGTTAGAAAATTTGGCTTCATCTGATCTTAACTCCATGGTTCTGGATTTGCATCAGAACTTGACAAATTGCCTCCTAGTCAACCATCCTGACTTTACTTTGGCATATTTTCGCAAAGACTGATCAATCTTTCCGAATCTTCGCTATTCTTGGGGATTTTTGGCTCATGTACAATCTGAGAGAGATCAAACTGCTTCTCAAGATCTTGGCTTCATCTGTTTTAAGATTATGTGGTCTTCTCTTGTCTCTCAGTCAACCATCCATTTTTGGCATTTTCGCAAAGATCAATCAGTTTTTCTAAACCCCGGCTATCTCTAGGGATATTTGAAGCTCGAGGCTTTCGAAGATTGTGGTTCTTTATAATCATTTCACATGAAGGTACCATGCCTCAACATTTTCTATTATCGGTTTCAGAATTACCAATGTCTCTGGCTGATGAATTTGGTGCCGAGGAAGCCAATCTGGTTGCCCCCCAGAAACTCTGCATGAACATGCTCAAACATCGGAGCGGTATCTCGGTATCTCCTTTTTCATCTTTTATCTCTTCTTTTGAGACAGGAGCGGCTTAAATGATTGGCTTAAATAATGAAGCCATAAAAAAGCTCAAATGACCAAGAAGATTTCACTGCTCAACATGTCTTTTCGTGATGTTTTCACTTCTGATTCTCAAATTTTCTTTGGTAACTACATATTGGTTGCCCCCAATTTGGGTTCTACATCTTCATTTTCTTGGCAATGAGGTCAGTGATCTTCATTGGTGGCTCTCATAATTGCCCCCCAGTTTCATCTATTTGTGCTTAGATCGACAACATGGCAATTTTCTCTTGGCAGTGTTTCCACAATTGCCCCCCAGATTTGTTCATGTTCAGATATGACTGACTGTGTGATGCTAAGGAGATCGATCTTGATGCCCCCAAACTTTCTCATATTCTTGCTCTTGATGCATTCCTTTGAAGAGCGATATGCATCTTAAAGAGATCAATAATTTTGGACATTCCTTCCTTTTTTCTACGCAATCCATTATTTAGCTTTACTTAGCTGTTTTTTCACAGGCCTCGAAACTGAGATTTGACTTCCAACTCTTCGTCCTGAAAGACATTTACTGGAGTATCTGAATTTTTCAAATCAGATGTGGGTTACTCTTGCTCGACATTTTCTAGAGCACCAATTCATTCATATGGGGTTTCACAGCTCTATCTCGACTTTTTCTTCAGGAATCAAGAGTGATTCGCTACATTAAGAATTTTTTCACATATGATCACCTTCTGCCATAATCATGTTGGCTCTGAGCCTTCAGAATTTATCTGTTTAATCATCATTGTTGCCGAGGGTAATTTTGAAAGATTCTGAACTTGCTGTATATGATTTGACCCTTGCAAGAAGAGTTTTCTCTTGGAATAACGAAGGAAAATCCTTATGATCGCCTGAAGAGGAGATATTGTTTCTCGTTGCTCAACGTATCCGTTTTGATTGCCTCTTTGATGCATATGATCATATGAGTTTCTAGGTGGATTATCAAGATTAAGTCGTTTTTTGAAAGTGAAACTACCATATGCTTATTTTTCATATTCCTCTCCACTAATGTAGACCGACTTCATGACTAGGGATCAAAAGGTCTTTTTAGGTTAAAGGTAATAATGATGGAAAAGGCTTGGAAAACCAGTTGAATTGGTCAATCTTGGTCTGTCACGAGGAGATTTATATGCTCTAACTCGGATGATTTGACTGGATCGTCTTATGACTCTAAGCTCCTTGACTTGCCTTAATTTTTGCCTAGATTGAGGTTTTCAACCTAGCAGGCTTTTTTTTACCCTTTCTTTTGCCTAGACCGTCCTTGTAGGCTTTCGATCTAGCGGGTTTTGTTTTTGTTTTTTTTTGCCTAGACCGCCCTTGTGGGGTTTTTGATCTAGAGAGCTTTTTTTCTTTTTGTTTTAGCTGTATTGACATTGTATTGCAGCATCTTGGAACATCTCTTGTATTGACCTGGTATTGGTCACTTTGAAGGAAAATTGATTTTTCGACGTTCAATCATCCTTCACTCAACTGGTTTTCTCTTTATGGAAAGAGGGGAGTTTGGTGATATAAAAAAGGTTTATCATTGGCTCAAAGGGCGAACAAAGGAATATGATGAAAGGGTGGGTAAAAGGCTGAATGAGTGATTCAAAGAAGGCCTTAGTCATTTCCCTAATCATAAGGTAGTCAGATATTTCGCCTCGAGGAATAATCAAATAAGTTCTAGAGTTTGTTTTTTTTTGAAAAATCTTAATCTGGATAACTTCCCTAGAAACACATGTTTAACAATTGATTGATCATCTTTTTTGGTGCACAATCTTTGTTAATCTCCTGGATAGTCAAGTCATGGACTTTCATCTGAAGATTTTTCTTGTTTGTCAAAATTCTCTTTTATCCCCGGCAAATCTCAGTTCAAGTGTTCATTGGGGTGTGAAAAGCAATGAAGATCCCACCTTGATAATTATCACTTGGAATAGGAGCCACAAAAGCCCAAATATCATGCATTGCTCATCTTCAGGAGCCAGCAGTCAGCGCTGAGTGTTGTCAGCGCTCAAGTGTTTAGATCTGTAGAAGCTCATATTTCTGAGGCGAAATCAGTAGAAGCTCACAATTCTAAGGAGAAATCTCATGATTCTGAAATAACTGAGAGTAGGAGGTGATTCTCTTCTCATTCTGCCCACGGATACAAAGATTTCTTATGCATCGTACATTTATCTTGATACAGTATATCTTCAATCAACATGTTAGAAGAATGCATCTTTCATATTTTGTCTCGGTTCCGCTTGTTCTAAGCTTCTGTTTAACTTTTCCTTCGATTGGAATTCAATCTGAAACCTTGACTGCAGATTTTGCCCCCTCATACTGGGATACAATGCCCCCCAATGTGTTCGACAAACTTCAAATTTTATTGTGAAAAAAGGAATAGCTTGAACTGCATTCGCCCATTCACTTTTCATGCATTCTCCAGTTATCTCACTATTTTTCGTACCCCAAAGGTTAGGTTGCTTTTATGATTTCAGTGCTTGAGAAAAGCGCTGGTGAATTCTTCCATCTTCAACTACAAGTTCAATCCAACTGCAGGAATCATCTTGAAATTATCTCTTTGGGATCTTCTTGAAAAATTTGGATTAGAAATTTATGAACACATACTATCATAAGGCTGCAAGACATCATCAAATGGACCTTTAGGCAAGATGATCCATATTTCTTTTCAAATTCTGGCATTTTGCACCTGTGAAGGGTGACTAGAGCCCAAAATAACTGAGTAAGATCAGTTGTTTCCTTTGATAGCTTCCACTATACGACGGTTCTCGTTAACCCTCTTCCTCAGGTCTAGGCATTAACACCATTCCCCGTCAATTTAACAAATTCATGTGAAAGTGTAGGATTGAACACATGTGACTTTGCAGGATTTGCCACTGAAGTTTGCACTTTTAAGACTTGAGATGCCTCTCTTCCTGTCTATTCGTCATTCAACAAATCTACCAACTGAGCAGTCTGTCTATCTTGTCTCTTCTCAATTCCTTGTGGATGATTATCTGTGATTTCAGACACTATAAAATTTTCACTTTTGAGGGGTAACTAGAGACTTGAAATAGCTTAGTAAGATCAACGGTTTCTTTCAATAGTTTCAATGCCACCTCCAACATTTCAACCATATGATGATGGGTTCTGTTATCTATTTTCCTCTATTCTGGGCATTAGCACCGTTCTCCGCCTGCTTCTGATTCGTATCCCTTTCTTCCGAAAATGGGGGATTGAATACATGTGCTTCTGCAGGACTTGCCACCGAAGTTTTCATAGTTGAGGCTTGGGATGCCTCTCTTCTTGTGTGTTCATCATTCAACAAATTCGTCAACTGAGCAGTCTGCTTGTTCAACACTAGGAGACTCTTTCTTTTAATTTTTGTGCTTAATGATCTGTAATTTCAGACCTCTCTCGGATTGTCTTTTGAATAAGCCAAATAGATGGACCTTTTTGAAAATGCTTTATTATTTTTATCATGTTTTTTTTTTTGTTTTTAGAAAGACACAAAAATATGTAAAGGTATGAGATGTAAGAAAGAAAACTCTTTTTGTTCCTCGAGATTTTTTTTTCATTAAAACCAAAAATGAAATATGTTTTGTGAAATGCCGGAATATGCTACATATAATGTCATGCGTATCATGATGTAGAAATGTGAAAGTGTGAAAATGGATATCATGAAATGATGACAATGTGCCTGTATGGCGACAAGAAGTAAAAAATGGTATGTTATGAATGATTATGAATGATCAAGGCATAATGATAACATGATACACGATAGGAGCATAACATGTGATGAGGATGTGTATACAAAAAGTGATGCAAAAAAGTTCACGTGATATGAATGTATGTCATGATATGTGCTGCTAGGACATGAAGATGCGTTGGAAGCAAATCGTTAGCACTATAATGTGATGATTATGCACTATAATGTGATGATTATGATACAAATGAAAACCTAAACGGAGCTAGTTTATTGAAAACATTTTATAAGATGAAGTGTGTGCACCTAAACTAATGAAGATATGTAAATGTTAGGTAAAAAGTAGTTGGTGAAAATGTTAGATTAAATGTTGAAATATTACAGAAAATCATCATGTTAATAGTGAAAGAATTTGACAAACAGATGATAATCACATCATATATTAACAGTGAGAATAGTATTATGAATGGATGATGCAACCCTAAAGGGTGAACCTGCACAAAATTGGCTGGTTTCTATAGGGTAGCTCTTGGTTCTAATTTTATCGAGTGGTTACCAAATCCTTAACCCCTCAGTGCTGATAGGGAAGTCCAATTTAGTTTGAGAACGTTTCAGGACCCGTTCCCGATTTCCCGAGTGGTATCTGTACTTTGCCTCACCTAAACTTAATAAAGATAAGATCATAACATGATCTTTTGTGCACAAGTGAAAGTGTGACTTATACAGGATGCAATATTTAAAAACAATAATTGAGTACCACAATTAATCAAAGCAATAACAAATAGCACATTGAACAATGATTAAACACATAATATCACTTACATAGCTAGGAAGTTCCCCAGCAGAGTCGCCAGCTGTCGCACCCTGGCTTCCAGTTTTTACGCAGGTCGGGGTGCGTGGCCGGCTCGATCTACCTTTCTCGTGTTTAAAGGTTTCGAGTCGCCACCAATCATCACTTAAAAATACGTGTGCGAGCGTGATTGGTCGCCCTATCCGTTTGGATTGACTCTGTGTGGTTTGGTTTTGATAAGGACGATCTTCGGAGAGATTTAGAGGTTCGTTTTTCCGGTTACGTGTAGGGAAGAGATGTGATCTCACCCTACCCCGCCCGACGTACCGGTACTATTGTGATATTATGTGTTTGCTTACTTGCTTTGCTTTGAATTGTCGATATAAACCAGGCACTCCCGTGTTTTGGGGTTATTGGGTTTTATATTGAATTCTAATGACGTTTTCACATCGATTAGAATTAATTTGATTATAAATTGGAACGACGTTTTCACATCGATTAGAATTAATTTAGTTGAGAATTCGGATGACGTTTTCACATCAATCCGGTCTAATTTGGTTATAGATTCGGGTGACGTTTTCACATCAATCCGAACTAATTTGGCTATAGATTCGGATGACGTTTTCACATCAAATCCGAACTAATTTGGTTATAGATTCGGATGACGTTTTCACGTCGATCCAAATTGATATAGTTACAAATTCGAACGACGTTTTCACATCGGTTCGAGTTAACTTGGTTATGAATTCGAATGACGTTTTCGCATCAATTCGAACTAATTTGGTTAATTTTATTAATCCGAAATAACATTTTGAATTGATTTATTTGGTTTTAAAATCGTGTATATCACATATACACGATACATTTATTATATTTTTTTTTATTTTAGCGAACTATGTGTGCATAGATTTATAAAATAAAAGTAATGGTAAACTTTAACAAAATACATATGTACATGTTACGTGTAATAAAAATAAGTGGATTAAAGTAAGGCAAATGATAAAGGAGTTAAATTAGAAAAAAATAAAGGACCTAATTGAAATAAATTGGAATGATTTGAGGTCAAATTAAAATTTAAATTGATTAAAGGAGGGTAATTGTGATAGGGAAGAGCTTAATTACACTTTATTTAAACAATTATGGTTTAATTAGGATATGGGGGACTTAATTGAACGAAATAAGATAAACGGGGTTAGTTTTAAAAAATAGCGATAAAATACAGGGTCAAACTGAAAATATAGATTATAAATTTGGATTTTAGGGTTTTTCTTCATTTGCAGCCGCCTAACTCTTTCTCCCCCTCATTGTGATTTCCGTCGATCTACTCCTCTGTCCCATCTTATCGTGATCGCTTTCCTTAGCCGGTCTCATGGATTCCGGCCAGTTTTCTCGCCGTTCTCACTCTCTTCCACTTGCTCACGGGTTCTCACGGCTATTCCCTATGGTTTTCGCTCGTTTCAGACCATTTGGGGTCTCATCGGACCGATCCGAGAACGGCGACGGTAGTTCTCACCTCCGATGAGGAGTTTGGAGCTCCTGAGGAGGTTCGGTCGGTCAGAATCCTACATGCAAAGGTAAGTTTCCAAGGTTTGTGACTCTTCTCTCTTTTCTCCGATCTCGGCTTCTCTTTGGTTCGTGTTGCGATTCCTATCCTATATGCTTTGGTTTGAGATGCTTGTTTTGTTTGCTTGGGTGGAGATGAGCGTTTTTTCTAGGATTTATCTGCGATGTTTGCTCTGGTTGGTGTTCTTGGTTCCTTAAGCTTCTAAGGTTCGAATGCTAGACAAATGTTTAGGCTATTCCTGTTCGACTTGGTGTTCTTCGGTTCCTAAAGTTCAAATGTTAGATGTATGTTTAGCTGTTCCTATTTTGGATTGGTACTTTCGATCCCTTGAGTTCCTAGAGTTCAAATACTAGATGAATGTTTGGCTATTCCTGTTTGTTCGGATTCAGGACGGCTATGGTTTCGTTTGCCGTGTTGATTTGTTGCTTGGTTGTGATCACTGTATTTATGGTTCTGCTATTTCCTACTGTTCTGAGCTTGAGTTATATACAGGGGATAACCTTTCTGCACCGTTCAAACGGTTCCGAAGACGCAACCAGAGCCGTGGTTGGCTCTGGAAGGTGCTTCGGTTCTCCGTTTAACGTGTTCAGGAGTGAATACGGGTTTCGGTTATCGTCTGGTTAATTCCTTATTGGCAAAATGAGAAAGGTAAAAAAAATGGCAATGATATGGCAATATATATATATATATATATATACACACACACACGTATATATCTGTATGTATGAATGAATTTGGCAAATGAATTACCCTTTCTTTGATTGATTATTTGGTTGTTACAGTGTTTGAGGAAGAACTTCTTCCTGCTCTCCCTCGAGCTCACACTCTCCTTGTTACAGTGATGTCTCTATTACAGTGTTGCTGTGTTTTTTTTTACTAAAAGTTGCTCTCAATTTCCTTCCCTCCCCTTTTTACAGTGATAAACTTTCTCTATTTATAGTAAGAGATTTGTCTATGAATTATTGCTCATCATTTTTCTTTATTTCCTACTGTACCCTGGAGGATTCATCCGTCTTTTTGCTTGCCTATTTTCTCTGCATTTTGAAGTTTTTCATATGTCCATATGGAACCTATGCCTACAGACGGATGCCGTTCGGACTGTGCAACGCTCCAGCCACGTTTCAAAGATGCATGATGTATATATTTCATGATATGGTGGAGCGGACTGTAGAAATCTTTATGGACGATTTCTCTGTTTATGGAGACTCTTTTGGAAATTGTCTAAACAACCTCGAAGCTGTGCTTATGCGATGCAAGGAGACCTATTTAGTTTTAAATTGGGAGAAATGCCACTTCATGGTTACTGGTGGAATTGTTCTCGGGCATAAGATTTCGGAAAAGGGGATGGAAGTGGATAAGGCTAAAGTGGAAGTGATAGAGAAGCTGGCTGTTCCAACTAATGTAAAGGATGTGAGAAGTTTTCTGGGATACGCAGGGTTCTACCGCAGATTTATCAAAGATTTTTCAAAGATTGCGCTGCCTTTGTCAGCACTGCTTCATAAGGATGTGGAATTTTCATTTGATACGAGCTGTCTAAAAGCTTTTGAACTATTGAAAGGCAAGTTAATCAACTCGCCTATACTGGCAGGACCCGACTGGGAACAGCCTTTTGAGATGATGTGTGACGCAAGCGATACATGTGTGGGAGCTGTTCTTGGGCAGAAGGTTGAGAAGAAGTTCAGACCTATCTATTATGCAAGCAAAACATTAACCGAGACCCAACAGAATTACACCACGACCGAGAAGGAGCTCCTCACAGTTGTGTATGCTTTCGACAAATTTCGCCCCTACTTGGTGCTGTCGAAAGTCATTGTTCACACAGACCATGCTGCACTACACTACTTGTTCGCAAAAAAGGATGCAAAGCCGAGGCTCATACGGTGGTTACTCTTACTTCAAGAGTTCGATCTCGAAATTAAGGATAGGAAAATGTGGCTGCTGATCATTTGTCAAGAATTCCTCACCAAAGCAGCCAGGAACAACCAGAGATTTTGGAAGACTTTCCAGACGAACGTCTCTATACTGCACAGCCTGCTCCATGGTTTGCTGACATTGCCAATTATCTAGCCAGTTCACTTAAACCTCACAACCTGTCCACTAATCAAAGGAGGAAGTTCTATGCAGAAATTAAATATTATTTTTGGGAAGGACCCTATCTTTTTAGGTTGTGCACCGACCAAATTATTCGAAGATGTATATCTCAAGAGGAGGGACAGGCTGTTCTAAGCCATTGTCATGACAGAGAAGCTGGAGGACATCATAGCGCTAGCAGAACTGCAACCAAAGTACTTCAATCAGGTTTTTTCGGGCCAACACTTTTTAAAGATGCAAATTTTTTTGTTCGCACTTGCAATGAGTGCCAACGAACAAGCAATATTTCAGCTAGAACTGCCATGCCCCTCAATAACATAGTCGTTTGTGAAATTTTTGATATTTGGGGAATAGATTTTATGGGACCATTCCCTACATCTTTTGGGCATAAATATATCTTAGTGGCTGATGATTATGTGAGAAAGTGGGTTGAAGCAATGGCCAGTCCCACCAATGACGCCCGTGTGGTTGTAAAATTCCTGAAAAGGCTGTTTGCCCGATTCGGGGTCCCACGAGCGATCATTAGTGATCAGGGAACCCATTTTTGCAACTCCAAATTTGAGAAGCTGATGGGCAAGCTTGGGGTCTCTCATAGAATTGCCACACCTTACCATCCACAAACTAGTGGACAGGTTGAGATTTCTAATCGAGAGATTAAAAGAATTTTAGAGAAAACCGTTGGCAATTCTAGGAGAGACTGGGAAAACAAGCTTGACGATGCTCTTTGGGCGTATTGGACAGCCTATAAAACACCAATCGGAATGTCTCCATTTAGATTATTATACGGCAAGTCTTGTCACTTGCCGGTTGAAATGGAACATAGGGCCTTTTGGGCATTAACCTTCTTAAATTTTGAGCAACAGGCTGTGGGAGACCAGAGAAGACTTCAACTCTGTGACATGGAAGAGTTCCAGCTGTTTTCGTATGAAAACGCAGTAAATTACAAGGACAAGACCAAGATGTGGCACGATAGAAAAATCCAGACGAAGACGTTTCACGAAGGACAAAGAGTTCTCTTGTACAATTCGAGACTCAGGTTGTTTCCTGGAAAGCTGAAATCAAGATGGTCGGGACCTTATCTGGTACATAAGGTGTTTGGTCATGGAGCAGTTGAAATTGGCAAAGAAGGGTAGGATCCTTTCAAAGTAAACGGGCAAAGATTGAAACCCTATCTAGAGAATGATCACATAAGGAAGATCGACACAGTTCACTTCCAAGATCCCCCACACCAATAGAAGCACAAACAGGGTGTTCGCTACAAACACCAATTGTAGCACAAGTAACATTGCATTTAAATTAGTTTACATTTCCAGTTTTGTCAAATAATGTTAAGGGTAGTTAAGATCAATTTTATGTCATACGATGGTCCGTGACTTCGTTAAGTCCTGCGCAAGCAAAGATGTAAAACTTATACCCTTCCATATGGGTCAAGTGTTACATTTTTACTTGTTCAAAGTAGGTAGATGAAATAAACTTCCGTTGAAGAGTTATCCTTGGGAAAAGGGAGGTGAACTGTGAATTGAAAAAGCAAACATCTAATCGTCTGTCACTAGTACTTATTACATTTTACTTATTCTCCTTTCTCGGTAAAACCAAATGGAAAGGAGAATAGTAAATTCAAATTTAGAAAAGTGACCGTTCGCCGCCCAGGACTCTCTTCAACTGAACGCGCCTTTTTCCAACCACTCGTCCAGGTGGTGTTCATTTGAGCGCTCTCATAATGACGGGTTGGCAACAGGCCGTTTCATTCTTCTCCCTACTTAAGGCGACCGACCAAATTACGGACCCTTGTTCGACTTGCTTTCTTTTTCACACATCTTTTACACTGTTCACCACATGTTTTGTGATCTTTATCGTTGGGAAACCCTATTTAGACTTGAGCATAGGATGAGAACTCGAGGATCTGGCAAGCAAGTTAAAATCGAGGGCACAAAGAAAGAAAAGGGAAAGAGCAAAATGGTGGGCACGAGCACAATTGCATTTGTTCCCAACGAAAAATTAGTAAAGAAGCTCTCCCAGTTCAAGGACGTCGCCACATAAAAATATTATGATGATCTCGCTCAGCTCAAGTTCGGGCCGATACGAACTGTGTGTTGGGATACATTGAAAAGACTCAAGCTTGCTGAGAAAGTGCGGAAACTCATGGAGGCGGGGCATTTCGGATGTTTCTTCAAAATGAAAGAACCAGCATATAAAGAACTCACCTTGGAGTTTCTTGCAACGTTCAAACATAATCCCGAAATCACAGACCCTGATGAGGAAGGGAAATTTAGTTTCCAGCTCATGACCCACACTCAACGGCCATCCTTGAACACATTCAACAATCTCTTAGATGCGGCGGATGACGACGACTTAGAGTCGAAAGGTTACAAAGGGGCTTTTACGGAAACCCCTGATGAGTTCGACCCTTCGACTTTCTGGCAATCAATCTCGGGCCATCCAAGTTATGATGGAAGTGCATCCAAGGCGTCGGGCATAGAGGATTACGCTATAAGGTATGTGCACAAACTTGTTTCAGGAACCATATTTGCACGCGAGAATCAGGCAACCATTCCTCACGCCGACCTTACCGCTCTGTGGAGTATGGTGCAAGGAAAAAGGATGAACCTGGGTTTCTGGTTCGGGGAGTATATTAGTGCATTTGGAAAAAATAACTCCTCGGTCATCTGTTGTGGTAGTATTGTAACCCGTATAGCGGAAGCCATTGGAGTATTCAAACCAGAGGATAGGAACCGACTGACGATGGTTAACCACCCAGACCAGATTGACTTGAAGAGCCTTCAGAGTATGTTGTTTGGAAGGATGGTCAACGGGAAATGGGTCTGGATGCCGGATTTTATAGAAGCCAAAAGAGTTGAAAGTAGAAAGCGAAAGAATGAACCCGCTGTGTCAGTATCCTCCGAGGCGGAACAGATCGAACAAGCCAAAGATTTGGGCTTTTACCAGAAGTGCGCCAAGCTCTCCAACGAGGACATTCTTACCAAGTTCCATGCCCTGTTCGCTCAAAACCAGGCCAACAGAGAAATGATATTTGCTCTTGAGCAAAAGTATGCTGTGTAGCAGGGAGAGATCGACATGTTGAAAAATCTTTGTGTTGAGGAGCATGGAAAGAAAAGTCCTTCTGGTTTTTCGATCAAAAGTCCGGTAAGAACTAAACTTGACACACCTGCCAACGCCGCTGCCTCCTCGAAAGGGGATGGCGCTACTGCCGCTGCGGATAGAGAGGTGGATTCCTCTCTTTCCCCTCCCGCCTGATTACTTCAAATATGTCACTGTCCTAAGCATCTGGTAACACCTATCACCCTTCTTTTTAAGTTCTTGCTCACTCTATCCTTTATCATGCGGCTATTGTTTATCGTTTGCTTTCCTTCATACCAACATTGAGGACAATGTTTCATTCTACTTTGGGGGTGGGGAGGGATTACAAATTACAATATCTGTATGCATGAACATGATAAAAAGCCTGAACAAGTTGTTAATTAGTTAAATCTTATGAATAACAAGTATCCCCCTGTGATCTTTGATTCATATTGTCCTTAGTAAATATTCTTCATTATGTTCATTTCTTGGTACATATTCTTATTTCCACTGTTTTGCTTTACTGTAATCACTGAACCGACTGTGCTGGTTATGAGTGGAATGCATGAGGATAGTCTAGTGTTGGATTTGTGTTTTCCCGAATAATGAAGTTCCACAAATTTTGAAATTTTAAATCATTTTTCACAAAAGGAACCTTTTGCCTTATTGCATAGTCCCCTAAAATAGTGAGAACTTGAGCTCGCAATTGCATTTGAATGTGCATTGTTTCTTTGTAAGAGTGGGCCAGCACTTACTATCTTTAGGGAGAATTTGCTTGGGTATGCCTTGTTGACATGGAGATTCTTTTTGACAACCATAGGAGGAAAAAGGCACTTAGATTCCGAATTCACTACACAAAGAGCCTACCCGTGCATTGCACTCACATTATTAAGATAACCAACTTGAGCCTTAGCCTGTTCTTTCTTAAACACACACCACACAAGAAACCATTCCTTTCACTGCTATCCCAGAATACCTTGAATCTGTCTCATGCTGAAAACAAGAAGAAAAATACAAAAATATGAGTTGTAGAAAAAAAAAAAACTGACATTTGAGGTATGATGCTAGAATATGAGAAGATAAAAATCTTTGAATAAAGTCTTTTAATCTTGAACCTGAAATAAAATTCTTGGATGATTATCTTTTGTGTGTTTAAAAGAATAGTCTGGCCAATGTTAAGCAACAGGCTGTGTAGATTGTTTAGGATAAGAACACGAATTGCTCATATGCTGATAATTGGGTATAATCAAATACTGCTGCATGTAGACAGAATCCTGACACTTAAAAAGCCATTCACTTCCATACCTTAGCCTAAGCCTAACATTACAACCATGTTCAAGACCTTTTGACTATGTTTGGAAAATTGTTGATCCATTGACATGGGGCCAAAAAGCAAACTCACACCCTAAGGGTGTATTTTCTGAGCTGAGGAGTGAAGTTGCATTCTTTCCCCTATGGAAAACGAAGGCCATACGAGAGTGAGCGAAAAATTCCATTCCTTGGTGAGGCAAACTGGCAAACAGGTTGTTCTTTGTGAAATTTGAGGTCTAATTTTAAGCTTTAAGGAATTTCTCGAGAAGGGTACACAATCCTGCACTGGTATAACTTCATCAAAAGATCATAACTTGCACTTATTCTGTCATTATCTCCTCAGAACAAAGCAATTACTATCACCTTCTCAGTCCCCTGTAACATTCAAACTCCTGTTTCCGTATTCTTTCATTCCTAACTCTTTGTCCTTTAGATTAACTTGCTTTCTATCTATTGTTTACTTGAGGACAAGCAAAGATTCAATTTGGGGGTGTTTGTTAGGCATGAAATTGACTACATTTAAAGGTGTTAATTATAATTAATTAAGGGTGTTTGTAGTGTTTTATTACATGAAAGAAGGACTTATAGGTGTTTTTATGCAGATAAGGAAAGACTTAGCCGAATAGACTGGAAGCAGCCTGTTCGCACAACCAAGAGGAGATTATGCCATTCTTTGATCCAGCGGTCAAACGCCGGAACCCCTGATGATGGACAACGACTAGACGGGAAGCAGGTACGACAGTAGCTGCTGGCAGAGAGGCGGATAAGTGCAAGCGTAAAGTAACATGATGAAAAGAAAGCTCAACCCTTGAGTGTTCAAGGGTCAAAATGATCTTCACCACTTTTAGCAATTTTTAGATTTCTGAACATTTGACTTTGTTTTGTAATATATTTTGTGCGGATACTCTTCTAGTACCATTTTAGACCCTGACCTTTCCTTTAAATAGAGGTAGTAAGGAACGAAAGGGATCACACTTTTTTGGGAGAACAAAAGATAGACTTTGTAAAAGGAAGAGAGCTCCATCGATGGAGTTTCAGAGCTTCGAACTATCAGATTGCTCACTCGCCTGTATGAGTGAGTAATCCTTTTGAATGGGCTCGGCCAGTCGGGGCCGGTAATGTAAGTTTTTCCAAGTCTAGCAATGAATGAATGATGTTAATGCATGAAGTGTTTGTTGAGGCTTTATATTCCAATGCTTGAGCATGTATGTTTGTGTTAGATGAATGATAGGAAACTGCTTTCATCTTCACCGAACTGTCTATCAAACATCCAACCCTGAAGCAGAAATGTTAGTTGGTTTTATCAAGGGTTTTCTCATAAGAAATGTTGTTTCAATCTTAATGCAAGAAAGAACAAACCTTTAGGATTCTACGGGTTTTAGTAAATTTTAGAATCTTAAGAACACACGAGAGTTGACTTAAGTGAGAGTTAAAACAGAAACCTTAGCTTCAGTTGCATCATTCATGATTTGTTAGGTTGTTTTGAAGCTTACAGTAACCTGTTCCGCTGTGCTTAGCCTGTTCTCCTTATTATCATTATCAAGCAATCATTTTCACACGTAAAGCAACTTGTTTAGTCATTAGTCCTCACAACCACCAACATCTGTCAACATAAAAGAATCACACACAACGAACACCCTATTCTGCAAAGTATTTCTTGTAAACTTTGGTCCTTAATCCCTGTGGATATGATACTCGACTTATCATTTTATTACTTGTATCTAGTGCACTTGCTAGAGTCAATTCAGGACACAACAGAAGTCAAAGTTGCGGTACATTGACAGCGCATGCTCGAGGCATATGAACGGTGATGAAACTCAGTTCATCACACTTGAGCTTAAACGAGGAGGAAGCGGTAAGTTTTGTAGACAACAAAAAGGGTAAGATAGTAGGGTCAGGAACCGTTGGTGGTAATCCTACTATTGAGTCAGTCTCCCTAGTCAGAGGACTTGAATATAACCTACTGAGCGTAGCTCAGCTGTGTGACAGCGGTAGAAAGGTTATATTGGATGCCACTGGATGTAAAATACTTGAGGGGAAAACGAATGAGTTGATTTTAACTGCCCCTCGTGTTGACAATGTCTTTATGCTGAATTTATAAAAGAAATTTTCAAAAAATATATGCTTAGTATCAAAGGAAGAAAATTCCTGGCTATGGCACGGGAGACTTGGTCATGTAAGCATGGACCTCCTGGCCAAATTAGCAAGAAAGCAATTAGTTGAGGGACTTGATAGGGGTATTTTACCCCTATCTTTTAGCGTGATTTACGGGTTGGTTTTGGATAAAATAAATAAGTTTAATTACAAAAATAAAGTGTTTTGATAAAATAAAGAAATAAAAATAAATCTCGTACTTTCAGTTAATTTTCCTCGTTTTTTATTAGTTTAGGAAATAAAAACGTCAAGCTAACTCGACTCTCAAGATTTGTATTTCATGTACGAGAAAGGAGCAAAAATCCACTCCATACGCGGGGCGTAAAACACGGTGTTAGAAATAATTGCCTTATCCGCAGACACCACGTAGAACTGACTCAGCATACGCAGGGCGTATGCCACCCTATGCGGGGCGTATGACACATGTCGGAAATAATTGGCCTAATCCTGAAAGTCAGACTGCATTGTCTCCCGGAGTCAACTCTCCATACGCGGAGCGTACTTCAGCTACGCACGGCGTAAAAGCTCCAATTCAAGCAATAAAACTTCAGAGGCTCAAACACACGGGGCATACTTCAGCTACGCAGGGCGTGTTTGAGACAATTAGACACGGAATTGGTCCACATGCAGGAGATTTCTGACGGAATGGGCATATACGCGGGGCGTGTATCACCATACGCGGGGCGTATTATGGGATTTCTGCACTCAATGATGTTGCTCCATACTTGCACCTTGTGAAGTTACATTTGTGTCCCTAGCTTGATGTATAAATAAGAGTGACTAGCACTCAATTAAAGGACGGGACATCACCTTCTACCCTCTACCATATACACCTTGTACATAGCTACATTTTGCTTCTTTTAGATAGTTGTTGTGTAGTTTTGTAGTATAGATTCAGTTTATGTAATAAAACTCTCCCACCTCGAGAGCTTGTTCGGTTATTCCGGCATTCCATCAACGTTCCGCTCCATCATTCGTCACCAAGCTCGAGAGTTCCACCTCCAAGTCCTAAGAGACGGCCTTGAGTCCGGTTAGCTTGTCCCGAGGGCCGATTCTTCCCTCTTTACTTGCTAATTAGCTTTGACCTCATCCTATGTACCAGACTTGGTTGTATTCTATATTCTTACTCTCCATATTTATAGTATATGATTTGCAATTTCCGTTTCCTTATACGTGTTGATGTTTATTGCTTGTTCTGATACTCATAATTGACTATTGTGTAGGGGAACGCGATTTCCGATGCCATTCGGGCTATCTTTAGGGATTCATATAGGTGTTGCCTTACCGGAAGTGACAAACCAGAAACCGTAGGAATCGACAAGCCACAGAACTTACGGGCCCTAGTTTCTGATCCCAAGCATTAGACACGCCTTGACTAGGAATTACGTAGTCTAAGTACTTCACGGGTCGGTCAAACTACACGTAGTCGTCTTTTCAAGAGTAAATCGTCAACCGAATATATTCGGAGTTATTGCATATTATATTTATAACTTATTGTCACCCCTATCACTCCGTGGAGTTTTCCATTACATAAATCTGTGTCACCAATAGGTTAGGAGTAGTTTGTAGTTGTGTCTCACACCAACCCAAAGTATCCACCGCTTAAATAACGTATAAAACCGAGTCGTCTAATACTTGCAATTATAAATCCCGTGGATTTGATACCCGGTCTTAACCGGATTATTACTTGATACGACGGGGTACACTTGCCCCTAAGTAGTCGTAGCGTCTAAGTAGAGTTAAAAGCAATTTATAAAGATCACATCCATAGACATAGAGTCCGCACTCATAATATATACATTTCATCGTAGAAACTCTACCACTAGGCGTCGCGCTATCAGGACTGCCCGAACTTAAGTTCGAAAAGGATCAATTATGAAATGCATGTCAGCAAGGAAAACAAACCAAGAAATCTTTTCAAAGTAAAAACATTGTCTCAACCAAGCGTCCACTAGACTTGCTACACTTAGATCTCTTCGGACCAGTCCAGCCGCTGAGCTTGGGTGGTAGGAGATTTTCCTTGGTCATTGTAGATGACTTTTCTCAGTACACTTGGATCATCTTGCTGAGTAGCAAGGATGAAACTTTTGAGACGTTTTTAACATTAGTTAGAAAACTTGAAAATGATAAAAACCTAAAATTAGCTCACATCCGAAGTGATAATGGTGGAGAATTCAAAAACTAACAGTTTGTTGAGTTCTGTGAAGCCAGCGGCATTGACCATAATTTCTCTGCTCCTAGAACTCCTCAACAGAATGGGGTAGTTGAAAGGAAGAAGAGAACCTCGGTTGAAATATCCAGGACAATGCTGAGTGAGAATAGGCTTCCAAAGTACTTTTGGGGAGAAGCTGTCAACACAGCTTGCTATATACTCAATAGGGCTCTAGTCAAACCCATATTGAAGAAGACCCCCTACGAACTTTGGAAAGGATGAAAACCCAACATTGGATACTTTCGTGCCTTTGGTTGTAAATGTTTTATTTTAAATACTAAAGACAACTTTGCTAAGTTTGATTCAAAAGCTGATGGAGCTATCTTTTTAGGCTACTCAACAAACAGCAAAGCATATAGAGTTTTCAATAAACGAACTCATGTCTTAGAAGAGTCTGTACACATTGAGTTCGATGAAACTGACCCTGCAGGGAAGATCAATCAAATTGCTGAGGATGATCCAAGCTCAGTATCTGCTGACCAAAGCTCAGCCGCTGAGTCACTACCACAAGGACTGACTAAAGTTAAAAGTGAAACTCAAATTGTTTTCACTGACCAATCTATACCTGCAGAAATTGTTGAAACACAACCAGCTCAAGACATTACACTATCGAAAGAAATCAGAATCCCGAGAGGACACTCTGAAAGCTCCATTCTCGATGATGTTAAGAATACCATGATGACAAGGAACCAACTCATGAGATATCTCAGCAATGTAGCATTCGTCTCAGTTCTGGAACCAAAGAATTTGTCAGAAGCTGAGAACAACGAGTTCTGGATGGGTGCAATGCAAGAGGAGCTTGATCAGTTCAAGAGAAATGAAGTATGGGACTTAGTGCCAAATCCAAGAAGCTAGAAGACCATAGGAACAAGATGGGTCTTTCGCAACAAGCTGGATGAACAAGGGAATGTAGTTAGAAACAAAGCAAGACTTGTAGCTCAGGGCTACAGTCAGCAGGAAGGTATTGACTATGGTGAGACCTTCGCCCCAGTGGCAAGGCTTGAAGCAATTAGAATACTATGTGCATATGCCAGTTTTATGAATTTTAAATTGTTTCAAATGGATGTCAAAAGTGCATTTCTTAATGGAGTTATAAACGAGGAGGTCTATGTTAATCAGCCTCCAGGGTTTGAGGATCCTAAGTTCCCAAACCATGTTTATAAACTAAAAAAGGCTCTGTATGGTCTCAAGCAAGCACCAAGTGCTTGGTATGAGAGTCTGACTAATTTCATGCTGACTAGAAATTACGTTAAAGGAAAAGCTGATACAACCTTATTCATTAAGAGAAAGGGTAAGGATACCCTACTGGCACAAATATATGTTGATGACATTATTTTTGGTGCTACTAATGAATCTATGTGCAAAGAGTTTAGTAAACAGATGCAGACTGAGTTTGAAATGTCAATGATGGGAGAACTTAACTTCTTCCTTGGACTTCAAATCAAACAAGGTAAAAATGGTATCTTCATCAGTCAGACTAAGTATGCAAAGGAGATATTGAAGAAATATGAAATGGTTAACTGTAAGTCAATATCTACCCCAATGAGCACTGACATTGTGCTCTGTGCTGACGAAAAAGGTAAGTCAGTAGACAGCAAATTGTACCGTGGTATGATTGGCTCTCTACTCTATCTAACGGCAAGTAGGCCAGATATTCAGTACTCAGTATGTTATTGTGCAAGATATCAAGCTAACCCTAAGGAATCTCATTACATAGCTGTAAAAAAAATCCTTAGATATTTGCAAGGCTCAGTAAATGCAGGTTTGTGGTATCCCAACACTAGTGACTTTACACTCATTGGATACACTGATGCTGACTATGGACGAGACAAGATTGAACGAAAAAGCACTTCAGGATGATGTCATTTCCTTGGAAGCTGTCTAGTGTCTTGGTTTAGTAAGAAGCAGTCGTCAGTAGCCCTGTCAACAACTGAAGCTGAGTACATTGCTGTTGGAAGCTGTGTTACCCAAGTATTGTGCATCAAGCAACAGCTGGATGACTATGGAGTTCAGACTAAAACAATTAAAGTCAAATGTGACAACAAAAGTGCCATTGACTTGTCAAAGAATCCAATTTAGCATAGCAGGATGAAGCATGTCAGCATAAGGCATCACTTCATCAGAGATCATGTACTTGTTGTCCTCAGATTAGACTCTAGCAAGTGCACTAGATACAAGTAATAAAGTGATAAGTTGAGTATCGTCTCCACAGGGATTGAGATTCAAATGCACGTCAGAAATTGTTGCTAAACAGCGTGTGTGTGTGTAACAAGCATTGTTCCTTAAAGTTGATTGTGTGATGTTGGTTTAATGAGATGTAAAAAGGCTTATGCAATAAGAAATAAGATAGCTTTTTAATGATTTAGATAAAAGAACAGGCTCGACACGGCCGAACAGGTAGTGCTTCGTCTTACAACATTTGCATGAAATAGAAGATAATGCCAATGAAGCCAAAGTATCAGTTTTGAAGTGAGTTTGAGTCAACTTTCGTGTGTTCTCAAACTCCTAAGACTTACTAGCACCTCTAGCGTCCTAAAGATACGTTCTTTCTAGCATTAAGAACAAAACTGCATTTCTATTTAAGAAAACCCTTGACACAACCATCTAACTGGCCAGCTTCAACGTTGTGTGATTAATAGAGATATCAGTGAAGATGAAAGCAGTGTCCTATCATCCATCTAACACATAAATAAATGCCTAGGCATGAAAGTAAAATCCTCATTAATCACAACATTGGCAAACGTACTAACTATTCATTAAGAACGATTGTAACACTTACATAACCGGGTCGGCCTGGCCGTGCCCATTCAAAATGGACTACTCACTCATATCGAGTAGTGAGCAGTCGGTAGTTCTTGATACAGCTTGAAACTCCATGGGAGCTTTCCTTTTTCTTCTATTCTACTTGTCTAAAGAAAATTACTAAAAATCCGAACTACTTTTCTTTCCTCTGCTTCACCTATTTAAAGGGAAAGACAGGGGCCAAAATCGGTACAACTTTCGTACCCTTCCACAGAAAAGTCAACTAAAATATTACAACTAAAATAAAAAGAAATGCTTACAAATCCATTAATCCTTGAACACTCAAGGGGGTGATACTTCATGTCATCTTGCTACTTTTAGAAATCCCATCGCAACACACTTTCACCTGCCGCTCTGCCTCTGCCTCTACCACCTGATCTGTCGCTGTCCGTCATTGGATAATCCGGCGTTTAACCACTGGATACAAGTAAGGCTCCACTCCTCTTTGGCGTTAGCGAAACAAGCTGTTTCTAGCGAGTTTAGCATTTCTCTTTGCTTATCTACACAAGGACAGTAATTAGCCCTTATTTCTTACCAAATGACATAAAAAAACACCCAAATTCCCTTATAAATACTATGTTAAACTTAGTCAATTTCATGCCTAACAAATACCCCCAAATTGAACCTTTGCTTGTCCTCAAGCAACAAATTGTAAGAAGGAATCAGAAAAAGAAGTTAGGAATGAAATTAGTTTCAGGGAATGAGAAAGAGGAATACACAAACACAGAACGTTTGGCATAATGAGGAAATGAACAGATGCATGCTAAGGTTTCATCAAAGAGATAAAGCTTGTTTTAGAAATTGTGTCCTTTATGCTCAAGAAATTCCTTAAATCTTAAAATTTAGATGTCCTCCTTCACCAGGAGTTACCAACTGTCGGACATGCCTCACTAAGGAATGGAATAATTCACTCACTCTCGCATGGCATCTACTTGCCATAGGAACAAGAATGCGATTTCACTCCTCAGCTCAGACACCACGCCCTTAGGGTGCGAGTTTGCCTATTGGTCCCGAATCTATGGGTCAAAGTTCCTCCTGACATAGTCCAAAGGCCTTATAAAGGTTGTAATGTTCGGTTTAGGCTCTGGTTTGACAGTGAAAGGCTATTTCAGTGTATGAATTCTGTCTTTTTGCAATTTATTTAACATACGCAGCCTATAATGATAGATGTTTACACACTCTCTAACTACACAACCTGTTTACACATTCTTTATCTACACAACCTGTTTACACATAACCTAGTACTCTTTTTGAACATTCATTAAGGTTCCTTCCTCCCCACATTATATTCCCCAGTTCTTTCAATCTTTTCCTTAAGCACTGTTTGCTCAATTGCTTATATTCGCATAACTTAAGCACATGATTTTTATTTTAAACAATTGGCTTTTCGAAGCATAAGACAGAACTCAGGGTGTTTTAGAGTTATAAGTGAAGGGAGAAGGCTATCATTCGTGGTTCTTCAGAAAGAGCAGGTCATGGCTCGACTTGGTTATCCTAATCATTGGGATGCAAAGCACAGGTGCCTTTTGTGTAGCGGAGAGGGTAACTAATTGCCTCTTTCCTCCTATGAAAGTTAGAACCAATCACCGTTTCAACAGGGCACCAAGGCAAATTCTCCCTAAAGATAGTGAGCACTGGCCCTCTCATAAAGAATTAATGCATACCATAGATGCATTTTAAGGCTCAAGTTCTCACTATTTTTGGGGAAATGCAGTAAGGCAATGGTTACTAATTTTGAAAGAGGAATTAAAAATTAAAAAATTCTTGGAACTTCCTGAACTAGGGACATGAAGTGCAAACAAGCAAGTAACACTACCATTACATCTAAGCATGCACAGTCTGTTTTGTGATTCCTACTGAACACCAAACAATTTACTAGACGGTGCAAACACAGGCGGAAAAGAAATATGGAAACAAACAATAGTTACCAAGGACCTGTGCACAGCGATTCTCAAGGGATATTTGTTCTACATCAAATTACTAATTTAAACAAACAGATTAACAACATTTATCATGTTATTTCCGCATAAATTGTGATACACACAATCCCCACCCCCAAATGAAAACAAAACATTGTCCTCAATGTTATTAATCACGGCAGCAGATGGAAGATAATTGACAATAAAAACAGGCAGACCATAACATGATAGAGTTAGGGTGTTAGAGGTTACCAGATACTAGGACAGCGACTATCGGAACAGATCATGCGTGATGGGAGAGAGAGGAGTTAACCTCTCTATCCACAGGGGCAGGAATGCCCTCCTCTTTCGAGGAGGCAGCATCATTAGCCTTAACATTAGCACTAGCAGGTGTTTCGGGCATTTGTCTTACCGGGAATTTTACAGAGAAACCAGAAGGACTTTCCTTGGCATGCTCCTCAATGCAAAGGCTCTTGAGCAGATCGATCTCGCCTTGTTGCGATGCGTATTTTTGCTCCATGGCGAATATCATCTCGCGGTTTCCCAGACTCTGGGCAAACAGGGCATTGAATCGATCCATTATATCCTCGCTGGACAGCTTTGCACACTTCTTATAAAAATCCAAGTCCTTTGGCTTCTCGACTTGCTCAGAATCTGACGACACTGACACTGTTGGCTCGCTTTTCCTTTTTCGGCTCTCAGTCTGCCTAGATGTAACAAAGTCAGACATCCAGACCCACTTCCCGTTAACCATTTTTCCGAACAGCATCTTCTGGAGGCTCTTGAGGTCAATCGGGTCTGGGTGATTCACAATTGTGAGACGAGAGCGATCTTCTGGTTTAAAGACCACGATCGATTCCGCAATCCTGGTGACAATTCTCCCACAACAGATGATCGACGAGTTTTTCTTGCAAAAAGCGCTGATGTATTCTCCGAACCAGAACCCCAAATTCATTCTCGGTCCAACTGCCATACTCCACAACGCGGTGAGATCTGCATGTGGCATGGTGGCTTGGTTTTCCCGGGCGAAGATTGTGCCGGAGATCAACTTGTGCAAATACTGAACAACGTAATCATCGATATTGGAAGCCTTGGATGAACTGCCGTCATAATGTTTCTGTCCCGAAAGTGATTCCCAAAAGCCAACAGGGTCGAAAACATCAGGCGTTGTGGTGAATGCCTCTTTATAACTCTCGGATTCTAGATCGTCATCATCTGTATCATCTAACATTTGATTGAATAGGTTGAGCGACGGCCGCTGGGAGTGACCCATGAGTCAAAAACTGAACTTTCCCTCCTCCTCAGGATTGGTGATTTCCACGTTGTGCTTAAAAGTGGCCAAGAACTCGAGTGTGAGTTCCCGATAGGCAGGTTCTGTCATTTCAAAGAAACATTCAAAGTGCCCTGCCTTCATGAGAGTGCGCACACGATCCTCGAGCTTGAGCCGCTTTAGGGTTTCCCAGCTGTAGACACCGAGTCGGAGGACCTGTGACGAAAACCTGAAAACAAGACGGTTGAAGCGATTGATTCCGAAAGTTTCAAAAATAATAAAATAAATAAGTTACAGTCGGTCGCTGTTGTCGATCGAATAGCTCGCGAATGCTTAACGGCACGGTGCGAGTGCTTAGCGGCGGCCGGCGCGCATTCGACGACAGTCGGACGCACGCTCGACGATGCGAAGCACGCGCTCGACGACTGTCGGACGCACGCACCCAACCATGAATAGTACGCGCTCAGTGTCCGAGCAAGGCACGAGCTTGGCGGCATGGGACGCGCGCTCGTCGGCCACGGGACGTGTGCAATCGGCAGCGCAGAACACGCGTTCGGCGGTCACGACGCGTGAACGCCCGACGACGTGGAACGCGAGTTCGACGGCCGCGGAGCGTGCACGCCCGACGGCGCGAGGCGCGCCCCGACGGCCGTTGAGCGAGTGCCCAATCGCGTTGGGCGGAAGCCCAAAGGTAGGGGGGGCGCGAGCGCCCAACCGCGTCGGGCGGACGCCCAACGGCAGTTGGGCGCTCGCCCAACGCTGTTGGGCGACCGCCCAACAATTGTTGGGCGATCGCCCAACAATCGTTGGGCGGCCGCCCAACGGCGGTAGCCCAACGTGATGTTGGGCGGCCGCCCAACTAGCCTTGGGCGGCCGCCCAACGGCTTTGGGCGACGCCCAATTTTGCTCGGGCGTCGCCCAAAGTTTCCGGGACCCGTTTCCCTATATAAGGGGCACAGATCCCAATGCAAAAGGGAGGAGAGGGATTTCTTGGAGCCTTTCTCACTCTAAACATTTTTAGAGAGAGAAAGTGAATTTTTTTGAGAAAAATATTTTTTTTCTCAAAAATTCCGAGTTTTCTAAAGTTAAACTTTTACTAAAAATATAAAAAAGGAAGATCGCGACTCGTGGAATCGATCGGCTTCGACTGTCAGATACCGAATTTAAGGTATTATCCGAGGACTAGACTCTTTTATTTTATTTATTCTCTTCTTCTATTTATTTTTTATGTTATAGTTTCTTTATTTGATTAGTTATTTATTTTATCACGTTTTATTTAATTAGCGTGTTTATTTAATTTTCGTTTCGTGTTGAATAAAATTCGGTTTTGTTTTAAAATAGAAAACCTCGTTTTGATATCCCAATACGAACCGTGATCCGATAAAAAGGTAGTTCGGGTATCGAAAAACGTTGAAATTATAAGTTTCTAATTTAAAAGAAATTTCCAAATAATGTTTTAAAATAAAAACATCGTTTTAGGAACTTCCGTTATTGACTATGATCCATTTTTGGTAGTTCGGAAATCCAAAACGATTGAATTAGATTTAATTTAAAGCTTTTGAATAAATCTGGAAACAATTAGAGTGCTGCTGTAATTTGCCATTTCTGTCACTAATTGCTGTTTACCGACGGATTTTCCGTCGGTAAATCTGCCAAAACGTAAAAAATGCCATTTCAGTCCCTTTTTCTCAACTTTTAAGCTTTTAATCCTTAATATATATATATGTATAGTTATGTAATTTATGTTTTTCAAACTATTTTAGATATTTAGTGTATATAATTATTTAGGATGTTTGTATATCATTCTTTATCCAGTTTTTAAACATAGGTATATGTATATATATGTTTTCTTTTATTTTATTCATTGAAGTTATATTAGATTCTATTTTGAAGGGTATCTACTTGGGCATTTTGGGAAATAATCAATAGATATTAGTATATGTTATTTTTTGATATTTAAAAATATAATAGTTATGTATATATGTAGTTTTGGGATATTTGGGTTATTTTATTGGTTATTGAATGAAATTATTTTGAGTAAATGTTATGTTCTTATTTATGAGATTTATTTACTATTTTCACATCTTTAAAGTATAAATGTATTTTATCTAATATTTTCATATATGTATTATATAGTTTCCTTTTATTAACTTTTATTTTCATATTCTCTTTTTGATTTAAATGTATATATATATGCTAGAATTACTTTCTTTATTCTTTTGGATCATTCATGGGTCCATGTTTCAAATGGGATTTATTTGATTATGAATCTGGCTTTAAATGGGTTTATTATTGTAATTATAATAGGTAGAGAGAGTCCATTAAATAAGAGGGGAAAATAAATCAAAAGAAAGAGAGTTTTCAATTTGATTATTTAAACTAATGAATTTTTAGAGGTTCCTAATGTAAATAAATGGAGTTGTTTTTTGTTAATATTTCAAATCGTTTCCAAAACACCACGTTTTAAAACCTTAATCCGTTCCAAAGGCGGATTAAGTGAACATGGTAATTAAAATCGCTTTCTTTGTGAATAATAGAGTTCTTGAATCATTTTCTTAAAGGATTTGTACAAAATAAAATTGACTTGTATGTTTAACCACGTTTTCTTAACTAAAGGTTTTTGTCTCAAACGTTTCCAAAGCACTTGAGTCATTCCAACAGCGATTCGAGTAAACTTCACTAATCGGGGTTTTAAAACGCACCTAAATCGTTCCAACGGTGATTAAGGTGCGAACCATGTAAATAAACTCGTTTTGGGGAAATAAGTTAGTGTAGAATAAACACACAGCATGACATTTAAATAAAGTTGTAAATAAATGACTTCTTTCTTCCCCCTTCTCTGTGTATGTATAATATAAATGGGTGATTCTTTACTAATATGGCTTTCCAAATATATATGCTCAAAACCGTTTCTGAAAAAAGAAAGAAAAGGTTTCAAATGAATTTTAAACTTAAAGAAGTATACGATTAGTCCGTTATCGCCTAACATGCTGAGTAGGAGGCCGGTGGTTCATAACCGGACGATGTCGGGGTGCCTAGTAGCCTTTCTTCGGAAAGGAGCTAGCCTTCTCGGCTCGTACCTAAGTTTCCCGAACCCACACCGGTCTTCCGCAAGGGATCGGTGTTCATTTTCCCATTCGTGGGTGGCGACTCTTCCATATCTTCGAGCTCCGGTCCTGCCGAGCAGCTTGATTCCACGATTGGTTGCTTTCGGCGCCAATCACCGCTTACGTCGCCATGAGGTTGTCCACCCCCCGGTCCGCCCGGGAGATTAGGCCGCGGCACCTCGTCTAACAAGTGGCGACTCTGCTGGGGAAGCGAGAAATTTGATTCCGGAAGGCGTGTATTAAGCCCTTAACGGGGACAGATCGTTTTACTTCTTTTCGTATGCATTCATGTGCATTATTGCAAACCCTTTGGGTAATTTCCGCGAAACCTCTAGCGAGAGTCCATTCGTCGCTCGAAAGAGGCTAGTGTAAGTTCCCCCTTACAGTAAGGCGCCAAAGGGTCCCCATCCATTCGTTAGGGGCGAATTTGTGCGGTCCTGTGAGGTCCCGCGGTCAGCCGTGTCAGCATATAGTAGCCTTAGAAGTTTCTTTAGGATTACCCGTTACTATTTTTGATGTGATAAATGAATCAATTCGTGTTTTCAAACCGCCACGATACGTGTCTAATCCTAAAGTAGGTAAAGAAAATGAGACGATGTGTTAATATATACTCGTGAATCGACATACTAATTACCCTAAAACATCGAAACAATTTGAACTAAAGACGACTTAGTCATCTCATATGAATGAACATGTGCGACCCGCCTTGTCCCTTTCGGTGTCCCGACGAAGGCACATGTTCAGGAAATGTGTTATGACGTAAGCACGTATTAGTATGAATCGGTTCGGTGTTGAGGATAGTTACATCTCGATACAAAAGACTATATTAACAGTAGCCGTTATTCACATTCTTTAAATAAGTTGGGATAAAACGAGATCATGACGAAACGAAAACGCAGAACATTTCTGTCTTGAATGACCCTGTCGTAACATGAAAAGTTTCGCACAAGTAGCCCGTCCCTTCCGAATAAAAGACAAGCTTTTTTACGTTATGCCTCGTGTCGTTCTTAAGAGAAATGGATGTGTCCGCAAAGGTGATTAAGAAAATAAAAGAAAAGAAAAAACTAAACGACCAAAATCATTCCGAGTCTACGATATATTTCAATCCCGAGAGTAGTTAAAGAAAATAAACCAATGCCGTTGAATACGTGTCTCGAACAAGTATATACCCCGTTTAAAACTTTGAAGCCGAATTAAGCCAAACCATATAATTGCGCCATATGGACGAGACTGCGGGTTTTGACTAACGACTCGATCATTTCAACCGTTACCAAAACTGTAAGAAATATGGCCCAATATACGTGTTTGCTTAATTCACGCCTAAAGGAAAGAGAACGGTGATATCCTCGCCTCGAATAAACATGCGATTCAATGAAACGTTGATTTTTTTTTATAACCACACTAAGGTGATATATTCCGTAGATCGGAAAGAATAAGAGATTGTTGTTAGCCGAAAGATTACCGTGCGCTCAAATAAGACTCGCCGTCTTTTCGTGTAGCAAAATGAGCAAACGAATCCTCGACGCTAAGAACAAACACGTTACGCGATGAGTCCGTTCCCTAAAATAAAATCCAAAAGTGATTCCATCACTAAATAAACGCATGGTTACGTCTCTCGATAGATCCAAAAAGATCCCGTTGTAATCCAAAAATCGAGACACGAATCCATGTGAATAAAAAGGGAACGAGTCATTTGCAATAACAAACGATTGGAATAGAAGAATAACTCGTACCACGTTTAAAAACCGAGATGCGCTCAAAGGGAGTCAAAACCCGAATTAATGCGTCTCGCGAAAGGACAAAAGACGAGTTATTCTGAAAGGACAATCCAACTTGGTCGATTTCTTAGTCACTGAACGTGGATACATCAAAAACGAACTGTATTGTCTGATGGGTGATTTACTTTTCCGTAATAATCGACGGCATCACGCGTCCCCTGGACCGCAATGTGAGCCAAAAACCAAAATCCTAGAAAAGAGACCTGGACCGACGAGTGTGTGGAGGAATAAGGGTGGAAGAGAGATGTTGTGATACGTGTAAATAGAACTAACGTTTGTTCTTCTTATCTTATAATCGTAAATAAATAAACGCACACACCACGAATCATGCATATAAAATCATGCATACATACTAATGGATACCGTTCGCGCAGACGTCATCATTAAGCGGTTGTGGTTTCGCGAGAGTAATCGGCTTGTCAGACAGTTTGATCAGCTACGAGTAAACAGTTCCGAATCAGTAGTTGTGGCTTCTGAATCATCTTCATCCGGGTATACTCAGTCTTCCGTCAATATGTCTGCGACCGACGAGAAAGTGGCTGAATTGGAAAATTCTGTGAACAATATCAATGATCAGCTGGCCGCAATCTTGGCCCAGCTAGCTGAGTTAGCACTGAAGGACAACAAGAGTGGTAGTAACCGTGCTGAGAATGAGGTGAACGATGGCCCTCGCTTTGGGAATGAGGAGGATTATCAGGATTATATCCGAAAACAGTTAGAGAAAGAGAAAGCTAAGGAAGAGGAGTGGAAGCAACACATCACACAAGAAGTGCAGGACTTGCGCGGAGGAAGCTCCGGAAGTCAGGATTTCTATAACTTGAAGAATTGTTTGTCGGCAACAGCTTTGCCTTTGAAATTTCGGCTCCCTGATATGAAAAAGTTCGATGGAATGGGAGATCCCACCGCTCACATGAATCAGTATGTTGCGGTGATGAAGCACATGATCCTAACGGAGGATCAGGTCCTAGGGCTGTTTAACACCTACCTAGAGGGGGCTGCCCTCACATGTTTTCATGCGTTACCAATGGTGACAAATAAGGATTGGAAGGAATTAGCGAAGTCATTCATCGCTCAGTATAGCTTTAACACCATGCTGGAGGTCACTTTGAAAGAGTTAGAGAGCACTAAGCAACAGGCTGGGGAATCCTTTTCCGATTTTGTGAAAAGATGGAGGGCTAAGGCCGCAGTGATGAAACAAAAGCCGCTCGAGCAGGATCAGATCCGAATGGTGGTTGGCAACACGTTGCCGTATATCAAAAATGAGTTGCGGTATATGCCATTTACAGATTTCAATCAGATGTATAGTTGTGCCTTGACTGTTGAAGGGGATGGAGAGCCGAAGAAAGCTTATACCAAGTGGACGAAGTCTGGATATAGTGCCGGAGGGCCTAGCGCGAGTACGGAATCCACACCAGTGAAAGTGGTTGATCTTAATGCTATTGAAAAGAGGCGGTTCGCCAAGTTCGATCAGACCTACGCGAAAGTTTTCGAGCGTCTGCAGAAAAAGGGATTGTTGAAAGCCCTTACCCCGTATAACAAAGCTCAACCTACTTCGCAGATAGAGGCTAGAGGGTATTGTGAATTCCATAGCAGTTATGGGCATACAATTGAGAATTGTGAGAGGCTGAAACATGAAATCCAAGATTTAATTGAGGAGAAGAAGATAGCTGATCCTTCGTCAGCAAACCCTTCCGTTAGGCGCAATCCATTGCCTAATCATAGAGTGAGTACGATCGGAGTTGGTTTGACAGAAACTGTAGTGATGGAATCCTTCGAGGAGAATGTAGAGGAGTTGTTGGACTCCGATGAAAAGAGCAATGTGGGAAAGGGGCTGTATGTGTCCTTCCTGGGTGAAGAACAAGAGGATGAACCAATGGGGGAAGGGTCAGATGGTGGAGCACCGTATGATGAGGATAGTGCTGAAGAGACCGGAGAGGGGTCGTCTCGGACTATTGTGCCAGATTTGGGTTTGTTTAGTGGAGGAAGGGATCCCGAGGTGCACTTGCGTGAATATATGCACGACATGTTTATTGAATCCTTCGGAGTAGATGAAATTGCCCAGTGGTTCCACCATTCGCTGGTAGGCGAGCCTCTAGAATGGTTCCATTCATTACCCGACTCTTGCAAGCATGATTGGGATCGGTTGTCGGATTTGTTTCTAGAAAAGTACCAAAGAGCTGAAGATAGAACTGCGGAGCGCTTTTGCGATGCAGATCAGACCCATCAAACGTCCGCTACCGAGGGTTAGTAAGTATAACGGCAATAAGGACCCTATGGAGCACCTTCACTTCTACTTTTTGGCTATGGCACCCTTGGGTTTTAAAGAGGAAGAGATCACTAGCTTGTTTTGCAATTCATTGATGGGTGAACCGTTAATGTGGTACATGTCGTTGCCGATGTATGTTAAGACCGATTGGGCGGCAATGACGAAAAGATTTATCAAGGAGTATACAGTATGGATGCTGACGGAGCAAACCCCTGATTCCCCGTCTTACCAAACGCCTGATGCGGTGTTAGCGATGCCTAGGTATGGTGGATACCAGGATCCTGTTGAGCACGCGAGGTTATTCCGCAATCATATGTATGACGCCGGATTTCCGCAATGTGAGTTGCATGAACATTTTTCGGAAACCTTGATGGGTGAAGCCTTATTATGGCATCAAGGTCTATCAGAGGAAGAAATGGGTCATTGGGTACCGCTTAGAAGTGCTTTTGTGGCGAGATATGAGATGTATGTTCCATGGACGGGATCCCTAGACGATCTAGATAGGATTAGGAAATTCCCCGAGGAACCGTTTGTGGATTATGCTAGAAGTTAGAGGCACCGTTATGAGCAGTGTCATGAAACAATGAGCGATAAGGTGCAGCTTATGTGCATACAACGAGGTGCTATTCCGTTGGCCGCCAGAAGGATGAGCAGAGTGTCCCTCCGGGATTATGATGAGTTGATAGGTTAGGCCTTGTATGGATCGGCGGATCCCTTTTACTTGAATCCGAATGTTCCTCACGTCATGGATTTAATGGTTGTGGACATTTGGGAGAGTTCTTCAAACGAGGAAGATGCCAATCGGAGGGTTCCTATTAACATTTGGGACGAATCGGATGATGAGCCGGAAATTGCGGTAATGACGAGATCAGGCCGCGTGGCCGAGGGGAAGGCACCTATGATAGAAACCGAGATTGGAGAAGGGTCGGCTCCTAAGCCCGATGACCAAGTTCTTGAGCAGTTGAAGAAGACGCAAGCTAAGTCCACAGTCTGGGAAGTCTTATGCCATTCTAAGTACCATCGTGAGAACCTGATGAAAGAGTTGCAGAATCTGGTTATTTCCACCGATACTGAGCCTGCAGCGCTAGTGGGAGCAATTATGGCCCGAAAGAAGGCTGAAATCACATTTACTGACGAGGATCTCCCAGAAGAGGGGAAGGCTCACAATAAGCCTTTGTACATCCGAGCGAAAATCAACGGAAAGAAGACTAGCTGTGTGATGGTCGATGATGGATCGGCCATTAATGTTTGCCCGTTGAAACTCTTGTCGAAGTTGGGAGTGGAGAGAGGAGATTTGACAGCTTCTGAAACTGTGATTAGAGCATATGACGATAGCCGTAGGCACATTGAAGGAGTCTTCAAGGCCAAGTTGAAAGTGGGGCCGTATAAGGAAGAAACTGAGTTCATGGTGCTGGATATCCCGGTAACCTTTGCCGTACTGTTGGGACGCCCTTAGTTCCATAAGTTGGGAGGTGTGCCCTCCACGCTCCACCAAATGATTAAATCCCCCTTCGGGGAGGAGATAGTGACAATTAGAGCTGAGAAATTGAGCTCGGTGGCAGCATTGGGAATTGAGCCTCAACTTTTCTCCGGATTCCAAGTCTCCGGGATTTACGAATCAAGCATGACCACCGATGTGGTGAAGATGATGAAGGGAGGTTTCATCCCAGGAATGGGTTTAGGAGCACACCATCAGGGGTTGCCAGAATTTCCGGACTTTAAGAGTCAGAAAACCCGGAGGGGTTTGGGATATAAGCAGGGAGGTCCGTCCAATGTGAGTGGTGAAGGAAAAGTGGGCCTAAGGAAGTACTTCGTGAACGAGGGGCATGGAAAGGCGTATTCAGGGACCCCCGAGGCATGGACTAGCACAGAAGGGAAGATTCTGCTGGGGTTTGAAATCTTCAATGATGTTGTCGACTGGGGCAAAGGAAAGGCGAGCTGCTTTGTCGAGGAGATTATGATGCTGGATTTGAATGCCGAGGAGCAAGTCATCACCATTGAAGCAACTGCAGGAGCGGGAGATGAGCCTAGTACCTCCAAAATTCATGAGAAGTCCGAAGACCCTGATGATGAAAATTGTATTACTGCTTTGTTTGAATCAGATGATGTAATCACCCATGCTATCAATGAAATGAATTCTGATTTTGCTTACTTGCTTGATGTTGATCATGATCATTCCATGCATTCTCATTCATATAACATGCCTACATTTGAAATCAATGCAATAGAAATGTCAACTTTCAATCTTGGTACGGATGAAAATCCTAAACTTATACAAATTGCTCAAGAATTAACTATTGAAGAGAGAAAAGAATTCGAGAGAATAATTAAAAAATACGAAATTGTATTCGCATGGACATACGAAGACATGCCTGGAATTGATCAATCTATCGTAACTCACCGCATTCCAACTTACCCCGAAGCAAAGCCCGTAAAGCAGAAGCTCCGACGTATGAGACCAGAATGGGCAGATAAGATCAGAGAGGAGGTGAAGAAGCAGTTAGAAGCAGGATTCATCGAAGTGATCGACTATCCCCCTTGGGTCGCAAATGTGGTGCCAATCGCAAAAAAGGACGGCAAAGTGAGGATGTGCGTTGATTACAGAGATCTTAACAAGGCATGCCCCAAGGATGAGTTCGCATTGCCTCATATCGACGTATTGATCGACAGTGCAGCGTCAAGCGTCTTACACACGAATGTGGATGGTTTCATGGGCTATATGCAAGTTCAGATGGCCGAAAAGCACAAAGCAAAAACCTCGTTCACAACCGAGTGGGGGACATACTGTTACAGAGTAATGCCGTTTGGTTTGAAAAATGCCGGGGCAACTTACCAGCGAATGGCCACAACACTGTTCCATGATATGATACACAAGGAGGTAGAAGTCTACGTGGACGATATGATGGTCAAATCAGAGACAAGAGAAGGGCATTTTGCCGCGCTCGAGAAGTTTTTGGCCCGAATTGCAGAATTCAAGCTAAGGTTCAACCCGAAGAAGTGCTTTTTCGGCGTTTCGTCGGGGAAAATCTTAGGCTATGTAATCAGAAATAAGGGAATCGAGGTGGATCCTGATAAAGTGAAGGCTATACAGGAGATGCCGGCGCCGAGAAATGAGAAGGAAGTGAGAGGGTTTCTGGGGCAGGTTCAGTATATCAGTCGGTTCATAGCGAGACTCACCGCAATCTGCGAGCCAATCTTTAAGTTGCTAAGGAAAGACCAACCCGCTACTTGGAATGATAAGTGTCAGCAAGCTCTGGAGAGCGTCCGGAACTATTTGTCTAATCCGCCAGTGCTGAGACCGCCTAAACTGGGAAAGCAGCAATTGAGGAGCGATCTATTGGGGCAATGTTGGCTCAAGAGGGAGACACCGGTGTGGAGCACGCGGTGTATTATTTGAGTAAGAAATTCCTGGAGTACGAGCTCAAGTACAACATGATCGAAAAGACATGTGTGGCAGTAGTATGATTGACAAAGAAACTGCAGCACTATTTCCAATCGTATAAAGTGATCATTATTTCTCGGATGGACCCCGTGAAGTATCTATACCGAACTCCATCCTTGACGGGGAAGTTAGCCAGATGGTTGTTGCTTTTGTCCGAGTTTGACATTGAATATGTGACGAAGAAGGTTATCAAAGGGAGGGCTGTGGCAGAATTTCTGGCCAACCAACCCCTGAATGCAGAGGAAGAAGAGATAAGCTATGATTTCCCCGATGAGCACTTGAACGCAATCGAAGTTATACCGTGAAAAATGTTCTTCGACGGATCAGTTAATTCGAATGGAGCCAGAGTAGGAGTACTACTTACCTCACCGGAAGGAGAAAGGATCCCGATGGCCAAGAAGTTATCCTTCCCTCTCACCAATAATATGGCCGAGTATGAAGCGTGCATTTATGGTTTAGAGTCATTAGCGGCACTGGGAGCGTCATATGTCGAAATTTGGGGTGACTCAAAGTTGATCATCGAACAGGCACAAGGAAACTGGGAGGTAAGAGAAGAAAGACTACGTCCGTACCTCGATCAGCTAGAAGGGTTGGCACAAAGATTCAAAGAATGCCGTTTCTATCATATTCCTCGAGCACAGAACCAGGCGGCGGATGCCTTGGCCACTTTGGTGTCAGTTTGGGACAACCCCCGGAACCTTGCCTCGAAACCGTTGGTATTGAGGAGATCTCACAAACCATGCTACGAGGACGTAATGCTGTTAGGGGCAGATGAAAAACCGTGGTATTTCGATATCGTGAACTTCATGAAGCATGGAACATATCCGGCAGAGTCAGAACCGAGGGATCAAGCTGTGATTAGAAGGTTAGCCCGGCAGTTCGTCATCCACAACGATTTGCTTTATAAAAGGCACACCGATGGGTTACAACTGAGGTGCTTGGATGCGGAAGAAGCCCGCGAAGCAATGGAATCAGTACACTCGGGAATTTGCGGGGCCCATATGGGAGGAGCGGTGTTAGTAAAGAAAATCATAAGGCAAGGCTTCTACTGGCTCACCATGGAAAGAGATTGTAACGAGTATGCAAAGAAATGCCATGATTGTCAAATCCACGGCGATTGCAGTCATCTTCCGGCCATGGAACTACATGTGCTAGCACCTATTTGGCCATTCGCTGCTTGGGGCATTGACATCATCGTCGAAGTAAGGCCTAATGCTTCAAATGGACATAAGTTTATTACTGTCGCCATCGATTATTTCACCAAGTGGGTAGAAGCAGAGTCGTTTAGCAAACTGGGATCCAAGCAGATGAGAAAGTTCATTGAAAAACACTTGATCACCAGGTTTGGAGTGCCTCATCACATGATTACGGATAACGGGGTCCAGTTTCAGGGGGAAGTAAGGAATCTTTTCCGAGAATATGGCATTGAACATCACAGATCTTCTCCGTACCGTCCACAAGCTAATGGGGCAGTAGAAGCAGCTAATAAGAATCTTAAGAGGATTCTCGTAAAAACGGTGGAATCACATCGGAATTGGCATGAGCAGCTCCCACTCGCATTATGGGCTTATTGCACGACAGTCAGAACCTCGACTGGGGCAACGCCATTCTCCTTGGTATACGGAACAGAAGCAGTCCTGCCGATTGAGATCGAAAAGCGATCGTTGAGAATCGCAATGGAAGCAGAAATCCCCGAGACGGAACGGGTGAAGAAGCGATATGAGAAGTTGGCTTTGGTTGACGAGAAAAGGATGGAAGCCCTTTACCATGTACAGTTATATCAAAGAAGGATGGCTCGAGCTTTCAATAAAAAGGTCAAGACCAGTCCTATCAAAGAAGGAGATTTGGTGCTGAAACAGATTCGTGTGACGCACACCGACCCTAGGGGCAAGTTTAAACCTAACTGGGAAGGGCCATTCGTCGTGAAGAAGATACTAAGCAAAGGAGTGCTGAAGTTAAATACCATGGACGGCATGGAATTCTCCGAACCTACCAACCTGGATAGGCTTAAGAAATACCTTTCGTAAAAAAAAAAAAAAAGAGAAAAAGAAAGAAAAATTCCCGATAGGTTGAAAACCCACAAAGGGCGACCTATGCAACAACGAGGGAAATCCCAATGGGTGAAAACCCGAAAGGGCACTCATTTAAAAATTCCGGGATAGTAAAAGGAGAGGAGAAAAATCGCCGGGATCCGAAAACCGAAAGGCGGGTCCTGGTAACAATAGTTATGACTTGAGCAGTTACAAAAATGATGTATAAGAGACTAAGTATTTCTGTTGTTTGTAAATAAATAAAGGGCATGAATATATTTGACGAGAATGATTGGAATCATCATAATCTACTAAATGCATGGTAATATGAATCATGAGTTATACATTTCCTATCTTACTTTTCATAAAAAGCCTACCTGATATCCACCCCACTCCCTATACATCAGCTATACATCGGGGAAACTCTAATAAAAAACTACAAAGCAATACATAAAGAGCCTAATACGGAGGGAAGTCCCAATAGTCCTCAAACTCCCTCAAATGTGACGCCCGCTCCGCAGATAATGTCTCCTCAGCAGCTCGTGCTCTCTCATCAGCAACTCGTGCTCTCTCATCAGCAACTCGTGCTCTCTCATCTGCAACTCGCGCTCTCTCCTCGACAGCAAGGCGTCCGATCGACTCATCACGCGCCCTCTCCTCGACGGCAAGGCGACCCTCAGTCTCCCATCGCATCACCCCCGACCAGTGGTCGTTCCTCTCTTGATACACCTGACCAACTCGGGCATCGGCCTCCCACACTAACTCGCTCTGTCTCCGCTCATGGGCATGCAGATCACTCTAAAGAAAAAGAAGGAAAAAGCGGATAAAAATAAGAAGCAGCATAAGCAAGAACATAAATCATACATACATGCATACATTCCACTACACTAAAGTAAAGTAATGATACATACCAGGTGATCAGTGCAGCGCAAGCTGAGGCGGTCTCGGAGATAACTAGACAGCCCCACGTAATCCGTATAAGTCTCCCTCGTAGTCAGCGAAGCGTCTAAGGGATCAAATGGGACCCTCGAGGACAAGATGGGAGGAGCCGCCTCGAATCCCGCATAAGCGGCCCCGAACTCGTCATAACAAATTATGGCAAAGTCTCTCCCGTAGTCTGGTAGGGGCACACCTAAGGAAGACCTCTCCAGTCGGGCAGCGCTGGAGGACTCGCCGACATAGTAGGGCTTCTCGCACACAGGCGTCTGAGCTCGAGTGCCGTCAAAGAAATCGGATAAATGGGCACTCCTCCAGGATCCCTCCTGCAAAAAAACACACAATAAAAACCTCTAAACATCTCATGAATGAAATGGTAAAATGAGAAGGGGGCGGAACCACTTATCGGGACCTCCTCCTGACCAAAGACTGCCGCGACAGCCTCCCTCGAAAATACATCTGCCACCGGATCCACCTCCAACGCTGCCGTCGGGGCATCCCTCGCGCTCAGCAGAGTAGATAAGTAAAGCTCGCGGCCCCCAGCGTGAATCCACACCGCTCTACCAACAAACCGACGGGTCAGGTCCTGACGAATGGTCGATAGGGGCATGGTCCGCACCGCGAACATAGAAACGGGAATCTCACTCGGTGTCCAGTGGGCGTCACTAACTCCGATGATGCCTCGGTCCCCCAAATACCATGCCCGCACGCAGGGGCTAGTGAGCACACACTGCTGCTCCTGGATCATAGATACATACGTATAATCGGGATCGAAGTCGAGGTCGTCCCACCTGAACTTAATCTAAAAAATGCACAAAGAGAAAGTCAGAAAGACTCAAACAAAAATCTAGCACGACTAGGCAAAATCTACCTGTCTGAGGGTCAGCTAGTCGATCCAATCTAGGAGCCGCGGCACCATCCGACTCCTCTCAGCGCCCAAGTTAAAATCTCTCCATCGGGTCATGAAAGGCGGCCTCGGTACTCTCGGTCGAGGTCGAGACCGGCTGGGAAGGATGTGCCTCTCATACGCCCACACTTGCGGTAAAAACAAGGACTAGGAGTGTGAAAAACGCGAAGAAGATAAGACGGGCAAGTCAAGAAGGCGTCACGTACCAGCAGAGCAAAGGTGTAACCACCGAAATCCTTGTGCTTCCGGCAAGTCAGATCCAAAAATTTGTAGAGAAAGGCTAAGCCTGCTCCCGCCCAATCATAGGAAGCCGCCGCATCCAAATCGCTGAGTGCCTGAATGAGACCCGCGTGTACCTTTCCGCCCTTCGTGTGGAAAATCATCTCACTCAGGGTATATACCAAGAAACTACGAACCACCAAGTCGGTATCGTCGGTCTCGCAGAAATCTCGCCGACTCAAGAGGCTCGCGGTGGAAACAAACTTCGTCGGAGTAGATTTGGCGCATGGGCGAACTCCCGGTCCAATCAAGGCAGCAAACCTAGCAAGGTCGACCCGTGTTCGCATCATATCAAAATGAAAGGGAACGGGAGTGCTGCTCCCTCGTAACCCTATCAGCATCGAAAAATCTCTGGGCGAGATGGTCATCTCCCCAAAAGAAAGGTGGAAGGTGTGGGTCGAGTCAACCCACCGCTCACATAAGGCCCGTAGGCCAAAATGATCACATACCCCGTTGGTGCGGGGCAACGCTGCAATAAAGGGCTCAAAGCCCAACTCGCGCACGCGGGCTCTCGCCGCGGCACCCAGCCTAGCATACCACGAGTGAATCTCGGCGGTGGTCCCGGAAATCTCAATAAACTAAAAAGAACGAGACAAGAAAATTTAAATACAGTTCCTAAAGCATGCAATTAATGAGAACGCGGTAAGACTAGGTATTCTTTCATTATCTAACCTAGAGACATCCGGTCAGTTAGGACCAACTTGCTGTAAAAATCTCTCCTTTAGGGTCATTCATGTAAGGTTTAGTCAATTCTCTAATCCACTCTCGTCTGCATTGACAAGAAGCATAGATTAGGTTTTACTATTCACGTGCATTAGTTAAGTTTTTACTATTCGCGTTTTTTTTACTACTCACGTGCATTAGTGAAGTTTTTGCTATTCACGTGCATTAGTGAAGTTTTTTCTATTCACGTTTTTACTATTCACGTGCATTAGCTAAGTTTTTACTATTCACGTTTTTACTATTCACGTGCATTAGTTAAGTCTTTACTATTCACGTTTTTACTATTCACACGCACTATTCACGTGCATTAGTTAAGTTTTACTATCCACGCGCATTAGTTAAGTTTTACTATTCACGTGCATTAGTTAAGTTTTTACTATTCACGTTTTTACTATTCACATGCACTATTCACGTTTTTACTATTCACATTGTTTTTTACTGTTAGCATGCATAAATTCGTAGTGTCACTATTCACATGCATATAGCGCGCATCCTCACGCAGAAATAAATAGGTGTTACTTGTAAGTCAAGGAATTCATGTTTTCTAGCTAAAGTCCTCTAAGGCAGTCTAAAGGTTAGCATGCAAATCATGTTCGGATAGGAGTACTAAAGCCTAGAGTTTGAATCAAATAAAAGTGAGAAATTACTTACCTCGTTGCAGCGTGTCCGACTCAGATGCGTCGTAGGGTCGTGGAAGGGCTCCACTCTATCTAGGTTTACGTAAACCTCGTCCATGCCTCTAGTGCCATCCCATTCATCTAAATCCATCCCGAGAATAATCCAAATCGAAGTCTAGAGAGAGAAAGAAGAGAGAGAATGTGTGGGGTTGAAATGAAACCCCACCACTTTATATAGGGAGAGGGAATGGCATTCCCGTAGATAGTGAAAAAGGTACGATTTGACATAAAGGTAAAAAGTAAATAATTAATTACCAGGTGCACAGACCTTCGATTTGCCGTCCGTTTCAGCCTGCATTTCTCCCAGACAGCGACCAATATTATCAAAACATGAACTCTAGACAACAGTCAATTTTTACAGAACAGTGACACCAGTCAAAGTACAGACGACAGTCAACAGAAAAACAATCATTAGTCTATATCATTTCAGACTAAAACACGTTCCCATTGAACCTCCGAGATGATAGCTCCAGTGAGAAAATACAGACAACAGTGTTGTACGAAAATCCGGAAACAATCCCCGCTTTTGAGCCATCTGACTCATGGTCGCAGACCTGAATTGCTTTTGAGCCATATTACCCACGGTCGTGGACCAGGGTCGCTTTTGAGCCATATTACCCGCGGTCGTGGACCAGGGTCGCTTTTGAGCCATCTGACTCACGGTCGCAGACCGGAGTTGCTTTTGAGCCATCTGACTCGCGGTCGCAGACCGGAGTTGCTTTTGAGCCATATCACCCGCGGTCGTGGACTAGGGTCGCTTTTGAGCCATATTACCCGCGGTCGTGGACCAGGGTTGCTTTTGAGCCATCTTACTCACGGTCGCAGACCAGAGTTGCTTTTGAGCCATCTGACTCACGGTCGCAGACCGAAGTTGCTTTTGAGCCATTTTACCCGCGGTCCTGGACCAGGGTCGCTTTTGAGCCATCTTACTCGCGGTCGCAGACCTGAGTTGCTTTTGAGCCATCCCATTAACGGTCGTAGACCGAAATTGCTTTTGAGCCATTCTTACCCATAACCAACGTACGCTAGATTCCGAGAAAAGAACATTCATCGACGGCCACTCCAAAGGTGACGATGGAAGGAATCAGAGAACGACACCGGAGCGCGCAGCGCGAAGGTCAGGTATGCTCCCTCCTACTCTTTATGTGTCTTTTACTTTTATATGTTTTACATTGCATGTGTTATGTTAGCAAAAAACGTTTTCAAAACACACACATCACTGTCAAAATAGAAAATTAGGGGCAACTGTAGACACCGAGTCGGAGGACCTGTGACGAAAACCTGAAAACAAGACGGTTGGAGCGATTGATTCCGAAAGTTTCAAAAATAATAAAATAAATAAGTTACAGTCGGTCACTGTTGTCGATCGGATAGCTCGTGAATGCTTAACGGCACGGTGCGAGTGCTTAGCGGCGGCCGGCGCGCATTCGACGACAGTCGGACGCATGCTCGACGATGCGAAGCACGCGCTCGACGTCTGTCGGACGCACGCACCCAACCATGAATAGTACGCGCTCGGTGTCCGAGCAAGGCACGAGCTTGGCGGCACGGGACGCGCGCTCGTCGGACACGGGACGTGTGCAACCGGCAGCGCGGAACATGCATTCGACGGTCACGACGCGTGAACGGCCGACGACGCGGAACGCGAGTTCGACGGCCGCGGGGCGTGCATGCCCGACGGCGCGAGGCGCGCCCCGGTGGCCGTTGAGCGAGTGCCCAATCGCGTTGGGCGGAAGCCCAAAGGTAGGGGGGCGCGAGCACCCAACCGCGTCGGGCGGATGCCCAACCGCGCGCGCCCAACCGCGCGTTGGGCGACGCCCAATTTTGCTCGGGCGTCGCCCAAAGTTTTCGGGACCCGTTTCTCTATATAAGGGGCACGGATCCCAATGCAAAAGGGAGGATAGGGATTTCTTGGAGCCTTTCTCACTCTAAACGTTTTTAGAGAGAGAGTGAATTTTTTTTTTCTCAAAAATTCCGAGTTTCCTAAAGTTAAACTTTTACTAAAAAATATAAAAAAGGAAGATCGCGACTCGTGGAATCGATCGGCTTCGACTGTCAGATACCGAATTTAAGGTATTATCCGAGGACTAGACTCTTTTATTTTATTTATTCTCTTCTTCTATTTATTTTTTATGTTATAGTTTCTTTATTTGATTAGTTATTTATTTTATCACGTTTTATTTAATTAGCGTGTTTATTTAATTTTCGTTTCGTGTTGAATAAAATTCGGTTTTATTTTAAAATAGAAAACCTCGTTTTGATATCCCAATACGAACCGTGATCCGATAAAAAGGTAGTTCGGGTATCGAAAAACGTTGAAATTATAAGTTTCTAATTTAAAAGAAATTTCCAAATAATGTTTTAAAATAAAAACATCGTTTTAGGAACTTCCGTTATTGACTATGATCCATTTTTGGTAGTTCGGAAATCCAAAACGATTGAATTAGATTTAATTTAAAGCTTTTGAATAAATCTGGAAACAATTAGAGTGCTGCTGTAATTTGCTATTTCTGTCACTGATTGCTGTTTACCGACGGATTTTCCGTCGGTAAATCTGCCAAAACGTAAAAAATGCCATTTCAGTCCCTTTTTCTCAACTTTTAAGCTTTTAATCCTTAATATATATATGTATAGTTATGTAATTTATGTTTTTCAAACTATTTTAGATATTTAGTGTATATAATTATTTAGGATGTTTGTATATCATTCTTTATCCAGTTTTTAAACATAGGTATATGTATATATATGTTTTCTTTTATTTTATTCATTGGAGTTATATTAGATTCTATTTTGAAGGGTATCTACTTGGGCATTTTGGGAAATAATCAATAGATATTAGTATATGTTATTTTTTGATATTTAAAACTATAATAGTTATGTATATATGTAGTATTGGGATATTTGGGTTATTTTATTGGTTATTGAATGAAATTATTTTGAGTAAATGTTATGTTCTTATTTATGAGATTTATTTACTATTTTCACATCTTTAAAGTATAAATGTATTTTATCTAATATTTTCATATATGTATTATATAGTTTCCTTTTATTAACTTTTATTTTCATATTCTCTTTTTGATTTAAATGTATATATATATGCTAGAATTACTTTCTTTATTCTTTTGGATCATTCATGGGTCCATGTTTCAAATGGGATTTATTTGATTATGAATCTGGCTTTAAATGGGTTTATTATTGTAATTATAATAGGTAGAGAGAGTCCATTAAATAAGAGGGGAAAATAAATCAAAAGAAAGAGAGTTTTCAATTTGATTATTTAAACTAATGAATTTTTAGAGGTTCCTAATGTAAATAAATGGAGTTGTTTTTTGTTAATATTTCAAATCGTTTCCAAAACACCACGTTTTAAAACCTTAATCCGTTCCAAAGGCGGATTAAGTGAACATGGTAATTAAAATCGCTTTCTTTGTGAATAATAGAGTTCTTGAATCATTTTCTTAAAGGATTTGTACAAAATAAAATTGACTTGTATGTTTAACCACGTTTTCTTAACTAAAGGTTTTTGTCTCAAACGTTTCCAAAGCACTTGAGTCATTCCAACGGCGATTCGAGTAAACTTCACTAATCGGGGTTTTAAAACGCACCTAAATCGTTCCAACGGTGATTAAGGTGCGAACCATGTAAATAAACTCGTTTTGGGGAAATAAGTTAGTGTAGAATAAACACACGGCATGACATTTAAATAAAGTTGTAAATAAATCACTTCTTTCTTCCCCCTTCTCAGTGTATGTATAATATAAATGGGTGATTCTTTACTAATATGGCTTTCCAAAAATATATGCTCAAAACCGTTTCTGAAAAAAGAAAGAAAAGGTTTCAAATGAATTTTAAACTTAAAGAAGTATACGATTAGTCCGTTATCGCCTAACATGCTGAGTAGGAGGCCGGTGGTTCATAACCGGGCGATGTCGGGGTGCCTAGTAGCCTTTCTCCGGAAAGGAGCTAGCCTTCTCGGCTCGTACCTAAGTTTTCCAAACCCACACCGGTCTCCCGCAAGGGATCGATGTTCATTTTCCCATTCGTGGGTGGCGACTCTTCCATATCTCCGAGCTCCGGTCCTACCGAGCAGCTTGATTCCACGATTGGTTGCTTTCGGCGCCAATCACCGCTTACGTCGCCATGAGGTTGTCCACCCCCCGGTCCGCCCGGGAGATTAGGCCGCGGCACCTCGTCTAACACCAGCAAACTGTTCGGATGGGTCCGAACTGAAGTTTTGCTAACTCATCATAGTAAGCATGTACAGATGCGTCTTTAAACTGGGAGAGTTTCTTGACCAACTTTTCGTTCGGGACAAAAGCTATAGTGCTCGGCTCAGCCATCTTTGCTTTCGCTCTTTCTTTCTTAGAGGATCCCTCAATTTTAACGTGTTTGCCCGAGCCACAGGTTCTCATGTCGTTCTCTTTTTTAAGTAAGGTTTCCCAGTGGTACAGAGCACAAAGCATGAACTGCCTTGGTGAAAAGAAATATCAAAGAAAAGAAAGAAGTATGGTGAATGTCGGATCGTCCCAAGATAGAGCTTCTTTAAGTAGGGGAGAAGATACGTCTTTTCGCAAATCTGTCATTATTAGGTCGAATCTACGTTTGCCACCTGGACAGATTGGAAAAAAGGTGCGTATTTTTGAATTAGAACGAAGGGCGACGAACGGTCGTGATTTGAATTTAGAAATTATTGCCCCCTAACCGTTCAATCTTATCGAGGAGAAAACCGGCGGTATGAGTGCCTATGGGTATAGGAGTGGATGTTTCCACTTTGTACCTTCAGTTAATTCTTTTTTTTTTCTACCACCCAAGTCTCTACGATAAAATCCTTCACTACTAAACAGGTACAATTGTACTACCTCACCCATTGAAATGAGTTTTAGGTGTTACAATTGTGCCTGGCCAGAAGATATTCATCAAGAAGCAAAATTCAACACATTTGACACAAAAATAAAAAATAAAAATAAATAAAATGCAAAGTTACTTGTGCTACAATTGGTGTTTGTAGCGGACACCCTGTTCTCGTGCTTTTACTGACTCGGGGGGTCCTGGAAATGAACAGTATCGATCTTCCTTGTGTGATCATTCTCCAAATATGGCTTTAATCTCTGTCCGTTCACTTTGAACGGTTCCTGACCTTCTCTGCCAATCTCAACTGATCCATGAATGAACACCTTGTGCACCGTATAAGGTCCCGTCCATCTTGACTTTAGCTTCCCAGGAAACAACCTGAGTCTGGAGTTGTACAGGAGGACTCTTTGACCTTCATGGAACGTTTTTTTCTGGAGTTTTCTATCATGCCACAACTTAGTCTTGATTTTGTAATTCACCGCATTCTCATATGAGAACAGTCTAAATTCCTCCATTTTGCTCAGCTGCAAACTTCTCTGTTCACCAACAGCCTGCGTCTCAAAATTTAAAAATGTTCACGCCCAAAATGCCTGGTGTTCCATTTCCACCGGTAGGTGACAAGATTTCCCGTACAATAAACGAAACGGAGACATTCCAATTGGTGTTTTATAAGCTGTGCGATATGCCCATAGAGCATCATCTAGCTTGTTTGCCCAATCCCTCCGAGAGTTGCCTACAGTTTTCTCCAAAATTCGCTTTATTTCTGTATTGGAGATCTCCACCTGTCCACTGGTTTGTGGATGGTATGGTGTGGCAATCCTGTGGGAAACTCCAAGTTTCCCCATTAATTTTTCAAATTTTGCATTACAGAAGTGGGTCCCTTGATCACTGATGATCGCTCGCGGGACACCGAATCTGGCAAACAGCCTTTTTAGAAACTTTACTACTACACGGGCGTCATTGGTGGGGCTAGCCATTGCTTCGACCCACTTGCTCACATAATCTACAGCCACTAAGATGTATTTATTTCCTAAGGATGTAGGGAATGGTCCCATAAAATCTATGCTCCAGATGTCAAAAATTTCGCACACAACTATGTTGTTGAGGGGCATAGCATTTCGAGCCGAGATGTTGCCTGTTCGCTGGCACTCATTACAAGTGCTAACGAACAGATGGGCATCTTTAAAGAGTGTTGGCCAGAAAAAACCTGATTGAAGAACCTTAGCCGCAGTTCTGCTAGCGCTATGGTGTCCTCCGGCTTCACGGTCATGACAGTGGCTTAGAACATCCTGTCCCTCTTCTTGTGATATACATCTGCGAATGATTTGGTTCGCGCACAACCTGAAAAGATAAGGGTCATCCCAAAAGTAATATTTGACTTCGGAGAAAAACTTCCTTCTTTGATTCGTGGACATGTTGTGTGGCTTGAGCGAAGTTGCAAGGTAATTAGCTATATCGGCGAACCATGGCGTAGACTGTGCAGCATATAGATGCTCGTCATGAAACCTCTCAACAATTTCTGCTTGTTCCAAACTGCCCTGGTGATCAATCCTTGACAAATGATCAGCTGCTACATTCTTCGTTCCCTTTTTATCCTTAATTTCCAGATCAAACTCCTGGAGTAATAACAACCATCGGATTAACCTTGGCTTAGCATCTTTTTTCGCGAACAAGTACCGCAGTGCAGCGTGGTCTGTGTGAACAACAACCTTGGATAGCACTAAGTAAGGTCTGAATTTGTCGAAGGCATACACAACTGCAAGAAGTTCCTTCTCGGTAGTTGTGTAGTTCTGCTGGGCCTCATTTAATGTCTTGCTTGCATAGTAAATGGGTCGGAATTTCTTCTCAATCCTTTGTCCAAGGACAGCTCCCACACAAGTATCGCTTGCGTCGCACATCATTTCAAAAGGGTGCTCCTAGTTTGGTCCCGCTAATATTGGCGAGTTGATCAGCTTGCTTTTCAAGAGTTCAAATGCCTGCACACAGCTTGTGGTGAATGAAAATTCAGCTTCCTTATGAAGTAGGGCAGATAGGGGTAGTGCAATCTTTGAAAAATCTTTGATAAACCGCCGATAGAACCCTGCATGCCCTAGAAAACTTCGCACATCCTTTACATTGGTGGGCACATCAAGTTTTTCTATCACCTCTACTTTAGCCTTGTCCACTTCCATTCCTCTTTCTGAAATTTTATGCCCAAGGACGATTCCTCCCGTGACCATGAAGTGGCATTTCTCCCAATTTAAGACCAAGTTAGTTTCCTTGCATCGCACTAGCACAGCTTTGAGGTTGTTTAGACCACTATCAAAAGAGTTTCCATAAACCGAGAAGTCATCCATGAATATTTCAACGATTCGCTCCACCATGTCATGAAAAATGGACATCATGCATCGCTGAAAAGTGGCAGGAACATTGCACAGACCGAACGACATTCTTCTGTAAGCATAAGTCCCATAAGGACATGTGAATGTTGTTTTCTCCTGATCCTCGCAATGAATTGCGATCTGATTGTATCCTGAGTAACCATCGAGAAAACAGTAGAAAGCATATCCCACTAAACGCTCTAGCATCTAATCAATGAAGGGCAAAGGGAAATAATCCTTCCGTGTTGCTTCATTTAGCTTTCTGTAATCAACACAAACTCTCCACCCTGTGGTCGTTCTTGTGGGCACCAACTCGTCTTTCTCGTTGAGGACTACTGTCGTTCCTCCCTTCTTTGGCACTACGTGAACAGGGCTTGTCCACACACTATCAGATATTGGGTAAATAATGCCAGCATCGAGAAGCTTGAGCACTTCTTTTCTCACAACCTCCTTCATGTGGGGATTTAGCCTTCGTTGCAGTTGAACAGTCGGTCTGTGGTCCTTTTCCATCAAGATTCTGTGAACACAGAATGCTGGGATGATTCCTTTAATATCATCAATTTTCCATGCAATTGCATTCTTGTTTCTTCGTAAGACCGCCATGAGTTGCGCCTTTTGATCAGGAGTTAATTTTGATGATATGATGACCGGACTTCCATTGGGTGGTTCTAGGAATGCATACTCGAGGTGTGCAGGCAATGGTTTCAATTCCGGTTTAGTCACTGGCACAGTTGGTATCTCTAGTGGTTCTTGATGAGTAGGAACAGTAGGATCGAAAGGAGGTACCGGTAAGCTGGATTCAATGGAACAGCCTGTTTCTTCGCATATGTTCACCTCTTCTCCCAATAAAGTTTCTAAAGTGTTCTGTTCCTGCAAAGTAGAAAGACTTTGAAAATCATCCAAGAAACAACATGTGTCATCATTATTATTTGCACGTCTCATTGCCTCGTTCATCTTAAAGATGACTTCTTCCCCATTAATTCTTAAAAATAATTGTCCCTCACCTACGTCTATCAATGCCTTTCCCGTGGCTAAGAATGGTCTACCTAGGATGATAGGAACATGCAAGTCTTCATCTATGTCCATTATAATGAAATCAACGGGCAAAATGAATTTCCCTACTTTGACTAGCACGTCTTCCACAACCCCCCCTAGGATAGCATACTGAACGATCAGCTAATTGAATAGACATTCGAGTAGGTTGGGGTTCTCCTAGTCCAAGTTTTGCATATACAGAATATGGCATGAGATTTATGCTAGCCCCTAAATCACACAGTGCATTTTCAATATTTAGTTTTCCAATGGAACAAGGAATCGAAAAACTCCCTGGATCCTTTAGCTTCTTGGGCAGCTGCTGCTTGTTTTGGAGTATTGACGAACAATCTCTGTTGAGTTGAATCATGGAAATGTTCTCCAGTTTATTTTTGTTCGATAGGATGTCTTTGAGGAATTTGGCGTATGTCGGCATCTGTGCCAGTTCTTCCACAAAAGGAATGTTGATGTGTAACTTCCTTAAGGTATCCAACACCTTCGAATTCTGCTCTTCCAACTTCTTGTTGATTAGACGCGTAGGATACGACACAGGTGGTTTATACGCTCTTTCCTCCTCCTCTTGACCTGGCTTACTTTCTGGGTTAGCCTTCCTTGTTTCTTCATTACTAGGAACAGCCTGTTCCTGTTCCCCTTCAGCTTCTTTGGACGTTCCTGCACACTCAGCATTCCTATCAGACAAAATGACTGGTTGAGTTTCCTTACCAGACCGTAGGGTGATTGCCATGACGTCGCCTTTAGGATTCGGCTCTGTGTTGCTTGGCATTATCCCCTTTCCTTTTGATGTGGATGCGGCTATCTGGTGAACTTGTGTCTCCAGATTCTTGATCGACGCCTGCGTCTGTTTCATGAACTGCATCATCATTGTTTTCATATCTGGTTCGACATCTTCCTTTTGTGGCACAGATTGCTTGTATTGCTGCTGAGGTTGTCTTTGGTAATGTCCTCATTGCTGTTGTTGATACCTCGGTTGATCTTGATACCGTGGTTGTCCCAGCTGGTCCGGTTGGCCGGTCCATCCAAAATTTGGATGGTTCCTGGTTTCAGAGTTGTACGTGTTAGAATAACGGTTAGGCTGGTTCCTTTGATTATACCCTGCGTAGTCACATTCAGCCTGTTTGCCCTTTCCTAACTTATCTCCGGGACAATTTATGTTGAAATGGGCTCCTCCGTAAAAATCACAAATGTCATTGAATGGTGGTTCATTGTGAATGGACGAGACATTGATCTTTCCCATCTGTCGAGTAAGCTGTTCTACTTGGCTAGACAATTTTGCCACAACATCTTCGTTTCCTATCCTTTTCCCTTCACTTCTGGTGGAGTGCCAGTTGTAGCTTGTGCTTACCACTTTCTCTATGAGGTCATATAAAGCCTCTGGCTCTAGATCTTCTGGATTACCATTCGTGATAGATTCAATCTGGATTTTGTAAATGTTGGTTGCGCCATTGTAAAAGTTCTGCATCTGCATCCACATAGGGATACCATGATTTGGCACCATTCTGAGCAGCTCCTTGTACCTTTCCCATGCTTCTGCCAGTGACTCGTCTTCGTCTTGTATGAAACGTGACACTTCATTTCTCAGTTTGATTGCTTGTCGAGGTGGGAAGTATTTCATAAGGAAAGCTCGTGCCATCTCTTCCCAACTCGTGATTGTTCCTGGCTGTAAATTTCACAGCCAAGTTTTTGCTTTATCTCTCAGGGAAAATGGAAACAGCTTTAGTCTGATTACGTCGTCAGAAACACCCCTGTTTGACCTGAATGTGTTGCACAACGTGATGAATTCTTGAATATGCCCATTTGGATCTTCAGATTGAAACCCATTAAATTGCACTGAGGCATGGATCATCTGTATCATGGACCCTTTCACTTCGAACATGTTGTTCCCCTCGTTGGGCAACACGATACATGATGAGTGTCCCTCGGTGGTTGGCCTCGAGTAGTCTCTGATTCTCATAACAGGAGGGTTATTGTTTTCACCTTCTTCTTCTTGGTTTGGTGGAACTGGCTGTTCTGGGCCTTCCCTTCCAACCATTCTTCTCTCTCTTTGCCTTTCTCTCTGTCTAGCACGTCGAGCTCCCGCTCTGTTTTGTCTACACGTCCTCTCTAATTCGAGATCGATAGGAAAAAAAGGAGGTCCAACTCTGCGCATAAACAGGTTAATAGCTTCTTTGTTTCCTGCACGCCTAAGCAAACCGATTAAAAACACCCTGTTTCATAGAAATTTCAGATAGATTTGTTGCTTTCAATCCCCGGCAACGGCGCCAAAAACTTGTTGTCCTCAGATTAGACTTTAGCAAGTGCACTAGATACAAGTAATAAAGTGATAAGTTGAGTATCGTCTCCACAGGGATTGAGCTTCAAATGCACGTCAGAAATTGTTGCTAAACAGCGTGTGTGTGTAACAAGCATTATTCCTTAAAGTTGATTGTGTGATGTTGGTTTAATGAGATGTAAAAAGGCTTATGCAATAAGAAATAAGATAGCTTTTTAATGATTTAGATAAAAGAACAGGCTCGACACGGCCGAACAGGTAGTGCTTCGTCTTACAACATTCGCATGAAATAGAAGATAATGCCAATGAAGCCAAAGTATCAGTTTTGAAGTGAGTTTGAGTCAACTTTCGCGTGTTCTCAAACTCATAAGACTTACTATTGTTGGGGTTTAGTGTCCTATAGACAATTGTTGCAGGATACAAACTTAATGTAAATGAATTGTTCTTTATATCATTTGTTTTAATGAGATATATGTTTTATAACTATATATAAAGGCAATCCCTTTTAAGCACTAAATAAAGTCTAATAAAAGGAAATCCGTAAGTTTGTTTAAAGTGATTATAAAGTGTTCATACAAGCATGAAGTGAGACAAAACTTTATAATAAACTAATAAACTTAAAACCACCCCAAGTCAAGTGATATGTTTAGGATTGATATATCACTGTTGAGACTTGTATGTAACAATGTCTTCTGTCCGACAGAAAGCTGATCTCACAAGCTTCATATATATAGATATCTGGACAGTTACATAGATCCGATGAAACGTCGTTCATTAGGATTGGAGATCCGATTTGAGATAACAGGATGGGTAGATTCATCCTTGTCACCTGTTCATCTCATTGGTATTAATAGGTATAACTAATCCTCAGACTCAAAGGAATGTTAATTGGTCATCCTGAATTACTGAATGTGAGACTTTGATCCTGCGGTCCCACGATCCTTAACAGAGATGACTCTGGGGTGTGAAGTGCAAAGGTTGGGTGTCACAGGAGGTAATGTCAGGGTAGTTATACATTGGATTGAGCATTTATCACTCCCGATTAATGGGAGATACGTCCAAGGATCGCTTGTGGAAGACTCGACTCTAAATCCTTGCAAGGTGATAGCTTAAGAGTAAGAAATACAGATTTCACTTAACCTATCTATTTGAGTTGACTCGGCCTATACAAGTAAAACGAACGTCTCGCTATATGTGACTTGACATCACCCATAGTCATAAGATTCAGTTCAAGGATGTAGTTGATAAAGGATCGAATTATACTGTAACTAATACGGAAGGGTTAACGACAAAATCAACCTGTCTTCTTAACGGACTCTGGGGGAATGATTACAGACTTGCCAATAACATACTCAGTACATCATTCCGTTATGCAAGGATTAAATATAATTCTTGAAGAAATTAATTTAATAGTTGCATACGGCCAGAAGTAGTAAGAACCTAATGGATCGCACATAAGACTTGGAACCAAAAGAGAGATGGATGTCCTTAATAGATGGAAGCCCAATTGAGCCCAGTAAGGCCCATTTAAATAGAGGGGGGGCCGAAATTTATATATAATAAATTAGGAAATATTTTAATTCCATTAATCCTAATTTGATTAGGTTTGTGAATTAAATTAATTAAGAGATAATTAAGTTAGGAGTTTTAATTAGATTAATATACTCCTATTATTATCCAATTAGGTTATTTATTATTATCCTAGATATATTAGATATATTATAAGATAATAATTGGGAATCCTATTCCGAATTGAATTCCTATTAAGTAACCTATTCCTATCTAACTAGGGTTTAGATGCAAGTTATTATATATACCCCCTACTACATGAATTTCGACTAAGCCTAACCCCTCCCCTCATTGTGATTTTCGAAACATACAATTAGAGAGAGAAAGTGAATTCGCATCCCCTAGTTCGTGGACAAGAATTCATACGGCTTCCATCGATCGATTAATTTCATATATCTTTCTTTCTCTTTGATCTTGTGTTGGTTAATTAGAGGCAATCTATTTTGGTTGCATCTCATACGGTTGATTCTAACTTAACCTCACCGTGTTATACTTCGTGCTTGGGAACTCGGAGAAGAATTGTGGGCGCTTCTTTAACAACGGTAGATTGTTCTTCAAAAGGTATTTCTTCTTATCCCTCTTTATATGAAATAACGATTAACGGATCCTATGGTTAAAAGGAAGTAGGTTAAAATTTTATATTGCCGCTGCTATACCTTAGCCTTAATTTCCTTCAACTAGCATCTCTAGCGTCCTAAAGATACGTTCTTTCTAGCATTAAGAACAAAACTGCATTTCTATTTAAGAAAACCCTTGACACAACCATCTAACTGGTCAGCTTCAACGTTGTGTGATTAATAGAGATATCAGTGAAGATGAAAGCAGTGTCCTATCATCCATCTAACACATAAATAAATGCCTAGGCATGAAAGTAAAATCCTCATTAATCACAACATTGGCAAACGTACTAACTATTCATTAAGAACGATTGTAACACTTACATAACCGGGTCGGCCTGGCCGTGCCCATTCAAAATGGACTACTCACTCATATCGAGTAGTGAGCAGTCGGTAGTTCTTGATACAGCTTGAAACTCTATGGGAGCTTTCCTTTTTCTTCTATTCTACTTGTCTAAAGAAAATTACTAAAAATCCGAACTACTTTTCTTTCCTCTGCTTCACCTATTTAAAGGGAAAGACATGGGCCAAAATCGGTACAACTTTCGTACCCTTACACAGAAAAGTCAACTAAAATATTACAACTAAAATAAAAAGAAATGATTACAAATCCATTAACCCTTGAACACTCAAGGGGGTGATACTTCATGTCATCTTGCTACTTTTAGAAATCCCATCGCAACACACTTTCACCTGCCGCTCTGCCTCAGCCTCTGCCACCTGATCTGTCGCTGTCCGTCATTGGATAATCCGGCGTTTAACCGCTGGATACAAGTAAGGCTCCACTCCTCTTTGGCGTTAGCGAAACAAGCTGTTTCCAGCGAGTTTAGCATTTCTCTTTGCTTATCTGCACAAGGACAGTAATTAGCCCTTATTTCTTACCAAATGACATAAAAAAACACCCAAATTCCCTTATAAATACTATGTTAAACTTAGTCAATTTCATGCCTAACAGTACTCAAAGGTGAGATCAAGCTGACTTATGTCCCAACGGATGAACAGCTTGCCGATATCTTCACAAAGCCACTAGCTCGTGAAGAATTCAGCATACTAAGAGAAGCTATTGGTATGTTTAATCCTCTTCAATAAATTTCCAATGTCGAGTAATTGTTGCAAAGGCTTAGTAACTGTCATATGCTGAGTAAATGAAAATGCTATGTAATCACTATATGCTGAGTTGATATACATGTTGAGTGATTATCCAAAACTGAGCTACTACATATGCTGAGTATCTTCTCTATACTATACACTCAGAACTTCAAACGTTTAGTTCCTTAGATGCTGAGAAAAACAACTTGAACAATAAATGCTTGGACGCATGCTTAAGTAGCTACCTAGGATGATGTAAGCGTAATGATTAGAAAACCATGTGCCGAATGTGTCATTAATGTCAGAGTTAAATGTTGTTGATTGGTTCAAGAACGAACCGCCATTCTCACCTATCAGATCAACACGCACCGACTATAAATAGTGGACGATTCCTCACTAATCCCCTCTTACCCTTGAAACATTTCGCACTTGATCTCTCTCTTTCAAACTCCTAAATCTCTGCATTTCTCAAAAACTTCTCAAGAACACCATGTCAAACGATTCCCAGAACATCTCCGGTGAGAAATACGATAACAACCGCTCTGACATTAATCCTCCTTCTCCAGCTGAGCAGGAGTATCATGAGAATTCCTCAGAGTCTTAGGAACAGACCCATGGTCAGCTTGACCAACCTATGGCCGAGGTCAGCATCCTCGGTGAAAACCCACATACTGACCAAACCACTCCTATGAAGAAGAAGAAGGAGAAAAAGAACAAGAAACCTAAGGAAAGGATGTTCTCTCCTGTCTTTAAAATCATTAAGAGACTAAAGGTCTTCTATTCCCGCTGGTTGTCTAAGAGCTTCGTTGAAGCTGAGCAACCCTTCTGCGAGTGGATCTCAAAGAACGGATGGACTACCCTCTTCTCACTTCCTGGAACGACCTATCCACAACTGGTGATTGAGTTCTACGCTAACTTGAAAGTAGCTGACGATGATGACGACTATTTGGTAACTAATGTCAAGAACAAGGAAATCATCATCACTCCTTCATATCTCGCAATACTGCTAAAACTTAAGGAAGAAGGATCAAAACTGAGGTGCACCAACGACTACAAACGTGTTGAGTATGAAGCTGAGTTCTGTAAACCCGAGAACCATGTGGGTGAAGTGGCCAGTACTTGTCTAAGTTAGCCTCAAAGACAAGCACACTACATCCTGACTAACTACCTTTTCCCAAAGGTCAATGCTGCCTCCTCCGCATCCAACTTTGAACAATGCTTTATCTGGCATATGCTCAACTATCAACCACTCAACATGCACGTCTTTTTTATTGGGGCGTTCAAACGCAGCACTAGGATCCTCAGGATGGGTTCTCTCATCACCCGAATTCTTCAGGATCACAAGATCAGTTTCAATGAGGAAATAAGTGCAGTAGGCACTGAAATCACTACGGGAATCCTACTCGGCTTGGCTCACAGTCAGCCTTTCAAATCTAAGAAAGGAGAGGAAGTTATGGTTGAAGAAGCACCTGCTGAGCCTCCCAAAAAGGATAAGAAAAGAAAAGATGACCCATACTCAACACCAATAGCCAAAGACATCAATAAAACTGTGAAGAAGATCAGGCTGGTGTTAAGTGAGAAGAAAGTTGCACCTGCTGAGTCAGGTCAAAAGAAACCAGAGTCAGAGTGAAAGAAAGAAGAAAAAAGCTGACCCTGAGGAAGAAAGTGAGGAGACACTTGAGCAACCCCTAAAGAGGAAGAAAACCTCTGGGATGACATCGTTGGATACTGCTCCACTTGATTTTGTCATCTCAAAGGATTCACATTTCCTACGAGCTCAAGGGATTGACCTGGAAAAGACTCCTTGTGATCAGGAGGAAGTACAAGGTAGCACTAAAAAACAGCCTCAAACTGACACGGTGGGCTCTGCTGAGCTAAGTAACACAGCTGCTGCTGAGCAAGCTGATGAGCAAGAAGCTGAGTCTTGTTGAGCGATTTCTGCAAGTGCACGGTATACGCTTGTAGTAATAAAAGATATCGAACCCACAGGGAACGCTTTTTAACTAAAACTTATTTTAATTCAGTTTTATTCACGTCTTTAGGTTTAACTTAAGAAAATCGTTTAATTGATTGTGTTGGTTTGGATTAATTAGGATTAGATGAGAATATTATATTGAGCTTAGAGAACAATTCTATCTTGAGATTTTGATTACAAGACAGACGCTTTCGTATTTGGAATAAATCAAATGTATAAAACTTATTTTCATTAAGCAAAGAAAGCAACTATAACTTTGGTAAGATTATGAATATGTAATAATACAAGAATTTATGCAATTAAATGGCTTTGAACCGTAGAAATCTCTCTGGGTCGGAGCAGATTCCTACCTTAATCGAATTAGTATTTTATATCCGATAAGCCGCGGTCACGATCATATCATCCATAAAAACTAATTCTTTCAAGTGTTCAACAAAGTTTCTTTGTAAATATGATTGTATAAAACGTTTTAATAAAAACACCAATTTATCATTTTGAAAATCATTTTGTCAGAACAATATCAAAATAACAACAGGAAGAATGTATTGAATAAAATAAATATATTATTAGTGAATTGTGAATCTTCACAAGTTAACAGAGAGGAAGAAACATGGATAGCATTTTGACGAAAACTTTGAGATCCGGGTTGTCAATCTTTCCCTCAATCTCCGTAGGTTTGTCAGACCTCTTTGCGCTTCAGCCGTTAGTTCTTCTCATTGAATCTTCGGAATAGAGAATGGTCAGTCCACTACCATAATGAAAACTTGTCTCTGATCAACCTTAGAAACTAAACTAATACTACTGTGTTTATAACTAATCTAATAACAACTTGTGTAAATCAAGTTTGTTTATACATAAATGAAATCTAACTTTCTGACTCTTTCTGAATCAGAAACTCAACATAATAATTCTCTGATTTCTCTAAATTTTCTAACTTAGGCAACTCTGATTTCTTGAAATGGATCACTTATTTATAGTTGGTGAAGGGTTGTAAATGAAGGGTCGTGTCCGCTGGTGAAGGGTCGCTTTTATCCAAACGAACAGACGCGTTTCTTGGATTTAAACATGTGAAAACTGTGCAGAATTCTTCGATGTCTCATATGAGATTCTGAAAATCTCAGTCGCGACAGGGGGTGAAGGGACGAGCTGAAAACTTCGAATTTCCGGTGACTGGTGTTCGTATGTCGCGACTGAGATTCTGAAAATCTCAGTCGCGACAGAGGCTTTCTTCCCCGTCTCTCGGCTGCTTCTTGTCTCCTTGAGTCGGTCTTTTGATTGATACATATTCTTGGCACGTAAGTTAGGTTTTCCTCCGTTTTAGCTCCTATTTGGATTTAACCAAATAATTAAGTACCTTGCATCAAAGAAGTAAATAAAGACGTAAAAGTACTCTAAATGAATATAATTAGCACGATTTCAATGTAAATTAAACGTATTTATATATGATATTTTAGGTATATTTTGGGCTTAACAAACTCCCACACTTAAGCTTTTGCTAGTCCCGAGCAAAATTTCACTGAATTTATTCTTTACTCAATCTCTTTATAAATAGAACATATATCCATATATTCCTTTTTAAATTAGTTAAACCGAAAGAAAAACTTTTCATGGTAAATTTATACGCAAAGTATCAAACTAGCTAGTGTAAAAGAGATATATCATTCGTCTTGTATCTCAATTTTTATATTGAAGTATTCGGGACGGTGTAAGCACGCATGTTTTTGAATCTTTCGTCTCAAGGCATTTAAAGCACAAAATTTCCTTTCCCAAACCTAAATTATTACAAATGTAGATTTATTAAGGACTTAGGTTTAATATATTTACTTAGTCACGCCCGTGATAAGGGTGGTCTCGTCCGTGACTTTATATGAATTAATTTGCTTTTGTGTTCGTTTAAGAGGTACCGACCATGCCATGGGTGGACGCAATCGTTACTTAAAACTTTAAACACGTTTAATTTTGCTTTAATTTCTAACGTTCCTTTCATACCTCGACCGTGATAAGGGTGGTTGCAATCGTGGCCAAAAGTAAACGGTACTTAATGTTCTTCCCTTTCATACCTCGATTGTGATAAGGTTGGTCTCAATCGTGGCGAAAAGTTAAGAATACGACTACTTGATTTAATTAACACGAGTTCTAAAATTAAAATTATAAATTGGGAAAAGAAAAATAGCACATTCATCCTATATTGACTTGAAATTCAACATGTATTATGGCTAAAGTTTCCTTAAAAACTTCAATTGGTTTTTAATGTAAGACGAAAATCATACCGAGCTAAAAAGCTAAAGTTGTTAGTTCGATTTATGCCTATAAACCTAATTGAAAATTGAAAATAAGATTTATATTTATCATGAATTCATGATAAAAAAATAGAGATTTGAAACTAAAGAAATTTTACTTATATACATTTACTCGAGACGTTTTGATAAAATCGTATCGGAGATTTGTAAAACAATTTGTAAAAATATCGCCCGTATAGAAATATTATTTCTAACGATAATGATAACTTGAATAACAACATGCATTTATACATTATATAAAAAATGTTGCATATTTTTGTTTTGAAAATGTTGCATTATATACTTTACTTAAACTTGAATAACAACATGCATTTATACTTTAAATAAATAGCATTCAATCTCATTCTTTGCATTCATTCGTACTTAAGATTAAAACGAATATGAAATATCTCCTCCCACACTTAATTTGGACCATGTCCTCATTGGTGCAAAAAGCGATAAAACACGAAAAATAATACGAAATAAACCAGACAAATTAGAATGGAAAAATATAGTACGATGACATTCAAACAGAATAATAAAAATAATTGTACCAAACATAATTAAAAATATTGTACCAAACCGAATAAAACATAATAACGAAAATGAGTTAAAGAAAGGAAGGATAAAACCTATCAAGGTGAACTTGGTGGAGAAGGCATAGTCTCAACTCCTTGGCGTCGGAAGAACGATAGCAACCGGCGACGAGTAGATTTGTGCTCACGTCTCAACGTAGTGATATTGGCATCCACCGTGTTTATCCTCGAACTCATTTCGGTATTGTTGGCAACTACTTCATCTAACCGCAAATTCATGTGACGGTTATGCTCGTTCATTTGTGTCAAAACACGTTGCCATCCAACGTGTTCCTCAACATTTGGTGCTTCATGTGCTTGCTCTTGATCATTAACATCAACATTCTCCTCCTCCTCCTCTTCATCAAATTCCTCATTATCTTCTTCATCATCATCTTGGGCACCTAAACCTTGTGAACTTGAAGCTTCACCACCCAAAGTAGTAAAAACACGTCTTGTACGATCTTCATAGGAGATAAATGCGGGTGGTCCCAATTTTTTTCAACAAATTGGCTCTTTGAAGTGCCGTGATATCCAAGGAAGGTAAACCAACATGAGGCATATTTTGATAGTCCGCTAATTCACCTCGAGCATCCAAAACAATGCCGGTAATTAAATTACCCATTGGCACTTGCTTATTGCGGGACTTGGAAGCTCGAACTAAATTAGTAAATATCATCTCAATACTATCAACAGTCAAATTCTTAAAAATACTATCCAACACAAACAAATCACGGACTTGCACCTTTGAACTTTCAACCCGACCAAATAAAGAAAAGGATAAAAACTTGTGAAAGAAAAAGATACAATTATCCTTAAGTAACTTACTAGAAGTGTTCTTTGGATGAAAAACATCTAAGCCGGTTAAAGCGTGCCAAACCGTGTGTGCATTAAAAGTCTTTGGTTTGGAATAAAAATTCTGAGTAGGAAAACCAAACCATCGGTTCATCGCCGCATACCCGACTTCAAAACGAATCCCATTATTTCGAAAAGAGATAATACTTTTCTTCTTATCATAAGTGAGAGTGATAAAAAATTCCATAATATGCGATTTATTACTAGGAAAACTCATACTAGCAAATCTTATCCAACCAAGAACGGATAAATATTCATCAATACGTTTGGTAAAAGAAAATATATTTACCGTTTCGGTGTCAAGGAAAGGCATGTCGACGAACTCAACTTGGCTATTAGAAAAATGGTGAAATTTTCATCCTTCGGCCTCCGTCGCAATATCGAACGATGCTCCATATTGAACTCGTAATCTATTGACCTCGGTGGCTTTGGTTTTGTTAGCAACTGTCTTTTGTCTAGGAATTTTTTTGTGTGTGAAATTTGGTGGTAAGAGATGAAGAAATTTGAAAGAGATAAATGAAAGAGTAAAGATAATGGTGGTGATTTAGGGAAGAAAAAGATGAATAGGGTAAAGATTTATGGGAAAGTTGAGTGAATCTTTGTGTTGGGAAGAGTAAAAGATGATTGATTGGTGTAAATAGAGGTGATATAAATAGGTGTAAGAAGTAGGTATTGATTAGGATATATGAATAGGTAAGTAATTAGAGTAGAAATAGGAAAGAGTGCAAAAATCTGTCCAAATCCCGCCATACCAGTCGCGACAGCAAGCACTCCAGGGGGCTGAAATTCGCTGAAAATTTACTCCTTTTGCTGTCTCAACATAGATTTCAGAATCTAAACTGAGATTCTGGAATTTCTGGGTAAAAATTAGACTTATTTGACAATATCAACATGATTAATTCAACTCCTCTTGTAATTAAGTGACATTAATGCTAAGTAGTAATTCCTGAAACTGAAATAAACAAAACTGAAACATTAAATTGAAGGAAAACCAAAGGTTGTTCCTTAATTAAAAGAAATGAATTAAAGAATTAATGCACTTTATTAATCATAATCAAAGGAAATACAATCAAACACCTTATTACATATGTACAGAAAAACATCTATGTATTAAAACATCAATCATATGCTCACTATTTACAAACAAACAACAGAAAATCAAATAGTATTCCTATGAATCGGAATACGACGTACAGTGGCCCTGTCAATCTTCTCTTGAATGAAGATTTGCCTTTCTCCAGGAGAAAGAAATTTTGGACCAGAACGAAACTCTCTCTTTACAAGTCCCTCATTTTCCAGAAACTCATAATTAAGAATAGGAAATGGTTCGTTATCAGTCCAAGGAACAGAAACTGATCCCTTGGTTCCTAGGATTATTCCACATATAATATTCCCAAACCCTATTGTCCAATTCTTCGAACGGGAAGCGGCAACTAATCCCTCCATCAAAATCTTTGAGGAATTAACTATGTTACCTTGGAAAATATCACCTAGCACATACAAATCAGTATCCTGGACGACACTGCTTCTGACTCGACCAAATAGACTATGACAGATAAATTTGTGAAGAAACAGCATGGAGTTAGAATTTGTTGATTTGTTGTAGGCAAGACGTGGATTGAATCTCCAAAATCCCGTCAACATTCTCCAGATATCTGTAGAAGTCATATCTCTGACAGGATGATGTGGAGTGGTGTCCCGTGGTGGAAAACCAAACCAATTATGAAGTTCAGGATATCCAAAAGTGAATATCTTCCCTTCACAACGAAAACTGAGACGAACACGCCTCTTATTGACGAAATGAACAGTAGACAGAAACTCTAGTATCCAATTTCCAATAATAGGAAACTTCATGGATGCAAACTTGGTCCATCCTAAGTTTGTCAGATAGCGATTCATATCATCGCTGATCCCGAGTTCTTCATTCAGGAACTCGTCCATATACAACATTCCATAAAACTGTGCATATCTAAACCTCAAATATCATCGTCCCTCATCATGATTGTAGATGGGAAATCATGCTCCATAGTGTGAAGAGATATCAACTCTCTTGCTTCGAGTAGAAGTATTGTTTCTAACATTTTTCAGAGAGGTAGTCATGTTTGAGAATTAAAGTGTGCCTGTAACCTTTAGAAATAAAGAAAGAAATTCAGAATTCTGAAAGAGATGAAGTGAAATAAAAGAATTCTGAATCTACATGAATAGATAGGTTATTTAATTGATAAATTGTGTCTGTTGAAAATTAAAAGTTATGTCTGTCGAAAATGAAATGGTGTGAAACTGATATCTTTTGGATAAAACTGACTGAATTTTTGAAATGAGATGTCTGTAATCTCTTACAGTTATATCAAAATGTTAAAAATACTGAAAATCTCAACTGAGATTTTCGGAATCTCAACTGAGAATTCCCAAATCCTGAAACATGGAGAATCTCAACTGAGATTTCTAGATATATATTTTTCTCAAAAACACTTAACACTTTATGAAATAAATTTCAAAACATGACTAAATTTGATTTTTATTTTACAAAACTTATTTGTACACAAAACTAAAAATAAAAATTAATTATATAAAAATGAAAATAAAATAAATAAAATAAAAATAAATAAAATAAAAATAAATAAAAATAAATAATAAACTAAAAATAAATAAAAATAAAAATTATGAAAATAAGATAAGAAAAACTAAAAATTAAAAATATGAAAACTAAAGAAATTAATTTTCATAGAACAAAAGATATCTTATTGAAAATTATGCGTGTCATGGTCGAGAAATTGGAATATCGATCGCGACAGATCTTGCCCATTGGTAAGGAATGCTTTGCATTGGTCCTCCCTAGTTCTAGAATCTCAGTTGAGAATTAAAATTCTCAGTAAGTTCAGAAATTTATAAACCATCAAATAAAAATCACTGTAGAGATTTGTTTAAAAATCTCTATACAATCAGAAACTTAAATTATGTGTGATTTTAATTCAATTGAGATTTCTTTAAATCTAAAGACACTTTCCTCATTAAGTATAAATATTTAAGATACATAACATATTTTCAATATCTTTCAATGAATTTTTTTTATTTCTAATCTAATCATTATTGCTAAACTAAAGATGAATATAAAAATTAAACTAAAATAAAATGTAAAAATTAGAATATGAAATACTAAAAACTAAAAATGTGATAATCCTTAAGAATTCTCAAGGAGAATCAAAATCATGGACAGAATCAATTACCTAGACCGGTTTTAAATATTGGTCCTGTCCATTTAACTTACCTAGAAATAATTTCAAGTGGGAATAAAAGAAAGTAGAACTGTATCCCACATTTTGAAATTATTATTATATTTTTTTTGTCTCTTTTTTTTCTCTTTTTTTAGCATTTTTTTAAGCGCTTTCTTTTTTAGCGTTTCTCAATTTAAGGATCTAATGATTTCGGTTAAATGCCCGAACTTCTAGTTCTGGCCACGAACAAAAACTACGCACATTAACTGAAACTTTCAAAACTATTGTAAAAATCGACAATTCCTTCCTGGGGGATAAGATAATTTCAAGGACTGTATTCCTTATTCCTACTTTCTAATATATCTGTCTGAGAAAAGTTGATCGACTATTTCTTGGAGAGATAAATGTAGGTGTTTAAGGAAATGATATGATAAAAGAAAAGAAATTATTTGGGTGTAATGTAAGAATTGAATAATTTTTGTACAAAGAGAAATGATGTTTTGATGAAGGGTTAAGTTTATAGAAAAGGGTTAAAGGTGTTTGGAAAAAGGTAAATTTTTCTGGAAAAATCATCTGTCACGTCTGACATGCTGGTTCAAAAATTTCCTCTCCCTTCTGATGTATCTGTATACTGGATTTCTTTTCTGTAGACTCCTTTTGTGAATTGATGATCAAATCTCCAGTTTATCTTTGAAAAAACTTGGATTTTTTTATCTGCAAATATCTAATTGCAAACGTTAAATAACAACGAGGATTTAGTCCTAGTGACCATCCTCAATAAATAAAAAAAACTACAAAATAAACAAATACATATACCATAAACCAAGGTTCGGAATAAAACACGAAAAATATAAATTTTTGATAAAGATTAGGCGTTCCCCGGCAACGGCGCCAAAAACTTGTTGAGCGATTTCAACAAGTGCACGGTATACGCTTGTAGTAATAAAAGATATCGAACCCACAGGGAACGCTTTTTAACTAAAACTTATTTTAATTCAGTTTTATTCACGTCTTTAGGTTTAACTTAAGAAAATCGTTTAATTGATTGTGTTGGTTTGGATTAATTAGGATTAGATGAGAATATTATATTGAACTTAGAGAACAATTCTGTCTTGAGATTTTGATTACAAGACAGACGCTTTCGTATTTGGAATAAATCAAAGGTATAAAACTTATTTTCATTAAGCAAAGAAAGCAATTATAACTTTGGTAAGGTTATGAATATGTAATAATACAAGAATTTATGCAATTAAATGACTTTGAACCGTAGAAATCTCTCTGGGTCGAAGCAGATTCCTACCTTAATTGAATTAGTATTTTATATCCGATAAGCCGCGGTCACGATCATATCATCCGTAAAAACTAATTCTTTCAAGTGTTCAATAAAGTTTCTTTGTAAATATGATTGTATAAAACGTTTTAATAAAAACACCAATTTATCATTTTGAAAATCATTTTGTCAGAACAATATCAAAATAACAACATGAAGAATGTATTGAATAATATAAATATATTATTAGTGAATTGTGAATCTTCACAAGTTAACAGAGAGGAAGAAACATGGATAGCATTTTGACGAAAACTTTGAGATCCGGGTTGTCAATCTTTCCCTCAAACTCCGTAGGTTTGTCAGACCTCTTTGCGCTTCAGCCGTTAGTTCTTCTCGCTGAATCTTCGGAATAGAGACTGGTCAGTCCACTACCATAAAGAAAACTTGTCTCTGATCAACCTTAGAAACTAAACTAATACTACTGTGTTTATAACTAATCTAATAACAACTTGTGTAAATCAAGTTTGTTTATACAGAAATGAAATCTAACTTTCTGACTCTTTCTGAATCAGAAACTCAATATAATAATTCTCTGATTTCTCTAACTTTTCTAACTTAGCCAACTCTGATTTCTTGAAATGGATCACTTATTTATTATTAGTGAAGGGTTGTAAATGAAGGGTCGTGTCCGCTGGTGAAGGGTCGCTTTTATCCAAACGAACAGACGCGTTTCTTGGATTTAAACATGTGAAAACTGTGCAGAATTCTTCGCTGTCTCATATGAGATTCTGAAAATCTCAGTCGCGACAGGGGGTGAAGGGATGAGCTGAAAACTTCAAATTTCCGGTGACTGGTGTTCGTATGTTGCGACTGAGATTCTGAAAATCTCAGTCGCGATAGGGGCTTTCTTCCCCGTCTCTCGGCTTCTTCTTGTCTCTTTGAGTCGGTCTTCTGATTGATACGTATTCTTGGCACGTAGGTTAGGTTTTTCCTCCGTTTTTCCTCCGTTTTAGCTCCGTTTTAGCTCCATTTTAGCTCCTATTTGGATTTAACCAAATAATTAAGTACCTTGCATCAAAGAAGTAAATAAAGACGTAAAAGTACTCTAAATGAATATAATTAGCACGATTTCAATGTAAATTAAACGTATTTATATATGATATTTTAGGTATATTTTGGGCTTAACAAGTCTCCAGTGAAGGACAAGGTTGTTGAGAACCTTTATGCTGACTTTGAACTCAACTCTTCTCCTGAGTCCCCAGAACCTATCACTGTTGTCCCTTCTCCTCAAACCAAAAAGGGAAGCATAGAAAAGCGGTTGAAGCGGAAGGCACAGAAGGCTAACCTCATAGATATCTTAGATGATTCTCCGCTAAGGGACCTGATGCGTCCCCACCTAAGGTTAGAGATGAGGACTCACTAAGGGATAAGTGTACCTCGTCGTTATCAAGTAATAAATTTCTGGTTTAAGTCCAGGTTATCGTCCACAGGATTTATTTCTGCAAGTATCAAACTACTCGATCTCGGATGTTATCTAGGCTTAGGGGGTTTTGAGTTTGGTTTGTTAATTAATCTACTCCTAGGTTGAATTATGCTAATCCTAGCTAAGTTATCTAATTCTAACTAAATTATTCTAAGCCTAACTAAGTTACTCTACCCCTAATTGATCTTTCATTAATGAAACTATTCGAAGGAATATGGTATGAACGATAATAATAAGATAGATTATCAAGTCTATTGATTAAAGACCTAATCCAAGTCACTTCTATTCAAAGCGATTAACCCTACTTGCCCTCCTGAGGTTCCTAGCGCGTGATTCCCTAAGGCCGAAACTAGGTCTAAGGCTCAGTAAATTGGCGCTTAATCAACTAAGAGGTTGTCAATCTCCTAGGCTCTGACTAGGTCAGATTCAGCTCGCAATATGTGCCTACTAGATTTTGGGGCTTTTGAATGAGTTAAACCAATTGAATAAAGCGTAAGACAAGAATTAAACAATAAACATAGAACAAAACAAGAGCTAAATTATTATTAAAGGTGAAGGTAATTGTCACAAGATACAATAAGACAAGTTCGGCAACTGTATCAAAGAGTACAAACATAGAAAGATGAAAGAAGATACAAAAATCCCTTTCAGGGAACCTGTTTACTCTGCAGCCGGCGACTTGATCTTAAGGACGAACCTTAGTAATTCCTCGGTAGAAAGCTTTGAAGGAGCTTCAATGGAGTTTGAGGAAGATGGAGAAGATGGAGAGAAATTACAAGGGGAAAGCTAAAACAATTTACAAAAACGAAAGATGATAATTTACAATTGAAAATTCCTATTTATAGACGCGTCTCGGGCCTCGTTTTGACCTATTTTCGTGTCCTAGTTGGTGTAGGAAGACGTGGGGCCGAACGTGGCTTCGTGGGGCCGAAATTGGTCTTTTTGACCAATTCCCGTAGGGCTGCTCGCCGAGCAGGAAAGGCTGCTCGGCGAGCAGGGCTGCTCACGCCGAGCAGGCTCCTGCTCGGCGAGCAGGCATAGCCTGCTCGGCGAGCAGGCCTCCAGAGGCCTGCTCGGCGAGCAGAAATGGCCCGTAGGGCCCTGCTCGCCGAGCGTTTTCGCCCGAAGCGCGCTCGATCCAAGCTCGATGAGTTCCGCGACCTTTTTCGTCCGACTTCACACCTGCACACGCATAAAAACTCCGAAAAACATTAGTCCAAAAGCCAAATTGATCCGTCAATCGCTTATTTTGAGCAAACGCTTCGTTCGGTGCGACTTTTGACGGACCAATTATCTTCAAAAGATAACGGAATTCTAATACGCATGCTATTTCGGCCGTATTTGCCTAAATTGATTACAAAACAAGCCTAAACGACGAAAAGTAAATAGAATGTTCTCAATTCCTAACTTACTCACACAAAAGCATTTAAATGCGAGAATTGCTCGCTTATTAGCCAAATAACCCTACAAACTGTCCTAAAACCGTACCCAAAGATAGGGGTTTTTGACCCCTATCAGGACCCCATCACCGACCTGAATGGGCTTCAATTCAACTTCTTCACCAATATCATGGAACCCACTCAAAGTCAAGTCAAGGAAAATCAAGCCTCTGTTCCTCAAACTTAGGAACAAGCCAACCTAGAAATTCCCACGAGTCAAGTCTCTGCCGACACCGCTGCTCAACCTTCCACTGAGCAAGTGCTCGAAGTCCCTGCTGCTCAACACAACGAACTAGCAAAGGAAAATCCTCATGCTCAGGACAACTCTGAATTGAATCCACCAACAATCCCAATTCAGCCTGAAGTTAACACTGAGCAGGTAAATACTACTGCTGAGCAAACACCTCCAATCTCTACTGAGCAGTTAGTAAGCCAGTCAGCTCCTGCTCCTGGTCTCCAAAATGAGAATGCCGCTAGTGACCAAGCTGGCACTTTTACTTTTGGACAGCGCCCACACTCTCCAACATCTGCTGCTAACCAGAAAACGGCCCCTGAGCCTTCACGGATCAATTCTGAAGATGATTCCTATAATTTATTGCACGCCTCTGAGTCAGGACGTCGAATCATCAACTCAGCTCACATGCTTCTACAAGAAATTCATCAATCTCAAGTCGATGCTGCTGGGTCCACTCCTGCTGAATCCACTCAACTTTCCTCCATCACGCAACTTCTAACCGAACTTAAAGGTCTCAAGGAGCTGATGAATGTCATGACCTCTTTGGTCTCTCAGCAGCCCAAACAAGCATTCATGGTCAAGCTGGCAGAACTTCAGCTTATGATGGTTAATCACATGGACTCAATAGAAGGGAAAATCAATACCATATCTGTCGTGAACTCATTGTTAAGCGCAAAATATACCTAAAATATGATCAATATTTACATCAGTTTTACTATGAATTTGTGCTGTTTATATCTATTCAGAGTACTTTTACGTCCGAATATGTTTCTTTGATGCAACGTACTTAAATATTTGTTAAAATCCAAATAGGAATGAAAAGAGGTCAAAAACGAAGGAAAAACCCTACAAAAGGAGTCAAAGACGACGAAAATCAAACGCACCGAAGCGAAGACGAGGAACGAAGTCAGAAACGGGAAATAATTACCCGTGTCGCAACCGAGAATCCTCCATTCTCGGTCGCGACATGCGTCGCCCAGGCATCCCTCCCTTTCGTTCGAAGGTTGAAAAACTGTTTCTCCATTCTCGGTCGAGAATTTATAATTCTCGATAAGTTCAGATTTTCAGGCAGCACAACTTACACATGTTCGTTTTCAAAGAAGCGTGTCCGATCGATTGGATAAGAACGTCTCTTCGCAGCAGACACGTTCCTTAAACTCGACTCTTCAACATCTATAAATAAAGAGTTGATTTCAGAATTGAGATATGATTTTTTTAAGAGTTAAGATTTAGTACAGAATTAATGCAGAAATTCTGAGTCAAACGATTCAGAGTTAGAAGTTCGATTTTGTAAAAGCAATATGATGTACACACATTGTTTATCAAATAATTACAAACACAGTAGCATTTAGATTTAGATTAAGATCAGTTTATATTAGTTTACATTATGGTAGTTGACGAACTATCTCTATTCCGAAGATTCAGCGAGAAGATTAAGTAGCGGATTCGACCCACGAGCCTGACAAACTCTAACGAGGTTTGAGGAAAGGATTGACGACCCGTAACTCTCATGTCGTTTGAATGCTTCCATGCTTTTTATTCTCTTTAAACTTGTATCAAAGTCATACTTTATCTAATAAAGTTCATGCAATTCAATATAATTTTATGTAGCACTTTTGAGAAAGATTGGAAGTGAGTTCTGGTGTTTTCATTAAAACGTAGTTAAATTCAAATATCTTTACAAGGAAACTTTGTTGAACACTTAGGCAAATTAATTCTTATGCAAATAAGTGTTAATTTGGTTAAGGTAGCAATCTAACCCGACCGTAGGAGGATTGTCTGCGGTTCAAAACCCTTTAATTGAAGGAGTTTACGTTATTACATTTTTATAATTTATCCAAAGTTTAGAGTTGTTTTCTTTGCTTAATGCAAACGAACACAATTATTCTCTTAATTTAAACATTAAACGTTTCTGTTTTGTAATTCATATTCAAACATAATTGATTTCTAACATTCTACATATTCTAACCTAATTCTTATTCTATCAATCTCAAAACCAATTTCAAATAACGATTATCTATTTATATAAAGCTTAAGTCGTATTTAATCTACACATAAATAAGTTTTTGTTGAAAAACGTTCCCTGTGGGATCGATATCTTTTTATTACTACAAGCGAAACTGTGCACTTAAGGAAATCGCTCAACAAGTTTTTGGCGCCGTTGCCGGGGAACGCCAAAATTTTTAACAAAAAATTAGATTTTTCGTGTTTTATTTCGAATCTAGGTTTATACATACTTATTTTTAACTTTTGCAATTTATTAATTTTAATTTACTAACGTATTTATTTTTCAAATTCTGTTTTGAAGGTAGTTTCGGTTTGTGTAAGATTTCAAGTTCATGCGCAGTTCTCGAATTTCAGGCATTCCACCAAAACCGCTAGACCCAGAAATTGAAAAGACGATTAAAAAGAAAAAGAAAGACAATAAAAATAAAAACAAACAAAATTCAGAACCTCAGCCAGAAAATATGGCAACACTCATGGATTACACTAGGCCAGGAGTGGCCGATGTAACAAATAGCATAGTTAGACCCAAAATAAACGCAAACCAATTTGAAATTAAGCCAACTTTGCTTAATATGTTGCAAAATAATGTAACATGTTATGGGTTACCTAACGAAAATCCTAACACCCATTTGCCAAATTTCTTAGAAATTTGCGACACTTTTAAAATAACTGATGTGACTGCCGAAACAATCAAACTTCGCCTTTTTCCTTTCACTTTGAAGAATAGAGCCAAAGAGTGGTTAACTTCTATGTCAGGCGCAACATTTGAAACTTGGGACCAACTTGCCCAAGCGTTTTTACCAAAATATTTTCCTTTAATAAAAACCGCAAGAGTCATAAAAGAGTTAACATCTTTTTCTCAAAATGATAATGAAACTCTTTATGAGGCTTGGGAACGTTTTAAAGAACTTCAACGTTTATTCCCACACCACCAATTGCCTGATGCACTTTTAATGCAAACATTTTATAATGGATTAAATCCTACAACTAGAGGTTCATTAGATGCTATGTCGGGAGGGTTATTTATGAAGAAGACAGCCCAAGCAAGAGAAGTTTTGGAGGAAATGGCAATCAACAGCAGTATGTGGCCCGCGGAACGTGGACACATACCGGTGGCAAAACCATCATCTTCAACCACATCATTCGTTAAAGGTATAGTGAATCTTGATCCAGTCGCGATGTTACAAGCCCAATTTTTTGCCTTATCGCACAAAATTGACAAGTTTATGGCACTATGCGATGACAATGGTAATCCAATCCAAACGGATGTGGATTATGAAGATATGAGTGAGATCGAACAGGTAAATTTTGTCCAAGGGCAAAACCAAACTAATAATCCTTATTCTAATACTTATAATTTTGGGTGGAGGAATCATCCTAACTTTAATTGGAAAGATAATAATAATAATAATAATAATAATGCAATTGCTAATCAAAATCATACCAATAATTATCAAAATCAATCAAGAGATACGATTAGCACTTTATCTTCTAAAATCGACAAATTCATAGATGCTATCGGTGGAAAACTAAGTAATCACGGCGATGGTTTTAAACGGATCGAGAATAAATTCGACCAACTTATTAGAAAACCACTCATCTAGCATCCATAATTTGGAGGTTCAAATTGGCCAAATTGCTAAATCAATTCCATCCCGAAAAGAGGGAAGTCTTCCCAGCCATACGGAAGAAAATCCGAAAGAGCATGTAAAGGCTATCACTCTTTATTCAGGAAAAAATTATAAAGGTCCGGAAATGCCCGCAGATTCAACTTTACCAGGAACTGATTTACCAAAATCCAAAGAAGATACATTAAACACAAAAAGTTCACCAATTGACTCAAGTACAAAAACATTTGTACCCAAACCACCTTTTCCACACAAAGTCCGAAATAAGGACTATGACAAACAAGTTTTAACATTTTTGGATAAACTTAAAAATTTGCACATTAATTTGACGTTTATGGATGCAATTACGCAAATTCCTAACTATGGTAAGTTCTTAAAAGATTTAATTTCAAAGAAAATTAGTTGGGAAGGAATTTCATCCATTTCGCTAACTGAGGACTATAGTTCAATAGTGTCAAGCAATTTGCCTACTAAACTCAAAGATCCCGGATGTTTTACTATTCCGTGTAAGTTGGGAGATATTGAATTCCCAAGTTGTCTTTGTGATTTAGGAGCGAGTATAAACTTAATGTCGTTGTCTATTTTTAATAAGTTAGGTTTAGAAGAAAATATCAAACGTACCAATATGGTTTTGCAATTAGCGGATCAAACCACTAAAAGACCATATGGTATAATTGAGGACGTTTTAGTTAAAGTTGACAAATTTATTTTTCCTACCGATTTCGTTATATTAGATTTTGCATATGACGTTAATTGTCCACTAATCTTTGGTAGACCGTTTATGAACACGGGACGTGCTCTAGTTGATGTGTCAGAAGGGATAGTAGTTTTAAGGATAGGAGAAGATAAGATCGAGTTTAATATGAACAAAGCGATGAAATATCCTATGGAGGAATTCGCTTGTATGAAACTTGACTTAATTGAAGAATGTGTCAATGATGTTATTCAAAAAGAAGAAGTAATAGAACCTATAATGGGAGAAGAATTAGAAGATAAGGACCCAGAGCCTTTGATTCGAGAAGATGGACCCGTTCCGCCTTCAATTGTAATACCCCCTATATTAGAACTTAAAGAGTTACCAAACCATTTGAGGTACGCTTTCTTAGGCGATGGCGATTCTCTACCTATAATTATCTCTAACAAGATAACAAATGATCAAAAAGAAAAATTGAAAGAAGTTGTTAGAAATAGGATAAGAAGTATGAGATGGCAAATTTCAGACTTAAAAGGAATTAATCCTAGTATTGTAATGCACAGAATTCACTTAGAAGAAGATAAGCCACCTAAAGCGGATAGGCAAAGATGCTTAAATCCGAACATGAAAGAAGTAGTAAAAAATGGGATTACTAAACTTTTAGACAATGGAATCATTTATTCTATCTCGGATAGTGAATGGGTTAGTCCAATCCATTATGTACCTAAAAAGGGAGGCATAATTGTTGTAAGGAATGACGAAGGTGAATTAATACCTACGCGAACCACCACCGGTTGGAGGGTTTGTATAGATTATAGGAACCTAAACAAAGCAACCATGAAAGATCATTTTCCTCTACCTTTCATCGATCAAATGATCGAAAGGATTGCAGGTCATGCTTTTTATTGTTTTCTTGATGGATATTCCGGATTCTTTCAAATATATATTTACCCAGATGACCAAGATAAAACAACCTTCACATGTCCTTATGGAACCTTTGCATATAGGAGAATGCCCTTTGGTCTATGTAATGCACCATCAACATTTCAACGTTGTATGACTGCAATTTTTAACGATTTCATTGAAGATATCATGGAATTTTTTATGGATGATTTTTCAGTTTATGGAGATTCGTTTGATGCATGTTTAGGGAATTTAGATAAAGTTTTGACTAGATGTGAGGAAACGAATTTAGTTTTAAACTGGGAAAAATGTCATTTCATGGTTGACGAAGGAATTGTTTTAGGTCATAAAATATCTGAAAAAGGATTAGAAGTGGATAGAGCAAAAACTTCAGTGATAGAAAAATTAACCCCTCCAACTACTGTTGAGGGAGTACGGTCATTTTTAGGACATGCAGGTTTTTACAGAAGATTTATTAAAAACTTTTCTGTAATTTCCAAACCACTTACTAATTTGATTATGAAAGATTTAACCTTTGATTTTAATGAAGATTGCGTTAAAGCTTTTGAAACATTGAAAGCAGCTTTAGTCAGTGCACCCATAATCGCTAAACTCGATTGGGATTTACCTTTTGAAATCATGTGTGATGCAAGTGACTTAGCCGTAGGATGTGTTTTAGGTCAAAGGAAAGACAAGAAGCTTCATGTTATTTATTATGCCAGTCACACATTGTCCGGTGCTCAATTAAATTATACCACAACTGAAAAAGAAATGCTAGCGGTAGTTTTTGCATGTGATAAGTTTAGGTCGTATCTGTTAGGATCTAAAGTTATTATATATACCGATCACGCAACTTTAAGGTATCTATTTGCTAAAGATGCAAAACCACGTCTGATTAGATGGGTTTTGTTATTACAAGAGTTTATTCTAAGGTTGTCCTTGAATTTCTTGATAATATATTTTGTAGATTTGGAGTCCCAAGAGTTATTATAAGTGATGGAGGTACCCATTTTATAAACCGAAGTTTTGAATCGCTTATGAGAAAATATGGAGTACACCACCGCGTATCTACGCCATACCATCCTCAATCGAATGGTCAAGCGGAGATATCAAATAGGGAACTCAAATGAATTCTAGAAAAAACAGTTTCATCTTCAAGAAGAGACTGGTCTTGTAAACTTAACAATGCCTTATGGGCATACCGTACTGCATTTAAAACACCAATAGAAATGACACCATACCGATTAGTGTATGGGAAAGCATGTCATTTGCCCGTAGAATTAGAGCATAAAGCTTATTGGGCTATTAAAGCACTTAACTATGATTTACAACAAGCAGATAAGAAACGATTATTCAACTTAAACGAGTTGGATGAATTATGTCATTTATCTTACGAAAATGCAAAAATATATAAAGAAAAAGTGAAAAAATGGCACGATGCCAAAATTAAAGTCGAAAGCTTTAGCGTTGGAGATAAGGTGCTGTTGTTTAATTCACGACTCCGATTATTCCCAGGTAAACTTAAGTCTAGATGGACAGGACCGTTTTTAGTCGTTAAAACATTCGACTATGGATCTTTAGAACTTGAAGGACCTAACGGGGTTCGCTATAAAGTTAACGGTAATAGATGCAAAATTTATTATGAAAACGCCCCAATAAAGGAAATTGAGTTCATAACAGAATTTCATGAAGATTAATTCGTCAATTTTCATATACTTCTTTTATTTTGTTTTCGTTTGAATTCTTAGTTTAGCTTTTATTTTGTTTATTTTTACACATTTTTTTTATGATTTTTAGTTTTTAGATGAATTTATATCAAGTTTTAGATGCATAAAAATATATTAAAGTCATGTTTTTAATCAGATTTTAGGTAAATAGTACGAATTAGAAGGAATTCAGCAATTCTCGGTCGAGATTCCAGGAATCTCAGTTGAGAATTCACACTTTCAAAATTGTCCGAGAAGGTAAGAGATTTTCTGATCTTACCGAGAATTGGGATATATGGCTTTCGACGTCTGATTTTCAAGAGGAAATTAGCGTGTCACGATCGAGAATCAGTATTCTCGGTCGCGACCACTACACCATAGATGTTCTACTGCAACACCAATTAAGTGTTACCTTATGCTTTAAATATGTTGCCCTTGATAAATAGGCAACACTTTAAACCAAAAAAATGTGTTGCTTTATTGCATGTTGCTATAGATCTCCACTTTAACATATTTATAGCAACACGAATAAAAGTGTTACCAGTCCTATCAATAGCAACATTTGTCCTTCCCTACTGCAACTCTAATATAAGTGTTGCCATTATCACATAAGATGTAACACTATTTTCGAAAAAGTAAAAAGCAACACTTTCATACATTATTGCAACACTCTTTTATTCAAACACATTTCTTTCAAGCAACACTTTTGTAGAGTATTGCAGTTTTTTAAATGCAATAAACGTTATTGATGCAACGTTTATTTACAATTGCAACAGTTTTTAATTTAACATTTGTTGTTATTAGCAACTGTTTGTATCTAATTGCAACATTTTATTTGTAACATATGCTATTTATAGCAACACTTTCTCTTTTACAATGTAACACTTTTTAATATAAGACCTTAATATATGGTACGCATCTTTAACTTATGCAACCCAAAAAAAAAATTAAAAGTCATTGTCATGATAAAAAAAAAAAACTAAAAGTATTTACAATATCCAACAAATATAATATAGTTTATCATTCCATCTCCTCATATATGGAGCACCATCTTTAGAAGACTACAATGTTGTCATTTTCACTTGATATGCTACTAGAAATTTCTTCCATATCAACTTTGAAATTGGGATTAGCTTCTCTCAATTTGGTCATCATCCATATATGTATGTACATCCTAGCTAGCAAGGACACAAAAGAAAGTATTAGAAAAATAACAAAAACTATTCAGCTACTGGTGCATATATACTATATAATAATATGGGATAAGGTACGAAAATAGGCCTATGGTTTTTCGTAAAGTATCAATTTAGGTTCCACGTACGAAATAACACCAATATAGGCTTAACGTTTAAAAAATGTATTAATTTAGGCATCGATAACAGATTGAATACATCATTCCTATTACTCTGTTAAGTTCTGATTTCTCTCTCCACGTACAATCGACAGAACTTAATGGAGTAATATCAATGACGTGTCTCGTTCCGTTATCGGGGCCTAAATTGATACATTTTTTGAACGTTAAACCTATATTGGTGCTATTTTGTACGTGGAGCCTAAATTCATACTTCCCAAAAAAACCATGGTCCTATTTTAGTACCTTATCCCTAATGATATTTTTCTTTGAATTGCAAGACACAAATTAAAGAGATGCGAAGCTCAAAATTGTATGTGTCGTGTAGTTGGAAAGACTAGTACATAACATGCTTGATATCTAAGCTTTCCTAAATTTCATCTGTCTCACATGACTCATTCCCTTCTCAATCCCATCAATAGCCAACTTAATTTTCACTACATTATCCTTTATCATCCTTTATCTTTTGTGGTGTCAGGCTATTCACGGCTTAGAAACCATGACGATGATTAATTTGACCACTTGAGTTTTAATTGTGGCTTTACTAGACGAAATCATGCACAACTAAATTATAATACATAAAAAATCAATGTAAAAACTTATGTCTTACTAAATGTCAACCATACCAAGTATGAGGATATAATCCAAATTGAAAAGATACGCAAACAACGGATACACAACAGAAAAAATAATAACCTGTGCTATTCCTGAAACTTCACCAAGATTATCTGCTAGTGCCAAGCTTCGATGGACAACAGACTGCACATGGACCAACAATATTAGTGCTCCACGTCATGTATATGCGAACTAAATTAACTGTTAGGGAAAGAGGCTTTGCAAAACAGAGGCCTCTGATAAGATAGAATATAAAGCATTTATGAAGCCATTAGTGAATATAATCAATGTTATCAGAACCGGACCGGACATCAAACCAGATTTATAACTGGATCACGGGTCACTTGGTCAGATCGGATGGCTCGGAGTGGTCGAACCGGATGACGTAATAAATAAATAAATCATATTTATATATAATTAATTTAAAATCTATTTTTATTTAGTAGAATAAAACTTAATAAATATGAGTAACAATCTGGGCCTTTAAAATTATTTGGACCAATAAACTAGCTTAGCCCATCATCTCTTTTGCTACATTAAAAAAAAAAGCCCATCAGTTTTTAAGGTGACTCCAAAAACCTAATTTTAATCTTTATACAATACTCACTTCATCTACCTCATCTTCCGCCTCTCTTTCTCTCTGTCCTATTTTCCACCGCCTCTCACTTTCTTTTTCTACTTTTTCAAAAGAGTAATTTAACAATTTTTGTTATTATTGGTACAGGTAAAGCAATAGCAAATCAGTTTCTTAGATCAAATTTTCTTCTATATGTGATCATTTCAATTATGTTTGGAAACCAGCATCTCTCCCCCCGAAACATCTCTTCCTCAAAGCATTTCTTATTATTGAACTGGAGCTGCACCTTATTCTTTTCTGTTTTATTATTGAACCGGAGTTGCACCGGTTCTCGGTTCGACCTCTGGTTACCGGTTCAACTCCGGTTCCCACCGGGTTTTTCAGCATCCATCAAACCAGTGAAGCTCGGACCAGACTCCTTGCCGGTTTCCGGTCCGACCGAATAAACCATAAACCTATTCTGGTGCTGTATCCCAAATAACAATAATAATAATAAGACACAGGCAATTAATCAAACATCTTAGCTACATCTCCGAGATTGACGAGAAGCGTTCCATCCTGTGGATTTACAGCCACAAATTCACCAGACTTGTCCATAACTTCAAGACCTCCGAAATTTTCATCATCCTGAAATATAGTCAAGAATCCAGAATCAGTGTGCATCTGAACTCCAGAAGAACCTACAGTTTCACGACTGAAATTATAGTTATTAATCCTAAATTGACAAGGCCATCCCTCAAACTCATACGCCTCAATTACCTTTCTGGCAACACAATAAACCAAAAAAAAATTCAAATCTCTACAAATTAAGTTTGACTATATCAATTAAGCATAAAATTGGGGGAAGCGAAGTGATCGACCTTTGATGAGGAGAGGCATTCAATTGAGAGCAGAAGTTGTCAATGGCTTCGGAGGAGCCCATGTCGTATAGACCTAAGGCTTCGTAAAGAGGATTGACCTGAGATGGGCCATGTAGCCGCTGTCGGCAATTACATCAGAGTTGCACGTTTGATTTCGATTGGAAGATCTAGGAGAGATCTGACTACGATTTTCATCTCCGACATGACAGAATTGGGGATTTTGTGATTCACGAGTCTCCGACACGAGAGAATTGGGGATTTTATGATTCACGAGTCTGAAACAGCCCCATTCCTCGCTTGCGCTTCTCAGTTGGTGATATTGTGCTGGAAAGTCTTGGAGATCAAAGCCAAACAAGCGCAGCAGCAATTAGAATAACATTCCTCTGGCTCTTCACGATGAATTCTGGTAACGGAGATGCTCGGATGGACTGCGTGAATTAGAATCGTAGCTAGGGAAGGGAAGTCAGTCGAGGCCAGGGATCTTAAGTAGGAGGACCATGAGAAAGAGAGAAAAAAAATTAGGGTTGGCTAAGAGCATATGAGTGAAGAGAATTGTGAAATTAAAGTGAGATGAGGTAAGGGGGGGAACGATGAAAGGAAGCCGCCAAACCAAATTTTCACATTTCATAAAATATATCCTTTGTAAATAAGTTCCCTCTCCTTTTCTTTTTTAATTCTTAAATTTCCCATCCCCATATATATTTTTCAATATATATTTTCACATTTTAAACTTTTAGGATTTTAAAAACTCAATTGGAGTGGTTACATTCCAAATTTGATAATCACTAGAACCAATTGGGATAGTATGATCATATTGCATTAGTTCTGTTTAGATATGTATTACATAGCTTGAAGTTTGGAATGCCATCAATTATGTAAAATAAAAAAAATAACAATTCATCTAATTTACAAAATGACAACGTCAAGTTATGTGATCCACCATTTTAGCAGCATAAAGTGAGTCACAAATTTAACCAAACAAGTAGCCTTGTAATAATTAACTAATTATAGGTGAAACTGCAAGTATAAATATTCATTGTAACATATCTCATTCCTCACTTCTCTTCATACTCATTGCAGTAATAGTAGCCATGGCTTCTCTAAAACATTATTTCAATGTGTTCTTATTTCTTCTATTCTCACTTTCAACCATAAATGTAAGCAATGCAGGTCGTTATCTCCAGCAAAATTCTGGTCCAAAGCTATCAGATGCATTATCAGACATGCCAAAACCATCAGAAATCGTCGATGCCATTCCAAAACCATCTGATTTACTTCCAGGATCAAACTCAAATAACGGGCCTAAGCTATCTGATGCACTACCAGACTTGCCAAGACCATCAGAAGTTGTGGATGCCATTCCAAAACCATCAGATTTACTTCCAGGATCAAACTCTCAGGATTCGAAACCGCCAAGACCCAATCTTCCAAATCCTATGAACATGCCAAGACCCAATCTTCCAAATCCTATGAACATGCCAAGACCATCAGATGTTCTTCCAAGGCCTAACATTCCAAACCCTATGAACATGCCAAGACCATCTGAGGGTCTTCCAAAGCCTAATATTCCAAACCCTATGAACATGCCAAGACCATCAGAGGGTCTTCCAAGGCCTAATATTCCGAACCCTATGAACATGCCAAGACCATCTGATATACTTCCAAGGCCAAATCTTCCAAATCCTGCAAACTTGCCAAGACCTAATCTTCCAAATCCTCTAAACTTGCCAAGACCATCTGAGGGTCTTCCAAGGCCTATTATTCCAAACCCTATGAACATGCCAAGACCATCTGAGGGTCTTCCAAGGCCTAATATTCCGAACCCTATGAACATGCCAAGACCATCTGATGTACTTCCAAGACCCAATCTTCCAAATCCTGCAAACTTGCCAAAACCATCTGATGTACTTCCAATACCCAATCTTCCAAATCCTGCAAACTTGCCAAGACCATCTGATGTTTTGCCAAATCCTGCAAACTTGCCAAGACCATCAAATGCTCTGCCTGACTTGCCAAAACCATCAGATATAGTGGAGAACATTCCAAAACCATCTGATATAGTGCAGAACATTCCAAAACCGTCAGATGTAGTGGAAAACATTCCAAAACCATCTGATGTAGTGCAGAATATTCCAAAACCATCAGATGTAGTGGAAAACATTCCGAAACCATCTGATATAGTGCAGAACATTCCAAAACCATCAGATGTAGTGGAAAACATTCCGAAACCATCAGATTTACTTCCGGGATCAGACTCACCGTCGGCTACACCAAGTCTTTTGAATCCCTTAGGCCTTCCATTCCCTAAACTTTCTAATCTTTTGACCCCTTCTAGAGCTCCAAGCCTTTTGAATCCCTTAGGCCTTCCAATTCCAAAACCTTTAGCAGATTTAGCAGATTTAGATCTTCCAAACCCTTTAAACCCTTTAAATATTCCAAATCCTATTACAGAGCCTGCGAAATTTGAAGAACTGATGAAGAAACTGACACGATTCCCAAAGACAACAAATTTTCCAGAACCAACTATGAATTAGTGGATTATCACGTTTACTTGGGGAGTATGCATAGCATAATTTTGTGCTTAGAATAATTGGAAAACTACTCATTGGTTATGTTTCTAATAACATTCTACTGGTAATTATTTGTTTAATTATCTATTTGCTAATGAAAAGAAATGGAATACTTCCTTCTTTCCCATTTGATTCTGAAAATGTTGTCCTGTGTATCCATATGGTTGAATATATTGATTTACTATTTTTCTCAATTATATATTCTTGTCTTTCATAATTTCACCTATATATATTGGCGGTTTCATCTAAATGCCAGGAAACAATAATTTTCATTCCTAAATTTCCAACGAAAAAATTAGGTTTGCTTTCTTTTAATGTGAAACGATTAAGTGGGATTTGGATCCTCTCATGCTCATGAAAAACAGAAGAGGTCAAGTCCAGTAAATCACAACCCTAAAAACATATTAAATTAAACCTAATTAACTCAATTTTCTTGATTTAATTAATGTTTTTTTTATTAAAAACCTATTAAATTAAACCTAATTAACTCAATCTTCTTTCTTCGTCCTTTTTTCTCTTTGTACTTCTGCACATGCTAAATGTCAATGTCAGGTTAAAAAAATCCTCATAAACTCAACACTTGTGGTTCTATCTAATAATTTCAATAGAACTCAAAGGAAAAAAAAAATTGAAAATAAAAAAAAAATTCTATAAGCTTGGAGAACAAAAGTATTGAAGAACAGAGAGAAGGAAAAAAATCAAAGTAAAGAATGGGTTAATTTTCAATCAAATGGTTCATCTACCTTTTCTTAGTCTGTTTAATGGCGATAAACTCTTCAATCAAAATCAAAAAAATTTATCCTGAATTGTTGAACATTTTCTAAAATATTATTTTTCATATTTAGCAATTCAAGCATTGATAACGGAACGTAAATGTCGTCTCATCGTTCTGTTATCAATGTCTAAATTGGTACTCTTTTAAACGTTAAGCCTACTATATTAGTACTATTTTATACGTGGAGTTTAAATTGATACTTCTCCAAAAACTTTAGACTTAGGACCCGTTTGTTTTACCTACTGTTTGCTGTTTACTGTTACGGTTTGCTGTTGCTGTTACGGTTTGCTGTTTGCTTTTGAAAAAAGCTGCTTTTCCAAAAAGCAGAGATTCTCTGCTTTTGTAAAAGGCTGCTTTTCGGGTATAAAAGGTAAACAGGAGAACATTAACCAAACACTTAATGATGCTTTTCAATTGTAAAAGGCAAACTAGAGGTCACTAACCAAACGCCTAAAACTCTCCTTTTTGAAGTGAAAAGGCAAAAGGAGCATGAAAAGGAGCAACCAAACACCCCCTTAGATACCTTATAAAAAAATTATTCAATGTTTATGGAGAAATCAGTTGTTTAAAGAACGGAGAATAGAGGTTTTTTCTTTTAGAAAAAAAAATTGTAACGGTAGGAGATAAAATAAAAATAGTAGCATTGAATTAACTATTGATAGACATAAAAGAAAAGAGGGAAAATTACAAAACTAAGTCAAATGGGAGGCCCATTTACATATTTAACCCATTTACTCAACCTACTACATATCTAGACTGGTTTTGTGTGACTTTTCCATAATACCCCTAACATTTCCCCTTCCCACAACGCGAACGGCCGCCCCCCATTTTCCTTGGTTACGTAAAAAGTTGGCTCCTCCATTAATGATTTGAATGTTGGGGTTTAGTGTCCTATAGACAATTGTTGCAGGATACAAACTTAATGTAAATGAATTGTTCTTTATATCATTTGTTTTAATGAGATATATGTTTTATAACTATATATAAAGGCAATCCCTTTTAAGCACTAAATAAAGTCTAATAAAAGGAAATCCGTAAGTTTGTTTAAAGTGATTATAAAGTGTTCATACAAGCATGAAGTGAGACAAAACTTTATAATAAACTAATAAACTTAAAACCACCCCAAGTCAAGTGATATGTTTAGGATTGATATATCACTGTTGAGACTTGTATGTAACAATGTCTTCTGTCCGACAGAAAGCTGATCTCACAAGCTTCATATATATAGATATCTGGACAGTTACATAGATCCGATGAAACGTCGTTCATTAGGATTGGGGATCCGATTTGAGATAACAGGATGGGTAGATTCATCCTTGTCACTTGTTCATCTCATTGGTATTAATAGGTATAACTAATCGTCAGACTCAAAGGAATGTTAATTGGTCATCCTGAATTACTGAATGAGAGACTTTGATCCTGCGGTCCCACGATCCTTAACAGAGATGACTCTGGGGTGTGAACTGCAAAGGTTGGGTGTCACAGGAGGTAATGTCAGGGTAGTTATACATTGGATTGAGCATTTATCACTCCCGATTAATGGGAGATACATCCAAGGATCGCTTGTGGAAGACTCGACTCTAAATCCTTGCAAGGTGATAGCTTAAGAGTAAGAAATACAGATTTCACTTAACCTATCTATTTTAGTTGACTCGGCCTATACAAGTAAAATGAACGTCTCGCTATATGTGACTTGACATCACCCATAGTCATAAGATTCAGTTCAAGGATGTAGTTGATAAAGGATCGAATTATACTGTAACTAATACGGAAGGGTTAACGACAGAATCAACCTGTCTTCTTAACGGACTCTGGGGGAATGATTACAGACTTGCCAATAACATAGTCAGTACATCATTCCGTTATGCAATGATTAAATATAATTCTTGAAGAAATTAATTTAATAGTTGCATACGGCCAGAAGTAGTAAGAACCTAATGGATCACATATAAGACTTGGAACCAAAAGAGAGATGAATGTCATTAATAGATGGAAGTCCAATTGAGCCCAGTAAGGCCCATTTAAATAGAAGGGGGGCCGAAATTTATATATAATAAATAAGGAATTATTTTAATTCCATTAATCCTAATTTGATTAGGTTTGTGAATTAAATTAATTAAGAGATAATTAAGTTAGGAGTTTTAATTAGATTAATATACTCCTATTATTATCCAATTAGGTTATTTATTATTATCCTAGATATATTATATATATAATAAGATAATAATTGGGAATCCTATTCCGAATTGAATTCCTATTAAGTAACCTATTCCTATCTAACTAGGGTTTAGATACAAGCTATTATATATACCCCATACTACATGAATTTCGACTGAGCTATAGACTTTCCCCTTTGTGATTTTTGAAATCCCTAGCTAGAGAGAGAAAGAGAATTCGACTCCCCCAGTTCGTGGACAAGAATTCATACGGCTTCCATCGATCGATTAATTTTATCTATCTTTCTTTCTCTTTGATCTTGTGTTGGTTAATTAGAGGCAATCTATTTTGGTTGCATCTCATACGGTTGATTCTAACTTAATCTCACTGTGTTCATGAAAGAAGGAAAAACAAACAAAAGGGAGAAATTCGTTTTTCTTCACCTACATCAGGTCAGTTCACTATTTCGTGGATTCCCGGAGATTGAACCGTTGGATCGTCGCGATATTTGGACAGTAGCTTCTAGACATATTCTTCCACGTTTCCACCGAAGGGATTGTCGTTCAGAGGTCTGGAAGGTCTGTTTCAGATAGGCGCAGATTGGTAAACAGTTTCCATCTCTTTTGAAGTTGTGGGCACTTCGTTTGCAACGGTAGATTGATCATCGAAAGATATTTCTTCTTATCCCTCTTTATATGAAATAACGATTAACGGATCCTATGGTTAAAAGGAAGTAGGTAAAATTTTTATATTTCCGCTGCTATACCTTAGCCCTAATTTCCAACAGTGGTATCAGAGCCATCGTTAAATCCGTTATTTCATATATAAAAATTTAGAAGTTTTTCAATAGGATTGAATAAATATTTATGGTTAGGATTAATTAACAAATAGTTTTGATTAATTAATTCTAAAGATAAATAAGTTTTAATTAATTGTTAATTAAAATAGATTATGCGTATGTTCCTAATTATTTCGGTTGATAATCATTATAACAAAATCTATTAGTTTTATAGTTAGGTTAATAAAATTAGTTTTATTAATTCTAAGGATAAAACGGAAATCTATTGTAGTTTTTCCTATTTCTGAAAATCATTTTTAAAACCGTTTTAAAATCTGATATATATATATATATATGTTTCGGAAATTAATAGTTTTATGTTTTGATTATCGAATGAAAATTCGTTTAAAAGTTTGTTTTTACCAAGTTGTAAACCAAAGCGTTAAATGAATTGAAATCAAAATAATTGGGACATGCATAATTGACGTTTTATATGGTTATATTAATCTAAGGATTAATATAAAGATACAAAATGATTAGAAGTAAAATTGGATGAAAGTTAATTTGACGAGTTAATGTGATTAACCTAAATATTACATAAAACGGTTATGTAATCAACCAATTAAATTTATTTAATTGAGTCTTTGCATGTTTGGTGTTATGGACATATTTGGACCTTCTTTTAGTCTTTTGGTATTTTTGAAATAGGGCCTGCGTGTCCTGCCTTTCTACTATCTATTGTAATTTCTCCTCTCATCTGATTCCCTTCAATTCAATTGAAGTTTTCTTATAGTAGTATAGAAATTAATATGTAATTTCAAGGCGCCATGGAGAAGACGGAGGACCTAAAGAGAAATATGTAATAGTTAGTATTTCCTTAGGTTTGCCCTTTTATTCCGTCTCTGGCTCGACGGAATAATTTAGATGATATGTCCATAACGCCAATGTATGTGAATGTATGTGTCTGATGTATGCTAAAGCAAATCAAGACTAAGTTAGATTATGAGACTTAAATAAAAATCTCTCGTTAAAAAGTTAAGTAAATAAGCAAGTTATTAAAATCAGTTGCCCCTCCCTAATATTATAATTCAGTCGGCAGTACTGGGGGCCTTTGGGTTGTTGAGCAAACTCAAGCTCGGGGTCTTATAGTAACACCTGAATTATCGAAAATCGTTCTTTCATGAATATGTGGTAATACTTAAATTAGATTATGATAATTGGATGAGCAAACTCATGTTGTCATAAACTAATGGGCAATATGGTTGGGATTAATATGAATGACATATTAGTTACTAATGTGGTTAGTAACCCAATAACCTAGGAGTCACATTCGAGATGTGATTGATTACATGAATCTACCTAACAAATGGGACTAGCTTGTTGAGCAAACTCAAGGCGAAATCTCAGGAGTTAGGATCCTAGCTCACTAAAGGATTTGTGAAATTCTTCGAATTAATATGGAGAGTTATTAATTTGGCAAAATAGTGGGAGCAATCTGAAATAAACTAAAAGGCCTATAATTTTAGATTGATATACTTTAAAGCAAATGAATGACATACATTTACTCTTTCTCACCCTCAAGTTTAATTAAACACTCTTAAAATCATGACTAACACCAATCTGCAAAATATACTTACCGATAACAAGTTGAATAGTTCAAACTTCACCGACTGGTTTCGTAACCTCAAAATCGTTTTGAAGTTCGATAAAATAGGGTATGTACTTGATACATCGATGCCCCCTATCCCTGAGGATGATGCTCCCATCGAGGAAATCAATGCTTACCAGAAGCACAAGACTGATAACGATTATGCCGGATGCATCATACTTGCATCGATGACATCGAAATTACAAAGGCAACTATGCCTGTTCCATCATCATGCACCTAAAGGAACTGTTTGGGAAACAGACCAGGTGCGAACGCTACGAGATATCCAAGTTGCTATATCGTTGTAGGATGCAAGAGGGCACATCAGTCATAACACATTGTGTCAAGATGATTAGCTACATTACCAAACTTTCTAGTATTGGATTTGCGATGGATAACGAATTAAGTGTAGACTTAATTCTTCAATCCCTCCCAGAAAGTTATTCACAGTTCATCATGAACTATCAGATGAATGACTTGCAAACCTCTCTTGAAGAGCTTACAAATATGCTCAAGTCGGTTGAGCCCAATATGAAGAAAGACAAGGCAATACCGGCTATTGTCATAGAGGGATCAAAGAAGAGGAAAGGGAATTCTCCCAATCCTAAATATCCTAAGAAAGGTAAGGGAGCCATGCCCACTAAAGTTAAGGGAAAGGAAGTGAAGAAGCCCAAAGGAGTGTGCCACTTTTATGGTGAAGAAAGGCATTGGAAAAGAAACTGTTTGGTGTACCTAGCTACCCTCAAGAAGGGAAAAGCCGGTACTCCAACATCTGGTATGTTCTATATTTCGATAAAGAACAAACATTCCGATTTTTATAGAGATGAGATTTTCTATTTTTCAGGAATATCACAAAATGAGATTTATGTGTTAGATTTCTGTTTTCGCAATTGATACCAAAAGACATAAGCTAGATAATTCAACTTGCTTGTGGGATTGTCATATAAACAAGAGGCGCATGCTAAAGCTACATTCAGATGGGCTTATAGATCCAATCGATTCCGAATCATTGGAAACATGCGAATCATGTTTAAAAGGTAAAATGACAAAGACACCCTTTAGCAATAAAGGTGAGCGTGTATCAGACACTCTAGGACTCATTCATTCAGATGTATGCGGTCCTATGTCGGTCCAAGCAAGAGGAGGATTCAGATACTTCATAAGCTTCATAGATGACCATACTCGATATGGTTACATCTACTTGATGAGGCACAAATAAGAAGCTTTTGACAAGTTCAAATGCTTCAAGAATGAATTGGAAAATCAATTAGGAAAGAAAATCAAGACGCTTTGATCCGATCGAGCTGGCGAATATCTTTCGGATGATTTTCTGAATTATCTAACTGAATGTGGGATATGCTCACAATGGACACCTCCCTATACACAACAACACAATGGTGTATCCGAGAGGAGGAACCGTACCCTATTGGATATGGTACGATCCATGATGAGCATGGCCTTACTTCCAAAGACGTTCTGGGGCTATGCCTTAGAAACTGCCCTCTTCACCCTGAACCGAGTACCAACTAAATCCGCTAGTTCCACACCATATGAATTGTTTGTTGGTAGGAAACCCGTGTTCTCATTTATGAGAGTATGGGGTTGTTCAGCGTATGTCAAACACATAGTGTCCGACAAACTAGATTCTAAATCTGATAAATGTTTCTTCATTGGATATCCCAGGGAAACCGTAGGGTATTACTTCTATCATCCAGATGATCAGAAAGTAATAGTATCCAAGCACGCAACCTTCTTAGAGAAAGAGTTTCTCGAAGAAACACAAAAGGGAAGCGTGATTGAACTCGACGAAGTTCAAGAGGAAGAAACACCGACTAAAACAACAGAAGCGGTTGAGGTACCCGAAGAAGTCCCATTAGATGAGACTCCAGTGGCACCTATTTATAGATCACGAAGAGTTCGTGAACTCCCAGTTAGATATGGTTTTCTAGTGGGAGATGATAACGAGGTTCCCATGTTGGACGACGAACCCGAAAACTACGAAGAGGCTCTTACTAGTCCAGATTCTAAAGTATGGCTTGAGGCCATGGATTCCATATATACTAACCAAGTGTGGACGTTGATTGATCCACCCGAAGGGATAATTCCCATTGGGTGCAGGTGGATCTTCAAAAAGAAGACTGACATGGATGGAAAGGTTAGCACCTACAAGGCTAGGCTGGTAGCGAAAGGATATCGTCAGAAACAAGGTGTTGATTATGACGAAACCTTCTCTCCTGTTGCTATGTCCAAATCAATCAGAATCATGCTTGCTATTGCCGCTCACTACGATTATGAGATTTGGCAGATGGATGTGAAAACAGCTTTCCTAAATGGAAACCTTCTTGAGGATGTATATATGATGCAGCCTGAAGGTTTCATATCAAAGGATGCAAATAAATTTTGCAAACTTCAGAGATCCATTTATGGACTCAAGCAAGCATCTAGAAGCTGGAACAAGCGTTTTGACGAAACCATAAAACAATTTGGTTTCGAACAAAATTGCGAAGAAGCTTGCATTTACAAGAAAGCAAGTGGGAGCTCTATAGCATTTCTCATACTATATGTGGACGATATACTGTTGATGGGAAATGACATTGCTCTATTACAGTCGGTAAAAGTATGATTATCAGGTAACTTCTCAATGAAAGACCTTGGTGAAGCAGCTTATATACTTGGTATAAAGATCTATAGAGATAGATCGAGAAGACTGCTTGGTCTTTCACAGGCTACATACATTGAAAAGGTGCTAAATCGGTTTAGCATGCTTGAATCGAAACGAGCTAACTTACCCATACTACATGGAGTAAAGTTAAACAATCATCAATGTCCTAAAACTGATGATGACAAACGACGCATGGCTGTAGTCCCGTACGCCAGCGCGATCGGTTCGATTATGTATGCTATGCTATGCACTAGACCTGACGTAGCGTTCGCGTTATCTGTAACGAGTCGTTACCAAGGGAATCCGGGAGACGAGCATTGGATTGCCGTCAAGAACATTCTTAAGTACTTGAGAAGGACTAAAGATATGTTCCTAGTGTACGGAGAAGGAGATCTGAAAATTGAAGGATTTTCAGACGCTAGTCATCTCACAGATGAGAATGATTTTAAATCCTAATCAGGATACCTGTTTATCTTGAATGGGGGCACGGTCAGTTGGAAGAGTTCCAAGCAGGGAAGCGTAGCTTTCTCTACGACCGAGTCAGAGTACATCGCTGCTGCGGAAGCAGCAAAGGAAGCAGTTTGGATTAGAAAGTTCATTACAGAACTAGGTGTGGTGCCTGACATTGTCAATCCCATTACTCTGTACTGTGATAACAATGGAGCCATTGCGCAAGCAAAGGAACCACGGTCTCATAATGCATCCAAGCACTACCTAAAGCGATACCACATCATAAGAGAGATTGTGGCTAGAGGAGATGTGAAAATAGAAAGAGTACCTACAGAGGACAACGTTGCAGATCCATTGACAAAGCCTTTAACCCAGAAAGTACATGATCGTCATTTAACTTCTACTGGGATAAGTTTTAGAAACAATTGGCTTTAGTCCAAGTGGGAGTACGTTGGGGTTTAGTGTCATATAGACAATTGTTGCAGGATACAAACTTAATGTAAATGAATTGTTCTTTATATCATTTGTTTTAATGAGATATATGTTTTATAACTATATATAAAGGCAATCCCTTTTAAGCACTAAATAAAGTCTAATAAAAGGAAATCCGTAAGTTTGTTTAAAGTGATTATAAAGTGTTCATACAAGCATGAAGTGAGACAAAACTTTATAATAAACTAATAAACTTAAAACCACCCCAAGTCAAGTGATATGTTTAGGATTGATATATCACTGTTGAGACCTGTATGTAACAATGTCTTCTGTCCGACAGAAAGCTGATCTCACAAGCTTCATATATATAGATATCTGGACAGTTACATAGATCCGATGAAACGTCGTTCATTAGGATTGGGGATCCGATTTGAGATAACAGGATGGGTAGATTCATCATTGTCACATGTTCATCTCATTGGTATTAATAGGTATAACTAATCCTCAGACTCAAAGGAATGTTAATTGGTCATCCTGAATTACTGAATGAGAGACTTTGATCCTGCGGTCCCACGATCCTTAACAGAGATGACTCTGGGGTGTGAACTTCAAAGGTTGGGTGTCACAGGAGGTAATGTCAGGGTAGTTATACATTGGATTGAGCATTTATCACTCCCGATTAATGGGAGATACATCCAAGGATCGCTTGTGGAAGACTCGACTCTAAATCCTTGCAAGGTGATAGCTTAAGAGTAAGAAACACAGATTTCACTTAACCTTTCTATTTTAGTTGACTCGGCCTATATAAGTAAAATGAACGTCTCGCTATATGTGACTTGACATCACTCATAGTCATACGATTCAGTTCAAGGATGTAGTTGATAAATGATCGAATTATACTGTAACTAATACGGAAGGGTTAACGACAGAATCAACCTGTCTTCTTAATGGACTCTGGGGGAATGATTACAGACTTGCCAATAACATACTCAGTACATCATTCCGTTATGCAAGGATTAAATATAATTCTTGAAGAAATTAATTTAATAGTTGCATACGGCCAGAAGTAGTAAGAACCTAATGGATCACACATAAGACTTGGAACCAAAAGAGAGATGGATGTCATTAATAGATGGAAGCCCAATTGAGCCCAGTAAGGCCCATTTAAATAGAAGGGGGGCCGAAATTTATATATAATAAATAATGAATTATTTTAATTCCATTAATCCTAATTTGATTAGGTTTGTGAATTAAATTAATTAAGAGATAATTAAGTTAGGAGTTTTAATTAGATTAATATACTCCTATTATTATCCAATTAGGTTATTTATTATTATCCTAGATATATTAGATATATAATAAGATAATAATTGGGAATCCTATTCCGAATTGAATTCCTATTAAGTAACCTATTCCTATCTAACTAGGGTTTAGATACAAGTTATTATATATACCCCTACTACATGAATTTCGACTGAGCTATAGACTTTCCTCTCTGTGATTTTCGAAATCCCTAGCTAGAGAGAGAAAGAGAATTCGACTCCCCCAGTTCATGGACAAGAATTCATACGGCTTCCATCGATCGATTAATTTCATCTATCTTTCTTTCTCTTTGATCTTGTGTTGGTTAATTAGAGGCAATCTATTTTGGTTGCATCTCATACGGTTGATTCTAACTTAATCTCACTGTGTTCATGAAAGAAGGAAAAACAAACAAAAGGGAGAAATTCGTTTTTCTTCACCTACATCAAGCCAGTTCACTATTTCGCGGATTCCCGGATATTGAACCGTCAGATCGTCACGATTTTTGGACAGTAGCTTCGAGACATATTCTTCCACGTTTCCACCGAAGGGATTGTCGTTCGGAGGTCTGGAAGGTCTGTTTCGGATAGGGGCAGATTGGTAAACAGTTTCCATCTCTTTTGAAGTTGTGGGCACTTCGTTTACAACGGTAGATTGATCATCGAAAGGTATTTCTTCTTATCCCTCTTTATATGAAATAACGATTAACGGATCCTATGGTTAAAAGGAAGTAGGCTAAAATTTTTATATTTCCGCTGCTATACCTTAGCCTTATTTTCCTTCATTGAAGACTTTTGATCTTCCTATCTCCCTTTAAATTGCACGAAATCTGCACCATTTCGCCAAATCACAATGAATTTCTCTTTTTCCTCTCTTCATCTCTTGATTCTGCAACTTCCTAATCCTAGAAAACAAAGCCATGGTTCATCTTCCCGTTCCTGCTCGTTACTTGGTTTCTTTCTTCTTGTTACCATCAAAGAAATGGTTATTCTACGTTATTTCCTTCGTTTTTCCCAGTTTATCATATTGTTATTGTCCCTTTTAAGGGTGAAAGGCGCGAAAAATGTAAGTATCTGTTGTTTTTTCTGCGTTTTTTCATGAATACACTTCGCGTAGTCGATGATTTCGTGAAGATTTGCAAAGAGAAAGAGCCTGAAACGTGACGATCTACTTCGCGAATCGATTAGTTCGCGAAGTTTACGAGTAGAAAAGTTCATGATTTGACTCGCAGACTTCGCGAAAGCATCAATATGCGACGTAGATCGTCACGTTTCAGACCTTGCATACCTCGCAAAAACATCGATTAGCGAAGTAAAATCACCTCTTTCCCTACACATTTACATTCGCATGCTTCGCTAATCCTCATTTCGCGAAGCTAAAATCGTCTTTTTCCCTGCCTAACACGATTAATTTTTTTCTGAAGGTGGTTGATTACATAACATTCCTTTCTAGAAGGCGGCGTATTGGGCTGCAGGGGAGATAACTTTCCTTCCAGTAAAGGGAGAAATTTCCCTCAAGATTGGCACATTCACTCCTAAAATGGTTGGTTAGGAGAGATTGTGCCAATCTTGGTGTGCACCATGGGACACATCCATCCCAAAAGGTCTGAACTTCCATTTCTCATCTCAAAAGGTCTGGACTTCCTGTAGAGAAGTCCATACCTTTTGGGATGAGAAATGGAAGTCCAGACCTTTTGGGGTGGATGTGTCCCATGGTGCACACCAAGATTACTCATCCGCTTCAAAATTGGTACCGGATTAGTTAGGTTCACTTTGAAGTGCTTTGTTAAGAGTTTATTGTGGCAATCTTGTTGTAAATTTTGATAATGTTATGATTTTAATGTTGTTATTGTGGCAATCTTGTTGTAAATTTTGATAATGTTATGATTTTAATGTTAGAATCCGTTGTTGTTTGCCATTTTTTGTTATATACCACTTCGCGAATTAGCTTCAAAACACATCCAGGCTTCGCATATGCGAATTAAATTCATCAAGTAAACCAAACTTTAGCTTTGTAGGCTTCGCATATGCTAATGAAATTCATCAAGTAAGCCAAACATTAGCTTCATAGGCTTCACATATGCTAATTAAATTCATCAAGTAAACCCAAACATTAGCTTCGCTGGCTTCGCATAATATGGAATCTGTGAAGTTAGACGGGAGGGGGCGAGACGCGCGTAAATATTGAGGGTATTACAGGAAAGTCACAAAAAATCAGTCTAGATATGTAGTAGGTTGAGTAAATGGGTTAAATATGTAAATGAGCCTCCCATTTGACTTATTTTTGTAATTAACCCAAGAAAAGAGATAATAACTATGTTTTTTTAGATTAAAAGAGAATAAGTATTATTTATTAAATAAAATATTAAAATATTATAAACTTTTAATCCTAACCCTTCATATATTGAATGAAGGGTTATGATTTACTTAATAAATCCTCTCTTGTTTTTCAAAGAACAGGAGAGGATCCAAATCCGATTCAGTGTAGCACATTTCACATAAGCGTGTTTTCACTAAGTTGCACTAGATTGCGACTAACGTGAAACCAAAGAGAAAATTCTACATTTCACTTTCTGAAACTTGATGAAATACAATGAAACCTATCAACATATTCTTGCAAAAAAAAATTAATATTTTACGATAATATTAATGCTGGGTGACTAATTAAATGATACGAAGTGATTAAAAAATACTAGTTATATGTTATGTTTCAAAAGTAAATAAATAGTAATTCAAGTTGCAGATTTTATACGCCAGTGCAAATATATGCTTGAGCTAGACATACAGTTAATCAAAGTACAACAGTTCTCAAGTCTTAATAATTGCCCAAGGGTTATTTTAGTCTTTGCACAAATAACCCAAAGGCAATATAGTCATAACACAATAATGGAGGATTCTAGAAAAGCACCACCTGTTCTATCATGGGATCAACCACACTCAAGCCTTCCCTTTATCATCACCACCATTCATCACAATGATCATGATGAATGGCTATGATTAAGCCACTCGTTTTATTTCCTTGCTCCTTAAGTTTACTTGAGTAGTGAACCTATATTAGAGTATAAATGTAATAGTTAGATTATCTTTCTTTTTAATGAGAAATACAAGAAGTTGATATTTTCTTACCTCATTCACTTTAATATGGTATCAGAGAAATTGCTTCTCTAAAGGTTTCACCTTTAAACCACCATGACTGCACCTTTGATAACCTCTAGCAGCCCCTACCATCTACCCCAGAATGAGACCCCCTCCTTGGCCCTGGTGTCACAAGTCCTCACCGGACCAAACTATCATCAATGGTCAAGAGCTGTTAAAGTGGCTCTAATGTCGAAGAAAAAATACTCCTTCATCGACGGCACCATCAAAGCACCGACACTTGAAGACGCGATGTATAACCAATGGGAAAGGTGCAATAACATGGTTATGTCATGGATTCATCACGCGTTGTCACCATCCATTGGTCGGAGCATTATGTGGCTCGATAAAGCAGATCAAGTCTGGGCAGACCTGAAGGAACGTTTTAAGCAAACGGATTCAATCAGAATTTTGGAGTTGCGCAGAGAAATACACAATCTTAAGCAAGGAAACCGAAATGTTTCAGATTACTACACCTGTCTGAAGATTCTATACGACAAGCTCATGAATCTTAGACCGATGCCTAAATGCACCTGCAGGCAGGCGTGCAACTGTGATGCTTTCAAGACCCTCCGTGACCTGCAAGACGCGGACCAAGTCATCACATTCCTCCAAGGGCTTAATGACTCTTACTCCACCATTTGCTCGCAGATCTTGTTGATCGAGCCTTTTTCCTCTCTCAACAAGGCCTTTGCCTTGGCAACCCAGCATGAGCGACAAATAGGCCTCGCGCCTGTCAAAAACAATGAAGGAGATGAAAGCAGTATATTCGCAGGGTTCACTAACACTCAAAACAGGCAAAATAGCAAGCAAGGCAACTCAGGTATAACAATCGAAAACCAAATAGCAAAAGTTCATCATTGTGTGGTATCACAGGTCATACAGAGGAGATATGCTTTAAGAAGCATGGGTACCCACCGAACTATGGCAATAGAAACAAAGGAGGCCCTTTCAGAACAAATCAACCAAAAGCCAATGCTGCAATAAACCAGAATAGAGATTGTGGGGACTCAGGAGAGGAGGATAACAGGCAAATGAACACAGAACCTTTGTCACTCACCAAAGAGCAGTACAGCACGTTGGTTGCCCTATTGCCACAGAAGCTCCCAGGGAAAGCTCCGGCCTTGGGAAGCAGTGTCAACACCTTCGTCAAGGGAGAAGGTTCTGGTAAAGCCCTAAATCTTAACTCTTTTTCATCATGTTGGATAATAGACACTGGGGCCACAGATCACATCATTTGTGACACTAGATCATACAGCTCATACACAGAGATAGCCAACTATTGGGTAAACTTGGCAAATGGGCAAAGGGTCAAAGCTCAGTATATAGGCACAGTGATTCTTAGCCCACAACTCATTCTGCATAATGTATTATGCATACCTGCTTTCGATTATAACTTAATCTCAACCAGCAAACTATTGGATACAGGGAAAGTATGCATAGTAATAACTGGTTCAGTGTGTGCAATACAGGACACCACAAGGTGGAAGAAGATTGGCTTGGCTAGAGAGCATGAAGGCCTATATTACTTGGAATACCCAGTCCCTAGTTTTCATTCTGGTTTTTCAATCAAAGCTGAATGTATGGCATTTACGTTTTGGCCATCCCTCTTACGAGCGATTAAAAGGCCTTAACCTCTCTTGTAATGATTTTGATTCCTTCAAGTCAATACCATGTGACATTTGTCAAAGAGCCAAATAGAGAAAACAACCATTTTCATTAAGTCATAGCATGGCAAAGAAGTGTTTTGACCTAATTCATGCAGACATTTGGGGTCCAGTAAAAGAATCACATACTAACAAACACTACTTCTTAACCATACTTGACGACCATAGCAGGTATACATGGATTACATTAATGCAAAATAAGAGTGAAGCAAGCACCGCATTACATCTCTTCTGCAAGTATATCAACACACAATTTGGCACAAATATGAAATCAATCAGAATGGATAACGGGTCAGAGTTCATCATGAAGGAGTTCTATGCCACAAACAGTATTACCCATCAAACGTCTTGTCCTGAGACACCACAACAGAATGGCAGGGTCGAGAGAAAACACATTGACATCATGAACACTACGAGAGCGCTCATGTTTCAAAGTGGCTTACCTAAAGAATACTGGTCAGAAGCAGCCAGTCATGCTGTTTATCCTATAAATAGATTACCCTCGACACCCATTCAGGGACAGACACCTTATGAACGTATATACGGTGAACAAAACAGCCTAGAGGACCTCAAAATTTTCGGTTGTTTGGCTTACGCCTCATCACTTGACCGACACATGACCAAATTCATAGACAGGGCAATCAAAAGCGTCTTCCTAGGCTACAGACATGGCACCAAAGGCTTCAAGCTTTTGAATTTAACAACTAATGTTATTTTCTTTTCCAGGAATGTCAAGTTTTTTGAATAACGTTTTCCTTTCAACAATCAAACAACAATCACATCATCCTGCAGTGAGGAAGAATTAGACGTCTTGCACTTGGCATCTATGCAAGACGATGAAGTTGACACAGAGGAAGATCATACATTGCAAGACACAATACATCAAGTAGATATCACACAAGCAAATGATAACCAAGGCACAGAAGATATCGCAACAGGCATGAAAACCGAGCAAACACAAAATATAATAGGCATGCCTCAACGGGCAAGGCAGCCACTATCTTATTTAAAAGATTATCAACTGGCCTTGATAAAAGGCTCCACTTTGCCTTGCCTCACAAATTCACCGCATGGCCTCTCAAAGTACCTTTCTTATGAAAAGTTATCCCCCGCTAAGCGCATCTTTTCCATTAACCTTACATGCCACAGAGAACCTGCAAGCTACACAGAAGCAAAATCAGATGAAAATTAGCAACAGGCCATGCAAAGGGAGCTCAACGCCCTAGAAGAAAATCGCACATGGAACCTAACAACATTACCTACGGGTAAGAGGCCTATCAGATGCCCATGGGTATACAAGATCAAGCATAAAGCCGATGGGAGCATTGCCCGTTACAAAGCCCGCCTCGTAGCCAAAGGCTACTCACAGCAAGAAGGGGTTGACTTTAACGCTACCTTTGCACCTGTAGCAAAATTCACAACTATCAGAGCAATATTGGCAATCACAGTCTCAAAAGCTTGGCACATACAACAGCTAGACATAGATAATGCCTACTTACACGGGGAACTTAATGAAGAAGTGTACATACAGTTGCCTCCGGGGGTGAGCTCAAATGGTTCATAACAAGTCTGCAAACTTAACAAGTCACTCTATGGTCTCCGGCAAGCAAGCCGCCAATGGAATGCCAAACTTACAGCCACAGTCCGGCTTATGGGGTTCACTCAGTCATTTTCCAACCCATCTCTATTCACCAAGCACGAAGGTGACCATATTACAGCTTTACTAATTTATGTCGATGAAGTTATTTTGACAGGGAGCAACATGCAAACGATCAGTATGGAAAAACAACATCTCGACGAATCCTTTAGCATCAAAGATCTCGGAAATCTCCATTACTTCCTTGGTTTCAAGTTCGCTCGCAACAAATAGGGCATTCACATGTCACAAAGAAAGTATATGTTAGAACTCTTACAAGAAATGGAGTTTCTAGACTGTAAACCAGCACCCTCACCAGCACTACCAAACCACAAACCACCCCTAAACACAAATATCATCACCGATATCACATCCTACAGAAAAATAATAGGCAAACTATTATACCTCATGCATACAAGGCCAGACATCTCATACATCGTAAATCAACTTTCACAACACCTCACCCAGCCAAATACTGATGATCACAGCAGAGTTCATAGGATATTACGATACCTTAAAGGGACGGTCGGTTTGGGCCTCTTTTTCCCTACATGCAACGATCTGCAGCTCCAAGCTTTCACCGACTCTGATTGGGCCACCTGCTCGGAGACTCGCAAATCCATCACCGGATATGCCGTTTTCCTCGGCACTTCCCTTATCTCATGGAGATCGAAGAAACAAAATACCGTTTCTCGCTCGTCCTCCGAAGCTGAATACTGAGCCATGGCGTCCACCTCTTGTGAGATTCATTGGGTCCGAAATCTCCTCAAGGATCTGCATCTTCCTCCGACCACGACCTCTCTCCTCTTCTGCGATAACACCTCCGCCATGCACATCGCGCAAAACCCAGTTTTCCACGAGCGAACAAGACACATCGACATCGATTGCCATGTTATCCGCGAACGAGTTCAGGCCGGCCTCATCCATCTTATGCCGATCTCCTCGGCTTTACAACTCGCAGACCTTTTCACAAAGGCTCAACACTCACCGCATCTCCATTTTCTCCTTGAAAAATCTCTATCAAGTCTAGTTTGAGGGAGGCTATTACAGTAACAAGAAACAGAGAAAGCACTTGATAAAGAAGAGAAGATGAAGTTTCAGGTCTTGCATGTTAATGGAAGCCGAAATGGAGAAGAAGAGGAGGAGACTTTTGGGTTTCCTTGAAGAGTTTCTTGATAAGTAAGAGATCAATCAAAGTACAACAGTTCCCAAGTCTTAATAATTGCCCAAGGGTTATTTCAGTCTTTGCACAAATAACCCAAGGGCAATATAGTCATAACACAACAATGGAGGATTCTAGAAGAGCACCACCTGTTCTATCATGGGATCAACCACACTCAAGCCTTCCCTTTATCATCACCACCATTCATCACAATGATCATGATGAATGGCTATGATTAAGCCACTTGTTTTATTTCCTTGCTCCTTAAGTTTACTTGAATAGCAAACCTACATTAGAGTATAAATGTAATAGTTAGATTATCTTTCTTTTTAATGAGAAATACAAGAAGTTGATATTTTGTTACCTCATTCACTTTAATATAGTTAGGCATATATTATATCTCTGATGTTTTATTTCAATGTACTAAGTGGTAACATTCAAATATATAAAATTAGCCATGTGTTCCTATAAGAGGAAGTATGCTTATTACGAAGAGAGTCTGTGGGTAAGCTGAATGGGGTGCATAAATGTTAAGCTACGTGTGAACAATAGAAGAAGAGTTCCAAAATCACACCAACATTTATCCCTGATCCCACGCCTGGAATCACACGATTACAATTTTGGTAAATGCAAACTGTCACGTAGATTTTAACTCAAAGTATGAAACATGTTTGCGAGATCGATTATGACGTACAATCTGTCAGACTATTTGTTGGCCTAAAATAAATAAATTTTATTTTCATATGTTTAGAAAACTTACATTTAATTTTAGGGTATAGTTTCCATTTTTCTAAATAAAATAAATAAAAAGGATGAAAAATATGAAAAATAAATAAATAAATAATAATAATAAAAATAAAAATATAAACTAACCTCAAGCTTGGCGAGCTGGCAGTCAGCTGGAGGCCAGTCCTCACCCGGAACCCGTTTCGGTCCATCCGACTTCTCTAAACACACTCGAACGGAACCACGAGCTAGCCCATGAAGCCTAGCTCATCCTCACATCTATGCCTAGCCTTAAAAGTCTCTCTAACCATAAGGTAGTCGGGTGATGTGGCATGGAAGTGAGGAAGTTAGGAGGAAGTTATTAGTTGTTTGTGGAGGTTGAGGAAGTTAGTGACGTGACAAGTTAGTGGTCAAAATTAGAGAGAAAATAAGGGTTAGTGGGTGATTAATTACTCAAAATGCCCTTTCAAAATACTATAAATAGATCATACATTCTTCATAATTAGACCCTCATTCAACACACAAAATCTTCTCCCAAAGCTCAAATGCTTAGTTCTTAATTCTGGTTATTAAGTTCTTCCTTTTGTTCTTCATTTTTTCTACTTTTAATTCCTTCTTTGACCTTGCTTTAACTTTAATTCAAGTTCTAATACCCCCTTTCCAAGTTTTTTCAATTCAATTTAGCATTTCTAAGTCTCAAGTTTTCAATTAATTAGCTTTTCAAATTCATCTAGTTATTTTCTAAGCCTTATTCCATCTATTTAGAGTCCGTTTTTGCCTTCAATCCCTTCAACAAATTTGTTTCTGACTTCCTGAAATCAAATTTAGCCTTTTGATTCATCCAATTCCATGTCCAGAAACTTCGTTTACAAGCTGATCTTTGCAACCCAAATTGTTTTAGACATTCTGTTTCCAGCTTTTAGTATAATTCGTCCAGTGAATTTCAAAGCCCGTTTTCATCTGTTTAAAGTTCGTTTTAGCCTTCGTTTCCTTCTAAACATTTGTTATTGACGTCCTGAAGTTCAATTTACCCTTTTTATTCGCTTGATTCCGTATTCGTAAGAACTCATACAGTGCCCCCGAAGTTGAAGTTCGAATCTGCCTCATTCTTGCCTACTACAAGTCAGAAATTTTCTAGATCAATCCCGCTCGTGCCAACCGACCGCGGTGCTCCGAGGACTTCACGCCGATACCAAAATTCAACGTCCAGCCGAGATAGCTATTGTGGCTCCGAGTTTGTCGTTGAATTTCAATTTTATTTTTACATTTCAATTATGTATTGATTTTGTTTTCTTGACTAGTCTATATGTTTAGTATAAAATTAATTCAATTGAAATTTATTTTATTTTACTTTGAACATATTTATTCAAATACTTATTTATTTTAACAAAATATCAATTTCTCCAAAATCTCGTATCAATCTCGCACTTTAATTTCCTTTATTTTTCTATCTTTAATTCATTCGCGGTAGGTTAAATGAAATCGATTTATCTAGCAAAGTTTCTATAACCGCGCGAGAGACCCAAAAGAGACTTTTCAATCCTTGCGTTCCTCGCCAATCGCCTCGTTTAGATTTCAAGTTTTGGCGCGCAAATTCCATAAACTTAACCATTTTAATTGAGAAATAATATTCTCTGGCACACCCGCACCCTAACTACATGTGACAAGGTTGAAAATTAGCATATTCGCAAAATATCGCTAACACTGTCATATTTACCCGGACACCTATATTGCTATGAAGCAAAGGTATACATATATTTCCTGCATACAACCCCTTACATGATTTACATTATTTACCTTTCTCAGTTTTTTTAACCTTAGCATCAGAGTTGGATCACCTGTCTTGGTCCCGGGCAGTCCTTTGAGCTCATTCTCTTTTTTTATCTCGCAAATGGATCAAACTAAATCCCAGCAGACTGACTGTTCCGCCCTAGTCCCCATGCCCATATATGTAAACTCAAAACTAAATTTTTCGATTACAACTCGTTAAGTGGATTTGATATTGGAAATTTTTGGTTGGATAAGTCATAAGATGTTAAAATTTTTTGGTGGGATAGAGTTATAGTTTTTTGGTTTAATAGGGTGACGATTTTTTGTATATCCCTTTTAATTGTTTGTATTTTGTATCCAAGTAATCATACCTCTAGCTTTTCTAATATAAATATTATGTTTATATATACATATATATTATAATACATAAAATGAATGAAATTTTAATATATAATTAATAAATTATTAGAAATTTTTTAATATATAAATACCAGGCTAATTCCTAACCTATATTTTTTTTAGGTGGAGTAATTAATTTTAATTTTTTTGAACAATATAATACTGATTGTGTTGGCATTTCTACATAGATTGTGCCAGTATGACCTAAACAATTCGCCAACAAGAATGTGTCGAACATACCTAGACATAACATCAACACCAAATGTCTCGGTGATATCCCCAGAACAGCAGAACGTTTGTTGCAACCGCCTATCTATAAGGTGAATGATGACACATCCACTTCGGTTGGTTTTCTTTCTTTGATGACGATTACCAATGCAAATTTGGTAATTATATACAAATATTTCTGATATAGATCAGTTTTATCTGAATTAGTGACGTGTTAGTTTTAATCGTAAACTAACAAAGATGTTCTTCTCTAGCTAAACTAGAAGGAGTGAATCCCAATTTCATGGACTAAATCCATAGGAATAATAAAATCCCCATTGTTGAAGGTAGAACCTTAACAAAGCTTCTTGAAAAAGAATTATATTTGATTGATACAAAGTTAAAGCATTACAAAGAGAAAGAGATGAATTTATATCATCTCAAAAACCCTAATTGCCAAATTACATAAAGGGCAAATTACATAGCTAATTAAAACATAAAGATAAGGGGTAAATGGGTGAAATATAAAGGGGTGACATGAATGGTAAATAGGGAGTGACATGGTTGTAATAAGGGAGTGGCAAAGGTGTAAATAAGGAGTGAGAGGATTGTAAATAAGGAGGAAGCTGGAGTAAGGAGCAAGTTCCTTAAGTTGAAGGCACGCGGGGCGTGCCTAATTCCACGCGGGGCGTGGGTTGGCTGTTGAGCTCTTCTCCGGATCAGTACCCATTCTACGCGGAGCGTAGGCTTTTAAACTGAAGGCACGCGGAGCGTGCCTAATTCTACGTGGGGCGTGCCTTGGCTGCTGAACTCTTCTCTGGATCATTTCTTCTTACACGCGAAGCGTGTTTTAACTTTACGCGGAGCGTGCCCGATCCAAGCCCTGCGTAGATGACCTCCTGGACTTCTCTTTGGATCAAACCCTCAAGTATGCGGAGCGTGTAATAACCCACGCGGAGTGTGCCCCACATGTTGTGTGGCACAGTTTGGCCTCTTTGCTCGCTTGTTGCTCGTGCTAGATTCTTCCTCCGACTTCCCTCGTCCGGACCCGATCCTAGGGAAAGATGCCCCGCATCATACACTCTCTCTTAAAAAGAACTTGACCCCAAGTTGCTTGCCACATATTGATGAGACGTATTCGTTGTGAATGAACCCAAACCCTCAAATCGAACCAAAGTGTTGTTCGAGATGAATTCAAGAATTCCACTCCACATATTGTCGGACTCATCTTCTCCTCACGAGCTTTTCCCAATATCTCCACAAGTGCCTCACCCCGGACTTCATCTTCCGTGGTACTCATCTCCCAATCTCCACCAATATAGAACCCTCTCCCAACATCGAATGGTATGTCTTGACGAAGCTTGTCAAACCACTTCCCAACAAATGCTTGGATGGTCGTTGAACGCCCCTCACTTCGTTGAATGGACCATCCATGGGTCCTCTTGATCTTCCCATCACGAACTTGAGGAATCAACACAATCTTCTCCCGCTCTTGGCCTACCTCAAATGGAAGGTCCCGACGACATGTATCAGCCCAATTAGGCTCACTCCCACACATGCTCTTCAAAACCCCAATATGGCTTTGAGTCGAATATGCCCGGACCTCTATATACCTCACGCCATCAACCCGGATGCTAGGCTCAACCTTCACTTGCTCGTAGCCGACCTCGAATGTCATGTATCGGTGCCATATATCAACCCAAATTGGAGCGATCCCTTGAGTACTCTCCACAACCCAAACATGATTTTGAATTGAATAGGCCCAACCTTCGCTTTTACTCACTCCACTAACCCAGCTATCATGCTCAATCTCTCATTGCCCATGGCCCACATCAAACGGAATATCCCGGCGACATTTGTCAACCCACATCATAGTGAACCCAAGCACACACATAGTAGCTCCTCCCTCACCTTGGGTTAACAATCCCGGAACTTCAAGATTTGTCACCTTACTAACTTGGCTCTCAATCCCCAAGTCTTGAATTTCTTCTACCTTCTCAACATCTCTCGGGTGGCTATCCCCATTCATCAAAGACTTCATAAACCCCACTCTCTTCATCACAAGATCGCTTCTCATTGACTCCTCATAAGGTTGATGCTCCCTCAACAAGCACCACATATACCCACACAAATACATGTCAATAAAGCACAACATAGTGAGTTCCGAATTTACCAAGTCTTGACCTCCTTCCATCTTCTCTATATTCCCCGGGAAGCCATTCACCTTCAATAAACAATCACTAAAGCCCACAATAAGATCAACCCTCATGGTTCCATCATAGGAAATGTTCTCCCTCAATATAAAGTTCACATCCCTCACAACAAGCTTGCCTTTCATAGGCTTATCATAGGGAAGGCTCTCACTCAACATAGAGTCTACATTCCTCGCAACAAGATCATCTCTCATGGGCTCATCATAGGGAATGTTCTCTCTCAACATGAAGCTCACACTCCTCACAACAAGATCACTTCTCATGGGCTCATCATAGGAAAGATCCTCCCTCAATATAAAACTCCCATTCCTCATGACAAGATCATCCCTCATGGGCTCCTCATAGGAAAGGTTCTCCCTCAACATACACAACCAAGCTTCCAACACATATATTTCAACAAAGCACAAAAGAATAAGTTCAGATTTTACCTAATGAGTGACTCGATTCTTTTGCATGTGGCATGTGCCAGGCATCTCGGTGCTATCAATAGGCTTCATAGAGCAACCTTCCTCTTCCTTTCTAGAGCTCAACTCACCATATGTAGAGCTAGGTGCACTATAGATCCCATGCTATGTCCCGTGGTAGCCTTCTCAAAGGTGGAAGCCCTTTAAGAAGCCCTTTAGGTGGCTCATTGGAAGACACATACTTGTCACCCTCGGACATCGGCTCAACTTCCTCACTTTCAACTTTGCTCTTTCCCTTCTCAATCGCATTCTCTTCCTTAGTTTTAGCTTCATTAAGAGAAAGGTTAGGTAAACCATCCACTAAACCCAAGTCATTGCGAACCGACATTTCTTCCGTGCCACCAAGGCATCAATTCTCACTCAACTTCCAAGTTGGATAAGCTCTCAAGGTGGTCTTCCTCCTCTCAACCTCATTCTCCTCTTTGGATTTGACTTCATTAGGAGAGTGGCTAGCTAGCTCATCCATGGAACCCAAGTCAAGATGATTTACTGTCTCAACTATTCCACTAATGCAACAAGTTGGACAATCTTCCAAAGTGGTCTCCGTTTTCTTGCTAGGAGAAGTCTTCAAAGGTGTAAGGACATATCGGATTCCACCTTTGCGTATGGTGTAGGTGTTGCTTCTTCCCGCATGTGAGGCATCACAAGCAAATTTCCATGGCCTACTAAGTAGCACATCATAAGCATCCATCTCCACAACATCACACATAGCTTTATCCCCATAAGCTCCAATAGTGAAAGGAACTTTACACCAATGAGTAACTTGAAGCTTCTCCACCTTGTTGACCCAACCAAGGCGGCAAGGTCTAGGATGTGGCTCGGGAACCAACCCAAACTTACTCACGGCGGACCGACTAATGATATTTACTTGGCTTCCTCCGTCGATCACCATCTCACACTTCTTCCCAAGAACTAAGCATCGAGTTCTAAATAATCGATGACGTTGGCTAGGTTCCTCTTCACTAGGCATTGGCACCCTAGTCACCAAATACACATTGTGCTTATTGCCATCATCATCAACTTCATAAGTGTCTTTATTTTGGCTCCACTCAACACTTCCCGACTCATCCTCATCTTGGAACCGATTTTCTTCTTCATCGTAAGCATCTTCATTTTCCACTCTACATTTCCCGTCTCATAGTCATCTCGGAACCGACCTTCATTATACTCATAAGTGTCTTTGTTTCGGTTCCAACCGATATTTCCCGACTCATAGTCATCTCGGAACCGATCTTCCTCATCATCATAAGCTTCTTTGCTACGGTTCCACTCTATATTTTCCGGCTCATCATCATAATGGACCCTACCTCCATCATGCTCATAAATATCTTCGTTATAGGACCGGTTAACATCCTCCAACTCATCATCAAAATAGAATCTACACTCATCATCTTCATACGGAGCCCCGTGTCGATCCCACTCAACACACCGACGCTCACTCTCATCGTAGTAGACTCTATCTTCGTCTTCCTCATAAGCGGTCCCATATTGGTTCCACTCAATACCTCGACGTTCATCCTCCCCATGGTAAACTCTACCATCTTCATCATAATCAAGCTCATGTGCACTATGACAAAGTTCACCATCCTCACAGATTTCATATTCGGAAGCGTTCTCTCTCTCTTTAACCTCATCCTCGAATTTGCCTTCATAATAATCACGTTCCTCATTTCGTTCTAGCTCATTCTCGGATTGGTTCTCCTCTTCATCAATCTCTTCTTCTAACCCATCTTTTTCATGGTTGTATTCAAATTCATTTCCATCTTCATCCACGATCCGTCTTTTCCCACAACCTCTCGTTTCCTCACACTCCTCTTCATAATTCGAACCGACTAATTCATGTGCCAAGTCGTCCGACTCAAAAGATATGCTACAACCCAACATGGTAGAACCACCAACATCTCTCCCATCTCCATAGTCATCAACCTCCACACAACAAGTGGTTTCTTCATCCTTCACAAAGAGATTGACAAGTCCAAACTCACTCTCCCCTTCCTCAAGGATAGCACCCTCACTCTCCTCACACATACAAGTAAAGTTATGCTTAAGGGGCATTTCATCAAACACTTGGAGAGCATCACTAGCCACATGGGTTTTCTCAATGTTACTACACACAAATTCAACCTCCCCCATGTTTTCACATACAAGCATCCCTTCCTCCTCATCCACAAATGAATCTAAATCCTCCTCCACAATTTCATTATCAATAAATTCACAAGAAGAATCTAAATCCACTCCATTATCACAAACAACCAAATCCTCACTAATAATAGGCATACCCACAACTTCCACATCAGGAATTGAAAGATTTGGATTTACCTCTTCAATATGTAAAGGAGAAAAGATTGGTGATGAATCTTTAGGAGGGACTTCTATGGCGGGTTGGGAATCATTTCGGTCTCCTTGTTTGCGACTCTCCAAAGATGCCACAAACTCCCTTGTTAGCTCGTTGGATACCCGAAATTCCTTCTTCCAACTCGTATGATGCCTTCTCACGATGGCTTCGAGATTTTCCAATCCCTTGGTGAAGGTTTCAAGATGTTCCTTTAAGGCTTGTGAATAACTCGGTTGAATCATTGTCGAAAGAAGTCTCCGTTCAAGGAAAACGATCGACTCTGATACCAACTGATACGGATCGGTTTTATCTGAATTAGTGACGTGTTAGTTTTAATCGTAAACTAACAAAGATGTTCTTCTCTAGCTAAACTAGAAGGAGTGAATCCCAATTTCATGGACTAAATCCATAGGAATAATAAAATCTCCATTGTTGAAGGTAGAACCTTAACAAAGCTTCTTGAAGAAGAATTATATTTGATTGATAAAAAGTTAAAGCATTACAAAGATAAAGAGATGAATTTATATCATCTCAAAAACCCTAGTTTTCAAATTACATAAAGGGCAAATTACATAGGTAATTAAAACATAAAGATATGGGGTAAATGGGTGAAATATAAAGGGGTGGCATGGATGGTAAATAGGGAGTGGCATGGTTGTAATAAGGGAGTGGTAAAGGTGTAAATAAGGTGTGGCAGGATTGTAAATAAGGAGGAAGCTGGAGTAAGGAGCAAGTTCCTTAAGTTGAAGGCACGCGGGGCGTGCCTAATTCCACGCGGGGCGTGGGTTGGCTGTTGAGCTCTTCTTCGGATCAGTACCCATTCTACGCGGAGCGTGCCCAAATCTACGCGGAGCGTAGGCTTTTAAACTGAAGGCATGCGGAGCGTGCCTAATTCTACGCGGGGCGTGCCTTGGCTGCTGAACTCTTCTCTAGATCATTTCTTCTTACAGGCGGAGCGTGTTTTAACTCTACACGGAGCGTGCCCGATCCAAGCCCTGCGTAGATGACCTCCTGGACTTCTCTTTGGATCAAACCCTCAAGTACGCGGAGCGTGTAATAACCTTCGCGGAGCGTGCCCCATATGTTGTGTGGCACAGTTTGGCCTCCTTGCTCGCTTATTGCTCGTGCTATATTCTTCCTCCGACTTCCCTTGTCCAGACCCGATCCTAGGGAAAGATGCCCCGCATCAATTTCCATTGGTGATAGCCTTTTTTCTTGTAATATAAAAGTTATTTCTCTCCTAACTTTTATATTAATTGTTATAAGTCTAAAACCCTTTGATTTTTTGTCCATTAAAACTCATCTATTAATTGTTTTAAGCCTCGAATCCCCTTTATATTTCCTCCATTGAAACTCCTGTGCTGTCGCACAATTTTCTTTAATTGAAGATTGGTATGTGGAAGGAAAGAACCAGAGACATGCCAACTAGGTTGGCACCCCGTTCCAACCGTCTGACCTAGAAGCTTTATCTTTATCGAGGTTGTGGATATTAAACTATTTTGATTGCATCTGATTAAGTTTCGGTGATCAATTTACTTAAAGTAGATCAAGTCTCAAATTGGTTGTGTGTAATTCTATGATATATTATCGAGGTTGAACATGAATAGAGAAGTGCTACAATGGGCCCGAAGATGTCTCAAGTTTATTCTAGAAGGAAGAGGGCAGCAGAAAATGGTGAGGTGACATAAGTTAGATGTTACATTATGAATAGATACAAGTAGTCAATAATCATTCAATAGTTTTAGTCACTAGTCTTAGTCAATTGTCAATAAGTAATTATATATGCTTTTATTAGCTAGCCTAGTTTAACTCTTTTACCTCTTATATAAATACCTATAGTTAATAGGTCAAAAATTGAGGATTGATTATTTTATTTTCGCTCAGTGAGAGAGTGAAGAATTTTCTGAGAGGTGCTAGTTAGCATCTTGTGTCCTTATTATTTCATTTTTTCCTAATTCAATATAAGATATCTCATTTATTCATCTTTTCTTTTCTTTTCTTATTTTACAATCATTATAATCTAGACCTGGGCATGGGCCGACGAGCCTGCCCGATCCGCCCAGGCCCAGACCCATTTAGTCGGGCTTGAACACATGAAAATACTGTCAAGTCCAGTCCGGCACAAGCCCGTATAAACCCGCAAAAAACTATGCCAGCTTGAGCTTTATGAATTTTACATCGGACCGGCCCGGCCCGACCCGATATACTATATATCATATATTTATTTATTTATTTATTTATTTATATAAATTATAATATATAAATTATAATTATAATATATTTTTATAAACATAAATATAATTAACTTAGTTTGCTGTGATATATATAATTTATATAAATTATAATATATAAATATAAACATAAATATATTTTTATAAATATTTTAAATTTAACTGTATTTTTTTTAATATATATACGGATGCGCTTGGACGTGTAAGCTTGGGATTCATATCTTAGGTCCGAGCCCAGCCCGAGCCCGACTAAATTTCTTACGGGCTGGGCTGGACTTGGGCTCGTCAGGCTTTATTAAAAGCCCGACAGGCCCAACCTAAACCCGGCCCAAGGCCAGATCTATTATAATCTTATCCTAAATTTCAAGTTTCTATTACACATGCATTTGACTCAATCAATTCGTGCATGAGAAACATCAAGTGAACGTTGCCGCATATAATTTATCTGCTTGGGCACACTCTCTTTCTCATTTGGAAATTCTCCTTGAAGATTTCTCTGTCTGTGTTTCTTCTTGTATTCAGAATGACATTATGTTTCTCGTTTCGTAATACAAGTTTTCAGTTTATAAAAAAATAATAATTATTATTATAGTGTGAAATATAAATTTTCTCTTTTAACACATTTCACTTAAAAAAAAAAAAAAAAAAAAAAAAAAAAAAAAGACATTTTTCACTTACAAATTTGCGAATAGCTTGAAATTTTGGAATATACTAATGATTTATTACTTTTTTTTTGAAGAAACTAATGATTTATTACTAAAAGTTCATCTTACAATTTGAAAGTTTCAAGATCCAAGAACTTGGCCTGCCATATTAGTAGTAACATAGATTGAGTGAAAAGAAAAAAGATTACAACCACATAATTCTCGTATTGCCTAGTACCACAAAATTAACTTATTATAGCAGAAACAGCAAGTATAAATATTGCAAACCACATCCCTTATTTCATCAACCAACCAAAACTTTCCTTTAATCAAAATCATTTAATTAGCAGTGATGGCTTCTCGTAACTATTTCAGTCTGATCTTGTTCATTTCCTTGACATTTTCACAGATAAATGTTGGCAAAACAGGGCGTTATCTCTTGCAAAGTATGGATTCACAGCTGCCAGTGCCAAGTTTACCAAAGCCTGATATTCCTGGTGTGCCTCAGCTTCCTGATCTGACTAAGATTATCCCTGACTTGATTAAGTTACTCCAGGATTTGACAGCCCTATCTAACACAACTTTGCAAAACTTACCTCGTGACGTGGCAACAGTAGTACTACCAGATGTTTCTAAATTGATGAATGATTTACCACATCCAAAAATGCCATCAGGTTTACCAAAAATGCCTTCAGCTTTACCAAAAATGCCATCAGCTTTACCAACTATTCCAACTATGAATTAGTGATTTAGTTATTAGTATTTTTTGGATTTATTCTTTCAGTAGAATTCAATTAGGGAATTGGATTCGTTGTTTTTTGTAATAAAGTTCAATTGATCTTACCAGTTGGATTTGCTTTTTTGTTTGTAATACATTTGAACGTGAGAGAGTTCTATTGTTTCTAATAAATTTCTTCTTTAATTCATATCGGTTCCTTTTTTTCTTTATGATGAATCTATTTTGTTGGTATTAGTATGTTTTTTATTGATGGATTTATATAACTTTCTGAACACCTACTAATCCGTTTCCTCAGTTGTTCATTTATATAACTTTCATGGATTTATACTTCTTTTTAGGATTTGTTTCAAAATGTTCTGGTTACACTGATTTGGGGATGGAGTGTGACTTTTTTGTTGTAAAAACGCTTACTGTGTTTGTCAACTTTTGCAAAATTGAGGATTTTTGGAACCACATTTTTAATTTTCCTCCTGATGTCCTCAATATGAAAATTTTCAAAAATTTGATTATATCTAACTTTAATTCTTGTACTGTTTTAGTTTTGGGGTCATTTAGATATTGTTTAATAAGAAAGGAAAAAGTAAATTTTAGATTGGAAAAGCTTTATTTAAAAAAAAGAAAAATGTGCCTAGATGGTTGGTCCCAGCATTCATCAAAAAAAATTGTTGGATCTAATTAATAAAAAAGGAAGAGTATAATTACTGAAAAAAATTCTCTTCTAATTCTTTTTTTTTTCATGGTTATCAAAACCGGACCGGTCAAAGAACTAAAAAGGACAAAGGGTCAAGGATTAGTGGTTCAATCGGGGTTTAACCGTGGTTCAATCGGGGTTTAACCGAGGTTCAATCGGTATTAAAAAATTATGTAAAAAATAATATTTTCTCTAAATTTTAACTTATAAAAATCATATAAATAAAATTTAAAATATTAAATTTATAAATCCAATCATGAATTAAAAATATAATAAAGATTCAATTTATAAAAAAACTAAAAAATATAAATTACATATTTTAAAATTAAATAATTAGTATTATTATTAACATAACATATAACATATAAGTATAATAAAATAGTTATTATAATTTTTTTTTTGGTAAGAAAGGAAAGGAAAAAAACAAAACCAACAAAAAACCTACACCGGGATCAGTCTAGGAAGGCTGACTCCAATCCTATCCTCTAGGAGAGAAGGCAAAAGAAAAGAAGGAGGAACAGATAGGGTTGAAACACCTAACATTCTCCCATACCCAGCAGCTGCTAAGCGATCCGCCACGCGGTTTTGCTCCCTAAAAATATGGGAGAAATTAAGATACTCAAAGGCAGGACGAAGCCTCAAAATAGCTTTGATGAGATTCTGGCTCTTCAGACAAACAGCCTGGCTATCTGAAATCCTGTTAATAGCCTCCAGATTATCAGATTCCACCGAGAGCTTTTTAACACCCATGCGAATGGCGAGTTTAATACCTGACAAGATACCCCAGAGCTCCGATAAAATAGTTATTATACAATTTTTAGAGTTTTAGATTTTATTTTATGAAATATTTAAATATTAATAAAATATTATGAGTATTGAATGATAAAATAATATTTGTATAATATTTATAGAAATATAAAAAAATTGATAAAAAAATATAATAAATAAGAATAAATAAATAATATTTTAAATATATACTTTTTACAATGATTATATATATCTATATTGTTATGATTAAACACAAGTTAATAAGTGGTCTAGTGGTTGAGCAATTTCAACACACCCCCTTAAACTTATAATTTTTTATCCCTTAGTAACACCAAGAAAGTCCTTAATTTGTTGACACCTTCAAACTTCCATTGTCATTGATCTCTTCACTCTAGCCGCTATCATACCCATTATTATCTCCATCATTTTCTTCTTCCCCGTCGTCATTGTCGTCTTCCTCATCATCCTCGTTAGTACCATCAGCATCACTATTATCACTATCAACTGATATTTTGTGTTTCAGAGGAAGAACATAACTTGTAGTGCACCTTTTACATGACAATGACACAATATTACGCATGTCAATTCCCTCGACTTCTTTCACTCTTTCCTTTATCTTTTTAACTTCCATGATGTCTTTGGGAAACATCTCACTTGGTTCCTTCATTAACTCGACTTCACATTTGTTCTCTGGCACATGCTTGATTTTATCAGAGGCTTTCTCAATACCTTCTGCACTTTTGTTGTCCTTTGCTTCTTCTTCCACATGCTTGCTTTGCTTCTCGCTTGATGCTTTGACTTCATTTTCAATCCTCTTCCTCTTCTTAGATACTTCCGATTTTTGCACATTTTTCTTTGCACTATTTTCCTTCTCTGGTTTTACTTCTTCATCTTCATCTTGATCGTCGTCTCTGTCTGAAGACTCTGAATTCTCATCAGTCCATAGAAATACCTCATATAACAGATTGCCTATATATTTCTTATATGGATCAAGTGCAAATTTATCAAGTCCAAAATCTTCCTCTAAAATTCGACAAAGACTGTTCGTTGTAACTTCCTCACAATTGGCTTTAATATAAGAATTTCTCTTCAATATGGCTGTAGTAATACTACTCTTACTTGGAACTTATTTCTTCTTACTGATTGGATCAGTTTCTGGCAAAAGAACCCATCACAGAAGAATCTTCTGATTTCTCCTCATCACCTGATACATTTTCTTGTACCTTAATTTCTCCTAAATCCTCAGAATTCTCATCATCATCATTTTCTAAGGATTCCACCAGACATTGCATGACAAATTTCTTTTGTACATCCAAAGCATATTTCTCCAATACCAAATCATTTTCCAGCAACCTCCTGATCTCCTCTCGAAAGTCAAAGAATCAACTTGTTCTTTGATGTGATCTATGCATAACTGCATAGCTTTCCAAATCTGGGACTTGGTCTCCCATGAACCAATCATGATTTCTCTTTTCATCATGATTCTCAATTTTCAAGAGAATTTAGAGGAAGAGTATAATTGCTAGAAGAAATTCTCTTCCAATTCTCTTTTTTTTTTACTACTTGTATTGATAGGTATTTATAGATTACAGACATTAACTCTCTATAAATACAGATACAGATACAGAAATTACTCTTGGATAATACACTGAACCAAATTAAAGACTATTAATTACAAGTTTATTATTTCAACAAAAATAAAAATAAAATGTGATTCCATTATAAAAACTATAATAAAAAAAACAAAAATTGTTTTTGAGAATTTTTTTTGTTTGGAATTAACATTTCTTTTACAGCCCTATCAGGGAAAGGAGCTCTCAATTAGGTTGCAGAACCAAAACTTCTTTCATTGCCTTGTCTGGTTGTTGCATTAAATAAGGGCCTACAACTTGTCCATACAAATAGATTGATTCCTTCAATTTTGTTAATGTTTCATCTACTTCTTAAATTTGCTTATTTTGTATGACCAGTTCACCTAGCTTAGTTACAAAACTAGCCTTATTTTAAAACTCATTTACATATCTAACCTAGTTCTCCAACTTCTTACAAATCTAGGCAGTTTTACTACATTTGGACAAAAATACCCTTATCTTTCCAAATTCAAATATATGGATATAGTCTATCGTACCCGTCGTATTTTGTTAAAATACAACAAACGGCAGAATATATAGTCTGTCGTACCTGTCGTATTTTGTTAAAATGCGACAGACGGCAGAATATATAGTATGTCGCACTTGTCGTATTTTTAAAAAATATGACAAATAACAAAATATATTGTCTGTCGTACCTGTCGTATTTTCAAAAAATGCGACAGGCGACAGAGTATATAGTATGTCGTATTTTCAGAAAATGCAAATGATAAACCTAACAAATAATGGAAGGCTTAGGATGATGTCCATACAAAGTTTCTTCAAGTTATTATTATTATATACATATATATATATATATATATATATATATATATATATATATATATATATATATATTGCAAAGAATATAGGAAGTTCCAAGGCTATAATTTGGAACACAATGACATGCATGGAAGACTCATCATTGACACAATTCAAATAACAAAGCCAAGTTCCAATATTTGCAATAGGCTTAATGACTTAATTTAGCATGATGTCCCTAATGATGTGCGAATATGAATGAATGAAATACTTCTAGTTCTATGATACTGACCCCCGGATCTTCTGTAATTCTTCTATTTAAAAGGCTTAAAACTATGTATATGCATCTTTTCTATTTTATTGTTTTCTATGACAAAATATATTTTTTTATATGCAGTTTGGCTGAGGCCCTTGATATGCAAGCTCTCCAGTGATGCCTAAGCGAGAAGCTTGTTGCATATGAAGTGAATGGTAGGCACTTTCTTCAAAAGACGCATGAATGGATGGAAAGCAAGGATGAAGAGAAGCTTAATTTTAAGTCGTGCTCAAGTGACTTGGGGAGCAGAATTCTACCTAAAAAAGCTAGGTAAATTGCAGCTTGTTATTCTGTGAAATTTAACTAAAGGCCCCTAGTGATTATTCAAATATATACTTTGTGTGATAAGTGTGAAAAAGAAGTTGCTATTGTTTCTTTTGGCTCATGGGCAGGTATTGAATGTGTATTGTGTATTGCACTATTCACTTTGTAAATACCCATTGTTGTCCGACCCAATTTTTAAGTTTTTAATAAATTTTACTTGAAATTTGAACAATTCGTAAATTATTCAGAATATACGGTATTGTCTCGAAAATAATTTGTCAAAGAGAAAATTATGATATTAAAGCTAATTTGTCATGTTTTGATATAAATCGATAAAAATATCAAATTATATTCAAAACGTGACTTAATAGAATTAATGTATAATTTTTAACCTATTATACTGAAAGCCAAGGGATATTTTTGTGCAAGGATGTATCGGTGATAATAATGAAATAATAATGAAAGCAATTCTTGACTTTAACAAATTAAGCTTTCAGGTTGAATAATTCCTTGCATAAGCTAATAATCATAACATGCATAGAGGATATTTTACTTTGGTTTTTTTTTTTTTTTTTTATAACAAAACAAACAGAAGCAACAGAAAGAGAAGACCAACACTATCCCAAGACCATCGGGTAAATTACATACGTGGTGTACAACTTTTACCCGTAATCATACTTTAGTGTATAACCAAAATTATATCACACTAAACCGTACAGACTTCACGTGACCTCCCACTAAAGTATACAACCGATCAACGCAAGTCAACGTTGACACATCAGCATTTTGACTACTTTAAAAGTAAAAAATTCACATCCTAATATGAAATTACTAAAATACCCTTATCCCTTCCAAATTGAAAAAAAAGAACCCACTATATTTCTCTCTCCGGATCTTCTCTCTCTCTAAAAGCTTTCAATCTCTCTATCTATCCCTAATAATTTTAATTACTTTTATAGCCATTGATGTTTCTTCTTCATTCATCCTTGTCCTTCTTTTCATTTTTCTTTGCAACTTCATCTATCTATTTCTTTCTCTCTAACTCTTTTAACTCCTCCCTTCTTTCTAAATTTCTCTGGTGAACTCCATGAATTGCAACAAGAATTTTGTCTCTCCCTCTACTTTATGAGAAATTACCCTCCTTCTTTATCATAAACATATATGATATCTCCCTCTCTCTCCCTGTTTATCCCATCCCATTTGCTGTCTCGTCTCTTTCAACAGTTCAAACTTCACTACTCTTGTTACTGTCTAAGGTTTGCTTTCCTCTACTTTTTTTTTTCTTTTCTAAGATTTTATGTTTTGGTTGGTGGATGTACTGCTGAATTTGATTTTCTATTTTGGGGTCTTTGGGATCCGGTTTTTTTTTTTAATTGTTTGAAGAATTGTTGACAGGATGAGAAATTGGCAGCTGGTTTTTTTATGTGTAACACAAACTTTTTATTTTATGAGTTACAGATACGGGGGGTATGGTTACTTTGTTTAGAGAGAGATAGAGAGAAGATGGAACCGACAAAGGAAGTGATGGCGGCGTTGCTAAAATCAGAATCGGAGAGGTTGAGATCGTGGCGGATTACAGGTACCAGAGGAGGTATAGAGAAGGTGGAGAGAGAAAGAAAAGGAGTGTGAGGGATGAGTTAAAAGGAAAGAGATGGGGATATTTTAGTAAATTTATAATAGAGCGTAAATTTTTGACTTTTTAAAGTGGTCAAATTGATGACGTGTCATGGTTGACTGGGTATAAAAACCGGATGTACACTTTAATGGAAGGTCACGTGAAGTTTATACGGTTTAGTGTGACAAAATTTTGATTATACACCAAAGTATACACCACATATGTAATTTACCCCAAGACCATCCTAGCAAAACACACCCCCTCAAACTTGTAAAAGATTTAGAACAGCAGAAGGAATAACTTCCAATTTAATCACTCCAACAGGATAGCAATGCATCTTCATCGTAAGTTTATCCGTCATCCGGTTCTGCTCCCTAAAAACATGCTTAAAAACAATAGACTCAAAAAACACAGCAGCTCTTTTAATTACCTGCAACAGATTCCGAGCACTTCCTATCAAGGATAAATTTAAGTTAATTGGCCATATAAGCTCTTGATTATCATATTCAATTTCGGGTAATTTAATGCCCTTTTTTTTTTTGACAACGCCAGACTCTTTACTTTAGTTGAAAGCAATTATAGCCAGCTAATACAGAAACTTATTATTATTTACTTGTCTTATTGCAAATTTTCATTTAATTTCTATTTCCATAACCAATTTTACTCATTTAACTCTTAAATATTGTAAAACTCTCCTCCTAAACTTAATATTATCTTGGACAAAGCTTTCTTAAACTAACATTAATTTGAAAATCATATAAGAAAACTTGATCTAACATTTTATAATTCAGAAAAGAGCACAATGGTTGATGAAATCAATAAATATGATATGAACTGTAAACCCGACTTGTGATCTAAGAACTTGGTCCACCATATTAGTAGTAACATAAAGGCAGTCAAAAGGGAAAAAAAGTAAAAACTAAAACCAATTTTAGCATAATTCTCGGATTGCCTAGTGCTTTAAAATTAACTTATTATAGCCGAAACAACAAATATAAATATTGCAAAACACATTCCTCATTTCATCAACAAAGTAAAATTCTTCTTTAAACAAAATCATTGAATTAGTAACGATGACTTCCGGTCACTATTTGAGTTTGTTCTTAATCCTTGCCTTATCACTTACAAAAATAGATGCTCGCATAGCAAATCGTCATCTCTTGCAAAATATGAATCCATTGGCAAATCCTACAAATTTGCCAAGTTTTGCAAATCCTACAAATATGCCAAGTGTTGGAAATCTTCCAACTTCGGCAGGTCTTACTAAACCTACAGCTACTCCAGCTACACCACAAATTCCAGATTTGACAAAAATAATCCCAGACCTGATTAAGTTAATCAAGGATTTGCAGAAACTATCAAATACAAACTTGCAAGAGTTACCTCAAGCTATGGCACCAATTATACCTGATTTTACAAAATTGATGCATGATTTGCCACATCACAAGTTGCCAACTGCTTTACCACAAATGAATGTGCCACAAATTCCAACAATGAACTAGTGATTGAATGATTATTATTTGGATTTATTCTATCGATAGAATTCAATTGGGAATTGTGTTGTTTGTAATAAAATTCAGTTGATCTTACCAATTGAATTTCTTTTTGTTTTGTTTGTATTACATTTCGTGAATGAATTCTGTTGTTTCTAATAAATTCTAATTAATTCCTATCAGTTCCTAATTTCTTTTATTTCATTTTATAGTTTTTTTTTTAAAAATATATCTTAGATTAAAAGAAAGAACTCCAAATACAACAAATTAAGCAAAGGTCATCTAAGGCCAGGCACTCCAATTAAAATACTGACGTATTTAGCACCTCGCCTATAGTGTTGAGAAAATTAACTATTAATTTAAAACAATTAAATAAAAAAAAATTGTTATGAAGTTCCAATTAACGAAGGACTATTTTTATAATTTGTATTAATAAGGGATTATTTACGTAATTTATATTATTAAAAAAAAGAAAAAAATAAATGTAAATTTACTACTGAATTCGATGGTCAATGAGCCAATTAATTGTGCAAGCAAATTGGTGGCACAATTAATTGGCATGGAAATCCTTGGCTTTATGTGCATCAATTATTATAGTGAGAAAATAAAAATGTAAGGGAGAAAGTGAAAATATTGTGAGAAGGGAGCAAATGAAATGTAGTGAGAGTTTTTGTGAGAGTTAATTCTCCGGTTAGAAGATTTTAATTTGGAGAGGGTAGTTTAGTCATTTTGGGGAGAGACAAAATAGTAAGATAATTATTCTGGGTATTTTCGGAAAACACCCGAGTGATACTATTTTGTTTTATCTCATTGTAACTCTAGAAAGTTTCTAGAGAACACCCTCTTGTACATCTCATAAATTCAATAAAATTGTATTATTGCTTCCGCTAAATTGTCACAATCCAGAAAAATTTCCACAATTGACTCTTAAGCATCAAAAAAATTTGTCTCAAAACTTTTTCAATACTAAAATGTTCCTTTGTAAAATAAAACACCCTCAATAGACAGCAGCAATAATAGCAATTCTTCTAACCCGATCTTGAATCGTTTTTCCAACAGCATTTCGGCAAGTCCAGCTGACGATATGACACCACATGTCAACTTAGGACCTCTTATGATAAAACATGTCTCTAACCAATTCAACGTCTTGGAATATTGAAATTATTCTACAAAAACGCCAACATAAACTAAAATTAGGAGCTATCAACAGGACCAGTTCTTGGCATATGTCAGGAGTGCGGCCGCCCAGGGGCCAAGGCCAAAAAGGGCCCAAATTTTCTAAGTTTATTGTATATTTAGTAATTTTTTTTTTTTGTTATAAACATAGTTATAATACTCATTCATGGCTAAAAAGGAATAAATAATATGATAATTTAGGTTTAAAATAGCCCAAATTCCTATTTAGACTTTTGAGTATAATTTTTTTTTTATCAAGAGTCCATTATTTCTTATTTCATCCAGGACCCACAAAATGTCATGACCAACCCTGACTATCAAATACCGAACCAATATTACTCAAGGGTTAACAGTTAAAGTTGTGACAACTTCATTTATTAATGATATTTCAACAAATAGCAAAATAGGCATTTGTTTTACACACTTCAAATGCAGTTACATTCGCATAATTCACTAGTACAAAAATCCACTTTAGCGACGGTTGTTTTTGCTTATTTATGTCAATTATTAAACCGACGGTAATAACATGCGAGCTAAAGCTTGGCATCTGACGCTAATGACTTTAACGTCAGTTATAACTGATCCGAATAATCTTTATGAATCTTTGATTAAAGAAAGTGAATATCATATTTTGGTTATATATTGGATCAGTTGCTAAGTCAACGACTCAAAACCATGGACATCTATGTCTATAACGTAATTAGTGTTGGTGTTGGAAAATGAATTCCTTATTGTCTAAAGGAACGACTCAAAACCATGGACATGTTTGTCGACGTCTAATACAAGTCAGACACAAATTCTCATTGTAACAAATTGATTAGATTTTGGATAATGGTAGTTTTTTTGTATATAGTTTGTACGCTAGCGCGATTGATACAATACAATAAAGAGAAATTTATTATTTATATAGTATTAAAGTTATGGTTCAAGATCCTCGTTGATATTAGCGTCATGCATTAAATAAATTAGCTTTATCAATTTAAACTTTTTATCCAATGGTTTCATATAATAACAAAATCTATTCATGAAATTAAGTTAACACATCAACATATATTGACTCCTTAACATGTATCAAAAGGTTGAATTCTTAAATTAATAATTAGCCAAGTATGAAGTGGTATAATCTTTTTTTTTTTTCAAATTATTCAGAGAATATAGTTGAAATTATGTACACAGCCAAAATATAGAAATTCTTTTTTGTTTTTTTACTCAATATAAAGGTTGTGTTTGTCATATTATATGCTTAAAAATAATTTGAATTTATAACTGGAGTTGTATTTTTTTGTTTTAAATTTCCTTAAGTTTTGATATAATCCAATCAATTTATTGACTTGTGCTTCACAACTTAAAATGTTTGGGAACGCAATTATTGTAGAAAGTTCATTTTTAATTAATTTGAAATGTTCAAGTTTGTGAACTTGATCCCCCATTTTAGTGATGTAAAGTGAGTCACGAATTTACTATAAGCTGGCATGATTTTCGTATAGCCCATCCATATATTACCACTAAACTAAGAATAGCTAAAAATGCATGTACATATAAATATTGCTAACATCAAGCCTTATACAACATAACCAAAATTTCTTTTAACAAGTTAGCACTGATGGTTTCTCGAAATGTTTTTAATGTTGTCTTCCTTCTAGCTTTCTCACTTTCAAACATAGATCTCGGAATAGCCCGTCGTCTCTTAGACTTGCCGAATCCAGTAGGTGCAGTAACGAATCTTCCAAGCCCATTAGAGGCAGTCGGTACAGTACCTAAGATACCAACTCCGCTAGATGCAGTGCCGAAGTTCCCGAATATAACAACTCCCCTAAATGCAGTGCAGAAGATACCAACTCCGCTAGATGCAGTGCCGAAGTTGCCGGATATACCCACTCCAATTGATGCAGTGCAGAAGATACCAACTCCGCTAGATGCAGTGCGGAACATACCAACTCCCCTAGATGTAGTGCAGAATATACCAACTCCGCTAGATGCAGTGCGGAAGATACCAACTCCCCTAGATGTAGTGCAGAAGATACCAACTCCGCTAGATGCAGTGCCAAAGTTGCCGGATATACCCACTCCAATAGATGTAGTGCAAAAGATACCAACTCCGCTAGATGCAGTGCGGAAGATACCAACACCGCTAGATGCAGTGCCGAAGTTGCCGAACATACCAACACCACTAGATGCAGTGCAGAAGATACCAACTCCACTAGATGCAATGCGAAAGATACCAACTCCGCTAGATGCCGTGCCGAAGTTGCCAAATATACCAACTCCACTAGATGCGGTGCAGAAGATACCAACTCCGCTAGATGTAGTGCGGAAGATACCAAATCCGCTAGATGCACTGCCGAAGTTGCCGAACATACCAACTCCGTTAGATGCATTGCCAAAGTTGCCGAAGATACCAACTCCACTAGATCCGGTACCCAACTTGCCGAAAATACCAACTCCGCTAGATCCGCTACCGAAGTTGCCAAAAATACCAACTCCACTAGATCCACTCCCGAAGTTATCAAATCCTCTACCCGATCCAAAGATCCTACTCCCAATTTTGCCACTCATTTTATCATTGGCGAAACTAACAGCAGAGGAATTGGCAAAAATACCACCTTTGAATTTGACAAAAATACCACATCTTAATTTCTCAAAAGTCAATGTTCCAGATATGATACAAGTGTTAGAAAAACATCTACAGCCTATCCTGAACCCATCGAAACCCACCGTCCAAACTCCAACATCATCGAATAGTCCGGCTCCAGCCAAACCTCCTACTCAGAGCTCCGGAGGTTCTCTACCTCCTAACAACAACAACAATAGCAACAACAAAAATAATCCTGGAAATTCTGCACTTCCTAATAAGGATAATAACAACAACAATATTCCTGGAAACTCGGGTCGTCCTAATAACAACAACAATAATCCTGGAAATTCTGCACTTCCTGGTAAGGACAACAACAACAACAAAATTCCTGGGAACTCCGACCGTCCTAATAAGGAAAACAACAACAATATTCCTGGAAACTCTGGTCCTCCTAACAACAACAATAATAATCCTGGAAATTCTGCACTTCCTAATAAGGACAACAACAACAAGATTCCTGGAAACCCGGGGCGTCCTGATAACAACAACAATAATCCTGGAAATCCTGCACTTCCTAATAAGGACAACAACAACAATACTCCTGGAAACCCGGGTCGTCCTAATAACAACAACAATAATCCTGGAAATCCTGCACTTCCTAATAAGGATAACAACAATAATATTCCTAGAAATCCTGCTATTCCGAACAGGGACAACAACAACAACAACAACAACAAAAATATTTCTAGAAACTCGGGTCTTCCTAATAACAACAACAGTAATCCTGGAAATTCTGCTCTACCTAACAGGGACAACAACAACAACAAAAATATCCCTGGAAACCCTGGTCTTCCTAATAACAACAACAACAATCCCGAAAATCCCGCACTTCCTAATAATAACAACAACAATAACCTCCCAAGAGTAGAACTAAACAGAGGAGGAGGTGGTGTTCCTCATAGAAGAAGGTAATCCGGGGTCTGAGCGAGCAATATAGACATTTATAGACTAAGAGAATCTGTGCTTTTTTATACTTCCAGAAGAACAGAATGAGGAGTTCGACATTTGAATAATGGCTCCCTCTATTTACACTTCAATAAGCTTTTACCCTTTGGTGAAGGAGAAACTATTTCATTCCAATACATGTTCATGTATTCTTTTTATCATGTTATCAATGTCATATTCCTTTTGAGATGAAACTAGTGATAGATTTTGAGAATGTTTATTGTGTTGTTATTATTATCATGTACTTAACAAACAATAATGAAAGAGAATGGTGACCATAAGTCAGTGCTTGTTTTGTTTTCCTCTTGTAACTCAGTTGTTGCTTGTTTTATTTGAAAGAGCATAATACAATAATTAAAATGTTTGGTTAGGATTTAGAAACATGTGTTAAGGAAAATCAATTAATTTCTAAAAAGCTCATTTGTAATGAGAAAAATGATACTTTTATAACGGTCTTGCCCGTTTCGTATGGAGGTAGTAAGGGTTTTTAAAGATTTATGTTAAAATTGAAGGAAAATAGGCAAACGTTTGGCAGCGAAAATATAAAATTTTAACCTTTTTCCATTAACCCAAGATCTGTTAATCGTTATTTCATATAAAGAGGGATAGAAGGAAATACCTTTTGATGTTCTATCTACCGTTGCAATCAAAGTGCCCACAACTCTTACTTCGGGTTCCCGAGCACAAGACAAAAACACAATTCAAAATCAAGTTAGAATTCAACCGTATGAAAGCAATCAAGAATATATTGCCTCTAATTAATCAACACAAGATCAAGGAATAGAGAAAGAGATTAATAACCAATTGAAACGAAAGGAAGCGGTGAATGATCTCGTCCTCAACTAGGGGTCGAAATTTCTCTCTTTGGTAGACAATAGCCTTGGCCGAAATTTACATATAGGGGGTATATATACTCTCTTGTATCTAAACCCTAGTTAGATAGAATTAGGTTACTGAATAAGAATTTAATTCGGAATATAATTCTTATTTATTATCTATAATTATATCTAAATATAAAGATAATAATAATAACCTTTTAGGATAATAATAGGAGCAATTTTAATCTCATTAAACCTCCTAACTTATTTATCCTTTAATTAATTTAATTCACAATCATAATCTAGTTAGAATTGTTAAAAATCAAATTAATTATTTATGTATTTACCATACATAAAATCGCCCCCTTATTTACTGGGCCTTAGTGGACTCAGTTGGGCTTCCATCAATTAATTAACATTTGTTTCTCTTTTGGGCTCCAAGTCTTATATGTGACCCATTAGGTTATTATTGCTTCTAGCCGTATGCAACCATTAAAATTAATTTTCTCAGAATTACATTTAATCTTTGCATAACGGAATGAGTACGCGAAATGTGATTAGCAAATCTGAAACATTCCCCCAGAGCTATAAGAAGACAGGTTGATTCTGTCGTTGACCTTTCCGTATTAGTTACAGTATAATTCGATCCTTTATCAACTACATCCTTGAACTGAATCTTATGACTATGGATAATGTCAAGTCACATATAGCGAGACGTTCGTTTTACTTGTACAGGCCGAGTTAACTCCAATTAGATAGGTTAAGTGAAATCTGCATTTCAAGTATTAAGCTATCACCTTGCAAGGATTTAGAGTCAAGTCTTCCACAAGCGATCCTTGGACGTATCTCCCATTTATCGGGAGTGACCAAATGCTCAATCCAATGTCTAACTATCCTGCAATTACTTCCTGTGATACCCAACGTCTGCCGTTCACACTCCAGAGTCATCTCTATTATGGATTGTGTTACAACAGGATCAAAGCATCACATTCCATAATCCAGAATCACTAATTAACATTCCTTCGAGTCTGAGGATTACTTATACCTATTAATACCAATGAAATGAACAGGTGACAAGGATAAATCTACCCATCCTGTTATCTCAAGTCGGGTCACCAATCCTAATGAACTCCCTTTCATCGGATCCATGTAACTGTCCAGATATCTGCATATCTGAAGCTTGTGAGATCAGCTCTCTGTCTCGACAGAAGACATTGTTACATGCAAGTCTCAGTAGTGATATGTCAATCCTGTTTCTAAACATATTACTTGACTTGGGGTGGTTTTAAGTTTATTAGTTTATTATAAAGTTTTGTCTCACTTCATGCTTGTATGAACACTTTATAATCACTTTAAACAAACTTAGGGATTTTCTTTTATTAGACTTATTTAGTTCTTAAAAGAGGTTGCCTTTATATAGTTATGAAACCATATCTTATTAAAACAAATGATATAAAGAACACTTCATTTACATTTAGTTCATATCCTAGAACAATTGTCTATAGGACACTAAACCCCAACAAAAATACATGGCTTTTTGTACATGCGTTTCTAATTAAGTGTCCACTACAAATAATATATTTTTTACACATCTATTTTTTATTTGTCTTACTTGGAAAATGGTGTGTCAATTTGACTTATTAACAAAGTATAAGAGATATTATGGAATCCTAAATACAAGGGTAATTATTTAAATCAAGGCTAATCACATAGTTTTAAAATCTATAAAACTAAATTTTACACAAAACTGCATTGTTTTACATTTCCCCCCTTTATAGAAATGTTATTGTTAAAATAATAATTGAACCAAGCGCGCGTACTCACCACCGTGTTCATGAACATTATAATTGAGCTTGCTCATGAGCGTGTTCATGAACCTATAATCGAACTTGATCACGAGCTTTCGAGCCGAACTTCACCATGCTCAAGCTTGGCTCGTTTATAAGTCAAGTCGAACATGATCAAGATATTATCGAGTCGAACACTGAGCCGCTCATGAGCGGCTCATACCATTTACAGTAGGTTTCCTTAATTCTTCATTTTTTTCTGTATTTTGTGTTTTTCTTATATTTTGCATTTTCCTCGTTATTCTCCATTTTGTGTGTTTTTCCTATATTATTTGTGTTTTAGCATTTTTCGCATTTTTCACTTTTTCTTTGTTTTTTTGTGTTCCCATTTTCTATGTTCTCTCATATTCTCCTTTTCCATGATGTTCCCATTTTTATACTCTGTGTTTTTCTTATATTCTTTTTTCCGTATACTGTGTTTTTCTTGAATTCTTTTTCGAGTTTTTCCTATATTTTTTGTATTTCTTTTGTTTTCCTTGTTTTGACTATATTCTACGTTTTTCTTATATTCTATATTTTTCATGTGTTCTTTGTTTTCCCGTATTCTCCGTTTTCACATTTTCCTATATTCTGTATTTCTCTTGTATTCTACATTTTTTTCATTTTCTGTGTTTTTCCTCACTCATTTGTTGTGTTTTTACCATATTATGCATTTTTCGATATTTTGCTTTTTTTCTATATTCTGTGTGTTTCCCATGTAACACCTTTTTTTACAAACCATAAATATATAGACAATAATAAATTTTTATTTAGCGTATCCTCAAATTGATGCGCACAAACCAAATAATATCATTTATGAAATAAAAGCAAACACTTAAAGACTGACGACTCCACATACTTTTTTATTGAAATACAGACCTAGCCCAACGGACATCCCAACCAGGTTGGCACCCCCGAAAAGGTAAAGATCCAAGATATATAAAGGAAGAGATGAAAAAATATGAAACCAGTACAAAAAAAGCTTTAAGAGAATCTAAACATATCCCTACCAAGGGCATTATTTCTAGCTAAAAGGGAGCAGAAGTCCGGAAGGGTATTCCACATTTGCAAATCTGAGGCCAGACGTCCGTAATTAGCAAGAGCATCCGCCACCTGATTTCCTTCACGGAACACATGGGAGACAACCACCTGAATATGCATCATTGGATCCAAACAATTTAACCAATCCACTCGCATTGTCCAGGGAATGATCTTCGCATGGGTACGGAAAATATGAATAACGTAAGTCGAGTCACTTTCAATCCAAAGACAAGTCCAACCACGTGACCTCGCAATCGAAACTGCAAAAATAGCAGCTTGCAATTCTGCCATGTGTACCAAAGCACAATCAAGGGGGAAGGCAAATGACCCAAGAGGATGCCCCCGACTATTTCGAAAAACCACACCGCAACCAGCACTACCCGAGATCACGGAGGCATCCGTGTTTGCTTTAATCCAATCAGATGGAGGGGGCTGCCATTTAACTTCAATGATTCAAGGGGCCCTGTGATGACGTGCATTTAACCCGAGATTATGGAGAATTGATAACTCCACAACAGAATTCCATACCGAACCCTTGCTGATTCTATCAGAGCTACGAATAGCAGACCAAAGAAAGCGTAATGTCTCATGAATGTTTGGAGGCTTGCTCTAAAAAATAGCAGCATTTCTAACAGACCAGATCATCCAAACAGCATTGACAAGAGCGGCTTGCCAGAGGGAAAGGACTTGCGAGCTGAACTTGTGAGAGAAGGCGTGTTGCAAGAGGGTTTGTAGAGAAGAATCAAGTACAATTCTTCTACCAAATAAAGTCGATATGTTGAACCAGATTTGGGAAGCAAAGGTGCAATGAACAAGCAAGTGGTCACTCGTCTCATAAGCCTTTAAACAGATCGGACAGCGAGAAACAAAAAGCAGACCTCTAGCACGGAGCGCGGCATGAGTTGGTAAAGAGCCCCAATAAGCACGTCAGCAGACCATGAAGCGTGACGGCTGAATGAAAGGTTTCCAAATTGACTGAAAAACCAAAGGCAAAACTGGAGGAGCACGTAGCCAGTGATAGAATAACTTTACCGTGAAGAGGCCATTGCTTGCAGGTCTCCAAAAACATAAATCATGTTCAGAGCCATTCCCATGCAAATTCCGGATGTGTTGGTGCAACGGACTAGCCAGCATTGGAAGATCCCACCAGTTGCCATTTTCGTACAAATCTGAGATTCTATCAGTGAGCTTCAAGTGGTCTAACATAGAAATCCCAAGCTGTTCAGCCAGAGGCGGCAAAATCCATTCCGAATTCCAGAATGACAACTCAGAAGAGGATCTAAATGACCAAAAACAATTCTCCTGTAACTTGAGATAGGTGGACTTGATAGACCACCAAACAGACGATCGCTACAACCGAATCCTTGGCAAACCAGCCCTGTTTAGAAAACGTGACCTCAACAAATTAAAGCATAAAGAGTTAGAGGAAAGAAAGCCCCACGCTAATTTACCACTCATAGCCAAGTTAAGGGTCGAGAGGTGTTTAATACCCAACCCTCCTTCCATTAAGGACTTCAAACAAACCTTCCAGGGGACAGTAACAAGCTTTTTAGACAAAACTGAACCAGTCCAAATGAAATTTCTCATGTGTCTATTGAGTTGATTTAGCAAACTCACAGGACATTTGTAAACCATAAAGGTGTGGATCAGAGAACTAGTGATAACTGAATTGACAAGTGTCAGCCTACCAGGCATAGAGAGAGACGTCCCGGCCCTCGCGAGAAAGCGAGAATAATTCTATCAGTAGCCGTCGCAAGGTATTTAGCTCTAGGGATCCCTTAAAAAAGAGGAACGCCCAAGTAATTAAACGGGAGAGATCCAATTTTGATTCCAATTAGACCCGCTAGTCGGCTCCGACGTCTGAGTAAAATCGAGTCTCCGAAAAAAATATCAGACTTTTGCCAATTCACCAATTGTCCAGATAGAGAGCCATATAAATCAAAAATACCCATGAGAGCTTGGATGTTTGAGATGCTTGCCCTGCAAAAAAACTAAAATATCATCCGCATATAACAAGTGCGAAGGCATTACAGAAGAAGTAGAATAACCCATCAGAGATAGCGACCCACGCAAGGTTTGAGCATTGATAAGACGGCTGTAGACACCGGGGTCGGAGGACCGATGAACAAAAATCATAAAAAGGGATCCAAATCAGTCGATTGAAATAAATGATGAGTCAATAAAAAATAAAAAACGTTGTTCGAAGGAACCGTGAAGACCGGTTTGATCGAATTCGGAAATCGAATCGAGATGACGGGCGAATCGGTTCCGCGAGTGAAATCTTAAATCGTCTCGCCGAGTTCGGGGTATTTCACGCCATTTTCCTATTAATTTTATTATTAATAAAATCTCGGGACGATAGAGGGTTTTATTTTGGTATTCGAGCAATCCAAAAAATATATACATGGTTTTGTAAAAAGATCGATTTTATAATAAGCTAATTTTATAAAATCGGTTTTGACAAAAATCATTTTCGATGAAAATCGTTATGGATTTTAGTTAATTTTAGGTGTATTTTATTTGTTTAACTATTTATTTTTATTTTTTTTATTATTATATATATAAACGCGGCCCCGTGGGGGCCGCTATTTTCGCCAAAGCCAAGTGCTTTTATTTTTCTTTTTTTTAAAAAAAAATAAAATAATAAAAATAAAATAAAATAATAATCATAATAATAATAATAATCATAACAATAAAGATAATGATGAATAAGCTCATCTAGCTTGCCTTTGGCTCCAAGTTGGCTTGGAGCCAAAAAATAAATGAAGTTTAGGACTCCATTTGCCTATAAATAGGATGGAGCCCAAGGCAAAATGGAGGAGGAAAAAAAACCCGAACCCCTGGAAAAATTCCCCGAGACCTGAACAAAGCAAAAACACAAAAAAATCCGACTCAAAACACAATCAATCGACTTGATTTGGATCCCCATTACCGATTGAAGAGGTAATAATCCGAGGAACTAGACCCATTTAATTCTTTATTGTATTTTTGTTGTTTAGATCTAGTTATTTACTTGTTTTTTTACACTTTTATTGTTTAGATTTGTTAAGTTAATTTTTTGTTTTGCATTTGGACAAGTATTTGGTTTTGGTTTTGAAATAAAAACTTCGTTTGGATCCCAATACGAACCGTGACCCGATTCAAGGATAGTTCGGGATCCAAACGTCGTAGATCCGTTGTTCTATAAACATTTTGAACCGTTATTTTCAAGAAAACGTCGTTTTAGAATCCTCCGTTACAAACCATGACCCGATTTGGGGTAGTTTGGGGGCTAAAATGATGAAATAGAGTAGATCTAAGGTTTTTCATCAAATCTGGAAAATATAGGAGCTGTTTCTGTAATTCTTCCGTTTCTGTCGGTAAAGGCAGTTTAGCGACGGATTTTCCGTCGGTAAAGCTGCTGGAATCCGAAAAAATGCCTTTTAACCCCATTTTCTTAACCTTTTTGATATTTGGTCCCTGATATATGTATATATAATTATGTAATTATTTTATTAAAATTATTTTGGGGATATATAACTAATAATTATTTATTATATATTTACTCATTTTGTGTTTGGATATTATTTATATTATTCTAACTTTGTAAAAAAAAAAAATATATATATATATATATATATGCATATATAGGTTTTCTTTAAACTCATTTAAGCTATATCTAATTAGTATTTTTGTGGATTATTTGCTTGGCCCATTTGGGATAATTAATAAATGCTTTTGGGTTATTAGATATTATTTTGGGTATTGATATTGGGATGTACATTTGGGTGGGTTAATTTCCATTTAGTTATTATGTAAAAAACTATTTTGGGGTTAAATGTTATTTTCTTATTTATGAACCTTGTTCATTCTTTTTTTTTTACATTTGTTTTATTAAAATAAAAGTGTATTATATCTAGTATTATTTTCATTACTATTTTTACCTATTAATAATCATAATATATATATCTTCTCTTTACCTCATTCTTAATCTATAGGTATAATTACCATTTTTGCTAAAAATGTATATATATATGTATATATTCATTCTTTTCCTTTTGACATCTATATGTATATATTTCAAATGTTTTGGGTTGGGTGAATTTGGATTTAATTTATTAATGATCGTCATTATATTCAAATGAAGGATAATTGAGTGAAAAAGGGAAAATAAAAGACAAAAAGAGATTTCAAGTTGTTTGTTTAAATTAAAGCTTTTCTAGATATTCCTAGAAAATTCCTAAAGTGTAAATAAGGTTTTTTTGTCATTTTAAACCGTTTCCAAAATATCACGTTTTAAAACCTTAATTTGTTCCAACGACGGATTAAGCGAACCTTGTAATTAAAATCGTTTTCCTTATAAATAATAGAGTTTTGAATCGTTTTCCCAATTAAACGGTTTTGTACAAAAATAAATGGACTTGTATGAGTAATCACGTTTTTTTGGTTAAAATTTTTTTTGTTCAACGTTTTCAAACGCTCGAGTTGTTCCAACGGCGATTCGAGTGAACATCATGTAAGTTAACGGGGTTTTGAAACGCTCCTAAATCGTTCCAACGGCGATTAAGGTACGAACCATGTAAATAAACTCGTTTTGGGAATGAGATTAGCTTAGAGTTAGTGTATAGTTCAAGGCATAAATCACATTGTAAATAAATCAATTCTTTCTTCTATCCCCCTCACTCTCCTATATATTTTAAATTATGCAAAATGGGTGATTCTTTACTAAAATGGCTTTTACTGACATGCTCAAAATGGTTTTCAAAGCGAGAAAGAAAAGGTTTCAAATGAATTTTAAACTTAAAGAAATATGCGATTAGTCCGTTATCGCCTAACACGCTGAGTAGGAGGCCGGTGGTTCATGACCGGGCGATGTCGGGGTGCCTAGTAGCCTTTCTCCGGAAAGGAGCTAGCCTTCTCGGCTCGTACCTAAGTTTCCCGAACCCTCATCGGTCTCCCGCAAGGGATCGGTGTTCATTTTCCCATTCGTGGGTGGCGACTCTTCCATACTCCGAGCTCCGGTCCTGCCGAGCAGCTTGATTCCATGATTGGTTGCTTTCGACGCCAATCACCGCTTACGTCGCCATGAGGTGTCCACCCCCCGGTCCGCCCGGGCGAGGCCGTTTGGCACCTTGTCTAACGAGTGGCGACTCTGTTGGGGAAGCGAGAAATTTGATTCCGGAAGGCGTGTATTAAGCCCTTAACGGGGACAGATCGTATTATTTCTTTTCGTATGCATTCATACGCATTATTGCAAACCTTTTGGGTAATTTCCGCGAAACCTCTAGCGAGAGTCCATTCGTCGCTCGAAAGAGGCTAGTGTAAGTTCCCCCTTACAGTAAGGCGCCAAAAGGTCCCCATCCATTCGTTAGGGGCGAATTTGTGCGGTCCTGTGAGGTCCTGCGATCAGCCGTGTCAGCATATAGTAGCCTTAGAAGTTGCCATAGGATTACCCGTTACCATTTTTGATGTGATGAATGAATCAGTTCGTGTTTTCAAATTGTCGTGATACGTGTCTAATCCTAAAATACGTAAAGAAAATGAAACGATACGTTAATATATACTCTTAAACCGATATACAAACTACCCCAAAACATCGAAACGATTCGAACTAAAGACGACTTAGTCATCTCGTATGAATGAACTTGTGCGACCCGCCTGGTCCCTTTCCGTGTCCCAAAGAAGGCACATGTTCAGGAAATGCGTTGTGACGTAAGCACGTATTAGTTCAAATCGGTTTGATATTAAGGATAGTTATATCTCGATTCAAAAGATTATATTAACAATAGCCGTTATTCACATTCTTTAAATACGTTGGGATAAAACGAGATTATGACGAAACGAAAACAAAGAACATTTCTGTTTCGAACGACCCCGTTGTAACGTAAAGAGTTTCGCAAACGTGGCCCGTCCTTTTCGAATGAAAAACGAGCTCTTACGTTACGCCTTGTGTTATTCTTAAGAGAAATGGATGTATCCGCAAAAGTGACTAAAGAAAATAAAAGAAAATGAAACAACCAAAATCTTTCCGTATCTACGATATATGTCAATCCCGAGAGTAGTTAAAGAAAATGAACCAAGGTCGTTAAATACGTGCCTCGAACGGGTATATACACCGCTTAAAATCACGAAGTCGAATTAAGCTAAACCGCGTAATCGCACCATATGGACGAGACTGTGGGTTTGACTAATGGCTCGATCATTTCGACCGTTACCAAAACTATAAGAAATATGGCCCGATCTGCGTGTTTGCTTAACTCGCGCCTAAATGGAAAAGAACGGTAATATCCCTGCTTCGAATAAGCATGCGATTAAACGAAACGTTGATTTTCTATAACCACGCTAGGATGATATATCCCGTAAATTGGAAGAAATAAAGAGTTGTTAATAGCCAAAAGGTTACCGTGCGCTCAAATAAGACTCGTCGTCTTCTCACGTAGCCAAAACGAGCAAACGGATTCTTAACGCTAAAAACAAACACGTTACGCGATGAGTCCGTTCCCTAAAACGAAATCCAAAAGTGATTTCATCACTAAATAAACACGTGGTTACGTCTCTCGATAGATCCAAAAGATCCCGTCGTAATCCAAAAATCGAGACACGAACCCACGCGAATAAAAGGGAATGAGTCATTGTCAATAATGAACGATTGAACTGAAAGATAACTCGTACCACGTCTAAAATCCGAGATGCGCTCAAAGGGTGTCAAAACCCGAACTAATGCGTCTCGCGAAATAACGAAAGACGAGTTATTCGAAAGGACAATCCATTTGGTCGATATCTTAGTCACTAAACGTTGATATGTCAAAACGAACTGTATTGTCTGATGGATGATTTACTTTTCTGCAATAATCGATGGCGTCATGCGTCCCCTGGACCGCAATATGAGCCCTAAACCAAAATCCTAAGAAAGAGGCTTGGACCATCGAGTGTGTGGAGGAATAAGGGTGGAAGAGAGATGATGTGATACGTGTATTTAGACTAACATTTGCTCGTCTTATGTTATATATCCGAAAATAATAAACGCACACACCACGACTCATGCATATAAATCATGCATACATACTGAAACGAGTGTTGCTTACGCAGACGTCACCATTAAGAAATCTTGGTACCGCAAGAGTAGACGGCTAGTCAGGCAGTTTGATCGGTTATAGATCGTCAGTTCCGAATCAGCAGTTGTGGCGTCCGAACCATCATTGTCCAAATCAGCTCAGTCTTCGGTCAGTATGTCTACGCCAGATGAGAGAATATCAGGGTTAGAAAGAGTGGTAAACAACATCAACGATCAGTTAACCGCAATTTTAGTCCAGCTGGATGGGCTTGCAATTAAGAGTGATAGGAGTAGCAGTAAACCAGCTGAGAACATTGTGAGCACGGGTCCCCGTTTTGGAGATAACTATCAGGATTGCGTAACAAGCAGTTTGGGAAGAGAAAGCAAAGGGAAGAGGAATGGACTCAGCACATCACTCAGGAAGTGCATGATCTACGTGGGGTAAGCTCTGGAGGTCAAGACTTTTATAATCTGAAGAACTATTCGTCGGCAACTGCTTTGCCTTTGAAGTTTCGGCTTCCTGTTATGAAGAAGTTTGATGGAACTGGGGATCCTACCGCCCATGTGAACCAATATGTGGCAGCAATAAAGCACACAATTCTGACTGAGGAACAGATCTTAGGGCTGTTCAGTGCTTATCTGGAGGGGGGTGCCCTCGTGTGGTTTCATGCGTTGCCGCTGGTGACAAAGAGGGATTGGAAGGAGTTAGCGAAGTCATTCATCGCCCAATATAGCTTCAACACTATGTTTGAGGTTACTTTGAGGGAGCTAGAGAGCACCAAACAGCAGGCTAGGGAGTCTTTGTCCGACTTTGTGAGTAGGTGGAGAGCTAAGGTGACAATTATGAAACAGAAGCCGTCGGAGTAGGATCAGATCCGGGTGGTAGTCGGTAATACTTTGCCGTATGTTAGGAATGAGCTGCGGTGTATGCCTTTCACCGATTTTAATCAGATGTATGGCTACGCTTTGACAGTTGGGGGGGATGGATAGCCGAAAAGAGCTTATACTAAATGGACGAAGTCGGGGTATAGTGTCGGAGGGCCAAGTACTAATGTAGAACCTACCGCAATGAAAGTGCTTGAACTTAACGCTATCGGGAAAAGGCAGTTCGCCCAATTTGATCTGACCTATGCAAAAGTTTTCGAACGATTGCAAAAAAAGGAATTGCTGAAAGCCCTTACTCCCAAGAACAAGATAGGACCCACACCACGGATGATAACCAGGGGGTATTGCGAGTTCCATAGTAACTACGGACACACCATTGAAAATTGTGAGAGGCTAAAGCATGAGATCCAAGATCTGATTGATAAAAAGAAAATAGTCAACCCATCGTTAGCAAGCCCTCCCCCTAAGCGCAATCCATCGCCTTGTCATGGGGTGAGCGCAATCGGATCTGGGATGGAGGAGAGCTTTGTGGTGGAAGCATTCTATGAATTTAAGGAAGAGCTTTTGAGTTCCGAAGACAAGTTAAATGTGGGAAATGGATTGCATGTATCCGTCTTAGGAGAGGGAATAACAGAGGAAGTGATAAATGACGAAGGAAAATCCCAAGAAGTGTCATCTCAGAGGGCCAGGCCCGTGTTGAGTTTGTTCAGTGGGGTAGAAGATCCCGAAGCCCATTTGTTCGGGTATGTGTGTGCTATGTTTAGAGAGCCATATGAGGTGGAAGACGGCGCTCCGTGGTTCTATCTATCGCTAGTGGGTGAACCTTTGAGGTGGTTTCAGTGGCTACCTGAATCGACTAAGCATGATTGGTCACTGATGGCAAGCTTGTTTTTGATGAAATATAGAAAGACCAAAGCATAGTTGGTGAAACATAGCGCGATGCAAATTGGGCCTATCAAATGCCTGTTTCCAGCTGTCAGCAAGTATGGTGAAGATAAGGACCCAATGGAGCACCTACGTTTTTATATGTCCGCTATGGGTCCCCTCGGCTTCAAAGAGGCGAAATCACGAGTTTGTTTTGCAACTCGTTGGCGGGAGAGTCACTAGTGTGGTATATGTCTCTTCTAATGAACGTTAAAGTGAATTGGGCTGAGATGACTAAGAGATTCATCAAGAAGTACACCGCAGGGGGATACCCAGAGGAAGTGCCGATGTTACCCGATGAGGAGACACCTGAGGCGGTGTTAACCATGGCTAAGTACAAAGGAGGTGAGAACCCCATCGACCACATAAACTGTTTACAGGCCTACATGTTTGACACAGGACTCTATCAAAGTGAGTTGATTCAGCATTTTCCAAAGACACTCGTAGGAGAAGCTTTGATGTGGCACCGAATGCTCTCGGCAAAGGCAAAAGGCAAAAGAGGACTGGGGATCCCTCATGGAGGCTTTCGTGCAGAGATATGAGATGTACATCCCGTGGACTGGGTCGTTGGAAGATTTAGAAAGGATCAAGCAATTTCCCAAGGAAGCATTCGTGGATTATGCTAGGAGATGGAGGTTCAAGTATGCCTAATGTCGGGTCACCTTGAGCGATCAGGAGCAACTCATGTGTATCCGAAGGGGTGCTATTCCACTCGTCGCTAGAAGAATGAATGGAGTGTTCCTCAGGGACTATGAAGAACTGATAGGCTGGGCTCGGTATGGATCGTCGGACCCTTCCTACGTAAATCCGAACGTCCCTCACGTAATGGATCTGATGGTCATGGATATTTGGGGAAGTTCCTCCGACGAGGATGGTATCAATCAGAGAGTTCCGATCAACATCTGGGATGAGTCTGATGATGAGCTGGAAATGGCTGCTAGCACCGAAGGAAAGATTCTGCCAGGTTTTGAGATCTTCAATGATGTTACCGACTGGGGCAAAGGAGAAGCAAGTTGTTTCATCGAGGAGATCATGATGTTAGATCTTAATGTTGAGGAGCAGGTGATCACTATTGAAGCAACTGCGGGAGCGGTGGATGAGCCCAGTACCTCCAAGACTTATGAGAAACCCGAGAACCCTGTTGATGATAACTAGATTACCGCTTTGTTTGAATCTGATGATGTACTCACCAATACTATCAATGAAACGAATTCTGATTTTGCTTACTTGCTTGATGTTGATTCTGATCATTCCATGCATTCTCATTCATATAACATGCCTACATTTGAAATCAATACAATAGAAATGTCAACTTTCAATCTTGGCACGGATGAAAATCCTAAACTTATACAAATTGCTCAAGAATTAACTACTAAAGAGAGGAAAGAATTTGAGAGAATAATTAAAAAATTACGAAATAGTGTTTGCTTGGACGTACGAAGACATGTTAGGAATCGATCAATCAATCGTAACTCACTGTATTCCAACATACCCCGATGCTAAGCCCGTGAAACAGAAACTTCGACGCATGAGGCCGGAATGGGCAGATAAGGTCAGAGAAGAAGTGAAGAAACAGTTAGAAGCGGGGTTCATCGAAGTAATCGACTATCCCCCTTGGGTCGCGAATGTAGTGCCCATCGCGAAGAAGGACGGCAAGGTGAGAATGTGCGTCGATTATAGAGATCTTAACAAGGCGTGCCCCAAAGATGAATTCGCATTGCCTCACATCGACGTGTTAATCGACAGTGCAGCATCGAGCGTCTTACACACAAATGTGGACGGCTTCATGGGCTACATGCAAGTTCAGATGGCAGAAAAGCACAAGGCATCGACCTCATTCACAACTGAGTGGGGAACGTACTGCTATAGGGTAATGTCGTTTGGTTTAAAGAATGCCGGGGCAACTTATCAACGAATGGCCACGGCACTGTTCCATGATATGATACACAAGGAGGTGGAAGTTTAGGTGGACGACATGATGGTCAAGTCGGAGACGAGAGAGGGGCATTTCGCTGCACTTGAGAAGTTTTTGGCCCGAATTGCAGAATTCAAGCTAAGGTTGAACCCGAAAAAGTGCTTCTTTGGCGTTTCATCGGGGAAAATCTTAGGCTATGTGATCAGTAACAAGGGAATTGAGGTAGATCCCGACAAAGTGAAGGCCATACGGGAAATGCCGGCACCAAAGAATGAGAAAGAAGTGAGAGGATTTCTGGGACAGGTTCAGTATATCAGTCGGTTCATAGCACGACTCACTGCGATCTACGAGCCGATCTTTAAGCTGCTACGGAAAGATCAACCCACGGTTTGGAATGATAAGTGCCAGTAAGCATTAGAGAGTGTCCGAAACTATTTGTCTAATCCACCAGTTCTGAGACCGCCTAAACTTGGAAAACCGCTTCTCCCCTATGTAGCGATCGAGGAGCGATCTATTGGGGCAATGTTGGCCCAGGAAGGGGACACCGGTGCGGAGCACGCGGTGTATTATCTGAGTAAGAAGTTCCTGGAATACGAGCTTAAGTATAACATGATCGAAAAGATGTGCGTGGCAGTAGTATGGCTAACAAAGAAACTACGGCACTATTTTCAATCTTACAAAGTGATCATTATTTCCCGAATGGATCCCGTGAAGTATCTGTACCGAACTCCATCTCTAACAGGGAAGCTAGCACGATGGTTGTTGCTATTGTCCGAATTTGATATCGAATATGTAACAAAGAAGGTTATTAAGGGGAGAGCCGTAGCGGAATTTCTGGCCAATCAACCTCTGAATGCAGAAGAGGAGGAGATAAATTATGATTTCCCCGATGAACACTTGAACGCAATAGAAGTTATACCGTGGAAAATGTTCTTCGATGGAGCGGTTAACTCAAATGGAGCCGGAGTAGGAGTGCTACTTATCTCACCAGAGGGAGAGAGGATCCCAATGGCAAAAAAGTTATCCTTCCCTCTCACCAATAATATGGCCGAGTATGAAGCGTGCATTTACGGGTTGAAGTCATTGGCAGCGTTGGGAGCATCATATGTCGAAATTTGGGGCGACTCAAAACTGATTATCGAACAGGCACAGGGAAACCGGGAAGTAAGGGAAGAAAGGTTGCGTCCGTACCTAGACCAATTGGAGGGATTCGCGCAGAGATTCAGCGAGTGTCGTTTTTATCACATTCCTCGAGCACAGAACCAAGCAGCAGATGCTTTGGCCACTTTGGTGTCAGTATGGGATAATCCTCGGAACCTTGCCTCGAAGCCTTTGGTGCTCAGAAGGTCCCACAAACCGTGCTATGAAGACATAATGTTGTTGGGAGCAGATGAAAAGCCTTGGTATTTCGATATCGTAAACTTCATGAAAAGTGGGACGTACCCGGCAGAATCAGAACTTAGGGATCAGGCTGTGATCAGAAGGTTAGCTCAGCAATTTGTCATCCACAACAACTTGCTTTACAAAAGGCACGCCGATGGTTTACAACTGAAGTGCTTAGATGAGGGAGAAGCCCGGGAGGCAATGAAGTCAGTACACTCGGGAATTTATGGAGCCCATATGGGAGGAGCAGTGTTAGCAAAGAAAATCGTAAGACAAGGCTTCTATTGGCTCACCATGGAAAGAGATTGTAACGAATATGCGAAGAAATGCCATGATTGTCAAATCCACGGAGATTATAATCACTTGCCAGCTATGGAACTGCACGTGTTGGCACCAGTTTGGCCGTCCGCAGCTTGGGGCATTGATATCATCGGAGAAGTGAGGCCTAATGCATCCAATGGGCACAAATTCATCGCGGTTGCCATTGATTACTTCACCAAGTGGGTAGAGGCAGAATCGTTTAGCAAGTTGGGATCTAAGCAGGTGAGGAAGTTCATTGAAAAGCACCTAATCACCAGGTTCGGAGTGCCTCACCACGTGATTACGGATAATGGGGTCCAGTTTCAGGGGGAAGTGAGAAGTCTCCTCCAAGAATACGGTATCAAGCATCATAGGTCTTCTCCATATCGCCCGCAAGCTAATGGTGCGGTGGAGGCCACCAATAAGAACCTTAAGAGGATTCTCGTAAAGACAGTAGCATCACATTAGAATTGGCACGAGCAGCTTCCGCTCGCTTTATGGGCTTATCGCACGACAGTTAGAGCGTCAACTGGGGCAACGTCGTTCTCCTTAGTATATGGGGCAGAAGCGGTTCTGCCTATTGAGGTTGAGTAGCGATCGCTGAGAATCGCGGTAGAAGTAGAGATTCCTAAAGCGGAATGGGTGAAGAAGCGTTATGAACAGCTGGCATTGGTAGACGAGAAGAGGATGGAGGCCCTTTACCACATACAGCTATATCAAAGGAGGATGGCCCGGGCTTTCAACGAAAGGGTTAAGGTCAGTCCTATCAAAGAAGGAGACATGGTGCTGAAACAGATCCGAATGACGCGCACCGACCCTAGGGGCAAGTTTAGGCCAAACTGGGAAGGACCGTTCTTCGTGAAGAAGATCCTAAGCAAAGGGGCAGTGAAGCTAACCACGATGAGTGGCATTGAGCTCTCCGAAACCTACCAATCTGGATAGGCTTAAGAAATACTTTTCGTAAATAAAAAAAAGAAAAGAAAAAATAAAAATTCCCGATAGGTTGAAAACCCGCAAAGGGCGACCTATGCAACAATAAGGGACATCCCAGTGGGTGAAAACCCGAAAGGGCACTCATTTGAAAATTCCGGGATAATAAAAGGAGAGTTGAAAAATCGCTGGGATCTGAAAATCGAAAAAAGGCGGATCCTGGTAATAGTAGTTATATCTTGAGCAATTATAAAAATAATGTATAAGCGACTAAGTATTTCTGTTGTTTGTAAATAAATAAAGGCATGAATATATTTGAAGAGGATGATTGGAATCATTATAATCTACGGAATGCATTGTATTATGAATCATGAGTTATACATTTCTTTTCTCCACCACCAAATAAAAAGCCTACACAAATATCCACTCCTTTCTATATACAAGTTATACATCAGGGTGATACTAATAAAAGAAAGCTACGAGGCAAAACAATGACAGTCATACCAATGCGGAGGAAATCCGAGATCCCAAAAGTGCCCTAACGGATCAAAATCTCTGAAGTAAGTAACCCACTTCTCAGCTAAGGCCTCCTAGGCAGCTCGACAGGCATCCATGGCGGCCCGCCAACCCTCATCCGAAACTCGGCGGCTCTCCACCGCAATCTGCAAACTCTCCTCAGCAGCTCGTCAGGCCTCTATATCCACACGGCTCCTCTTCTCGGCTGCTTGGCCTCGCGAGCGCTCATCTTCCATATCCCGATAACGACGTCTGATCTAAGAATCATCATCCCGCAGTGACTCCTCTCGTGCGGCCACCACGCTCTCCTGTACTCTCCGGTCAATAGAATGGAGGTCTCCCTGTAAAGAAAAATAGGAGGGAAGCAATGTAAAAAAAAGAGAGAAAAATATATATACATTCATTCATAATCATGTGCATACATATCACTACACTAGGTTATACAATAAAAATACTCACCAGGTGGTGGTCGTGGCTCAAGTCAAGCCACATGCAGAAATACTCGGATAGCTCCACGAAATCCGTGCAAGTCTAGGTAGGCTTCGATAGGCAAATTAGGATTCGATCTGTGGGCACGGGCCCCGCTATGGACTACGGTCTATAGCATTATCAATGGGCACAGGCCCCGCTACAGACTACGGTCTATGGCATTATCAATGGGCACAGGTCCCGCTATAGACTCCGGTCTACGACATCATCAATGGGCACAGGTCCCGCTACGGAATGCGGTCTACGACATTATCAATAGGCACATGCCCCGCTATGGACTGCGGTCTACGATATCATCAATGGGCACAGGCTCGGCTATGGACTGCGGTCTATGGCATTATCAATGGGCACAGGCCCCGCTACGGACTACGGTCTACGGTATTATCCATGGGCACAGGCCCCGCTACGGACTCCAGTCTACGGCATGAAGCAACTGCGGTCACAAACTCTCGGACGAGTGATAAAGCCCAAATATCAAAGCGACTGCGGTCAAAACCTCTTGGACGAGGTCTCAATTCCAACTCTCGGACGAGTGATAAAGCCCAGCTATCATCAACGAAGATCGTCTGTGATCAATGTAGAGATTAGGGTCGAACGATGGATTTGGAGATATGCAAACGAAAGGACGCCTGCGATCGATGTATAGATTAGGGTCGGATGTTCGATTTGGAGGTCTGCAATACATGAAAACGCCTACGATCGATGTAGAGATTAGGGTCGAACGATGGATGTGGAGATACGCAAACGAAAGGACGCCTGCGATCGATGTGGAGATTAGGGTTGAATGATTAATTTCAAAACGAAAGAGTACCTGCGGTCGAGATAAAGACTAGGGTCGTTAGAAAAAGCAACTTTACCTGCGGTCGAGATAAAGACTAGGGTCGCTAGAAAAAGCAACTTTACATGCGGTCGAGATAAAGACTAGGGTCGCTAGAAAAAGTAACTTTACCTGCGGTCGAGATAAAGACTAGGGTCGCTAGAAAAAGCAACTTACCTGCGGTCGAGATAAAGACTAAGGTCGCTAAAAAAAGCAACTTTACCTGCGGTTGAGATAAAGACTAGGGTCGCTAGAAAAAGCAACTTTACCTGCGGTCGATGTGAAGACTAGGGTCGCTAGAAAAAGCCATTTACCTGCGGTCGATTTAGACTAGGGTCGCTAGAAAAAGCTATTTACCTACGGTCGATTTAGACTAGGGTCGCTAGAAAAAGCCATTTACCTGCGGTCGATTTAGACTAGGGTTGCTAGAAAGAGTCATTTTACCTGCGGTCGATTTAGAGACTAGGGGCCCCAGAAGGAGCGTTTGCCGGCAGCCGATTCAGAGGCAAGGACAGGACAGCCAAAGTGAAGATTGAAGACAAGATAGGAACTTGCGACATGGAGATCAGGTATTTCTCCTCCCACTCTATATGTGTCTTTTACTTTAATATATTTCCATTGCATGTGTTGCGTTCACGAAAAATGTTTTCAAAAACACACACATCACTATCAAAATAGAAAAGTAGGGCCAACTGTAGACACCGGGGTCGGAGGACCGATGAAGAAAAATCATAAAAAGGGATCCAAATCAGTCGATTGAAATAAATGATGAGTCAATAAAAAATAAAAAATAAAAAACGTTGTTCGAAGGAACCGTGAAGACCGGTTTGATCGAATTCGGAAATCGAATCGAGATGAAGGACAAATCGGTTCCGCGAGTGAAATCTTAAATCGTCTCGCCGAGTTCGGGGTATTTCACGCCCTTTTCCTATTAATTTTATTATTAATAAAATCTCGGGACGATAGAGGGTTTTATTTTGGTATTCGAGCAATCCAAAAAATATATACATGGTTTTGTAAAAAGATCGATTTTATAAAAAGCTAATTTTATAAAATCGGTTTTGACAAAAATCATTTTCGATGAAAATCATTATGGATTTTAGTTAATTTTAGGTGTATTTTATTTGTTTAACTATTTATTTTTATTATTATATATATAAACGCGGCCCCGTCGGGGCCGCTATTTTCGTCACGGGCCGTTGGACGGCCCGTGACGGGGCTGGGCCGCCAGGCCCAGCCCAATAGCACTTGGCTTTTGGCCAAGTGCAATTTCGCTGCACTTGGCCAAAGCCAAGTGCTTTTATTTTTCTTTTTTTTTTTAAAAAAATAAAATAATAAAAATAAAATAATAAAATAAAATAATAATCATAATAATAATAATAATCATAACAATAAAGATAATGATGAATAAGCTCATCTAGCTTGCCTTTGGCTCCAAGTTGGCTTGGAGCCAAAAAATAAATGAAGTTTAGAGCTCCATTTGGATGGAGCCCAAGGCAAAATGGAGGAGGAAAAAAAACCCGAACCCCTGGAAAAATTCCCCGAGACCTGAACAAAGCAAAAACACAAAAAAATCCGACTCAAAACACAATCAATCGACTTGATTTGGATCCCCATTACCGATTGAAGAGGTAATAATCTGAGGAACTAGACCCATTTAATTCTTTATTGTATTTTTGTTGTTTAGATCTAGTTATTTACTTGTTTTTTTACACTTTTATTGTTTAGATTTGTTAAGTTAATTTTTTGTTTTGCATTTGGACAAGTATTTGGTTTTGGTTTTGAAATAAAAACTTCGTTTGGATCCAAATACGAACCGTGACCCGATTCAAGGGTAGTTCGGGATCCAAACGTCGTAGATCCGTTGTTCTATAAACATTTTGAACCGTTATTTTCAAGAAAACATCGTTTTAGAATCCTCCGTTACAAACCATGACCCGATTTGAGGTAGTTTGGGGGCTAAAATGATGAAATAGAGTAGATCTAAGGTTTTTCATCAAATCTGGAAAATATAGGAGCTGTTTCTGTAATTCTTCCGTTTCTGTCGGTAAAGGCAGTTTAGCGACGGATTTTCCGTCGGTAAAGCTGCTGGAATCCGAAAAAATGCCTTTTAACCCCATTTTCTTAACCTTTTTGATATTTGGTCCCTGATATATGTATATATAATTATGTAATTATTTTATTAAAATTATTTTGGGGATATATAACTAATAATTATTTATTATATATTTACTCATTTTGTGTTTGGGTATTATTTATATTATTCTAACTTTGTAAAAAAAAAAAAATATATATATATATATATGCATATATAGGTTTTCTTTAAGCTCATTTAAGCTATATCTAATTAGTATTTTTGTGGATTATTTATTTGGCCCATTTGGGATAATTAATAAATGCTTTTGGGTTATTAGATATTATTTTGGGTATTGATATTGGGATGTACATTTGGGTGGGTTAATTTCCATATAGTTATTATGTAAAAAACTATTTTGGGGTTAAATGTTATTTTTTTATTTATGAACCTTGTTCATTCTTTTTTTTTTTTACATTTGTTTTATTAAAATAAAAGTGTATTATATCTAGTATTATTTTCATTACTATTTTTACCTATTAATAATCATAATATATATATCTTCTCTTTACCTCATTCTTAATCTATAGGTATAATTACCATTTTTGCTAAAAATGTATATATATGTATATATTCATTCTTTTCCTTTTGACATCTATATGTATATATTTCAAATGTTTTGGGTTTGGTGAATTTGGATTTAATTTATTAATGATCGTCATTATATTCAAATGAAGGATAATTGAGTGAAAAAGGGAAAATAAAAGACAAAAAGAGATTTCAAGTTGTTTGTTTAAATTAAAGCTTTTCTAGATATTCCTAAAGTGTAAATAAGGTTTTTTTGTCATTTTAAACCGTTTCCAAAATATCACGTTTTAAAACCTTAATTTGTTCCAACGACGGATTAAGCGAACCTTGTAATTAAAATCGTTTTCCTTATAAATAATAGAGTTTTGAATCGTTTTCCCAATTAAACGGTTTTGTACAAAAATAAATGGACCTGTATGAATAATCGCGTTTTGTTGGTTAAAATTTTTTTTGTTCAACGTTTTCAAACGCTCGAGTTGTTCCAACGGCGATTCGAGTGAACATCATGTAAGTTAACGGGGTTTTGAAACGCTCCTAAATCGTTCCAACGGCGATTAAGGTACGAACCATGTAAATAAACTCGTTTTGGGAATGAGATTAGCTTAGAGTTAGTGTATAGTTCAAGGAATAAATCACATTGTAAATAAATCAATTCTTTCTTCTATCCCCCTCACTCTCCTATATATTTTAAATTATGCAAAATGGGTGATTCTTTACTAAAATGGCTTTTACTGACATGCTCAAAATGGTTTTCAAAGCGAGAAAGAAAAGGTTTCAAATGAATTTTAAACTTAAAGAAATATGCGATTAGTCCGTTATCGCCTAACACGCTGAGTAGGAGGCCGGTGGTTCATGACCGGGCGATGTCGGGGTGCCTAGTAGCCTTTCTCCGGAAAGGAGCTAGCCTTCTCGGCTCGTACCTAAGTTTTCCGAACCCTCACCGGTCTCCCGCAAGGGATCGGTGTTCATTTTCTCATTCGTGAGTGGCGACTCTTCCATACTCCGAGCTCCGGTCCTGCCGAGCAGCTTGATTCCATGATTGGTTGCTTTCGGCGCCAATCACCGCTTACGTCGCCATGAGGTGTCCACCCCCCGGTCCGCCCGGGCGAGGCCGTTCGGCACCTTGTCTAACAACGGCTAAGAAAGTCCTCCGCTAAACCAAACAGAAGAGGAGAAAGCGGATCTCCCTGTCTTACCCCTCGAGAACTAGAGAAATACCCAGCAGATCCATTTGTAGTGAGAATCGAGATACGAGCCGATGAGAGTATCGCATGAATCCAATCAGTGAATTGAGAGGAAAAACCAAATGACTTTAGAACTTCAGTCAGAAATTGCCAGTTTAATGTATCAAAAGCTTTCTTAATGTCCACCTTCAGGCACATGTTACCTCCAAAACATTTTTTATTCAAGAGATTGACACCTTGTGAAGTGATAGCTATGCACTGATGGATTTGACGCCCTTTGATGAATCCAAATTGATTCTCTGTAACAATTCGGCTAGCAATATTGGCAAGCCTATCAGCTAAGATCTTTGAGATAATTTTGAAAGTGAAATTGCTCATAACAATTGGCCTATACTGCTCAATTGTCGAGGCTCCAGGGACTTTTGGGATAAGAGCCATCAAGCTTGAGTTCAATCCAACAGAGATTTCCCCATGCTGAAAGAACCACTGAACCATTTTACACACATCATTACCCACAATACTCCAATAGGACTGAAAGAATTGACCGGTGAAGCCGTCCGGGCCAAGAGAGCTAGAAGGATCCATGGATAAAACCGTACGTTTGATGCAATCCTCATCAAGGCAGGCGGTTAAAGAAATGTTCTCAAAATCCGTCACAAGCCGAGGAACCATATTAGAAACCAAAGACATATCCATCGGATTCCCACCCGTGCTAGCAAATAGATTAGCATAGTAAGAGATAATATGATCATAAATAATATTTGAGTCAGTGTGGGAAACCCCATCAATTGTTAAGGCAGAAATTCCTATATGTGATTTGTGTATCGCAGAGACACGGTGAAAGTAACTTGTATTACGTGTTCAAACACCTTTCCACATAATTTTTATTTGACAAAATTGTTTAAGTATAATATATACACATATTCTAAACACACTAAGTTTAAATGCTTTGATTTAATTCTACTAATGTGTTTGTTCAATGATGAGTTAAAATATTATAAGACATAAGAATCGAAAGGCCCAAGCCCATTACGGAAGCCAAGGCCCAAGTCAAACAACTCAGTACACTCGGCCCGCGTATGTCAAGACGTTGCCGTTTTTGAACAAAAACGCAACTCAGCAAACGGAAGGATCTAGAAGACCTTCGGGAACAACTTCACAATGAAGCTGCTGAGTCGTCTCGACAAAGCGTACAAGACAGCAGCTGGCAAAGGAAAACTTCCAGACAAAGTGTTTCCTCTTTTGGCAAAGTTTAGACGACACAGTATACTATCCAGTTGACTTTACCATAAAAGGAGAGACCATCTGCTGAGCTGACCGAGGACAGAAGATACATGATTGTGATTGGCCGATAGCTCTGAGCAAGTCAGGATGACAACGACACATAGCCGTTTCCCTCCAATGGTTATTTCGAAATTCGAAATGACCGACGCCCAGACATCTCTATAAATAGTGCCATCACAAGCTTCACAATATACAGAACTTGATCAAGCCATTACGCTGACCAAATCTCTACAAGTTCTGCAAGCAAGAAGCAAAGCAAAAATTCTTACACTACATTTCTCATATCTGTGTAAAAGTCTAGAGTGATTGTAAATCGTCTAAAGTGTCTTAGCACATCTTTGTATTAGGACAAAACACTTATCATTTCTAGAGATAGAAAGGAGAGGCTGAGTACTCGGTTTTAAGTACTCAGTGGAGAGATTAGGATTGAGTAGAAGTATAGAGGAAGGTACTCTTGTCATACTCAATTGCTGATATTGTAAAAGGTTTGAGGCTCTACCTTTAAAGAGCTCAGTAGAGTATTTGAAATCTCAGAACGTGTTCCGGGGACAGGACGTAGGCTTAGAAGAAGCCGAACCTGGATAAATCTGCTGAGTGAAGTATTTCTTACCTTAACTCCTTATTTATATTGCTTGCTTTAAATAATCAAAACTGACCAAGTAAAGAGGTCAAGTTGAGTTGTGCGCGTTGAACGTCTGAGCTCAGGAATAGACTCTAAGTGCTATCTCCTGACTCAAGCTAAGAAACTGACCTAGTCACCTGTTGACTAAGCCAGTACCTCACTGTTTACTCAGCGCCGCTGTTCAAACCTTTTTTTTCTTTAGAAAAAGAAGTCTGCCTAAATTGCAAAAAAGTTTAAATAGTTCCTAACCCCCCCCTTGGAACTATACTTGCAACTAAACAAGGGACCAACAAGTGGTATCAGAGCTTAAAAGCTCACTTTAAAAGGTCTAACAACCTTGAGCTGATCCCTACCATGGGAGAAAACAGCACTCGGTTTCTCCCTGGAAACCAAACAACTCAAATACTGCCTGAGGGGCTGTCCATTACTAGGCCTCCCCTATTCTTCGGGTCAAACTATACCTTCTGGAAGAATAGGATGAAGAACTTCATTCAGGCTACAAACATGAGTGCCTGGCTATCTATAGTCCAAGGCCCGTTTGTACCTGTCGAGGTTGTGGCTGGCCAAACAGTTATAAAAGCTGAGGCCAAATGGACAGAGGATGATCTTAAGAAGCTTCAAAACCATGCTTCGGCTATCAATATGCTTCACTGTGCGCTCGATGCTGCAGAATATAACAAAATCTCAGGTTGCGAGTCGGCACAAGAGATCTGGAAAAAGCTGGAAGTCACCTACGAGGGAACAAATAAAGTGAAAGAATCCAAAGTGAATCAGCAGATGAGACTGTACGAGCTGTTCGAGATGAACGCAAGGTTCAGACATGAACGCAAGGTTCACCAACATCATAAATGAGCTCAAGAGACTTGGGAAAATCTTCACTGAGGAAGAACAAGTCAAAAAGATACTCAGGAGTCTTCCGAAGGACTGGCAAGCAAAGAAGACAGCAGTTGAGGAAGCTCAGGATTTAACCACCTACAAATATGACGAACTCATCGGTTCATTGCTGACCCATGAGATATCCATGAAAAACTTTGAGGTGAAGGAAAAATCTGAAGACAAGAAGCAGAAGTCACTTGTCATGAAAGCTGACTCCACTGACGGGAGTTCAACTGATGATGAGGAGATGGCTATGTTCACAAGGAAGATGAAAAGGTTATTCAAGAAGAGTGACAAATACTCTAAAAAGCCTTACAGAAAGTTTGATAAGTATAAGGCTGACTCAAGTGACAGCAAATACAGAAAGGATAGCTCAAAGCCCATTACATGCTTTGAGTGCCATCAAACTGGCCACATTAAGTCAAACTGCCCCACGCTGAGGAAAGACAAAAAAAGCGGGAAGAAAGCAATGGTGGCTACTTGGAGCGACAGCGATGAGTCTTCATCCACAGAAACTGAGGCCACCGAGTCAGCGAAGATATGCTTCATGGCTGACGAACTTGCTGAGCCATGCGTCTCTGAGCATGCTGACCCATCCATCGCATCAGATGATGAGGAATAATCAAATGAGGTAATTTCTCTTCCCCAGCTCGGAAACGATATGGTTAATGCCCTGAGTGATCTCTATACACTTGTCAAGAAGTGTAATAAGAAAGTTAGAGCACTCAGCAGACGCTGTGACGAAGTGGAAGAGGTCAAACTGAGTGGCCTCAGATACCTTCTTCAGGACAATTCGACTCTGCATGATAACATGAAGATCATGCATGAGTATGTCTCTGAAGTCCAGACAGTTTTAAAAAAACTGAGGAAGGACGTCACAACCATCCAGAACCAACTAAAGGTTCCAAATAAAAATAACATTCCTCTGAGAACTCAGTACCAAGGTACTCGGCAGAGATGGAATCCCCAGCGAAAAGTCCAGTGTGACTTTTGTGGGAAGTTAGGACACACCACTAAGGTGTGTTGGCACGCTCAGCACTGGGGTGCTGACAAGTCAGTAAAAAATCCTAAACAGAAGGTCAGTTGTGACTTCTGTGGAAAGAATGGCCATACTGTCCATGTATGCCGCCATAAAATAAAGTATGATGTTATACCTGTTGCACCTAACAAGTGAGGACCCAAAAAGAATTGGGTACCTAAAAGTAACTAGTTACAATGCAGGTAAGCCTGAGATGTGCCGAGAAGTCAAAGATGTGGTATATTGACAGCGCATGCTCAAGGCATATGACGGGTGATAAAACTCAGTTCATCACGTTTGAACGTAAACGAGGAGGGAGCGTAAGTTTTGGAGACAACAAGAAGGGTAAGATAGTAGGCTCAGGAACCATCGGAGGTAATCCTACTATTGAATCTGTCTCCCTAGTCAGCGGACTCAAATATAACTTACTCAGCGTAGCTCAGCTATGTGACAATGGGAGAAAAGTTATATTTGATGCTACTGGATGTAAAATATACGAGGGTAAAACAAATGAGTTAATTTTAATGGCCCCTCGGATAGATAATGTCTTTATAATAGACTTAGAGAAAAAGTTTTCAAAAACTGTGTGCTTAGTAACAAAGGAAGAAAATTCCTGGCTATGGCACAGGAGACTTGGTCATGTAAGCATGGACCTCCTGGCCAAACTAGCAAGAAAGCAATTGGTTGAGGGACTGCCCGAACTTAAATTTCAAAAAGATCAATTATACCACGCTTGCCAAGCTGGAAAACAAACCAAACAATCTTTTCACAGTAAAAACATTGTCTCAACTAAACGTCCGTTAGAGTTGCTACACTTGGATCTCTTTGGTCCAGTCCAGCCGCTGAGTCTGGGTGGAAGAAGATTTTCCTTGGTCATTGTAGATGACTTCTCTCGGTATACGTGGGTCATCTTGCTGACCAGCAAGGATGAGACTTTTGAGACATTTTCAAATTTGGTTAGAAAATTTGAAAATGAAAAAGACCTAAAATTAGCTCATATCCGTAGTGATAACGGTGGAGAGTTCAAAAACCAAAAGTTTGTTTAATTCTGTGAAGCCAGCGGCATTGACCACAATTTTTTTGCTCCTAGAACACCTCAGCAAAATAGGGTTGTGGAAAGGAAGAACAGAACTCTGGTTGAAATAGCCAGGACAATGCTGGATGAGCATAGGCTTCCAAAGTATTTTTGGGGAGAGGCTGTTAACACAGCATGCTACATTCTTAATAGGGCTCTAGTTAGACCTATACTCAAGAAAACCCCCTATGAACTTTGGAAAGGACGAAAGCCCGATATTGGATACTTTCGTGCCTTTGGCTGTAGATGTTTTATTTTAAATACCAACGATAGCTTAGCAAAGTTTGATTCAAAAGCTGATGAGGCTATCTTTTTGGGCTACTCAACAAACAGCAAAGCATACAGAGTTTTTAATAAGCGAAGTCAAGTGTTAGAAGAGTCAATACATGTAGAGTTCGATGAAACTGACCCTGCAGGTAGATACCAGCCGCTGACTGAAGATGATCCAAACTCAGTAACCATCGCTGACCCAGAACCAGCTACTGAGTCATTCACGAAAAGGCTGACCAAGAGTAAGAGTGAACCTAAGATTACTTTTACTGACCCATCTACTTCTGCAGAGATTGTTGAAACAGGAACAGCACAAGACATAAATCTACCCAAAGAAATAAGGATTCCAAGAGGGCACTCCGAAAGTGCAATCCTTGATTCTGCTGGGAATACCCTGATGATGAGGAATCAACTCAGGAAGTACCTCAGCAATGTTGCTTTCGTCTCAGTATAAGAACCGAAGAATTTCGCTGAAGCTGAGTACGATGAATTCTGGATGAACGCAATGCAAGAGGAGCTCGATCAATTTCGAAGAAATGATGTATGGGAGTTAGTGCCTCATCCAAAGAGTCAAAAGACCATCGGAACAAGATGGGTCTTCAGGAACAAGATGGACGAACAAGGAAACGTAGTCAGGAACAAAGCAAGGCTTGTAGCTTAGGGCTACAATCAGCAAGAAGGTATAGACTACGGTGAGACCTTTGCCCCAGTGGCAAGGCTAGAGGCAATTAGAATATTATGTGCATATGCATCTTACATGAATTTTAAATTATTCCAAATGGATGTCAAAAGTGCATTTCTTAATGGAGTTATAAACGAGGAGGTTTATGTAAATCAACCTCCAGGTTTTGAGGACCCTAAGTTCCCAAACCATGTTTACAAACTCAAAAAGGCTCTGTACGGCCTCAAGCAAGCACCACGTGCTTGGTATGAGAGGCTGACCAGTTTCCTGCTGACTAGAAATTACGTCAGGGGTAAAGCTGATACAACCTTATTCATTAAGAAAAAGGGTAAAGATACCCTGCTATCCCAAATTTATGTTGATGATATAATATTTGGTGCAACTAACGAATCAATGTGCAAGGAGTTTAGCAAACAAATGCAGACTGAGTTTGAAATGTCTATGATCGGAGAACTCAACTTCTTCCTTGGTCTTCAAATTAAACAACGAAAGAATGGCATCTTCATCAGTCAAGCCAAATATGCCAAGGAGATCTTAAAGAAATATGACTTGGAAAATTGCAAGCCAATATCCACTCCTATGGGCACTAACACTGTCCTCTGCGCTGATGAGAATGGTAAGTCAGTAGACAGCAAGTTATATCGAGGTATAATAGGCTCTCTACTTTACTTAACAACCAGCAGACCGGACATTCAGTTTTCAGTATGCTATTGTGCTAGATATCAATCTAACCCTAAGGAATCTCATTACATTGCTGTAAAAAGAATCCTTAGATATTTGTAAAGCTCAGTGAACGCAGGTTTGTGGTATCCAAATACTCATGATTTTACACTCATCGGATACACTGATGCTGACTATGGACGAGATAAGCTGGAACGAAAAAGCACCTCTGGAGGATGCCACTTCTTAGGAAGCTGTCTTGTATCCTGGTTCAGCAAAAAGCAGGCGTCAGTAGCCTTGTCCACCACTGAAGCTGAGTACATCACTGCTGGTCATTGTGTTGCTCAAGTCCTATGGATCAAGCAACAACTTGAAGATTATGGTGTTCAAACGAAGACAATTGAAGTCAAATGTGACAACAAAAGTGCAATTGATCTTTCCAAGAACCCAATTCAACACAGCAGAATGAAGCATGTCAGCATCAGACATCACTTCATTAGAGACCATGTACTCAAGGGTGAGATCAAGCTGACCTTTGTCCCAACAGACGAACAGCTTGCGGATATCTTCACGAAGCCACTAGCCCGTGAGCAGTTCAGCATACTGAGAGAAGCAATTGGTATGTTTAATCCTCTTCAGTAAATTCCTATGCTAAATGAATATGAGTGCTGAGTGAATTACATGTTGAATGATTTATTGTTTGCTGAGTAACTCATCGAAACTGACTGAATATACAATACTGAGTAAACTTGCACGCTGAGAAACTTAGTTTAGAACTTGAACTTAAAATCATCCTTAAATACTGCACTGACCACTCAGAATATCAAACGCTTGACATTCTAAATACTGAGTGATTAATCCGTTAGCATAAATGCAAAGCACGCGTATAGCCTAGGATGACGTATTTGCCATAATGTGTCATAAATGTCAGGATCGTTGTCAGTACATGATCCCAAGGCAAAACTGACATATGGATTCGATTAAGATCCACACCGTTCATTTCGTCTATAAATTATGGGTATTTCCCCATCTTTTACTCTTTACGCTTAATCAATTCTTAAGGCAAAGAAATCACTCAGAACTTCTTTTCTCTCAAATTCCTCTAATTCCTCCATCTTCGAAGAATGACTAAGTTATCTTTCAACGTCTCCGGTGCCGGCCACCAAAAGTCCAGCTCCGATGAACCTTCACGAAACCCTTCTACATCGAGCAAGGGTAAAACTGGCCAAACTTCTGGCCAAGGGAAAGCTGTTAAGATCAGGACATATTCCAAGGTCTTCGAAAATGTCCGCGAATGGAAGGTTGAGCCCTCTAGATGGGTCTCTGAGCATTTCGTACAACATGAACAACCATTTGCCGAATGGATTTCCAAGAACGAATGGACTGGGTTGTTCTCAGTTCGGGATGAAACCTATCCTGACCTAGTGAGGGAGTTTTACCACAACCTCAAGGTCGCTAATGACAATGCTGACTACCTATGCACCGAGGTAAGAGGAAAAACCATCTTCATCAACCCTCTGTACATAGGAAATCTCCTCCAGCTCAAGATTGAGGGAGTAAGGCTGAGGAAGTCAGGTGATCAGGAGAAAACCAACTATGTCCATACCTTCTGCAAGCCTGATGGTTACTCAGGAGAAGTCTCAGCTTCTTCAATGGGGCAGCATCAGAAAATGGCTCACTACCTGCTGAGCTATTTTATCTACCCAAAGATCAACTGCACTACATCAGCAACAAACTTTGAACAGTGCTTCATATGGCACATGCTGACGTACACCCCCATCAACATACCGGTCTTCTTAGTTGCTGGGTTCCTACGCAGCACGGGTACGCTGAGGCTTGGGTCACTCATAACTCGAATTCTTCTTGACCACAAGATTGATCTCGAAGGCGAGGAATCCTTCAAAGGAACTGAGATCACAGCTGCCTCGCTGAGGGCACTAAAATTTGGGCAACCCTTGAAGAAAGGAAAAGCTGCTGCTGCTGCTGCTGGCCAAGCTGGCCAAACTGAGGAAACTATTGCTGAGCCTAAGAAAGGGAGAAGAACTAAGGCTCCAGCTTCTCACAAGAGAAAATCTACTGAGTCACCAAATGTTGAGTCTCCTGCAAAGAGGCAGAGGTCAGCTGGAAAGTCAGCTGAAAAGAGAACCAGGCAAGATGAGCCTAGAACTGAGGAAGCTGCTGAACTACCTCAGAAGAAGCAAAAGACTTCAACACTGGCACCTCTAGACGTTATACTGACCGACTTCATTGTACCGGGTGATTCTCATTTCACTCAATGCCAAGGTACTGATGCTACGGAAACTGAGGTCCAGTTAGATGACCACTTCATCTCCCAAGTTGAGGAAGAACTTGACGGAGATAGTTCTGAGGAGGAAGAGGAAGAAGAAGAAACCAGCGGTCAGGATGACGCTGAGGATTCAGAAGAAACTGCCAGCGAAATTGAAGCTGAGGATGCTAACACTGGGTTAGCTGGTGGAAATGTGCAAACTGACACTGAGTTAGCTGCTGGAGTTGAGCAAGTTGATCAAGCTGACCAGACCCATACTGAGGAAAAGGAACCTACTCCTACTCACTCAGAAGAACCTGCTCATCATACCACTCCAACACGTAGAAGGCGAAAGCTGGTTAAGGCCAGTGAAGTGATGGTCAGTGAACTTCCTGTGCAATCACCATCTATTCCTGAACTTGTCCTCTCTAAGACAACAAAGGACCCTTCTACTGTTCAACTAAAGTTTTTCAAACGGCCATCAACTTCCTCTACTACAACGTCGTTGGAAAAACAAACCTCTATTTCTTCTCAACAGGAACATGCCGACCATACCACTTCAACCACTTCAACAAGTCACGTTGAACCAACCACTATCCATGCTGTCTCCTCAAGTATGGTGCTGATTCCCCATCTTTCTACTGTCAGCACAGACAGTGTTCGGGTTATGTCTTCCATTAACAACCTCTCTGCTGAACAATCAACAATTCCTTCAACTCAAGTGCAGATTGAGCCAACTCATCCAGTCACTGACCAGGGTACTCCTTTCACTCCACTTTCTTCTGGTCATACTGATGTACATCGGAATGCCACTGAGTCCGGCAAAAAGCTCATTGACTCAGTGCAAGCACTCATCCACGATCTTCAACATTCCGCTTCGCCTGCTGCTGAATCTTCAATTCCTGAGACAACTCAGCTCTCCCAGGTCACTCTACTTCTCAATGAAGTCAAAGGACTCAAGGATCTGCTGAATGTCATCTTATCATTCCAAGCCCAGCAAGCTAAGCAGGATTCACTTGCCAAGTTGGTAGAGATACAGCTGTCAACAATTCAACATCTGAACTCTCTCCATCAGCAAGTTCAGAAGTTGTCTGCTGTGAACACTGACTACGCCACTTCCTCAGAACTCAAGATGCTTTTTGCTCAGCTTCATACTGAGCAACTTAAGACAAATGAGCAAATGGTGTCCTATAGTCAGTGCTCAGTCGAGCAAATCGGTGAGGCCATCAGGCTACTTAACCTCAACAAGCAAGAGATGGATACTGACGCTTTGAAGCAGAATGAGTTGCTGTCTCTCGCACAGCAATCCTTCAATCACATCCGTCATAATAATATCCAACGTCATCATTATGACTCAGCTCTCTTGAAAACTTTCCACCAAGTCTTTGCTGGCCTCTCTGAAGCTCTCATCTGGCAAGCAAAAGCTCAAGCTTTCAGTGTAAATATGCTCAGTGCTGCTGATCTTCGTGTACCAGTCGAAGTTTAAATGCTTTGATTTAATTCTACTAATGTGTTTGTTCAATGATGAGTTAAAATATTATAAGACATAAGAATCGAAAGGCCCAAGCCCATTACGGAAGCCAAGGCCCAAGTCAAACAACTCAGTACACTCGGCCCGCGTATGTCAAGACGTTGCCGTTTTTGAACAAAAATGCAACTCAGCAAACGGAAGGATCTAGAAGACCTTCGGGAACAACTTCACAATGAAGCTGCTGAGTCGTCTCGACAAAGCGTACAAGACAGCAGCTGGCAAAGGAAAACTTCCAGACAAAGTGTTTCCTCTTTTGGCAAAGTTCAGACGACACAGTATATTGTCCAGTTGACTATACCATAAAAGGAGAGACCATCTACTGAGCTGACCGAGGACAGAAGATACACGATTGTGATTGGCCGATAGCTCTGAGCAAGTCAGGATGACAACGACACATAGCCGTTTCCCTCCAAAGGTTATTTCAAAATTCAAAATGACCGACGCCCAGACATCTCTATAAATAGTGCCATCACAAGCTTCACAATATACAGAACTTGATCAAGCCATTACGCTGACCAAATCTCTACAAGTTCTGCAAGCAAGAAGCAAAGCAAAAATTCTTACACTACATTTCTCATATCTGTGTAAAAGTCTAGAGTGATTGTAAATCGTCTAAAGTGTCTTAGCACATCTTTGTATTAGGACAAAACACTTATCATTTCTAGAGATAGAAAGGAGAGGCTGAGTACTCGGTTTTAAGTACTCAGCGGAGAGATTAGGATTGAGTAGAAGTATAGAGGAAGGTACTCTTGTCATACTCAATTGCTGATATTGTAAAAGGTTTGAGGCTCTACCTTTAAAGAGCTCAGTAGAGTATTTGAAATCTCGGAACGTGTTCCGGGGATAGGACGTAGGCTTAGAAGAAGCCGAACCTGGATAAATCTGCTGAGTGAAGTATTTCTTACCTTAACTCCTTATTTATATTGCTTGCTTTAAATAATCAAAACTGACCAAGTAAAGAGGTCAAGTTGAGTTGTGCGCGTTGAACGTCTGAGCTCAGGAATAGACTCTAAGTGCTATCTCCTGACTCAAGCTAAGAAACTGACCTAGTCACCTGTTGACTAAGCCAGTACCTCACTGTTTACTCAGCGCCGCTGTTCAAACCTTTTTTTTCTTTAAAAAAAGAAGTCTGCCTAAATTGCAAAAAAGTTTAAATAGTTCCTAACCCCCCCTTGGAACTATACTTGCAACTAAACAAGGGACCAACATTACGGTCTCCCTCATCAAGCCACCGCACCCGGCTTTTTTCTTTTAAATACGTTTCCTGTTGAAGCAAGTGAAGGTCCAACTTCTCATGAGCGGCCAATTCACGTTCCTGAAGATTCAACGACCAGCCATCAGATTGAATAGTCTGCTGAATATCTGCAAGGGAGCTACGCGCCTCATCAATGTTAGCATTGAAGTTACCAAATACCTTAACATTCCAATTTCTCAAAATAGTCCTAAGGCCACGCAACTTGTGACATAACAAGGGAGCTGGCAGAAGAGCAGGGGTAGGGCCATCCCAGTGATCTTTTATTATCCCATAAAGTTCAGGATTACTGACCCACATTTTTTGAAACCTGAACCGAGAAATCCTACCAAAATTAGTCGAAAATTTGAATAGAAGGGGGTGGTGGTCCGAGTGATGACGCGTCAGCCCCACACAGTAAGAATTCCAAGCCTCCGTAAAATCAGCCGATACTAAAGCCCTGTCAAGCCGAGAATTGACACGCGCCTCACCAGTTCTCCCATTACACCAAGTGAAGAAACAACCAGTAGAGGGAATATCCATCCAATCCCCATCATCCATAAAATTCCTGAAATCACGACAAGGTCTCGTAGCCAGAGGCCGACCCGTTTTCTCATGAGCCCCAAGGATTGCATTGAAGTCCCCAATTAAAAGCCATCTACCTTGTAAATTCAATTTGAGAGCATTTAGAGTCAAAAAGAAATCAACACGTCTGTTTGCCCAAATACTGCCATACACAATTCCATAACAATGCCTAATACCCTGCACATCCTGTTGCAATACAATAAACTGTTCATTCTGAAGAATTACAGAGATTGGATTTGTCATAGCAATCCTTTGAAGAATCCAAAGAGTTGGTTTATCACGTAGATTAACAGAAATCAGTCTCATGCCAATGCTGGTCCAAAACGAAGGGCGAATTTCCTCAAAGTCAACCATTGGTTCTTCTAAACAAAGAAGATCAGGTTTATAATGCCTACATAAATCAGAAAGGTACCTCTGAGTGTTAGGGTTGAGGAGCCCCCTACAGTTCCCGAACAGAACTGTCATTCAAAACGAATAGGGGGTTTGATGGCCCGTTTCGCCCGGGATTTCTCTACCTCATGCTTTCCGCCTCTGCGTGCTTTAATTGAAGTCACAGTATGCCATATTTCATCTTCTTGCTCTGCCTGATCTGCCCAGGAAAGAGTGGGAGAAACGTTGTTGTTGCCAGGAGAGTCTGGCCTCTCCACATCATCAACCGACTCCATTTGTCCCATGGGGCTCCCAGCAAACACAAGCTCTTTGGCAGGACTGACCTCCTCAACATCAATTTTCTCTGTAAGGTCATCTACATTCCTGGCTGTGGCAACTGCCACAGGGACAATTGCATGATTCACAATCGGAGGAGTAGGTTTCTTAGTCGGTGGTTTTTTAAAAGATCGACTCTTAGATGGTTTTTTATTTTTCCTGCAGTCATACGTCGAATGACCAATAGAGGAGCAAACTTTGCAGAACTGAGGAAGCCTTTCATAAACCACCTCAATCCAGATATTTTTCCCAGCCCTCTCAACTCCTAACTTCGTCGGTAGTTCTCCTGCTAAGTCCACATCCAACAACATTCTAGTAAAGTGCCCAAAATCACCTTCAAGGGTGGCTTTGTCAAACCGAATCAATCCTCCAATCCCTATTGCAATGTCTGAAAGAATTTGTCTATCCCAATATTCCCATGGAAGAGAATAGAGACGAACCCAAACCTGTGCATTAGTGGAGCGTTCGGCATAAGGATCAAAATCCGGCACCCAAGGCTGAAGACAAAAAGTGCCCGGACGGGTATTCACAATCCCCTTATTAACAACCAGATCATGTGCTTCTTTGGAAGGCAATATCACTTGAAAATATCCTTTACCAATGGCAATTAGCCGCCACTGAGCAGTGATTCCCCAAATCTTGGTTAAACTTGCCTTGAGATCCGCCACTTTCCAAGGGGAATCCCCTTTAGATAGAACGAGTCTTCCGATAAGAGCGTGTGAACAGAGAGCAATTCTCCTCTCATAGGCAGATTGAGAAATCCGAATGGATTTCAACCTCCGATGTCAGTAACCGTAGTGGATGATTGATGAACCTCAGGAATACCACGTTTAAGAACAGAGGAGAAAGACGGCACATGCTTATCGCTAGTAAGGGGCTGAGGCTGATGAAGCAGATCCGAAGCGAAACGGAGTTTAGGGTTGAAGAGAACTCCGATACTAAGGAAATCTTCCTGATGAGAAGCCATGGTCAACAAAAGACAACGGCCAAGAACAAGGAAATCGACGATAAGCGGGGACTCAAGAAATCGCCATCCTCATTTTTCTCTAAAGAGAGAGCAATTTGCAGGACCAGTATAATTTTAAACTTTATTCAGAATCACCAAAATTTTCTTTAATTATGGATTTTAAAAATGAATCAGTAAATTAAAACAATACAATAACAATAATCAAATTTCAATTCCTTCAATTTGGTATTGATTTCAGGAGGCGATTCCCCCAAAAATACAAGCATCAGATCACGAAGACACAAGGTTGGAGGAGAGTCATCGTCGACTTCCTCCTTCTCCGATCAGATCTGAGGTGAAACCAGAGCCGCGTTAAGGCAACCGCAGAAACCAAGGCTCCACGGAAACGACGAACGGCGACGGAGCAGGCGGCGAACAGAACCGACGGGAACGGCCGATCGCGAAACGCCGCTTGACTATTGCACGACGATGATAGCAGAGGACGACGGCGGCGAACAGAACCGACGGGACAAATGGTCGATCGCGAGGAAGACGATGCAACGCCACTTGACCAGAGGCGGATTGCACGGCAACGATAGTAGAGGACGGAGGCGGCGGACGGCGCCAAACACCAGATCGAAATCGATTTGGAGAAGAGATGGCCTCTAGGTCAACTTGCGGGAGCCGCCCACAATCATAAATCGATTTAAGTGCGACGACTCCACATACTAGCCGATCCATACGAGCATCGCTAAACATTTCATGACATTAACCTGACAAAAAAAACTGATGGAGAGTGAGGTGAGCTTGGGAGGCCTAGTAAGATAGCCAATTAAATACATAGCACAACCACACACGCATATAATTCAGTTTACATGTATTTAATAATTATTAGTTATCAAGCAAAACATCCAATAAAATAAATATTATTATTAATTTATTCAAAAGGCCCTGCTTACTCTAGTCTAGTAATACTCAATGGTTGCTTGACCAATAAAATTATATCCTGTGATACCCTGTCGTAACAAATACCCAGGATCCCGTCTTCTATCTCTAGGTACCCTGTCGTAACAAATATCCGGTACCTTAACACCCTGTCGTAACAAATACCAGGTGTTTATATTTCATGTGATCACAATATTCATTTTTCTCAATTCAGTCGCAACCATTGAATATACTATCCTAGATAAGCTGTTATTCTCATAATTTTCTCGTCTTTTATATTATCTAAAGTTTATCACATATATCATAATAAATTTCCATTCTATCCTCAATAAGTCTCGGTCTAGAAACCATTCATGTCCTCACAACCATCAATATCAAATTCAATTCATTCACGTCACCGCAATCATCATAAATATCAACCATCAATATCAAATTCAATTCATTCACGTCACCGCAATCATCATAAATATAAAGTATACATGTCAAACATATAAATCAAATCAATAAACAATTATTACACCAAGTATAATATAGCAACAAACATACAATTAAAGGTATTGTACATTTAATTAACTAGTCACGTTCGTTACAAGTATAACAGTCAATTGCAACAGACATACGAACAAGCAATCAAAGAGCTAAATATATAATTAACTACTTACCTCAATTCCGAAAAGTAACGCTAAATTAGCAAGCACAAATGACCTATCTTTCATATAATACATGTGTTGCCAAAGAGAATAAACTCTTTTTTTTTTTCTAGAATCTTTAGAATGGTTTGGCTTCACCCTCCACCCAAAAAAATAAGACTTCACTATATATATATATATATATATATATATATATATATATATATATATATATATATATATATATATATATATAAAAGAAGTTTACCTACTAATAATTGATGATTTAAAAGAATGAATTATCTTTTTTTTAATTGTTAAACATATCACAACACTATTACAACAAGCCCATTTATTTTTTACGGGTCATAAAATTAACTAATTTATTATTTTTTTCAAAAATAATATTTAATATAGAATTTATTTTTTTCAAATATCAATATATAATATTAAAATTAATAAACTTTAATAATTAATTATTTTAGAATCCTGATAATTTTGTCATATGAGTATAATATTTTTTTTACAGGCGTTACATCTCATATTCTCCATTTTTCACGTTTCACATTTTCTAATATTTCTCATGTTTCCTGCTTTTCACACTTTTCCATTTTCTGCTTTTTCTTTGTTTTTTCGTTTTTTTTCTTTTTGTTCTATGTTTTTGTCATATTCTTCACTTTTTCATTTTTCGCCTTTTCCTTTTTTTCGGTTTTTCACATTTTTCTCTATTCTATCTCTTGTTTTTTTTTTATCGCAGATGAAATAGGTATTTTTGGAATGTAATAAAATATAACTTAAGGGATAGGTATTCTTAAGTTCATAAGGAATATGTGTTCCTCCACTTGTAGAATAACTATTCCATGGAATAGTTATTCAATGGCAAAAAAGAACCAACCAAACGTAGGATTGTCTAGAAATAGTTTTTCTATTTTTAGTCTATTCCATGAACCAAACGAACACTCAACGTTTTAAGGGCGGACTTGTACATTTGGCCTTTATAAAAACAATACTTATAAACTTATTATGGCAAAAAACATCGATAGTTTACCTTTTATTTTTTGTTGATTAAACCTTTGATTAGTTATTTTGATACATTAAACTCTTGATCCTTTATTTTTATCACATTAAACCCCTTATGATCCAAAAAATCAGATTTGAACGTAAAACTCTGATATTTTATTCAATTCATTTGCATTCGAAATTGTATTTTTTACGATTTACAAGTAATTTTTGATATGTGAAATATGATTATAGTAGAACAGTAAAAACATATTTCAAAATGTAAAAAATACACGCTTCAAACACAAATGAAATTAATAAAACCTTTTAAACTGGTTAAATTTTCAGAACTAACTAATTTGGCAACTAATAGCTTAATGAGACAAAAAAAAAATGATCAATGACTTAATATGTCCAAATAAAATATAAAAGACTTAATGAACGAAAAAAATGAAAGATCACATTTATTAATATATGCCAAAAAAATATGAGGTCCCTAACCATTCCCACTACAAGAAAACAGCTAGTTAGCTACCGCAATTTTGGTAGCTGATGCGGTAGCTAAAGCTGTTTACCGACTGAATTCAGTGGTTTACCGACCAAACGCATTCAGTCAATAACTCACTAGTCGCTGGAGAAACGCCGACTATTTCCGACGATAGTCGCAGACTGTAGCGACTGTTCGAGTTAGTCGCTGACTAGTCGCAATGTATACCGACCATATTTTGCGACTAAAAATAGTCGCTAATGGGTTAGGTCGACACATGGCTGACCGGTTTACCGACGAATTTCTAACAGAAAAGCTATCTGTAATTTACTAAAATTATCTGATCGACAGACTAATTTCGTCAGTAATCTACTGGGCAATTTATTTATTTAATTGTAATTATAAATTATTTTTAATGATAATTGTAATTAGAATTAGGATTAAAAATACAATTATAAACATATTTAAACGTTCACAAATAATTAAAATATTTAAAGCTTAAATATATCAAAAATATGATACAAGATATCATAATCTAGATTAACCTAATATATTAGATAAAAAATCTATATCATAAAAAAGGTATTCTAGAAAGTTATGTCAAAATATATCTAATTGCTAGATTAACCTGAACCTCTCTACAATTGCCTAAAGATGATCTCCAACTCTGTTGATCGCTCCAACTGTATACCTTCTATCAACCGCTCTTGTCTTTCACTTGGTGTATATGTGCTAATAAATTAGTTTTGTACCGTATTAAAGCCATCAAGGCGCTCCTGTACAATCTCATGTGTGTTTCTTATCCCTTGAATTGCAGTAGTAGCACCTAAATCAGATGGACCAGCAAAACTTGAAGATGATGGTCTTGAATTTCTAGGATACCGGTCATCATAATACTGCGAAGCAGTTAATAAATTGGTCTTGAATTTCGGATCCGTTTTTGGTTCATTACACCTTTTATCTTTTATTTTGACACATTAAGCTCTTTATCATTAATGTTTTTTTTTTGTCACATTAAGCCATTCATAACAAAAAAAAAATTAGCTTTGAACATAGAACTCGTCTAACACAACATTATTCATTTTATGTACGTTCAAAATTTGTATTTTTCACAGGTTAATAACAAATTTTGATGTGTAACATGACTATAAAAAAACTATAAACACCCTATTTCAAACTATAAAAAAAATATAATTTCAAATACAAATAAAATTAGTAACACATTTTAACTGTATTAGATGTTCAAAACTAATTGATGTTCAAAACTAATTAATTTGACAAGCAATAATTTAATGTGGCAAAAGAATAAATGAGCCCAAATAAAAGATGAATAACATAATAAATAAATAAAATCAAAGATTGTGATTATATATATATAATCGGAGGTGCCTTCTATGGTTACTTTGTTTTTGACAAAGTACCATTACTTGGTGTGCTTTCACCGTTGGATGATGGAGTGTAAAATTAATCCAACGGTGAAAACACACAAAGTAACGCTTACGTTGTCAAAAACAAAGTAAGCATAGCCTTTACCATAATCGGATATTTATGAATTTTATGGTATACAATTTAACAATTTTATTCCCAAATCAACTGTTCTAAATTAAAATTAAAAATAGTGTAAGATAAAATTTCGGGTCCTTGGAGTTTTGACCATAACAATTAATCACTTCCACTTAAAATTTCACCGAGAAATTCTGGTTCCTTAAAAGAGTTTATGGTATGGGAGTAGTTCAAGGAACACTTGTACATTTCTCTCTGATTCAACTTCCTGATGTTTTTTTACCATATTCATACCATTCCATCTAATATAAATACATCACAATAATTCTATGTTTTTCAAATCAAGCTTGCTTGATTATCTCATTCCCCATAATTAATCAGTACTACGTAATTATATATATAAAAAAAAGATGGCTAGATTATTAAATTTTTTCTACTTATTTCTTTTTATTGCTATCAAAACAGACGTTGCAATAGCTGCAAGAAAGCTTGGGCCTCTTCCAATTTTTGATGAATTACGGCCATTGCCTGGAGATCTTCCTGATCTCTCGGTGTTGTTGCCGAAACAAGATCAACCACGACCGAATTTGCCTATCGTGTCTGAGCTCCCAAAGCCCTCAATCCTCAAACCCAGTAATCCAAATCATCAAACACCACAATTTGATTCAAAATTAGTTCAAAGGACTAGTCAGGGGTCAAGATCACCTGCGAATGTACGTAATCTTGGAGCTCTCCCAATTGGTCAAGGACTTCCACCATTGCCGGATTTTCCATTTGATCTCCCGAAGCTACCATTCCCATTTCCCGAGGGAGAGCTTCCTAAGTTGCCTCCGCTACCAGACTTCCTCAACCCCTTTGATCTCCCAAACCCCTTTGAACAAACTACACAACATTCTGCGCAGGCTTCTCCATTAGGTTCTAGTTCTGGTGCTGCTTCATCAGGACAATCAGCAGCAATAGGTCAAATGACTAGTCCTGGAGCAGGATCAACAGCGAATGCACGCAGTCTTGGTGCTCTTCCATTTGGTCAAGGGCTTCCACCATTGCCGGATCTCCCATTCCCATTCCCATTTCCAGGAGGAGAGTTTCCTGAGTTGCCTAAACCTGACCTCTCTAAATTCGGGTTGCCTCCGCTATCAGACATCCTTAACCCCCTTGATCTCCCAAATCCTTTTGAACAATTTACACAACATTCTTCACAGTCTTCTCCATCAGGTTCTAGTTCTGGTGCTGCTTCATCACAACAATCTGCAACAAGTCAAGGGACTAGTCCTGGATCAGGATCAACCGCGAATGCACGCAATCTTGGTGCCCTTCCATTAGGTGCAGGTCTTCCACCATTGCCAGATCTCCCATTCCCATTCCCATTTCCAGGAGGGGAGTTTCCTGAGTTGCCTAAGCCTGACCTCTCTAAATTTGGGTTGCCTCCTCTATCAGACATCCTCAACCCCTTTGATCTCCCAAATCCCTTTGAACAATTTGCACAACATTCTTCACAGTCTTCTCCATCAGGTTCTAGTTCTGCTTCATCAACTCAATCAAGTTCTGGTTCATCAATGGGAACATCTGGTTCTGGGACAACACCGATGGTAGCTTCCCGAAATCTTTTGAATTTTCCAGGTCTTCCACCATTGCCACATCTGCCACATCTTCCAGGTCTTCCACCATTGCCACATCTCCCAAAGCCGCATCTCCCAAAGCTACCTTTCCAATCACCAGATGGAGAGAAACCTCACTTCCCTAAATTACCACACTTTCCCATGCCACCACTACCACACTTGCCCAACATCTTTCATTTCCCAAAATCTCCAAAGTCTGGCTCATCTGCTTCGCCACAACCTTCTCCAATGACGACGCCTAGTGGAGCTGCAAACACCGGAGCACAAAATAAAAATCCTGCTCAACAACAACCTGCTAATCCAGGGATGAAGCAGCCATCCAACGGAGCAGGAAACCCTGGAATGCCTAATGGAAATCCCTCTAACTTACCTGGTCAACAACGCCCATCTCCAATGACGAACCAACAATCTAACGGAGCAGGAAACCCTGGAATGCCAAATGGAAACCCCTCTATGAATCCTGGTCAACAGCAACCAATGCCAAATAGAAATCCATCGACGAACCCTGGTCAACAACAACCAATGAACCAGAGAATGCCAAATAGAAATCCAGGTCAACAACCAATGGGTCAGGGAATGCCAGGTCAGCAACAACCAATGAACCAGGCAATGCCAGGTCAGCAACAACCAAGGAACCAAGCAATGCCAGGCCAGCAACAACCCAGGAACCAGGCAATGCCAGGTCAGCAACAACAACCAATGAACCAGGCAATGCCAGGTCAGCAACAACCAAATAACCAGGCAATGCCAGGTCAGCAGCAACAACCAATGAAGCAAGCAATGCCTGGTCAGCAACAACCAATGAACCAAGCAATGCCTGGTCAGCTACAACCAATGAACCAAGCAATGCCAAATAGAAATCCTGGTAAACAACAACCAATGAACCAGGGATCGAACACAATGCAGAACCATGCCATGCCAAATAGACCCTCTAACATGCCTGGGCAGCAAGGGCCTATGAACATGCCAGCTAACAGAGCAGAGGGCAATGAAAGGCCAGGTCCAAGGAGGAGGACGCTGTAGGTTTATTCAGTATATGAAGTTTTGAGGTCCAGTGAGAATTTGGACCATACAATAGTTATACTACCATAGCAAAATAATATCCGTGGCCAAATTATTTGGCATTTTTGTCTTATTTTTTTTGTTTGTTCCCAAAAATAATTAGTCTTCAAGACTGCAGTCTGCTGCTTAGGCCATGTGAGTGTGCGCCTAATAGAGATTTAATACAATTTTGTACGTAAAATAATTATAAGAATACATGTAAATGTAATTGTTGTATGTGAAATAAATATAAATAAATGGTAACTCATCAGTTATCCTTTTTTAATTAACTATTCTTCTGATTTTTAATAGATAATCAATAATTTTACTGATTGTTTTCCTAAAAATTAGTTGTATATATAATTTTACAAATTGAGAAGTGAGATACATAGCAAAATTGAGGTGTATCTCCAACTTCTAAGAGTTTGTAAGGATTTAAGATCTCTAAGTACGACTGAAGTGGTTTTCGTGGAGATTCCCAGACTTTAGTTTCATTTTAAGCATGGCCGGATTCATTCCTGAACCAATGTTGAAACTCAACTTGAGGGGATCCTAATTCGGGTTGAATACCTAAAATTGTTATACAATTGCCATATTTCTGCATTTTCTTTAAAATATAGTTCTTATATTATCAGTCTTCTAATAATTTTGGCAGCGGTACTCAGTGTTACAGATGGCCTGATTTTAGATATTGCTAAATCCTCTCCAAAATATTTTACTGATGTGAGTTTGGAATTTTCGAGTAAAACAGTTATTTAGTTGAGTAGAATCTAAACACGAAATTAACGAGATAGAACATTTCATTTTGAAGTAATTTCTGCATGTAAAGTAGGCTAAAATAATCATTCCATGTGTGACATTTAAATTTATTTAGATTGTTTCCCATGTTTTCAAGATTCCCTAGACAGCCACAACGCTGGTATTTTTTGTGTTCAAGTGGTAATGCCATCAGTGAATTTTGTTCTGCTACCTATTTGTTGAAACAACGACTTTTTAACTTGGAACACTAAAACAATTGTTTGTCTTGTAAAATCACGCCTAGGCACGCCTCCAGCAAGGCACTAGGCTTAGAAAGGCGCACTCAGAGGTGTGCCTCTTAAACAGAGTCCACCTTTTGACTTCTCAGGCGACATACTTGGAGCCTTGAGCCTTTTGAGTCTGAGGAGCACCCGAGGCACGCCTTTGATAACTATTTCCCCGCGTTATCTTGAGGTATACAAGCTAGAACAATCAAACCACACAAGAGCTCCACCAACGAAACACAATGTGAAGCTCGGAAGGCTGGTAGAATATAAATATGCCACCATATCATAAGAAACAAACTAATCAGAGAAACACAAGTCACATTTTGGCCTAATTGCATTGCTAACATGGAAATTTTTTTCTCATTCCTCTTTCTCATAATAACATAGAATAGAAGACGTGTGCATACATTTGTTTGGAATAAAAGTGATTTCTTGTAGAATTAATTAAGCGAGGAAAGAAGTCTGGTAATGGTGCAGTAGTAGTGAAATAAACTAGGTAGAATGTGTTAAACAGATCCATGTCGCCAAACAACTAGGGTGATAATCAAAAAACACATCTATGGAAAGCACCCATTGTCTCTAAAGAGACTATATGTATTTACATCGGTCATCACTAAAGTTGATTTTAAGACAATAAAATCGCTAAATTAGCACTTTTGTGTCAATAAAATCACTAAGATCTGAGTCGGCACCGAAAGGCTGACATGGTGTCCACGTGTTAGATAAATGTTGTCAACATATAAAGCATTTGGCCCTGAACTTTTAGGTTTAATACATCATTTGGCTCTCAACTTGTCCAAAAAGCTTGATTGGCCCCTCAAATTTTAAAATGTCCTCAGTAGCCTCCACAACTTGCTTAAATGTAGTTAATTAATCATTCCGTTGTAAAAATATAAGTTACATGCGGAAGGTGTATTGCACTTGCCTTGAAAAAATAAAACACGAAGTTCGGGGTATGGGGTTCTAACATGAAAGAGAACAAGTTCTAGAGTTGAGTAAATAAAAACTTTGTTTTTAATAATTAATCTATCGTGCGAATTATGTAATAGTATTCCAAGGAACGTGCAACACAACTTTAAGGACGCTATTGGAACATTTTAAGCAAGTTGAGGTTATCATGACACTTTGAAAATTCAGAGCACAATCAAACTTTTTAAACAAATTCAGGGCAGATGATTTATTAAGCCTTTTATTTATAAACATTACTAACCATGGTTACAATCGGTCAAAAACACAAACCTGGGAAGAAATCCAAGCGAAGCTTCAAATGTAAGGACAAGAATCCCAATGCATATGGCATTTATACTCCAAGTTGCAATTAAACAAATACCTGAATAGACATAGCAGCAGAGACTCGAAACAAAAATTTAAGCAAATTTGTATATTATTTACAAAATTTCTTTGACTATCCCTATCAGAGCTCAAATGACGACTCTCCTTACTACCATAACTCAACAAACTACTCATAAATATATAAATTTTCCCAAATTTATCTACCTTGGATTTTTTTCTCCCTCAAATCAACAAAATTGAACACAATATTCGAACACGCCCTGATCCAAACAACCCTAAAGATGATCAAACGATTCAAAATGAAACTTTGACCGTCAACTCTAGAAAATTTACGGAAAACCAAAAATAATAGTTCAGAGCCGCAATTTTGCAGTTACCTGACACAGTCTCGCCCGGAATGTGCTGCTACTACAAGGAATGAATGAGGAGACTACAAATTAAGAGATGAAGAAGAAGATGATGATGGATGCACAAGAACAAGAAGCAGAAGCAGGAGAAATCAAGTGAAGTTTAGCTCAAAGAGAAGAGTTGAGAGAAGGTTGTTCATACCTCTTGTAGAGACAATGGTGAATCGATGGGAAAAAGTTAAGCCTGAGAATACCTCAAGCAAATACGAAGAAATAGCTTTCTGTGGAGGAAAAAACAGGCGGTCAAATACATTAATATCGCAATTAAATATTTTTTTTGAAACAATATCGCAATTAAATATAAAATTACAACTAAATGAGTTCCATATATTATATTCTAAATCATAAGTTAAAAAATTTAAATTTAAAAGTACTGATTTTACTAGTTTGACATAGTTATTATTTAACATATTTGTAAATAGTTTTTAGAATATAAATTTCTATGTAATTTTTTTTAAAAAAAAAAAGATCTTCAACCATTGGACGGTTTCTTTTTATGGTGGCTTAAAAAAAATTAATTTACATAGAAATTTATGTTTAATTTTCTTTTTGTTCTTTAATTTTATTTTTGACCATATTAAATCTTTAATGATTAAAAAAAATCAATTTAAAATATAAACCTTGATTAACAGAGTGTTATTTATTATACATGAGTTCGAAATTTGTACTTTTTTCATTATTTGGAAACAGTTTTGGATTTGTAATGTGGTTATAGGGTAAATGTAAAAATATAATTCAAACTATAAAAAATATTTATATATATATATATGAAATTAATAGCATCTTTTTAATAAAATTAGATGTTTACAACTTACTAATTTGGAAAGTTCTTGCTTAATGAGACCAAAAATAAAAGGTCAGAGTCTTAATATATCCAATTAAGTACATTATTATTTTTAATATATTTTAAAAATTAGGGTTTATAAATTATGGGTCAATGACCTTTTTTACAGGGTTTAGGATTTATTAATTGGGATCTAGAATTTTTAAATTAATATATAAAATCATAATTTATTTGTGATATATAGAAAAAAGTGATATTTAAAATTAAATTTCGTTATATAATTTAGTTTTAATTTTATATCTATTTATAATTTTTATGTAAAGCCGTGAAAGAATGGGTTGCCAAAATTTGTTGTAGCTTGTTAGTATTACTATAGTATAAGGCAAAAATAAGTAATTTGATAGGCCATCAAGCAAATGTTACCAAATAAAATAGGGTGTTGTTAAACTCAGCCCCAAATTTCCACCTCTATTTCCGTGAAAGGACGAAAATGCCCTTTCATGGGTTATGGGGTGAAAAAGCTATTTTTTTTGCCTTTCCGTCACGCGGGCGTGTGGCTATCACACCTCACCGCGTGGTCGGGTGTGAAAGCCACACGCCTCACCGTGTGGTCGGGCGTGATAGCCACACGCCCGACCATTGGGCGTCTGGCTATCACGCCCGACCACACGGTGAGGCGTGATAACCACACGCCCGACCATACGGTGAGGCGTGATAGCCACATTCCCGCGTGACAGAAAGGCAAAAAAAATAGGCCATTAAACCCGTAAATAGGTCGTTAAACCCATAACTACAGAATTGTACTTAAAACCTAAAAATATCATACAATTTTAACTAAAATCAGTAACAATAATATAAGTTCATGAATAAATATTATTAATTACAACACATAAAACTAATATAATCTAGTCCAAGCCGCTCTCCTTTCAGCGTATAGATTGTCCAAGTGACGAACACTCGGATCACGAAATATACGCCATTGGGTGGCAATGGGAGGCACTGAAAAACCAGGTCTTAAATAAAGACGTATGTAGTGTTGATAACTCCCAAAATGAAAAATCACAATCTCTCGCTCTGATAGTCTTCCATCGTCCGAACACATCGGTAGTATAGTGCAACATCCTAACTGTGATGTAGTAAAAAGGAATATTACTGCATTCAAAACAGATGCAGTAGCATATAAGTCATCTGTGTTGGTCCCTTATAACGTAACAAGTTAGTTCCAAGGGGGGGGGATAGGAACTATTTAAAATTTTAGTACGTTAAGGCTGACTTCTTTTTCTTTGAAAAAGGATTACACATCGCGCTGAGTAAATTAAGACACTAGCTTAGTCAACTGGTGACTAAGTGAGCTTCTTTCTTTGAGTCAGGAGATAGCACTTGAGTCTATTCCTGAACTCAGATACTCAATACATACAACTCAGCGTGACCTCTTTACTTGGTCAGTTTTGTTTAAGCAAGCAATATATATATTAAGGAGTTTGAGGTTAGAAAGATGTTACTCAGCAAATTTATCCAGGTTCGGCCTCTAAGCCTACGTCTTGTCCCCGGAACACGTTCCGAGCTTTCGAATTCTCTACTGAGATTTTTAACGGTAGAGCATCAAACCTTTTACAACTTAGAAGCTGAGTATAACAAGAGTACCTTCCTCTATACCTCTACTCACTCCTAATCTCTCACTGAGTACTATAACCGAGTACTCAGCCTCTCCTTTCTAATCTCTAGAAATGATAAAGATTTGTCCTAAACAACAATTGCTAAGACACCTTAGATGATTGAATAATCACTCTAGACTTTTACACGAAAGATATAGAATTTGGTGTAAGTATTTGCTTTGCTTTTTCTCACAGAACTTCGAGTAGAATTTTGGTCAGCGTAATGGCTTAATGAAGATCTGCATCGAATGAAGCAACTGAAAGGCCCTATTTATAGAGACGTCTAAGGTATTAGTCATTTCGAATTTCGAAATAACCGTTGGAGGGAAACGGCTTCCTGTCGTTGTCACTCAGTTCTGCTCAGTGCTCTTGGCCAATCAGATTCAAGTATCTTCTGTCTTCGGTCAGTACTGAGCAGCTTTTAGTCAGTCCTGCAGAATGTCTCTCCATTTATGGTAAGGTCAACTATACAGCTTTCTGTGTCTTCTGAACTTTACCCAAAGTAGAAATACTTTGTTTGGAAGTTGTTCTTGCTCAGCTGCTGTCTTGTACTCTTTGTCGATACAACTCAGCAGCTTCGTTCCGAAGTTGTTCAACGAAGGTCTTCTCGATCCTTCTTTCGCTGAGCTGCGTTTTGTACACAACGACAGCGTTTTGCACACGCGGGCCGAGTGGTCTTGATCTGTTTGACTTGGACTTTGACTTCCGTATTGGGCTTTAAGCCTTTTAGTCTTTATGTCTTATAAACAATTTAACTCAACATTGAACAAACACATTAGTGTAATAAATCAAAGCATTTAAACTTAGTGTGTTTAGAATATATTTAATTTTACTTAAATAATTTTGTCAAATCAAAATCATGTGGAAAGGTGTTTCAACAAACTCCCCCATTTTGATGTTGGCAAAACTATTCAGCGAAGAACTCAGTGTTGAGCTCCCCCATGATAGTTGTCCTAATATTACTTAGCAGACTCCCCCGTCAGGGTTGAGCTACTAACTTATTTTTATTATAAACATTTTAAGGTTTAATCGAGTAAGTCTAAGGTCAGTTTTCAGATATAGGTCAGCTCATGGAACATATTCTATTTTACTCAGTGTTAAGCGGAAGATTTAACATTCAGAGAGCGCTGAGTATTTTATTGTTCAATGGGTCTTATGAGACAATGTTTAATAAACATACAAGATAATGTCAAACATTTTATCAGCATAGCATACAATCAACAAGTATTATAAAAAGTAAACACAGTTGATGTAGTTGAAGATACATAATAACATGATACTCATCATCATATAAAATAACTCAAGTTTGGATAAAAGATGCAAGTATTGTATTGAAATAAAGTAGTCAGCATATACAGCAAAAAGATAAGCAAAAAGAAACATAGAACTACAAAGTAATAAACAAACTAAGTTAGCCTATTTCTATTTCTTCTTCTTATGCTTAGACTGACTACTGTTGGTCCCTTGTTTAGTTGCAAGTATAGTTCCAAGGGGGGGTTAGGAACTATTTAAACTTTTTTCGCAATTTAGGCAGACTTCTTTTTCTAAAGAAAAAGGGTTGAACAGCGGCGCTGAGTAAACAGTAAGATACTGGCTTAGTCAACAGGTGACTAGGTCAGTTCCTCAGCTTGAGTCAGGAGATAGCACTTGGAGTCTATTCCTGAACTCAGACGTTCAACGCGCACAACTCAACTTGACCTCTTTACTTGGTCAGTTTTGATTATTTAAAGCAAGCAATATAAATTAGGAGTTAAGGTTTAGAAATACTTCACTCAGCAGATTTATCCAGGTTCGGCTTCTTCTAAGCCTACGTCCTGTCCCCGGAACACTTCCGAGATTTCGAATCCTCTACTGAGCTCTTTAAAGGTAGAGCCTCAAACCTTTTACAATATCAGCAATTGAGTATGACAAGAGTACCTTCCTCTATACTTCTACTCAATCCTAATCTCTCCGCTGAGTACTTAAAATCGAGTACTCAGCCTCTCCTTTCTATTTCTAGAAATGATAAGTGTTTTTGTCCTAATACAAAGATGTGCTAAGACACTTTAGACGATTTACAATCACTCTAGACTTTTACACATATATGAAAATGTAGTGTAAGAAATTTGCTTTGCTTCTTGCTTGCAGAACTTGTAGAGATTTGGTCAGCGTAATGGCTTGATCAAGTTCTGTATATTGTGAAGCTTGTGATGGCACTATTTATAGAGACGTCTGGTCATTCGGTCATTTCGAATTTCGAAATAACCGTTGGAGGGAAACAGCTATATGTCGTTGTCATCCTGACTTGCACAGAGCTCTCGGCCAATCATAATCGTGTATCTTCTGTCCTCGGTCAGCACAGCAGATGGTCTCTCCTTTTATGGTAAAGTCAACTGGACAGCATACTGTGTCATCTGAACTTTGCCAAAAGAGGAAACACTTTGTCTGGAAGTTTTTCTTTGCCAGCTGCTGTCTTGTACGCTTTGTCGAGACTACTCAGCAGCTTCATCTTGAAGTTGTTCCCGAAGGTCTTCTAGATCCTACCGATTGCTGAGTTGCGTTTTGAACAAAAATGGCAGCGTCTTGACATTCGCGGGCCGAGTGTACTGAGTTGTTTGACTTGGGCCTTGGTTTCCGTATTGGGCTTGGGCCTTCCAATCCTTATGACTTATAACATTTATACTCAACATTGAACAAACACATTAGTAGAATAAATCAAAGCATTTAAACTTAGTGTGTTTAGGATATGTGTTATAATTTATATTTAAACAATTTTGTCAAATCAAAATTATGTGGAAAGGTATTTCAACAAACTCCCCCATTTTGATGTTGGCAAAACTATTCAGCAAGGCATTCAGTATGAGCTCCCCCATGATAGTTGACCTTATATCATTCAGCAAACTCCCCCGTAAGGGTTGCACTACTGACTTAGTTTTAATTGCATCATTTAAGAATTTAAATGAGTGAGTCTAAAGTCAGTTTTTAGGTGTAGGTCAGCTATATTACATATTCTATTTACTCAGTGTTAAGCGGAAGTTTTAGATATACAGAGCGCGCTGAGCAAATTATTGTTCAATGAGTTCTTTATCAGAATGTTTCATAAGATCATAGTATGATGTCAAACATGTTATCAGCATATCATTTAGTCAATAAATATTATAAGTGTTAAGTATGGCTGATGAAGATACAAAGTAACTCAGTACTATAAAAGCATATATCATAACTCAGTATTGAAATCAGGAAATAAAGTATGATATATATATTGAGAGAAGTCAGCAAGTACATAGACAAAAGAAGTAAACTAGACAAAATGGGTTATACAAATGTGGCTTAAGCATGCTAGTCTATCTATTTCTTTTTCTTGCCCTGTGACTGACTTCGCTCGTACTGACGTCGCTCATGCTGAGCTCTGGAAGCTTGCGCTTTCTCCCCCGTTTTGTCAACTTCAGGGAGCTTGAATGCATCGGTTAAGACAGCACGAGAAAGTTCTTGTGAAAGCTCTTTTAGTTTGTCAGCACTTTCGTTCACGCCATCAAAAATGGCAACCCCATCAGCTGAGACTTCTACTGGTATATGAAGATCAGCAGCACTGAGCATATTTACACTGAAGGCTTGAGCTTTGGCTTGCCAGATGAGAGCTTCAGAGAGGCCAGCGAAGACTTGGTGGAATGTCTTCAGAAGTGCTGAGTCATAGTGATGTCGTTGAATATTATTATGACGGATATGGTTGAAGGATTGTTGTGCGAGGGACAACAATTCATTCTGCTTCAACGCGTCAGTATCCATTTCTTGCTTGTTCAGGTTAAGTAGCCTGACAGCCTCACTGATTTGCTCAACTGAGCACTGACTATAGGACACCATTTGCTCATTTGTCTTGAGTTGCTCAGTATGCAGCTGAGCAAAAAGCATCTTCAGTTCTGAGGAAGTGGCGTAGTTAGTGTTCACAGCAGATAACCTCTGGACTTGCTGATGTAGCGAGTTCAGATGTTGAATTGTGGACAGTTGAATCTCTGCCAACTTGGCAAGTGAGTCTTGCTTTGCTTGCTGGGCTTGAAATGATAAGACGATATTCAGCAGGTCCTTGAGTCCCTTGACTTCGTTGAGAAGTAGAGTGAATTCGGAGAGCTGAGTTGTCTCTGGGAATGAGGATCCAGCAGCAGGTGAAGCAGACTGTTGAAGATCTTGGATGAGAGCTTGCACTGAGTCGATGAGCTTCTTGCCGGACTCAGTGGCATCCCTATGTACATCCGTATGACCAGAAGAGAAGGGTGTGAGAGGAGTACCCTGGTCAGTGACAGGATGAGTTTGCTCAATCTGCACTTGAGATGGAGGAATTGTTGTGTGATCGGCAGAGAGATTGGTTGTAGAGGTGTTAACTCGAACACTGTCTGTGCTGACAGCAGAAGGATGGGGAGTCAGCACCATGCTTGAGGAGACAACATGAGCAGTGGTCGGTTCAACCTGACTGGTTGAAGTAGTGGAAGTATGATGCTCGGTATGTTCCTGTTGAGAAGAAACAGAGGCTTGTTTTTCCAACGGCGTTGTAGTAGAGGAAGTTGAGGGCCGTTTGAAAAATTTTAATTGGACGGTAGAAGGATCCTTTGTTGTCTTGGAGAGGACAAGTTCAGGAATAGATGGTGATTGCAAAGGGGGTTCACTGACCATTTTCTCACTGGCCTTGACCAGCTTTCGCCTTCTACGTGGTGGAGAGGTATGATGAGCATGTTCTTCTGAGTGAGTAGGTTCTTTTTCCTCAGTATGGGTCTGGTCAGCTTGATCCACTTGCTCAATTCCAGCAGCTAACTCAGTGTTAGTCTGCACAGCTCCACCAGCTAACCCAATGTTAGCGTCCTCAGCTTCAATTTCGCTGTCATACTCTTCAGACTCCTCAGCGTCATCCTGACCGCTGGTTTCATCATCTTCTTCTTCTTCTTCAGTATTATCTCCATCAAGTTCTTCCTCAACTTGGGAGATGAAGTGGTCATCTAACTGGACCTCAGGTTCCTCAGCATCAGTACCTTGGCATTGAGTGAAATGAGAATCACCCGGTACAATAAAATCTGTCGGCATGACGTTGAGAGGTGCCAGTGTTGAAGACTTCTGCTTCTTTTGAGATAGCTCAACAGCTTCCTCAGTGTCAGGCTCATCTTGCCTGCTTCTCTTCTCAGCTGACTTTCCAGCTGACCTCTGCCTCTTTGCTGGAGACACAACATTAGGTGCCTCAGCAGATTTTCTCTTGCGAGAAACTGGGGCCTTAGTTCTTCGCCCTTTCTTAGGCTCAGCAATAGTCTCCTCAGTCTGATCAGCTTGGCCAGCAGCAGCAGCAGCTTTTCCTTTCTTCAAAGGCTGTCCAAATTTAAGTGCCCTCAGCGAGGCAGCTGTGATTTCGGTTCCTCTGAAAGATTCCTCACCTTCGAGGTCAATCTTGTGGTCGATGAGGATCCTGGTGATGATTGATCCCAACCTCATTGTACCTGTGCTGCGTAGGAACCCAGCAACTAAGAAAACTGGCATGTTGATGGGGGTGTACGTCAGCATGTGCCATATGAAGCACTGTTCAAAGTTGGTTGCTGATGTAGTGCAGTTGATCTTTGGGTAAATGAAATAGCTCAGCAGGTAGTGAGCCATCTTCTGATGCTGTCCCATCGAAGATGCTGAGATCTCTCCTAAGTGACCCTCAGGTTTGCAGAAGGTATGGACGTAGTCGGTCTTGTCCTGATCTCCTGACTTTCTCAGCCTTACTCCCTCAGTTTTGAGCTGGAGGAGATTTTCTATGTACAGAGGGTTGATGAAGATGGTTTTCCCTTTTACTTCAGTGCTCAGGTAGTCGGCGGAGTCACTGGCAACCTTGAGGTTGTGGTAAAATTCCCTCACTAGGTCAGGATATGTCTCATCCCTGACCGAGAACAGCCCAGTCCATTCATTCTTGGAAATCCACTCAGCAAATGGCTGTTCGTTCTGTACAAAGTGCTCTGAAACCCATCTGGAGGGTTCTACCTTCCATTCACGTACATTGTCGAAGACCTTTGAGTAGGTCCTGATCTTAACAGCTTTCCCTTGGCCAGAGGTTTGGCCAGTTTTACCCTTGCTCGGTGTAGAGGGGTTTCGTGAAGGTTCATCGGAGCTGGACTTTTGGTGGCCGGCACCGGAGACGTTGAAGGATAGCTTAGTCATTCTTTTAAGATGGAGAGGATAGAGGTATTTGAGAGAGAGAAATTTGAGTAATTTCTTAGCCTTAAGAATTTGTTAAGCGTAAAGAGTAAAAAATGGGGAAATGCCCATAATTTATAGACAAGTTGAACGGTGTGGATCTTAACCAAATCCATGTGTCAGTTTTGCCTTGGGATCATGTACCGACAAGGATCCTGGCATTTATGACACATTACGGCGAATACGTCATCCTAGGTTATACGCGTGCTTGGCATTTATGCTAACGGATTAATCACTCAGTATTTAGAATGTCAAGCGTTTGATATTCTGAGTGGTTAGTGCATTATTTAAGGATGATTTTAAGTTCAAGTTCTAAACTAATTTACTCAGTGTGCAAGTTTACTCAGTATTGTATATACAGTCAGTTTCAATGAGATACTCAGCAAATAATAAATCATTCAGCATGTAATTCACTCAGCATTCAATATTCATTTAGCACAGGAATTTACTGAAGAGGATTAAACATACCAATTGCTTCTCTCAGTATGCTGAACTGCTCACGTGCCAGTGGCTTCGTGAAGATATCCGCAAGCTGTTCGTCCGTTGGGACAAAGGTCAGCTTAATCTCACCCTTGAGTACATGGTCTCTAATGAAGTGATGTCGGATGCTGACATGCTTCATTCTGCTGTGTTGTATTGGGTTCTTGGACAGATCAATTGCACTTTTGTTGTCACATTTGACCTCAATTGTCTTCGTTTGAACACCATAATCTTCAAGTTGTTGCTTGATCCACAGGACTTGAGCAACACAGTGACCAGCAGCAATGTACTCAGCTTCAGTGGTGGACAAGGCTACTGACGCCTGCTTTTTGCTGAACCAGGATACAAGACAGCTTCCTAAAAAGTGGCATCCTCCAGAGGTGCTTTTACGTTCCAGCTTATCTCGTCCATAGTCAGCGTCAGTGTATCCGATAAGTGTAAAATCATGAGTATTTGGATACCACAAACCTGAGTTCACTGAGCTTTGCAAGTATTTAAGGATTCTTTTTACAGCAATGTAATGAGATTCCTTAGGGTTAGATTGATATCTAGCACAGTAGCATACTGAAAACTGAATGTCCGGTCTACTGGCTGTTAAGTAAAGTAGAGAGCCTATCATACCTCGATATAACGTGCTGTCTACTGACTTACCATTCTCATCAGCACAGAGGACAGTGTCAGTGCCCATAGGAGTGGATATTGGCTTGCAATTTTCCAAGTCATATTTCTTTAAGATCTCCTTGGCATATTTTGCTTGACTGATGAAGATGCCATTGTTTCCTTGTTTAATTTGAAGACCGAGGAAGAAGTTGAGTTCTCCCATCATAGACATTTCAAACTCAGTCTGCATTTGTTTGCTAAACTCCTTGCACATTGATTCGTTAGTTGCACCAAATATTATATCATCAACATAAATTTGGGCCAGCAGGGTATCTTTACCCTTTTTCTTAATGAATAAGGTTGTATCAGCTTTGCCCCTGACGTAATTTCTAGTCAGCAGGAAACTGGTCAGCCTCTCGTACCAAGCACGTGGTGCTTGCTTGAGGCCGTACAGAGCCTTTTTGAGTTTGTAAACATGGTTTGGGAACTTAGGGTCCTCAAAACCTGGAGGTTGATTTACATAAACCTCCTCGTTTATAACTCCATTAAGAAATGCACTTTTGACATCCATTTGGAATAATTTAAAATTCATGTAAGATGCATATGCACATAATATTCTAATTGCCTCCAGCCTTGCCACTGGGGCAAAGGTCTCACCGTAGTCTATACCTTCTTGCTGACTGTAGCCCTGAGCTACAAGCCTTGCTTTGTTCCTGACTACGTTTCCTTGTTCGTCCATCTTGTTCCTGAAGACCCATCTTGTTCCGATGGTCTTTTGACTCTTTGGATGAGGCACTAACTCCCATACATCATTTCTTCGAAATTGATCGAGCTCCTCTTGCATTGCGTTCATCCAGAATTCATCGTACTCAGCTTCAGCGAAATTCTTCGGTTCTTGTACTGAGACGAAAGCAACATTGCTGAGGTACTTCCTGAGTTGATTCCTCGTCATCAGGGTATTCCCAGCAGAATCAAGGATTGCACTTTCGGAGTGCCCTCTAGGAATCCTTATTTCTTTGGGTAGATTCATGTCTTGTGCTGTTCCTGTTTCAACAATCTCTGCAGAAGTAGATGTGTCAGTAAAAGTAATCTTAGGTTCACTCTTACTCTTGGTCAGCCTTTTCGTGAATGACTCAGTAGCTGGTTCTGAGTCAGCGATGGTTACTGAGTTTGGATCATCTTCGGTCAGCGGCTGGTATCTACCTGCAGGGTCAGTTTCATCGAACTCTACATGTATTGACTCTTCTAAAACTTGAGTTCGCTTATTAAAAACTCTGTATGCTTTGCTGTTTGTTGAGTAGCCCAGAAAGATAGCTTCATCAGTTTTTGAATCAAACTTTGCTAAGCTATCTTTGGTATTTAAAATAAAACATCTACAGCCAAAGGCACGAAAGTATCCAATATTGGGCTTTCGTCCTTTCCAAAGTTCATAGGGGGTTTTCTTGAGTATAGGTCTAACTAGAGCCCTATTAAGAATGTAGCATGCTGTGTTAACAGCCTCTCCCCAAAAATACTTTGGAAGCCTATGCTCATCCAGCATTGTCCTGGCTATTTCAACCAGAGTTCTGTTCTTCCTTTCTACAACCCCATTTTGCTGAGGTGTTCTAGGAGCAGAAAAATTGTGGTCAATGCCGCTGGCTTCACAGAATTCAACAAACTTTTGGTTTTTGAATTCTCCACCGTTATCACTACGGATATGAGCTAATTTTAGGTCTTTTTCATTTTCAATTTTTCTAACCAAATTTGAAAATGTCTCAAAGGTCTCATCCTTGCTGGTCAGCAAGATAACCCACGTATACCGAGAGAAATCATCTACAATGACCAAGGAAAATCTTCTTCCACCCAGACTCAGCGGCTGGACTGGACCAAAGAGATCCAAGTGTAGTAATTCTAACGGACGTTTAGTTGAGACAATGTTTTTACTGTGAAAAGATTGTTTGGTTTGTTTTCCAGCTTGGCAAGCGTGGCATAATTGATCTTTTTGGAATTTAAGTTCAGGCAGTCCCTCAACCAATTGCTTTCTTGCTAGTTTGGCCAGGAGGTCCATGCTTACATGACCAAGTCTCCTGTGCCATAGCCAGGAATTTTCTTCCTTTGTTACTAAGCACACGGTTTTTGAAAACTTTTTCTCTAAGTCTATCATAAAGACATTATCTATCCGAGGGGCAGTTAAAATTAACTCATTAGTTTTACCCTCGTATATTTTACATCCAGTAGCATCAAATATAACTTTTCTCCCATTGTCACATAGCTGAGCTACGCTGAGTAAGTTATATTTGAGTCCGCTGACTAGGGAGACAGATTCAATAGTAGGATTACCTCCGATGGTTCCTGAGCCTACTATCTTACCCTTCTTGTTGTCTCCAAAACTTACACTCCCTCCTCGTTTACGTTCAAACGTGATGAACTGAGTTTCATCACCCGTCATATGCCTTGAGCATGCGCTGTCAATATACCACATCTTTGACTTCTCGGCACATCTCAGGCTTACCTGCATTGTAACTAGTTACTTTTAGGTACCCAATTCTTTTTGGGTCCTGACTTGTTAGGTGCAACAGGTATAGCATCATATTTTATTTTATGGCGACATACATGGACAGTATGGCCATTCTTTCCACAGAAGTCACAACTGACCTTCTGTTTAGGGTTTTTTACTGACTTGTCAGCACCCCAGTGCTGAGCGTGCCAGTACACTTTAGTAGTGTGTCCTAACTTCCCACAAAAGTCACACTGGACTTTTCGCTGGGGATTCCATCTCTGCTGAGTACCTTGGTACTGAGTTCTCAGAGGAATGTTATTTTTCTTAGGAACCTTTAGTTGGTTCTGGATGGTTGTGACGTCCTTCCTCAGTTTCTTTGAAACTGTCTGGACTTCAGACACATACTCATGCATGATCTTCATGTTATCATGCAGAGTCAAGTTGTCCTGAAGAAGGTATCTGAGGTCACTCAGTTTGACCTCTTCCACTTCGTCACAGCGCCTGCTGAGTGCTCTAACCTTTTTATTACACTTCTTAACAAGTGTATAGAGATCACTCAGGGCATTAACCATATCGTTTCTGAGCTGGGGAAGAGAAATTACCTCATTTGATTGCTCTTCATCATCTGATGCGATGGTTGGGTCAGCATGCTCAGAGACGCATGGCTCAGCAAGTTCATCAGCAATAAAGCATATCTTCGCTGACTCGGTGGCCTCAGTTTCTGTTGATGAAGATTCATCACTGTCACTCCAAGTAGCCACCATTGCCTTCTTCCCACTCTTCTTGTCTTTCCTCAGCGTGGGGCAGTTTGACTTAATATGGCTAGCTTGATGGCACTCAAAGCATGTAATGGGCTTTGAGCTGTCCTTTCTGTATTTGCTGTCGCTTGAGTCAGCCTTATACTTATCAAACTTTTTATAAGGCGTTTTAGAATATTTGTCGTTCTTCCTGAACAGCCTCTTCATCTTTCTTGTGAACATGGCCATCTCCTCATCATCAGTTGAACTCCCGTCAGTGGAGTCAGCCTTCATGACAAGTGACTTCTGCTTCTTGTCATCAGATTTTTCCTTCACCTCAAAGTTTTTCATGGATATCTCATGGGTCAGCAATGAACCGATGAGTTCGTCATATTTGTAGGTGGTTAAATCCTGAGCTTCCTCAACTGCTGTCTTCTTTGCTTGCCAGTCTTTTGGAAGACTCCTGAGTATCTTTTTGACTTGTTCTTCGTCAGTGAAGATTTTCCCAAGTCTCTTGAGCTCATTAATGATGTTGGTGAACCTTGCGTTCATGTCTGAAATGCCCTCATCATTGTTCATCTCGAACAGCTCGTACAGTCTCATCTGCTGATTCACCTTGGATTCTTTTACTTTGTTTGTTCCCTCGTAGGTGACTTCCAGCTTCTTCCAGATCTCTTGTGCCGACTCACAACCTGAGATTTTGTTATATTCTGCAGCATCGAGAGCACAGTGAAGCATATTGATAGCCGAAGCATGGTTTTGAAGCTTCTTAAGATCATCCTCTGTCCATTTGGCCTCAGCTGTTATAACTGTTTGGCCAGCCACAACCTCAACATGTACAAACGGCCCTTGGACTATAGATAGCCAGACACTCATGTTTGTAGCCTGAATGAAGTTTTTCATCCTATTCTTCCAGAAGGTATAACAGCCCCTCAGGCAGTATTTGAGTTGTTTGGTTTCCAGGGAGAAACCGAGTGCTGTTTTCGCCCATGGTAGGGATCAGCTCAAGGTTGTTAGACCTTTTAAAGTGAGCTTTTAGGCTCTGATACCACTTGTTGGTCCCTTGTTTAGTTGTAAGTATAGTTCCAAGGGAGGGTTAGGAACTATTTAAACTTTTTTCGCAATTTAGGCAGACTTCTTTTTCTAAAGAAAAAGGTTTGAACAGCGGCGCTGAGTAAACAGCAAGATACTGGCTTAGTCAACATGTGACTAGGTTAGTTCCTCAGCTTGAGTCAGGAGATAGCACTTGGAGTCTATTCCTGAACTCAGACGTTCAATGCGCACAACTCAACTTGACCTCTTTACTTGGTCAGTTTTGATTATTTAAAGCAAGCAATATAAATTAGGAGTTAAGGTTTAGAAATACTTCACTCAGCATATTTATCCAGGTTCGGCTTCTTCTAAGCCTACGTCCTGTCCCCCGGAACACTTCCGAGATTTCGAATCCTCTACTGATCTCTTTAAAGGTAGAGCCTCAAACCTTTTACAATATCAGCAATTGAGTATGACAAGAGTACCTTCCTCTATACTTCTACTCAATCCTAATCTCCCCGCTGAGTACTTAAAACCGAGTACTCAGCCTCTCCTTTCTATTTCTAGAAATGATAAGTGTTTTTGTCCTAATACAAAGATGTGCTAAGACACTTTAGACGATTTACAATCACTCTAGACTTTTACACATATATGAAAATGTAGTGTAAGAAATTTGTTTTGCTTCTTGCTTGCAGAACTTGTAGAGATTTGGTCAGCGTAATGGCTTGATCAAGTTCTGTATATTGTGAAGCTTGTGATGGCACTATTTATAGAGACGTCTGGTTATTCGGTCATTTCGAATTTCGAAATAACCGTTGGAGGGAAACTTTATATTTGTTGCCTGAATAAAGTTTTTCATCTTATTCTTCCAGAAGGTGTAGTTAGACCCGAAGAATAGGGGAGGCCGAGTAATGGACAGCCCCTCAGGTAAGATCTGAGTTGTCTGGTTTCCTGGGAGAAACTGAGTACTGTTTTCAGCCATAGTGGGGATCAGCTCAAGGTAGTTAAACCTTTCACAGTGAGCTTTTAAGCTCTGATACCACTTGTTGGTCCCTTATAACGTAACAAGTTAGTTCCAAGGGGGGGATAGGAACTATTTAAAATTTTAGTACGTTAAGGCTGACTTCTTTTTCTTTGAAAAAGGATTACACAGCGCACTGAGTAAATTAAGACACTAGCTTAGTCAATTGGTGACTAAGTCAGCTTCTTTCTTTGAGTCAGGAGATAGCACTTGAGTCTATTCCTGAACTCAGATACTCAATACACACAACTCAGCGTTACCTCTTTACTTGGTCAGTTTTGTTTAAGCAAGCAATATATATATTAAGGAGTTTAAGGTTAGAAAGATGTTACTCAGCAGATTTATCCAGGTTCGGCCTCTAAGCCTACGTCCTATCCTCGGAACACGTTCCGAGCTTTCGAATTCTCTACTGAGCTCTTTAACGGTAGAGCATCAAACCTTTTACAACTTAGAAGCTGAGTATAACAAGAGTACCTTCCTCTATACCTCTACTCACTCTTAATCTCTCGCTGAGTACTATAACCGAGTACTCAGCCTCTCCTTTCTAATCTCTAGAAATGATAAAGATTTGTCCTAAACAACAATTGCTAAGACACCTTAGATGATTGAATAATCACTCTAGACTTTTACACGAAAGATATAGAATTTGGTGTAAGTATTTGCTTTGCTTTGCTTTTTCTCACAGAACTTCGAGTAGAATTTTGGTCAGCGTAATGGCTTGATGAAGATCTGCATCGAATGAAGCAACTGAAAGGCCCTATTTATAGAGACGTCTGAGGTATTAGTCATTTCGAATTTTGAAATAACCGTTGGAGGGAAACGGCTTCCTGTCATTGTCACTCAGTCCTGCTCAGTGCTCTTGGCCAATCAGATTCAAGTATCTTCTGTTTTCGGTCAGTATTGAGCAGCTTTTAGTCAGTCCTGCAGAATGTCTCTCCATTTATGGTAAGGTCAACTAGACAGCTTTCTGTGTCTTCTGAACTTTACCCAAAGTAGAAATACTTTGTCTGGAAGTTGTTCTTGCTCAGCTGCTGTCTTGTACTCTTTGTCGATACAACTCAACAGCTTCGTTCCGAAGTTGTTCAACGAAGGTCTTCTCGATCCTTCTTTCGCTGAGCTGCGTTTTATACACAACGACAGCGTTTTGCACACGTGGGCCGAGTGGTCTTGATCTGTTTGACATGGGGTTTGACTTCCGTATTGGGCTTTAAGCCTTTTAGTCTTTATGTCTTATAAACAATTTAACTCAACATTGAACAAACACATTAGTGTAATAAATCAAAGCATTTAAACTTAGTGTGTTTATAATATATTTAATTTTACTTAAATAATTTTGTCAAATCAAAATCATGTGGAAAGGTGTTTCAACAATCCGAACTCGCCATCTAATGGGACTCACTACACCCTGCTCCTGCCCATTTAATACGTCTGAGGGCAGCATCGAATCCGTTCCCGAACACTGGCGCATACAGATCACGGTTTGCTCGCATCTCATTCTCTATTAGCACTCTCATCAGCTTCCACTCCTCCTGGTTATAGGTGATGGCATCGGCTATAACACGAAATCCACAGTTACCATCTGCTACAACATCATGGTATCCAGTAATAAATGGTACGATGAGACCTTGAACCCGATGTAAATGGTGGTAACCGGCGATATCCGCATCAAATCCGGCTGAAAATATTAATATATGAAATTCATCAAAAAAATATATATTTACTTTAAATTCAACATATATATTACTAAAATAAAATATACCCGACATCTCGTTGTTATGCACAGATGAGGATGAGGATCGGCCTCGATTACGACTACTCCTCGAACCTGAGGACCGTGCTCGACCTCGTGGTGCCTGACTGTACTCCCATGCACTCGGATTTCGTTTCGTTGATGAATTCCCCTTTGGTCTACCCCTAACAGTGTCTTTGACCTCAAGTTCTTTGAAGCCACTTTGTTCCGGGTTTATCTGATCATGAATCATCATCGATATGCTATGCATCATTGAAGGATCTAATTTTTCAACCTTTTCCACAAGAGAGTGAAAAAACCGGTGATCCTCAGACCCGTCAGCATATACGGGAGCAGTAACTGGTATGTCACTCAAACCTTCAAACGCAAGAGATCTCCAAAAAGGATGGATTCGATCAACATGGACCGATGTTTCCGTGTCAATATACATTTTAAGCTCCCATTCACACGGAATGCCATGAGTCATGGGCAACACGCATCCGCATTCACTTACCACATCCATACTCAATCTGCGCATACGCTTGAGCTCATCATTCAGTACACGCAAGTAGTAATGTGAAACATGTAAGTCGAGATACTGGAAAGGTTCTTTATAGTGAGCCACCGCAGATCTTCTTCTCGAGTCCTCGAGTGAGTATCTGATTATATATAGTAAAGGATTACAAAACTAATGTATTACAATTTAAAAGATTAAATTAAATAACAGAATAAATGTCTTACTTGATCGCCTCAATCTGAGCCTCAATGTCCTTGTGCACCTTCACCCACACTGTATCGAGTGCACCAGTAGATGAATTCAACCACTGTTTCAACTGTGCATGTGAACTCTCCACTCGACAGGTTGTGGTGTTTCCTAAGTGCAACACCTTGTTCGTCCATGCTCGACAAAACTTCTCTTTATGCACTAGCCATGTGGTCTCCACGTACTCTATCACACGAGGCCAGTTGGCAATAGTATTCTTCATGGCTACCACTATCGCCTCATATTCAGCTACTGTTGGGACTTCAATTATACGTTTCCATTTAGCATTCTTAAAAATTTCACTAAAACTCTTCATTCCACACAACTTGCCTACTCTATCCTCCACATCTTTATTAATATGCCATGTGCACAATAAATGATGACTATGAAGAAATACCTCACGAACCGGTCTCATCAGTCCTAACTCCCGGTCCGTAGTAATGGTTGTCGGATGCACATCAGGTTGGAGCAAAAGCTTCAATTTTTGTAACACCCACATATACCTTCCCTCAGTTTCATCCTTCATGATTGCATAGGCGATCAAGAAGTTTTTGTTTCAAGGCGTCATTCCAATGATCTCAAAGAATGACATCTTATACTTGTTTGTTTTATATATTGAATCCATACCAACAAACAAGTAATAAGATCGGAACAGTGTGATCGATGTAGGATGTGCCATAAATAAGTGAGTCACAACATTGCTGCCCGACACCGCTTGCGTCCAATGTATGTATTCCTTATCTATATCAAGCCGATAAAACTGACCGATTACATCCCGACCCTCAAAGCTCTCAGTCCTGATTTTCTCCCTGTAGTTATAGATATGTCTTTGTGCCGGGCAATCCTCCGGATGTTTTTCTTTGATTGCAGCAAAAATAGCACAAGGCTTAGCTTGAGCTGAACTCATTTCACGAACAAGTTTTTTAGAACCCTGGCTTAGTCTGCTCATCTGTCTATAGCCCTGACGATATATAGCAAACTGATGACAGTGATGTCCTCTATCTCCAGCAATCCCATTCACCACCCAACCGCCTAATTCAGCGATTTCCAGAACCTTTATCTGGAATTTGCAACCACAGTACTTTATTTTTGTATCCCTCCGTACTACTTCCTCCATATCCATATCCCTTTTCTTTCTATAATTCTTAATACCACGAGCACATTTAACCAATATCTATTTTGACTTGCCCCCTGTCTTGTGCGACGCTGTGGTTAACTCGAAGCCGATCCCAATTGCTGTCTGTTTTGCCCAATTAACAGCTTCATGATATGTTTGAAACGTTTGTTTGGGAAAAAACTACGAACTGTAATCAATGCCATTTCCGCCAAAATCTTCAAACGAAACCTCTTGCAAATGATAAATAACGAACATTACATTCCAACACGCGATATTTCTACAGCGTTTCAGTGTCTAAACCCAAAAATTCGCCAGAAATAAGCTCGGGCGTGTGAGCAACACGCCCCACCACATGGTGGGGCGTATGAGCATCACGTCCCACCATGTGGTGAGGCGTATGCACATCACGCCTCACCATGTGGTGGGGCGTGTGAGCATCACGCCTCACCATGTGGTGGGGCGTAATATTCAAACGCCCCACCACATGGTGAGGCGTGATGCTCACACGCCCGAGGGCCGAACCAGCGCTTTTTAATTTAAAAATTTTACAGAATTCAATGGAAGTTTAATCGAAAAAATACCTCGACTTCAGGGACAACGTCACTCTCGTCTCTTCCCGTTGATAACGGATTGCTCTCCATCAAACGTGTTGTCTTTGATTTCGGATCAAAATGTATTTGGGAGAGTTTGAGAGAGTTTGAAATTTTTAATTTTTGGTTAAAGGGCGGTTATATCTTTTTTCGGGACTGGAAGTGTGAAATTGAGGCTGGGTATAGTAATCCACATAAAATATCATGGACAAACACCAACATTTTAAATAGGTTAAGGGAAAAATATTGTTTCGAGCGTTATTTGAAGGTGAAATTCGAGAGTTAAAGATGATACCTTTGTTTGTCTTTATTATAATTAGTTATTGATGACGAAAGTAAATACTTGAGATTCAGATTAAGATATAGAGATCCGCTTACACAATTACTAATTGAATCATTCTCGTTAAGATAGAAATCTCAGTTCGTCCGTCTAACGCGATCCTTCCCGATATGGTTATATGGTTTTCAAGTATAAGAATTAATGCTCAAGCCCAATGGTTCAGCAAATATCCAGGATTGTATCATTACAAACATTACAAGGGTAACTCTGATTAATTAGGATATTGTTACACAACTTAAATCAAATGCCTAATACATTTCTAGACCCTCTAAGTTAGCCATAAAAGCATATTCTCCCTCCAAATTTTGAAAACAAACTATTAGCCTTTGAAGTTGCCTAAAGTGACATGATTAACCCCCTAATTCTTATGTGGTAGAGCAAGTTTAGAGGCTAATGAGGCACTCCAAACTTTGGGGAGCCAATTGGATTAGTTGGCCAAATATAGAGCCCCCTAGTGTACTAAGCCTAAATCAAATAACAGAATATGTTATGCATATTATAAAGATGTTATCTTTTTTAAGTTACCTCAATAGTCCGTTTGAGACGTTGAGCTAATTTCTACTCATTCTCCCTAGAACTAATAGTAATGCAATATTCAAAAGTAAACAAAAGCCTCTGCCTAACCATTTACAAAAACACGAAACTACAAGCAGGAAAACCAATCAATATTTGAGGAGAAATTCAAACCTGGGAAGCATTGAGACCCAAATCTAACAAAGTTGGGATCTCCCCAGCCTACCCATCTCCTCTTGATGTAACCCCCTTCAATTGATCCAATGCAACAATTATCTTCCTAACATCTAATCCTTGCATTTTTTCCTTGAATCCACCATAGTTGGATGGCATATCTTCCAGCTTGAAAGGAAGATCATCCACATGATACAAATTACTTCCCCAAGAATACTTAACCACAATTCCTCATCCTTCATAGCCGCCTCAATATTGTCCTCTGCCTTAACTTCATAATGAGAAACCTCTCTGTGAGCATAAATAGCATCAACACCAATAGCCTTAGCCAATTCAACCAATATAATTTCTAAGTAGAAACTTCTGAACACGATTCCTCCATCTCCATGGACATTATTAGACAGATGCAGCCGAAACCAGAAGCCTACATTCACTCTCACCCCATAATGTGCGCACCATAGCAAAAACAGTTCATTCCTTGACACTAAGCTTGGATTCACTTTTCTCCCCAATATCGAATACGCAAAATACCTCTGCAAGTACCTTAGGTATGGGACTCTGATGTATCTCGATTTAGAGACACCTGACTGGAAGAAGGGCTTAGGATCTCGTGCAATTGCTGCCTAGAAAGCATCCGGATGGAAATTAGGGTGTGTATCGTGCACTGCGCTCCTATAAGATTCGTCAGTCAATTCCTCCTCCTCTATGAATCCACAGTTAACATTGAACTCATCCAATGTGTCTTCTTTCGTTGTTCCCATCAGTTTATAGATGTAGAGGTCCTTTTTGCCGTCCGTTAAGTCTTTTACGACGCTGAAGGTGGTGATAAACTCAATCGACAACTCATAGTATGCGAGATCTCTGATGTTTATGAAATTCTTAAATCCAAGTGCAGTTAATTTTTCCATGACCAACTCCTCCATCCCCAAATTCGCTAGAGATTCCATATCGATATACCTTGCGGGCGCAAACTCTAAAGTGTTAAAGAAGTTGAACCTTTTTATGTGAGATTCTGATGAGAAACGAAAAAGGCTTAATCTATAAGCAATCTAGGGACATAAAGCACAAATTGAAAGAGAAGCCAGAACTAATAACAGATTCAATACCTATTTGACTGGAATCCGATGAGCCTTCATTAACTTGTCGATGCAATGTTAGGTTAGAAGACCCAAAAGCGTTTTTTGGTGAGGACTCTAGCAAATAGGGCACTAAAGATAGATTCTCTAATCAACTGATGAGAAATCGTTTTCCTAATAGATGAGAAACTGAGCAAACCGAGAAGGGTTAATGAGAGAGTGAAAAAGAGAAAGGAAAATTTGCAGGTTGTGAGAAAGAGGCAAAAGGGTTAGCAGTGGGAGAGAGAGAGAGTGAAAGTAATCAAATTGAAATTATTGGAGGGAAGTGAAAAGTTGGGAAAAAGTTAAAGGTGGGAATTGAAAATTTAGAGTAAAATTAATGGTGGGAAAATAGAAATATATTTTGGTGAAAATTTATGGCACCAAGTGAAAATATTATTTTTTACTAAATTTTTAATTAATTGAATCAAATTTTTAATGGGATTTTTACATAAAAATAATCATAATTAGATATAAAATTATAACTAAATCATAGTAACAAAATTAATTTTAAATATGTCATTTTTTCTATATATCATAAATTAATTATGATTTTATACTATAATTTAAAAATTCTAAATTCTAATTCACAAATTTTAACCCTAAAAACTATCTTTGACCTATAATTTATACATCTTAATCCTTAAAATATATTAAAATTAATAATTTATTTAGTTTGATATAGTTGTAGATAATTTTTAAACAATGAATTTCTATTTAAATTTCTCATTCTTAAAATATTAATTAATTGTTTCAAAAATAATATATTAATTAAATGGAATACAATTTTTAGTTGTTTTTTTATTAATGTTTTTCTATTATTACCTAGGAAATATTATTACATAATAAAAATATTATTATACAATTTTACACTATTTTCAGTCAATAAATGCAATTATTTACAAACTATATATAGAATCCTTAATGAACAAGTATGGAAATTAAAATTTTCAAATTAATTAGGTATATAGATTGTATTTTTATTAAATGCAATGGTGTTTTACATGGAACCTGGTTGCTTTATCTAATTATCAAGTTAAAAGGCAACGACATGTCGTAAATGTCATATTATCGTTGCCTTAGTTCAAATTAAACAATTAAAAATAAACCAAAGGCGACAATTCATACATAATCCTTGCATTCGACCTACATAAACATGAGCAATAAAAAAATTTGATAATGCAACGATTTTACGGCAACGATTTCTAAAAATTGGTTGCTATAGGCAATCTATGGTATAGTGTGATTAGCATATCTTAGTCATACTCTAATTAGGAACCTCTAGCAAGTGTCATTATCTCCTAAATAATCATAGTCCTGCCTCTTTAAAGATTTTTTCCTATATTCAGATTAGAGTTAGTTTGATCTTATTAAAAAATGAGACTCTCCTCTCCTACCTGAAAGGTCTCACTCACTTAAAAATATACATCGTGTATGCATTCCTCTTGTGTTATACTTTTGATACCTATTGTTACAATAGTTATCACTTGGACCCTGAATGACAAAATGAATTTGGTCATTCATCGTTAGATCAGAGTTTATTAAATCTAAGTTTTAGGATGCTTTGAATCTCCACCTTATGACTTTATAATAAAGCTAGATCGGTGAATGAGAGTTCAGGTGAGTACTACTTGCATTGTTATTCCTTTACTATTTCTCTTAAGATTATAATTGAGTTGAGCTTTGGAGGGTAGCTTATCAAGATCCATCTAATCTCGTGATGAAATCTTACGATAAATGGTCAAAAATGATAAACGATTGGAAAAATGACTGATTAAAAAAATAAAAAAATCTAATCTAAAAGAAATACTAGACGAACCAATAACAAGATCGTGCAAGCGGAACCGATAACTCAGGTCCGTGCCAATGGGCCCGAGCTAACAGACCTGTCAAAAATATGGCATGGTTACCATTGAATCTGATACGGGCCTATGCAGATGGGCCCGTCAAATCTAACATAGACCCACGTAAACAGGCCCAGCAAAATCGATAAGGGCCCCACACACGGCTCGACCATGGGCATGCGCAAACAGGCCCGTCGGCTTGGCCACGGGCCTGCAAACGGGCTCGTTGGCTTGTCCATGAGCCTGTGACGTGGGCAACGCCCAGTGGTGGGTGTCACAGGCCAGGGGATTGGACTTGTATGGACCTTTATACAATAAATATATTGAAGATTCAGTCTAGTATCGTAACGAATAATAGAAAAATAAATGAAGACTCTGAGTAGTCAATGAAAGATTCGAATGGAAGATCCGTAATAATAGGAAGAAATTTTTCGCATTTCAAAACTTGGAAATTTTTTCTTTTGCTATTATCAAGGTGGATGAATCTTTCGGGTGCAGTAGGAAAAATTCTTCGTAAGACGAAGTTGGGCAAGCAGCAGCATGATGGTAGTAAATGATAGCTCCCATTTATATAGGGTTTTTAGGATTGTTTTAGTTCGTTTTTGCTTTATTTCCATTCAATTTCAGTATCATTTTGCTATCTTTCAGTCAAAATCAGTAATTTCCATTATGTATGGCATTTTCTGTATTTTCAGGTGTTTTGGGACTGTTTGAGCATTTTCGAACCAGACCCGTGCCTTGTGGAGCACCTCCGTGTTGGTCCCTGATAATTAGTTCCAAGGGGGGGTTAGGAACTAATATAAGTTTTTCGTGTTTTAATTGAGCTGACCAGAATTTATATTGGGAGTTTATTAACTCTGATTTTGGTCAGCTTGGTGAGATATATTTGAAGACAGCTTTAGTCAGGAGTTGACTAAGGTTATTTTCACGTGAGTTGAGAATTGACACTCTTAAATGTCAGCTTCTAACTCAGCACCACTTATTTACTCAAGGTCAGCTTAGTGAATTTATATGCTGAGTAAATTTAGCAAACAACACATGCAATATAAGAGAGAGTTCAGAAATTACTCAGTATCACTTATCCTGGTTCGGCCTCTCTGCCTACGTCCAGTCCCCAGAATCCTCCGGGCTTTTTGAATCCAATACTGAGCTCTTTAACGGTAGAGCACAAACCGATTACAAGGCAGTTGAATATGCAAGAGTACATTCCTCTATTCGTCTACTCAACTCCTACTAAGTGCTACAGCCCAGCACCTAGATTTCTCTACTACTGAAATGCCAACAACCTAGCACTCAGCTTTACTCTCTCAATATCACTATTGATCACAGACTTGTTCCTTTTTGAACTAAAGAACACTTTAGATAATTACAACTCAATCTAGCATTTACACAAGAATAAAAACGTGGGTGTAAGATTCTTTTTGTATCTGAGTGCTTTTGAGACTTTCTCTCTTGTACTTTTCTTTTTGATGGATCAGTTCACCCTCTGTTTAGGTTCTTCGATTGTCCTTATATAGGCTAAATCCTGTGGATTTGATCGTTTAAAATGTCTTGACCGTTGCTACCAAAACGGCTCTTTTGGGGAACATTTTTTGGAAATTTTCAGACTCCCCACCATTTCCTGCTTCTGTTTTTCTTTAGGCGTCGGGTTGTCTTTTAGCGTCTGTTTTGTTTGTTTGTGACAGTTGTCTGTTTCCAATAATCCAACGTCCCATGACTCTCGGAATCAGTCTTCTTAGGTATCTTCGAGGTTCCAATTATTGGTGCAGAAGATTGGCAGACTTTGTCTTTTAGTAGGACGAATCCTTTATGATGTCATGATGTTTGTTCATGGTTCTTACTGAGTTCCTCCAAGGTCAGCTTTGTTTTGTTTAAACGCTCCTGACGAGGTCTTTAGCTTTAGTCAGCTTTGCTTTGTTTCTGAATTTTAACTTCACTCAGCTTCCATACTGTCATGCTGAGTTCTTTTCTTCTTAGCTTCGCTTTTGCTGTCTTTTGTCCTGTCTTTCACTTTATATAATTTTGTACTCAAATTTCAACAAACATATTAGTACAACTAAATCAAAGCATTTAAATTTAATTGTCTCTTAATCATGGATGATTTTGTCAAATCAAAATCCTGTGGAAAGGTGTTTCAACAAACTCCCCCATTTTGATGTTGGCAAAATACATAATTACGGAACTTAGTTTTAAGTTGCCCCATGATTGAAATTTCTGAATTGACTCCCCCGTAAGGGTTGCATTCATTTTATTTTAGGCCTTCTATGATTAGATTTGTTGCTTTTGATTATATTGGCTTAATTGTGGAAAGATGTTGTTTCTTTGACTGGTTAGATCAGGAAAGGGACAAACTGATATTAGATAACTGTTAACAACACACAACAACCATAATTTCTGAACAACAGAACAAAAGCACACTATCCTAAACAGTGGATAATAAAAACAAAACAGGATATGATATGGTGCCAAAATTCTAGACACAAACTCTAGACACAGACTGGCTAGATTTACTTCACTTCTTCTTCCTTAGAGCTGATGGGTCAACATGAGCAATGCCTTTGCATTTGCTTCCAAGCGCAGATGCAGACGCAGTTCCTTCTAAAGTCAGAGGTTGAGTTCCTCTCTGAGTTCCTCTTTTACTAGTCTCCCCCGTTTTGCCATCATCGGGTTGATAAAGGAAGGTTTTATTCCTGGCAGCAGAGGAGAGGTAATTGGAATATCGTTGAAGCCTTTTGGTGCTTTCTCCCAAACAGTCAATGACAGGAACGCTATCGTCCTGAACATGTTTGGGGACTCGAAGAGAACTGCTTATCATGCTCAGGAGACATTCATGTGCCTTACTCAGACAAGAGATGGACCTAGTGACCTGACTGTAGGATTGATGGAACAGCTTTAACAACGCAGAGTCATAGAACATTCGTTGTGCATTGTTGATCCTCATGGCTTTCATGATGGCTTGCGAGAAGCCCAGTAGCTCTGTGTTGGATACTGGATCAACGTCCATCTGTGCCCGATCAATGTTCAAGAGTCTTACTGCCTCACTCAGTTGATCAATCGTGCATTGAGAGGAAGAGGATACAAGGTCACGGGTACTTGTCAGCTCTGCTTGAATCTTAGTAAAACATTGTTGGAGCTCGGTGGTGGTGACAGATTCTGTATTTCTTGGTGGACTGGATTTAGTTAGCTCAGCATATAGCTTGGTGAAGCAATCATGCAACTCAGCAGATGTTGCAGATCCAGTGTGGGCAGTTGCTTTGGAGAGGGACAGTTCCTCTGCTAGCTTAACAAAATGATTTTGAAGCTCAGAGGAAGTGACGTACCCTGGATTGACTTCAGATAATTGTTGAATTTTTCCTTCAAGAGTGTTCAGATGAGTGGCCATGGTGAGCACTACATCAGTTAGTTTGGCCATTTGCTCTTGGGTTGGTTGCTGGGTTTGTACTGCAGTAACAATACTGACCAAGTCTTTCAGGCTTCGGAGTTCTTATAGAAGTTGAGTGATACTGGTTAAGTGAGAGGGCTCTTGAGTGGACTGGCTACCTTCAGCTTGAGTAGAATGAAAGTTTTTAAGTAAAGACTGAGCTGAATCAATGACCCTACGGCCAGATTCAGTTGCATTCAGGTATGCGAACTTTGCAGCATTGGACTCAGAGGCTGGTGTAGGATTCTCTGATGGTGGAGGTGTTGGTTCTTTTCCAGACTGAGTACTTGGAGTTTTATGAAGTTGTTGAGCTGAGTTGTCATCATTATGTGATGGAGGTGGAGTTGGGGCATGAGTTAGCTCAATTGGTGCAGCTTGACTTGGATTTGTAGGGTTCTTGGCATGTTCCTCATGTTGAGTAACATTGGCTTGCTTTTCCGCTAGATCTTCTGGTGGAGATTCAGTTGTAGTTGAGAAATACTTGAACTGAATTTTAGATAGGTCAGCTTCTGGTTCGTCAAGTGGAAAGTCGGTCATGAGATCAAGATGTTTTTGTTCTTTCTTCTTTAATCTCCGCCGAGTCTCAGTTTTGGGTGGAGAATGGTCAAGTTCAAGACCTTCCCTTGACTCAGCTGCAACAGTTCCTTCACCTACTGATTGCTCAATATTACCTTCTTCTCTTGTTTGCTCAGCATCATCACGAGGGCATGCTTCTTCCTCAGTATCACCTTTTTGTTGCTCAGCTTGTTCCACATCTTTCTTTTCTAGGTCAATCCCATGACCTTCAGTTTGTGGAACGGCTTCCATTATCCTCAAGGAGTGTTCTCTTTTCCTTTTCTTTAGTGGGGTTTCCGGAGTCTCTTCGTCCTCATCTTCAGGCACTTCTGGCCTTTTTCTTTTCTCACCGTGCTCATCAACTTTGTCAGCCCTGGCTTTCTACCTTGATGAAAGCCTTATTTTCTTAGGAACAGAGTGGATGTCCTTGGAGCTAACTTCTATAGCCTTCCTCTTCTTCCCTTTTTCAGGCTGAACTGACTTGGGTGACTCAGTATGAGCCACAACTTCTTGAGCAGGCTCTGCTTCAGGTTCCATCTCTACATGCTCTTCTTCCTCATCCTCCTCTGCATCTCCAGTACCTTCATACCCTTTCAAGGGTTGATTGTACAATAATCCATTCAGGAGGACAGCAGTGATTTCATTTCCCAACGAACTTACCTCACCCACAGTTTCTATTTGCTTGTCCTGTAGAATCTTTGTAATGAGTGAACCCAACCGTAGTTTACTACCGCCTCGTTGAAGGGCTCCAACTAGGAACACAGGGAGATTGAATGGAGTGGAAGTCAACATGTGCCATATGAAGCACTGTTCGAAGTTAGACGCGGAGGAGGCAGAGCCAAGTTTAGGAAAGATAAAGTTAGTCAGCATGAAATGAGCCATCTTTTGATTCTTACCCATACACGTACTGGGTACTTCTCCTTTGTGATCTTTGGGTTTACAAAATCCTTTTAACTTCTCAGACGTGGCTTTAGGTATCTTTTCCTTTGTTGTACGAAATTGGATTCCTTCGTTTGGTATTTCTAACAGTGTTGCTAGATAAGCAGGGGTAATAACAATTTTCTGACCTTTCACATTTGTCTCCAAGTAATCTGAGTCGTCTGCATCAACTCGTAAATTTGAGTATTCGAACTAATCTTGGGTAGGCTGTTCCTGGAAGGGAAAAGAGACCTGTCCAGTTGTTTTTGGCAATCCATTCACAGAATGGTGTTTCACTCGACACGAAACTCGTAGAAAACCACCGGCATTTTAATACCTCCATATTGTTAACCTTCGAGTGCACCTTGATCATTATCCTCTCTTTTTCTGTTGAAGGACCAGCGTGGTCAGTAGACGTGTTTTGTGCTTCAGGGGTTTTCTTTTTGCTTGGAGACATTTTTGGCGATTTTGAGATTTTTGGAAAGGAAGAGGTTTGAGTTTTAGGGATTGCAAGAATGAGAAAGGGCGAGTGAGGGTTCAACTATTTTATATAAATCTCTAAGGATCGTAAATTATTACCTTGCCGTTTTTCTCCTAGGGACGTTCAATTGTCAGATACCCTGTTAATTATGAAATCTTCGGCGCATGGGTTTTTGCCATTAATGTGCGTCTTCCCACTGTGTCAGATTTTACACGTGTAAGTTTACTTTATAAGAATGGTTTATTGCCGATATTCGAAACGTCAATGATATTGAGTACCTATCGTTTGTTAAGGTGATCTTTCTATCTCCTATTGACTCAGCATAGTTTACGCACTCAGTTTTAGTCTTTACTCAGCATGAAGTGATTCGCTTATCTACTCAGCATGGGATGTCTATTCAACCATTATGCTTAACTTAGTGTAATTGCTTACCATGTGTACGCAGGATGGCCATTTTAGCCTAAGCTTGGTGAAGAATAAGTATTTCACTCAACATGACATACGTACAATCATTCAAGGTTCCACTCATATATATTTAATGCAAAATTTAGTTATAGTGGATTTGACACACCAATTGCTTCCCTTAGTGTGTTGAATTGCTCTCGTGCCAAGGGTTTTGTGAAGATATCTGCAAGCTGATCGTTTGTTGACACGTAGGTCAGCTTGATTTCATCCTTTAGTACGTGATCTCTGATGAAGTGATGCCTTATGCTAAAATGCTTCATCCTGTTGTGTTGGACTGGATTTTTGGATAGATCAATGGCACTTTTGTTGTCGCATTTGATCTCTATTGTCTTTGTTCTGACTCCGTAATCCTCAAGCTGTTGCTTTATCCATAGGACTTGTGCAACACAGCTTCCAGCAGCTACATACTCAGCTTCAGTTGTAGATAGAGCTACGGATGATTGTTTCTTGCTAAACCAGGATACTAAACAGCTTCCGAGGAAATGACATCCTCCTGACGTGCTTTTCCGTTCTAGCTTATCACGTCCGTAGTCAACATCAGTATATCCAATGAGTGTGAAGTCATTTGAGGTTGGATACCATAGACCTGTATCAACTGAGCTTTGCAAGTATCTAAAAATTCTTTTTACAGCAGTTGGATGAGATTCCCTGGGGTTAGCTTGATATCTAGCACAATAGCATACTGAGTATTGAATATCTGGTCTACTAGCAGTGAGATAGAGTAATGACCCTATCATACCTCGATAGAGTTTACTATCAACTAACTTACTCTTTTCATCCTTGCATAGGACAGTGTCAGTACCCATGGGAGTTGATATTGGTTTGCATTCTTCCATGCTGAACTTCTTTAACATTTCCTTGGTGTACTTAGACTGACTTATAAATATGCCATTTTTACCTTGCTTGATTTGGAGTCCAAGGAAGAAGTTGAGTTCTCCCATCATGGACATTTCGAACTCAGTTTGCATTTGTTGGCTAAATTCCTTGCACAAAGATTCGTCAGTAGCACCAAAGATTATATCATCAACATATATCTGTGCAAGTAGGGTATGTTTACCCTTTTTCTTAATGAACAAGGTTGTGTCAGCTTTTCCCCGGACATAGTTCCTGGTCAGCAGGAAGTTGGTCAACCTCTTATACCAAGCTCTTGGAGCTTGCTTCAGGCCGTACAGAGCCTTTTTGAGTTTATAAACGTGATTTGGAAATTTTGAGTCTTCAAAACCAGGAGGTTGATTAACATATACCTCTTCATTTATAAAGCCATTAAGAAATGCACTTTTTACATCCATTTGGTATAATTTAAAGTTCATGTAACTGGCATACGCACACAATATACGTATATCCTCTAATCTAGCAACATGAGCAAATTTTTCTCCATAGTCTATACCCTCTTGCTGACTATAGCCTTGGGCTACAAGTCGAGCTTTGTTTCTAATCACATTTCCATGTTCATCTAGCTTATTTCTAAAGACCCACTTAGTTCCTATGGGCTTTTGATTCCTAGGTTTAGGTACTAAGTCCCATACCTCATTTCTAGTGAATTGATCAAGCTCTTCTTGCATAGCATTGATCCAATACTCATCTTGCTCAGCATCAGCAAAATTCTTTGGCTCATGTATTGATACGAATGCAACATTGCTGAGGTATTTTCTAAGTTGATCCCTGGTCATCAGCTTGTTGTTAGCGGCATCAAGAATGGCTTGTTCCGTATGGCCTCTTAGGATCTTTATTTCCTTTGGCAGTGCTGAGTCGTTTGAAAGAGGTGTTTCTACAATCTCTACAGGAATAGATGGGTCAGTAAATGATATTTCAGTTTCTTGCTTACCTTGAGTCAGCTCCGGTATGTTAGGCATTGTAGCTTCTGGTTGATCGGCGGATGTTGAGCCTAATTCTTCTTCTTCAGGCTGAGCTGACTTACCTGTGGGGTCAGTTTCATCGAACTCAACATGTACAGACTCTTCTACAATTTGAGTTCTTTTATTAAATACTCTATATGCTTTACTGTTTGTTGAGTACCCTAAAAAGATCGCCTCATCAGCTTTAGCATCGAATTTAGCAAGGTTGTCTTTTGTATTGAGTATAAAACACTTACAACCAAAGGCACGAAAATATCCAATGTTGGGCTTTCGTCCTTTCCAAAGTTCATATGGGGTCTTCTTAAGTATAGGTCTGACTAGAGCCCTATTCAGTATATAACAGGCTGTGTGAACAGCTTCACCCCAGAAGTACTTTGGAAGCCTATTTTCACTCAGCATCGTCCTAGCTATTTCAACAATGGTTCTATTTTTCCTTTCAACAACCCCATTTTGTTGAGGTGTTCTTGGAGCAGAGAAGTTGTGATCAATACCACAGGTTTCACAGAATTCATCAAACTGTTGGTTTTTGAATTCTCCACCATTGTCGCTTCTAATATGAGCTACTTTTAGGTCTTTGTCATTTTCAAGCTTTCTGATCAATGTGGTGAACATCTCAAAGGTTTCATCCTTGCTACTAAGCAAGATGATCCAAGTATACCGAGAGAAATCATCTACAATAACCAAAGAAAATTTCTTACCTCCCAAGCTGAGTGGCTGGATAGGTCCGAAAAGATCTAAGTGTAGCAATTCCAATGGCCTTTTGGTTGAGACGACATTTTTACTATGAAATGACTTTTTAGTTTGTTTTCCTTACTGACAGGCTTTACATAGCTGATCTTTTTCAAACTTTAATTTGGGTAATCCCTCAACTAATTGCTTTCTAGCTAATTTGGCAAGAAGATCCATGCTGACATGCCCAAGTCTTCTATGCCATAGCCAGGAGTTGTCCTCTTTAGATACAAAGCATATATTTTTAGAGAACTGTTTTTCCAAGTTCAACATATATACATTTTCTACACGAGGGGAAGTTAAAATCAATTCATTTGTATTTCCCTCGAGTATTTGACACTTAGTATCATCAAATACAACCCTTCTGCCGCTCTTGCAAAGCTGAGCTACACTCAGCAGATTGTATTTGAGACCTTTAACTAAGGAGACAAACTCAATGGTTGGGTTACCTCCGATAGTTCCTGAGCCGACTATCTTACCCTTCTTGTTGTCTCCAAAGCTTACACTTCCACCTCGTTTAAGCTCTAGTGTGATGAACTGGGTTTCATCACCTGTCATATGTCTTGAGCATGCGCTGTCTATATACCATAGTTTTGACTTCTCCACGCATGTCAAGCTGACCTGCAGTTCAAACTATTCATTTTTAGGTACCCAATTTCTTTTGGGTCCTTTCTTGTTAGTGTAGACAGGTGCAAAATCATGTTTCAATTTATGACGGAATACTTTTATGGTGTGGCCTGGTTTACCACAGAAGTCACAAAAAGGTACCCTTTGTGGGTTAAACTGAGTATAGTCAGCATTATTGTGTTGGGCATGCCAACATATTTTTGTGGTATGCCCTTTTCTTCCGCAGAAGTCACATTGGACAGTCCGCTTGTTATGCCAACACACATCCGTTGTGTGTCCCCGTTTCCCACAACATTCACATTGTGTGACTTGCTTATGCTGACTAATATTTGCATACTTAGCATGAGCTCTATTTCTATTTAAGTCTTTCCCTTGACTTTGTAATTGTGTGATATCCTTTCTAAGTTTCTTTGACTCAGATTGGACCTCCGTGACAAACTTATGTAAGATTTGCATATTGGTATGCAAGTCAGAGTTGTCCTGGAGAAGATATTGGAGATCACTCAGCTTGACCTCTTCAATCTCATCACAGCGCCTGCTGAGTGCCTTAATCTTTTTGTTACACTTCTTAGTTAGTGTATATAAGTCACTTAGGGCATTCACCATTTCATTTCTAAGCAAAAGTAAGGATGTTACCTCATTGTTGTGATTTTCTTGGTCAGTTTCATCAGAAAGGTCAGCATGCTCAGACTGCGATTGGTCAGCTCCATCATCTGCCATAAAACATATATTGGCTGTTTCATTCTGCTCAGCTTCAGATGATGTTGACTCATCACTGTCACTCCATGTGGCTACCATAGCCTTTTTGCTTCCCTTCTTCTCTTTCTTGAGATTGGGACAGCTTGACTTGATGTGCCCGGTCTGATGACACTCAAAGCATGTGACAGATTTCGAGTTGTCCTTTTTGTACTTGTCGCTTGACTCAGCTTTGTACTTGTCATTTCTTCTAAATGATCTTTTGCCATTTCTATCATTCCTTCTGAACAGCTTTTTCATCTTTCTGGTGAACATGGCCAATTCCTCATCATCGGCTGACTCTGCTTTAGTTGAGTCGGCTTTCATGACAAGAGATTTTTGTTTTTTATCCTCTGATTTTTCCTTCTCTTTGGCTTCAAAGTTTTTCATAGAGATTTCATGGGTCAGCAAGGATCCTATCAGCTCATCATATTTGTAGGTAGTCAAGTCTTGAGCTTCCTCTACGGCTGTCTTCTTTGCTTGCCAGCTTTTGGGCAGACTTCTCAGAATCTTCTTTACTTGTTCTTCTTCAGTGAAGTTCTTTCCAAGCCTTTTTAGCTCATTTATGATGTTTGTGAACCTTGCGTTCATTTCTGAGATGTCTTCATTTTCCTTCATCTCAAACAGCTCGTAGAGTCTCATGTGTTGATTGACTTTAGACTCCTTAACTTTGCTTTTGCCTTCATAGGTTACTTCAAGCTTCTTCCAAATTTCCTGTGCTGACTCACAGCCTGAAATCTTATTGTATTCTGCAGCATCTAACGCACAGTGAAGCATATTTATAGCCGAAGCATTATTTTGTAGTTTTCTGAGGTCATCCTCTGTCCACTCAGCCTCACTCTTAACAATTTTCTCATTGTTAATAGTTTTGTATGGCACATGTGGACCTTGAACAATTGCAAGCCATGCACTCATGTTTGTGGCTTGAATAAAGTTCTTCATCCTATTCTTCCAGAATGTGTAATTTGATCCAAAGAATAGGGGTGGTCTGGTGATTGATAATCCCTCAGGGAGTATCTGTGTTGTTTGGTTTCCAGGAAGGAAACGAGTTCTATTCTCACCCATTTTTAGGGATCAGCTCAAGATTGTTAAATATCTGAGTAGTGAGCTTTTAGGCTCTGATACCACTTGTTGGTCCCTGATAATTAGTTCCAAGGGGGGGTTAGGAACTAATATAAGTTTTTCGCGTTTTAATTGAGCTGACCAGAATTTATATTGGGAGTTTATTAACTCTGATTTTGGTCAGCTTTGTGAGATATATTTGAAGACAGCTTTAGTCAGGAGTTGACTAAGGTTGTTTTCACGTGAGTTGAGAATTGACACTCTTAAAGGTCAGCTTCTAACTCAGCACCACTTATTTACTCAAGGTCAGCTTAGTGAATTTATATGCTGAGTAAATTTAGCAAACAACACATGCAATATAAGAGAGAGTTCAGAAATTACTCAGTATCACTTATCCTGGTTCGGCCTCTCTGCCTACGTCCAGTCCCCAGAATCCTCCGGGCTTTTTGAATCCAATACTGAGCTCTTTAACGGTAGAGCACAAACCGATTACAAGGCAGTTGAATATGCAAGAGTACCTTCCTCTATTCGTCTACTCAACTCCTACTAAGTGCTACAGCCCAGCACCTAGATTTCTCTACTACTGAAATGCCAACAACCTAGCACTCAGCTTTACTCTCTCAATATCACTATTGATCACAGACTTGTTCCTTTTTGAACTAAAGAACACTTTAGATGATTACAACTCAATCTAGCATTTACACAAGAATAAAAACGTGGGTGTAAGATTCTTTTTGTATCTGAGTGCTTTTGAGACTTTCTCTCTTGTACTTTTCTTTTTGATGGATCAGTTCACCGTCTGTTTAGGTTCTTCGATTGTCCTTATATAGGCTAAATCCTGTGGATTTGATCGTTTAAAATGTCTTGACCGTTGCTACCAAAACGGCTCTTTTGGGGAACATTTTTTGGAAATTTTCAGACTCCCCACCATTTCCTGCTTCTGTTTTTCTTTAGGCGTCAGGTTGTCTTTTAGCGTCTGTTTTATTTGTTTGTGACAGTTGTCTGTTTCCAATAATCCAACGTCCCATGACTCTCGGAATCAGTCTTCTTAGGTATCTTCGAGGTTCCAATTATTAGTGCAGAAGATTGGCAGACTTTGTCTTTTAGTAGGACGAATCCTTTATGCTGTCCTGATGTTTGTTCATGGTTCTTGCTGAGTTCCTCCAAGGTCAGCTTTGTTTTGTTTAAACGCTCCTGACGAGGTCTTTAGCTTTAGTCAGCTTTGCTTTGTTTCTGAATTTTAACTTCACTCAGCTTCCATACTGTCATGCTGAGTTCTTTTCTTCTTGGCTTCGCTTTTGCTGTCTTTTGTCCTGTCTTTCACTTTATATAATTTTGTACTCAAATTTCAACAAACATATTAGTACAACTAAATCAAAGCATTTAAATTTAATTGTCTCTTAATCATGGATGATTTTGTCAAATCAAAATCCTGTGGAAAGGTGTTTCAACACTCCGGACAATTCAGGGACCGTCGGAGCATATTTCGGAAGTCAAGGGACCAAAACAAAGGAAAAAAAACCCGGACTCAGCCCCAATTTAGTGCATGTCTCGCCGAGACAGTGCATGTCTCGTCGAGATAGGCCCTCGTCTCGTCGAGACACTGCCCGTCTCGACGAGACGAGGCGGGCCGATGGTTCCCCAAAAGGAACTATCACGTGGTGTCTCGACGAGACGCCTAGTGTCTCGTCGAGACACGCTCTTGTCTCGTCGAGATACTTCTTGTCTCGACGAGACGAAACGCTGGAAGCAATTTCCCAGCGTTTCCTCACTCCTTAGGAGGGAATTTCAACCTGCTAATTGCCCAAACTACCCCTAACTAAGCCTGCACTATAAATAGAAAAGGATGTCATCTTTGTTAGGGTTCTTCCTTTTTTCCTTTTTGTTCTTCTCTCTCTCTCTTTCCTAGTATTGAATTTTACTGTTTTACTTCCATTGTAACAGCTCTTAGCTTGGGGTGAAGATTGATATAGGATAGTGGCTCTCCCGATTTGTAATCAGAATCAGACGAAATCGGGTTTTATATTCCTAATTCCTTACTCTGTCTCTTGCTTTTTGCTTATTTGAATTAATGATGATTCAGGCTTATAATGCGTGTTATCGTTGCTTGTTTAATTTAACTATGAACTAATCCCCATCCAATCTGGGATGGGGATGAATTGATTGCGTAACCATGTATGATTAGGGATTTAGTTTACTAGATTGTTTCCAATTGATTAGATTATGTGAGCTTAATGTCTAGATTTGTCAGAGATAGGATGATTGCTAGAATGAGATTCGATGATGATCAACTAGCCTAACATAGCAGAACCTAATGCCTTGAGTCTGACAAATTTAGGATTGCAGATAGGTAGATACCTGACCAAGGAATTACCTAATCCGAATTAGCATAATCTGACCTCGCTAGAGACCACTAGGAGTGCGGGCTAGTGGCTGGGCTACGACTTTAGCCTTAATCACCACAGACCCTAATGCTTTGCATGCCCTAGGTTATATGCCTAATCAAGCCGTCAACCAAATGTATGTGAATAGACTACAGGAGACTGACAATCTCCACGTGGTTAATTAGGTGGTTACCGTCAATTATCATTATGATATGAAACTAAATCCCAGTAAATCATACATGGGATCCAATTAAGGGAATCCCCATCTTAGATTGTGTCATCAATTAATTCGAATTCTTCCCTGTCAAACGTTTTTATCTTTTATTTTAGAAATTAGCCTCTTTAATCACTCTACCACATATTTACCCTTCCGAACAATTGTGTTCCTACCTTGGGCCGACTAGTTGTGATAAATAGTCCTTGTGGTTCGATCCTGTGCTTAGCACTGTATTACTTGCTGCGATAGGATACACTTGTCCTGTTAACTGCTATATATTTTACGAGCATCAGTAAACGAATCAATATTTCAATGATACTGAGCAGAGTTCAGAGAGAGCGGAGATTAGTTTGCGAATCAAAGTGAGCGATCAACTTGTGCAGAACCTCGGTTGTCGTTCGAGTGAATGTGAATAGGAAGTCAGCTTGATCAATGAGGACGTTGATCATCTAAGTGGGGGAGAATGTCACTGGGGAGAATTTGGCTGTAGGCAAAGTCGTTTGGCCGTAGGCAAATCTCACCCAGGCATGGGCAAGATCATCCCAAGTGTCGGGCCAAGGCATCGGCGAGAGTTGAGGCAAGCGGCAAGGAGGACCGGGCCTGATAAGTGGCTAGTGGTGAATGAGACATATGAATGTCTATTGGCTGACGGCTTCAAATCGACGTAAGAAACGCCATCAATAGTAACCTATCTAAATGTCCATACACTTATAGTTTAAATAATAGGTTGCTAGAAACATGTTGGAAATGTTTCTGAAAGTTTGTTTTCTTTAACATTTTGAGGTTATTTAGACTTGTCTTACAATAACATATCAAGAACAATAAGAGCTTATTGAACCAATAAAAACTATAAGAGCTCAACTGTAGAATTGCTCAATGCACCAATAAAAACTATAAGCGCTCAACTGCAGAACTACTCAATGCACCGAATAAAGGCCAATGATAACATTTTTCTTAAACTTCCTTCCTAAGCTTGTTGATTATGGAGTTATATATGCCTTCTATTGAACTTCCCCTTGCCACCATTATTATTTTTTCCCAGCTTCAACTTCTCTTTTAGTTTCATTCCAACTGGCTTTAGTGCACTCTTGGTTTTGTTTTCGCCACCCATTTCAACATTTGCCCACAAGCAGCAAACCACAACACAATATGATATCAATATCAATTTAAGTTTCAAATCAAATTTGTTTATATTCATTTGAGAGACATGAATCACCATCATAACAAATATGGTCAGATATTAAACAAAAGACTCCCAATTTTTCAATAGTCTAAAATTACATTCATAAGATAGTTCATGGCAATAAATTCACCATCTGGAGGCACCTGACAAGCATATAAATAGGCTATTGAAGAAATTAAAGACAAAATTGAGTCTCAACAATCAACAAACGAATACAAAACTAAATCAATATAGTATTATTCGTTGGCCCATTTCGTCGGTGATAGCGTTTTGTCTTATAATGTATAATTATTAAAAAAAAATCATATTTGAATACAAAACTAGATCAATATAGCATTATTCTGTCTCACAAAAAAAAAAATAGCATTTTTAAGTTTTTAACAATTCAAAAACAAATATTATATATACATGTTGTTTATAAAGAAATTATAAATACATGATCTTGAATTAATGCAAAAAATACTATTAAGTGAGAAACAAATGAAATACCTTTTAATTGAATTTGATTTTCATAACTAACTAGTGATCATACACTTTCATGTATGTAATTATAATTAATTGATGGTTAGATACGATTGAATTTAAAGACCAATGACTCAATAAACTTTATTTTTCATACACAAATTAACGATTGGATTTCAACATATATGACCTTAAGTTTTAATTATTTGACTTGTAATAAACCATTCTGCATTCAAAATACATTAGATAATTCAAGTGTTTGATTTATGTTATTAAGATTACATATATTCTTAAAAAACTATCAAATAGGAGGAACTAAAAATAGCTGAAAGTTTCTCTAAAAAAAAAAAAAAAAAAAAGACAGTTATTTTATTTTTCATTTTAATTTTTGAAGCTTTTATTTACCCAAGAGCCAAGTACAATTCCACATATAAAAGCCTTATTATTTGCAGGAGTGTTCTTCTCAGTTTTATGGTGTGGGAGGAGTTCAAGGAACACTTCAGGTTGATAATTTTGCTGCTTTTTCGCTATTCTTACACCACTTGCTTCATAATTTTCCACCTATAAATGCATCTCATTTTTCCTTTATTTTCCAAATCAAAACATATTTCATTCTCTATTTCCTTTTCTTCTTAGCACATGCTCATCTTTTCAAAGATGGCTAGCTTTACTTGTTTTTGCCTATTCCTTTCTATGGCTTTAACATTAAATGTTGCAATAGCAGCAAGAAATCTTGCTGCTCTTCCAGAATCATCGGTGCAGCAGCCTATCAGCTTAACCTCTAGTGCAGCAATGCCCCAGAAAGCTTCTGGTGGTGATTATAGTACTGGTCCAGCCGTGGGTCGCCCTGGTCCAGCGTTGGGTCGCCCTGCTCCTTCGGCAGGTTCGGGATCAACACCTAATTCGCGTAATCTTGGTGCTCTCCCAATGACTGGTTTCGCTTTTGGTGAAGGACTACCACCATTGCCTGATCTTCCATTTGATCTCCCTAAGCCTGACTTCTCTAAATTGGGGTTACCTCCACTATCGGACATCCTCAACCCCCTTGATCTCCCAAATCCCTTTGAACAATTTGCACAACTTTCTTCACAATCTTCTCCATCAGGTTCTAGTTCTGGTGCTGCTTCATCACAACAATCTGCAACAAGTCAAGGGACTAGTCCTGGATCAGGATCAACCGCGAATGCACGCAATCTTGGTGCCCTTCCATTAGGTGCAGGTCTTCCACCATTGCCGGATCTCCCATTCCCATTCCCATTTCCAGGAGGAGAGTTTCCTGAGTTGCCTAAACCTGACCTCTCTAAATTCGGGTTGCCTCCGTTATCAGACATTCTCAACCCTCTTGATCTCCCAAATCCCTTTGAACAATTTGCACAGCTTTCTTCACAGTCTTCGCCATCAGGTTCTAGTTCTGGTGCTGCTTCATCAGGACAATCAGCAGCAACAGGATCAACAGCGAATGCACGCAATCTTGGTGCTCTTCCATTAGGTGCAGGTCTTCCACCATTGCCAGATCTCCCATTCCCATTTCCAGGAGGAGAGTTTCCTGAGTTGCCTAAGCCTGACCTCTCTAAATTCGGGTTGCCTCCGCTATCAGACATCCTCAACCCCTTTGATCTTCCAAATCCCTTTGAACAACTTACAGAAGGTTCTTCACAATCTACTCCATCAGGTTCTAGTTCTGGTGCTGCTTCATCAGGACAATCAGCAGCAGGATCAACAACGAATGCACGCAATCTTGGTGCTCTTCCATTCGCTCAAGGGCTTCCACCAATGCCAGATCTCCCATTCCCATTCCCATTTCTAGGGGGAGAGTTTCCTGAGTTGCCTAAGCCTGACCTCTCTAAATTCGGGTTGCCTCCGCTATCAGACATCCTCAACCCTCTTGATCTCCCAAATCCCTTTGAACAATTTGCACAACATTCTTCACAATCTTCTCCATCAGGTTCTAGTTCTGGTGCTGCTTCATCAGGACAATCAGCAGCAGGATCAACAGCGAATGCACGCAATCTTGGTGCTCTTCCATTCGCTCAAGGGCTTCCACCAATGCCAGATCTCCCATTCCCATTCCCATTTCCAGGAGGAGAGTTCCCTGAGTTGCCTAAGCCTGACCTCTCTAAATTCGGGTTGCCTCCACTATCAGACTTCCTCAACCCCTTTGATCTTCCAAATCCCTTTGAACAACTTACTGAAGGTTCTTCACAATCTACTCCATCAGGTTCTGCTTCTGCTTTATCTGCTTCTTCTGGTAGATCTCTTTCTGAATCACCAAAGAAGACGTCTTCTAAAGTGTCATCAATTCCACAACCTCATCCACGCAACCTTCTAAATTTCCCCCAGTTGCCAGAATTCCATTTTCCTCACTTCCGTAACATCTTTCATTTTCCAAAATCATCTCCATCTCCATCTCCATCTCCCAAGTCTTCTCCATCAACTCAACCGAAAGCTTCTCCTCCAGCAATGAACCAACCAATGCAAGTTCCTTCTAACAAGCCATCCAATGGAATGCAAACTGCAAATCCCTCTACCTTACCTGCTCAACGACAAACATCTCCAATCCCGAATCAACAACCTAATGGAGCTGGAAACCCCGGGATGCCAAACCGAAATCCCTATTCTAATCCACAACAACAACCTCCATTGGGAAATCAAGTTGCACCTAATAGAGCAGGAAACCCCGGAATGCCAATGAGAAATCCAGCTATTCAACAACAACAACAACAACCAATGAACCAAGCATCTAATCAAATGGTGAACCCCGGAATGCCAATGAGAAATGCAGCTACCCAACAACAACAACAACCAATGAATCAAGCATCTAATCAAATGGTGAACCCTGGAATGGCTCAACAAAGACCAATGGGTGGGAATCCAATGCCAATTAGATTGTCTGAAAATCCTACTCAACAACAAGCAATGAACATGGGGTCAAACCGAATGGTGAACCATGCCATGCCAATTAGACCTATTAGCCAAGGATCTTACAGAGTAGGAAACAGCGGAACACAAGGTCTGATGACAAAGTAGGTTTATTTATTATAGGAAAGTTTGGAGTGTAGTGAGTTTAGACCATATTGTGGTAGTTGCACGATACTACCTTAGCATAAATAATCGTTGCAAAATGGTCGGAATTTTTATCTTCTTTTTCTTCTTTTTCCCCTTAGGAAATAATTAGTCTTTAAAGACTATTTTTGTAGGCCATGTACGAGTGTGAGCCTAATAGAATATAAGTTGATCTTTATGACATTCCTCTAAGAAATATTTTTGTTTTGAGCACACAATTGAGATAATTTACCATTCTTGCTTGAGTTTTCTCCCACTTGAGTTAAAATGTAATTAACTCATCCTTACAATAACTTGTATGTATTCTTGTGGCCCAAATATAAAGAATCTAGGTTATACTATAATGTGCACCACATCCACATATCATCCAAATGGAATGGAATACTACATTATCGCATAACTTAAAGCTCTCCAACAATTTTGATCCATCTAATGTAATAAAGGTCTATATGACTTTCAAGAATTATTCAACACTTTTTAATACCATCGTGACTTATTATATTCTCTTGACTCACACTGCCAATAGTCATGTTGCATTTTCCACCTTGAACTAGACCCATTGTCTAGATCTATAATACTTGGTGTCATTTCCCTTCTTCAACATGGTTCAATATTAACATTCGCTTGACTACAATAACTATCATGGGTCAAAATGCAATAATCGCAAAAGTAATAAACCCATAAATATCAATATCTCTCCAAAGATTTGAGGGGCATAACACATAATTATGAGTTTCTTAAAGTTCCAGAAAGTGATAATTTCTTTAAAGATGGTTCTTAAAAACTACTGACTTAAGCATAAAATTAACAAATCTAAACAGTAACACATGAAACATTAGTTTAAAAAGTATAATAAAAGAAAAGTTCACACTTGAAGAATTCTCTTTATTTTTTACTATAATTAGAACAGAGATCCCACGTGTAAAAAAAAGGCAAATAGATAACAAAAAAACAGATAGACACACAGAAAGTGAGAAAAATAGGATTTGTGCCTTTCAAGTAATTAGAGAAGAAGGAAAGTTGTAACACCAGGAATACATAGATTAGAGTTTTCATTTTTAAAAGGAGGTCACCTTTCAGCACTACCTCATTGATGCCGTGTTTAGGGTTTGAAATGATTGAAGTACCTATTTGGGACTAGAAAGGGTGAAACCGAAAACCCTAAAACAACATAGACAAAAAAACAAATTAAGTTTTTTTTTTTTATATACTTTAGAAGCATCCCAAATAACTCCGTCTGTGAGGGTCACTTGGTGGCCTTTACAGCCGGTCCCAAGCCCGGACAAAGGAGGAGGGTTGCGGTAGGTTTGTGGCGGCCAGCGTAAAACTTAGCCACATCTTATGACATGAACCATAATATAAATATCGTTGGGGCGTTCCCTACTCAGCGACGCGCTGCACTTCTTAGACCCGGGTGTAGTGATAAATGTGCAAGGGTTGCTAGGTCGTTGCCCCGAAGCGGCGCGCCACCCCAGGACCCGGGGGTGGTGTCAAATATGCAAGGATTGCGGGTAAATAAGCTAGTCCACGGTAATGGTAGGGGTAGGGGTAGTAGGTTACGCTTTGGGACATGGAACATAGGTTCTTTGACAGGAAGATTAGCTGAAATTGTAGATGTTATGAAGAGGAGGAGAATAAATATAATGTGCCTACAAGAAACCAAGTGGGTTGGAGCCAAGGCTAGAGAGATAGCTCCTTGGGGTTATAAGCTTTGGTACTCAGGAAAGGATAAGGGTAGAAATGGAGTAGGTATTCTTATTGATAGGGAGTATATTGATGATGTAGTAGCGGTGTCTAGGAAGAGCGATAGAATTATGAGTGTTAAGCTAGTGATAGGGGATGAGGTTGCGAATGTCATTAGTGCATATGCGCCACAAATAGGATTATATGTCTCTATAAGACAAGCTTTTTGGGAGGACTTAGAGGAAGTGGTGCAACAGGTTCCTAGGGATGAAAAAATGGTACTAGGGGTGATCTTAATGGACACGTGGGTTCTAGGCGAGATGGGTTTGAGAGTGTTCATGGAGGGTATGGTTTTGGAGATAAGAATGAAGCAGGAAATGATATTTTGGAATTCGCATCAGCCTATGACTTGAGTATCATGAACACATAGTTTATGAAGAGAACATCCCACTTAGTGACTTATCGGAGTGGCGGTAATGCGAGCCAAATTGACTTCTTTTTAGTAAGGAGTGCTTGGAGAAAGAGTTATATTGATTGTAAGGTAATCCCTGGTGAGAGTACAACAACCCAACATAGAGTAGTGGTGCTTGATTTTCGAAGTAGGAAATGTATAAGAAAACAAACACCACAAGTAGAGACTAAGATTAAGTGGTGGAAATTGCAAGGGGAGAATCAACAAAAATTTGTGGATGAGATGACCAAAAAAAATATTTGGACTTGTAATATGGATTTAGATATAGATTCGATATGGACTAAGATGGAGCATAGTATAAGGGAAGTAGCGAAGGAAGTTCTAGGGGAATCTAAAAGTAGTATGCCACCGGGTAAGGACAGATCTTGGTGGACAGAGAAGTACGACAAGCAGTGAAGAGTAAGCGAGAATCCTACAAAAATGGCTAAAAGGGAAATGTAGGAGTGACGAGAACTACGAAAAATACAAAGAGGCTAAAAGGGAAGTAAAGAAGGTCATACGAGATGCTAGAGGAAAGGTGAATCAGGATCTGTATACAAGATTGGATACGAAAGAAGGGGAAAGAGACATATATAGAATTGCTCGGATGAGAGATAGGAAGACGCGAGATCTCGAAAAAGTTAAATGTGTGAAGGATGTGGACCAAAAAGTCCTAGTTGGAGATAAGGATATCAAGGAACGATGGAGGTCCTATTGGATGACTTATTTAATGGAGATCGCAGACAAGATGTTGGAGATATAAGTATCCATCATGATATGATAAATCATGAATGTATGCGGAGAATTCAAAAGACTGAAGTCAAAATGGCATTAAGTAAGATGAAGTTGAAGAAAGCAGTAGGACCTGATGGCATCCCTATTGAGATTTGGAGATGTTTGGGAGAAAGAGGAATCGAATGGTTGACGACGTTCTTCAACAAAATTTGAAGAAACAATAAGATGCCATCAGAATGGAGGAAAAGTATCTTAATCCCTTTGTATAAGAACAAAGGCGATGTTCAAGATTGTGCCAACTATCGGGGAATCAAATTAATGAGTCACACTATGAAACTTTGGGAGCGAGTGATCGAACAAAGGCTAAAGAGGACGGTGAAGATCTCGGAAAGCCAGTTTGGCTTTATGCCGGGAAGTTCAACTATGGAAGACATCCATCTAATGAGACAATTAATGGAGCACTATCGAAATAAGAAGAAAGACTTGCATATGATTTTCATTGACTTGGAGAAAGCATATGATAAGGTACCAAAGGAAGTACTTTGGTGGGCCTTGATAAGGAAAGGCATTTCGCGGAAATATATTGACATCATAAAGGATATGTATGAGGGAGCATGCACGAGTGTACGTACTAGTGTTGGAAAGACTGAAGAGTTTCCTATTACGATTGGAGTGCATCAAGGTTCCGCACTAAGCCCATTTCTTTTTGCCATCGTTATGGATGAACTAACAAGTTCACTTCAAGATGGTATACCATGGTGCATGTTGTTTGCAGATGATATTGTGTTGGTTGATGAGATGAAAGAAGGAGTGGGGAGGAAGTTGGAACTATGGAGACAAACTCTAGAATCTAGAGGCTTTAAGTTGAGCCGAAGTAAGACAGAATATTTGGAGTGTAAGTTTAGCGGCCATAGGAGTAGGGAGGCAGAGACAATCACCCTAGATGGGAGAGTTGTTCAGGCCTCGGATTACTTTCGGTATTTAGGATCTATTATCCAAACGGATGGAGAAGTAGATGGAGATGTTGCTCATAGGATTAAAGCTGGTTGGTCGAAGTGGAAGAGTGCTACGGGTTTCCTTTGTGACCCCGGCATGCCTAATAGATTGAAGGGAAAATTCTACCGGGCGGCAATTAGACCAACATTGTTATATGGTACGGAGTGTTGGGCAGTGAAACACTGTCACATCCATAAGATATCGGTGGCAGAGATGCGTATGTTGAGATGGATGTATGGTCATACGAGAAAGGATCGGGTGAGTAATGAAATAATTAGGACAAAAGTAGGGGTCACATCTATTGAGAATAAAATGAGAGAAAACAGACTAAGGTGGTTTGGCCATGTGAGACATAGAGCGTTTGATGCGCCGGTTAGGAAAACCGAAGAGTGGCAAAGGGATGTAGTGGTGAGGGGTAGGGGAAGACATAAGCAAACTTGGAGGAGGGTGATCGAGAGTGATATGAGTTTACTGGGAATTGAGGAAAATATGGTAGTGGATAGGACGGAGTGGATGGAGCGAATTTGTGTCGCTGACACGACTTGATTTCACGGTTTTATATGATGGTTCATATTAGCCGATCCCGAATCATTTTGGGACTAAGGCTTTGTTGTTGTTGTAGAAGCATCCCAAATCTAATCCATAACAAAAAAAGGCAACCAACACTATTTGAGATAAACAAAAAAAAAAGATCAAGTTTTTTTAACTTCAGAAGAAACCCAAAATGCCAAAAAATCCATCAGATACATAGGTAACCACAATTATTTGAGAATTTGCCAAAAAGAGGGTCCATGCGGCCTGTTTGGAGTCCAAACGACTCCCAAAACATCAAAAGTGGAATCAATAGTGGCACAAGATGTACAACAAGCAAATAGAGTTAGAATCGAACCTAAAAACATGTTTGCATCTATTGATCATGTCATTGGGGACCTTGAAAGGGCTTTAGAGACACTATTTGTAACCATCCGGTCGTTTGAACCACGCAAAACTATCGAAAAGGTGAGGGAAGAGTGTAGATCAGAGTAAAATTACTCTGTTTTTCCGTCAGAGAAAGAATAGGAACCGATGAAATCCACAAAAATCCCCGTTCCCTACAATCAACCCCCGAAAAATGAACATAGAGAGAGCACAAGAGTGATGAGAAACGATTTTGTCACTATTACCGAAAAGAAAAGAAGAAAAGGGGAGAGAGTCGACCATTTAAGGTTTAGTGAGGAAGAAAGAAGGTGTTACAAATAATATATATGTGGTAATGCTTGAATAAAAGTATAACACACTACGACAGGAAGTAACGGGCTCTCCCATTCGGATTAATATTGGCTTTAGATTTTTTACATGGAAGCGACATTGTGGAGACATCATGGGTTCCAAGTCGAATTAGGTTAGATTGAGTACTATAAATACTCTATTATGTAAACCTAATTTTAATCTTGAGGGGCGTGGTTTTTGTTAAAATAATAGTAATAATAAGTAATAAACTTAATTTTTGATTTAAAAAATAATAACAATAAAAAATAAAAAGAAAACAAAAGCATGTGAAAAGAAAGAATTATATAGTTGTTTTTCAAAGTCAAAATATGGATGTGAAATATGGATGTCAAAGTCTATGTATGGGTTTGGTATGGGTTATGTATGGATTTGTCACGAAATAATGTATTAGATTTCTTATATAAAGAGGTCTCATTTTTTGAGATGTGAGTGTATCCGAAAAATATAGTTCAAGTCCTTAGTTGTTTTTTATACCATGTATTTTGTACCTTGACTCTTTATTTTGTATTCTATAAACTAATTAGTCCCTCAAAATTATATATATTTAGTCCTCGATAATTTTCAGTTTTTAGTTCTTCAACTCTAACAAAGTGGTACCAAAGCCATATTACGAGAGTCAGTCTTCCGCCAAATAGACCCTATAAAAAATGTCAGACGGTCTCAAACTTCCTTATCAATACCCTCAGCTCACCAAAACCAATTATTCAAGTTGGTGTATTCGAATGAAGGCGTTACTCGGATGTCAAGATGTCTGGGATATTGTCGAAAAAGGCTACGTAGTCCCAGGCAACGAGGCAGCGTTGACACAGGCAGAAAAAGATACTCTGCAAAAAATTCGCAAAAGCGATCAAAAGGCGCTTACTCTCATCCATCAAGGTTTGGATGAATTAATGTTCGAGAAAGTAGCCGAAGCTACGACCGCCAAACAAGCGTGGGAAATCCTACGAGTTTCTCTTCAAGGGGAGGAGAAAGTTAAAAAAGTTCGTTTGCAGATGCTGAGAGGAGAATTTGAGATGATGAGGATGAAAGAGACGGAAGCCATTAGTGATTACTCATCCCGAGTAAAATCTGTCGTAAATCAGATGCGGCAGTATGGAGAAAAAATTGAAGAGTCCAGAATTGTTGAAAAAATTCTGCGATCACTACTACCAAAATTTGATTACGTAGTGGTGGCTATGGAGGAGTCTAGGGACATCAGCGAAATGTCCGTTGATGAAGTTGTAGGGTCACTACAAGCACGAGAGGAGCGGTTTGAGAAACGAAGAGAAGATTCCGCAGAACAAGTCTTAGCAACAAAGGCTGTGTTTAAAAATGGCGAAAGTAGTCAGTCCGGCAGAGGACGCGGAAGAGGTCGAGGAGGAAATGGTAGAGGACGAGGACGTGGCAGAAGTCAAGGCAGAAATGAAAACGGCAACAACAACAATGACAGAAGCACTCAATTCACCAGAGGCAGAGGAAGAGGCCGAGGACGCGGTCAAGGAAGAGGAAATTGGAGGCCGAATGAAGGACGTGACAAGTCCAATATTCAGTGTTATAATTGCTCCAAGTATGGTCACTACGCGGTAGAATGTTAGAGTCCGCCTAAGGAGGTAGAAGAGACTGCCAATAATATTCAAGATGGGGAAGTAATTGGCACTGTGTTACCTACGAAGGTGAAGAAAATCGCGAAAGTAATATATGGTATCTTGACAATGCGGCAAGCAACCATATGTGTGGTGACAAGAAGATGTTCGTGGAGCTCTATGAATCCGTTCGCGGTAATGTTGTATTTGGAGATTCCTCTAAGGTTCCTATTACAGGCAAAGGAACCATTCTTATTCGGCTCAAAAATGGCACTCACTAGTTTATTGATAATGTTTATTATGTTCCTAGCATGAAAAGCAATATTTTGAGCTTGGGACAGTTACTGGAGAAAAATTATGAAGTTCATATGGTGGACCGAAAACTACTCCTATTGAATGAGAAAAAGGAGCTGATTGCACGAGTACCCATGGCGAGAAACAGAATGTTCACAATTAACATTCAGACGGATGTGGCCAAATGTTTGAAAGCTTGTGTGCAAAGTCCCCCCTAGCTTTGGCATTTACGGTACGGACATCTCAATTTTGAAGGATTGAAGCAGTTGGGACAGAAGCAGATGGTAAACGGATTGCCTCATATTGACCAGCCTCATCAACTGTGTCAAGGATGTCTTGTTGGAAAACAATTCAGAACCAGTTTTCCAAAGGAGTCCATGTCAAGAGCAAAGGCGCCACTTGAGCTAGTTCACACAGACGTGTGTGGACCGATCACTCCACAGTCTCTGGGTAAAAATAAATATTTTCTACTTTTCATTGATGATTATAGTAGAAAAACTTGGGTGTATTTTTTGAAGGAAAAAACAGAAGTTTTTGAGACATTTAAAAAATTCAAAGTCCAAGTGGAGAAAGAAAGTGGTCATTTTATTAAAGCACTCAGATCAGACAGAGGCGGTGAATACATGTCCATCTCTTTCAAGCAATTTTGTGAAGATCATGGAATCCGTCATTTCCTTTCAGTCCCGAGATCACCTCAACAAAATGGAGTAGTAGAAAGAAAGAACAGAACTGTGCTCAACATGGTGAGGAGCATGTTAAAAAGCAAAAATTTACCGAAGGAGTTATGGGCCGAAGCAGTAGACTGTGCTGTCTACCTGTTGAACAGATCGCCAACTGTCAGTGTTTGGGATCAAACTCCACAAGAAGCATGGAGTGGAATAAAACCCGGTATTTCTCATTTGCGTGTTTTTGGCAGTGTTGCTCATGTCCATGTACCGGATGAAGAACGCAAGAAGCTAGATGATAAAAGCAAGAAATATTTGTTTGTGGGCTATTCAGAACATTCCAAAGGGTACAAAATGTTCGATCCGCAGACTCAGAAAATTGTAATCAGTAGAGATGTGACCATTGATGAAGAAGCAGTTTGGGACTGGACCGGTGAAAAAGAAAACAACTACAGTTTTATCCTTTCATGGATGAAGACAATGATCAGGAAGAACCAGCCACAGTTGCAGCCACAACACCAGCAACCAGTTCGACATCAGCAAGCTCATCCAGTTCGAGTTCGTCCTCGAGTGATGGAGACAGTTCAGATGAACATCCGCCCGGAAAGCCAAAAAAATTCATACCTATTAAAGATCTCTATGATGTAACAAGAAATCTCGATGATGAATTAACTCTTTATTGTCATTTTGTTAATGATGAACCAACAGATCCAGAAGAAGCAATGAAGGATGAAAAATGGAGACAAGCCATGGAAGAGGAGATTCATTCGATCGAGAAAAATAAAACACGGGAGCTGACATCACTTCCGGCCGGTCAAAAACCCATTGGAGTTAAATGGGTGTTCAAAGCAAAGAAAGATGCAAACGGTGAAATTGTCCGACATAAAGCAAGATTGGTGGCGAAAGGGTTCAGTCAACGACCCGGAATTGACTATAATGAAGTTTTTGCTCCTGTTGCCAGAATGGAGAGTATCAGACTGGTAATTTCTGTAGCTGCTCAACACGGATGGAGAATCCATCAAATGGACGTGAAATCCGCATTTCTCAACGGATATTTGGAAGAGGAAATTTATATCCAGCAACCACTTGGGTACGTTGTGAAACGTCAAGAAAATAAAGTGCTAAAATTGAAAAAGGCACTTTATGGTCTTAAGCAAGCACCACGAGCCTGGAACAGTCGCATTGACAAATATTTTCAAGAAAATGGTTTTGTCAAATGCCCACATGAATATGCCTTGTATGCAAAGGTGAAAAACGGAGATATGTTACTTGTTTGTTTGTATGTGGATGATCTCATTTTTACAGGGAACAATCCTAAGATGTTTGAGGAGTTCAAGAAGACAATGGCTCATGAGTTCGAGATGACTGACATTGGTCTAATGTCATATTATCTTGGCATTGAAGTGAAGCAGAATGACGACGGAATTTTTATTTCTCAAAGTGGTTTTGCAAAGGAGATATTAAAGAAGTTCAAGATGGAAAATTGTAATTCAGTCAGCACGCCAGTCGAATGTGGAATCAAGTTGACAAAAGATGAAGGTGGAGACAGAGTCAACCCGACATTGTTCCGAAGCTTGGTCGGAAGTCTTAGATACTTGACATGTACGAGACCGGATATTCTCTATGCAGTCGGCTTAGTAAGTCGATACATGGAAGCCCCAACGGTGTCACATTGGAATGCAGCAAAAAGAATTCTCCGTTACGTGAAAGGTACAACTAATTTGGGATTACTTTATTCAAAAACTGACAATTTCAAATTAGTTGGATATTGTGATAGTGATTGGACCGTTGATAAGGATGACCAAAAAAGTACAACTGGTTTTGTATTTTTTCTGGGTGATACTGCATTTACGTGGAGTTCGAAGAAGCAGGCGATTGTGACTTTGTCATCCTGCGAAGCTGAATATGTTGCTGCAACCTCATGTGTGTGTCATTCGATTTGGCTCCGAAAATTGCTAGAAGAATTTCAGATGACTCAAAGTGATCCGACAGAGATTTTTATCGATAATAAATCTGCACTGGCATTAGCTAAAAATCCAGTTGTTCATGATCGGAGTAAACACATTGACACGAGGTATCATTTTATTCGGGAGTGTATCGAGCAAAATGAGGTGACACTGAAGTACGTAAAGACGCAAGATCAGATTGCAGATATTTTCATGAAGCCGCTGAAATACGATGTGTTCAGTCATTTGAGAACTCTACTGGGAGTCACGAAAAATTAAGTTTAAGGGAGCATGTTAAAATAATAGTAATAATAAGTAATAAACTTAATTTTTGATTTAAAAAATAATAACAATAAAAAAAATAAAAAGAAAACAAAAGCATGTGAAAAGAAAGAATTAAATAGTTGTTTTTCAAAGTCAAAATATGGATGTGAAATATGGGTGTCAAAGTCTATGTATGGGTTTGGTATGGGTTATGTATGGATTTGTCAAGAAATAATGTATTAGATTTCTTATATAAAGAGGTCTTATTTTTTGAGATGTGAGTGTATCCGAAAAATATAGTTCAAGTCCTTACTTGTTTTTTATACCATGTATTTTGTACCTTGACTCTTTATTTTGTATTCTATAAACTAATTAGTCCCTCAAAATTATATATATTTAGTCCTCGACAATTTTCAGTTTTTAGTTCTTCAACTCTAACAGTTTTTACCGCTTCTCTTGATATGGTTTTGTTTTGAGCTTTTGTATTTGATTCTTTGTAACTTTTCTTTGCTCTTTTAATAATACTAGTTCAGGTTTGATGTGATTTTCAGAGATGCTAGCATAGCTGTGATGTCTAATTTTTACGATACTGAAACAAATTACATATAATATTCACAATTAATATAATTTACTAAAACCTATGAAACAATGTTCTTAATGTCTTAAACCATATTATGAAAAAAAGTAGAGAACATGACTAAACCAAAATATCTGAAAATAGAAAACGTAATTCACGAATAATAATGCAATGCTTAAAAGCTATGAAGCACAGACACGGGTGCGGACACGGCAAACGGCATTTTTAGAAAATATGAGACACGGGTGCGGCGGAGACACGGTAAATTTTATATAATTAATTATATATATATATTAGATATAAAAATATATAAAAAAACATGCTAAATCACAAATCGGAATCGTGATGCTAGGAGAAGAACCCAGGAGAAGAATCGCAGCGCATGAGAAGGAAGAACCCAGGAGAGAATAAATTATTTCTGATTATTCCCAAACAAAAACGAAATCGTGATGTTAGGAGAACTGCGATATACGCAGCACAGGGGTTGAAATCGTGATTTGCGCAGGAAGGAGAGAATACCTAATTCTAATTCGTGCGATAGAGATTATAATTTAGGATTTTTGACAAATTGCATAATTGATCCTTAAATTTTATAAAAAAATTTAAAAATAATCCTAATTTTTAAATTTTTTTTACCCCAGTCGTGTCCCCCCGTGTCCCGTTGTGTCCCCATTCGTGTCCCCCCGTGTCCCCATTTTCCGACCGTGTCCCCGCCGTGTCCGGCCGTGTCCCTGAGTCCGGCGAGTCCAACTCGGCCACGGCGACCCCGGGAAGAGTCCGTGCTTCATAGCTTAAAAGTGAATTAGAATAAAGAAATAATAATAATAATAACGTTTATGCTCATCGTCGCTTAGGCGGGGTCTAAGCACTACAAGATAATTGAGTAATAAAAAAAATAACGAGAATATTCTCATTAAAAACATAATCTCAACAATTTCTACGAAAATAAATTATATGTTTTAATATTAATAGCAAAATAATTTATTTATTTATTTATTATATTTTATTCTCATTAATACCTCTATTTTACTAATTTACTAAATTCCACCCTTTATTATTCTCGTTATATTATTTTACTTTTTAATATTAATAAGAATTTTTATTCTCATTAATCACTCTATGTAATTTTTTCCAAATATTTCCATTTGCCGCCCATCTATTCCCTTTAAATTTTCTGCTTCCCTCCATCCTTTTTAACAAAACATTAAACAAATTCTTCATTCTAAATTTAATGAGAAGATTTTTAATCATTTTAAACATTTTAATGAGATAATTTTTTATTATTATAAATATTTTAATAAGAAGATTTTAAATCATTACAAATACTTTAACAAAAAGATTTTAAATCATGAGAATATATTACATATCATTAAAAATTATTTTAATAGGGATAGAGTTATTATCATTATAAGTTTATAACGGGAATAACACTTTACCCTCGTTAATACTTTTAGTAAGGGGTCCAGTAATGAAGGGCACCATGCGAGCAATTATTCTCATTAAACATCATTTAGTAAAGATATTTGAGCTTTTAATTAGAATAACTCCATTTGGTTAAATAGCTGTTTTTTTTGTGATGAAGTGGCCTTATTTTTTAATAGTGGAGATAGGTAGTCGAAATGTTATGGACAAATGGATAGAGTCTTTAGTTAGTGGGGGAGTCTCTATGTCATTTTCCTTTTCAGATGACACAACACAAGATATATAACAAATATTTTTTTCCATTATCTGATTATTTTTCGCGACATTATTTTAAATTTCTGTCATTTGAAAGTTTAAGTGCAAATCACCTTAAATTACATGTGCCTTTACGATGACACACGTTTATCATAAAAAAAAACTAGATTTTAACTAAAAAGACACATAATCATAATATGACACTATATATATAACTGTCACCGCTGTCTGAAAACAAAAAAGCGGCAAATTTTATATAAGTTTTACGGGAGAGCAAAAGCTTCCTAAAATTATAATGAGCTCAAACTTTTAGATGGGATATAAAAGCAGATAAGGTCTAGGTAGCACAGATTTGTGTAAAAGAAAGAAATGCAGTCCCAGGTCTTGTCTGAAAAAACTAATTGTGCCTCCTCTGCAGCTTTCCGCGTTTTAAAGCTCATCGAAACCTAATCTGGAGAGATAATCTTTTGAGTGTAGTACTTAAGTAAAAATGATCTAAAACTATAGCAATAACGGATCAATGTAAACAAGCATAAGTGTGGAAGGGGAAAATATCAATGGAAAAAACACACAGGCTAAGTGTTATTGACCGATGATCTTTCTGTTGGAAACGAAGGGAAAGTGTTTTTTACCTCAACCGAATAAAGTAATTCATTGGGAAAGTGTTCTATGATTTGACAATGTATTTAAGTCCAAAATTTGTAAGAACACTTAATTTTCACTAATACATTTTCATATTTTCTCCTTTGCAGTATGGTTTCTATATTGATAGGATTCATTCCTTCTAGTTAAACTAGAGAAGAGATTCATTCTAGTTAATAACCACAATATGTACCCTTTCCAATTGATAAAATTTACGATTAAAATCAACGTTATCATCACAATCCATATCAAATTACTTGTTGGAAGACAATCTTGGGAAGCTTTGGACCGTTGATCTTTTGCAATAGAGAGGCTCCATTTATCCTGATGGTGCCCTATTTAAGCATCAATGGAGTGTCATGATCATCTTGTATGTTTGTGAGAGAGGTTTTGGGATTATATTAGTAGCTTTTTTAGTGTTGATATTGATTGTTCTTCATCCATTGATTCTTTACTTAATCATCAAAGCAGTGAAAGCTTCCTTTAATCGCATTGTGCCTTATGGAACAATGATATGGTTCCTGTTATTTAGGTACTTTGTTAGATTTTGTTAATAAATTTCTTAGTACAGATGGTGTTTTTCTAGTAGTTTGTTGGGGGTTAATTACCAAAATCAAATGGGAGGCTCATTTACATATTTAACCCATTTACTCAACCTACTACATATCTAGTCTGATTTTATGTGACTTTCCCATAATACCCTCAATATTTACGCGCGTCTCGCCCCCTCCCGTCTGACTTCGCAGATTCCATATTATGCGAATCCTGCGAAGCTAATGTTTGGGTTTACTTGATGAATTTAATCAGCATATGCGAAGCCTGCGAAGCTAATGTTTGGTTTATTTGATGAATTTCATTAGCATACGCGAAGCCTGCGAAGCTAAAGTTTGGTTTACTTGATGAATTTAATTCGCATATGCGAAGCCTGGATGTGTTTTGAAGCTAATTCGCGAAGTGGTATGTAATAAAAAATGGTAAACAACAACGGATTCTAACATTAAAATCATAACATTATCAAAATTTACAACAAGATTGCCACAATAACAACATTAAAATCATAACATTATCAAAATTTACAACAAGATTGCCACAATAAACTCCTAACAAATCACTTCAAAGTAAACCTAACTAATCTGGTACCAATTTTGAAGCGGATGAGTAATTTCTCTCTCTACAGGAAGTCCATAACTTTTGGGATGGATGTGTCCCATGGTGCACACCAAGATTGGCACAATCTCTCCTAACCAACCATTTTAGGAGTGAATGTGCCAATCTTGAGGGAAATTTCTCCCTTTACAGTAAGGAAAGTTATCTCCCCTGCAGCCTAATACGCCGCCTTCTAGAAAGGGATGTTATGTAATCAACCACCTTCAGAAAAAATTAATCGTGTTAGGCAGGGAAAAAGACGATTTTGGTTTCGCGAAATGAGGATTAGCGAAGCATGCGAATGTAAATGTGCAGGGAAAGAGGTGATTTTACTTCGCTAATCGACGTTTTCGCGAGGTATGCGAGGTTTGAAACGTGACGATCTACGTCGCATATCGATGCTTTTGCGAAGTCTGCGAGTCAAATCATGAACTTTTCTACTCGCAGACTTCACGAACTAATCGATTCGCGAAGTAGATCCACACGTTTCACGCTCTTTCTCTCCGCAGTTCTTCGCAAAATCATCGATTCACGAAGTAAATCATCACGTTTCAGGCTCTTTCTCTTCCCAAATCTTCCCGAAATTATCGACTACGCGAAGTGTATTCATGAAAAAACGCAGAAAAAACAACAGATACTTACATTTTTCGCGCCTTTCACCCTTAAAAGCGACAATAACAATATGATAAACTGGGAAAAACGAAGAAAATAACGTAGAATAACCATTTCTTTGATGGTAACAAGAAAAAAGAAACCAAGTAACGAGCAGGAACAGGAAGATGAAGAACCATGGCTTCGTTTTCTAGGATTAGGAAGTTGTAGAATCAAGAGATGAAGAGAGGAAACATTTTGATTTGGCGAAATGGTGCAGATTTCGTGCAATTTAAAGGAATATAGGAAGATCAAAAGTCTTCAAATCATTAATGGAGGAGCAACTTTTTGCGTAACCAATGAGAAGGGGGGAGCGGCGTTCGCGTTGTGGGAAGGGGAAATGTTAGGGGTATTATAGGAAAGTCACACAAAATCAGTCTAGATATGCATTAGGTCGAGTAAATGGGTTAAATATGTAAATGGACCTCCCATTTGATCTAGTTTTATAATTTTCCCAGTCTGTTGGTTGTGCGTTGGCAGTATTTTCGAAGCTATCGTGGTATTTTCCTTCCCCCTTGCCTTGAATTAAAGGCACTCTTTATTTAGAATATGATTCTAGATAGAGAACTTCTATGGTGAACCGGGTGTAATGTCAAGTTTTCATTGAGACTTTTATTTATTTACTTTTTAATTAATTAAACCATTAATTTTTTAATTTTTCGCATTGAGTATTAACCGTAATTAAACTCATTTTCTTGAAAAAAATACTGTAATTAAAGTGCTCATGATTATTTAAATTCATATATGAACATAAAACTCAATTAACATATCATTATTTATTTATTTCAAAAGCAATTATTTATCGAACACTATAAAAAAAATTATACCTTAAATTGTTAAAAAAAAAATCAATTAATTTAGACACGTATATAAAAGGTGAATAGTCTCTTAATTGAATTCAATGTTATAACTAAGTAATTATTGTGGTAACCATGATCTTCATCAATTCTTCACCAATTTCATCAATTCATCTTCCTGTTAATTGGATTTTTTTCTTTTTGGGATTGTAGTCTTCTATTTGAGGAGGGAGAAGGAAGACTGCCTTCCTTTTTCCTCCTTACATCATTCTGTTGTTTTATTTTTCTTTTTCTTTGTTCAATAAATTGTAGTTGGATTGTATATATTTCACCGAATCTCGTATTCCTTTTGAATTGCATTTGTTATTTATTATCTTTTCATTTATAACATTTTCTGATTTAGCAAGGGCAGAAATGGTAGATCTTATTCGTAGATCACTACATCTACGTGGTTGCAAAAAAAAAGATCCAGATCCAAAGATTCAGAAGGGTTTAAATGTTGAAGATTTGATTACATCTGCTTCTCTACAAATTTGGAGTTTCAAGAAGTATATATTCAATCTGTTGTTTGTTTTATTTGTACATTTAATGGTTTATTTTGCTCTTTGTAGTCATTTTCTTACCTTTGTGGATTCCGTACTAAGCATAGCCAGTACTTATGTAAGGTTTTATTCCTTATTTTTTTTTATTGTGCTTGTTGTTTTCTTATCTATAAGATGATGTACGCATTTTTATCAAAAAAAAAAAAAAAAAAACCATGATCTTCATATACAAATCAATGGCTCAATATAAACAAGACTAATAATACTAACCCTAAAATATGATTCGCCTAAATTAATTTTTCCTGCATAAATTAATTAACCAATCCATTTCCATATATACAATAAACAAATCTGAACTGCTGCACAACTGATCAACAACATATCTGAATAAACACAGTAGATAAATTACTAACTCTTTGATTTATGATTAAGATTATATATAATTCTTAAAAACGATTTAATTATAATTCTTAAATTAGGTGAATGTTATCAATTTTTTATATACTCAAAGTACAATTCCACACATATAAAAAAACAAAAACAAAAAAGCCTTGTAATATTTTCAGGAGTGTTCCTCTCAGTTTTATGGTGTGGGAGGAGTTCAAGGAACACTTCAGGTTGATAATTTTGCTGCTTTTTCGCTATTCTTACACCACTTGCTTCATAATTTTCCACCTATAAATGCATCTCATTTTTCCTTTATTTTCCAAATCAAAACATATTTCATTCTCTATTTCCTTTTCTTCTTAGCACATGCTCATCTTTTCAAAGATGGCTAGCTTTACTTGTTTTTGCCTATTCCTTTCTATGGCTTTAACATTAAATGTTGCAATAGCAGCAAGAAATCTTGCTGCTCTTCCAGAATCATCGGTGCAGCAGCCTATCAGCTTAACCTCTAGTGCAGCAATGCCCCAGAAAGCTTCTGGTGGTGATTATAGTACTGGTCCAGCCTTGGGTCGCCCTGGTCCAGCGTTGGGTCGCCCTGCTCCTTCGGCAGGTTCGGGATCAACACCTAATTCGCGTAATCTTGGTGCTCTCCCAATGACTGGTTTCGCTTTTGGTGAAGGACTTCCACCATTGCCTGATCTTCCATTTGATCTCCCTAAGCCTGACTTCTCTAAATTGGGGTTACCTCCACTATCGGACATCCTCAACCCCTTTGATCTCCCAAATCCCTTTGAACAATTTGCACAACATTCTTCACAATCTTCTCCATCAGGTTCTAGTTTTGGTGCTGCTTCATCACAACCATCTGCAACAAGTCAAGGGACTAGTCCTGGATCAGGATCAACCGCGAATGCACGCAATCTCGGTGCCCTTCCATTAGGTGCAGGTCTTCCACCATTGCCGGATCTCCCATTCCCATTCCCATTTCCAGGAGGAGAGTTTCCTGAGTTGCCTAAGCCTGACCTCTCTAAATTCGGGTTGCCTCCACTATCAGACATCCTTAACCCCCTAGATCTCCCAAATCCTTTTGAACAATTTGCACAACATTCTTCACAGTCTTCTCCATCAGGTTCTAGTTCTGGTGCTGCTTCATCACAACAATCTGCAACAAGTCAAGGGACTACTCCCGGATCAGCATCAACAGCGAATGCACGCAATCTTGGTGCCCTTCCATTAGGTGCAGGTCTTCCACCATTGCCAGATCTCCCATTTCCAGGAGGAGAGTTTCCTGAGTTGCCTAAGCCTGACCTCTCTAAATTCGGGTTGCCTCCGCTATCAGACATCCTCAACCCATTTGATCTTCCAAATCCCTTTGAACAACTTACAGAAGGTTCTTCACAATCTACTCCATCAGGTTCTAGTTCTGGTGCTGCTTCATCAGGACAATCAGCAGCAGGATCAACAGCGAATGCACGCAATCTTGGTGCTCTTCCATTCGCTCAAGGCCTTCCACCAATGCCAGATCTCCCATTCCCATTCCCATTTCCAGGGGGAGAGTTCCCTGAGTTGCCTAAGCCTGACCTCTCTAAATTTGGGTTGCCTCCGCTATCAGACATCCTCAACCCTCTTGATCTCCCAAATCCCTTTGAACAATTTACACAACATTCTTCACAATCTTCTCCATCAAGTTCTAGTTCTGGTGCTGCTTCATCAGGACAATCAGCAGCAGCATCAACAGCGAATGCACGCAATCTTGGTGCTCTTCCATTCGCTCAAGGGCTTGCACCATTGCCAGATCTCCCATTCCCATTCCCATTTCCAGGAGGAGAGTTCCCTGAGTTGCCTAAGCCTGACCTCTCTAAATTCGGGTTGCCTCCACTATCAGACTTCCTCAACCCCTTTGATCTTCCAAATCCCTTTGAACAACTTACTGAAGGTTCTTCACAATCTACTCCATCAGGTTCTGCTTCTGCTTTATCTGCTTCTGGTAGATCTCTTTCTGAATCACCAAAGAAGACGTCTTCTAAAGTGTCATCAATTCCACAACCTCATCCACGCAACCTTCTAAATTTCCCCCAATTGCCAGAATTCCATTTTCCTCACTTCCCTAACATCTTTCATTTCCCAAAATCATCTCCATCTCCATCTCCATCTCCCAAGTCTTCTCCATCAACTCAACCGAAAGCTTCTCCTCCAGCAATGAACCAACCAATGCAAGTTCCTTCTAACAAGCCTTCCAATGGAATGCCAACTGCAAATCCATCTACCTTACCTGCTCAACCTCAAACGTCTCCAATCCCGAATCAACAAGCTAATGGAGCTGGGAACCTCGGAATGCCAAACAGAAATCCCTCTTCTAATCCACAACAACAACCTCCATTGGGAAATCAGGTTGCACCTAATAGAGCAGGAAACCCCGGAATGCCAATGAGAAATCCATCTATTCAACAACAACAACAACAACAACAACCAATGAACCAAGCATCTAATCAAATGGTGAACCGCGGAATGCCAATGAGAAATCCAGCTATCCAACAACAACAACAACCAATGAATCAAGCATCTAATCAAATGGTGAACCCCGGAATGGCTCAACAAAGACCAATGGGAGGCAATCCAATGCCAATCAAACTGTCTGCAAATCCTACTCAACAACAAGCAATGAACATGGGGTCGAACCGAATGATGGACCATGCTATGCCAATTAGACCTATTAGCCAAGGATCTTACAGAGTGGGAGACAGCGGAAGGCAAGGTCTGATGACAAAGTAGATTTATATACTCTCTCAAAGTTTTGGTGTCCAATGAGAGTTTGGACAACTTAGCATAAATAATCGTCGGCATTTTTGTCTGTTTTTTTTTTCATCTTTTAGGAATTAAAATAATTAGTCATTAAGGACTATTTTTGTAGGCCACGGTAAGAGTGTAAGCCTAATAGAAAATTAACTAAATAATGCAATTTTGTATACTAGAATATCTATGTTGTCAAACATCTTGTAAATTTAATATACGAACATATTCAATATCAATATTCGTTATTCTTTTAATTTAGTATTTTTTAGTTCAAATTATTTAGAAATTATATATATATATATATAAAAATTAAATACATATATAAATTTAGTAATTACAAGTGTAATATGTGAAGTTTTAATAATTATGATCTTTGTATACATTTCAAATTAATGAATTATAAATAATTTCATCTTTATTGAATAGAATTTAAGAAATAAAAGTTTAAATGTAATTGAATTCTCCAATTGCAGTTGATGTTCAAAACCTTGTTGGGCCTATAATTCCTTATCGTGGAATTTGCCAAGGTGATCCACTTTCACTTTATATCTTTATTATTAGTGCAGGGGGGCTAAGCGCACTGATTCGAGCGAAGGAAAGACAAGGTTTTTGCATGGTTGTAGTGTGGAGTCGGGGGCTCCTATTATCAGTCATCTGTTTTTCGTAGCTGACTGCTATTTATTTTTTCGGACTAATTTAGAAGAATGTGAAGTTATCCAGGAGGTTTTGCAGGAGTATGAACTTGCCTCAGGCCAAACCGAAATTATCAGAAGTCATCTATCTTGTTTAGCCGGAACGTACAACCTGATGAGAAAAGTGCAGTATGCGGAGCGGTTGGTGTGGCGGAGACTCAAAATCAAGGAAGATAGCTCGGTCTTCCTCTTTGGTGGGATGCAGTTAAAATAGAGGTTCTTCAATTCACAAAGGATCGAGTTTGGAATCGTATTAATTCTAGGTATTCCAAGCTCCTTACCGTACAGGCAAAGAGATATTACTGAAGACGATAGTGCAAGTTATTCCTAATTTCTCTATGAATGTTTTATTGCTTCCTAACTGTCTTTGTCTTGAAATTGAGCATATGATAAATGGCTATTGGTGGTGTAAAAAAGGAAAAGGCATAAGATGGCTCAGTTGGGATAAGCTTTGTGATGTTAAAGATGTGGGTGGTTTGGGCTTTAAAAGGATGTGTGAATTCAATCTAGCTATGTTGGGTAAGTATGGATGGAGGTTTGTGACTCAACCCAATTCTTTAATTTCGCACATTTTTAAGGCTAAATACTTTAAAAATTGTAGTTTTTTAGAAGATGTTAAAGGTAATAATCCAAGCTTTATTTGGAGTAGTATCTTTCAAGCAAGAGATTTGTTGGTTCAAGTTTGTAAGAGAATGGTTGGAAGTGGTGAAGATATTAGGATCAGTCATGATCCTTGGTTGATTGGTGGAATTGAAAGGAAACCATCTACGATTCTTCTCCAAGAAATTGCAGATGCAAAAGTTTCATCTTTTTTGAAGTTAACTGTAGAAGATGGCATGAAGAATATAACATCTGGGCTCTTAATGTAAATAAATAAAAATTTTGGGGTAAAAAAAATTAATAATAAAGAGAGGAGGCAGCAGCTCCTACACCTCACTTTCCTCCCCATTTTATCATTTCTCATTTCTCTTCCACTCACCATTCTTCTAGCTCTTTCTTTCCTCTCTTCCACCACCACCATCATATTTCATCATTATCTCCATCAATCTTCCTCACAATCAGTTTATTCTTCACTTTGCACTTACTAATTCCTCCCAAACAAACCAAAACATCTATCAATTTCTGAAATTTAGAGCTAAATTTCAAGTTTTTGGTATTATGGATTTCAACCTTCAAAGGCTCGATTCAGACAGACCGTAGGGAGTTAAGCTACGAAACCACCACCATTGAACTCATGTCGGCGAGAAGAGTTTCCAGCAGTCACCGGATTCACGCTGGCGACACTCCGGCAACCGGCGAGTTTCTCCAGCGAAGGTATTTCCAACCGAAATTACTTTTACCACGATCTATATATTATTTTGAGAAAGATTAATTCTTGACTTTTTGTTAGATTCTTAACATATTAATTACTATGAATTTTTTAAGTTTATAGCTTAGGAATTTAACATAGAAATTCACATTTAGGTAAGCTTGGGACTAGGTGAAGTTAGATACTGTATGAGGTTAAGAAAATTAGGAGCATAAGCATACATTTTAGCATTTTTGTGGTGGATTAAAATTATTATATACATAAAGTTGATTGTGGTTATTCTAAGTGAGAATCTAGCACCTATGGAGACACAATAAGGTGCTTGTAAGGTTAAAGGAAGTGGTTCTTTTTGGACAATAAGGTGAGTGGGTAATTATATAACAATGTTGTTTTCATTATATTTATAGTATGTCTTTCTAATTATGCTAAATAAAATGTTTCAAGCAAAGTATATTGTGATTAATAAAATTGGGAACAATTCATGGTAGTTTGTGTTTTAATTACATATATATGTATATCTATTGTGTATGTATATATATGCTATGAGTTTGGTGTTGGATTTTAAAATGTATTTGATGAGAAAGCTGGATATATGACATTATACACTCAAATTATGGGCCTTTAGATCATGCCTTTGACGACGAGTATTCCATAGTGTTGTGATGATGATGATGGATATTGGCTCTACGCATGCGTATGACAGAATTGATTGATGAGATGTGAAATATCGAGATCCCACCCACTTGTTCAGTTATGAGATACGTGAAATATGTAAATTTCACGTGGATGGTTTATGGTTGCTTCCGGGGGCTGGTTTGTCATCCCTACGTGGTTCGCCCCTTGAAGTTGATCTTTAGGATATGTATTTGGGTGTATGATGATATTTTGAGATGATAATGTTTTGATATGATATATTTTATTTTTATGACATAAATTATTCAGAAAACGAGACATCTTAGAAAAATTGTTTGAATCGTTTTTACAAACTTTATTTTTTAGCTATGATTTTTAACATGTACATATTATGTATGAAAAACATGTATTGTTCCCTTTTGTTATATATTTATCCATTCACTGAGTATGTGTTATACTCACCCCTCTTATTTAAACATTTCAGATAAGCTGATAAGAGGTAGCTAGAACATAGCAGATAGGTGTTTTTGGATCTTCAGTAAGTTATAGAAGAGGTTGGGCCAACTTAGATTACTCTCTTGTTGAGGATTACCTCAAATTTTGCGTTTGCACTTATTAACATGAAACGATAGTTGTATTGTTACTAGAGGAAGATGATATTTTAGACATAAGAATATATTGTGTGATTGTTGTTGAAGAGGATGGTATTAGATATATATATATATATATATATATATATATATATATATATATATATATATTTATATATATATGTGTATGGATAGCTTGGTGACTTCTTTTGGCAGGTATAAAAAAAATTTGGGTTATTCATATTTTAGAGGAAATGCTGCCGGATTTTAGGTTGATTTTTTTGTCGTAAATTTTGGAGTTCGGGCGTGACAATTTAAATGGTATCAGAGCCTAGGTTTTAGATTCTGCAGACTCGGAATAACAATTGAGGAACTAAGTATATTGGGATTAGGGATGGTCTATACATTCTATGGTGTACCTGTCAACTTATTATTAAAAAAATGCGATATTTTTTTTAAACATGTCATTTGGGGTGGGAAGATTCATTGCATAAGTTTCGAGTCATAAGTCATTTTTACCAAATTCATAAATGCATAGTCATGCATGAAACAAGCATTTTCATTTGCATATAATTACCAAGATAACTGATGAGTTGACATGGTACACTATTGATTGTATAGGTTATCAATATCTATTAGGTGTATATACAATATTCTAATAACATATTGTGTTGGTTATTTTATAGGAAAATGCCACCCCGAACTAGAGCAAGGGGTCGTCGTACCACTAGAGGAAGAGCAAGAACTTGTAGGTTAGGGAATGTTGGCCAACCTTGTAGGAATCCCCGAGTTGAACCTCTAGAAGAAGAGGTAGATGAACATGAGATAGAAAATGAGTTAGTTGATGATGCTGCCTTTTTGGAAAATGCACAACCAGAAAATCGTGTTCCTAGTCCGCAACGTAGACAACCAAATCCTACAGTTGGTGCACATGTGGCTCCTCAAGTGGATGTGAATCTCGTAGCCACTATTACTCAAGCGGTTGTGACTGATATGCAAGCTTGCAACAACAACAACAACAATATGCAAAATAAACCTTGGGACATTGTGAAACATTGTCGTCAGTTGGGAGCTATTGATTTTGGGGGTTCTGTAGATTCTGAGGAAGCAGACGATTGGTTGAAGAAACTAACAAAGGCTTATGGGCTTTTATCCAATATTTCTGATCGGGATAAAGCGGGCTATGCTCGAATGTTCCTTACCGGAGTAGTCGAGAATTGGTATGATCGAGTACATGGTCTTTATGGTGGTAATTGGACTTGGAATGACTTTGTGAATGAATTTAACAAAGCATTTGTTCATGAAGACTATAAAAGGGAAAAGAAAAATCTGTTTTTCACCCTAAAGCAAGAAAGAATGTCAGTGACAGAGTATGTGGACAAGTTTGAAGACTGCTACAGATTTGTTTGTCATTTGATTACTAGTGACAAGGAAAAATGTGAGAGGTTTCACAGCGGTCTGAATGTGCAATTTCGTTTACAAGTTCCATTGCGTGGTGGAGATACCTTTTTGTCACTTGTAGCTGAAGCCAAAAGAGTTGAGAAGTTGTTTAAGGAAATGGGAGAAGGTCTACAAAAGAAGAGGAAGCAAGCTGATTTTTCTCAAGAATTTGTTGGCACTTCAAGCAAGAGAGGAAGCAGTTCTTTTCAGATGACAAGTGGGAACCGAGCAGGAGGAAGTCAGTCTAGATCATATCAAGGGGGAAGTGGATCACAAATGAGTCAGGGTTTAGTAAGAAAGCCAGTTGCTAGCTCGAGTGAGATTCAAAAATCGAGGCAAGGTGGAGAACAGAGGTTTTATCAACAAAATAGACCTCAATGTGCTATATGTGGTAGGTACCATAGTGGAGAATGTTGGGGTAAGCAAGAGGGTCGATGCTTTGAATGTGGAGAAACTGGACATATTAAAAGGTTGTGTCCCCACCTTAATCAAACAGATGCAACAAGTCAAGGGGCAACAAGAAATCAGAGGGGAGGTAGAGTTCCACCACAAGGAAAGGGTACTAATTCTACTCAAAACAGAACAGGATCTACTTCATCTCAACCCAAGCCGAATGCACCATTAGGGAGACCTACCACTCAATCTCCGGCGTTTTCCATGACCTAGCAAGAAGCTTTAGCCTCTTCTGAAGTAGTCACGGGTACATTATCTATCCTTGGTAGAGATGCTTATATTCTTATTGATCCAGGAGCTACGCATTCTTTTATGTCACATACATTTTCCATGAATATTGATAAACAACTATAGCTTTTGGATGTGGGTTTGGTAGTTGTTACTCTAATTGGAGATTCTATGTTGTATGAGCATGTGTATAGAGATTGCAATGTTAGGATAGGGGACCATGAATTATTGGCAGATTTAGTACCTTTGGCAATTCGGGAATTCGATGTCATTTTGGGAATGGATTGGTCAGCTCGCCACCATGCCATTGTAGATTGTTATGAGAAATTAGTAGTTTTCGCTCCGCCTGGGAATCCTAAACTCACTTTCCATGGGGAACGACGAGTTCTTCCATCAAGTGTGATATCTGCCATAAAATCAAAAAGGCTACTTAGGAAGCACTGCCAAGCATACTTGGCTTATGTCATTAACACAAGCAAGAAGGGCCAAAATTGGAAAATATTCCAATTGTTCGAGAATTTCCTGATGTGTTTCCAAATGATCTTCCTGGTCTTCCTCCAGATAGAGAAATTGAATTCTCTATTAACATACAACCAGGAACTGCTCCTATCTCTCAAGCTCCCTATCGAATGGCTCCAGCAGAATTGAAAGAATTGAAGGTACAATTGCAAGAGCTACTAGATAAGGGTTTTATTCGGCCTAATGTTTCACCCTGGGGAGCTCCAGTGTTGTTTGTGAAGAAGAATGATGGGTCTATGAGATTGTGCATCGATTACCGCCAACTAAACAAAGTTACAATTCGAAATAAATACCCATTACCTCGTATTGATGACTTGTTTGATCAGTTGTAAGGTGCCAAAGTGTTCTCCAAGATAGATTTAAGATCGGGGTATCATCAGTTGAAGATTAAGGGGATAGATATATCAAAGACAGCCTTCCGAACCCGGTATGGACATTTCGAATTCCTTGTTATGCCATTCGGACTAACAAATGCTCCCGCTGCTTTCATGGATCTAATGCATCGAGTGCTCAAGCGTTACCTAGATCACTTTGTGATTGTATTTATCGATGACATTCTGGTTTACTCCAAAATTAAGGAAGAACATGAGGACCATCTAAGACTGGTGTTGCAAACCTTGAGAGCCAAGCAGTTGTACGCGAAACTCAGCAAATGTGAATTTTGGTTAGACGAAGTGATCTTCCTAGGCCATGTCATTTCAGCAGAGGGAGTTTTTGTTGATCCTAACAAGGTTGAAGCAGTTGTTAAATGGGAACCACCAACTGGTCCTACAGAAGTGCGAACTTTCTTGGGTTTAGCGGGTTATTATCGTCGTTTTGTGAAGGATTTTTCCATTATTGCAGCCCCCTTGACTAAATTGTCAAGAAAGAATGCCAAGTTTGAATGGGGTGATGAATGTCAAGAAAGCTTTGAAAAGCTTAAAGCTTGTTTAACTTCAGCCCCTGTTCTTACTCTTCCGACTAATTGTGGATATATGGTGTATAGTGATGCTTCAAGAAAAGGATTGGGATGTGTTCTGATGCAAGATGGGAAAGTAGTGGCATATGCTTCAAGGCAACTTCGGCCTCATGAAATGAATTATCCAACACATGACCTAGAGCTTGCAACAGTGGTTTTTGCCTTGAAAACATGGAGACACTACCTTTATGGAGAAACCTATCAGATTTTCACAGATCATAAGAGTTTGAAGTACTTGCTCTCACAGAAAGAATTGAACCTTAGGCAAAGAAGATGGGTGGAGTTGTTGAAAGATTATGATCTCACAATTGAATACCATCCGGGTAAAGCTAATGTTATGGCTGATGCTCTTAGTCGAAAGTCTTATGGCAAATTGGCATATGTGAAGACAATATGGCTTCCTTTGTTAATAGATTTGCGTGCCTTAGGTGTGGAGTTGGAGATGAATCATTCTGGAGCATTGATAGCAACACTCAAAGTAAGGCCCGTTTTGGTGGATAGGATACGAGAAGCTCAACTACAAGATGAGAAGTTTGATAAAAATGTTAGAAAGGTGAAAGGTGGTGACCGCACTGATTATTCTCTTCGTGATGATGGGACACTAATGAAGGGGGAGAGATTATGTGTACCCAATGTGGAAGCATTAAAAAGAGATATCATGGAAGAAGCTCATTGTTCAGCCTATGCTTTACATCCTGGAAGTACTAAGATGTATCGAACTCTGAGGGAGAATTATTGGTGGCAAGGAATGAAGAAGGATATAGCAGAGTTTGTGGCCAAATGTTTGGTGTGTCAACAAGTCAAAGCAGAATACCAGTTTCCATCAGGTCTTCTTCAACCACTCCCTATTCCTGAATGGAAATGGGAACACATCACCATGGATTTTGTGTCTAGTTTGGCTCGTACTCAACGTGGACATGACTCAGTTTGGGTCATAATTGATAGATTCACCAAATCAGCCCACTTTTTACCCATTAGGATGAACTACTCCCTGGATAAACTTGCAGAACTTTATGTTAGTGAGATTGTCAGATTACATGGCATTCCTATTTCCATTGTGTCTGATAGGGATCCTCGCTTTACATCCTAGTTTTGGCATAGTTTGCATCGTGCCATGGGGACTAAATTAAAGTTTAGTACTTCTTTTCACCCGCAAACAGATGGACAGTCAGAACGTACCATTCAGACCTTAGAGGACATGTTGAGGGCTTGTGTTATGGAGTTCAATGGTAGTTGGGATAGTCATTTGCCTTTGATGGAGTTTGCCTATAATAACAGTTTCCATAGCAGTTTGGGGATGGCTCCTTATGAGGCGTTGTATGGAAGAAAGTGTAGAACACCGGTATGTTGGGATGAAGCTGGGGAAAGGAAATTAATTGGTCCTGAAATCGTGCAGTTAATTGTTGATAAAGTCCAGATGATCAGAAACAGGTTGAAAGTGGCTCAAGACCGGCAAAAGAGTTATGCGGATTTGAAAAGGAAGGATATTGAGTATAATGTGGGAGATAAAGTTTTTCTAAAGATTTCACCTTGGAAAGGAGTGTTGCGCTTCAGGAAACGAGGGAAATTGAGCCCAAGATTTATTGGTCCATATGAAGTTCTGGAAAGAATTGGACCAGTGGAATATCGATTGGCTTTACCACCCGAGTTATCAAAAATTCATGATGTCTTCCATGTTTCAATGTTGAGAAGATACCGAAGTGATCCATCGCATGTTCTTACAAAGCAACAGGTAGAGTTGAGAGAGGATTTGACATATGAGGAAGAACCTGTGGAGATTTTGGCTCGAGAAGAGAAAGTCTTAAGGAATAAGGTTATACCATTGGTAAAAGTCTTGTGGAGAAACCATTCTAAAGAAGAGGCAACTTGGGAGAGAGAGCAAGACATGCGTTCGCAGTACCCACATCTTTTTCCACCATTGGAGATGTAAATCTCGGGACGAGATTTACTTTTACGAGGGAAGAGTTATAACATTTGGGCTCTTAATGTAAATAAATAAAAATTTTGGGGTAAAAAAAATTAATAATAAAGAGAGGAGGCAGCAGCTCCTACACCTCACTTTCCTCCCCATTTTATCATTTCTCATTTCTCTTCCACTCACCATTCTTCTAGCTCTTTCTTTCCTCTCTTCCATCACCACCATCATCTTTCATCATTATCTCCATCAATATTCCTCACAATCAGTTTATTCTTCACTTTGCACTTACTAATTCCTCCCAAACAAGCCAAAACTTATATCAATTTCTGAAATTTAGAGCTAAATTTCAAGTTTTAGGTATTATGGATTTCCACCTTCAAAGTCTCGATTCGGACAAACCGTAAGGAGTTAAGCTACGAAACCACCACCATTGAACTCGTGTCGGCGAGGAGAGTTTCCAGCAGTCACCGGATTCACGCCGGCGACACTCCGGTGACTTTCTCAGGCGAAGGTATTTCCGGCCGAAATTATTTTTACCACGCTCTATATATTATTTTGAGAAAGATTCACTAGTGGAAAAACGAGCATTTGCATCGGCCGTCTAGAGCCATTTGCATCGTTTTTTGGCCAATGCAAAAGCCCTCGATGCAAATGGGTTTGCATCGGCCGTCGGCCGATGCAAATGGTTATAGCATTTGCGTCGGCCCTTTAAAGGGCCGATGCAAATACTGTCTCATTTGTGTCGGCCCTTTTAAAGGGCCGATGCAAATGCTATCTTATTTGCATCGGCCCTTTAAAAGGGCCGATGCAAATGAACGTTTTACCGACGGATTTTCTGTCGGAAAAGAGTCATTTGCATCGTGCTTTTTAAAGGGCCGACGCAAATGATGCATTTTTCATTAAAAAAAATTAAATAAAAAATTTGGATTGAATGGAGCTCTATATAATACGAAATAACACCATAAAGAAACGACAATTGGTTGAATATCATATTTTACACATCAAAAAATGCCAAAATTACAACATGATCAACTGCTAGTGTGCAACAACCTATGAGAATAGCTATCAAACAATAGAAAGTCCCCAAAAAATGAAACTGTTTCAGAAAAACATGCTAAAACTATTATTATAGTACTGTAAAACATGTTGACACATGTAACAACACTCTACAATTTCAGTCATATGAGTAAAATTCAAAGAAATAACTGTAACAAAAAACAGAGAAGAATTATGTAATGAGAGATATTTCAGTCAACAAATAAATTATCTCCCTATAATTTTTTTCTAAAGGTAGCAGTTAAAGAAATTTTTACGTCTCTAAAAGAAAAAAATACTTACTAATAATGAGCAAAAAATTTGGTAAATTCTTGGATTGTTCCAATCTTAGTTCAAATGAACAAATAAGAAGAATTAATTTGGATGTACATGAATCTCATCCTTGACTTTGAGATAAATCAAAGTAACATATGATTGATTCAAAGAAGCTCTAGAAAGTCCATTAACTAATAAGATAAAATAATAAAAGACAATGGACCTAGCAATACCAAATTAAACTTAGAATCATTCATGAATTACCTGCACATATAATCCTCACAACATGTAGAACTGTAATTTGTGCATCCAACGTCATTTGCAGCACCACCTCCCTTTTGCTTGATGAGAAAAACATCTAATTTCAATTAAGAAGTTCACATAGACATTAATAGACTTATGACAACCATTACACAGGGTCAACCAAACAATATAACCACAACCCGGAACAAAACATATCCCCAAACTATGTTCTACAAACTAATTAACAGTTATTACTTCAAGAAACATCCATTATGGATAACAACTGATTTTTGCCCAGCAAAATTGAATGTTTTATGTTCTTCCTAAATGGTTTATTGCTATATACTTATTAAATGAATCTTAAACTTCCAATTAAGGAAAATAGATCAACATACTTTGATGCAAATATTGAACTCTTTGCACTTGATAGTGACGAGAGCATAACATAGAAGAAGGAAAAATGAAAACTTAGTTAAATCATCCATTTTGTTTTTAGGAAACAGACAGATTGAGCATGTGCATAAAGTTCAAAAATGTTTTTAATGAATTTTGATATTTAAGCACAATCGAAAATGGGAAACCATGCTCTATGAATATGCAGATAAGGAGTTACACTAAGATAAACTAAAGCTTGAGAGTGAAGGTTCTAATTTTAGACCTTTTTAGTGCTCTATTTAAGTCTGGCTCTTCCTTTTAATTGAAAGCCTCATCATAGCCAAACTTATCCTTTAGCAGATCAACCTTTTGTGAAGATAATCAAAGGAAAAAATACCATCAGCAAGAATCTTAAGAAAATGGATAAAAATGCTCCATTGATAAAGCAAATATACACATTCTAAATGTATTAAGCAAAATATATTATTCAAAATGTACATAAAAAAAATAGAACTGACCTAGAATTCGAGTTTAGTAGGAAAGGGGCAAATCTGTGTTCTCTATTTTGATCAAAAGTTGTGGTGATTCAATGAGACTGTACTCTTCCTGCATCCTAAAACCCCATGACAAATCTCCTTTCTTGTTGGGATGTTTAGACTCTAGAATTTTAACCACGCCATATACACAAATTAAAAAAATTAATTTGCAAATTAATTGAAAACAGGAAAAAACTGAAGAATGAGAAGTAATAGTACCGATTGGGAGCTGTATGCAGGGAGGGACTCAGCCCCGAGACTGAAATGAACTGGAATTGAGTGAAATTTCAAGTTCTAACCAAAAAGTTAAATGATTTTGCCAAGACTTGACAGGATAAAGTTCCTAAATTATGCCTTTTTAAGTTTCCAAATCTGGTAATGCATCCATTCTAGTTTTGAAAATGAAAGTTTACTCACTAGAACTGAAATGGCCCAAGAATTTCAATCTATGGCCCAAGACATTGCAAATCCGTAAGGGACCTGCAATATAAAAAAAGATTAAGATACAAGTTATGCCTCAACTACCAAATGAAATTCGCAATTTGAAGCAGTACCAACTATGGTAATGTCTATATTTATTCCACCAGCATACCAGCATCTATGTCAAACTCAAAAAAACAGGACCTTTTCACAATGAACTATTTATGCAAGCTCTCTTTCGGTATTGAACCTCACAACTGTAAGAGGTTTTGAGCATTCAAAAGGACAGACGGAATCGAACCCGAGATGTTATTATTACTCAACTAAAGCTCTTCCAGATTTGTTTTATATCTAAATATTCCCAATGTAGAGGTTCTAACCTGACCTTGGTAGTCTTGAACTTGGAAATGCAGGATCAGCCCAAAAAACACCTGCACCAACAATATAAATCAGCAAAGGTCACAAACTCTATCTTTTATATCAACTTCCAAATGACAAAATTGCAAATTAACACTCGTAGACATGTATGCATATATAGATTAATTTTTATGAATCTGATCTCCAAGAATGTACCAGCAAATAATACGGTATTGGCAAATAGTAGAGTAGATTACCACATATTTTAAAGTATATGTGAATAGATTAGTATAACATGTACAGCCAATTCAGCCAAACCAATTATCAGAAGGAAAACCTCAAACTATAAACATGTACAAGATAGAAAATCAAGAAAGACATCAATTTGCCTAACCAAACAGACCTGATTCAGGGATAAAGACCGGGAGGAAAGAAAGAAAGAAAAAACTAAGTTAATCGACTACCAATCCTCAACAATTAGTACTAGCTTTTACCAATTGACATGCACTTAGTAACTCGCTTTTACACTTAGTAACTTGTTTTGAATTCATGCTTTAGTTTATGATTTCCAACTCAAACTAAAGTAAGTTAAATCCAGGTTAGTATATATTCAGAAATCATAGCTTGCTAAGTTTTCCACAGAACTTCATTTTCACATATCAATTTACTACCTATCCTGGTATAATTTTTCCTTTATTTGCATTTTAATTACCACAAAAACAATGAAAATAATTAATTAATTCTATTCAAAGACAAATGGATCACAATAGACATAGGTTGCATACCAGACACATAATCTAACAATCACGTTTTAATTGCCAGGGAAGAAATGGAAACAGGAAGTTGGAAAAAGAAAATCCAAAGAAAACAAAAGAAGATGAAGAAAAATATATATTTAAATTAACTAGACACTGAACCCCAAAAAACTCTCTTAAAATCCAAAATGAGAACAAACTCAAAACAATATTATGATAGAAGCTGCTCTAACTAAAAAATTTAGGAGAAACATTTACCATCTCGTACTTGTTGCAGAGTGTAGCATACAGAGCTTCCATCTACAACAGAATATAGTAGCCCATACTCAGTGACAATAACATAATCATAAAGACGGACGAGAAGGAAGATAAATACACACCTTTACTTTCAATTTAGAGAGAGATTGACAGCGTTCCCTAAATTATGATTCAATCACTTGAATTTTTCACAGCGCAAACCCAAAAATGGACGTGGATTTACACTAAAGAACCCTAGAATCGAATCACTACATAAAATGGATTCTTGAACAGAGAGAGTGAGGTCGTCTGAGAACGAAAGGTAAGGTGCGATAATAACCAACATTGTAAGAAAGAACTGGAAATCAAAATTTTCATTAGACATGCAAACTCAAACTCAAATAGTTTTATCTTACCAAAGTCACAGTCCCGAAAGGAGGAGCTCAAAGCCAGAAGACGAGCAGGAGTACGGAGAACAGTATGAGATAGGTGGAGGCGAAGGTGGAAAACGCAACCATGGAAGTTCCGTCTTGTGAGGAGAAGAGGGAAATGGGATGGGAGGCAGCTGCAAACCAGAAACACTAAACCTAAAATCCAAATTTATACTTAACACATTTGCGTTCGTCTCGTATAAAACCGATGCAAATAATTCAACTGATATTTGCATCGGCCCATTTAAAAGGCTGATGCAAATAATACAATTATTTGCATCGGCCTTGTTAAGGGGCCGATGCAAATAATTCAATTAATATTTGCATCGGCCTTTTTAAAACGGCCGATGCAAATGATACAGTTATTTGCATCGGCCCTTGTTAAGGGCCGATGCAAATACTAAATATCACAACATTTGCATCAGTCCCAAATAAAGGGCCGATGCAAATGGACCTTTTGCATCGTATTTTATAAGGGCCGATGCAAATAGATCGATGCAAATGACCATTTTTCTACTGGTGATTAATTTTTGACTTTTTGTTAGATTCTCAACAGATTAATTACTATGAATTTTTCAAGTTTATAGCTTAGGAATTTAACATAGAAATTCACATTTAGGTAAGCTTATGACTAGGTGAAGTTAGATACTATATGAGGTTAAGAAAATTAGGAGCATAAGCATACATTTTAGTATTTTGTGGTGAATTAGAATTATTAAATACATAAAGTTGATTGTGGTTATTCTAGGTGAGAATCTAGCACATATGGAGACACAATAAGGTGCTTGTAAGGTTAAAGGAAGTGGTTCTTTTTGGACAATAAGGTGAGTGGGTAATTATATAACAATGTTGTTTTCATTATATTTATAGTATGTCTTTCTAATTATGCTAAATAAAATGTTTCAAGCAAAGTATATTGTGATTAATAAAATTGGGAACAATTCATGGTAGTTTGTGTTTTAATTACATATATATGTATATCTATTGTGTATGTATATATATGCTATGAGTTTGGTGTTGGATTTTAAAATGTATTTGATGAGAAAGCTGGATATATGACATTATACACTCAAATTATGGGCCTTTAGATCATGCCTTTGACGACGAGTATTCCATAGTGTTGTGATGATGATGATGGATATTGGCTCTACGCATGCGTATGACAGAATTGATTGATGAGATGTGAAATATCGAGATCCCACCCACTTGTTCAGTTATGAGATACGTGAAATATGTAAATTTCACGTGGATGGTTTATGGTTGCTTCCGGGGGCTGGTTTGTCATCCCTACGTGGTTCGCCCCTTAAAGTTGATCTTTAGGATACGTATTTGGGTGTATGATGATATTTTGAGATGATAATGTTTTGATATGATATATTTTATTTTTATGACATAAATTATTCAAAAAACGAGACATCTTAGAAAAATTGTTTGAATCGTTTTTACAAACTTTATTATCCAACTATGATTTTTAACATGTACATATTATGTATGAAAAACATGTATTGTTCCCCTTTGTTATATATTTATCCATTCACTGAGTATGTGTTATACTCACCCCTCTTATTTAAACATTTCAGATAAGCTGATAAGAGGTAGCTAGAACATAGCAGATAGCTGTTTTTGGATCTTCAATAAGTCATAGAAGAGGTTGGACCAACTTAGATTACTCTCTTGTTGAGGATTACCTCAAATTTTGCGTCTGTACTTATTAACATGAAACGATAGTTGTATTGTTACTAGAGGGAGATGATATTTTGGACATAAGAATATATTGTGATATATATATATATATATATATGGATAGCTTGGTGACTTCTTTTGGCAGGTATAAAAAAATTTGGGTTATTCATATTTTAGAGGAAATGTTGCCGGATTTTAGGTTGATTTTTTTTTTGTCGTAAATTTTGGAGTTCTGGCGTGACAAAGAAGTCATAAGAGATGTCTTTAATGAGGAAGATGAAAACCTTATTCTTAGTTTGCCGCTTTCTAGTAATTGCATTCAAGACTTTTGATTTTGGAGTTTAGAGAAGGATGGATCTTTTTCTGTGAAGAGTGCTTACAAATGGTTATGTAATGGGACCTACCTGATTGGTAATAGTATGTGGAAGAATTTGCGGAGCTTGAAAGTTCCCCTAAGATGCGTAGCATGCTTGTAGAAATGTTTTGCCTGCAGCTGATGTGCTTACGGAGAAACACATGTGGATGTCAATCAGGTTTGTGCTATCTATAATTTAGATTTTAAGTCTATTTTACATGTGTTTAGAGATTGCATTCACGGTCAGTCTGTTTCGAACGCGTCTGGTTTGGGTAGAATGTTGGATGGTGATTTTCTTTGCTTTAAAGATTGGTTGGAATTCATTCTTGCGAATTTTAGTGCTGAGAATTGTTGTTTGTGGATTAGGTTGTGTGGAATATGTGGCTGAATAGAAACAATTCTATTTGGAATAATTTAAGAAATCTTGCAGATGTTTATTTTCGTCTAGCGTGCATTGGGTTGAAGAAGTGATAGGATGCTCAATCAAAGAGGATGAATGTTTGTGCCCAGGTTGTTCTAGGTGGGGCAGGGTCTACTGGGGTGCAATTCGCTGGTTACGGCCTCTTCTAACTCGCTTTAAACTGAATATGGATGCCTCTATTATTTCGGGGTCAGGTCTGATGGGTTCATGGGCGGTGCTATGGGACTGCAACGATAAGTTTTATGGAGCTTTTTCCAAACTTGTGCGGGGTGATTTCTTACCTTGTATAAAGCTATATGCATTCAGGAAGCTCTAACTTGTGCGGGGTGATTTCTTAATCAACCTACCTTCAGGTTTTATTACACCCTTGTTTTTTATGATTGTAATAGGTTGATTTATTCGTTTAATGATGTTAGTATCATTTTTGCTAGTCGTTCTGCGAATAGTGTTGCCCATGAACTTGCAATGGCATCCTATTCTACGCTAGGACTGATGGAGTGACATACTAGTCCTCTAGATTTCATTGTTCAAACTTTGTATTCTGATTCTATTTAATGCATTTTATTTTCTTTAAAAAAAAGGATTCAAGTAAATATATATATATATATATATATATATATAATAAAATAATTATATAATAGTTACTTTTATAGATGGAGAATTATGTATATAGATTAATTTAGTTATAATGGTTAGCAATCATTTTTTTTATGGGTTTTATTTTATTTTTTTAATGAAAATGCTTATATTTCCATTAGATGAAAAAATGAGAACAAGTGTATAGTAAGAAAATAGTAAGGAATAACACTTCACAAGATCCACGAAGGGATAGTGACTATAGTGAGAAAAACAAACCATAAAAAGCATAAATAACACAAAAAAAATAATAAAACATGTACTTATTGGAAATCCAAATCCACAAAAGAGTGTCTGCAATCCAATTTTCATCATTTAAACCCTTCCGAACATTCGGATGTAAGTCTTTTCTTTTGCTGTAACCACATAGATATATTGATCTACGTACGGATAAATAAATCATTTCCACTCTTGCTGTATAAAATAACTTGTTGTGTTTGGATGGAAGGTAAGGTAAGTGATGTTTAATAATGTAATTATATATGAAATTACTCTCATATCCTTTCAATTGTATAAATAAAATAGAAGACAAAGGGTAGTTTTGAAAGAAAAACATCATAACCATAGGTTATGATTCCCCTCTAATTTGGGGTGTAAGGAAAATTAGTCAAAATTCACCTCACCTACATTGACTTAGTATACTCTTTAATTACACTTCAAAACAAGCAAAGTTAGTTAGGTGCTTTGGATTCGCGAGGGACATGCAAATGCTGCATACCCTCTCTATTCCTATTAGACATAGTCTTTCCTCACTCAATCAAAGTTTTCGCGTCCTCCCCTTGTTTTATTAAAGTCAATATTAATGTATTGTTTGCTGATTCACTTAGACTCATTGATTAGGGAGGGATCGTTTTTCACATTCCTTCGACCTTGCATGCTGCTTGCTTTGCTATTTTGAAGGCTTGGGAGAAAGGTGGGCTCAATTTATGGATGTAGAATGATTTTATGTATATTGTGAATTGTTTAAAAATTAGAAGCTTATAGGACCTTTGGGAGCTTCGTTAGAGCTTGTTGAAGTGTTTGCAAGTTATGAATAACATGTGCATGGTAGTCTTGCATATCTACAGGGAGGGTAACAGAGTTGTTGGTGCTTTAGTGAAATTTAGCTGTGAAAATGTTAATTTCTATTGGTCGCAGACTCAACGTCGTCCTTGGGCATAGGTAAGAGGAGCGCCTTCCCCAGGCCAAAGAGAAGGAGGGGTCCAAAAGTAATATTTAAAAAAAATACATAAATTAAATTTTAAAAGATGCAACAGTTATGAAAATAATCCTAGGCAAGATAAATTCCAACATACATCTAAGCAAAAAGGCCCAAAAATAAAAAATAAAAAATAAAAAATTATAGAAAAAAATACATAAATTAAAATCTCAAAAAATGTAACGACAATAATTATAATTCATAGACTAAACAATCATAACACAAAATTTTATTTCTACATCTTATAATTATGTTTCGCATGTGCATCACATGACTTTGACAAACTTGTTAATGTCATGAATTGAAATTTATGAGTTTGTCAAAGCAACAAATTATTATCCAAATATTTCAATTGCTTTTTGAATCCTAACTGTATTAATGACTATTATATCTACTGAAAGAATTTTTCCAAACTTAAAATTATTGAATAACTATTGAAATTTGATATCTTCACCACCACAAGAAATGTTGAATGGTTTAACAATTTTATACATTGAGAGAAATATGTTAAAGTATATTGACGTAGACATTATTTTTAGTTATTCTGCATCTAGAAATTAATGCTTGTAGATAATGTTTTATATGAACAAATCGATAATTAAAGCAAAATAACATGTTTTTTTATATAAAATTTGATGTTTTTATTAGATCAAACGTTAAGTGTTATAAAAAAAAAAGTTGTTATCTTTAAGCAGTTTTTCTTTTAAATAATTGGACTTTCTACTTCATTTTTTACTTATACTTATTTATTAGGGTTCTCATCTTCTACTTTACTTCTAAACTTCTAAAATCTCACAATTAGCCTTGGTGGGACACTTCCTCGGATTTCTGTAATTCTTTTATTTTTTATGACTTTAATTCCATTAAAAAATATAGGTTTTTTTAACTGTTTTGCTTTTCTCTTTTTCTCCTCTATATTCTCATGTTTCTTAATATATTGGACCGGAAACTTGGGATCATGTGCTCAGAGTGTCAATCTAGTTAGAATGTTCGATCTTAATTCTGCCTTCATTTCACCCATAGTTTACTTAAAAAAACGTTTTTGGATAAATTATCTTAGACTTGGACATGGGTCGGGCTCGGGCTGGACCGATGTAAAATTTATATAGCCCAAACCCGTCCAGTTTATGACGGGCTTATATGAGTTTGGGCCAGGCCGGACCAAGCCTGACACCAATTTCATGTGTCCAAGCCCGGCTAAATGGGCTTGGGCCTGAGCGGGCCGGGAGAGCTCGCCTGTCGATACCCAGGTCTAAATTATGTGCAATGGGGTGTACCACAACAAGTAACACTTATTCTATTGAGCAATAATAGGAGAGATTTTACTATCACCCCCACAACTTATTAACTATTTTTGCTCAAATATTTGCATTTTTAGCATACTAATGTATATCGCTCATAATAGTAAATATATGTCACACATTGAATTTCCACCATGAAAATTCAAGAAACCAACAATGGCATGGGAGAAATTATAGGAGTTTTTTCATCTCTCTCGTTCATTTTCTCTCCATTTGCATCTATAAAAAATTCAAACATAGCCTTCATTTATCTCATCCCAAAATCCTAAACCATTATTCAACATGGCCAATTCCACCTTTCTAATCGTATCTCTTTTGGTTATCTTTTCCTTTTCAAGCTTGGATGTTGGACAAGCTTCTCGCCAAGTCTTGCAGGCATCCCCGAAAGCCTCCACTACCGAAGTCCAAAAAACCTTAACCGAAATAGACAGCTTGCTCAAGCAGATTCACGCCCAACTTCCCAAGAATGCCGGAGCCACAAATCCATCATATAGCTCTGCAGCACTGCAACAAACTTTGGCTCAACTAAAGAGTATAGTTGCACGTAACCATGCACTTCTACCCATTGATGGAACCTCCACCAAATCTGTCCCCGCGACTCGGAGACTTTTCGCAACACATCCTGAGGAATTTGCTGAATCTAACCCCAGCACCCCTTCAGGAACTCCTTACTATAACATGGGTCCGATCTCAAGCTTGCCTAAATTTCCTCATTTACCAACTGAGTACATGACTGGAACAATACCAAGATTGCCTAAGACCACAGGGATGTTTCCAGTTGAATCTGAAACTGAGGCTGAATCACCATCATCAATTGGAAATCCTTCTTCCCCATCTGCTGCACCAGGACCTTCTCCAACTAAGAAACCTGAAGGGTTTTTCCATAAGCTGTTCAATTTTGGGGCTTAGGTTTTCGAGTTGGAATCAAGGGAGGAGTATAAACTTTCTCTCTGAACCTATATAATATATATATTGTGAATGTAATCTGAATACTAGCGTAAATAATTCATGCCAAATTTATTGGCATTCGGCTTTCTGTGGTGCTGGAGAATTATTAGTCTTTGAGACTCCTCCAGGCCACGAGTATAATGTATTTATGTCAATGTTGTTTAAATATATTTTATTTTCAAATTTATACGAGTTATTTTTATTTTAATTATTCATCTATTGTTTTATATATTTAGCACCTCAAATTTAAGAAGTGACTCTTTAAGATACGTTATAATTATTTGCTAACATGAATATCAAAGCAACATTTCTGTACTCATTCATCCAGAAATGGCAATCAAGTCCTAAAAATTTAAATATTAAAAAAATATATGTGTAAGTTATGTTTTATGTTAGTGTTTTGTGTTGGATTGTGAATCCCTTGATTTTCTATTAATCATGAAAGGGGTATTTATACAATAGTATGATTCCTATAATTATGCTAGAGCTAATTATAATAGGAAATACAATACAATTATGGTATAATTCCTATAATTATGCTAGAGGTAATTATAATAGGAAATACCATAAAGAGAGAATATTAACATATATAACAATATCTAACACACCCCCGTAGTCGAAACAGGAGGAGGACGCACGTTGAGACTAGCCCGAAAATCATCAAACAATACAGAAGGAAGGCCTTTGGTGAAGATGTCCGCAAGTTGATGTCGAGAAGGAACATGAAGAACTCGAACCTCGCCTTTGGCGACTTTTTCCCGTACAAAATGTATATCCATCTCGACATGTTTGGTCCGCTGGTGCTGAACAGGATTCTCGGACAAATAAACGGCACTGACATTATCACAATAAACCAAAGTGGACTTCCGAATGGGACAGTGAAGTTCGAGTAGGAGATTTCGAATCCAACAAGTTTCGGAGACAACATTTGCGACGCCCCTATACTCGGCTTCGGCACTCGAGCGAGAGAGGGTTGGTTGCCTCTTGGCGGACCAGGAGATGAGATTGTCCCCAAGAAAAAACACAATAACCAGAGGTGGAACGTCGGGTATCCGGACAACCTCCCCAATCGGCGTCAGTGTAAGAGACCAATGAACCAAGAGATGATGGAGTGAGAGTAAGACCGAGATCCAATTTACCTTTGATATACCGAAGAATGCGCTTTATGGCTGCCATATGCTGTGTTTTTGGATCATGCATGAATAAACACACTTGCTGAACCGCATAGGATATATCGGGACGAGTAAGAGTCAAGTACTGTAAGGCGCCTGCTAGGCTTCGGTATTCCGAAGGGTCATGGTATGAGGATCCGGAGGAGATGCTAAGCTTCTATTTGGTGTCAACCGGAGTGGCACAAGGATTCGAAGAGCTGAGACCAGCTTTCTCTATAATTTCTGAAGCATATTTCTTTTGAGAAAGGAAGAGAGAGCCAGGTGAGCGAGTGACAGAGATCCCTAGGAAGTAGTTCAACGGCCCTAAATCTTTCATGGCAAATTCATTACTCAATTTAGTGATGATGGAGGAACGCAATTTATCAGATGAGGCCGTTAGAACAATATCATCAACATAAAGAAGCAAATAAGCAATCTTCGTGCCTTGGCGAAACACAAAAAGTGAGTGATCAGACATACTATGAGCAAAACCCAAAGTAGAGAGAAAGGTTGCAAATCGTTGATACCAAGCCCGAGGGGCCTGTTTGAGACCATATAGAGATTTTTGGAGCAAACATACATAATCAGGTCTAGCAGGATCTCGAAACCCCAAAGGCTGATGCATGTATACAGTCTCATGAAGTTCCCCATGTAGAAAGGCATTTTTGACGTCGAGTTAGTGAAGACCCCAATTTTTGGAAAGAGCAATGCTTAGAACTGCTCGAATAGTGGCTGGCTTCACAACTGGACTGAAAGTTTCCCCGCAATCAACCCCCACCAATTGATTTGCTCCATTGCCAACCAAGCGGGCCTTATATCGCTCAAAAGAGCCATCAGCATTGATCTTATGCCTGAAAATCCACCAACTTCGCAAAATATTAGCATTAGGAGGACGGGGTACAAGGACCCACGTCTTATTTTTAATAAGAGCATCAAATTCCTCAGTCATGATTTTCGAATAGGCTTAAAAATGCCGTCTTGGGCACGTGTCCGCATGGTGTGGGTAGGGGGAGCTGCTGGCGGGCTCGGGGTAATGTTTGGTGGTGTGGGAGGGGGAGTTAGCGGGTTCATGTTTAATGGGGGAAGAGGTGCTGATGGGCCAGGAGAGATGGACCCGAGAGGAGAGGGAGGTAAATGGGGGGTAGAAGATTGGTGTGGCGGGCTTGGGCCCGGAGATGGAGCTGGGCCGAGAGGCGGGTAGGGCGGCGGAGGTGATATGGGTTGGGTTGGTAGTGGGGCGTTGGGCCGGGTAGGTGGTGTCGGGTGGGCTGGCGGGTTAAGAAAAGAGGAGGGTGAAAGGGAGGGATGAGAGGTAGGTGTAGTCAAAGAGTGGAAGGGATTAGGTTGGGTAAAAGGAAAGGTATTTTCATCAAAAATAACGTGTCTGAAGAGAATGATCTTCTTTGTGGAGATGTCATAACACTTGTATCCGAGATGATTTGATGGAAAACCTAAGAAGACGCAAGGAGAGGAACGGGCTTGTAATTTAGTACGAGAGGTGGAGGGAATGAGAGGAAAACAGAGACAACCAAAGATACGAAGATGAGAATATGTGGGTTGACGTTGATAGAGGACTTGAGTGGGGGATAGATAACCAAGAATTTTGTGAGGGAGGATGTTTAGAAGATATGTAGTATGAGAAAGAGCATGGTGCCAAAAGTTAAGAGGGATAGATGAGTGCGTGAGAAGAGTACGCATGACATCATTAATTGTTCGAATTGTGCGTTCGGCTTTGCCATTTTGTGGAGAGGTGTGAGGACAAGAAAAACGAAATTGCATACCATGTAGAGTGCAAAACTCATGAAATTGAGAATTATTATATTCACCACCATTATCACATTAGAACGTTTTGATGTCTTTTTCAAATTGAGTACGAACAAAATTACGAAAAGACAGAAAGACGGAATAGACTTTGTTGGTCCCTTATAACGTGACAGGTTAGTTCCAAGGGGGGGATAGGAACTATTTAAAATTTTTTCCGTTAAGGCTGACTTCTTTTCTTAAGAAAAGGTTTACACAGCGTCACTAAGTAGATTTAAGACACACGCTTAGTCAACTTGTGACTAAGTCTGCTTCTTTACTTGAGTCAGGAAATAGCACTTAGAGTCTATTCCTGAACTCAGCTTCTTAGTAAACTTAACTCAGCGTGAGTTCTTTACTTAGTCAGTTTTCATAGCAAGCAATATATATAAAAGGAGTTTAAGGGTTAGAAAGATATTACTCGGCAGACTTATCCTGGTTCGGCCTCTCCGCCTACGTCCAGTCCCCGGAACTCGTTCCGAGATTTTTGAATTCTCTACTGAGCTCTTTAAAGGTAGAGCACGAAACTTTTTACAAATAGAAGCTAAGTATAACAAGAGTACCTTCCTCTATACCTCTACTCACTCCTATATCTACGCTGAGCACTATAACCGAGTGCTCAGCCTCTCATTTCTATTCTTCTAGAAATGATAAAGTGTTTGTCCTAAACAACGATTGCTAAGACACTTTAGATGATTGGAAATCGCTCTAGACTTTTACACAAAAATATGGAAATTGGTGTAAGGTATTTGCTTTGCTTTTCTCACAGAATCTTCGAGTATGGATTTGGTCAGCGTTTCGACTTCTTGAAGTTCTGCATCGATTGAAGCAAATGGATGGCCTTTATATAGTGACACTTGAGGCACCTGGTCATTTCTTATTTCAAAATAACCGTTGGAGGGAAACGGCTTCCTGTCGTTGTCACTCTGGGCGTGCTCAGCATCGTTGGCCAATAGGATTCACGCATCTTCTGTCTTCGTCAGTCTTCGGCAGAATGTTTCGACATTTAAGGAAAAGTCCACGAGACAGCTTTCTGCGCCTTCTGAACTTTTCCCAAAGTAGAAATACTTTGTCTAGAAGTTGAACATTGCCTGCCGCTGTCTAGACTGCTTTGTCGTCCAACTCAGCAGCTTCTACTTGAAGTTTTTGCCACGAAGGCTTCTCGATCCTTCTCTTTCTGAGTCGTCATTTTAGTTGATACGGCTTCGTTTTGAACTCTTGGGCTGAATGGTCTTGATGTGTTGACTTGGGCTTGACTTCCACTTTATGGGCCTTTGGGCTCTTTAGTCTTAATGTCTTGTACACAATTAAACTCAACATTGAACAAACACATTAGTGTAATAAATCAAAGCATTTAAATTTAATGTGTTAGAATATTTTTATCATTACTTAAATAATTTTGTCAAATCAAAATCATGTGGAAAGGTGTTTCAACAAACTCCCCCATTTTGATGTTGGCAAAAATATTCAGTCGAAAAACTCAGTGTTGAGCTCCCCCCATGATAGTTGACCTTGTTTTATCAAATAACTCCCCCGTAAGGGTTGAGCTACTGACTTAGTTTTACTCTAAACATTTCAAGGTTTAATTGAGTAAGTCTAAGGTCAGTTTTCAGAGATAGGTCAGCTCATGGAACATATTCTATTTAACTCAGTTTTACGCGGAAGGTTTGAATGTCAGAGAGCGCTGAGTAAGCTTTGTTCAATGATTTTATTGATCAACACAGCAGACATATCATAAATTAATATAGACAGTGTAGCACAGTTGATTTAATGAAGATGCGTTTTAACAAATTATATTAATTACTTAAGTAAGCATCGCATAAGAGTAGTAAGTATGAAAGAGATGCATATAATTTGTTTTGAGTTTAAAGTCAGCACAACAGGGTTCACAGAAAAAGAACATAGATATAAAGGTTCAAAAGCTAGTTATCCTAAACAATACAAGTTAAGCTACTTTTGTTTCGCCCTTGCCCTTGTGTTGCGGCTGACTAACTGAGGCTTGCTGAGTTCTTGGGGCTTGTTCTTTCTCCCCCGTTTTGCCATAATCAGGTTTGGGAGTGAAGGTGGCGTCAATTGCAGCTTGAGTGAGGCGTTGAGAAAATGCCTTTAGATATCTCGTACTTTCACTCAGCATACTTAAAACAGCGGCTTGAGACTTGGCAATCCAGTGCATGGTTTCAGTGAGCATTGCAAAGGCTTGATGAAACATCTTTAGCAAAGAGGAATCATAATACTCACGCTGAGCGTTGATTTGGCGCACATTGCTAAAAGTTGCTCGAGAATACTTCAGAATCTCGTTGGTTTTAAGCTCGTCAGTGGCCATCTCTTGCCTGTTTAAGCTCAGTAGATGCACAGCCTCGCTAATTTGCTCAATGGAGCATTGAGAGGAGGTGGAAAGCTGGTGATTTGTTTTCTCTTGCTCAGTGTGAAGCTGGCGGAAGAGATGATGTACTTCGGCAGAAGTGGCATATACTGAGTTCGCAGCTGACAATTGATGAATCTCCCCTTGTAGTGAGTTCAGATGGTTAACCATGGTCAGCTGGAGTTCGGCCAGCTTTGTTAAGGAGTCCTGCCTGGGCTGTTGAGATTATAGTGTAGTCATGACACTCAGAAGATCCTTCATACCTTTGATCTCAGTAAGAAGCTGAGTGACAGATGAAAATGGAGTTGACTCAATAGTAGCAGACCCAGCGGCATTGGTACTTGTTTGATGGAGGTCCTGGATAAGAGCTTGAGCTGAGTCAACGATTCTTCGACCAGGCTCAGAGGCATTAAGGTAGCTAAAGGATCCATCTTGTGTTGGCCCAGATGCCGGAGGTGGAGTAGAACCGAATAAGGGCAGTGTTTGGTTCTGCTCGTCATTGGAAGGCCCAACATTGTCAGCGGCTGGCCTGGAATTAGTATTGTCAGTGGAAACTGACTGAATCTGATTCTGCTCATTTAGTTGGGGAAGTGGAGGATCAGCAGAAAGAGTTGTTTGCTCAGTGTTAGGCTGAAGCTGACTAGGTGATGGAATTTGAGGAAGTTCAGTGTCCACCTGAGCAGGAAATTCCTTAGCTTGCTCAACAGTTTGAGGAGCGGAATCTTCGAGCACTTGCTCGGCATTACTTGGGTTGGCGGAGGCATTTAAGTCGGCATGTTCCTTTTGAGAAACAGAGGCTTGATTTTCTTGTAAATCTTGTTGATGTACAGGTGGGTTGGAGAAGTATTTAAGATGTACCTCGGTGAGGTCAGTGATCTCATCTCTCAACGGTGAATCTGTTGGGGTTTAGTGTTCTATAGACAATTGTTCTAGGATACAAACTTAATGTAAATGAATTGTTCTTTATATCATTTGTTTTAATGAGATATATGTTTTATAACTATATAAAGGCAATCCCTTTTAAGCACTAAATAAAGTCTAATAAAAGGAAATCCGTAAGTTTATTTAAAGTGATTATAAAGTGTTCATACAAGCATGAAGTGAGACAAAACTTTATAATAAACTAATAAACTTAAAACCACCCCAAGTCAAGTGATATGTTTAGGATTGATATATCACTGTTGAGACTTGTATGCAACAATGTCTTCTGTCCGACAGAAAGCTGATCTCACAAGCTTCATATATACAGATATCTGGACAGTTACATAGATCCGGTGAAAAGTTGTTCATTAGGATTGGGGATCCGATTTGAGATAACAAGATGGGTAGATTCATCCTTGTCACCTGTTCATCTCATTGGTATTAATAGGTATAACTAATCCTCAGACTCAAAGGAATATTAATTGGTATTCTGGATTACGGAATGTGACACTTTGACTCTGGTGTAACACGATCCTTAACAGAGATGACTCTAGGGTGTGAACAGTAGACGTTGGGTATCATAGGAAGTGATTGCGGGATCATTATATATTGGATTGAGCATTTATCACTCCCGATAAATGGGAGATACATCCATGGATCGCTTGTGGAAGACTCGACTCTAAATCCTTGCAAGGTGATAGCTTAAGGCTTGAAATACAGATTTCACTTAACCTATCTATTTGAGTTGACTCGGCCTGTACAAGTAAAACGAACGTCTCGCTATATATGACTTGACATCACCCATAGTCATAAGATTCAGTTCAAGGATGTAGTTGATAAAGGATCGAATTCTGTAACTAATACGGAAAGGTTAACGACAGAATCAACCTGTCTTCTTATAGCTCTGGGGGAATGATTATGGACTTGCTAATCACATACTATGTACATCATTCCGTTATGCAAAGATTAAATATAATTCTTTGAAAATTAATTTAATAACGTTGCATACGGCTAGAAGCAATAAGAACCTAATGGGTCACACATAAGACTTGGAACCTAAAAGAGAGATAGACGTTAATTAATTGATGGAAGCCCAATTAAGCCTAAGAAGGCCCATGGACCAAAGGGGGGTCCAAATTCATGTAATTAAATACATGAATAATTAATTTGATTTTGTTATTCCTAATTAGATTAGGATTATGAATTAAATTAGTTAAGAGATAAATAAGTTAGGAGTTTTAATTAGATTAAAATACTCCTATTATTATCCAATAAGGTTATTATTATTATCCTTAATATATTAGATATATAGTGAGATAATAATTAGGAATTCTATTCCGAATTGAATTCCTATTCAGTAACCTAATTCTATCTAACTAGGGATTAGATACAAGAAATTATAAATACCCCCCTAGTGATTTTCGAAATGCTTAAGTGTATTCCTACTGAGATTTTCGAAATCCCTATAGTGAGAGAGAGAGAAAATTCGACACCCCTAGTTCGAAGACGAGATTTCTCTACGGCTTCCTTGCGATCAATTGATTTCATCTATTTCTTTTATCCTTGATCTTGTGTTGATTAGTTAGAGGCAATCTACTTTGGTTGCTATTCAACGGTTGATTCTAAATTAATCCTCCCGTGTTTTATTTCGTGTTTGGGAACTCGGAGAAGAGTTGTGGGCACTTCATTAACAACGGTAGATTGATCATCAAGAGTTAATTCTTCTTATCCTTCTTTATATGAAATAACGATTAACGGATCCTATCGTTATATGGAAATAGGTTAAAAAATTTATATTTCCGCTGTTATACCTTAGCCTAATTTCCAACAGTGGTATCAGAGCCATCGTTAAATCCGTTATTTCATATATGAAAATTTAGAAGTTTTTCAATAGGATCGAATAAATATTTATAGTTAGGATTAATTAACAAATTGTTTTGATTAATTAATTCTAAGGATAAATAAGTTTTAATTAATTGTTAATTAAAATAGATTATGCGTATGTTCCTAATTATTTTGGTTGATAATCATGATAACGAAATCTATTAGTTTTATAGTTAGATTGATAAAATCAGTTTTATTAATTCTAAAGATAAAACGGAAATCTATAGTAGTTTTTCCTATTTTCTGAAAATCGTTTTAAAACCGTTTTAGAACTGATATATATATATATATTTAAAATTGTTTTATATAAAAAAAAATAATACGACATCAGCCCGAGTCGCGCCTCGCGACGCGACTGGCCGCTGCTGCCCCGCGGCAGCAGCCGCGTGCGGCGCCTGGCCGCCGCTGCCGTAAGGCAGCGGCGACCCAACCGCCCTAGGGCTGCTGCCGGGCCCGACCCGAGACCCACTTGATTTTAAATTGTTTAAAATCGTTTTGTTATATTTAAATATATATGTTTCAGAAATTGATAGTTTTCTGTTTTGATTATCGAATGAAAATTGTTTAAAAGTTTGTTTTACCAATTTGTAAATCAAAATGTTAAATGAATTAAAATCAAAATAATTGGGACATGCATAATTGAAGTTTTGTATAGTTATATTAATCTAAAGATTAATATAAAAGATACGAAACTATTAGAAGTAAAATTGGATGAAAGTTAATTTGATAAGTTAATGTGATTGACATAAATATTACATAAGACAGTTATGTAATCAACCAATTAAATTTATTTAATTGAGTCTATGCATGTTTGGAGTTATGGACATATTTGGACCCTCTTTTAGTCTTTTGGTATTTTTGAAATAGGGCCTGCGAGTCCTGCCTTTCTACTATCTATTGTAATTTCTCCTCTCATCTGATTCCCTTCAATTCAATTGAAGTTTTATTTAGTAGTATAGAAATTAATATGTAATTTCAAGGCGCCATGGAGAAGACGGAGGACCTAAAGAGAAATATGTAATAATTAGTATTTCCTTAGGTTTTGCCCCTTTTATTCCGTCTCTGGCTCGACGGAATAATTTAGATGATATGTCCATAACGCCAATGTATGTGAATGTATGTGTCTGATGTATGCTAAAGCAAATCAAGACTAAGTTAGATTATGAGACCTAAAATAAAATCCCTCATTAAAAAGTTAAGTAAATAAACAAGTTATTAAAATCGGTTGCCCCTCCCTAATATTATAATTCAGGCAGCAGTGCTGAGGGCCTTTGGGTTGTTGAGCAAACTCAAGCTCGGGGTCCTTTCGGTAACACCTGAATTATCGAAAATTACTTTTCATGAATATGGGGTAATACTTAAATTAGATTATGATAATTGGATGAGCAAACTCATGTTGTCATAAACTAATGGGCAAGATGGTTGGGATTAATGTGAACAACATATTAGTTACTAATGTGGTTAGTAACCCAATAACCTAGGAATCACATTAAAGATGTGATTAATTACATGAATCTACCTAACGAATGAGACTAGCTTGTTGAGCAAACTCAAGGCGAAATCTCACGAGTTAGGATCCTAGCTCACTAAAGGATTTGTGAAATTCTTCGAATTAATATGGAGGGCTATTAATTTGGCAAAATAGTGGGAGCAATCTAAAATAAACTAAAAGGCCTATAATTTTAGATTGATATACTTTAAGCAAATGAATGACATACGTTTACTCTTTCTCACTCTCAGGTTTAATTAAACGCACTCTTAAAATCATGACTAACACCAATCTGCAATACATTCTTACCGATAACAAATTGAATGGTTCAAACTTCACCGACTGGTATCGCAACCTCAAAATTGTTTTGAAGTTCGAGAGGAAAGGGTATGTACTTGATACACCGATACCCCCTTACCCAACGGATGATGCTCCCTACTTAGAAATTTATACTTACTTGAAGCATAAATCTGATGATGATCAAACAGGAGACATCATACTTGCATCCCTGACACCGGAAGTAAAAAGGCAACTACATTCAGATATTGATGCCTATTCCATGGTCAAGCACCTTAAAGAGTTATTTGTGAATGAAACTCGGTGCGAGCGCTTCGAAATAACCAAGGAGTTATATAAAAGCAAGATGCAGGTGGGCACATCTGTAATGGCACACTGTGCCAAGATGATCAGCCTTATCACCAAGTTTTCTAGTATTGGAGATGCGATGTACCATGAACTAAGTGAAAACTTACTGTTTCAGTCCCTCCCCGAGAGTTACTCACAGTTCATCATGAACTACCAAATGAGTGGCTTGCAAACCTCTCTTGTAGAGCTTGCACATATGCTCGAGTCAGTCGAGCCCATTATAAAAGAAAACGAGGAGATACTAGCCCTTGCTATTGAAGGATCAAGGAAAAGGAAAGAGGTCTCTCCCAATCCAAACCATCCTGATAAAGGCAAGGAGGCTGTGCTCACCGAAACGAATGGAAAGGAATTAAAGAAGCCCAAAGGAAAGTGCTACTATTGTGGTGACTTGGGGCATTGGAAGAGGAACTGCATGGAGTACCTGACCTTCCACAAGAAGGAAAATGACGGTGCTTCAGCATCTGGTATGTTTTATATTGAAATAAATACAGTTTCACAGTCTAAATCTTGGGTACTTGATACCGAATGTGGATCTCATATTTGTACAAATATGCAGGAGCTAAAACAGACTAAGGAACTAAAGAAAGAAAGCATAAACTTGCGAGTAGGAAATGGAGCAAGAGTTGCCGCCCTCGCAATTGGAGATTATGTTTTAAATTTGCCCTCAGGGCTTGTAATAGAATTAAGGAACTATTTGTACCTTCCGCAAATGTCTCGTAACATTATTTCTATTAGCCGTCTTGTTGACGACGGTTTTCATATTTCAATAAAAGACAAGAGTTGCAATTTTTATAAAGATTCGATCTTTTATTTTTCAGGAATATCACAAAATGGGATTTATGTGTTAGATGTCAAAATTCCTGTTTTTGCAATTAATACCAAAAGACATAAGCTAGATAATTCAACTTACTTGTGGCATTGTCGTTTAGGCCATATAAACAAGAGACGCATGCTAAAGCTACATGCAGATGGGCTTATAGATCCAATCGATCCCGAATCATTGGAAACATGCGAATCATGTTTAAAAGGTAAAATGACAAAGACACCCTTTAGCAATAAAGGTGAGCGTGTATCAGACATTCTAGGACTCATTCATTCAGATGTATGCGGTCCTATGTCAGTCCAAGCAAGAAGAGGATTCAGATTCTTCATAAGCTTCATAGGTGACCATACCCGATATGGTTACATCTACTTGATGAAGCACAAATCAGAAGCTTTTGAGAAATTCAAATGCTTCAAGAATGAAGTAGAAAATCAATTAGGAAAGAAAATAAAGACGCTTCGATCTGATCGAGGTGGCGAATATCTTTCAGATGATTTTCTGAATTATCTAACTGAATGTGGGATATGCTCACAATGGACACCTCCCTATACACCACAACACAATGGTGTATCCGATAGGAGAAACTGTACCCTACTAGATATGGTACGATCCATGATGAGCATGGCCTTACTTCCAAAGACGTTCTGGGGCTATGCCTTAGAAACTTCCCTCTTCACCCTAAATCGAGTACCAACTAAATCCGCTAGTTCCACACCATATGAATTGTTCGTTGGTAGGAAACCCGTGTTTTCATTTATGAGAGTATGGGGTTGTTCAGCATTTGTCAAACGCATTGCGTCCGACAAACTAGATTCAAAATCTGATAAATGTTTCTTCATTGGATACCCTAAGGAAACTGTGGGATATTACTTCTATCATCCAGATGATCAGAAAGTGATAGTATCCAAACATGCAACCTTCTTAGAGAAAGAGTTTCTCGAAGAAACACAAAAGGGAAACATGATTGAACTTGACGAAGTTCAAGAAGAAACACAGACTGAAACAACAGAGGCAGTTGAGGTACCCGAAGGAGTCCCATTAGATGAGACTCCAGTCCACCTATTCATAGATCACGAAGAGTTCGTGAACTTCCAGTTAGATATGGTTTTCTAGTGGGAGATGATAATGAGGTTCCCGTGTTAGACGACGAACCCGAAAACTACGAAGAGGCTCTTACTAGTCCAGATTCTAAAGCATGGCTTGAGGCCATTAATTCTGAAATGGATTCCATGTATACTAACCAAGTGTGGACTTTGGTTGATCCACCCGAAGGGATAATACCCATTGGGTGCAGGTGGATCTTCAAAAAGAAGACAGACATGGATGGAAAGGTTAGCACCTACAAAGCTAGGTTAGTAGCGAAAGGATATCGTCAGAAACAAGGAATTGATCATGACGAAACCTTCTCTCCTGTGGCTATGTCCAAATCAATCAGAATCATGCTTGCAATTGCCGCTCATTTCGATTATGAGATTTGGAAAATGGATATGAAAACAGCTTTCCTAAACGGAAACCTGCTTGAGGATGTATATATGATGCAGCCTGAAGGTTTCATATCGAAGGATGCAAATAAAGTTTGCAAACTTCAGAGATCCATTTATGGACTCAAGCAAGCATCAAGAAGCTGGAATAAGCGTTTTGACGAAACCGTAAAACAATTTGGTTTCGAACAAAATTGCGAAGAAGCTTGCATTTACAAGAAAGCAAGTGGGAGCTCTATAGCATTTCTCATACTATATGTGGACGATATATTATTAATGGGAAATGACGTTGCTCTACTACAGTCGGTAAAAGTATGGTTATCTGGTAACTTCTCAATGAAAGACCTTGGTGAAGCAGCTTATATACTTGGTATAAAGATCTATAGAGATAGATCGAGAAGACTGCTTGGTCTTTCACAGGCTACATACATTGAAAAGGTGCTAAATCGTTTTAGCATGCTTGAATCGAAACGAGGTAACTTACCCATGCTACATGGAGTAAAGTTAAACAATCATCAATGTCCTAAAACCGATGATGACAAAAGACGCATATCTGTAGTCCCGTACGCCAGCGCAATCGGTTCGATTATGTATGCTATGCTATGCACTAGACCTGACGTAGCGTTCGCGTTATCTGTAACGAGTCGTTACCAAGGGAATCCGGGAGGCGAGCATTGGATTGCCGTCAAGAACAATCTTAAGTACTTGAGAAGAACTAAAGATATGTTCCTAGTGTACGGAGAAGGTGATCTGAAAATAGAAGGATTTTCAGACGCAAGTCATCTCACAGATGAGAATGATTTTAAATCCCAATCAGGATACCTGTTTATTTTGAATGGGGGCGCGGTCAGTTGGAAGAGTTCTAAGCAGGGAAGCGTAGCTTTCTCTACGACCGAGTCAGAGTATATCGCAGCTGCGGAAGCAGCAAAGGAAGCGGTTTGGATAAAAAAAGTTCATTACAGAACTTGGTGTGGTGCCTGACATTGTAAATCCCATTACACTGTATTGTGATAACAATGGAGCCATTGCGCAAGCAAAGGAACCACGGTCTCATAATGCGTCCAAGCATTACCTTAAGCGATACCACATCATTAGAGAGATTGTGGCTAGAGGAGATGTGAGAATAGAAAGAGTACCTACAGAGGACAACGTTGCAGATCCGTTGACAAAGCCTTTAACCCAGAAAGTACATGATCGTCATTTAACTTCTACTGGGATAAGTTTTAGAAACAATTGGCTTTAGTCCAAGTGGGAGTATGTTGGGGTTTAGTGTCCTATAGACAATTGTTCTAGGATACAAACTTAATGTAAATGAATTGTTCTTTATATCATTTGTTTTAATGAGATATATGTTTTATAACTATATAAAGGCAATCCCTTTTAAGCACTAAATAAAGTCTAATAAAAGGAAATCCGTAAGTTTATTTAAAGTGATTATAAAGTGTTCATACAAGCATGAAGTGAGACAAAACTTTATAATAAACTAATAAACTTAAAACCACCCCAAGTCAAGTGATATGTTTAGGATTGATATATCACTGTTGAGACTTGTATGTAACAATGTCTTCTGTCCGACAGAAAGCTGATCTCACAAGCTTCATATATACAGATATCTGGACAGTTACATAGATCCGGTGAAAAGTTGTTCATTAGGATTGGGGATCCGATTTGAGATAACAGGATGGGTAGATTCATCCTTGTCACTTATTCATCTCATTGGTATTAATAGGTATAACTAATCCTCAGACTCAAAGGAATATTAATTGGTATTCTGGATTACAGAATGTGACGCTTTGACTCTGGTGTAACACGATCCTTAACAGAGATGACTCTGGGGTGTGAACAGTAGACGTTGGGTATCACAGGAAGTGATTGCGGGATCGTTATATATTGGATTGAGCATTTATCACTCCCGATAAATGGGAGATACATCCATGGATCGCTTGTGGAAGACTCGACTCTAAATCCTTGCAAGGTGATAGCTTAAGACTTGAAATACAGATTTCACTTAACCTATCTATTTGAGTTGACTCGGCCTGTACAAGTAAAATGAATGTCTCGCTATATGTGACTTGACATCACCCATAGTCATAAGACTCAGTTCAATGATGTAGTTGATAAAGGATCGAATTATACTGTAACTAATACGGAAAGGTTAACGGCAGAATCAACCTGTCTTCTTATAGCTCTGGGGGAATGATTACGGACTTGCTAATCACATACTCTGTACATCATTCCGTTATGCAAAGATTAAATATAATTCTTTGAAAATTAATTTAATAACGTTGCATATGGCTAGAAGCAATAAGAACCTAATGGGTCACACATAAGACTTGGAACCTAAAGAGAGATAGATGTTAATTAATTGATGGAAGCCCAATTGAGCCCAAGAAGGCCCATGGACCAAAGGGGGGTCCAAATTCATGTAATTAAATACATGAATAATTAATTTGATTTTGTTATTCCTAATTAGATTAGGATTATGAATTAAATTAGTTAAGAGATAAATAAGTTAGGAGTTTTAATTAGATTAAAATACTCCTATTATTATCCAATAAGGTTATTATTATTATCCTTAATATATTAGATATATAGTGAGATAATAATTAGGAATTCTATTCCGAATTGAATTCCTATTCAGTAACCTAATTCTATCTAACTAGGGATTAGATACAAGAGATTATAAATACCCCCCCTAGTGATTTTCGAAATGCTTAAGTGTATTCCTACTGAGATTTTTGAAATCCCTATAGTGAGAGAGAGAGAGAAAATTCGACACCCCTAGTTCGAGGACGAGATTTCTCTACGGCTTCCTTGCGATCAATTGATTTCATCTATTTCTTTTATCCTTGATCTTGTGTTGATTAGTTAGAGGCAATCTACTTTGGTTGCTATTCAACGGTTGATTCTAAATTAATCCTCCCGTGTTTTATTTCGTGTTTGGGAACTCAGAGAAGAGTTGTGGGCACTTCATTAACAACGGTAGATTGATCATCAAGAGGTAATTCTTCTTATCCTTCTTTATATGAAATAACGATTAACGGATCCTATGGTTATATGGAAATAGGTTAAAAAATTTATATTTCTGCTGCTATACCTTAGCCTAATTTCCAACAGAATCACCCATGAGATCAATAGCAGGTGTTCTAAAAGCTTTCTTCTTTCTCAGTCTCCTAAGCTTCGGAGGAGTAGGGTCACAGGGAATAGACTCAATGGAGTCAGTGGGTGAGACTTCCCTTTGAACAGCAGGTGCATCTACTATGTGCTCAGTTTCTTCTTCATCAACCAACTCAGTGTTGATTGGTTCAAGATTCTCATCATCTGCTGGTTCCTCAGTGTTATCCTGACCACTTTCTTCTTCTTCAGACTCATCATCCAGTTCTTCTTCTTCTAACTGGTCATTAAAATCTTCATCAACAAGCTGACCACCCAATTGGTCTTGGTCTTGTTCTTCCTCAACCTGTTGCTCAGCGTCAATCCCTTGACTCTGTGCATAGTGTGAGTTAGGAGGAACGACGATATCTGTTGGCATGGCCTCAATAGGTCTTAACTCAAAGTTGAGCTTCGTCCTATTCCTTAATGGTTGGTCAGTAACCTCTCTTTCTTCTGTCTCAGGCTCAACTTGCCTATGTCTTTTCTCAGCTGACCTGGTTGAATCTGAGGCTTAGTTCCTCCGCAGAAAAATTTAAGCTTCTTTGGGGCAGAAGCAGCTCCTTTAGAGGTGCTTTGCACAGCTTTCCTCTTTCTTTGCACTCTCCCCTTTCGAGTCACAACCCCCTCAGTGTTTGCCCCCTCAGCGTTCTGGACAGCTTCCCCTTTTCCTTCCTTCGCCACAATTGGTAGGTCATGTGCCAAGCCAAATAGGGCAGCAGCTGTAATTTCGGTTCCCTGAACTTGGATTTCCGCAACCGTGTCCACCTTGTGATCCTGGAGGATTCGAGTGATGAAGGAGCCCAGCCTAAGGGTTCATGTACTTCGTAGAAACCCACCGATTATGAAGACAGGCATATTTATCGGCGTGTAGGTCAGCATATGCCATATAAAACACTGCTCGAAGTTGGTTGCTAAGTTGGTGCAGTTGATTTTGAGGTAGAGGAAATTGGTCAGTATGTAATGGGCCATCTTTTGATGCTGACCCATGGAAGTGCTTGAAATTTCACCTACATGACCCTCAGGTTTGCAGAAGGTCTGAACGTAGTCAGTTTTCGTATGGTCACTAGATTTACGAAGTATAGCTCCTTCATTTTTTAGCTTGAACAGTGAGGCTAGATACTATGGGTTGATGGAGATGTTCTTTCCTCGAACATTTGTAGCCAGGTAGTTCCTGTCTTCTTTGGCAACTTTTAGGTTGGCGTAAAATTCACGTACCAATTCAGGGTAAGTGTAGTCCCGAACTGAGAACAGCTCGGTCCATCCATTGTTCTTGATCCACTCACAGAAAGGTTGCTCGGCCTCCACAAATCCTTTTGAGAACCACCGCGAGTGGTCAATCTTCCATCCCCTCACAGTCTCGAAGACCTGAGTGTAGGTGCATTCAACTACTTTCTTACCCTTGTCCTTTTGCTGATGTTTCCCTTTGGAAGAGTTGGCTTGGACAGCGTGAGCTTTCTTGCTCGGCGTAGTAACTCCAGCGTGATCACACTGAGTGGGAGAAGTGGGATTGTCATCGGAGCGGTTATGGGAGAGACCGGCACCAGATATGTTCAGAGAAATTTTAGTCATTTTCTCAGAGAAGTTTTTAGAAGGTTTGGGAACTTTTTCGAGAGAGAGAGTATGAATGCCAAAGATTTCTAAGCGTAAAGAAATAGAAGTGGGAATTCATCCACTATTTATAGAGATATGTTGAGTTAATCCAAGGCGTTGAGTAGTCCGTTTTGCCTCAAGATTCTCAATCGACAAAGATTCTGGCATTTATGACACATACGGCACATGTATTTTCTAATTATAGCCTATACGTCATCCTAGGTGGCTATTTAATTCGCGTGCTTTGCATTAAAGTTTACAATGGCTCTTTACTCAGTGTTAAGAATTTCAGGCGTTTAAAATTCTGAGTAGTCAGTGTTATGCAGAGGAATCGATCTTATGCGTAGTAACTCAGCTTGAGATAGATACTCAGCATATATATTTATCTACTCAACATGTAATAGCACAAATCATTCAGCATGGAAATTCACTCAGCATGCATACTATACTTGAAATTTATTGAAGAGTATTAAACATACCAATGGCTTCTCTAAGTATGTTGAATTACTCACGAGCCAGTGGCTTTGTGAAGATATCGGCAAGCTGCTCATCCATTGGGACATAGGTCAGCTTGATCTCTCCCTTGAGTACGTGATCTCTAATGAAGTGATGTCTTATGCTGACATGCTTCATCCTGTTGTGTTGGATTGGGTTCTTTGATAAGTCAATGGCACTTTTGTTGTCACATTTGACTTCAATTGTTTTAGTCCGAATGCCAAAATCTTCAAGCTGTTGCTTAATCCATAGGACTTGAGCAACACAGCTTCCAGCAGCAACGTACTCAGCTTCAGTGGTTGACAGGGCTACTGACGCCTGCTTCTTGCTGAACCAAGACACAAGACAGCTCCCAAGGAAGTGGCATCCTCCTGAGGTGCTTTTTCATTCAAGCTTGTCTCGTCCGTAGTCAGCGTCAGTGTATCCAATGAGTGTGAAGTCATGAGTGTTGGGATACCATAAACCTGCATTCACTGAGCCTTGCAAATATCTAAGGATTCTTTTTACAGCTATGTAATGAGATTCCTTAGGGTTAGATTGATATCTAGCACAATAACATACTGAGAACTGAATGTCCGACCTACTAGCAGTTAAGTAAAGTAGAGAACCAATCATACCTCGGTACAATCTGCTGTCTACTGACTTACCATTCTCATCAGCGCAGAGGACAGTGTCAGTGCCCATTGGGGTAGATATTGACTTACAATTCTCAAGTTCATACTTCTTCAATATCTCCTTAGCATACTTAGTTTGACTGATGAAGATGCCATTTTTCCCTTGTTTGATTTGAAGTCCAAGGAAGAAGTTGAGTTCTCCCATCATTGACATTTCAAACTCAGTCTGCATCTGCTTACTAAATTCCTTGCACATTGACTCGTTAGTGGCACCAAAAATAATATCATCAACATATATTTGAGCCAGCAGGGTATCTTTACCCTTCCTTTTAATGAATAAGGTTGTATCAGCTTTACCTCTGACATAATTTCTAGTCAGCAGGAAACTGGTCAGCCTCTCATACCAAGCACGTGGTGCTTGCTTGAGGCCATACAGAGCCTTTTTGAGCTTATAAACGTGGTTTGTAAATTTAGGATCCTCAAACCCTGGAGGCTGATTAACATAAACTTCCTCGTTTATAACTCCATTAAGGAATGCACTCTTAACATCCATTTGAAACAGTTTGAAGTTTATATAGCTTGCATATGCACATAAAATTCTAATAGCCTCTAGCCTTGCCACTCGAGCAAAGGTCTCACCGTAGTCAATACCTTCTTGCTGACTGTATCCCTGAATTACAAGTCTTGCTTTGTTTCTGACCACGTTCCCTTGTTCATCCAGCTTGTTACCGAAGACCCATCTTGTTCCTATGGTCTTCTGGCTTCTTTGTTTTGGCACTAGATCCCATACTTCATTTTGTCTGAACTGATCAAGTTCTTCTTGCATTGCATTCATCCAGAATTCATCATACTCAGCTTCAGCGAAATTCTTTGGCTCCTGGATTGAGACAAATGCTACGTTGCTGAGGTATCTCCTGAGTTGATTCCTCGTCATCAGGGTATTCTCAGCGGCATCAAGAATGGCACTCTCTGAGTGAGCTCTTGGTATTCTAATCTCCTTTGGTAGATTGATGTCTTATGCTAGTTGTGTTTCAACAATCTCTGCAGGTGTAGATTGGTCAGTGAAAGTAATTTGAGTTTCACTTTTACCTTTGGTCAGCCCTTGAGGAAATGACTCAGCGGCTGTTTCTTGGTCAGCGGGTGCTGAGTGTGGGTCATCCTCGGTCAGCGGCTGGTATCTACCTGCAGGGTTAGTTTCATCGAACTCAACATGTACTGACTCTTCTAAGACTTGAGTTCGTTTATTGAAAACTCTGTATGCTTTGCTGTTTGTTGAGTAGCCTAAAAAGATAGCTTCATCAGCTTTTGAGTCAAACTTAGCTAGGCTATCTTTGGTATTTAAGATAAAACATTTACAGCCAAAGGCACGAAAGTATCCAATGTTGGGCTTTCGTCCTTTCCAAAGTTCATAGGGGGTTTTCTTTAGTATAGGTCTAACTAGAGCCCTATTAAGAATGTAGCACGCTGTGTTGACAGCTTCTCCCTAAAAGTACTTTGGAAGCCTATGCTCACTCAGCATTGTCCTGGCTATTTCAACCAAGGTTCTGTTTTTCCTTTCAACAACCCCATTTTGTTGAGGCGTTCTAGGAGCAGAGAAATTATGGTCAATGCCGTTGGTTTCACAGAATTCAACAAACTGTTGGTTCTTGAATTCTCCAACATTATCACTTCGGATGTGAGCTAACTTAAGGTCTTTATCATTTTCAAGTTTTCTTACTAAATTTGAAAATGTCTCAAAGGTTTCATCCTTGATACTCAGCAGGATGATCCAAGTGTACCGAGAAAAGTCATCTACAATGACCAAGGAAAATCTTCTTCCACCCAAGCTCAGAGGCTGGACTGGACCGAAGAGATCCAAGTGTAGTAACTCTAATGGACGCTTAGTTAAGACAATGTTTTTACTATGAAAAGATTGTTTGGTTTGTTTTCCAGCTTGGCAAGCGTGGCATAATTGATCTTTTTCAAATTTAAGTTCTGGCAGTCCCTCAACAAATTGCTTTCTTGCTAATTTGGCCAGGAGGTCCATGCTTACATGACCAAGTCTCATGTGCCATAGCTAGGAATTTTCTTCCTTTGACACTAAGCATACAGTTTTTGAAAACTTCTTTTCTAAGTTCAGCATAAAGACATTATCAATACGAGGGGCAGTTAAAATTAACTCATTTATTTTACCCTCGAATATTTTACATCTAGAGTCATCAAATATAACTTTTCTCCCATTGTCACATAGCTGAGCTACGCTGAGTAAGTTATATTTGAGTCCGCTGACTAGGGAGACTGACTCAATAGTAGGATTACCACCAATGGTTCCTGACCCTACTATCTTACCCTTTTTGTTGTCTCCAAAACTTACACTTCCTCCTCGTTTACGCTCAAACGTGATGAACTGAGTTTCATCACCAGTCATATGCCTCGAGCATGCGCTGTCAATGTACCACATCTTTGACTTCTCAGCACACCTCAGGCTTACCTGCAATATAGCTAGTTGCTTTTAGGTACCCAATTCTTTTTGGGTCCTTGCTTGTTAGGTTCAACAGGTAAAGCATCATATTTCATTTTATGACGACATACTTGGACAGTGTGTCCATTCTTTCCACAGAAGTCACAGCTGACCTTCCGTTTAGTATGTCTTACTGACTGGTCATCACCCCAGTGCTAAGCATGCCAGCACACCTTTGTGGTGTGTCCTTTCTTCCCACAGAAGTCACACTGGACATTTCGCTGAGGATTCCATCTCTGCTGACTAGTACTTCGGTACTCAGTTTTCAGAGGAATGTTTCTTTTATTCGGAACCTTAAGTTGGTTCTAAATTGATGTGACATCCTTTCTCAGTTTCTTAGAATCTGATTGGACCTTAGAGACAAACTTTTGCATAATTTCTACATTACTATGCAACATTGAGTTGTCCTGGAGAAGATATCGAAGGCCACTCAGTTTGACCTCCTCAACCTCGTCACATCGCCTGCTGAGTGCTCTAACCTTTTTATTACACTTTTTGACAAGTGTATAGAGGTCACTCAGGGCATTAACCATTTCATCTCTGAGCAAGGGTAGTGATATTACCTCAGTTGAGTATTCCTCATCGTCAGATGCAATGGAGGGGTCAACATGCTCAGAAACACATGGCTCAGCAAGTTCGTCAGCCATGAAACAAATCTTTGCTGACTCAGTGGCATCAGCTTCCGATGATGAAGACTCATCACTGTCGCTCCAAGTTGCCACCATTGCCTTCTTGCTGTTCTTTCTTTCTTTCCTCAGCGTGGGACAGCTTGACTTGATATGGCCAGTTTGATGACATTCAAAGCATGTAATGGGCTTTGAGCTGTCCTTCTTGTACTTGCTGTCGCTGGACTCAGCTTTGTACTTATCAAACTTCTTGTAAGACTTCTTAGAATATTTGTCATTCTTTCTGAACAGCCTTTTCATCTTTCTGGTTAACATAGCCATTTCTTCATCGTCTGTTGAGCTCCCATCAGTGGAGTCAGCTTTCATGACAAGAGACTTTTGCTTCTTGTCTTCAGACTTCTCCTTCACCTCGAAGTTCTTCATTGATATCTCATGGGCCAGCAGCGAGCCAATGAGTTCATCATACTTGTAGGTGGTTAAGTCTTGAGCTTCCTCAACAGTAGTTTTCTTTGCTTGCCAGCTTTTAGGAAGACTGCTAAGAATCTTCTTAACTTGCTCTTCCTCAGTGAAGATCTTTCCAAGTCTCTTGAGCTCGTTGATGATGTTTGTGAACCTTGCGTTCATGTCAGAGATTCCTTCATCATCATTCATTTCAAACAGCTCGTACAACCTCATGTGCTGGTTGACCTTGGATTCCTTCACCTTGTTGGTTCCTTCATAGGTGACCTCAAGCTTCTTCCAAATCTCCTGCGCTGACTCACAACCTGAAATCTTGTTGTATTCTGCAGCATCTAAAGCATAGTGAAGCATGTTTATAGCCGAAGCATGATTTTGTAACTTCTTGAGATCATCCTCTATCCATTTAGTCTCAGCTTTGACAACCGTTTGGCCATCAACAGTTTCAATAGGAACAAATGGGCCTTGAACTATAGATAGCCATGCACTCATATTTTTTGCCTGAATGAAATTTTTCATTCTATTCTTCCAAAAGGTATAGTTAGACCCGAAGAATAGAGGAGGCCGAGTTATGGACAGACCCTCAGGCAAAATCTGAGTTGTCAGATTTCCTGGGAGAAACCGAGTGCTGTTCTCATCCATAGTGGGGATCAGCTCAAGGTAGTTAAACCTTGCACAGTGAGCTTTTAAGCTCTGATACCACTTGTTGGTCCCTTATAACGTGACAGGTTAGTTCCAAGGGGGGGAATAGGAACTATTTAAAATTTTGTCCGTTAAGGCTGACTTCTTTTCTTAAGAAAAGGTTTACACAGCATCACTAAGTAGATTTAAGACACAAGCTTAGTCAACTTGTGACTAAGTCTGTTCTTTACTTGAGTCAGGAAATAGCACTTAGAGTCTATTCCTGAACTCAGCTTCTTAGTAAACTTAACTCAGTGTGAGTTCTTTACTTAGTCAGTTTTCATAGCAAGCAATATATATAAAAGGAGTTTAAGGGTTAGAAAGATATTACTCAGCAGACTTATCCTGGTTCGGCCTCTCCGCCTACGTCCAGTCCCCGAAACTCGTTCCGAGCTTTTTGAATTCTCTACTGAGCTCTTTAAAGGTAGAGCACGAAACCTTTTACAAATAGAAGCTGAGTATAACAAGAGTACCTTCCTCTATACCTCTACTCACTCCTATATCTACGCTGAGCACTATAACCGAGTGCTCAGCCTCTCCTTTCTATTCTTCTAGAAATGATAAAGTGTTTGTCCTAAACAACGATTACTAAGACACTTTAGATGATTGGAAATCACTCTAGACTTTTACACAATAATATGGAAATTGGTGTAAGGTATTTTCTTTGCTTTTCTCACAGAATCTTCGAGTATGGATTTGGTCAGCGTTTCGACTTCTTGAAGTTCTGCATCGATTGAAGCAAATGGATGGCCTTTATATAGTGACACTTGAGGCACCTGGTCATTTCGAATTTCAAAATAACCATTGGAGGGAAACGGCTTCCTGTCGTTGTCACTCTGGGCGTGCTCAGCATCATTGGCCAATAGGATTCACGCATCTTCTGTCTTCGTCAGTCTTCGGCAGAATGTTTCGACATTTAAGGAAAAATCCACGAGACAGCTTTCTACGCCTTCTGAACTTTTCCCAAAGTAGAAATACTTTGTCTAGAAGTTGAACATTGCCTGCCACTGTCCAGACTGCTTTGTCGTCCAACTCAGCAGCTTCTACTTGAAGCTTTTGCCACGAAGGCTTCTCGATCCTTTTCTTGCTGAGTCGTCATTTTAGTTGATACGGCTTCGTTTTGAACTCTTAGGCCGAATGGTCTTGATGTGTTGACTTGGGCTTGACTTCCACTTTATGGGCGTTTGGGCTCTTTAATCTCAATGTCTTATACACAATTAAACTCAACATTGAACAAACACATTAGTATAATAAATCAAAGCATTTAAATTTAATGTGTTAGAATATTTTTATCATTACTTAAATAATTTTGTCAAATCAAAATCATGTGGAAAGGTGTTTCAACAGACTTGAGATTTTTGTGCAAGACCAAAAGTCCATAAGAAATTGGTGCAGTCATCCAGAAATAGCACATAATATTTATGACCACTAGAACTTAAAGTGGGAGATGTCCAAACTATTGAAACACCTTTCCACATGATTTTGATTTGACAAAATTATCTAAGTAAAATTAAATATATTCTAAACACACTAAGTTTAAATGCTTTGATTTATTTAACTAATGTGTTTGTTCAATGTTGAGTTAAATTGTTTATAAGACATAAAGACTAAAAGACTTAAAGCCCAATACGGAAGTCAAAGCCCAAGTCAAACAGATCAAGATAACTCGGCTCGCGTGTGCAAAACGCTGTCGTTATGATCAAAACGCAACTCAGCAAGAGAAGGATCTAGAAGACCTTGGTTTAACAACTTCGGAGTGAAGCTGCTGAGTTGAATCGACAAAGAGTACAAGACAGCAGCTGAGCAAGAACAACTTCCAGACAAAGTGTTTCCACTTTGGGTAAAGTTCAGAAGACACGGGACGCTGTCTAGTTGACCTTACCATAAATGGAGAGACATTTTGCCGAGCTGACTAAAAGCTACTCAACACTGACCGATGACAGAAGATACTCCAATCTGATTGGCCGAGAGCTCTGAGCAAAACTGAGTGACAACGACAGGAAGCCGTTTCCCTCCAACGGTTATTTTGAAATTAGAAATGACTGATGTCTCAGACGTCTCTATAAATAGTGCCCTTCAGTTGCTTCATTTCAACACAAAACATTATCAAGCCATTACACTGACCAAAATTCTACTCAAGTTCTGTGAAGAAAAGAAAAGCAAATTCTTACACCAAATTATATATCTTTCGTGTAAAAGTCTAGAGTGATTATCTAATCATCTAAGGTGTCTTAGCAATTGTTGTTTAAGACAAATCTTTATCATTTCTAGAGATTAGAAAGGAGAGGCTGAGTACTCGGTTATAGTACTCAGCGAGAGATTAGGAGTGAGTAGAGGTATAGAGGAAGGTACTCTTGTTATACTCAGCTTCTAAGTTGTAAAAGGTTTGATGCTCTACCGTTAAAGAGCTCAGTAGAGAATTCGAAAGCTCGCAACGTGTTCCGGGGACAGGACATAGGCTTAGAGGCCGAACCTGGATAAATCTGCTGAGTAACATCTTTCTAACCTTAAACTCCTTAATATATATATTGCTTGCTTAAACAAAACTGACCAAGTAAAGAGGTCACGCTGAGTTGTGTGCATTGAGTATCTGAGTTCAGGAATAGACTCAATTGCTATCTCCTGACTCAAAGAAAGATGCTGACTTAGTCACCAGTTGACTAAGATAGTGTCTTAATTAACTCAGCGCGCTGTGTAATCCTTTTTCGAAGAAAAAGAAGTCAGCCTTAACGTACTAAAATTTTAAATAGTTCCTATCCCCCCCCCTTGGAACTAACTTGTTACGTTATAAGGGACCAACAAGTGGTATCAGAGCTTAAAAGCTCACTGTGAAAGGTTTAACTACCTTGAGCTGATCCCCACTATGGCTGAAAATAGCACTCGGTTTCTCCCAGGAAACCAGACAACTCAGATCTTACCTGAGGGGTTGTCCATTACTCGGCCTCCCCTATTCTTCGGGTCTAACTACACCTTCTTGAAGAATAGGATGAAAAACTTTATTCAGGCAACAAACATGAGTGCATGGCTTTCAATAGTCCAAGGCCCGTTTGTTCCTGTTGAAGTTGTGGCTGGCCAAACAGTTGTCAAACCTGAGGCCAAATGGACAGAGGATGATCTCAAAAAGCTACAAAATCACGCTTCGGCTATAAATATGCTTCACTGTGCGCTTGATGCTGCAGAATATAATAAGATATCAGGTTGTGAGTCAGCGTAAGAGATCTGGAAGAAGCTGGAGGTCACCTACGAAGGAACCAACAAAGTGAAGGAGTCCAAGGTGAACCAGCAGATGAGACTATACGAGCTGTTCGAAATGAACGATGATGAAGGAATATCTGACATGAATGCAAGGTTTACAAACATCATCAATGAGCTCAAGAGACTTGGGAAGATCTTCACTGAGGAAAAACAAGTCAAGAAGATTCTTAGGAGTCTTCCTAAAAACTGGCAAGCAAAGAAGACCGTTGTTGAGGAAGCTCAAGACTTAACCACCTACAAATATGATGAACTCATCGGCTCACTGCTGACCCATGAGATCTCAATGAAGAATTTCGAGGTGAAGGAAAAGTCTAAAGACAAGAAGCAAAAATCTCTTGTCATGAAAGCTGACTCCACTGATGGGAGCTCAACAGATGATGAAGAGATGGCTATGTTCACCAGGAAGATGAAAAGGCTGTTCAGAAAGAATGACAAATATTCTAAGAAGCCTTACAGAAAGTTTGATAAGTATAAAGCTGAGTCCAGCGACAGCAAATACAAGAAGGACAACTCAAATCCCATTACATGCTTTGAAAGTCATCAAACTGGCCATATCAAGTCAAGTTGCCCCACGCTGAGGAAAGAAAGGAAGAACGGAAAAAAGGCAATGGTGGCAACGTGGAGCGACAGCGATGAGTCTTCATCATCAGAAGCTGATGCCACTGAGTCAGCAAAGATTTGTTTTATGGCTGACGAACTTGCTGAGCCATGCATCTCTGAGCATGCTGACCCCTCCATCGCATCTGATGACGAGGAGCAATCAAATGAGGTAATATCACTACCCCAGCTCAGAAATGAAATGGTTAATGCCCTGAGTGATCTCTACACACTTGTCAAAAAGTGTAATAAGAAAGTTAGAGCACTCAGCAGGCGCTGTGACGAGGTTGAAGAGGTCAAGCTGCTCAGATTCCTTCTTCAGGACAACTCAACTTTGCATGATAACATGGAGATCATACATAAGTCTGTCTCTGAAGTCCAATCAGATTCTAAGAAACTGAGAAAGGACGTCACAACTCTCCAGAACCAATTAAAGGTTCCAAACAAAAGAAATATTCCTCTGAATACTCAGTACCGAGGTACTGGTCAACAGACATGGAATCCTCAGCGGAATGTCCAGTGTGACTTATGTGGGAAGAAAGGACACACCACTAAGGTGTGCTGGCACGCTCAGCACTAGGGTGCTGACCAGTTAGTGAGAAATCCTAAACGGAAGGTCAGCTGTGACTTCTGTTGAAAGAATGGCCATACTGTCCAAGTATGCCGCCATAAAATTAAATATGATGCTTTACCTGTTGAACCTAACAAGCAAGGACCCAAAAAGAATTGGGTACCTAAAAGTAACTAGTTACATTGCAGGTAAGCCTGAGATGTGCTGAGAAGTCAAAGATGTGGTATATTGACATCGCATGCTCGAGGCATATGACTGGTGATGAAACTCAGTTCATCACATTTGAGCGTAAACGAGGAGGAAGCGTAAGTTTTGGAGACAACAAAAAGGGTAAGATAGTAGGGTCAGGAACCGTTGGAGGTAATCCTACTATTGAGTCAGTCTCCCTAGTCAGCGGACTCAAATATAACTTACTCAGCGTAGCTCAGCTATGTGATAATGGGAGAAAAGTTATATTTGATGACACTGGATGTAAAATATACGAGGGTAAAACTAATGAGTTAATTTTAACTGCCCCTCGCATTGATAATGTCTTCATGCTGAACTTGGAGAAAAAGTTTTCAAAAACTGTATGCTTAGTTTCAAAGGAAGAAAATTCCTGGCTATGGCACAGGAGACTTGGTCATGTAAGCATGGACCTCCTGGCCAAATTAGCAAGAAAGCAATTGGTTGAGGGACTGCCAGAACTTAAATTTGAAAAAGATCAACTATGTCACGCTTGCCAAGCTGGAAAACAAACCAAACAATCTTTTCATAGTAAAAATATTGTCTCAACTAAGCGTCTGTTAGAGTTACTACACTTGGATCTCTTCGGTCCAGTCCAGCCGCTGAGTCTGGGTGGAAGAAGATTTTCCTTGGTCATTGTAGATGAATTCTCTCGGTACACGTGGATCATCTTGCTGAGTAGCAAGGATGAGACCTTTGAGACATTTTCAAATTTGGTTAGAAAACTTGAAAATGATAAAGACCTAAAACTGGCTCACATCCGAAGTGATAATGGTGGAGAATTCAAAAACCAACAGTTTGTTGAATTCTGTGAAGCCAGCGGCATTGACCATAATTTTTCTGCTCCTAGGACGCCTCAACAAAATGGGGTTGTAGAAAGGAAGAACAGAACCTTGGTTGAAATAGCCAGGACAATGCTGAGTGAGCATAGGCTTCCAAAGTACTTTTGGGGAGAAGCTGTTAACACAGCGTGCTATATTCTTAATAGGGCTCTTGTTAGACCTATACTAAAGAAAACCCCCTATGAACTTTGGAAAGGATGAAAGCCCAACATTGGATACTTTCGTGCCTTTGGCTGTAAATGTTTTATTTTAAACACCAAAGATAGCCTAGCTAAGTTTGACTCAAAAGCTGATGAAACTATCTTTTTAGGCTACTCAACAAACAGCAAAGCATACAGAGTTTTCAATAAACGAACTCAAGTTTTAGAAGAGTCAGTACATGTTGAGTTCGACGAAACTAACCCTGCAGGAAGATATCTGCTCCTAGAATGCCTCAACAAAAATGGGGTTGTTGAAAGGAAAAACAGAACCTTGGTTGAAATAGCCAGGACAATGCTGAGTGAGCATAGGCTTCCAAAGTACTTTTAGGGAGAAGCTGTCAACACAGCGTGCTACATTCTTAATAGGGCTCTAGTTAGACCTATACTAAAGAAAACCCCCTATGAACTTTGGAAAGGACGAAAGCCCAACATTGGATACTTTCGTGCCTTTGGCTGTAAATGTTTTATCTTAAATACCAAAGATAGCCTAGCTAAGTTTGACTCAAAAGCTGATGAAGCTATCTTTTTAGGCTACTCAACAAACAGCAAAGCATACAGAGTTTTCAATAAACGAACTCAAGTCTTAGAAGAGTCAGTACATGTTGAGTTCGATGAAACTAACCCTGCAGGTAGATACCAGCCGCTGACCGAGGATGATCCACACTTAGTACTCGCTGATCAAGATACAGCCATTGAGTCATTCCCTCAAGGGCTGACCAAAGGTAAAAGTGAACCTCAAATTGTTTTCACTGACCAATCTATACCTGCAGAGACTGTTGAAACACAGACAGCACAAGACATCAATCTACCAAAGGAGATAAGGATACCAAGAGGACACTCAGAGAGTGCCATTCTTGATGCCGCTGAGAATACCCTGATGACAAGAAATCAACGCAGGAGATACCTCAGCAACGTAGCCTTCGTCTCAGTTCAGGAACCTAAGAACTTCGCTGATGCTGAGGAAGATGAATTCTGGATGAGCGCAATGCAAGAGGAACTTGACCAATTCAGAAGAAACGATGTATGAGAGTTAGTGCCACATCCAAGGAGTCAGAAGACCATTGGAACAAGATGGGTCTTCCGCAACAAGCTGGATGAGCAAGGAAATGTAGTCAGGAACAAAGCAAGGCTTGTAGCTCAGGGCTAGAGTCAGCAAGAAGGTATTGACTACGGTGAGACCTTTGCCCCAGTGGCAAGGCTAGAGGCTATTAGAATTTTATGCGCTTATGCAAGTTATATGAACTTTAAACTGTTTCAAATGGATGTTAAGAGTGCATTGCTTAATGGAGTTATAAATGAGGAAGTTTATGTTAATCAACCTCCAGGGTTTGAGGATCCTAAGTTCCCAAACCACGATTATAAACTCAAAAAGGCTTTGTACGGCCTCAAGCAAGCACCACGTGCTTGGTATAAGAGGCTGACCAGTTTCCTGCTGACTAGAAACTATGTCAGAGGCAAAGCTGATACAACCTTATTCATTAAGAGAAAGGGTAAAGACACCCTGCTGGCTCAAATATATGTTGATGATATTATTTTCGGTGCTACTAATGAGTCAATGTGCAAGGAATTTAGCAAGCAAATGCAGACTGAGTTTGAAATGTCAATGATGGGAGAACTCAACTTCTTCCTTGGACTTCAAATCAAACAAGGGAAAAATGGCATCTTCATCAGTCAAGCTAAATATGCCAAGGAGATATTAAAGAAATATGATCTTGAAAATTGCAAGCCAATATCTACTCCTATGGGCACTGACACTGTCCTTTGCGTTGACAAGAATGGTAAGTCAGTAGACAGCAAATTGTATCGAGGTATGATAGGCTCTCTACTTTACTTAACAGCAAGTAGACCGGACATTCAGTTCTCAGTATGCTACTGTGCTAGATATCAATCTAACCCTAAGGAATATCATTACATAGGTGTTAAAAGAATCCTTAGATATTTGCAAAGCTCAGTGAACGCAGGTTTATGGTATCCCAACACTCATGGTTTTACACTCGTTGGATACACTGACGCTGACTATGGACGAGACAAGCTAGAACGAAAAAGCACCTCTGGAGGATGTCATTTCTTAGGAAGCTGTCTTGTATCCTGGTTCAGCAAGAAGCAGGCGTCAGTAGCCTTATCTACCACTGAAGCTGAGTACATTGCTGCTGGACACTATGTTGCTCAAGTCCTATGGATTAAGCAACAGCTTGAAGACTATGGTGTTCAAACAAAGACAATCGAGGTCAAATGTGACAACAAAAGTGCAATTGATCTATCCAAGAACCCAATTCAACACAGCAGGATGAAGCATGTCAGCATAAGACATCACTTCATTAGAGACCATGTACTCAAGGGTGAGATAAAGCTGACCTACGTCCCAATGGATGAACAGCTTGCGGATATCTTCACAAAGCCACTGGCTCATGAGCAGTTCAGCATACTGAGAGAAGCCATTGGTATGTTTAATCCTCTTCAGTAAATTCCAGCTCTTAATATATATTCATGCTGAGTGAATTAACATGCTGAGTGATCTATTATTTGCTGAGTGAATAGATGTATGCTGAGTGATTAATGCTGAATGAATGAATATCACATACTGAGCAAACATTGGCACCGAGTAGTTATCTCAAGCTAAGAAATCATCTGTTTGCATAAAACTGACCACTCCAAATATAAAACACCTAGTATTCTAAACGCTGAATATAAGATCCGTTGCATTTAATGCTAGTGCACGCGAATAGCCACTTAGGATGACGTATGCGCCGAATGTGTCATAAAAGCCAGGATCATTGTCGGTTGACAATCCCAAGGCAAAACTGACACATGGATTCGATAAGATCCACTTTTCACCGCTATAAATAATGGGTAAATCCCCATTGTTATCTCTTTACGCTTACCGAATTTTCTGGCATAAGCATTCTCTCTCTAAAAACTCTCAAAACTTCCCAATCTTTCTCTGAAACTATGACTAAGGTTTCCGTTAACATCTCCGGTGCCGATCATCCTAAGACCAGTTCCGATGAACCTTCCAGGCAAACTACTTCGCCTGAAGCTACAAAGGTCACTACGCCGAGCAAAGGCAAAGCTGGCCAAGCCACCTCCTCTAAGGGAAAGCCGACCAAGGTCAGAACCTACACCAAAGTCTTCGCAGACGTTAGAGAGTGGAAAATAGACTTCTCACGATGGTTCTCTGAGGCCTTCGTAACAACCGAGCAACCATTCTGTGAATGGATATCGAAGAATGGCTGGACCGAGCTATTCTCCATTAGAGATCCCACTTACCCTGACCTAGTAAGGGAATTCTACCACAACTTACGGGTTGCTAACGATAACTAGGACTACCTAGTAACCGTGGTAAAGGAGAAAACAATCTTCATCAACCCTACCTACCTTGCCAATTTGCTTAAATTGAAAAATGAGGGAACAAAGATAAGGAGAACTGGTGATCATGAAGGAACTGGGTATATAGCCACCTTCTGCAAACCCCCTGGCTATTCTGGAGAAATCTCAAGTTCATCAATGGGCCAGCACCAAAAAATGGCACACTATCTACTGACCAATTACATCTACCCCAAGATTAATTGCACTAGCTCAGCGACAAATTTCGAGCAATGCTTCATATGGCATATGCTGACCTACAAGCCCATCAATATGCCAGTTTTCTTAATTGTTGGCTTTCAGAGGAGCACTGGAACTCTTAGGCTGGGCTCACTCATAACTAGAATCCTCAAAGACTAGCAGGTTGACCTGTTCGAGGAAACTGAGGCCCAAGGCTCTGAAATCACAGCTGCTGTGCTGCGTGCCTTGAAATATGACCAACCGATTAAGAAAGGCAAACATACTGATGAGGCTGATGAGGAGACAACTGTCCTAAAGAAGGGCAAAAGGACAAAGGCTCCAGCTGCCCGAAAGAGGAAAGCTGTTGGGACTCCTTCAAAGAAGGCTGAGCCTCAGGGCAAGAAGCTAAAGTCAGCTTCTCAAAAAGGTCAGGAGAGACCTAAATCAGCCGAGAAGAGAAGAAGGCAAGATGAGCCTGAAATAGAGGCAAGAACAGATGCTGATGAGCAACCTCAGAAGAAGAAAAAGTCTTCAGAACTGACCCCTATTGATGCTATCCCCACTGACATCATTGTTCCTGGTGACTCTCACTTCACACAATGTCAAGGAACTGAAGCTGAGCATGAAGAAGATGATGTGGAACTGGATGATCACTTCATCACTCAGGTGGAAGAAGAATTAGATAACTCAGATCAGGATGATGAGGAAGAAGAAGAAGAAGACAGCGATCAGGATGACGCGGAGGAAACAGCGAGTGAAGAGGAAGCTGCTGACCCAACTAACACTGAGTTGGCTGCAGATAAAGTACAAGTACAAGCTAATCAGCCCGATGCTGATCAAGAAGAAACTTCTCCTTCTCACTCAGGAGAATCTATCCAAGCTGATCCCACTCCTCCTCGCAGAAGAAGATTAGTAAAGGCAAGTCAGAAAACAGTCATCGATCTGCCTGTTCAAAAGCCGACTAAAGATCCTTCTTCTCTGAAGCTGAAGTTTTTCAGTAAGCAAACCCCTTCTTCTCAACAAGCTTCTCTTGAAAAGCAAGCCTCTTTTTCTTCACAAAGGGAACAAGCCGACTTGAATGTTTCCGCTAACTCAACGAGCCAAATCGAGCAAGTTCTCGTCAATACTGCTGCCTCAAGCACTGTGCTGACTCAGAATATTCCTGCACCAATCATCACTGACAGCATTAGGATTACTACTTCACCGACCATCACTACTGCCGATCAATCCTCTCTTCCAGAAAACCAAGTACAGCTTGAAAACACACTTCCAGTCACTGACCCTGTCATAACTCTGACTCCTCCACAAATTGGTCATACTGAGGAAACTAGGCAACATGGTGATGAATCCCTCAACTATCTGCATGCCACCGAGTCTGGTAGAAAACTCATCAACTCGGTGCAGTCATTAATTAAGGACATTCATCAATCTGCTGAACCTATTGCTGGGTCTAGTAACAATGCATCAACTCAGCTGTCCCAGGTCACTCAGATCTTAAATGAGGTTAAAGGACTGAAGGATCTGCTAAGTGATATGATCTCAATTCAATCACATCAGCCCAAGCAGGACTCAATAACTAAGCTGGCTGAGATCCAACTGACAACTGTTCAACATCTTAACACTCTTCAAGGCCAATTCCAGACCTTGTCAGCTGCGAATACTCAGTATGCAACTTCTGATGAAGTTAAGATGCTCTTTGCCCAACTTCACACTGAGCAAATCAAGACCAACAATCAGCTGGCCTCCTACTCTCAATGCTCGGTGGAGCAAATTAGCGACGCAGTTCGTTTGCTGAACTTAAATAAACAGGAGATGGACACTGACCAGATGAAGCAGAATGAGATTCTGGTCACTACCCAAAGGACCTTCACACATGTGTGTCATAATAATATCCAGCGCCAATACTATGACTCAGCTCTGCTGAAGACGTTTCATCAAGCGTTTGCTGCGCTGTCAGATACAATTACTTGGGTAGGTAAGTCTCAAGCCTACATCATGAGCTTACTCAGCGCCGCTGAACTAGGTATACCTAAAGATGTCTTGGATGAAGGCATTATTGTTTTTGACGGCATCAATGAAAGTGCCGATAAACTTAAGGAGCTGTCCGGCGCACTGACCGTCGCAGTCTTAACCGACTCTTTTAGAATTCCTGCTCCTCCCGATGTTGACAAAACGGGGGAGAAAGAACAAGCTAGAACTCAGCAGGAGGCTCCTAGAAGCAGTCAGTCTAAGCAAAAGAAAAAGAAGTAGAAATAGGCTAGCTTAGTTTTTGTTTAACTTAGTCTGTAGTCTCTATGTTCTTTTATGCTCATCTTTTGCTATGTATGCTGACTACTTTACTTTAATACAATACTTGCATCTTTTATCCTAACTTGAGTTATTTCATATGATGCTGAGTATTATGTTATTATGTATCTTCAATTACATCAACTGTGTTTACTGTCTATAATACTTGTTGATTGTATCCTATGTTGATCAAATGTTTGACATTGTCCTGTATGCTTATAAAACACTGTCTAATAAGACCCATTGAACAAAACAATTACTCAGCGCTCTCTGAATGATAAACCTTCCGCTTAATACTGGGTCAAATAGAATATGTTCCATGAGCTGACCTATATCTGAAAACTGACCTTAGACCTACTCGATTAAACCTTAGAATGTTTAGAGTTAAAACTAAGTCAGTAGCTCAACCCTGACGGGGGAGTTTGCTAAGTAATAATAGGTCAACTATCATGGGGGAGCTCAACACTGAGTTCCTCGCTAAATAGTTTTGCCAACATCAAAATGGGGGAGTTTGTTGAAACACCTTTCCACATGATTTTGATTTGACAAAATTATCTAAGTAAATTTAAATATATTCTAAACACACTAAGTTTAAATGCTTTGATTTATTTAACTAATGTGTTTGTTCAATGTTGAGTTAAATTGTTTATAAGACATAAAGACTAAAAGACTTAAAGCCCAATACGGAAGTCAAAACCCAAGTCAAACAGATCAAGACAACTCGGCCCGCGTGTGCAAAACGTTGTCGTTATGATCAAAACACAACTCAGCAAGAGAAGGATCTAGAAGACCTTCGTTGAACAACTTCGGAGTGAAGCTGCTGAGTTGAATCGACAAAGAGTACAAGATAGCAGCTGAGCAAGAACAACTTCCAGACAAAGTGTTTCCACTTTGGGTAAAGTTCAGAAGACACAGGACGCTGTCTAGTTGACCTTACCATAAATGGAGAGACATTCTGCCGAGCTGACTAAAAGCTGCTCAACACTGACCGAGGACAGAAGATACTCAAATCTGATTGGCCGAGAGCTCTGAGCAAAACTGAGTGACAACGACAGGAAGCCGTTTCCCTCCAACGGTTATTTCGAAATTCAAAATGACTGATGTCTCAGACGTCTCTATAAATGGTGCCCTTCAGTTGCTTCATTTCAACACAGAACATTATCAAGCCATTACGCTGACCAAAATTCTACTCAAGTTCTGTGAAGAAAAGCAAAGCAAATTCTTACACCAAATTATATATCTTTCGTGTAAAAGTCTAGAGTGATTATCTAATCATCTAAGGTGTCTTAGCAATTGTTGTTTAGGACAAATCTTTATCATTTCTAGAGATTAGAAAGGAGAGGCTGAGTACTCGGTTATAGTACTCAGCGAGAGATTAGGAGTGAGTAGAGGTATAGAGGAAGGTACTCTTGTTATACTCAGCTTCTAAGTTGTAAAAGGTTTGATGCTCTACTGTTAAAGAGCTCAGTAGAGAATTTGAAAGCTCATAACGTGTTCCGGGGACAGGACGTAGGCTTAGAGGCCGAACCTGGATAAATCTGCTGAGTAACATCTTTCTAACCTTAAACTCCTTAATATATATATATATTGCTTGCTTAAACAAAACTGACCAAGTAAAGAGGTCACGCTGAGTTGTGTGCATTGAGTATCTGAGTTCAGGAATAGACTCAATTGCTATCTCCTGACTCAAAGAAAGAAGCTGACTTAGTCACCAGTTGACTAAGCTAGTGTCTTAATTAACTCAGCGCGCTGTGTAATCCTTTTTCAAAGAAAAAGAAGTCAGCCTTAACGTACTAAAATTTTAAATAGTTCTTATCCCCCCCTTGGAACTAACTTATTACGTTATAAGGGACCAACACAAACATCACTGTGCACAATATCAAAAGGCATACTTGAGACATTAGTAGAGGAATAAAATGGAAGTTTGACTTGTTTTCCAGAAATACAAGAATGACAAATAGAATCAATTGATGAACCATTACAAGAAATTAAATTATTATTCCGAAGAGAATTTAAAACTTTGGGCCCTGGATGACCCAAACGATTGTGCCAAATATTACTAGAGAATGCAGAAAAAGCATAAGATAGAGTTGGTGATGTAGTCGACGAGACAGGATAAAGATCGCTAGCACTATTACATCTCATGATATGCCTCCCCGTGTGCAAGTCCTTCACAGAGAAACCAAAAGGATCAAACTCAACAGACACATTATTATCAACAGTAAATTTGCGGACAGAGATAAGGTTTTTAATTAATTTGGGTGCATGTAAAACGTTGGTTAGATGTAGAGGTTTGGAGCTATGATTTAAGCATGCATTACCTGAGCCAACAACCGGAATGGAATGACCACTACCAACAATAATATTAGAATTGGTGCTCTTATTAAAGTAAGATGTGAGTGTACCTGCATCCGCCATCATGTGCGACGTAGCGCCAGTGTCCATGTGCCACACCTCCGAAGGTGGTTGAATAGTCAAAGTATGCATGGCCTGCTCAATGTTGGTCGGGTAATATTCATAGCCTATATGGGCTTGTTGAGGACGCGGGCCCAACAGCCCAGCTTGAGGAGATTCGGCCATGGGAGAGGGCGGGGCTGGAGAATGCACTTGGGGACGGGCCTACTGCCAAACGGTGTAGGGGCACGGAGGAGCGGCCCATGTAGGTGAAGAGGCCCACGGAGGATAAGCCCAAGAGGAGGGTGCCGGCTACCAAGAGGATGGATGATGCTGCCATAGCCGAGAGGTGTGTCTGCCCCCACCACCGTGCTGGAATCTGCCGCGGGTGTGCCGGCCTCCGTGACGTCCGCCGCGGTAACCGCCGGAGTGCCGCTGAGATGCCGGATGGTAAGAAGTCGGCAGGGAGGAGTTGCCCGCAAGGGGGGGCTATTTACAACGTTAAGGGCAGCGGTGTTGGGTTGAATGGCCGTTTTCTTGTTCCGAGGGGATTCCTCAAGAGTAAGCATCGAACGTGCTTTGTTGAATTGGGGTAGAGGCTCAAGGTGTCGAATCTGAGTACCGACATTATCATAAGCATCGGTGAGCCCCGAAAGTAATTGTAGCACCAACCGATCATTGGAAACCGGGGATCCAACGTTGCTTAATTGATCGGAAAGAGACTTTAAGTGTTGGCAATACGAGCTCACATCGGAGAACGTATCCATTTTCACATTGGAAAACTCTTGTTCGAGGTATAACACTCTAGAATTTTTGTTGTCATGAAAAATTCCTCCAAACGAGTCCAAGCTTGAGCGGCGGTGGCGTCGGGAACAAGAATACTGTTAAGCAAGCTTCGCGATATGGATCCATAAATCCATTGTTTAACAATTGCGTCAATGCGAGCCCATAAGCCGGGATCCTTTGTTTTCATAACCGAAGAAGAATTTTCAGATTTGTCATCGGTGGATGGGATAATATGGTCGAGAACTTGAAAGGCGGCAGCATGAATTTTGAAGAGTTCGGACCAGGTAATGTATTGGCTAGTGGTAGATTCAAGTGGTTCTTTAATGAAGGTGGAGATATTTGATATGGTGAGGGCGGGGTGAGGGGGGGAGGGGTGGCCTTATCAGTCATGGTGGAACGGATGTGAGGGGAGAGAAAACAGCACCGGTAGAGGGAGGGAGGATCGCCGGCAGCGAGGGGAGAGACCCAGCTGGAAAAGAGAAGAAAAAAGGGGGGAGGCAGGATCGGCAATTTAGGGTTTAGAAAGAGAGAATGGCTCTTGATACCATGTTGGATTGTGAATCCCTTGATTTTCTATTAATCATGAAAGGGGTATTTATACAATAGTATGATTCCTATAATTATGCTAGAGGTAATTATAATAGGAAATACAATACAATTATGGTATAATTCCTATAATTATGCTAGAGGTAATTATAATAGGAAATACCATAAAGAGAGAATATTAACATATATAACAATATCTAACATTTTTGCATAAAAATAAAATTTTGCTTGAATGGAGTTGGTAAAAAGTTATGCGTGAAAACGTGAGAGAAACCATGAAGAGACCTGAAACGAATTATATGCGGGAAAAACTTGAGGGAAACCACGTTATTGAGAATTTTTTTAATATCGTACATGGATCACAAGGATGTGAAGGAGTTATATATTAAGGTGCACTTTTTTTTTATGGTGGAGATGGAAGAAACCCTGAAGTTGGTATCAACATCTAATAAAAGGAAGAATGACACTATTAGGAAAGGCCTACACACTGAAACTCAAAAAGTGACATGTCAAGCTATTCTAGTAAATTTTCTTTAAGACTAATATTATTTTGATAATCAGAATCTCTGGAGTTTTAGGTCTCATTTGTTCCTTATTGTTTGGTATTAAAAGTCAGAAGGTGCAATTTAATAGCACAACATGAGAATATTATAATTTTCTGAAACACTCCCATTTTGACAAAAGGAACCCAACATAATTTAAAAATGGGCAAAGTACGAAAAAAATGCCCGTGGTTTGTCTTGTTTGCGAATAGAGGTCTATGGTTTAAAAGTTTGCAAATAAAGGTATGTGGTATGTTTTTTTTACAAAACAAAGTATTTAAAATTACATTTTTAAGTAATCGATGATAACACTACAAGATAAACAGTAATTACCAACCAAAAATCTGGTTGCTAGATTGGTCTCTAACACGTTTTTGCAACCAGATTTTTACCTTTAGCAACCAAAATGAATCGGTTGGCAATTACTAGGTTGCTAACTCTTTGAAACCAAATCTAACTTTAAGGTAGCAAAGTTTGCAACCAATTTATTGGTTGTTATGTAGGTGGCAAAATTACAAACCGTTTTTTTACAACCATTATTTGGTTTCAATATCCAACTTCAGATTTATGTGTCAATGTTGTCAGAGACTACCGTTTGGTTGCAAAGAATCCGGTTGCAAATTTTACCGACGACTTTACAACCAAATTTTGGACAAAAAGTTGAAAGCTCACTTCATCAACTAACATTATACCTTCGGATTAGTGACTGACATTGTTGTGAATTTCTGGACAGCTTTTTTATACATATATTTTTCCATGATAAAACAAACAATATAATTACTAAAACAGACATATAATTAATAAATAAAAGAAATACATTTCGAAGCAACAATTAAAGTTATACACATACTCTTAAGGTCTCATAATAATAAACTAGTCAAGTTATACATTCATGACATATACTATAATCACCAAAATGAGCATATATAACAATGTACTAAAATCAAATTAGGATGGGGACTGTGGGTTTATATCCACCCTCTTTCCAAAAACAATCTATCAAGTCGTAAAGTCGATCGAGAGTGATTTGGATTTGCCTTAAAGATTGACCAATTTGTGTCTCCATATCCATCGATCGTCCTCGAAGCTTGTTAACCTCATCGACATTAGCACACAAATGCAAACCTTGAAGTGATTGATCCATCCGTTGTTGGCGTTCATTTATGCGCTTTGGATGCTCTAAAAAATGAGTCCACTCTTGAAATCATTAAACATGTCCTGTATAGACTGAAGATGAGTTTGTGTATTAGCATAAGATGTAAATGCATTGTTAAGGTTGGTCTTAAGTTTAAAGTAGCAATTTAGTTTCATCAAGATACTGTCAAGCAAGGCGTATAACATTCGCAAAACAAATAAAATCCATGAAAGGAAGTATAGTATAGCAGTGACCAATAAGACCGTGATTTAGAAGACTTATATAGCATTGCGTATAACATCAACTGTGTTTTAAACTTATATGAAACATATGTAATATTTCAACACATACCAGTCATCATAAGCATATTCTTCATTTTATTCACAATGAAATGATTTTGGCACAACAGCAGCCTACCTGGACTTGAGCTGTATATGTGATGAATCATAATATTGAAGATGCGTGAGCCAGAAAGTTGAAGAAACTTAGCATACCACGGCTTATAAAAAAATCCTCCAGGTGCTACAAGTGAAGGTTTGATGTCAGAGTTCTTATACAAATAATAAAAAAAAAAGACATTGTACAAGGCTTACACCAAATTCCCATGAATCTATCTTGTGTCCCTTTTTGATGGTGTAGTTCATAAAAGCATGGGCATTACTAGAATCTCATGCTCCTGCCTAAAAACCCTTCTTGATCTGATGCATCCCATGGAGGGCATTCAAGTTAAATGTCATAACTGCCATGCACATTCAAAATATGTGTTGATGAAACTTAAATATGCAATTCAATTAAGGAAAAGACAAGTAGCAAGGGAATGCCAATTTCAACTTCTCATGGGATACGGGGAGTCATGGAGAGCCATTGTTGGTCACCCAGCTCATCTAGCATCTCAGTATACCACAAAGTGAAAACTTGGCAGTATAGCTAGTATAAAAAAATGAGGAAAAAGGAAAGTCTCAAAAAAATCTGAATGGCAGAGAACTTCAGCTCATTACTTTATTAAGCTTGAAATTAAAAAAAAAAACACAAGAACAAAAATTATTTAGCACTATTTCAAAAGGCATATATACTTCAAGTTTCACATGCAAGTCAAAGTAATTTTTTCCTCTTAAATGTTATGCTCCAGAGCATTTGCAAAAGCAACTTATATGCTAAAGAATAAGTTGAAGACCATGAAAAAAACCCATAGAAAGGGATTCTTCATATGATAAATTACAATCATTAAGTACCAGTTGAGCTAAAAAATACATTGACACAATTACTCTCTATGAAAAACTAGTGTTTCACATGCTACCAAAGAAATAAATTGAATGGATAAGGGAATATACCTATTTCTTAATTAAACTAGTGATTTAACAGAATCAATTGACAATCTTGAAAACACTATAATCAAGTATTTTTTATGCAAAAGATCAGAATGCTAATGGATTTATATGTAAAGAATAAAAATTGATACATCACCTTGCATGAAATTTTTTACAATTATTCAGTTGAAATACCTTATGGGGTAAATTGAAGGAACTGGAGAAAAAATTCATATTAGGATGTTTCTGCATGATGGACCATTTTGAAAAATCCCACTATTAACCAAAAGACTCCAGATATTCGCCAACAAGTAAAAAAAAAACCCCACCATTGACCAATTGCAATTCAGAAGTCGCCACCCTTGGTGAAAACCTCCAATTTTTCTGCAACCTAAAACACAATAATCGACCTTTACAAGACATCCCAGAATGGAAACAGACGCTAACTCGGAAACATAATGCATAATTTTTCTATAAAATTAAGATGAAAATGAATAAATATTTTGAGCTAAACAGAGGAACATAAACAAGCTCAAGCAGAGTTAAAGTTCAAATTTAGAACTTCAATTTTTCTACGAGATTTTTGAACGTTAATTAAGACAGATCTACAAATAAAAAGATAAAAATAACCCACCTATAGAAGTTACGAGTTCAGTTGAGGTGACCGGTGCAGAACTGAGGTGACTTATAGCAGTTACGAGTTGAGGTAACCGATGGAGAACTAGGCGATTCACGATCGGTGAGAGATGGAGAACTAGAGAAGAGGGTTACAACGGTCGGCGAGAGCTGGAAAACTGAGGCGAAGAGTTTTACGACGGTCCGCAAGAGATGGAGAACTGAGACAAAGAGGGTCTGGCGGTCGACGAGAGATGGAAGATTGAAGAAGACCGTGGAGGCGAAAATGAAAAACTGAGGAAGAACGAAGATACAAAGTGGATGGAGGCGGAAATGAGACAAGAAAAACTCAAATTATAAAATAATATTATATTTTTTAAAATAAGTGGTGATGTGCTGGGACAAACACTAATATTTGTTGGGACTAGAAACACATGGCCATTCATTGAGCGAGCACTGAACCATAAAAAGGGGCTTTTGCATCGGCCCTTAAGAAGGGGCCGATGCAAATAACACATGTATTTGCGTCGGCCCCTTCTAAGTGGCCGATGCAAATGCTATACCTAAAAACAATTGCATCGGTCCATATTAAAGGACCGATGCAAATGAGTTATTTGCATCGCGTGTTAGAAATGGCCGATGCAAATGCAGCGATGCAAATGAACGTTTTTTTACTAATGATCCTTATTTGTAATGAGCTCTGTGGAGGGGGCCCCCAAAACAACTCATGTACAAAAAGGACATGTTTTGTGCAGGTACTGACACCCCAATAAACTTGAGAAAGTGAGGAGCCTCAATAAGAAAATGAACGTGGTTTGGTGTGTTGGAAGCCCCAATAAGTTTGACGAATGCGAGAAGTCTCAACACTAGACAAGATATGTTCTAGACAGGACGTGTTTCTTGCAGGATGCAGTTTCCTGCAGAACATGGTTTTGGTGTAGAATATATTCCATGCAGGACATATTTTTGTACAAGATGTGTTTTATGCAGGTAATGGAGCCCTATGAAGCTCGAGTCAAACGAGCGTATTAAGCAAATGAGTCCAACAATTAACAAGTAACAAGCAAGAGTTTTAGCAAACTGTGGACATGTCCAACCAAATAAGAGGCATTCTATTAGTAAGCTAAAACATGAGTCAACGAGGAGTCCCTATCAGACCCTACGAAGACTATGATCGGTGAAATATGAGCTTAACTAAAGATTTGATGGAGGCAGATTGAAAGACCATCGATGGAAAAACCCGGGGTTTTTAGTTTTGGGTTTCAACTTCAACTTCGAACTCATCCCGAGGGAGAAGGAAAAGCAACCCAATAATGACAATTGAGACAGAACTAATGGCGATAATAGAGGTAGAAGTCTGATACACAAGGAGGCAAGAAATGAAGCTTGCCTTATATTTCTACCTCAACCGTAGACGACAAAGAGGAGATGTCGGCTGCACAATTAGCGTATCAACATCAAGTGATTCGGTAAATCAAGTATTTTTAAGCACTTGCAAAATGGTGTAAGAGTTCTTACCTTTCTATTATGAATAACGATGGTGATGTTATTGTCTTAATATTTTGCTTCCATTGTGAATGTTGGTAGGCTTACCTAAAAAAAGTATTCAGCTACCAACATTCACATTTTCATATTACAAATATTGTGGTTTCCCTCTTGATCCTTCTTGCAAGGTACAAATTTCGAAAGACAGGAAATGGTCAAGAATCGGAAAGATGAACATGTAGAAATCGAAGCAAGGATTAGCGACTTCTTGGTTGGCTCATCGACGTCAATGGTCGTCCTAAACTTTTCAAATCTCTTCCCCCGATCAACGGGACGTTGATCCTTTGAGTGGGGGAGAGTACAAGGGGGTCCTGTATGGACCCTCCTTATGGTATATTATAGTATATTAAGGTATATTATGGTATATTATGGAAGAGAAAGAGTACTTAGAGCAAGACCCTCTAGTATATGATGTGATGTGTATGGTGAGAGGTGATGGAAGAGTATGGAGACTCAGAGGATGATCCGTGGAGAAAGAGTATTAGAGGATGGTCCATGGAGAAAGAGTATCAGAGGAAGTTCCGTGGAGGAAGAATACTTGGAGGGAAAGACGATTTGAAAGGAAAAGAATTTTTCAAAGCTTCAAAAACCTTTGAGAAGTACTTTTGCTAGCGTCAAGAAATAAAGTTTATAATTGCAGCGCAAGAAAATATCTTCAGTCGAAGATGTTCAAGTTGCAAGTTACAGAAATAGCAAATTGATGGTCGGAGTTGAAACCATCTATAATAACAAGAGAACAATGTGAAAGCTCAAGTAGAGATGAGTGCAAGCGGAGATCAGTTTGAAACAAGAATGCCGACAACTTGGTGGAACCGTAATAGCATTCAGAAAGAACTGAATCTCTTTTAAGAGAAGACGAACCCGATCAACGGGACATTGATCCTTTGAGTGGGGGAGAGTGTAAGGGGGGGGGGGGGAGTTTGGCCATAGGCAAACTCAACCCTAAGCATTAGCAAGCTATGAGAAGGCTTCGGCATGGAGTGGCGAGTGAGGCATGTCAACATACGCGTGTTGGTCCCTTACAACGTAACAAGTTAGTTCTAGGGGGATAGGAACTATTAAAATTTTGGTACATTAAGGCTGACTTCTTTTTCTTTTAAAAGAGTTTACACAGCGCGCTGAGTGAACTTAAGACACTAGCGTAGTCAACTGGTGACTAAGTCAGCTTCTTTCCTTGAGTCAGGAGATAGCACTTGAGTCTATTCCTGAACTCAGATACTCAATGCACACAACTCAGCGTGACCTCTTTACTTAGTCAGTTTTGAAGCAAGCAATATATATATCAAAGGAGTTTAAGGCTAGAAAGATGTTACTCAACAGATTTATCCAGGTTCGGCCTCTATGCCTACGTCCTGTCCCCGGAACATGTTCCGAGCTTTCGAATTCTCTACTGAGCTCTTTAAAGGTAGAGCACCAAACCTTTTACAACTAGAAGCTGAGTATAACAAGAGTACCTTCCTCTATACCTCTACTCACTCCTATTCTACCGCTGAGTACTATAACCGAGTACTCAGCCTCTCTTTTCTATACTTCTAGAAATGATGATGAGATTGTCCTAAACAACAATTGCTAAGACACTTTAGATGATTGGAAATCACTCTAGACTTTTACACAGAATATGGAAATTGGTGTAAGGTATTTGCTTTGCTTTTCTCACAGATTCTTCGAGTATGAATTTGGTCAGCGTGATTGCTAGTTGAAGATCTGCATCGAATGAAGCAACTGGATGGCCTTTATATAGTGACACTTGAGGCACCTGGTCATTTCGAATTTCGAAATAACCATTGGAGGGAAACGGCTTCCTGTCGTTGTCACTCTGTGCGTGCTCAGCGTCGTTGGCCAATAGAATTCTTGCATCTTCTGTCTTCGTCAGTCTTCGGCAGAATGTTTTGCCATTTATGGAAAAGTCCACGAGACAGCTTTCTGCGCCTTCTGAACTTTACCCAAAGTAGAAATACTTTGTCTAGAAGTTGAACATTTCCTGCCGCTGTTCTGACTGCTTTGTTGTCCAACTCAGCAGCTTCATCTTGAAGCTTTTGCCACGAAGGCTTCTCGATCCTTCTCTTGCTGAGTCGTCGTTTTGGTTGATACGGCTTCGTTTTGAACTCTTGGGCCGAATGGTCTTGATGTGTTGACTTGGGCTTGACTTCCACTAAATGGGCCTTTGGTCTTTTTATTCTCAATGTCTTATACACAATTAAACTCAACATTGAACAAACACATTAGTGTAATAAATCAAAGCTTATTAAATTTAATGTGCTAGAATATTTTTACTTAAATAATTTTGTCAAATCAAAATCATGTGGAAAGGTGTTTCAACAAACTCCCCCATTTTGATGTTGGCAAAAATATTCAGTCGAAGAACTCAATGTTGAGCTCCCCCATGATAGTTGACCTGTTTTATCAAATAACTCCCCCGTAAGGGTTGAGCTACTGACTTAGTTTTACTCTAAACATTTCAAGGTTTAATTGAGTAAGTCTAAGGTCAGTTTTCAGAGATAGGTCAGCTCATGGAACATATTCTATTTCACTCAGTTTTACGCGGAAGGTTTAAATATCAGAGAGCGCTGAGTAAAATTTGTTCAATGAGTTTTAGTTAAGTGGACATATAAGAAGTGGTCAACATGCATGATCAACACAGCAAACATATCATCAATTGATATAGACAGTAAAGCACAGATGATTCAATGAAGATGCGTTTTTAACAAATTATATTAGTTACTTACGTAAACATCGCATAAAGATAGTCATTTCGAAAAAGGATAGAGATGCATATAATTTGTTTATAGTCAGCACAACAGAGTTAATCAAAAGAAATAGGGTTCAAAGGACAACAGCTAGTCTATCCTATTCAATATAAACTAAAGCTACTTTAGTTTGCCCTTGCCCTTCTGTTGCTGACTTCCAGAAGCTTGCTGAGTTCGGGGTTGATCTTTCTCCCCCTTTTTGCCATCATCAGATTTGGGAATGAAGATTGGGTCATTGGGAGCTTGAGCTAGACGCTGAGAGAAGGCTTTTAGCTTCTTCGAGCTTTCATTCATCCCATCGAAGATTGGAACACCATCATCGATAATGACTCGAGGAATACCAATTTTAGCTGCACTCAGCATGCTTAAGACAGCGGCTTGAGACTTGCCAATCCAGTGTATGGTGTCAGTGAGGATTGCAAAAGCTTGATGAAACATCTTTAGCAGAGATGAGTCATAATACTCGCGCTGACCCTGGATTTTGTGCACATCACTGTAGATTGCTCGAGAATACTTCAGAATCTCGTTCGTCTTAAGCTCATCAGTGGCCATCTCTTGCTTGTTCAAGTTTAGCAGACGCACAGCCTCAGAAATTTGCTCAATGGAGCATTGGGAGGAGGTGGAAAGCTGATGGTTTGTTTTCTCTTGCTCAGTGTTAAGTTGGCGAAAGAGATGTTGGACTTCGGCAGAAGTGGCATAGGCTGAGTTCGCAGCTGACAGTTGATGGAATTCCTAATGTAGAGAATTCATATGATTTACAATGGTCAGCTGGAGTTCTGCTATTTTTAGAATAGAGTCCTTCCGGGGCTGTTGAGATTGCAAAGAAGTTAGAACACTCAGAAGATCCTTCATACCCTTTATCTCGGTTAGAAGCTGAGTGATTGATGAAAGTTGTGTTGTCTCAACAGTGCTGGATTCAGCGGCATGGGTGCTTGATCTTTGGAGATCCTGAATGAGTGCTTGAGCTGAGTCAACAATGCGTCTACCAGACTCAGAGGCAATGTTATAGTTAAAGGATCCATCCAGCGTTGGTCCAGATGCCCGAGATGGAGTAAAACCAGTTAGAGGCAGTGTTAGGTTCAGCTCGGCATTTGGAGTTCCAGCATAGTAAGTTGAAGCTGACTGAGGTGGATTCTGCACATTTACTTGGGGAAGTGGAGGATCGGCAAAAGGAGTTCCTTGCACTGAGTCAGGCTGAAGCTGACTTGGTGATGGTATTGGAGGAAGTTCAGCATCCACCTGGGCAGGTAATTCCTTAACTTGCTCATCAGTTTGAGGAGCAGAATCGTCGAGCAGCTGCTCGGTATTGCTTAGATTTACGGCGGCATTTAAGCCGGCATGTTCCTTTGGAGAAACAGAGGCTTGATTCTCTAAGTCCCCTTGATCAGATTCAGGAGGGTTGGAGAAGTATTTGAGTTGTACCTCAGTAAGGTCAGTGATTTCATCTCCCAGCGGGGAGTCTCCTAGTAGGTCAATGACTGGTTTTCGAATGGCGCTCTTCTTTCTGAGTCTTTTAAGCTTTGGAGGAGTGGGGTCACAAGGAATGGACTCAATAGAGTCACTTGGTGAGGGTTCCTGTTGAACAGCAGCAGTAGTTTTTGTGTGCTCAGCTTCTTCTTCTTCAACCAACTCAGTGTTGATTGGTTCGAACTGCTCATCCTCGGTAGTTTCTTCATTGTCATCCTGACCACTGTCTTCCTCATCTGACTCATCATCCAGTGCATCTTCTCCAGACTGGTCATCCAACTCTTCTTCATCAAGCTAACCACTTACTGGATTTTGGTCGTGTTCTTCCTCAGCCTGTTGCTCGGCGTTAATTCCTTGACTCTGTGCATAGTGAGAGTTAGGAGGAACGACGATGTCTGTCGGTATAGTCGTGATGGGTCTTAACTCAAAGTTGAGTTTCTTCTTTTTCTTCTTGCTCAGTGGTTGCTTATCAACTTCGTCCCTTTCCTCTGTCTCAGGCTCAGCTTCCCTAGGTCATTTCGAAGCTGACCTAGATGCACCAGGACTTTGCTGAGTTGGAAGTTGTGTTTGTTTGCATACAACTTTGATCCTTTTTGGGGCAGTGGCAGCTCCTTTAGAGGTGCTTTGCTCAGCTTTCCTCTTTCGTTGTGTTCTGCCTTTGCGAGTCATAGCCCCCTTAGTGGTTTCCCCCTCAGCATTTTGTTCAGCTTCCCCTTTTCCTTCCTTTGGCACAATTGGTAGGTCATATGCCAAACCAAATAGGGCAGCAGCCATAATTTCGGTTCTCTGAACTCGAATTTTCGAAACTGTGTCCACCTTGTGATCTTGGAGGATTCGCGTGATGAAGGAGCCCAGCCTAAGGGTTCCAGTACTTCGTAGAAATCCACCGATGATGAAAATAGGCATATTGATCGGCGTGTAAGTCAGCATATGCCATATGAAGCACTGCTCGAAGTTGATTGCTGAGTTGGTGCAGTTAATTTTGGGGTAGAGGAAATTTGTCAAGATGTAATGGGCCATCTTTTGATGCTGACCCATGGAAGTGCTAGAAATTTCATCTTTGTGTCCCTCAGGTTTGTAGAAGGTCTTAACGTAGTCGGTTTTGTCATGGTCACCAGACTTACGAAGTATAGCTCCTTCGTTCTTTAGTTTGAAAAGCGAGGCAAGGTATGCTGGGTTGATGGAGATGTTCTTTCCTCGAACATTTGTAGCCAGGTAGTTCCTATCTTCTTTGGCAACTTTTAGGTTGGCATAAAATTCACGTACCAATTCAGGGTAAGTGTAGTCCCATACTGAGAATAGCTCGGTCCAACCATTTTGTTTGATCCACTCACAAAAAGGTTGCTTAGCATCCACGAAACCGGGTGAAAACCAACGAGATTGGTCAATCTTCCACCCCTTTACACTTCCAAAGACTTGAACATAGGTGCGTTGCACAACTTTCTTGCCCTTGTCCTTTGTTTGCTGTTTCTCCTTAGAGGAAGTAGCTTGGACAGTTTGAGCTTTCTTGCTCGGCGTAGCTGCTCCAGTGAGATTGCGCTGGGTAGGAGAAGTGGGATTGTCATCAGAGCGGTTTTGGCAGTTACCGGCACCGGAGATGTTCATTGAGACCTTTGTCATTTTCTCAGAGAAGTTTTGGGAATATTTGAGAGAGAAATATAGATGCCAAAGATTTATAAGCGTAAAGAGATCGCAGTGGGAATGCATCCACTATTTATAGAGGTCTTGAGTCAATCCAAGACTTTGCGTTGTCAATTTAACCTCGAGATACTCAATCGACAAAGATTCTGGCATTTATGACGTATACGGTGCGTGTCTTTTCTAATTATAGCCTATACGTCGTCCTAGGTGGCTATTGAATTTGCGTGTTTTGCATTAAAGATTACAACGGCTCTTTATTCAGCTTTAAGAATTTCAAACGTTTAAAGATCTGAGTAGGCAGTGTTGTGCAAAGGAATGGTTCTTATGCTTAGTAGGTCAGCTTGATATAATCACTCAGCATATATCTTTCTACTTAGCAAGTAATAGCATAAATCATTCAGCATAGTAATTCACTCAGCATTTTGAATACATATTTAGAATTGGAATTTACTGTAGAGGATTAAACATACCAATGGCTTCTCTCAGTATGCTGAATTGCTCACGAGCTAGTGGTTTCGTGAAGATATCCGCAAGCTGCTCATCCGTTGGGACATAGGTCAGCTTGATCTCACCCTTGAGTACATGGTCTCTAATGAAGTGGTGTCTGATGCTGACATGCTTCATCCTGCTGTGCTGGATTGGGTTCTTTGATAGATCAATTGCACTTTTGTTATCACATTTGACCTCAATTGTCTTTGTTAGAACGCTATAGTCTTCAAGTTGTTGCTTAATCCATAGGACTTGAGCAACACAGCTTCCAGCAGTAATGTACTCAGCTTCAGTGGTTGACAGGGCTACTGACGCCTGCTTCTTGCTGAACCAGAACACAAGACAGCTCCCAAGGAAGTGGCATCCTCCTGAGGTGCTTTTTCATTCAAGCTTGTCTCGTCCGTAGTCAGCGTCAGTGTATCCAAGAATTGTGAAATCTGAAGTATTGGGATACCATAAACCTGCATTCACTGAGCCTTGCAAATATCTAAGGATTCTTTTTACAGCTATGTAATGAGATTCCTTAGGGTTAGATTGGTATCTAGCACAATAACATACTGAGAACTGAATGTCCGGTCTACTCGCTGTTAAGTAAAGTAGAGAGCCTATCATACCTCGATACAATCTGCTGTCTACCGACTTACCACTCTCATCAGCGCAGAGGATAGTGTCAGTGCCCATTGGAGTAGATATTGGCTTACAATTTTCAAGTTCATATTTCTTCAATATCTCCCTTGCGTACTTAGTTTGACTTATGAAGATGCCATTTTTCCCTTGTTTGATTTGAAGTCCAAGGAAGAAGTTGAGTTCTCCCATCATTCACATTTCAAACTCAGTTTGCATCTGCTTGCTAAATTCCTTGCACATTGACTCGTTAATGGCACCGAAAATAATGTCATCCACATAAATCTGAGCCAACAGGGTATCTTTACCCTTCCTCTTAATGAATAAGGTTGTATCAGCTTTACCTCTGACGTAATTTCTAGTCAGCAGGAAACTGGTCAGCCTCTCATACCAAGCACGTGGTGCTTGCTTGAGACCGTACAGAGCCTTTTTGAGTTTATAAACGTGGTTAGGGAACTTAGGGTCCTCAAACCCTGGAGGTTGATTAGCATAAACTTCCTCGTTTACAACTCCATTAAGAAATGCACTCTTAACATCCATTTGAAATAATTTAAAGTTCATATAAGATGCATATGCACATAAAATTCTAATAGCCTCTAGCCTTGCCACTGGGGCAAAGGTCTCACCGTAGTCAATACCTTCTTGCTGACTGTAGCCCTGAGCTACAAGTCTTGCTTTGTTTCTGACCACGTTCCCTTGTTCATCCATCTTGTTTCGAAAAACCCATCTTGTTCCTATGGTCTTCTGGCTTCTTGGCTTTGGCACTAGATCCCATACTTCATTTCGTCTAAACTGATCAAGTTCTTCTTGTTGGTCCCTTGTAAGGTTGCAAATATAGTTCCAAGGGGGGGTTAGGAACTATTTTACCTTTTTTTAAATAATTTGGGCAGATTTCTTTTCTTTAAGAAAAGTTTATCTAACAGCGGCGCTTAGCACTCAGCAAGACACTGGCTTAGTCAACTAGTGACTAGGACAACTTCGTTGCTTAGATCAGGAAATAGCACTTAGAGTCTATTCCTGAACCTTCTCGTTGGTAGCGCACAACTCAGCTTGACCTCTTTTACTTGGTCAGTTTTAGTTTGTTTTAAGCAAGCAGTGTAAATAAGGAGTTAAGGTTTAGAAATACTTCACTCAGCAGATTTATCCAGGTTCGGCTTCTTCTAAGCCTACGTCCTGTCCCCGGAACACTTCCGAGATTTCAAATCCTCTACTGAGCTCTTTAAAGGTAGAGCCTCAAACCTTTTACAATATCAGCAATTGAGTATGACAAGAGTACCTTCCTCTAGACTTCTACTCAATCCTAATCTCTCCGCTGAGTACTTAAAACCGAGTACTCAGCCTCTCCTTTCTACTTCTAGAAATGATAAAGATTTTGTCCTAAACAACAATTGCTAGAACACCTTAGATGATTGAAAAACAATCACTCTAGACTTTTACACAGATATGAAAATGTAGTGTAAGAATTTTGCTTTGCTTCTTGCTTGCAGAACTTGAAGAGATTTGGACAGCGTAATGGCTTGATCAAGTTCTGTGTGTTGTGAAGCTTGTGATGGCACTATTTATAGAGACGTCTGGCCATTCGGTCATTTCGAATTTCGAAATAACCGTTGGAGGGAAACGGCTATGTGTTGTTGTCATCCTGACTTGCACAGAGCTCTTGGCCAATCACAATCGTGTATCTTCTATCCTCGGTCAGCACAGCAGATGGTCTCTCCTTTTATGGTAAAGTCAACTGGACAGCATACTGTGTCGTCTGAACTTTGCTAAAAGAGGAAACACTTTGTCTGGAAGTTTTCCTTTGCCGGTCTGCTGTCTTGTACGCTTTGTCGAGACTACTCAGCAGCTTCATTGTGAAGTTGTTCCTGAAGGTCTTCTAGATCCTTCCGTTTGCTGAGTTGCGTTTTTGTCCAAAACGACAACGTCTTGACATACGCGGGCCGAGTGTACTGAGTTGTTTGACTTGGGCCTTGGCTTCCGTATTGGGCTTGGGCCTTCCAATCCTTATGACTTATAACATTTATACTCAACATTGAACAAGCACATTAGTAGAATAAATCAACGCATTTAAACTTAGTGTGTTTAGAATATGTATTCTAATTTATACTTAAACAATTTTGTCAAATCAAAATTATGTGGAAAGGTGTTTCAACACTTCTTGCATTGCATTCATCCAGAATTCATCATACTCAGCTTCAGCGAAATTCTTTGGTTCCTGGATTGAGACGAATGCTACGTTGCTAAAGTATCTCCTGAGTTGATTTCTAGTCATCAGGGTATTCTCAGCGGCATCAAGAATGGCACTTTCAGAGTGCCCTCTTGGTATCCTAATCTCCTTTGGTAGATTGATGTCTTGCGCTGGCTGTGTTTCAACAATCTCTGCAGGTGTAGATTGGTTAGTGAAAGTAATTTGAGTTTCACTTTTATCTTTGGTCAGCCCTTGAGGAAACAACTCAGTAGCTGTTTCTTGGTCAGCGGGTGCTGAGTGTGGATCATCCTCGGTCAGCGGCTGGTATCTACCTGCAGGGTTAGTTTCATCGAACTCTACATGTACTGACTCTTCTAAAACTTGAGTTCGTTTATTGAAAACTCTATATGCTTTGTTGTTTGTTGAGTAGCCTAAAAAGATAGCTTCATCAGCTTTTGAGTCAAACTTGGCTAGGCTATCTTTGGTATTTAATATAAAACATTTACAGCCAAAGGCACGAAAGTATCCAATGTTGGGCTTTCGTCCTTTCCAAAGTTTGTAGGGGGTTTTCTTTAATATAGGTCTAACAAGATCCCTATTAAGAATATAGCACGCTGTGTTGACAGCTTCTCCCCAAAAGTACTTTGGAAGCCTATGCTCACACAGCATTGTCCTGGCTATTTCAACCAGGGTTCTGTTCTTCCTTTCAACAACCCCATTTTGTTGAGGCGTTCTAGGAGCAGAGAAATTATGGTCAATGTCGTTGGTTTCACAGAATTCAACAAACTATTGGTTCTTGAATTCTCCACCATTATCACTTCGGATGTGAGCTAACTTAAGGTCTTTATCATTTTCAAGTTTTCTTACCAAATTTGAAAATGTCTCAAGGGTTTCATCCTTGCTACTCAACAAGATGATCCAAGTGTACCGAGAAAAGTCATCTACAATGACCAAGGAAAATCTTCTTCCACCCAAGCTCAGCGGCTGGACTAGACCGAAGAGATCCAAGTGTAGTAACTCTAATGGACGCTCAGTTGAGACAATGTTTTTTACTATGAAAAGATTGTTTGGTTTGTTTTTCAGCTTGGCAAGCGTGGCATAATTGATCTTTTTCAAATTTAATTTCTGACAATCCCTCAACCAATTGCTTTCTTGCTAATTTGGCTAGGAGGTCCATGCTTACATGACCAAGTCTCCTGTGCCATAGCCAGGAATTTTCTTCCTTTGAAACTAAGCATACAGTTTTTGAAAACTTTTTTTCTAAGTTCATCAAGAAGACATTATCAATACGAGGGGCAGTTAAAATTAACTCACTTGTTTTACCCTCGAATATTTTACATTCAGTGTCATCAAATATAATTTTTCTCTCATTGTCACATAGCTGAGCTACGCTGAGTAAGTTATATTTGAGTCCGCTGACTAGGGAGACATACTCAATAGTAGGATTACCTCCAACGGTTCCTGACCTTACTATCTTACCCTTTTTGTTGTCTCCAAAACTTATGCTTCCTCCTCGTTTATGCTCAAATGTGATGAACTGAGTTTCATCACCAGTCATATGCCTCGAGCATGCGCTGTCAATATACCACATTTTTTACTTCTCAGCACACCTCAGGCTTACCTGCAATGTAACTAGTTACTTTTAGGTACCCAAATCTTTTTGGGTCCTGGCTTGTTAGGTTCAACAGGTAAAGCATCATATTTTATTTTATGGCGACATACTTGGATAGTATGGCCATTCTTTCCACAGAAGTCACAGCTGACCTTCCGTTTAGGATGTCTTACTGACTGGTCAGCACCCTAGTGCTGAGTATGCCAGCACACCTTTGTGGTGTGTCCTTTCTTCCCACAGAAGTCACACTGGACATTCCGCTGAGGATTCCATCTCTGCTGACTAGTACTTCGGTACTCAGTGTTCAGAGGAATATTTCTTTTATTCGGAACCTTAAGTTGGTTTTGAATTGATGTGACGTCCTTTCTCAGTTTCTTAGAATCTGATTGGACCTCAGAGACAAACTTTTGCATAATTCCTATGTTACTATGCAAATCTGAGTTGTCCTGAAGAAGATATCGAAGGTCACTTAGTTTGACCTCCTCAACCTCGTCACATCGCCTACTGAGTGCTCTAACCTTTTTATTATACTTTTTGACAAGTGTGTAGAGGTCACTCAAGGCATTAACCATTTCATTTCTGAGCAAGGGCAGTGATATTACCTCAATTGAATGTTCCTCATCGTCAGATGCAATGGAGGGGTCAGCATTCTCAGAAACACATGGCTCAGCAAGTCCATCACCCATGAAACAAATCTTTGCTGACTCAGTGGCATCAGCTTCTGATGATGATGAATCATCACTATCGCTCCAGGTTGCCACCATTGCCTTTTTGCCGTTCTTTCTTTCTTTCCTCAGCGAGGGACAGCTTGACTTGATATGGCCAGTTTGATGACATTCAAAGCATGTAATGGGCTTTGAGCTGTCCTTCTTGTACTTGCTGTCGCTGGAGTCAGTTTTGTACTTATCAAACTTCTTATAAGGCTTCTTAGAATATTTGTCATTCTTTTTTAACAGCCTTTTCATCTTTCTGGTAAACATAGCCATCTCTTCGTCGTCTGTTGAGCTCCCATCAGTGGAGTCAGCTTTCATGACAAGAGACTTTTGCTTCTTGTCTTCAGACTTTTCCTTCACCTCAAAATTCTTCATTGAGATCTCATGGGTCAGCAGTGAGCCGATGAGTTCATCATACTTATAGGTGGTTAAGTCTTGAGCTTCCTCAACATCGGTCTTCTTTGCTTGCCAGCTTTTAGGAAGACTCCTAAGAATCTTCTTGACTTGTTCTTCCTCAGTGAAGATCTTCCCAAGTCTCTTGAGCTCGTTGATGATGTTTGTGAATATTGCATTCATGTTTGAGATCCCTTCATCATCGTTCATTTCGAACAGCTCGTACAATCTCATATGCTGGTTCACCTTGGATTCTTTCACCTTGTTGGTTCCTTCGTAGGTGACCTCCAGCTTCTTCCAGATCTCCTGCGCTGACTCACAACCTGAAATCTTGTTGTATTCTGCAGCATCTAGCGCACAGTGAAGCATGTTTATAGCCGAAGCATGATTTTGTAGCTTCTTGAGATCATCCTCTGTCCATTTGGTCTCAGATTTGACAACCGTTTGGCCATCAACAGTTTCAACAGGAACAAATGGGCCTTGGACTATAGATAGCCAGGCACTCATATTTGTAGCCTGAATGAAATTTTCCATCCTATTCTTCCAGAAGGTATAGTTAGACCCGAAGAATAGGGGAGGCCGAGTTATAGACAGACCCTCAGGTAGAATCTGAGTTGTCAGATTTCCTGGGAGAAACCGAGTGCTGTTTTCAGACATAGTGGGGATCAGCTCAAGGTAGTAAAACCTTGCACAGTGAGCTTTTAGGATCTGATACCACTTGTTGGTCCCTTATAACGTAACAAGTTAGTTCCAAGGGGGGGATAGGAACTATTAAAATTTTGGTACGTTAAGGCAGACTTTTTTTTCTTTTAAAAGAGTTTACATAGCGCGCTGAGTGAACTTAAGACACTAGCTTAGTCAACTGGTGACTAAGTCAGCTTCTTTCCTTGAGTCAGGAGATAGCACTTGAGTCTATTCCTGAACTCAGATACTCAATGCACACAACTCAGTGTGACCTCTTTACTTAGTCAGTTTTTAAGCAAGCAATATATATATCAAAGGAGTTTAAGGTTAGAAAGATGTTACTCAGCAGATTTATCCAGGTTCGGCCTCTATGCCTACGTCCTGTCCCCGGAACACGTTCCTAGCTTTTGAATTCTCTACTGAGATCTTTAAAGGTAGAGCACCAAACCTTTTACAACTAGAAGCTGAGTATAACAAGAGTACCTTCCTCTATACCTCTACTCACTCCTATTCTACCACTGAGTACTATAACCGAGTACTCAGCCTCTCCTTTCTATACTTCTAGAAATGATGATGAGATTGTCCTAAACAACAATTGCTAAGACACTTTAGATGATTGGAAATCACTCTAGACTTTTACACAGAATATGGAAATTGGTGTAAGGTATTTGCTTTGCTTTTCTCATAGATTCTTCGAGTATGAATTTGGTCAGCGTGATTGCTAGTTGAAGATCTGCATCGAATGAAGCAACTGGATGGCCTTTATATAGTGACACTTGAGGCACCTGGTCATTTCGAATTTCGAAATAACCGTTGGAGGGAAACGGCTTCCTGTCGTTGTCACTCTGTGCGTGCTCAGCGTCGTTGGCCAATAGAATTCTTGCATCTTCTGTCTTCGTCAGTCTTCGGTAGAATGTTTCGCCATTTATGGAAAAGTCCACGTGACAGCTTTCTACGCCTTCTGAACTTTACCCAAAGTAGAAATACTTTGTCTAGAAGTTGAACATTTCCTGCCGTTGTTCTGACTGCTTTGTTGTCCAACTCGGCAGCTTCATCTTGAAGCTTTTGCCACGAAGGCTTCTCGATCCTTCTCTTGCTGAGTCGTCGTTTTGGTTGATACGGCTTCGTTTTGAACTTCTAAGCCGAATGGTGTTGATGTATTGACTTGGGCTTGACTTCCACTAAATGGGCCTTTGGTTTTTTTATTCTCAATGTCTTATACACAATTAAACTCAACATTGAACAAACACATTAGTGTAATAAATCAAAGCTTATTAAATTTAATGTGCTAGAATATTTTTACTTAAATAATTTTGTCAAATCAAAATCATGTGGAAAGGTGTTTCAACAACGCGGACGGAAGGAGCGGAGTTGGCATAAGGAACACTATAGGGGACAGGGACTACCCTGACGTATGGATCTCCGCCACCTCCTGGGTCAGTAGTCGGGACTGGCTTAACCCTAGTCTACTAGAGACTAGGAGAGTCGGGCATGCGTCCTTCGGGAAGGAAGACGGATGTCTCCATAGAGTGGAAACTCTATGGACATTATGAGGCCGGTGAGTGCCCCATAGTGCGAGCCCATTCTAGGGCGAGGTTGCCCCACTGGAAGACTCTTCCGGGATGGAATACCGACAGAGACATTGACGGGACCCTTCGGTAGGAGTTGGCTGGCCGAGACTTGGGGAAGTCGAGGCACCACACGGGGCTTTGGCTCGACACAGAGTTACCCCCGTGACACTGGTGATGTATTAGGCCTAAAATTAACCAATGTTTTTCTAAGCATGCTTCATGTACATAAACTAAAAGCGTATGGTTTTTCTAAGTACTCTTCATGTATATAAACTAAAAAAAAAGTGTACCAATTAAGGTTGGGTTGAATGGTTAAGGGCATCAAGTCATTTAAATTAGATCTCGAGTTCGGATTCTAACTTACGCAGAAAGGTTTAATTGGAAGACGATTCACGTAAAGAGTACATGACGAGCCTCAAACCGAAAATTCGGGAAACTATTAAAAAGAATAAAAGAAATGGTGATTAATAGATTTATAAAAGAAGACGAAACAGTAGAAGATGAATAGGTGGCTTGAGGAGGAGAAGAGAAATGTATAATTATTTGAAAGTACAGGGACATTAGATAAAATCTGACCGTGTAGCATTTTGATACCTTATTAAAAAATATCATATGCATCGGACTTAGATATATACTATTCTTTTATATGCATCTATAATAGATTACTTTTATTTTATAGAAATACTCAAAATTATTTAATCAATAAATTTAAATCTAATTGGTTTTAGACAATATATTTAAGGGAAAATTACAAAACTGGATCAAATTGGAGGCCCATTTACATATTTAACCCATTTACTCAACCTACTACATATCTAGACTGATTTTGTGTGACTTTCCTATAATACCCTCAATATTTACGCGCGGCTCGCCCCATCCTGTCTGACTTCGCATATTTGACCATATGCGAAGCCTGCGAAGCTAATGTTTGGATTTACTTATTGAATTTAGTTCGCATATGCGAAGCCTGCGAAGCTGAAGTTTGTTTCACTTGATGAATTTAGTTCGCATATGCGAATGCTGGATATGTTTTGAAGCTAATTCGCGAAGTGGTATATAACAAAAAATGGCAAACAACAACGGATTCTAACATTAAAATCATAACATTATCAAAATTTACAAGAAGATTGCCACAATAACAACATTCAAATCATAACATTATCAAAATTTACAACAAGATTGCCACAATGAACTCTACTAACGAATCATTTCAAAGTGAACCTAACTAATTCGGTACCAATCTTGAAACGGATGAGTAATCTTGGTGTGCACCATGTGACACATCCATCCCAAAAGGTCTGGACTTCCATTTCTCATCCCAGAAGGTCTGGACTTCCAGACCTTTTGGGATGGACGTGTCCCACGGTGCACACCAAGATTACTCATCCGATTTAAAATTGGTACCGGATTAGTTAGGTTCACTTTGAAGATTCGCACCATGGGATGGACGTGTCCCATGGTGCACCCCAAGATTGACCCAACCTCTCCTAACCAACCACTTTAGGAGTGAATGTGTCAATCTTGGGGAAGTTCATCCCTATATAGGAAGGAAAATCATCTCCCCTGCAGCCCAGTACGCCGCCTTCTAGAAAGGGATGTTACGTATTCAACCATCTACAGAAAAAATTAATCGTGTTAGGCAGGGAAAAAGACGGTTTTGGCTTCGCGAAATGAAGATTAACGAAGCATGCGAATGTAAATGTGCAGGGAAAGAGGTGATTTTACTTCGCATATCGATGCTTTCGCGAAGTCTGCGAGGTCTGAAATGTGAGGATCTATTCGCAGACTTTGCGAACTAATCGATTCGCGAGGTAGATCCACACGTTTCAGACTCTTTCTCTTCGCAGATCTTCGCAAAATCATCGATTCACGAAGTAGATCATCACTTTCCCATGCTCGTTCTCTTCGCAAAGTTTCGCGAAACCATAGATTGCGAAGTGAATTCATGAAAAAACGCAGAAAAAAAATAGATACTTACATTTTTCGCCCATTTCACCCCCAAAAGCAACAATAACAATATGATAACATGGGAAGAACAAAGAAAATAACGTAGAAAAACCATTTCTTTGATGGTAACAAGAAAAAAGAAACCAAGCAACGAACAGGAAGATGAAAAACCATGGCTTCGTTTTCTAGGGTTCGAAAGTTGCAGAATCAAGAGATGAAGAGAGGAAAAAGAGAAATTCATTGTGATTTTGACTAAATGATGCAGATTTCGTGCAATTTAAAGGAAGAAATGCAGATCAAAAGTCTTGAAATCATTAATGCAGGAGCAACTTTTCGTATAACCAATGAGATAGGGGGAGCGGCGGTTCGCGAGCGGTGGAAGTGGGAAGGTTAGGGGTATTATGGAAAAGTCATACAAAATCAGTCTAGATATGTAGTAGGATGAGTAAATGGGTTAAATATGTAAATGGGCCTCCCATTTGACCCAGTTTTGTAATTTTCCCTGTATTTAATACATTTTTTAAAGTTCAAGACATTTTTAAAATCATAAAATAAGAATGAAATAGAAAAACAAATAATTTTTATTGGAAGTGTAAAAGCCACCAATAAATGAAATTTGAATTTCGCTTAAATGTAAGAGATAAAAAGTAACAAAGAGTCTTCCCACAAAAAAAAATTAACAAAGAATACTATTAAAGGAAAATAAAGGTGTTTAATAAGATCTCAGTATATACATCAAAATTTCATAATTTTATACAATGATAAGGAATTGCATAATTTCTTATACTTTATTAGGCTTGCTCTCTGGCCCAAAAATAGTCTCAAAGACTAATTATTCTGTAGGGAAAAACAAAAATGTCGACAAAATTCCTACCAATTTAGCTAATTGGCAAGGATTATTTATGCTAGTATAGCTACTAAATATAATATATACATGCTTCAAAAAAGTCTCCGTAGATAGTGAAGTCAGGATAAACCTATTTCATCAACGGGAATGTTTTGGCATTCCCAATCTGTTGGATCCATGGTTCAATATTCCTTGAAGAGTTGGCATTCTATTCGGTTCCTGCTTCCGAATGGTTGACGCATAGAGAAGCCTATTCGGCATTCCAGGGTTACCTGATGCCTGATTCATCGGTTGAGCAGATTGTGCGGTTGACGGATTTGTACTCTGTGGTCCCGCGGTGTTGCCTGATGCTTGGTTCATCGGTTGAGAAGATTGAGCGGTAGATGGATTTGTACTCTGTTGCCCGGCCGCGTTCCCTGATGCTTGGTTCATTGGTTGAGAAGATTGTGTGCTAGATGGATTTGTACCTTGTGCCCCCGCGGCGCTCCCTGATGCTTGGTTTGCCGGTTGAGATGCTTGTGTGGTGCTGGAAGATGGATTTGTAGTTTGTGCCCCTGCGGTGCTCGGGGTAGATTTTGATCCGGAGCTTGCAGCAGAACTGCCAGAAGCGGAATGCGAGTTTGGTAAATTCAAATGAGGGAAACGAGGCATCATGGTCGGTAGAGGCATCATCGGTAGGTGAGGTAGGCTACCGGGCTTGGGGAGATTCAAGTGAGGCATGTGAGGCAATGGAGGCACCACATGAGGTAAATGTGGCAACCTTGGTTGCGCTAATGGGTTGATCGCAAGTGGGTTGACAAGAGTTGTTGGTAACTGTGAAAGTCTGCGAGAACCGCCAGCGGGCTTGGGGAAATGTAAATGAGGCAAGTGAGGCATTGGGGGCAACATATGAGGAAAATGTGGAATCTTGGTTTGTGGTAACGCGCTATTATCAGGCGTCGCGAATTGAGAAAGTCGGCGAGAACCTGTTTGTGATGAAGCACCTATTGGTTGTGTGAAGTGTGTTGGTTTAGGAATGAAAGGAAGGTTTTGCAAGTTGCGTTGCCTATTCAACAATCCGAGTGCCGATAATGATTTAGAATTTATAGATGAGAGCCTACGAGTAAATCGTGGTGAAGACTGTGTTGCTTTCGCAGCAGTGGCGTCAGGCGTTGGTAAAAGACCATGAATCGATTTGAGCAAGCTCTCGATTTGCTTTAAGTCGGCTTCACTTGGTTTGGCTGAGGAATGGACGAGCTTTTTTACGTCATTCAAGGTTTTTTTGAGACCTTCGAGACCAGTTGAAGCTGGTTTAAATTGAAAAAGTTTGCGAGAAGCTAGTCCAACATCGATGCTTGAAAATGCAAATGTAACGAGAAAAAGACCTACGATGAAACGACTAGAGCTAAACATCTTGAATGGATTGATTACGTTTTGGATGAGAATTGAAGTGTAATCTTGACATATTTATAGTTTAAATTTGGGGAGGTAAATTTATCAAAATTGGCATTCAAATCGAGAGATTGAAGGAGATTCATGAAAAATAAAATAAATAAATTCCGACAAGTGCTCCAAAACCATAATGACTTCATTGATTTTTCCTTGGTGGAGATTCAATATCATTCGCAGAGATTTACCTCTATCAATCATTATGCTTCGGAAATGTTGCTTCTTCTGACTTTTTCTTACCATGGAGTTATTTTAATTTTGTGTATGTTTATTTGATGCGTTATGTTTTGTACTAAAGAAAAACTCAGTTTATATCCTCTAGTTAATTTTTTTTTTTTTTTTTGTTAGATTTATATCCTCTAGTTAATTAATCAATGTACATACATAGTGAAATGAATTAGATTATTTCTTTCTTTCTGTGATGAATTAGGGTTGACGGGGTGTTTGTTAGAGGGGATAAAGATACGGGGATAGGAATAAAAAAAAACTAAGACGAGTTATCTTATGTTTGTTTTATAGATAGGTTAGAGAGATAAGAGCCGGATATGAGTCTTATCACTATAATCCTATACCCACAAGGGGGGTAGTATAAGGAGCTTATGCGATTTTAATAGGATAGAAAAATCTATCTTATCCTTCAAATTAATGTTATGTAGTTTAAATAAGGTTAAAATATATAATTTTATCTCTATCCATATCTCACATACCAAACATTGAATATTAATTCCCGACTATCATATTTTTATCCTTATCCTAACGATTTATCCTTATCTTTATCTCAACCTTTATCCTTATCTCTATCTCAATGGAATACCAAACGCCCCGTGAATGGTACATATATGCATCAAATCATATTTTTTTTTCATTCGAATCTTCAGTAATATATATATATATATATATTGGGAAAAATAAAATTTCATGATTTTCATCATATAAATATTTGGGTTAAATTTTGAGAGATGAACAATTTAATTTTTTTTATAATTGATAATGATTAATTTTGAACGAGGAAGAATAGATGAATTTTTTAATAATTAATGAGGTACTTAGAAGTAAGAGCAACTCCAAGAAACTCTTAATGCACTCTTTAAAAATAATATAAACAATTGACTCTTAGTGATTTAAGAGGGGTTAAGATATATCATCTCCAACAATATTCCCTATATCCACCCCTTATTTATTATTTTATTATTAAGATTATTATTTATTATTATATTTACCAATAGTGTGAGAAGAAATACACTTCAATAATAAATTATAATAAAAATGAAGTTAGGAGACACTAAGAGGTGGAGAGAGGATCTCTATTAATAGAGAGGATGGAGAGACTCTTAGTGATTTGAGGAGCCACTAAGATGTTAGATATGTAAATAATCCTATTATTTAGGAAAATCCTATTGTTTAGGAAATAGATTATTTCCTTGTTATTCCCTTGATTGTAGCCTTAATTGTAGCCTTAATTGTAGGCTTAATTGTGTATTGTGTTGTGTATATATATAAACACTTCTTAATCAATGAAAACCTCAAGGGTTCTACCTCTATTATGGTATCAGAGCTTAAACCCCCACTGCTGCACTCGCCTTCCCTTTCTCTTCTGCTACTTTTTTAATCCAAAACCAAGTATGACCGAAAAACATGCGTCATCTTCTCCTCCTCTTCCTCCTTCACCCATTCATCCCCTTTCATTATGGACTTCTCAACCTGGAATTTTGGGGGCCCATCCTTCACCTCCATAAACTCATGTTACTCATACTTACCAATCTTCCATTCCCACTGATATTACAGAGGCTATGCATACTATGACCGTTGCACCAACGCCCGAACAATGGCATATAGACACCGAGGCTACATCTCATATGACCGCTGATAGAGATACGCTCACATCTTATTTTAATGAGTCAAAATCGTAACATAATTGTTGGTAATGGTCAAAGTGTTCCAATTCGTGGTTATGGCAATGCAAGTTTACCCGGATCCACCCCCCATTTGCAATTAAATAATGTTTTGCATGCACCCCAGTTGATTAAAAACCTTATATCTGTGCATAAATTTACCACTGATAATCATGTGTTTGTGGAATTTGATCCATTTGGTTTCTCTGTGAAAGATCTACGAATGGGGGGGGGGGCTTATTATGAGATGTAACGGTGAGGGTGATCTTTATCCTGTCACACCTAGTTCTGCTTCTGATTTATCTTATCCTTCTGCTTTTTCTGCTTTATCTCCTACCATTTGGCATAATCGTTTGGGACATCCAGGGGCTAATGTTTTAAGCACCCTTCAGAATAAAAAATTCATTTCTTGTACTAAGAAATTGGATGCTTCAGTTTGTTCTTCTTGTGTTTATGGGAAACAAATAAAATTGCCATTCGCCAAGTCTAACAGTTATGCATGCATGCCCTTTGATATTGTTCATAGTGATGTTTGTGTTGGTCCCTTATAACGTGACAAGTTAGTTACAAGGGGGGATAGGAACTATTTAAAATTTTGTCCGTTAAGGCTGACTTCTTTTCTTATGAAAAGGTTTACACAACGTCACTAAGTAGATTCAAGATACAAGCTTAGTCAGCTTGTGACTAAGTCTGCTTCTTTACTTGAGTCAGAAAATAACACTTAGAGTCTATTCCTAAACTCAGCTTCTTAGTAGACTTAACTCAGCGTGAGTTCTTTACTTAGTCAGTTTTATTGCAAGCAATATATATATTAAAGAAGTTTAAGGGTTAGAAAGATATTACTCAGCAGACTTATCCTGGTTCGGCCTCTCCGCCTACGTCCAGTCCCCGGAACTCATTCCGAGCTTTTTGAATTCTCTACTGAGCTCTTTAAAGGTAGAGCACGAAACCTTTTCCAGATAGAAGCTGAGTATAACAAGAGTACCTTCCTCTATACCTCTACTCACTCCTATATCTACCGCTGAGTACTATAACCGAGTACTCAGCCTCTCCTTTCTATTCTTCTAGAAATGATAAAGTGTTTGTCCTAAACAACAATTGCTAAGACACTTTAGATGATTGAAAATCACTCTAGACTTTTACACAATAATATGGAAATTGGTGTAAGGTATTTGCTTTGCTTTTCTCACAGAAACTTCAAGTATGAATTTGGTCAGCGTTTCGACTAATTGAAGATCTTCATCGATTGAAGCAAATGGATGGCCTTTATATAGTGACATATGAGGCACCTGGTCATTTCGAATTTCAAAATAACCGCTGGAGGGAAACGGCTTCTTGTCGTTGTCACTCTGGGCGTGCTCAGCGTCGTTGGCCAATAGGATTCTTGCATCTTCTGTCTTCGTCAGTCCACAGCAGAATGTTTCGACATTTAAGGAAAAGTCCACGAGACAGCTTCCTGCGCCTTCTGAACTTTTCTCAAAATAGAAATACTTTGTCTAGAAGTTGAACATTGTCTGCCGCTGTCCAGACTGCATTGTCGTCCAACTCAGCAGCTTCCACTTGAAGCTTTTGCTTCGAAGGCTTCTCGATCCTTCTTTTGCTGAGTCATCGTTTTGCTTGATACGGCTTCCTTTTGAACTCTTGGGCCGAATGGTCTTGATGTGTTGATTTGGGCTTGACTTCCACTTTAAGGGCCTTTGGGCTTTTTAATCTTAATGTCTTATAAACAATTAAACTCAACATTGAACAAACACATTAGTGTAATAAATCAAAGCATTTAAATTTAATGTGTTAGAATATTTTTATCATTACTTAAATAATTTTGTCAAATCAAAATCATGTGGAAAGGTGTTTCAACAAACTCCCCCATTTTGATGTTGGCAAAAATATTCAGTCAAGAACTCAGTGTTGAGCTCCCCCATGATTGTTGACCTTATCTTACTCAGTATACTCCCCCGTAAGGGTTGAGCGGCTGACTTAGATTTACATTAAACATTTCAAGTAAGTCTAAGGTCAGTTTTCAGAATTAGGTCAGCTTATGGAACATATTCTATTTAACTCAGTTTATGCGGAAGATTTATATATCAGAGAGCGCTGAGTATTTCTTTGTTCAATGTGTTTAAGAAGACATGTAAAGGCGGTCAACATTTTTCTCAACACATCATGCAATCATAAAGCAATGTAGACAAGTAGCACAGTTGATTTAGTGAAGATGCGATTAACTATTCAATACAAAACATAAGTAAGCATCACATAAGATTGGTTAAGTTAAAAGGATAGATGCATCAACGTTTTGTATTCAGGGTCAGCACAAACTTACACAAGGGAAAGACTACAAGTTTTAACACAATAACATCAAGTCAGTCCTAGTAAAGCTAAAGCTATTTCTTCTTATAGTTGAGTTGTGCTTCATGTTCTTTAGCTTTATCCTTTCCCTTTTGTCTTTGCTGACTACCCGAAGCTTCTTCTGAATGCTGGGTTCCTTGAGCTTGTACTTTCTCCCCCGTTTTGCCACCATCAGCAGGAGGAGCAATGAAAGTGTCTTCAATGGCAGCTTTAGTTAGGCATTTAGATAATGCCTTCAGCTTGTGTGTGCTTGTATTTATGCCATCGAAGATGGGAACACCATCATCCAAAATAGTACGAGGAATCCTGACATCAGCAGCACTCAACATACTTAGAACATATGCTTGACCCTTTGCAACCCAGTGTATGATGTCTGTGAGCATTGCGAAAGCTTGATGAAACATCTTTAGCAAAGACGAATCATAATACTCACGCTGAGCGTTGGTGTGTCGCACATGGTTGAAAGTAACGCGAGAGTACTTCAGGATCTCGTTTATTTTGAGCTGGTCAGTGTCCATCTCTTGCTTGCTTAAGTTTAGCAGACGCACAGCCTCGCTGATTCGCTCAATGGAGCATTGGGAGGAGGAAGAGAGTTGGTAATTGGTTTTCTCTTGCTCAGTATGAAGCTGGCTGAAGAGATGATGAACTTCGGCAAAAGTGGCATATGTGGAGTTCGCAGCTAACAATTGATGAATCTGCCCTTGCAGTGAGTTTATGTGGTTTACCATGGTCAGCTGGAATTCGGCCAGCTTTGTTATAGAGTCCTGCCTGGGCTGTTGAGATTACAATGAAGTCATGACACTCAGAAGATCCTTCAGACCTTTGATCTCAGTTAGAAGCTGAGTGACAGATGACAGTTGAGTTGTCTCGACATTAGTAGACCCAGCGGCATTGGTGTTTGATTGATGAAGGTCCTGGATAAGAGCTTGAGCTGAGTCAACGATTCTTCGACCAGACTCAGTGGCATTTAGGTAGCTAAAGGATCCATCATGTGTTGGCCCAGATGCCGGAGGAGGAGTAGAACCGAATGAAGGCGATGTTTGGTTCTACTCATCATTAGAAGGCCCAACATTATCAGCGGCTGGCCTGGAATTAGGATTGTCAATAGAAACTGACTCGATTTGATTCTGCACATTGAGTTGTTGAAGTGGAGGATCGGCAGAATATGTTACTTGCTCAGGGTCAGGCTGAAGCTGACTAGATTATGGAAGCTGAGTAAGTTCATTGTTCACCTGAGCAGGTAATTCCTTGGCTTGCTCAACGTGTTGAGGAGCGGAATCTTCGAGCACTTGCTCGGCATTACTTTGGTTTGCGGAAGCGGTTAAGTCGGCATGTTCCTTCAGCTGAGAAACAGAGGCTTGATTTTCTTGTTTCTCTGGTTGAGACTCAGGAGGGTTGGAGAAGAACCTAAGATGTACATCTGTAAGGTCAGAGATCTCATCCCTCAGCAGTGAGTCACCCATTAGGTCAATGACGGGTGCTCGAAATGCCTTCTTCTTCCTCAGTCTCTTTAGCTTTGGAGGAGTAGGGTCACAAGGAATGGACTCAATAGAGTCAGTAGGTGAAGCTTCCCTTTGAACAGCAGGAGCATTTGCTATTTTCTCAGTTTCTTCTTCGTCAACCAACTCAGTATTGATTGGTTCAAGGTGCTCATCATCAGCTGTTTCCTCAGTGTCATCATGACCACTTTCTTCTTCATCAGACTCATCATCCAGTTCTTCTTCCTTAAACTGTTCATCCAGTTCTTCCTCGACAAACTGACCACCCAATTGGTCTTGTTCTTCCTGGTCATCTAACTATTGCTTAGCGTCAATGCCTTGACTCTGTGCATAATGTGAGTTAGGAGGCACGACGACATCAGTTGGAAGTGCATCTATAGGTCTTAACTCAAAATTGAGCTTCTTCTTCTTCCTTAATGGTTGCTCATCAATCTCTCTTTCTTCTGCCTCAGGCTCAGCTTGCCTAGGTCTTTTCTCAGCTGACCTAGATCCACCCTGTCCTTGTTGAATCTGAGGCTTAGTTCCTCCGCATACAAATTTAAGGTTCTTTGGGGCAGAAGCAACAGCTTTAGAGGTGCTCTGGACAGCCTTCCTCTTTCTTTGAGTTCTTCCCTTTCGAGTCACCGCCCCCTCAGCGTTCTGGACAGCTTCCCCTTTACCTTTCTTCGGCATAATAGGTTGATCATGGGCCAAACCGAATAGGGCAGCAGCTATAATCTCGGTTCCCCAAGTGTGAATTTCCGCAACCATGTCCACATTGTGATCCTTGAGGATTCGGGTGATAAAAGAGCCTAACCTAAGGGTTCCTGTACTTCGTAGAAACCCACCGATTATGAAGACGAGCATGTTTATTGGTGTGTAGGTCAGCATGTGCCATATAAAACACTGGTCAAAATTGGTTGCTGAGTTGGTGCAGTTGATTTTAGGAAAAAGGAAATTGGTCAGAATGTAATGGGCCATCTTTTGATGCTGACCCATGGAAGTACTCGAGATTTCACCTACATGACCAGCAGGTTTACAGAAACTGTGAACGTAGTTGGTTTTATCTTGGTCACCTGATTTATGAAGTATAGCTCCTTCGTTTTTTAGTTTGAACAGTGAAGCAAGATACGTAGGGTTGATGAAGATGGCTTTCCCTCGAACATTAGAAGCCAGGTAGTCCCGGTTATCATCGGCGACCTTTAGGTTGGCGTAGAATTCTCTTACCAGCTCGGGGTAAGTAGCATCACGAACTGAGAACAGCTCGGTCCAACCATTATTCTTGATCTACTCACAAAAGGGTTGTTCGGCATCCACGAATCCCTTTGAAAACCATCGTGAGTGATCAATCTTACACCCCTTCACACTCTCGAAAACCTGAGAGTAGGTGTGTTCCACTACTTTCTTGCCCTTGTCCTTTGGCTGTTGTTTTCCCTTCGAAGAGGTGGCTTGGATAGCTTGAGCTTTCTTGCTCGGTGTTGTGACCTTAGTGTGGTCACGCTGGGTAGAAGATTTGGGATTTTCATCGGAGCGGTTGTCGGATAAACCAGCACCAGAGATATTCAGAGAAACGTTCGTCATATTCTCAAAGAAGTTTTGGGAATTTTTTGAGAGAGTAATTGGAATGCCAAAGTTTTCTAAGCGTAGAGAGGTAAAAGTGGGAATTCGTCCACTATTTATAGAGGTATTGAGTTGATCTAAAGCGTTGGGTTGTCAAATTAACCTCGAGATTCTCAATCGACAAAGATTTTGGCATTTATGACACATACGGCGCGTGTGTTTTCTAATTATAGTGCATACGTCATCCTAGGTGGCTATTTAATTCGCGTGCTTGCATTAAATTTTGCAACGGATCCTTACTCAGTGTTAAGAATTTCAAGCGTTTAAGATTCTGAGTAGTCAGTGTTATGCAAGGAAGCAGTTCTTATGCTTAGTAGCTCAGCTTAAGATAAATACTCAGCATATATATATCTACTCAGCAAGCAATAGCATAAATCATTCAGCATGGTAATTCACTCAGCATGCATACAATACTTGGAATTTATTGAAGAGGATTAAACATACCAATGGCTTCTCTAAGTATGTTGAATTGCTCACGAGCCAGTGGCTTTGTGAAGATATCAGCAAGCTGCTCATCCGTTGGGACATAGGTCAGCTTGATCTCTCCCTTGAGTACGTGATCTCTGATGAAGTGATGTCTTATGCTGACATGCTTCATCCTGCTGTGCTGGATTGGGTTCTTTGATAAGTCAATGGCACTTTTGTTGTCACATTTGACTTCAATTGTTTTGGTCCGAACGCCATAATCTTCAAGCTGTTGCTTAATCCATAGGACTTGAGCAACACAGCTTCCAGCAGCAATGTACTCAGCTTCAGTGGTTGACAGAGCTACTGATGCCTGCTTCTTGCTGAACCAGGACACAAGACAGCTCCTAAGGAAGTGGCATCCTCCTGAGGTGCTTTTTCGTTCAAACTTGTCTCGTCCGTAGTCAGCGTCAGTGTATCCAAGAATTGTGAAATCTGAAGTATTGGGATACCATAAACCTGCATTCACTGAGCCTTGCAAATATCTAAGGATTCTTTTTACAGCTATGTAATAAGATTCCTTAGGGTTGTAATGAGATTCCTTAGGGTTAGATTGATATCTAGCACGATAACATACTGAGAACTGAATGTCCGATCTACTCGCTATTGGAAATTAGGCTAAGGTATAACAGCGGAAATATAAAAATTTTAGCCTACTTCCTTTTAACCATAGGATCCGTTAATCGTTATTTCATATAAAGAGGGATAAGAAGAAATACCTTTTGAAGAACAATCTACCGTTGTTAAAGAAGCGCCCACAATTCTTCTCCGAGTTCCCAAGCACGAAGTATAACACGGTGAGGTTAAGTTAGAATCAACCGTATGAGATGCAACCAAAATAGATTGCCTCTAATTAACCAACACAAGATCAAAGAAAAGGGAGATAGATGAAATTAATCGATCGATGGAAGTCGTATGAATTCTTGTCCACGAACTAGGGGAGTCGAATTCTCTTTCTCTCTCTTACTTGTAATTTCGAAAATCACAAAGGGGGTAGTATATGGCTTGGTCGAAATTCATGCATAGAGGGGGTATATATAATCACTTGTATCTAAACCCTAGTTAGATAGGAATAGGTTACTTAATAGGAATTCAATTCGGAAAAGGATTCTCAATTATTATCTCATTATATATCTAATATATCTAGGATAATAATAAATAACCTAATTGGATAATAATAGGAGTATATTAATCTAATTAAAACTCCTAACTTAATTATCTCCTAATTAATTTAATTCACAAACCTAATCAAATTAGGATTAATGGAATTAAAATAATTCCTTATTTATTACATACAAATTTCGGGCCCCTCTATTTAAATGGGCCTTACTGGGCTCAATTGGGCTTCCATCTATTAATGACATCCATCTCTCTTTTGGTTCCAAGTCTTATGTGTGATCCATTAGGTTCTTACTACTTCTGGCCGTATGCAACTATTAAATTAATTTCTTCAAGAATTATATTTAATCCTTGCATAACGGAATGATGTACTGAGTATGTTATTGGCAAGTCTGTAATCATTCCCCCAGAGTCCGTTAAGAAGACAGGTTGATTATGTCGTTAACCCTTCCGTATTAGTTACGGTATAATTCGATCCTTTATCAACTACATCCTTGAACTGAATCTTATGACTATGGGTGATGTCAAGTCACATATAGCGAGACGTTCGTTTTACTTGTATAGGCCGAGTCAACTCAAAATAGATAGGTTAAGTGAAATCTGTATTTCTTACTCTTAAGCTATCACCTTGCAAGGATTTAGAGTCGAGTCTTCCACAAGCGATCCTTGGATGTATCTCCCATTAATCGGGAGTGATAAATGCTCAATCCAATGTATAACTACCCTGACATTACCTCCTGTGACACCCAACCTTTGCCGTTCACACCCCAGAGTCATCTCTGTTAAGGATCGTGGGACAGCAGGATCAAAGTCTCACATTCAGTAATTCAGGATGACCAATTAACATTCCTTTGAGTCTGAGGATTAGTTATACCTATTAATACCAATGAGATGAACAGGTGACAAGGATGAATCTACCCATCCTGTTATCTCAAATCGGATCCCCAATCCTAATGAACGACGTTTCATCGGATCTATGTAACTGTCCAGATATCTATATATATGAAGCTTGTGAGATCAGCTTTCTGTCGGACAGAAGACATTGTTACATACAAGTCTCAACAGTGATATATCAATCCTAAACATATCACTTGACTTGGTGTGGTTTTAAGTTTATTAGTTTATTATAAAGTTTCGTCTCACTTCATGCTTGTATGAACACTTTATCATCACTTTAAACAAACTTACGGATTTCCTTTTATTAGACTTTATTTAGTGCTTAAAAGGGATTGCCTTTATATAGTTATAAAACATATATCTCATTAAAACAAATGATATAAAGAACAATTCAGTTACATTAAGTTTGTATCCTAGAACAATTGTCTATAGGACACCAAACCCCAACATACTCCCACTTGGACTAAAGCCAGTTGTTTCTAAAACTTATCCCAGTAGAAGTTAGATGACGATCATGTACTTTCTGGGTTAAAGGCTTTGTCAACGGATCTGCAACTTTGTCCTCTGTAGGTACTCTTTCTATTCTCACATCTCCTCTAGCCACAATCTCTCTAATGATGTGGTATCGCTTTAGGTAGTGCTTGGATGCATTATGAGACCGTGGTTCCTTTGCTTGCGCAATGGCTCCATTGTTATCACAGTACAGAGTAATGGGATTGACAATGTCAGGCACCACACCTAGTTCTGTAATGAACTTTCTAATCCAAACTGCTTCCTTTGCTGCTTCCGCAGCAGCGATGTACTCTGACTCGGTCGTAGAGAAAGCTACGCTTCCCTGCTTGGAACTCTTCCAACTGACCGCGCCCCCATTCAAGATAAACAAGTATCCTGATTGGGATTTAAAATCATTCTCATCTGTGAGATGACTTGCATCTGAAAATCCTTCTATTTTCAGATCACCTTCTCCGTACACAAGGAACATATCTTTAGTTCTTCTCAAGTACTTAAGAATGTTCTTGACAGCAATCCAATGCTCGTCTCCCGGATTACCTTGGTAACGACTCGTTACTGATAATGCGAACGATACGTCCGGTCTAGTGCATAGCATAGCATATATAATCGAACCGATTGCACTGGCGTACAGGACTACAGCCATGCGTCTTTTATCTTCATCGATTTTAGGACATTGATGATTGTTTAACTTTACTCCATGTAGCATGGGTAAGTTACCTCGTTTCGATTCAAGCATGCTAAACCGATTTAGCACCTTTTCAATGTATGTAGCCTGTGAAAGACCAAGCAGTCTACGTGATCTATCTCTGTAGATCTTTATACCAAGTATATAGGCTGCTTCACCAAGGTCTTTCATTGAGAAGTTACCAGATAACCATACTTTCACTGACTGTAGTAGAGCAATGTCATTTCCCATTAATAATATATCGTCCACATATAGTATGAGAAATGCTATAGAGCTCCCACTTGCTTTCTTGTAAATGTAAGCTTCTTCGCAATTTTGTTCGAAACCAAATTGTTTTATGGTTTCGTCAAAACGCGTATTCCAGCTTCTAGATGCTTGCTTGAGTCCATAAATGGATCTCTGATGTTTGCAAACTTTATTTGCATCCTTCGATATGAAACCTTCAGGCTGCATCATATATACATCCTCAAGCAAGTTTCCGTTCAGGAAAGTTGTTTTCACATCCATTTGCCAAATCTCATAATCAAAATGAGCGGCAATCGCAAGCATGATTCTGATTGATTTGGACATAGCCACAGGAGAGAAAGTTTCGTCATAATCAATTCCTTGCTTCTGACGATATCCTTTCGCTACTAACCTAGCTTTGTAGGTGCTAACCTTTCCATCCATGTTTGTCTTCTTTTTGAAGATCCACCTGCACCCAATGGGAATTATCCCTTTGGGTGGATCAACCAAAGTCCACACTTGGTTAGTATACATGGAATCCATTTCAGAATCCATGGCCTCAAGCCATGCTTTAGAATCTGGACTAGTAAGAGCCTCTTCGTAGTTTTCGGGTTCGTCGTCTAGCACGGGAACCTCATTATCATCTCCCACTAGAAAACCATATCTAACTGGGAGTTCACGAAATCTTTGTGATCTACGAATAGGTGGCACTGGAGTCTCATCTAATGGGACTCCTTCGGGTACCTCAACCGCCTCTGTCGTTTCAGTTGGTGTCTCTTCTTCTTGAACTTCGTCAAGTTCAATCATGCTTCCCTTTTGTGTTTCTTCGAGAAACTCTTTCTCTAAGAAGGTTGCATGCTTGGATACGATTACTTTCTGATCATCTGGATGATAGAAGTAATATCCCATAGTTTCCTTAGGGTATCCAATGAAGAAACATTTATCAGATTTAGAATCTAGTTTGTCGGACGCAATGCGTTTGACAAACGCTGAACAACCCCATACTCTCATGAATGAGAACACGGGTTTCCTACCAACGAACAATTCATATGGTGTGGAACTAGCGGATTTAGTTGGTACTCGATTTAGGGTGAAGAGGGCAGTTTCTAAGGCATAGCCCCAGAACGTCTTTGGAAGTAAGGCCATGCTCATCATGGATCGTACCATATCTAGTAGGGTACGGTTTCTCCTCTTGGATACACCATTGTGTTGTGGTGTATAGGGAGGTGTCCATTGTGAGCATATCCCACATTCAGTTAGATAATTCAGGAAATCATCTGAAAGATATTCGCCACCTCGATCAGATCGAAGCGTCTTTATTTTCCTTTCTAATTGATTTTCCACTTCATTCTTGAAGCATTTGAACTTGTCAAAAGCTTCTGATTTGTGCCTCATCAAGTAGATGTAACCATATCGAGTATGGTCATCTATGAAGCTTATGAAGTATCTGAATCCTCCTCTTGCTTGGACCGACATAGAACCACATACATCTGAATGAATGAATCCTAGAGTGTCTGATACACGCTCACCTTTATTGCTAAAGGGTGTCTTTGTCATTTTACCTTTTAAACATGATTCGCATGTTTCCAATGATTCGGAATCGATTGGATCTATAAGCCCATCTGAATGTAGCTTTAGCATGCGTCTCTTGTTTATATGGCCTAAACGACAATGCCACAAGTAAGTTGAATTATCTAGCTTATGTCTTTTGGTATCAATTGCAAAAGCATGAATTTTGTTATCTAACACATAAATCCCATTTTGTGAAATTCCTGAAAAATAAAAGATCGAATCTTTATAAAAATTGCAACTATTGTTCTTTATTGAAATATGAAAACCGTCGTCAACAAGACGGCTAATAGAAATAATGTTACGAGACATTTCAGGAACGTATAAACAATTCCTTAATTCTATTACAAGCCCAGAGGGCAAAGATAAAACATAATCTCAATTGCGATGGCGGCAACTCTTGCTCCATTTCCCACTCTCAAGTTTATGCTTCCTTTCTTTAGTTCCTTAGTCTGTTTTAGCTCCTGCATATTTGTACAAATATGAGATCCACATCCGGTATCAAGTACCCAAGATTCAGATAGTGAAACTATATTTATTTCAATATAAAACATACCAGATGCTGAAGCACCGTTATTTTCCTTCTTGTGGAAGGTTAGGTACTCCATGCAGTTCCTCTTCCAATGCCCCAAGTCACCACAATAGTGGCACTTTCCTTTGGGCTTCTTTGGTTCCTTTCCCTTCGTTTCGGTGAGCACAGCCCCCTTGCTTTTATCAGGATGGTTTGGATTGGGAGAGACCCCTATCCTTTTTCTCGATCCTTCAATAGCAAGGGCCAGTATCTCCTCGTTTTCTTTTATAATGGGCTCGACTGACTCGAGCATATGTGCAAGCTCTACAAGAGAGGTTTGCAAGCCACTCATTTGGTAGTTCTCGATGAACTGTGAGTAACTCTCGGGGAGGGATTGAAGAAGTAAGTTTTCACTTAGTTCATCATCCATCGCATCTCCAATACTAGAAAACTTGGTGATAAGGCTGATCATTTTGGCACAATGTGCCATTACAGATGTGCCCACCTGCATCTTGCTTTTGTATAACCCCTTTGTTATTTCGAAGCGCTCGCACCGAGTTTCATTCACAAATAACTTTTTGAGGTGCTTGACCATGGAATAGGCTTCTATATCTAAATGTAGTTGCCTTTTAACTTCCGGTGTCAGAGATGCAAGTATGATGTCCCCCATTTGATCATCATCAGATTTATGCTTCAAGTAAGCATAAAATTCTTGGTAGGGAGCATCATCAGTTGGGTAAGGGGTATCGGTGTATCAAGTACATACCCTTTCCTCTCGAACTTCAAAACAATTTTGAGGTTACGAAACCAGTCGGTGAAGTTTGAACCATTCAATTTGTTATCGGTAATGATGTAACGCAGATCGGTGTTAGTCATGATTTTAAGAGTTTGTGTTTAAACAAAACCTGAGAGTGAGAAAGAGTAAACGTACGTCATTCATTTGCTTTAAAGTATAACAATCTAAAATTATAGGCCTTTTAATTTATTTCAGATTGCTCCCACTATTTTGCCAAATTAATAGCCCTCCATATTAATTCGAAGAATTTCACAAATCCTTTAGTGAGCTAGGATCCTAACTCCTGAGATTTCGCCTTGAGTTTTCTCAACAAGCTAGTCTCATTTGTTAGGTAGATTCATGTAATCAATCACATCTTGAATGTGACTCCTAGGTTATTGGGTTACTAACCACATTAGTAACTAATATGCTATTCACATTAATCCCAACCATATTGCCCATTAGTTTATGACAACATGAGTTTGCTCATCCAATTATCATAATCTAATTTAAGTATTACCCCATATTCATGAAAGAATGACTTTCGATAATTCAGGTGTTACCATAAGACCCCGAGCTTGAGTTTGCTCAACAACCCAAAGGCCTCCAGTACTGCCGGCTGAATTATAATATTAGGGAGGGGCAACCGATTTTAATAACTTGCTTATTTACTTAACTTTTAACGAGGGATTTTATTTAGGTCTCATAATCTAACTTAGTCTTGATTTGCTTTAGCATACATCAGACACATACATTCACATACATTGGCGTTATGGACAACAACAACAACAACAACAAAGCCTTAGTCCCGAAATGATTCGGGGTCGGCTAACATGAACCATCATATAAAACCGTGAAAATCAAGTCGTGTCAGCGACACAGATTCGCTCCCTCCACTCCGTCCTATCCACTACCATATTTTCCTCAATTCCCAATAAACTCATATCACTCTCGATCACCCTCCTCCAAGTTTGCTTAGGTCTTCCATTGGCGTTATGGACATATCATCTAAATTATTCCGTCGAGCCAGAGACGGAATAAAAAGGGCAAACCTAAGGAAATACTAACTATTACATATTTCTCTTTAGGTCCTCCGTCTTCTCCATGGCGCCTTGAAATTACATATTAATTTCTATACTACTATAAGAAAACTTCAATTGAATTGAAGGGAATCAGATGAGAGGAGAAATTACAATAGATAGTAGAAAGGCAGGACGCGCAGGCCCTATTTCAAAAATACCAAAAGACTAAAAGAGGGTCCAAATATGTCCATAACTCCAAACATGCATAGACTCAATTAAATAAATTTAATTGGTTGATTACATAACCGGCTTATGTAATATTTAGGTTAATCACATTAACTCGTCAAATTAACTTTCATCCAATTTTACTTCTAATCGTTTTGAATCTTTATATTAATTCTTAGATTAATATAACCATATAAAACGTCGATTATGCATGTCCCAATTATTTTGATTTCAATTCATTTAACACTTTGATTTACAACTTGGTAAAAACAAACTTTTAAACGAATTTTCATTCGATAATCAAAACAGAAAACTATTAATTTCCGAAACATATATTTATATATACAAGTTATATTCAAGCCGATTTTAACAATTAAAATCAAGTGGGATTCGGGCCGGGGCCCGAAACTGGGCTGCTGCCGTTTGGCAGCAGCCCCGTGGCTGCCGCCGCGAGGCAATAGCCGCGCGACAGCGGCTGGTCGCGCCGTGAGGCGCGACCCGAGCTGCTGTCATATTTATTTTTATTTTATTTTTTTAAAACATATATATATATATATCAGATTTTAAAACGGTTTTAAAAACGATTTTCAGAAATAGGAAAAACTACAATAGATTTCTGTTTTATCTTTTAGAATTAATAAAACTAATTTTATTAACCTAACTATAAAACTAATAGATTTTGTTATAATGATTATCAACCGAAATAATTAGGAAGATACGCATAATCTATTTTAATCAACAATTAATTAAAATTTATTTATCTTTAGAATTAATTAATCAAACAATTTGTTAATTAATCCTAACCATAAATATTTATTCAATCCTATTGAAAAACTTCTAAATTTTCATATATGAAATAACGGATTTAACGATGGCTCTGATACCACTGTTGGAAATTAGGCTAAGGTATAGCAGCGGAAATATAAAAATTTTAGCCTACTTCCTTTTAACCATAGGATCCGTTAATCGTTATTTCATATAAAGAGGGATAAGAAGAAATACCTTTTGAAGAACAATCTACCGTTGTTAAAGAAGCGCCCACAATTCTTCTCCGAGTTCCCAAGCACGAAGTATAACACGGTGAGGTTAAGTTAGAATCAACCGTATGAGATGCAACCAAAATAGATTGCCTCTAATTAACCAACACAAGATCAAAGAAAAGGGAGATAGATGAAATTAATCGATCGATGGAAGTCGTATGAATTCTTGTCCACGAACTAGGGGAGTCGAATTCTCTTTCTCTCTCTTACTTGTAATTTCGAAAATCACAAAGGGGGTAGTATATGGCTTGGTCGAAATTCATGCATAGAGGGGGTATATATAATCACTTGTATCTAAACCCTAGTTAGATAGGAATAGGTTACTTAATAGGAATTCAATTCGGAAAAGGATTCTCAATTATTATCTCATTATATATCTAATATATCTAGGATAATAATAAATAACCTAATTGGATAATAATAGGAGTATATTAATCTAATTAAAACTCCTAACTTAATTATCTCTTAATTAATTTAATTCACAAACCTAATCAAATTAGGATTAATGGAATTAAAATAATTCCTTATTTATTACATACAAATTTCGGCCCCCTCTATTTAAATGGGCCTTACTGGGCTCAATTGGGCTTCCATCTATTAATGACATCCATCTCTCTTTTGGTTCCAAGTCTTATGTGTGATCCATTAGGTTCTTACTACTTCTGGCCGTATGCAACTATTAAATTAATTTCTTCAAGAATTATATTTAATCCTTGCATAACGGAATGATGTACTGAGTATGTTATTGGCAAGTCTGTAATCACTCCCCCAGAGTCCGTTAAGAAGATAGGTTGATTCTGTCGTTAACCCTTCCGTATTAGTTACGGTATAATTCGATCCTTTATCAACTACATCCTTGAACTGAATCTTATGACTATGGGTGATGTTAAGTCACATATAGCGAGACGTTCGTTTTACTTGTATAGGCCGAGTCAACTCAAAATAGATAGGTTAAGTGAAATCTGTATTTCTTACTCTTAAGCTATCACCTTGCAAGGATTTAGAGTCGAGTCTTCCACAAGCGATCCTTGGATGTATCTCCCATTAATCGGGAGTGATAAATGCTCAATCCAATGTATAACTACCCTGACATTACCTCCTGTGACACCCAACCTTTGCCGTTCACACCCCAGAGTCATCTCTGTTAAGGATCGTGGGACAGCAGGATCAAAGTCTCACATTCAGTAATTCAGGATGACCAATTAACATTCCTTTGAGTCTGAGGATTAGTTATACCTATTAATACCAATGAGATGAACAGGTGACAAGGATGAATCTACCCATCCTGTTATCTCAAATCGGATCCCCAATCCTAATGAACGACGTTTCATCGGATCTATGTAACTGTCAAGATATCTATATATATGAAGCTTGTGAGATCAGCTTTCTGTCGAACAGAAGACATTGTTATATACAAGTCTCAACAGTGATATATCAATCCTAAACATATCACTTGACTTGGGGTGGTTTTAAGTTTATTAGTTTATTATAAAGTTTCGTCTCACTTCATGCTTGTATAAACACTTTATCATCACTTTAAACAAACTTACAGATTTCCTTTTATTAGACTTTATTTAGTGCTTAAAAGGGATTGCCTTTATATAGTTATAAAACATATATCTCATTAAAACAAATGATATAAAGAACAATTCATTTACATTAAGTTTGTATCCTAGAACAATTGTCTATAGGACACCAAACCCCAACACTCGTTGTTAAGTAAAGTAGAGAGCCTATCATACCTCGATACAATCTGCTGTCTACCGACTTACCACTCTCATCAGTGCAGAGGACAGTGTCAGTGCCCATTGGAGTAGATATTGGCTTACAATTTTCAAGTTCATATTTCTTCAATATCTCCCTTGCGTACTTAGTTTGACTTATAAAGATGCCATTTTTCCCTTGTTTGATTTGAAGTCCAAGGAAGAAGTTGAGTTCTCCCATCATTGACATTTCAAACTCAGTTTGCATCTGCTTGCTAAATTCCTTGCACATTGACTTGTTAGTGGCACCAAATTTAATGTCATCCACATAAATCTGAGCCAGCAGGGTATCTTTACCCTTCCTCTTAATGAATAAGGTTGTATCAGCTTTGCCTCTGACGTAATTTCTAGTCAGCAGAAAACTGGTCAGCCTCTCATACCAAGCACGTGGTGCTTGCTTGAGGCCGTACAGAGCCTTTTTGAGTTTATAAACATGGTTTGGGAACTTAGGATCCTCAAACCCTGGAGGCTGATTAACATAGACTTCCTCGTTTATAACTCCATTAAGAAATGCACTCTTAACATCCATTTGAAATAATTTAAAGTTCATATAAGATGCATACGCACATAAAATTCTAATAGCCTCTAGCCTTGCCACTGGGGTAAAGGTCTCACCGTAGTCAATACCTTCTTGCTGACTGTAGCCCTGAGCTACAAGTCTTGCTTTGTTTCTGACCACGTTCCCTTATTCATCCAACTTGTTGTGGAAGACCCATCTTGTTCCTATGGTCTTCTGGCTTCTTGCTTTTGGCACTAGATCCCATACTTCATTTCGTCTAAACTGATCAAGTTCTTCTTGCATTGCATTCATCCAGAATTCATCATACTCAGCTTCAGCAAAATTCTTTGGTTCCTGGATTGAGACGAATGCTATGTTGCTGAGGTATCTCCTGAGTTGATTTCTCATCATCAGGGTATTCTCAGCGGCATCAAGAATGGCACTTTCAGAGTGCCCTTTTGGTATCCTAATCTCCTTTGGTAGGTTGATGTCTTGCGTTGGTTGTGTTTCAACAATCTCTGCAGGTGTAGATTGGTCAGTGAAAGTAATTTGAGTTTCACTTTTACCTTTGGTCAGCCCTTGAGGAAATAACTCAGCGGCTGTTTCTTGGTCAACGGGTGCTGAGTGTGGATCATCCTCGGTCAGTGGTTGGTACCTTCTTGTAGGGTTAGTTTCATCGAACTCAACATGTACTGACTCTTCTAAGACTTGAGTTCGTTTATTGAAAACTCTGTATGCTTTGCTGTTTGTTGAGTAGCCTAAAAAGATAGCTTCATCAGCTTTTGAGTCAAACTTAGCTAGGCTATCTGTGGTGTTTAAAATAAAACATTTACAGCCAAAGGCACAAAAGTATCCAATGTTGGGCTTTCGTCCTTTCCAAAGTTCGTAGGGGGTTTTCTTTAGTATAGGTCTAACGAGAGCCCTATTGAGAATATAGCACGCTGTGTTGACAGCTTCTCTCTAAAAGTACTTTGGAAGCCTATGCTCACTCAGCATTGTCCTGGCTATTTCAACCAAAATTCTGTTTTTCCTTCCAACAACCCCATTTTGTTGAGGCGTTTTAGGAGCCGAGAAATTATGGTCAATGCCATTGGTTTCACAGAATTCAACAAACTGTTGGTTCTTGAATTCTCCACTATTATCACTTCGGATGTGAGCTAACTTAAGGTCTTTATCATTTTCAAGTTTTCTAACCAAATTTGAAAATGTCTCAAAGGTTTCATCCTTGCTACTCAGCAGGATGATCCAAGTGTACCGAGAAAAGTCATCTACAATGACCAAGGAAAATCTTCTTCCACCCAAGCTCAGCGGCTGGACTGGACCGAAGAGATCCAAGTGTAGTAACTCTAATGGACGCTTAGTTGAGACAATGTTTTTACTATGAAAAGATTGTTTGGTTTGTTTTCCAGCTTGGCAAGCGTGGCATAATTGATCTTTTTCAAATTTAAGTTCTGGCAGACCCTCAACCAATTGCTTTCTTGCTAATTTGGCCAGGAGGTCCATGCTTACATGACCAAGTCTCCTGTGCCATAGCCAGGAATTTTCTTCCTTTGACACTAAGCATACAGTTTTTGAAAACTTCTTTTCTAAGTTCAGCATGAAGACATTATCAATACGAGGGGCAGTTAAAATTAACTCATTTGTTTTACCCTCGAATATTTTACATCCAGTGTTATCAAATATAACTTTTCTCCCATTGTTACATAGCTGAGCTGCGCTGAGTAAGTTATATTTGAGTCCGCTGACTAGGGAGACAGACTCAATAGTAGGATTACCACCAACGGTTCCTGACCCTAGGATCTTACCCTTTTTGTTGTCTCCAAAACTTACGCTTCCTCCTCGTTTACGCTCAAACGTGATGAACTGAGTTTCATCACCAGTCATATGCCTTGAGCATGCGCTGTCAATGTACCACATCTTTGACTTCTCAGCACACCTCAGGCTTACCTGCAATATAGCTAGTTGCTTTTAGGTACCCAATTCTTTTTGGGTCCTTGCTTGTTAGGTTCAACAGGTAAAGCATCATATTTTATTTTATGACGACATACTTGAATAGTATGTCCATTCTTTCCACAGAAGTCACAGCTGACCTTCTGTTTAGGATGTCTCACTGACTGGTCAGCACCCCAGTGCTGAGCGTGCCAGCACACCTTAGTGGTGTGTCCTTTCTTCCCACAGAAGTCACACTGGACATTCCGATGAGGATTCCATCTCTGCTGACTAGTACTTCGATACTTAGTGTTCAGAGGATTATTTCTTTTATTCGGAACCTTAAGTTGGTTCTGAATTGATGTGACGTCCTTCCTCAGTTTCTTAGAATCTGATTGGACCTCAGAGATAAAATTTTGCATAATTCCTATGTTATTATGCAAATCTGAGTTGTCCTGAAGAAGATATCGAAGGTCACTCAGTTTGACCTCCTCAACCTCGTCACATCGCCTGCTGAGTGCTCAAACCTTTTTATTACACTTTTTGACAAGTGTGTAGAGGTCACTCAGGGCATTAACCATTTCATTTCTGAGCAAGGGTAGTGATGTTACCTCAGTTGAGTGTTCCTCATCATCAGATGCAATGGAGGGGTCAGCATGCTCAGAAACACATGGCTCAGCAAGTTCATCAGCCATGAAACAAATCTTTGCTGACTCAGTGGCATCAGCTTCAGATGATGATGAATCATCATTATCGCTCCAGGTTGCCACCATTGCCTTCTTGCCGTTCTTCCTTTCTTTCCTCAGCGAGGGACAGCTTGACTTGATATGGCCAGTTTGATGACATTCAAAGCATGTAATGGGCTTTGAGCTGTCCTTCTTGTACTTGTTGTCGCTGGAGTCAGCTTTGTACTTATCAAACTTCTTGTAAGGCTTCTTAGAATATTTGTCATTCTTTTTGAACAGCCTCTTCATCTTTCTAGTGAACATAGCCATTTCTTCATCGTCTGTTGAGCTCCCATCAGTGGAGTCAGCTTTCATGACAAGAGACTTTTGCTTCTTGTCTTCAGACTTTTCCTTCACCTCGAAATTCTTCATTGAGATCTCATGGGTCAGCAGTGAGCCAATGAGTTCATCATACTTGTAGGTGGTTAAGTCTTGAGCTTCCTCAACAGCAGTTTTCTTTGCTTGCCAGCTTTTAGGAAGACTCCTAAGAATCTTCTTGACTTGCTCTTCCTCACTGAAGATCTTTCCAAGTCTCTTGAGCTCGTTGATGATGTTTGTGAATCTTGCATTCATGTCTGAGATTCCTTCATCATCGTTCATTTCGAAAAGCTCGTACAATCTCATATGCTGGTTCACCTTAGATTCTTTCACCTTGTTGGTTCCTTCGTAGGTGACCTCCAGCTTCTTCCAGATCTCCTGCGCTGACTCACAACCTGAAATCTTGTTGTATTCTGCAGCATCTAGCGCACAGTGAAGCATGTTTATAGCCGAAGCATGGTTTTGTAGCTTCTTGAGATCATCCTCTGTCCATTTAGTCTCAGCTTTGACAACCGTTTGGCCATCAATAGTTTCAACAGGAACAAATGGGCCTTGGACTATAGATAGCCATGCGCTCATGTTTGTTGCCTGAATGAAGTCCTTCATTCTATTCTTCCAAAAGGTATAGTTAGACCCGAAGAATAGAGGAGGCCGAGTTATGGACAGACCCTCAGGTAAAATCTGAGTTGTCAGATTTCCTGGGAGAAACCGAGTGCTGTTTTCAGCCATAGTAGGGATCAGCTTAAGGTGGTTAAACCTTGCACAGTGAGCTATTAGGCTCTGATACCACTTGTTGGTCCTTTATAACGTAACAAGTTAGTTCCAAGGGGGGGATAGGAACTATTGAAAATTTTGGTACGTTAAGGCTGACTTCTTTTACAATGAAAAGGATTACACAGCGCGTTGAGTGAATTTAAGACACTAGCTTAGTCAACTTGTGACTAAGTCAGCTTCTTTCCTTGAGTCAGGAGATAGCACTTGAGTCTATTCCTGAACTCAGATACTCAATGCACATAACTCAGCGTGACCTATTTACTTAGTCAATTTTCAAGCAAGCAAAATATATCAAAGGAGTTTAAAGGTTAGAAAGATATTACTCAGCAGATTTATCCAAGTTCGGCCTCTATGCCTACGTCCTGTCCCCGGAACACGTTCCGAGCTTTCGAATTCTCTACTGAGCTCTTTAAAGGTAGAGCACCAAACCTTTTACAACTAGAAGCTGAGTATAACAAGAGTACCTTCCTCTATACCTCTACTCACTCCTATTCTACCGGTGAGTACTATAACCGAGTACTCAGCCTCTCCTTTCTATACTTCTAGAAATGATGATAAGATTGTCCTAAACAACAATTGCTAAGACACTTTAGATGATTGGGAATCACTCTAGACTTTTACACAAAAGTATGGAAATTGGTGTAAGGTATTTGCTTTGCTTTTCTCACAGATTCTTCTAGTATGAATTTGGTCAGCGTAATTGCTAGTTGAAGATCTGTATTTATTGAATCATATCGATGGCCTTTATATAGTGACACTTGAGGCACCTGGTCATTTCGAATTTCGAAATAACCGTTGGAGGGAAATGGCTTCCTGTCGTTGTCACTCTGGGCGTGCTCAGCGTCGTTGGCCAATAGAATTCTTACATCTTCTGTCTTCGTCAGTCTTCAGCAGAATGTTTCTCCATTTATGGAAAAGTCCACGAGACAGCTTTCTGCGCCTTCTGATCTTTTCCCAAAGTAGAAATACTTTGTCTGGAAGTTGAACATTCTCTGCCGCTGTCAAGACTGCTTTGTCATCCAACTCAGCAGCTTCGTCTTGAAGCTTTTGCCACGAAGGCTTCTCGATCCTTCTCTTGTTGAGTCGTCATTTTGGTTGATACGGCTTCGTTTTGAACTTCTAAGCCGAATGGTGTTGATGTCTTATACACAATTAAACTCAACATTGAACAAACACATTAGTGTAAATAAATCAAAGCATTATAAATTTAATGTGTTAGAATATTTTTATCATAACTTAAATAATTTTGTCAAATCAAAATCATGTGGAAAGGTGTTTCAACAAACTCCCCCATTTTGATGTTGGCAAAAATATTCGGTCGAAGAACTCAGTGTTGAGCTCCCCCATGATAGTTGACCTTATTTTATCAAATAACTCCCCCGTAAGGGTTGAGCTACTGACTTAGTTTTACTCTAAACATTTCAAGGTTTAATTGAGTAAGTCTAAGGTCAGTTTTCAGAGATAGGTCAGCTTATGGAACATATTCTATTTAACTCAGTTTTACGCGGAAGGTTTAAACATCAGAGAGCGCTGAGTAAAATTTGTTCAATGAGTTTTAGTTAAGTGGACATATAAGAAGTGGTCAACATGCATGATCAACACAGCAAACATATCATCAATTGATATAGACAGTAAAGCACAGTTGATCTAATGAAGATGCGTTTTAACAAATTATATCAAACACTTAAGTAGGCATCGCATAAGAGTAGTCAGTGTGAAATGATAAAGATGCATATAATTTGTTTCAAGTTTAAAGTCAGCACGATACAAAAAGGAACACAGATAAAAGAGTTTAGCAAACAAAAGCTATTCTAGACAATACAAGTTAAGCTATTTTAGTTTGCCCTTGCCCTTGTGTTGCTGACTGACTGATGCTTGCTGAGTTCTTGGGGCTTGTTCTTTCTCCCCCGTTTTGCCATCATCAGGTTTGGGAATGAAGATTGAGTCATTGGCAGCTTGAGTAAGACGCTGAGAAAATGCCTTCAGCTTCTTCGTGCTTTCATTTATTCCGTTGAAGATTGGAACGCCATCATCGATAATGGTTTGAGGAATACCGATAGACGCAGCACTCAGCATGCTTAACACAACAGCTTGAGACTTGCCGATCCAGTGCATATTGTCAGTGAGTATTGCAAAAGCTTGATGAAACATTTTTAGCAAAGATGAATCATAATACTCACGTTGACCTTAGATTTTACGCACATCGCTGTAGATTGCTCGAGAATACTTCAGAATCTCGTTCGTTTTAAGCTCGTCAGTGGCCATCTCTTGCCTATTTAAGTTCAGCAGACGCACAGCCTCAGAAATTTGCTCAATGGAGCATTGGGAGGAAGTGGAAAGCTGGTGATTTGTTTTCTCTTGCTCAGTGTGAAGTTGGCGAAAGAGATGTTGGACTTCGGCAGAAGTGGCATATGCTGAGTTCGCAGCTGACAGTTGATGAAACTCCTGTTGTAGAGAATTCATATGGTTTACAATGGTTAGCTGGAGTTCGGCCAGTTTCAGTATAGAGTCCTGCCGGGGCTGTTGAGATTGCAGTGTAGTTATAACACTCAGAAGGTCCTTCATACCTTTAATCTCGGTGAGAAGCTGAATGATGGATGAGAAGGAAGTTGGCTCAACAGAACTGGATTCAGCGGCATTGGTACTTGATTTTTGGAGGTCCTGAATGAGAGCTTGAGCTGAGTCAACAATTCGTCTACCAGACTCAGAGGCAATGTTGTAATTGAAGGATCCATCCAGTGTTGGCCTAGATGCCGGAAGTGGAGTAGAACCAGGTAGAGGCAGTGTTTGGTTCTACTCGACATTGGTTGGCCCAACATTGTCAGTTGAGGCTGACTGATTCTGATTCTGCTCATGTACTTGGGGAAGTGGAGGATCGGCAGAAAGAGTTCCTTGCACGGTGTCAGGCTGAAGCTGACTTGGTGATGGAATTTGAAGAAGTTCAGCATCCACCTGGGCAGGAAATTCCTTATCTTGCTCAACAGTTTGAGGAGCGGAATCTTCGAGCAATTGCTCGGCATTGCTTGGATTTGCGGAGGCATTTAAGTCGGCATGTTCCTTTGGAGAAATAGAGGCTTGATTTTCTAAGTACCCTTGGTCAGACTCAGGAGGGTTGGAGAAGTATTTGAGATGTACCTCAATTAGGTCAGTGATTTCATCTCTCAGCGGGGAGTCTCCCATTAGGTCAATGACCGGTTTTCGAACGGCGCTCTTCTTTCTGAGTCTTTTAAGCTTTGGAGGAGTGGGGTCACAAGGAATCGACTCAATAGAGTCATTAGGTGAGGTTTCCCATTGAACAGCGGGAGTAGCTACTGTGTGCTCAGTTTCTTCTTCTTCTACTAACTTAGTGTAGATTGGTTCAAGTTGTTCATCCTCGGCTGTTTCTTCAGTGTCATCCTGATCACTGTCTTCCTCGTCAAACTCATCATCCAGTTCTTCTTCTTCAAACTGGTCATCCAACTCTTCCTCATCAAGCTGACCACCTACTTGGTCTGGATCTTGTTCTTCCTCAGCTTGTTGCTCAGCGTCAATTCCTTGACTCTGTGCATAGTGTGAGTTAGGGTCGGCATGGCCTCAATGGGTCTTAACTCAAAATTGAGCTTCTTCTTCTTTCTTAAGGGTTGGTCAGCAACTTCTCTTTCTTCGATCTCAGGCTCAACTTGCCTAGGTCTTTTCTCAGCTGATCTAGATCCACCCGGACCTTGCTGAGTTTGCGTTGTTCCTTTGCATAAAACTTTGATCCTCTTGGGGGTAGAGGCAGCTCCTTTAGACGTGCTGTGCACAGCTTTTCTCTTCCTTTGAGTTCTGCCCTTTTTGGTCACAGTTCCCTCAGCGTTTTCCCCTTCAGCATTCTGGACAGCTCCTCCTTTTCCTTCCTTTACCACAATGGGTAGGTCATGGGCCAAACCAAATAAGGCAGCAACCGTAATTTCGGTTCCCTGAACTCGAATTTCCGAAACTGTGTCCACCTTGTGATCCTGGAGGATTCGCGTGATGAAGGAGCCCAGCCTAAGGGTTCCAGTACTTTGTAGAAATCCACCGATGATGAAGATAGGCATATTAATCGGCGTGTAGGTCAGCATGTTCCATATGAAGCACTGCTCGAAGTTGGTTGCTGAGTTGGTGCAGTTGATTTTGGGGTAGAGGAAATTTGTCAAGATGTAATGGGCCATCTTTTGATGCTGACCCATGGAAGTGCTGGAAATTTCACCTACATGACCCTCAGGTTTGCAGAAGGTCTTAACGTAGTTTGTCTTGTCATGGTCACCTGACTTACGAAGTATAGCTCCTTCGTTTTTTAATTTGAACAGTGAGGCAAGGTACGCTGGGTTGATGGAGATGTTCTTTCCTCAAACATTAGTTGCTAGATAGTTCCTGTTGTCATTTGCGACTCTCAGGTTGGCGTAGAATTCATGTACCAACTCAGGGTAAGTGGGATCCCGAACTGAGAACAGCTCGGTCCAGCCATTGTTCTTGATCCATTCACAGAAAGGTTGCTCGGCCTCCACAAACCCTTTTGAGAACCACCGGGATTGGTCAATCTTCCACCCCCGCACACTCTCGAAGACTTTAGAGTAGGTGCGTTGTATGACTTTCTTACCCTTATCTTTTTGCTGCTGTTTCCCTTTGGAAGCAGTGGTTTGGACAGCTTGAGCTTTCTTGCTCGGCGTAGTAGCTCCAGTGGGATTGCGCTGAGTAGGAGATGTGGGATTGTCATCGGAGCGGTTTTGGGAAACACCGGCGCCGAAGATGTTTAGAGAAACTCTTGTCATATTCTCAGAGAAGTGTTAGGAATTTTGGGAATTTTGAGAGAGAGAGTATAAATGCTAAAGATTTCTAAGCGTAAAGAATTAAGAGTGGGAATTCATCCACTATTTATAGCGATGTTGAGTTAATCCAAGGCGTTGGGTTGTTCGTTTTACCTCGAGATTCTCAAACGACAAAGATTCTGGCATTTATCACATATACGGCGCGTGTGTTTTCTAATTATAGCCTATACGTCATCCTAGGTGGCTATTCAATTCGCGTGCTTTCCATTAAAGTTTGCAACGGCTCTTTACTCAGTGTTAGGAATTTCAAGCGTTTAAGATTCTGAGTAGTCAGTGTTATGCAAAGGAATAGATATAATGCATAGAATCTCAGCTTGAGGTAAATACTCAGCATATATATATTTATCGACTCAGCATGAAATATCACAAATCATTCATCATGGAAACTTACTCAGCATGCAGACCATACTTGGAATTTATTGAAGAGGATTAAACATACCAATGGCTTCTCTAAGTATGTTGAATTGCTCACAAGCCAGTGGCTTTGTGAAGATATTAGCAAGCTGCTCATCCATTGGGACATAGGTCAGCTTGATCTCACCTTTGAGTACATGGTCTATAATGAAGTGATGTCTGATGCTGACATGCTTCATCCTGCTGTGCTGGATTGGGTTCTTTGATAGATCAATTGCACTTTTGTTGTCACATTTGACTTCAATTGTTTTAATCTGAACACCATAATCTTCAAGCTGTTGCTTAATCCATAGGACTTGAGCAACACAGCTTCCAGCAGCAATGTACTCAGCTTCAGTGGTTGACAGGGCTACTGATGCCTGCTTCTTGCTGAACCAAGACACAAGACAGCTCCCAAGGAAGTGGCATCCTCCTGAGGTGCTTTTTCGTTCAAGCTTGTCTCGTCCGTAGTCAGCGTCAGTGTATGCAAGAATTGTGAAATCTGAAGTATTGGGATACCACAAACCTGCATTCACTGAGCCTTGCAAATATCTAAGGATTCTTTTTACAGCTATGTAATGAGATTCCTTAGGGTTAGATTGATATCTATCACAATAACATACTGAGAATTGAATGTCTGGTCTACTCGTTGTTAAGTAAAGTAGAGAGCCTATCATACCTCAATACAATCTGATGTCTACCGACTTACCACTCTCATCAGTGCAGAGGACAGTGTCAGTGCCCATTGGAATAGATATTGGCTTACAATTTTCAAGTTCATATTTCTTCAATATCTCCCTTGCGTACTTAGTTTGACTTATGAAGATGCCATTTTTCCCTTGTTTGATTTGAAGTCCAAGGAAGAAGTTGAGTTCTCCCATCATTGACATTTCAAACTCAGTTTGCATCTGCTTGCTAAATTCCTCGCACATTGACTCGTTAGTGGCACCAAATTTAATGTCATCCACATAAATCTGAGCCAGCAGGGTATCTTTACCCTTCCTCTTAATGAATAAGGTTGTATCAGCTTTGCCTCTGACATAATTTCTAGTCAGCAGAAAACTGGTCAGCCTCTCATACCAAGCACGTGGTGCTTGCTTGAGGCCGTACAGAGCCTTTTTGAGTTTATAAACATGGTTTGGGAACTTAGGATCCTCAAACCCTGGAGGCTGATTAACATAGACTTCCTTGTTTATAACTCCATTAAGAAATGCACTCTTAACATCCATTTGAAATAATTTAAAGTTCATATAAGATGCATATGCACATAAAATTCTAATAGCCTCTAGCCTTGCCACTGGGGCAAAGGTCTCACCGTAGTCAATACCTTCTTGCTGACTGTAGCCCTGTGCTACAAGTCTTGCTTTATTTCTGACCACGTTCCCTTGTTCATCCAACTTGTTGCGGAAGACCCATCTTGTTCCTATGGTCTCCTGGCTTCTTGGTTTTGGCACTAGATCCCATACTTCATTTCGTCTAAACTGATCAAGTTCTTCTTGCATTGCATTCATCCAGAATTCGTCATACTAAGCTTCAGCGAAATTCTTTGGTTCCTGGATTGAGACGAATGCTACGTTGCTGAGGTATCTCCTGAGTTGATTTCTCGTCATCAGGGTATTCTCAGCGGCATCAAGAATGGCACTTTCAGAGTGCCCTCTTGGTATCCTAATCTCCTTTAGTAGGTTGATGTATTGTGCTGGCTGTGTTTCAACAATCTCTGCAGGTGTAGATTGGTCAGTGAAAGTAATTTGAGTTTCACTTTTACCTTTGGTCAGCCCTTGAGGAAATAACTCAGCGGATGTTTCTTGGTCAACGGGTGCTAAGTGTGGATCGTCCTCGGTCAGTGGCTGGTACCTTCCTACAGGGTTAGTTTCATCGAACTCAACATGTACTGACTCTTCTAAGACTTGAGTTCGTTTATTGAAAACTCTGTATGCTTTGCTGTTTGTTGAGTAGCCTAAAAAGATAGCTTCATCAGCTTTTGAGTCAAACTTAGCTAGGCTATCTTTGGTGTTTAAAATAAAACATTTACAGCCAAAGGCACAAAAGTATCCAATGTTGGGCTTTCGTCCTTTCCAAAGTTCGTAGGGGGTTTTCTTTAGTATAGGTCTAACTAGAGACCTATTGAGAATATAGCACGCTGTGTTGACAACTTCTCCCCAAAAGTACTTTGGAAGCCTATGCTCACTCAGCATTGTCCTGGCTATTTCAACCAAAGTTCTATTTTTCCTTTCAACAACCCCATTTTGTTGAGGCGTTCTAGGAGCAGAGAAATTACGGTCAATGTCGTTGGTTTCACAGAATTCAACAAACTATTGGTTTTTGAATTCTCCACCATTATCACTTCGGATGTGAGCTAACTTAAGGTCTTTATCATTTTCAAGTTTTCTAACCAAATTTGAAAATGTCTCAAAGGTTTCATCCTTGCTACTCAGCAGGATGATCCAAGTGTACCGAGAAAAGTCATCTACAATGACCAAGGAAAATCTTCTTCCACCCAAGCTCAGCGGCTGGACTGGACCGAAGAGATCCAAGTGTAGCAACTCTAATGGACGCTTAGTTGAGACAATGTTTTTACTATGAAAAGATTGTTTGGTTTGTTTTCCAGCTTGGCAAGCGTGGCATAATTGATCTTTTTCAAATTTAAGTTCTGGCAGACCCTCAACCAATTGCTTTCTTGCTAATTTGGCCAGGAGGTCCATGCTTACATGACCAAGTCTCATGTGTCATAGCCAGGAATTTTCTTCCTTTGACACTAAGCATACAGTTTTTGAAAACTTCTTTTCTAATTTCAGCATGAATACATTATCAATACGAGGGGCAGTTAAAATTAACTCATTTGTTTTACCCTCGAATATTTTACATCCAGTGTTATCAAATATAACTTTTCTCCCATTGTTACATAGCTGAGCTACGCTGAGTAAGTTATATTTGAGTCCGCTGACTAGGGAGACAAACTCAATAGTAGGATTACCACCAATGGTTCCTGACCCTACTATCTTACCCTTTTTGTTGTCTCCAAAACTTACGCTTCCTCCTCGTTTACGCTCAAACGTGATGAACTGAGTTTCATCACCAGTCATATGCCTTGAGCATGCGCTGTCAATGTACCACATCTTTGACTTCTCAGCACACCTCAGGCTTACCTGCAATATAGCTAGTTGCTTTTAGGTACCCAATTCTTTTTGGGTCCTTGCTTGTTAGGTTCAATAGGTAAAGCATCATATTTTATTTTATGACGACATACTTGAACAGTATGTCCATTCTTTCCACAGAAGTCACATCTGACCTTCTGTTTAGGATGTCTCACTGACTGGTCAGCACCCCAGTGCTGAGCATGCCAGCACACCTTAGTGATGTGTCCTTTCTTCCCACAGAAGTCACACTGGACATTCCGATGAGGATTCCATCTCTGCTGACTAGTACTTCGGTTCTTAGTGTTCAGAGGATTATTTCTTTTATTCGTAACCTTAAGTTGGTTCTGAATTGATGTGACGTCCTTCCTCAGTTTCTTAGAATCTGATTGGACCTCAGAGACAAAATTTTGCATAATTCCTATGTTATTATGCAAATATGAGTTGTCCTGAAGAAGATATCTAAGGTCACTCAGTTTGACCTCCTCAACCTCGTCACATCGCCTGCTGAGTGCTCTAACCTTTTTATTACACTTTTTGACAAGTGTGTAGAGGTCACTCAGGGCATTAACCATTTCATTTCTGAGCAAGGGTAGTGATGTTACCTCAGTTGAGTGTTCTTCATCGTCAGATGCAATGGAGGGGTCAGCATGCTCAGAAAAACATGGCTCAGCAAGTTCATCAGCCATGAAACAAATCTTTGCTGACTCAGTGTCATCAGCTTCAGATGATTTGTACTTATCAAACTTCTTGTAAGGCTTCTTAGAATATTTGTCATTCTTTTTGAACAGCCTCTTCATCTTTCTAGTGAACATAGCCATTTCTTCATCGTCTGTTGAGCTCCCATCAGTGGAGTCAGCTTTCATGACAAGAGACTTTTGCTTCTTGTCTTCAGACTTTTCCTTCACCTCGAAATTCTTTATTGAGATCTCATGGGTCAGCAGTGAGCTAATGAGTTCATCATACTTGTAGGTGGTTAAGTCTTTAGCTTCCTCAACAGCAATTTTCTTTGCTTGCCAGCTTTTAGGAAGACTCCTAAGAATCTTTTTGACTTGCTCTTCCTCAGTGAAGATCTTTCCAAGTCTCTTGAGCTCGTTGATAATGTTTGTGAATCTTGCATTCATGTCTGAGATTCCTTCATCATCGTTCATTTCGAACAGCTCGTACAATCTCATATGCTGGTTCACCTTGGATTCTTTCACCTTGTTGGTTCCTTCGTAGGTGACCTCCAGCTTCTTCCAGATCTCCTGCGCTGACTTACAACCTGAAATCTTATTGTATTCTGCAGCATCTAGCGCACAGTGAAGCATGTTTATAGCCGAAGCATGGTTTTGTAGCTTCTTGAGATAATCCTCTATCCATTTAGTCTCAGCTTTGACAACCGTTTGGCCATCAATAGTTTCAACAGGAACAAATGGGCCTTGGACTATAGATAGCCATGCGCTCATGTTTGTTGCCTGAATGAAGTTCTTCATTCTATTCTTCCAAAAGGTATAGTTAGACCCGAAGAATAGAGGAGGCCGAGTTATGGACAGACCCTCAGGTAAAATCTGAGTTGTCAGATTTCTTGGGAGAAACCGAGTGCTGTTTTCAGCCATAGTGGGGATCAGCTTAAGGTGGTTAAACCTTGCACAGTGAGCTATTAAGCTCTGATACCACTTGTTGGTCCCTTATAACGTAACAAGTTAGTTCCAAGGGGGGGATAGGAACTATTTAAAATTTTGGTACGTTAAGGCTGACTTCTTTTACAATGAAAAGGATTACACAGCGCGCTGAGTGAATTTAAAACACTAGCTTAGTCAACTTGTCACTAAGTCATCTTCTTTCCTTGAGTCAAGAGATAGCACTTGAGTCTATTCCTGAACTCAGATACTCAATGCACACAACTCAGCGTGACCTCTTTACTTAGTCAATTTTCAAGCAAGCAAAATATATCAAAGGAGTTTAAAGGTTAGAAAGATATTACTCAGCAGATTTATCCAGGTTCGGCCTCTATGCCTGCGTCCTGTCCCCGAAACACGTTCCGAGCTTTCGAATTCTCTACTGAGCTCTTTAAAGGTAGAGCACCAAACCTTTTACAACTAGAAGCTGAGTATAACAAGAGTACCTTCCTCTATACCTCTACTCACTCCTATTCTACCGATGAGTACTATAACCGAGTACTCAGCCTCTCCTTTCTATACTTCTAGAAATGATGATAAGATTGTCCTAAACAACAATTGCTAAGACACTTTAGATGATTGGGAATCACTCTAGACTTTTACACAAAAGTATGGAAATTGGTGTAAGGTATTTGTTTTGCTTTTCTCACAGATTCTTCGAGTATGAATTTGGTCAGCGTAATTGCTAGTTGAAGATCTGTATTTATTAAAGCATATCGATGGCCTTTATATAGTGACACTTGAGGCACCTGGTCATTTCGAATTTTGAAATAACCGTTGGAGGGAAACGGCTTCCTGTCGTTGTCACTCTGGGCGTGCTCAACGTCGTTGGCCAATAGAATTCTTGCATCTTCTATCTTCGTCAGTCTTCAGCAGAATGTTTCGCCACTTATGGAAAAGTCCACGAGACAGCTTTCTGCGCCTTCTGATCTTTTCCCAAAGTAGAAATACTTTGTCTGGAAGTTGAACATTCTCTGCCGCTGTCAAAACTGCTTTGTCGTCCAACTCAGCAGCTTCGTCTTGAAGCTTTTGCCACGAAGGCTTCTCAATCCTTCTCTTGCTGAGTCGTCGTTTTGGTTGATACGGCTTCGTTTTGAACTTCTAAGCCGAATGGTGTTGATGTGTTGACTTGGGCTTGACTTCCACTTTATGGGCCTTGGGCTTTTTAATCTCAATGTCTTATACACAATTAAACTCAACATTGAACAAACACATTAGTGTAAATAAATCAAAGCATTATAAATTTAATGTGTTAGAATATTTTTATCATAACTTAAATAATTTGTCAAATCAAAATCATGTGGAAAGGTGTTTCAACAGTTAAGTCTTAAGCTTCCTCAACAGCAGTTTTCTTTGCTTGCCAGCTTTTAGGAAGACTCCTAAGAATCTTCTTGACTTGCTCTTCCTCAGTGAAGATCTTTCCAAGTCTCTTGAGCTCGTTGATTATGTTTGTGAACCTTGCGTTCATGTCAGAGATTCCTTTATCATCATTTATTTCAAACAGCTCGTACAACCTCATGTGCTGGTTGACTTTGGATTCCTTCACCTTGTTGGTTCCTTCATAGGTAACCTCCAGCTTCTTCCAAATCTCCTGTGCTGACTCACAACCTGAAATCTTGTTGTATTCTGTAGCATCTAAAGCACAATGAAGTATGTTTATAGCCGAAGCATGATTTTGTAGCTTCTTGAGATCATCCTCTGTCCATTTAGTCTCAGCTTTGACAACCGTTTGGCCATCAATAGTTTCAACAGGAACAAATGGGCCTTGGACTATAGATAGCCATGCACTCATATTTGTTGCCTGAATGAAATTCTTTATTCTATTCTTCCAAAAGGTATAGTTAGACCCGAAGAATAGAAGAGGCCGAGTTATGGACAGACCCTCAGGTAAAATCTGAGTTGTCAGATTTCCTGGGAGAAACCGAGTGCTGTTCTCAGCCATAGTGGGGATCAGCTCAAGGTAGTTAAACCTTGAACAGTGAGCTTTCAGGCTCTGATACCACTTGTTGGTCCCTTATAACGTGACAAGTTAGTTCCAAGGGGGGGATAGAAACTATTTAAAATTTTATCCGTTAAGGCTGACTTCTTTTCTTATGAAAAGGTTTACACAGCGTTACTAAGTAGATTCAAGACACAAGCTTAGTCAGCTTGTGACTAAGTCTGCTTCTTTACTTGAGTCAGGAAATAGCACTTAGAGTATATTCCTGAACTCAGCTTCTTAGTAGACTTAACTCAGCGTGAGTTCTTTACTTAGTCAGTTTTATAGCAAGCAATATATATATTAAAGGAGTTTAAGGGTTAGAAAGATATTACTCAGTAGACTTATCCTGGTTCGGCCTCTCCGCCTACGTCCAGTCCCCGGAACTCGTTCTGAGCTTTTTGAATTCTCTACTGAGCTTTTTAAAGGTAGAGCACGAAACCTTTTACAAGTAGAAGCTGAGTATAACAAGAGTACCTTCCTCTATACCTCTACTCACTCCTATATCTACCGCTGAGTACTATAACCGAGTACTCAGCCTCTCCTTTCTATTCTTCTAGAAATGATTAAGTGTTTGTCCTAAACAACAATTGCTAAGACACTTTAGATGATTGAAAATCACTCTAGACTTTTACACAATAATATGGAAATTGGTGTAAGGTATTTGCTTTGCTTTTCTCACAGAAACTTCAAGTATGAATTTGGTCAGCGTTTCGACTAATTGAAGATCTGCATCGATTGAAGCAAATGGATGGCATTTATATAGTGACACATGAGGCACCTGGTCATTTCGAATTTCGAAATAACCGTTGGAGAGAAACAGCTTCCTGTCATTGTCACTCTGGGCGTGCTCAGCGTCGTTGGCCAATAGGATTCTTGCATCTTCTGTCTTCGTCAGTCCACAGCAGAATGTTTCGACATTTAAGGAAAAGTCCACGAGATAGCTTCCTGCGCCTTCTGAACTTTTCCCAAAATAGAAATACTTTGTCTAGAAGTTGAACATTGTCTGCCGCTGTCCAGACTGCATTGTCGTCCAACTCAGCAGCTTCCACTTGAAGCTTTTGCTTCGAAGGCTTCTCGATCCTTCTTTTGCTGAGTCGTCGTTTTGCTTTATACGGCTTCGTTTTGAACTCTTGGGCCGAATGGTCTTGATGTGTTGATTTGGGCTTGACTTCCACTTTAAGGGCCTTTGGGCTTTTTAATCTTAATGTCTTATAAACAATTAAACTCAACATTGAACAAACACATTAGTGTAATAAATCAAAGCATTTAAATTTAATGTGTTAGAATATTTTTATCATTACTTAAATAATTTTGTCAAATCAAAATCATGTGGAAAGGTGTTTCAACAGTTTGGACGTCACCCATTTTAAGCTCTAGTGGTCATCGCTATTATGTCCTTTTTCTTGATAATTATACAAATTTCTTATGGACATTCCCCTTAGCAAATAAATCTTAAGTATATTCCACTTTTCTGTCCTTTCGTACTTTTGTTCGCACACAATTTGAACGAGACATCAAAACCTTTCAATGTGATAATGGTGGCGAATATAATAACATACAATTTCATCAATTTTGTCAAACTAATGGCATGCAATTTCGCTTCTCTTGTCCTCATACCTCTTCTCAAAACGGGAAATCAGAACGAACCATTCATACTATCAATAATGTTATTTGCACAATTCTAAATCATATGTCTATTCCCTTCTCTTTTCGGACTCATGCACTCGAACATGCTACGTATCTTCTCAATATCTACCCTCATAAAATTCTGGGTTTCCAATCACCCACCAAAATTCTATACCAACGTGACCCTAGTTTTTCCCATTTACGCATTTTTTGTTGTTTGTGCTTTCCCCTTATCCCCTCTACATCCCGAACTAAATTGCAAGCCCGATCTTCTACATGTGTTTTCTTAGGATACTCGTCAAACCATTGGGGTTATAAATGTTTTGATCTGACAAACAATAAAATTATTATCTCAAGGCATGTCACATTTGATGAAAAAGTATTCCCATTTGCTACTCTTCAAAAACCAATGCCTACTCCTTCTCCTACCTCAGGTCTACTCTCTCCCTCTATTTTTTATTCTCCACCACCCATGCATAAAAACAATATCACCATGCCACCTTCCCATAACATTCCAGCTACACCCTCTTCCCATTTACCACCTGCTACTCCCATACCGCCCACACCTCACCCATACTATCTCCTTCCAACTCGTCAGTTCACTTGCCTCAGCCCCCACCCAACTCGCCCTCTTCTATATTAAATAACTCACCATATACTCCTACCCACGCCACTGATCCAACACCACATACTCCCCCTACCGCCCCAACTATTCCCCTTGTCGCCCCCTCACATCCTATGACTACCTGAGCCCAACATAGTATCTTTAAACCTCATCGTGTTCTAAACCTTTACACAACCACTCCTAAACCTATTTCTCTCATACCCATAAATCCATCCCTTGCATTACATGACCCGAATTGAAAACTTGCTATGACCGACGAATACAAGGCTCTTATTAAAAATAAGACGTGGGCACTTGTACCACATCCTAAAGCCACTAATGTTATTCGTAGTTGATGGATTTTCAGGCACAAAACTAATGCAGATGGGTCATTCGAGAGGTATAAGGCTCGCTTAGTTGGCAATGGGGCGAGTCAGTTGGTTGGTGTGGATCGTGGAGATACTTTTAGCCCAGTAGTCAAACCGGCAACAATCCGAGCAGTTCTGAGCATTTCCCTTTCAAAGAACTGGAGTCTCCATCAACTTGATGTGAAGAATGATTTTCTTCACGGTGATCTTAATGAAACTGTGTATATGCATCAACCTTTGGGGTTTCGCGACCCTGAACATCCGGATCATATTTGTTTACTCAAAAGGTCACTTTATGGGCTCAAACAGACCCCTCGGGCTTGGTACCAACGGTTTGCCTCCTTTCTCTCTACATTGGGTTTCTCTCATAGTGTTTCTGGCCACTCTCTTTTTGTGTTTCGCTGAGGAAACGACATAGCTTATTTACTCATGTATGTTGATGATATTGTTCTGACTACTTCTTCCACTTCTTTAAGAGAATCCATCATACGGAAACTTAGTTCAGAGTTTGCGATGAAGGATTTGGGTCCACTAAGCTACTTCTTGGGTATATCAGTTTCTCGGACATCAGGGTCTCTCTTTTTGTCTCAAAAGAAATATGCTTCTGAAATAATTCACAAGGCTGGACTCTCCTCTTCCAATTCATGTGCTACACCTGTTGACACTAAACAAAAGCTTAGCCTTTCTTCTGGTTCTCCTTATCATGATCCATCCGAGTACCGGAGTCTTACCAGTGCCTTACAGTATTTGACTCTCACTCGGCCAGATATCTCCTACGTAGTTCAGCAAGTCTTTTTGTTTATGCATGACCCCAGGACCCAGCATATGGCCGCCATAAAATGGATACTTCGATATGTTAAGGGGACTCTTGATTTTGGACTTACACTTGCTACATCTTCTATTGATTCTTTAGTCTCTTATACTGACGCTGATTGGGGCGGTTGTCCTGACACCCAGTGATCCACATCAGGCTATTGTGTTTTTCTTGGTGATAATCTCATTTCTTGGTCAGCAAAACGCCAACCTACTCTCTCGCTCTAGTGTCGAAGCTGAGTATCGAGGGGTAGCTAATGTTGTCTCTGAAACTTGCTGGATTCGAAATCTTCTTCTTGAGCTCCACTGTCAGATTCGGAAGGCCACCCTGGTTTACTGTGACAATGTAAGTGTTGTCTACCTCTCTAGTAATCCTGTTCAACATCAATGCACCAAACACATAGAGATGGATATTCATTTTGTGCGTGAAAAGGTTGCCAAAGGCGAAGTACGAGTTCTTCATGTTCCTTCCCGACATCAAATAACTGATATGTTCACCAAAGGTCTACCACATATTCTTTTTGACGACTTCAGATCTAGTCTCAACGTTCGACCTCCTCCCGCTTCGACTACGGTGGTGTGTTAGATATGTAAATAATCCTATTATTTAGGAAAATCCTATTGTTTAGGAAATAGATTATTTCCTTATTATTCCCTTGATTGTAGGCTTAATTGTAGCCTTAATTGTAGGCTTAATTGTGTATTGTGTTGTGTATATGAACACTTCTTAATCAATGAAAACCTCAAGGGTTCTACCTCTATTATAAGAGACGGTTGGAGAAGATTTTTAACTCTCCCTCCTTAAATTTTAATTTAAGAGCCAAATTAAGAGGTTGTTGGAGATGCTCTAAAATATAGTTAATTAAAAAAAATCTACTAATATTTTACTGAACGGTAAAATTAGATTTTTATACAAAAAAAGAAAAAAAAATTAAGGACAATTTAATTCTTATTACTCCGTTAAGTTCTGATTTCTCCCTCTACGTACAATTGACAGAACTTAATGTAGTAATATCAATGATGTGTCTTGTTCTGTTATCGAAGCCTAAATTGGTACCCTTTTTTAAACGTTAAGCCTGTGTTGGTGGTATTTTGTAGGTAGAGCCTAAATTGATACTTTCCCGAAAACTATAGACCTATTTTGGTTTTTTTTTTTCATAGCTAAGAAAGTACCTATTTCAAAAATATTTAAAAAATTCTCCTATTTTTGTGCTTTTAGCCATTAAGTAAATAGTAAATTCAAAATTTAACCTTAAAAATACATTTTAGACTTTTTTTTTTTCTTTTTATATACAAGTCACTCATTTTATTAGAGAAGAAAATATAAAAAAGTGTTGCAATAACATTAATTGTTTTATTATAAAATAAATATCAAAAAATTTCAAATTGAATTGAAAAATTAAAAATTGTTGGTATAAGCATATATTCACAACATATATATTTATCCGAATAAGTAAACGGGTTTACGGGTTACCTCTTATAGCGCGGATCCCGTTATTGATTTGCAGCGGAAGGATTCGGATCAATCACCCGATCTAGTATCACCGGTCAAGCCTTCAACCATGCCAATAGAATTGGGAGAGAAAGACAATTGGTTCACGAACTAAAGCGACGACGAATCCCAAAGAAAGAGAGGGGGGGGCGGAGGAGGCAGGAGAGAAAAATTCTTTTTTCTGTGTTTTTGAGATACTGTATCTCTAAAACCTAATTCCTTATTCTCTTAGAATTAGTGTTGGTTAGGGTTTCTATTTATACTGAATAAATAGATAACCTAACCCTAATTCTTATTGGGTTTGGGTCCGTTCCATTTCGGGCGGGCCTAATTGGATCCATATCCAATTAATTCCAACATCTCCCACTCGCACGCAATGGAACTTATTCCAAACTTTCTCAATCTCGGTCTCTATCATACTCTTGTAAATAGTTCGTGCGACCGGCATACTGTCGAGAGCTCTAGTGCTATATACTCATTAGAACATATAGCTGCTCGATTTTCATGTAACAAACTTGGAACTATGTACTCGTTAGAGATATATAGATCTTAGATTTGAACATGGATCGTCGGTGGTGTATGCTTTTATCCTAAACTCCATATCATATCCACTATAGTCTTCGGATCTCTACAGCACATCTATTTTTCACAAATATGCACATATGCATAAGTGTCCGGACGGTGAAGAATAGAAACACTTATATATGATTCAAATGGATGTCTTTCCCTCTTAACATTATTCTATCCATTATAATTTGATTCGCTTATCCAGTCAGGGTCTCTTTGGTTGGTATTATCTCATCAACCTCGAGGTATCCCTTTCCAAGGTAGCTACATCAGACTAAACTTCTTAGAATAAGTCTAGGGTCTATAAGGATAAACAATAGTCAAGAAGCGTATCTTCATGACGTGAGTCTCACATTAGGAAAAGGCGAGATCAATCTACTTTTCCATCTCGTGGTCGCTAAATCACACATGGTATGGGTCATGTGTGTTATGGTGTTCAATTCTTTTTCTGAAGAAGAGCATGTTATTAACACCATACAGAAGCATAGGTCTAGATGTGCCTGAACATCTAACTTTAGTTCACCACTTATGATGATCACTTCTGGCTATGACAGAAGGCTATAAGTTATCGCAAACTTGCCCTTTTAGATTACTTGTTAATCTTTTTCATGTATTTGTAACACATGTTATCTTTCACCGTAATGGAAACACTTTTCCATGTCTATATCAAGACGGCTTCTATCATTGAACAAGCTCTCGAAATTGCTCAAAGACAGCCTCATCCTTCATTTATCATCACATTGACGAAATGGGGGAAACTGCTCATGTGAGTGAGCTACATTCTGTCTAAACATGCATTTTGAGTTCATAATAGCAAATATTTACAATTAAATACTCGCACTCGTGTATTGATGAAAATTCATAAAACCTTTATTAATAATTCATGTCTTACAAATAAAACAATGAAGAATGAGAAGTATACTTAGATCCTAAACAATCCTTGGGATCTAACATGTTTAACATAAACATCTCTCTTGACTGGTTTGGTGAGGGGATCTGCCACCATGTCATGACTAGATATGTACTTCACATTAACTTCTTTGCGTGCAATTAAGTCCCTGACAAAATGATACTTAATCTTTATGTGCTTTGATTTGCTGTGGAACCTCTGGTCCTTAGTGAAAGCTACAGCAGATTGACTGTCACTGTTAACTATGACTTGGGTTTGATAATTGGTTACATTCAAGTTGTTTAGGAACCGATTCAGCCAAACAGCCTCTTGAACTGCTGATGAATACGATACGTATTCAGCTTCCATGGTGGACAGGGCTACACAAGTTTGTTTCTTGCTACTCCAGGAAATCGCGCCATTTCCTAGCAAGAACACATAGCATGACGTGGACTTTCTTTCATCCAAGTCTCCTGCCTAATCAGCATCCGTGTATCCTCTCAAATTTAGGTCTTTACCTTGATAGCATAGAGAATAATCTGCTGTTCCTTTGAGGTACCTCAGTATCCTCTTCACAGCTGCCCAATGTGCTAGTCCTGGGTTGGACTGATATCTACTCACCATCCCAACGGCATGACAGATATCAGGTCTTGTACACAACATGGCGTACATTAGACTACCTACGGCACTTGCATATGGAACTTTTTCCATCCTTTTCTTTTCGTTTGGATTCTTTGGACACATTTGGTACTTAGGGTGATGTCCTTAGTCATCGGGCTATCTACAGGCCTACTTCCACGCATACCGAAACGATCAATTACTTTGTTAACATAAGTCTCTTGAGACAGTGCTAATAGTTTCTTTGATAGATCCCTTGAAATCTTAAACCCCAAGTATGTATGCGGCTTCGTACATATCTTTCATTTCAAAACTTGAGTTTAGCCAAGCTTTGATTTGGTTTACAAATTCTATGTCATCTCCTGCTATCAGTATGTCATCTACATACAGAGATAAAATGACAAAATTTCTACCCGACTGTTTCGTGCAGACCTTATGCTCGGAGCCTTTTACCACGAAGCCCTCTGGCTGTGACATATAGATCTCTTCGCTCAATTCTCCATTGAGAAAAGCAGTCTTAACATCCATCTGATGTAGCTCTAGGTCTAAACTTGCTACAATAGCTAAGATTAGAATAATAGATGTAAACCTTACAACAGGTGAGAATGTCTCCTCGAAGTTTATTCCTTCCTGTTGTGTATAGCCTTTAGCGACAAGGCGAGCTTTGTACCTTTCGATACTATTGTCAGCCCTTCGCTTCACTTTGAGAACCCATCTGCTCCCAACAGCTTTTCTACCCTTTGGCAGATCAACCAGTTCCCAAACATGGTTGGATCTCATAGAATCTAGTTCCTCTTGCATTGCTATAGTCCATTTGTCTTTTTCCGGAGAAGTGAAAGCTTCTTTACCATTTATAGGTTCCGCTTCATCATTTGGAGTTACTAAAAGAGCTGTGCCTTCGATACCAAATCGTCGACTATCAACTCTTTGCCTTTTAGTATGGAGCGATTCTGAGTTTTGATAAACTTCTCTCATGTATTCATCATAACCCGGAATCCTATCTCTTAGACTTTGTCCCAAATTCTCACAATAATCAGGAATCAAACTCCCACTTAAATATTTATCTGTCACATTCGAAACGTTTTGAGGTTCGGAACTTTGACCTTGTTCTTGTTCCTGGTAGTGATCGGTATCATTACCTTGATCCTCAAAATTCCTCCCACTCGAATGGAGAGGTCCGTTTGAATCTATTTCCTCAAACAGAGTGAGATCAGTGTCAACTTCTCCTAGCTTAGGAAACTCATTCTCTAAGAAGACGACGTCTCGTGATTCAAATTCTGTCACTCGGCCTTCACTATTTTCTCCCACTAGGACATATCCCTTTGATCCGTCAGGGTATCTTATAAAGACACACTTTCTACCTCTTGGGCCTAATTTCCCAAATTTGCTAGAGGTATCATGGGCAAAAACAGTATGTTATCTTGCATTTTCATATAGTTTTTAATATATTTTAATTATAATAATCATACATTTTAAGATAGTTTTTAATATTTTATAATTGTTTTATGTTTAGTTTTGTGTTTCAAGAACTAATGCGTGTTCCATATGTTTTTAGGTATTATTTGGGGCAAAAAATGCAATTATGGAATCATTATTCAAGTAAATAAAGTTGCACAATTAGAACTCCTTCTAGTTGGTGACCTCGTAGCAGTTGAAGAATGAAGACTCATGACTCTTTAAATAAATCCTTATTGTCATAAATTCCTAAAATAACTATCCAAGGAATGTTATGAAAGTTAAAGAGTCTTTTGAATGCTCAAGAAGGAGTTACACTACTCAATGCTCCCTTTAATTACATGAAAGTTAAAAAGTTGCAAAGAAGAATTCAACTCTCCATATGTTTAAGAAGTTAGAGCAAAGAATTCAATCCTCCATTAATCTTCTCTTTAATAGCATTAAAGTTGGAGGTTACAATGAATGCATGAAGGCATGTGCAACTATAAATACCTATATTGGGAAGCATGAAACCAGACCTAGAACACACATGGAATAGGCCTCACCACACTCTCTTTATCTCTCTCTTTTAGACTTTTTATAGTTTTCTTTTTATTCATTTCATTTCTACTTTTGTAACCAATTCTAGTTTCTATTTCAAAGTTTATTCTCACTTCATATTTTCTTCTCTTTACTTTAGTTATGTTTTCTAGTTTATTTTCTGTTAACTTTCTTGTTTTCTTTCCATCTACCATGAACTAACTCCTCCATAGCTAGAGCTATGGCGGATCCTAATCGAAGTAGATGATTTACTTGCAATCCAATTTCAAGTTCATAATTTATTAAATAGAGAATTAAACTATGGAGCTTAATTTCCTAGTTAGATACCTGATCAATATTTAGCTAAATTACAATTAATTATTTTGGTTGACCGACACTAAGATAATTAATGGAAATACATAGTTTAGACCTGTGTCTTTGCGGTGCGGTTTTTCAGGGTTTAGTTTCACGACTTAACTTTGGGGTTATTTCAGAGAACTTAATGCTTTCATTATATCTTTATTCTTGACTGGACCAAAGCTAAGGTAATTGTATGTGAAATAGGATTAATCTTGACTAGCCCAAAGCTAGGTTAATTACTTTAGGAAATAATCATCGTCTCTAAATTAAAACTTAAGAACTTGGATAGGATTGTTGTGTGGATTATATACATTAGGTTAGGTGAAGCCTTGCTCTAGCACATTTATCATAAGAGTTATAAATATTGTTTTTATTTTCTTTAATTAATTGAGTGCAGTTATTTTTGTTTTTAGTTTAGTAATCATCAAATCCAAAATTTATTGCTTAGATAATAGAAATTCATAAAAATCAATAGCTATAAACACAATCCTTGTGGGAATGATACTCTACTTACTTTATATTACTTGATCAGGATAAGGTGCACTTGCCTTTAGTTTTGCACGATACACATTTCGTCCATCAAGTTTTTGGCGCCGTTGCCGGGGATTGTTTGTTTTATAATTTTGATTAAATTGAATTCTATTAATTTAAGTTTTTTTTATTTTATTTTTTTATTTTTTTTGTTTATGCTCACTAGAAGTAATAGTTTGCTTCATTCATTTAAATTTGATCCTGAAATTGAACGTTATTGTCGTAGGATTCGAGCGGAACAAAGAAGGGAGAAAATGGTAGAACCACCGCCATCAATCATGGAGTTTCTCACACCTAATTGGTCTGAAAATAATTCAAGCATTGTAGAACCTACTATAGCCGCAAATAATTTTGAGATCAAACCAGCTCTTATCCAACTATTGCAAAGCGCTGGTCAATTTGGCGGTGATCCTAGAAAAGACCCCAACGCCCACTTGACCAGGTTCAATAAGCATTGTTCAATGCTAAAACAGAATGGGGTGTCTCCAGAAGCAATTAAATTAAAATTATTCCCTTTCTCTCTTCGAGATGATGCCACAGATTGGTTGGATTCTTTAGATACCGGGGTGATCACTACATGGGAAATTTTAGTCAATAAGTTCATGGCTAAATATTTTCCTCCATCTAAAACGGCGATGTATAAAAATGAAATTCACTCTTTTCGCCAATCGCCCAAGGAAAACCTATATGAAGCATGGGAGAGGTTTCGTCGCTTACTTAAGAAGTGCCCACATCATGGATATGCAAAGAGCCTATTGGTAAATAATTTCTATGGAGGGTTGTCCGCTTCTGACCGTGCTACTATTGATTCTGCTGCAGGTGGAAATATTTTGAGGAAATCTGAGGAGGAAGCATACAATCTCATAGAAGAGCTAGCGGAGAGGTGTTCCCATTGGAATGAAGATAGAAACTTGGAAATAAGAGCAAGTATACACTTGGTTGAGTCACAGCCCAATTCTAGCATTGATGAATTAAACAAAAAGATGGACTTGTTAATGGCTAACCTAGCCCAACCACCAACATGTGAACTATGTGGATTGAGTGGACATAAAAGTGGGGAATGTTTATTTAGTAACCCATTCACGGGAGAAACACTTAATTATGTGGGGAATTATAATAGACAAAATAACTATAACAACCCTTGGAGAAGTCACCCCGCATTTTCATGGTCCAATCCTAACAGTGCTTTAAATCCTATTCCACAAAGGCCACCACAACCACAACCACCACCCGGTTTTCATAACTAAGAAAGGAAAAATAATGAGGATGATAACTCCACTATCATGTCAATGTTGAAGCACATCAATTCACGCTTTGATAGTTTCGAGGAATGGAGACGGAATCAAGATGTCTTTACTAAAGGGCTAGAAACCAACATCAACCGAATAACCAAAGAAGTATCCGAGCGTCCTAGAGGTTCTCTACCTAGCAATACTGAATCTAATCCTCGTGAATATGTTAAAGCCATCGTGTTGAGAAGTGGAAAGGAAGTTCAAATCACCCCCGAGAAAAAGACGGAAGAAGTGCCAATCGAGGTAAGTAATTCTAACCCTTCTCCTAAGTTATTTGCTGACCCCAATGTTCAACCTTATAAAACTAAAATTCCTTTTCCTCAAAGGTTGAACAAAGAAAAACACTTCTCCAAATTTCTTGATATCTTTAAAAAATTACACATAAACATTCCATTTGCCGAAGCTCTTGAGCAAATGCCTGCTTATGCAAAATTTCTTAAAGATATCCTTTCTAAAAAGAGAAAAATTAAGGATAATGAAACTGTCAAATTAACAGAGGGGTGCTCAGTAATTTTGTTAAATAAATTACCACCAAAGCTTAAAGATCCGGGAAGCTTTTCTATCCCGTGTACTATAGGTGGTATAACTTTTGAAAGGGCTCTATGTGATCTAAGTGCTAGTATAAATTTAATGCCTTTGAGTACTTTTAGAAAACTAGGCCTTGGGGAACCAAAACCCACTAGAGTTTCTTTACAATTAGCTGATCGCTCTCTAGCTTTCCCAAAAGGATTGGTAGAAGACGTATTGGTCAAGGTGGACAAATTCATCTTCCCTGCTGATTTTATTATACTTGATATGGAAGAAGATGAACGAGTCCCTATTATTTTGGGTCGCCCTTTTCTAGCAACCGGGAGAACACTTATTGATGTGCAATAAGGAAAATTAATCCTCCGGTTGCAAGATGAGGAGGTCACATTTAATGTATTTGATTCTCTTAAATATCCATCTGACAATTTTGAACATTGTAAATTTCTTGATATTACTAATAAGGTTGTGGAGGATGTTTTTCAGGATCATTTATATGAAGATCCATTAGAAACGGCTGTGATAAATGGTTTAGGCATAAACCAGGATGAAATAATAGTAGACACAGAGGTGAAGGTAACAACTGAGGAATTACATGAGGGAGTACAAGATTGCTTCTGGACTCGAGATTATGAAAAGATAGAAAGGAAGAATATTCCTAAACCAAAATCATCATTTGAGGAGCCTCCTCAATTGGATTTTAAACCATTACCTTCGAATTTAAAATATGTATTCTTGGGAAAAGATTCAACCTTACCTGTAATTATTTCTTCCTTTTTGACAGGTGAGATGGAGTTAAAATATGCATTGTGGGCCTATAGGACGGCTTTCAAAACCCCTATTGGTCCTCAAAGATTAATGCAACTTAATGAGCTCGATGAGTTCCGTCTCACGGCCTATGAGAATGCAAAGTTATATAAGGAAAAGACGAAGAGATGGCATGACAAACATCTCCTCCAAAGGACTTTCAATGTGGGAGATAAGGTGTTACTTTATAATTCACGTCTGAGACTCTTCCCGGGAAAATTAAAATCTAGATGGTATGGACCGTACACGGTAATTGATGTGTTTCCTTCTGGAGTTTTAGAAGTTCAAAAGGACGAGGAACCACCGTTTAAAGTAAATGGCCAAAGAGCAAAGCATTATGAAGGTGGAGAGATTGGGCTTCAAAAGTTAACACTTTACATGACCGACCCACCACCAAGAATAGAATCATCACATTCAGAGAGTTCACTAAGGAGTTAAAAGACTTCACGCTCTGTCTAGCTTTAAAGACATTAAACCTAAGCGCTAACGGGAGACAACCCGAGTTTTTATTTTTTATTTTTTTTCTTTTCTTAATTTCTCTTTTATTTACAATATTTTTTTAACGTAAGTTTTATTTTTTTATTTTTTGCAGGTAAACTAAAAAAAACAAAAAGAAAAAAAAAAGAAAAACATAAACAAATTGGCCCAACAGTTAAAGTGAAAGATCCCATCTCCTCTACCACCTTTGGTTTAAGGGAGTTTTTCTTTCACCTTTTACTTTTTCACTTTACCTTTTATCGCATTTTTGGGGGTAAATGCATGCTCTAAAGTGTGAGGAATGGTAAAAAAGGTTTTATCTATCTTAGTTTAAGTTTTTATTATTTATTGTTTATGTTTGTGTTTATTGTTTTTTTAAGATAATTTCATTTAGTTGCATGCTTCCTTACATGTTAAAATCATTGTCTTTTCTTTTCAAGGATTTGAGATGGACTTAGGAAGAAAACTCGTAAACAATTGACCCTTAATAGGATGAAACTTCACCATGGCAGTCATAAATTTTGAAATTACATTTTTTTTTAGAATTACGAAACTGAGGAACTTTAGATTAAAATGGGAGTTCCGGAGACTACACTTGTGGACTGAAAATAAGCATTGAACTTGTCATTTGGTTGAACTTTTTGGTACAAATATTAACCCGAACATATGTGAGATTTTGAGACCAACAATTTGAGCATTTTATTACACATTGCTCGGTTTATTTTTTCTTGAGTGTGCTCATACTTGCTATTGTCTATAGAATTTGCATCAAATGCTAGTCGAAACCTCGTGCATCCAGTTGGAACTTGGCGTGATCAAGGCAATTAAGTGTAGCCCTTTGTTAATGTTAAAACTTATTTTTTCTTGTTTAAACCCAAAACCCTTTTACATCGTGTTTAGTTAAGCCCAGTTGAAGCCTACGTATACCACTTTCTTTGTTTCACCACATTACAAACCCCTAACGTCTTAAATACCCTTTTCTCACCCGTGAATTTACAATTATTGTGCACAAATAGGAATATTTTAGGGAGCTCAAGATTTGTGGAAAATAGGAAGCCGAGAATTATTTTTGCTACTTTATGTGCTTTTGCAAAGAAAAAAAAAGAAGAAGAAAAAATAAAAAAATCTCAAAAGAAAAAAAAAGAAGAAAAAATAATAAAATAATAATAAAAGCTCAAGAAAAGAAAAAAAAAATTAAAAAAAAGAAAGAAAAAAAAAGAGAAAAAGCATTGGTTTGAGTCATTTAGTTCGAGGTGGAGATTCATGCACAATCGATCTAAAAAAAATGCATTTGAAGCAAGGAATTGTAATCTGTAATAATAAGATAAGAAACGAGTGAATACTCAACATTATTGGTTGCAGTCTTGGAGATAGAAGTGAGTAAGAAGAAAAAAAAAAGCGATTCTCATATGCTTGCTTATGAAACTCTTGCTTCTGGCCTTGTTCTGGAATTAATACCTAATAAAGAAGAAAAAAAGGGAAAATTGTTTTCTCATCAGTAGCACATGTTATGTTTATCGGCTAATCTTTGAAGAGCTTCGAGTCTTATTGTATCTATTTTGCACAACTAGTTGTTTATTCACTTTCCACATATTTTCCTTATCCAAACCTGTCCCTAAACCAACATTACAACCCGTAAAAGACCTTGGGATCTTGTTTCTGACTAGATAAGCATAATGGTAACGACTGAATGACAATGCAAATTCACCGTAGCCAAAGCTAGTATAGGGCTTGAGAGACAAAATTTACACCCAAACACTTGAGTGAAATGAGTGACCACTAGTGAGGTACCAAAATAGTTTGCCTTTTGATTTTGTGATATGATTGAAGATACGTCTGCTTGTGTTGGTTTGCGGAGAAACGATTAGAATCTTTTAGCGTCCAAACCTTTTGTTTTTCATCCAAACTTGTGAAATTGAGATCTATGAATGCCAAATGAAGTAAATCGTATTATTGTGTGAATTACTTATAGTGAGTATTCTAGAGTTTGTTTTGAGTCTAAGGCTTGCTTGAGGACAAGCAAGGTTCAAAGTGTGAGGAAGTTGTTATCTTGCATTTTCATATAGTTTTTAATATATTTTAATTATAATAATCATACATTTTAAGATAGTTTTTAATATTTTATAATTGTTTTATGTTTAGTTTTGTGTTTCAAGAACTAATGCGTGTTCCATATGTTTTTAGGTATTATTTGGGGCAAAAAATGCAATTATGGAATCATTATTCAAGTAAATAAAGTTGCACAGTTAGAACTCCTTCTAGTTGGTGACCTCGTAGCAGTTGAAGAATGAAGACTCGTGACTCTTTAAATAAATCCTTATTGTCATAAATTGCTAAAATAACTATCCAAAGAATGTTATGAAAGTTAAAGAGTCTTTTGAATGCTCAAGAAGAAGTTACACTACTCAATGCTCCCTTTAATTACATGAAAGTTAAAAAGTTGCAAAGAAGAATTCAACTCTCCATATGTTTAAGAAGTTAGAGCAAAGAATTCAACCCTCCATTAATCTTCTCTTTAATAGCATTAAAGTTGGAGGTTACAATGAATGCATGAAGGCATGTGCAACTATAAATACCTACATTGGGAAGCATGAAACCAGACCTAGAACACACGTGGAATAGGCCTCACCACACTCTCTTTATCTCTCTCTTTTAGACTTTTTATAGTTTTATTTTTATTCATTTCATTTCTACTTTTGTAACCAATTCTAGTTTCTATTTCAAAGTTTATTCTCACTTCATATTTTCTTCTCTTTACTTTAGTTATGTTTTCTAGTTTATTTTCTGTTAACTTTCTTGTTTTCTTTCCATCTACCATGAACTAACTCCTCCATAGCTAGAGCTATGGCGGATCCTAATCGAAGTAGATGATTTACTTGCAATCCAATTTCAAGTTCATAATTTATTAAATAGAGAATTAAACTATGGAGCTTAATTTCCTAGTTAGATACCTGATCAATATTTAGCTAAATTACAATTAATTATTTTGGTTGACCGACACTAAGATAATTAATGGAAATACATAGTTTAGACCTGTGTCTTTGCGGTGCGGTTTTTCAGGGTTTAGTTTCACGACTTAACTTTGGGGTTATTTCAGAGAACTTAATGCTTTCATTATATCTTTATTCTTGACTGGACCAAAGCTAAGGTAATTGTATGTGAAATAGGATTAATCTTGACTGGCCCAAAGCTAGGTTAATTACTTTAGGAAATAATCACCGTCTCTAGATTAAAACTTAAGAACTTGGATAGGATTGTTGTGTGGATTATATACATTAGGTTAGGTGAAGCCTTGCTTTAGCACATTTATCATAAGAGTTATAAATATTGTTTTTATTTTCTTTAATTAATTGAGTGCAGTTATTTTTGTTTTTAGTTTAGTAATCATCAAATCCAAAATTTATTGCTTAGATAATAGAAATTCATAAAAATCAATAGCTATAAACACAATCCTTGTGGGAATGATACTCTACTTACTTTATATTACTTGATCAGGATAAGGTGCACTTGCCTTTAGTTTTGCACGATACACATTTCGTCCACCACAGTACAACCCCAAGGTCTGGGCATACTCAAATCGGGTTTTCTACCAGTCCACAGCTCATAAGGAGTGGAAGTGACAATCTTGGAGGGCACTCGGTTTAGAACATATGTAGCTGTTAGCAAAGCATCTCCCCAATAGGAAATAGGCAAGTTTGCTTCAGCCATAATAGATCGAACCATATCAATGAGAGTTCTATTTCTCCTCTCGGCAATACCATTTTGCTGCGGAGTGTTTGGGATAGACAACTGTTGCTCTATCCCTTTCTCACCACATAAAGCTTTGAATTCATCTGAAAGATATTCTCGACCTCGGTCAGTTCTCAAAACTTTGATCTTCTTATCTAGTTGATTTTCAACAAGGTTCATAAACTTTCTGAAACAACTCAAAGCTTCAGACTTGTGAGACATCAAGTAGATGTGACCATACCTTGTATAGTAATCTATGAAGGTGATGAAGTAGTAGGCCCCATGCCTAGCCCTAACATTCATTGGACCACAGACATCAGAATGAATTAATTGCAGAGGAAATTCTGCCCTAGTACCCTTCCCGAATGGTTTTCTATGCATTTTTCCTTTAAGGCATGGTTCACATGGAGGTAATTCAACTTTTCTTAAACTACCTAGTAAGCCCTCTTTGGCTAAATGATTCATGCGATCTTGGCCAATGTGATTTAACCTAGCATGCCATAAACTAACATCTTTATCCACAGAAGAAGAAGTAGTAACAGAAAAATTATTTGAGTCATATAATTCAACATCCAAAATAGTCAAACCATTCAGTACATATCCTGAACCATAGAATTCATTATCCAAACTTAAATGCAAAATGTTATTAGCAAAAAGAAAGGCAAATCCAATTCTTAACAAAGAGTTCACAGAAATAAGGTTTCTCCGAATATTCGGAGCATAGATAACATCTTGTAGGAGGAGAGTTTGACCGCCACGTAGACTCAATCTACATGTGCCAATCGCTTCGACTGCAACCCTCGAGTTGTCTCCCACATAGATCCATCTTGAATCGACTGGAATTCGTCGGAACTCGATAAATGTCTCTCTTTCCTTCGTCACATGGTCCATTGCACCTGAATCAACAACCCATAAAGGATCATGTTCAGCTATAAGAACAGTGCTAGATACATTTATTTCACTCACACATGAGTTAGTGTAGTGTACCTTAGGAACTTTGCAATCATTTGCATAGTGTCCTTTTTCTTGGCAGTTGAAACATTTCACACGTAAAAGCTTCGGTTTCTTTCTGTTCTTTGTTCTCTTTCCCTTTCTATTTTCTGTATTCATAGGCTCTTTGGCTTGCTCTTTGCCCTGGCCATAGAAGCGCTTACGCTTTTGCCTTGGAGGATTAGAATGCCTCCCACTTGAGTGGGCTCCCACATAATGGGCTTCAGCATTGATCTTAATCGTTGCCAGGCGATCCTCCTCTAGTTCAAGGTGGCGACAAACAACATCGAAGGTTTGAATTTCTTCGGTGTGGGTTAGGTGCACCTTCATGTGCTCCCAACTATTTGGCAAAGAGCGGATAACAGCTTGCACTTTCTGATCATTGGTCAACTGATGACCTGCTTCATTCAGCTCACTGGTCATGTTGTATATTTCTCTTAAATGCTTTTTCATTGTATGATCAGGCCTCTTCTTGTAAGTGTCAAACTTAATTGTCAATGAGCGGAGCCTAGTCAGAGACACACCTCCGAATTTCTCCTTCAAGGCATCCCATAGGCCCTTGGCTGACTCAATCTTACAGAATTGCCTAGTGAACTCATCATCCATGGCACTTAGCATGATGATGCGGGCAGTGGAATCCTTTTTCTTCCATGCCGTATAATCTCGGTGAAGCTGAGCAGTTGCACCATCCTTAGGTTCGGCCATAACCGTGTCCAAGTGAGCAAGCGCATCTTGCTCTTCAAGCACATACTTTATTTTTATTGACCAAACCTCATAGTTATCCCCATTTAATTTCAGGTCTTTGTTGAGTTCAGCAACTATAGACTTTCTAGCCATTGATGACTGATCTACAATGGTATTGCACGACTTAGTAAGAAGTTATTAAAGGTTCAATACACGCATTAATTCTCTAGACAACTTATATCTAATCAATCAAATTTTCATTCTAAATTTCGATTCGAAAATGAGACCGAAGTGGCTCAAATTACCCTTTACACTTTAGTATTAGATCCAACTAATTAGATACATTAATGCTTAGAGAATTTTGTTACTCACAAGTAACGATTTTGCAACTTATTACAAAAATATGGTTGTTGTAAGGAATTAAGATGACTTTTGATTTATTATTTCGATATTAATGTTGACTAATCTTAACTACTAAGGTCGAAGATAATCATTAAATCAATAATAACTAATCACTGATTTAATAAATCGCAATTAAATGCTCACATAAAATTATTCAAGCTCATCAATTCCAATCCAACATACCAAAAATTATCCAATCAAAATCGAATAATAATTAAATTAGGATCCCATTGGTTATCCAAACATATTTGAATAATCACACCATAAATAAATAAAAATTATCCAAACATATTTGAAATTTTTTTTTATTAAAAATCCATTAGAAAACAAAAATTCCAATAGAAATCCTGACAAAAATTATAACACTGGAATAATAAACCCCAAAGAAAAAAATTGTTCTAAAAATTAAATCTACAACCACACCAAAAACAAAAATGGTTCATTTAACCAACATAAAAATCTTCCATCTCTTCCATGTAGGGAATTTCTCCTACACGGAACGGACGAAGGAAGGATAGTAATGGATGCAGCACCTGTTTAGGCCAAATTTTGAAATGTGCAATAATCAAAGTTATATGTAATGGAATGAAATAATGATTTTGTTACGACATTTTATTAGCATATTTTTAAAAAGCATATAAAACGTAGCGGGTTGATTGTTTCAGCTTTTCGAACAACTTTTACAGGAAACATAGTATATCTTTATAAGAAAAAACTTTTAGCTTTTTCGATGAAAAACATAGCATGTTGGAGCTCTACAAGAAAAACTGTTTATATTGATTTGATTTTGACAAAATTATTTTTCTTATTTCCACAATCATGTTCCTTTTTAACGTTATTCCGATCTTTCTACTATAATTGCTGAAAAAAATAAGGTTTTTCTTAGTATAAGTTATTATTTAGTTATTTATGTTATTTTTATAAATTTCTAGGATATGTTTTATATTTTTATATTTTATTTTCCATTGATTTAAAACATGTACACGTCCATGATAGAAATTTTACATATTTACATCAACATTTCATTTTTATTTTACCAAACAGTAAGAACAACAAAAATAACAAACAACTGACGGCAACTAATAGTAACTCAATAAAACATGCTTGTTATAATACATATTTTTTCTTAGCTAAATCTAATCATAAAATTTATTTACACAAATTTTACACAAATAAAACAATGAAAAATAATTAGAAACACAGTAACATCTTGAAAAACGAGAAAGACTAAAAAAAAGTCAAGCAAGCGGTTAAAACAAGAAAAAACCAGACAAATGAGAAAATGAGAAAAACAAAAAAACCAAGACAACACTTCCACAGCCCGCATTGCCAACATTACCATCTCTGCCTAAACCAGCAGCAATGCCACCATTGCCCACTATTCCAACACTAGCACAGCCCACATTGCCGACAATATCATCTGTGCCAAAGCCCACTGCTCTGCCTCCTCTTCCAAGCATGCCTACTCTCCCAACAATGCCATACATGCCGTCTATCCCCACCATCCCGACTACAATTCCATCTATCCCTTTCTTTTCTCCACCACCTTCTCCATCTAGTCCTTGAGAATACCCTTTCTCATATATTCAACTTCTTGTTTTGTGTGTGTGCCTCATTAGATTATGGCTTCGTTTCTTGTTTTAGATAAGGGTGTTTGTGTGTCAAAGGATCAATTTGCTTATTTCTTATTATTCTTTTCACATATATATTAATATTGGATTCTACTCGATTGTACTTGATTGTTATATATATAGTTAATTCATGATTTATTTTAATTTGCGTTCTACTCCATTTAAGGTTAACGGTAAGAGATACATCTACTATATATTCTTAAAGTTTTTGGTTGGTCCTATTTTATTTTAATCATTTTATTCTCCAGTTTAATTTTGTCATTTTTTCAATTGCTTGCGGATGGATAAATTTACCAATGACTGTCGATTTGTGGTAATTTCTAATAAATTTACTAACATAATACAAACTTAAAAAGAAAAATAGAAGTTAAATATCAAATTATAAAAACAAAATCAATACTTTGACAAAATTATTTTTCTTATTTCCACAATCATGTTCCTTTTTAACGTTATTCCGATCTTTCTACTATAATTGCTGAAAAAAATAAGGTTTTTCTTAGTATAAGTTATTATTTAGTTATTTATGTTATTTTTATAAATTTCTAGGATATGTTTTATATTTTTATATTTTATTTTCCATTGATTTAAAACATGTACACGTCCATGATAGAAATTTTACATATTTACATCAACATTTCATTTTTATTTTACCAAACAGTAAGAACAACAAAAATAACAAACAACTGACGGCAACTAATAGTAACTCAATAAAACATGCCTGTTATAATACATATTTTTTCTTAGCTAAATCTAATCATAAAATTTATTTACACAAATTTTACACAAATAAAACAATGAAAAATAATTAGAAACACAGTAACATCTTGAAAAACGAGAAAGACTAAAAAAAAGTCAAGCAAGCGGTTAAAACAAGAAAAAACCAGACAAATGAGAAAATGAGAAAAACAAAAAAACAAAAAAACCAAGACAACACTTCCACAGCCCGCATTGCCAACATTACCATCTCTGCCTAAACCAGCAGCAATGCCACCATTGCCCACTATTCCAACACTAGCACAGCCCACATTGCCGACAATATCATCTGTGCCAAAGCCCACTGCTCTGCCTCCTCTTCCAAGCATGCCTACTCTCCCAACAATGCCATACATGCCGTCTATCCCCACCATCCCGACTACAATTCCATCTATCCCTTTCTTTTCTCCACCACCTTCTCCATCTAGTCCTTGAGAATACCCTTTCTCATATATTCAACTTCTTGTTTTGTGTGTGTGCCTCATTAGATTATGGCTTCGTTTCTTGTTTTAGATAAGGGTGTTTGTGTGTCAAAGGATCAATTTGCTTATTTCTTATTATTCTTTTCACATATATATTAATATTGGATTCTACTCGATTGTACTTGATTGTTATATATATAGTTAATTCATGATTTATTTTAATTTGCGTTCTACTCCATTTAAGGTTAACGGTAAGAGATACATCTACTATATATTCTTAAAGTTTTTGGTTGGTCCTATTTTATTTTAATCATTTTATTCTCCAGTTTAATTTTGTCATTTTTTCAATTGCTTGCGGATGGATAAATTTACCAATGACTGTCGATTTGTGGTAATTTCTAATAAATTTACTAACATAATACAAACTTAAAAAGAAAAATAGAAGTTAAATATCAAATTATAAAAACAAAATCAATACTTTGACAAAATTATTTTTCTTATTTCCACAATCATGTTCCTTTTTAACGTTATTCCGATCTTTCTACTATAATTGCTGAAAAAAATAAGGTTTTTCTTAGTATAAGTTATTATTTAGTTATTTATGTTATTTTTATAAATTTCTAGGATATGTTTTATATTTTTATATTTTATTTTCCATTGATTTAAAACATGTACACGTCCATGATAGAAATTTTACATATTTACATCAACATTTCATTTTTATTTTACCAAACAGTAAGAACAACAAAAATAACAAACAACTGACGGCAACTAATAGTAACTCAATAAAACATGCCTGTTATAATACATATTTTTTCTTAGCTAAATCTAATCATAAAATTTATTTACACAAATTTTACACAAATAAAACAATGAAAAATAATTAGAAACACAGTAACATCTTGAAAAACGAGAAAGACTAAAAAAAAGTCAAGCAAGCGGTTAAAACAAGAAAAAACCAGACAAATGAGAAAATGAGAAAAACAAAAAAACCAAGACAACACTTCCACAGCCCGCATTGCCAACATTACCATCTCTGCCTAAACCAGCAGCAATGCCACCATTGCCCACTATTCCAACACTAGCACAGCCCACATTGCCGACAATATCATCTGTGCCAAAGCCCACTGCTCTGCCTCCTCTTCCAAGCATGCCTACTCTCCCAACAATGCCATACATGCCGTCTATCCCCACCATCCCGACTACAATTCCATCTATCCCTTTCTTTTCTCCACCACCTTCTCCATCTAGTCCTTGAGAATACCCTTTCTCATATATTCAACTTCTTGTTTTGTGTGTGTGCCTCATTAGATTATGGCTTCGTTTCTTGTTTTAGATAAGGGTGTTTGTGTGTCAAAGGATCAATTTGCTTATTTCTTATTATTCTTTTCACATATATATTAATATTGGATTCTACTCGATTGTACTTGATTGTTATATATATAGTTAATTCATGATTTATTTTAATTTGCGTTCTACTCCATTTAAGGTTAACGGTAAGAGATACATCTACTATATATTCTTAAAGTTTTTGGTTGGTCCTATTTTATTTTAATCATTTTATTCTCCAGTTTAATTTTGTCATTTTTTCAATTGCTTGCGGATGGATAAATTTACCAATGACTGTCGATTTGTGGTAATTTCTAATAAATTTACTAACATAATACAAACTTAAAAAGAAAAATAGAAGTTAAATATCAAATTATAAAAACAAAATCAATACTTTGACAAAATTATTTTTCTTATTTCCACAATCATGTTCCTTTTTAACGTTATTCCGATCTTTCTACTATAATTGCTGAAAAAAATAAGGTTTTTCTTAGTATAAGTTATTATTTAGTTATTTATGTTATTTTTATAAATTTCTAGGATATGTTTTATATTTTTATATTTTATTTTCCATTGATTTAAAACATGTACACGTCCATGATAGAAATTTTACATATTTACATCAACATTTCATTTTTATTTTACCAAACAGTAAGAACAACAAAAATAACAAACAACTGACGGCAACTAATAGTAACTCAATAAAACATGCCTGTTATAATACATATTTTTTCTTAGCTAAATCTAATCATAAAATTTATTTACACAAATTTTACACAAATAAAACAATGAAAAATAATTAGAAACACAGTAACATCTTGAAAAACGAGAAAGACTAAAAAAAAGTCAAGCAAGCGGTTAAAACAAGAAAAAACCAGACAAATGAGAAAATGAGAAAAACAAAAAAACCAAGACAACACTTCCACAGCCCGCATTGCCAACATTACCATCTCTGCCTAAACCAGCAGCAATGCCACCATTGCCCACTATTCCAACACTAGCACAGCCCACATTGCCGACAATATCATCTGTGCCAAAGCCCACTGCTCTGCCTCCTCTTCCAAGCATGCCTACTCTCCCAACAATGCCATACATGCCGTCTATCCCCACCATCCCGACTACAATTCCATCTATCCCTTTCTTTTCTCCACCACCTTCTCCATCTAGTCCTTGAGAATACCCTTTCTCATATATTCAACTTCTTGTTTTGTGTGTGTGCCTCATTAGATTATGGCTTCGTTTCTTGTTTTAGATAAGGGTGTTTGTGTGTCAAAGGATCAATTTGCTTATTTCTTATTATTCTTTTCACATATATATTAATATTGGATTCTACTCGATTGTACTTGATTGTTATATATATAGTTAATTCATGATTTATTTTAATTTGCGTTCTACTCCATTTAAGGTTAACGGTAAGAGATACATCTACTATATATTCTTAAAGTTTTTGGTTGGTCCTATTTTATTTTAATCATTTTATTCTCCAGTTTAATTTTGTCATTTTTTCAATTGCTTGCGGATGGATAAATTTACCAATGACTGTCGATTTGTGGTAATTTCTAATAAATTTACTAACATAATACAAACTTAAAAAGAAAAATAGAAGTTAAATATCAAATTATAAAAACAAAATCAATACTTTGATATTTAATTATTTAATAAATAATTGATTTTTTTTAATTTAACAATTAAATTTCAAATATTAATTGTATAATTAAGAGTAATATGACAACATGACCAATTTGAGAGGGTTTCTAATTGAAAGGTACGTGGTGTACAACTTTTGTTATTTTTCACATTTTGGTGACTTTCAATTTTTCACACAAAAAATTGTACAATATTTTGGTGACATGTCACTAAAGTATACAGCCGTTAATTATGTCCAGTCAAAATGAAGTCAACGCGCCACATCAGCAACTTGACCTTCTTAAAAGTCAAAATTGCTGATGTGGCGCGTTGACCGGTCAACTTTTAACTTTTAGGGAAGTCAAATTGCTAGTGCATTGACTTCACATTGACCGGTCACAATTATCGAGTGTACATTTTAGTGGGAAGTCACTAAAATATTGTACAGTTTTGTGTGCAAAATTGAAAGTTGTACATCAAAATGTGAAAAATGACCAAGGTTTGTGTAGCACGTATGTAATTTACCCTCTCAAGTTGAAACTCGTGTCCCATCCAAATGAAACTGAGCAATAAGAGGCCGCATAAAATTTATTTCTACACACACGTGAAAATTTTCTACGGTCAGCAAAAGCAGTGTTATCATCAACTTTTATGGGTTTACCGATAGCCTCCACAATAGCTAGTAAGACGTCTTGATTATAATAAAACAGTGGTATCTGAGGGAGCCGAATCCAAACCAAGATCGGTTCAATAAGAGAATTAGAAGGCGAAAAAGAAGGTGACCAAGTCCGAACCATCAGATAATAGCCTTGGATCAACAACGGATAGGGGCGGAGACATGAGAGGGCCCGGGGGGACACGGGGCCCGCCAGCCGCCGGAACCACCATGACCACGAGTAGTTCTGGCCCATTTGTTTCTAAAAATTTGAGGCTGTGGTGGTTCCGGCCACCTTATTTCTAAGAAATTTGGATTGAGTGCTGAATTAGCATCCCAAAATTGGCTCGGGTTTGTTAGGCCCTCTCTAAATCCAAAATTCTAATTCTTTTTTTTTTTTTTTGTCTGTTAGGCCCTAAATCCAAAATTTTAATTTAAAAATTGGTTCTTAACCACTCAGATTATAACACGTATATATATATACAGAAAAAAATTAAACAAGTTCGATTTAGCAAAAAAAAAATTTACACACCATGTGTAAAATCGGTTCCCAACTGAACAATCTTGTATTCCGCACTAGCCACGACTATCCATAATTACTTGATCTCTGTCGAGAGGATCATCAAACTTGACCACATAGTAATCATTCCCAAGTTCCATCATTTCGAAAGCACCAATCGGTTTCCACATATCTGTCACCCTACGGCCATATTGTCCGGACACGGACACGCGACACGGTATCCGACACGGACACGGATACGGAAAACGTCATTTCTATAAAACACAGGACACGGATACGTGGGGGACATGTGTAAATAATAAAAATATTGGGGCACATTTATAAATATTAAAAATATATTTTTATATCTGAGGAATAAGAATCGATGACCCAGGAAATAAGAATCCATGACCATGTCCTTTGGAGTTGAAGCAGATGATAAGCAGAAGAAGAAATCATTCAAAAAATTCAATCGATGACATTAACTCCCATGTCCTTTGGAGTTGAACAGACGTGGCGTAAGTCTTACCCCCTTTCTCCAAAAAATTCCTCCGACGCCATTGTCTTCTAGAGCAGCAATGTGAAGAATCGGAGTTTTTTTTCCTGGAACACGCGTATCCTTCACTGATACACGTGTCCAACTTTCGGATATTACGGACACGGCCCCGACACCGTGTCCCAGGCGTTTCCGGCCGTGTCCGTGCCGGAACCGTATCGGACACGCGATAGGTGAGGTTGCCGGCGTGTCTGTGCTTCAGAGCCCTACGGTGAAGCACAATATAACTCAAGTTCTTACCAAGTAGCTTGATGACTAGGCATGCTCACAGGGACCATCAATTGTTGCTTAAGAGTTAAGCCTAACGATACCTTGGGTATAGTGGCCGCATCAAACTCAATTCCAACTTTACGAGAGTCCCGCAGGTTTTCCCTTGTGCGGAGAACTTCTTTGTTTAGTAGCAAGTCTCTCCAGTTCCGCCAAGGAATAGGAGAATCGACATTTGTACCATGAGGATCAGAGTCCGGAGGTGCCCGGGGCGGCCGGAATGAAGCAGCAGCCGGCGAGTTTGCCATGGGGAAACCTTGCGGCGCACAGGAAGAATTACAAATCCTTTAATTGCAAACTGCACTTATAATTACTGTCTAAGTTCATATTTTCTGTTTTCAAGATATACTGTCAATAAATTTATAAGAAATTACTGCAAATCAATATTCATCTGTCAGGAAAAAAGACTAAAATAAAATTGCACCATCCAAAAACGATTTATTAGAATGTAATTGAACCTGCCCAAATATAGTAGACGTATCTCTACAATTAACCTTAAATGACGAAATAAATTAAAACAAATGGTGCATTAATTATATATATAACAAATGAAGTACAATAGAGTAGAACTCAATGATAATATATCTCAAAAGAATAATAAGAAATAAGAAAATACCCTTATCTAAAACAAGAAAGGAAGACATAATATGAATAGGCACACATACACACAGAATACGAGAAGTTGAAATATATAAAAAGGAAATTCAACGGGTAGATCATGGGGAAGGCGGGGGAGAAAAGAAAGGGAAAGAAGGAATTGTAGTCGGGATCGTGGGGAAAGAAGGCATGTTTGGCATCGAAAATGGAGGGAGAGCGAACTTTGGGAGAGTAGGCATGCTTGGAAGAGGAGGAAGAGCAGTAGCCTTAGGCAGAGATGGTAATGTTGGCTGTGGAAGTGTTGGAATTGTGGGCAGTGGTGGCATTGCTGCTGGTTTAGGCAGATTTGGGAATGGCGGCATTTGTAGAAGATTGCGAGCAGCTAATCCGACATTCATGCTTGAGAATGACATAGCGATGAAAAGAGAGAAGATGATGAAATAGCTTAATTTAGCCATCTCAATATATGCTTAGTTGTTTGTGCTTTGTGAGGTATTAAAAAGAAAGAAATGAAGAAAAGTATTTGGGATTTGGATGAGAGAAAATGAAGGGTATGTATTGGTTTATATAGAGATGAGGAAAATAGTATAGGTGAGAAAAACTAAATCAAATGATAGTTAGCTAACATATCTAGCTTCATATCTATATATTTGACTTTTGTTTTTGTTGTAGTTGGTTAACCAATTATAGAATATCTGTCAACCTTGTTCATCTTTCTTAGTTCAAGGTTGCAAAACTACTGCAATATTTAATTGAACAAGTAACCTTAATTATTGATTGGAGAAAAATGAATTGCCAGTAACATATTATTTCATCCATTCTGAATTATATGTTTGAACCGAGGGAGAAAATTTCTGAATTTTAAAATATTGTTTTTACTCAATTTTATCTTGACTAACAATTCTTGACATGATAACGCATATTTTGAAGAATATGGAAAGTTTATGAGAAAAAAATGGATGAGAATATAGAAAAAATATTGTGTCATTGTACATATTTATATATTTTTAAAGTCTACAAAATATGAAAAAAAAAAATCCAAACAATGACTGAAGTTTTTGTTTTGTTAAAAATGAGAATATTTTAATTTGGCACAGTCAAAATAAACATGAACCTAAAAACTGGAAAATTTCAAGAATTAAAGTTAGGTTAATACAGATCTACTATATAGCTAAAATTTTTATTTTCCAAATCATCATTTTCTATATCTAAATGACCTCAAAATTAAAAAGTTAAAGAATTAAAATTTCTTAGAATATAATTACGTCTTTGAATTTTTCAATTTTGAAGTCATCAACGATCATTTTAATTTTGAGGTCCTTATTTTTACCAAAGCGAAAAATCTCAATCATCCTCTGGTCGCAAAAAAAAAAAAGGAAAGCATAGAAGTTTTTTTTATTTACCCATATTTTAATTGTATCCTAATTAATTAGAAAATAATGAATTTTGTGTCAGAATTAAGAATTAATAATTAAATAGGAATTATAACGTAATATTATATCTTTAAACCTTATTTACTAACTTTTTAGTTTACAAAATTTATTTTAAAAGCTATATATTTCATGATGGAGGGAGTGTTCATTATTTTTTGTTTTTTATTGGCAAAAAAAATATCAATTCATTACTAATGTTTATAAATAATAAGTGTGTGATGAATTACAGTATAGGAGAAACCAAATTACGTACAACTCAAACTAGAGAGTGAACATTCTGATCCGCTAGAATTAGATGCACTTAGTTGCTAAGTTATAGCGCAAATTATTAGAAGAATCTGGTTCTCCATGTTAAATGGAGGACCTTTTATACATATCTTGACACGTGTAATATGGACTCACACATTTTATGAGAATCTTCACCATTTTAATTATTACGTGACACGTGTCCAAATGTGTATTGGGGTCCTTCGAGTGACATGAAAGACCCAGTGCTTAATATAAGAACTCAAGTTATAGGGTAATACGTATTGATATTGTTTGTTTGTTTTTTTTTTTTGGAATTATTTTTGTTTTTTAATGCTAAAGAATGAGATTAAAAAAAAGTGTTAGCTACAATTTCAAAACAGTTACTTTTTAGTTGGAATAGCAAAAAAGAAAACAAATATGAATGGGTGAATCAAATGAACCCTTAGTCATGTTAGAATTAAAAACTAATACACTAATTTTTATCCATGTTTCAACAAGTCCATTAATCTATATATATATTAATTTGAAAATTAATATTTCTGAAATAGGACTGGTCCTGTTCACTCAAATGTCACGTTATCTTAATTGCTAATGTGTCATTAGAGTCAGTCTAGATACCTAAGTGGGTCTCCACATATAGAAGACCTCTTATCCGAGAATGTACAAAAATTATATGTATACCGTCTTATTTAAAAATGATTGGTTTAATTAAAGAATAAAATTGTACAATTATCATGGGTTGAGACCTCCAACTTTTATATAAAATTTAAATTTTATTTCAATTAAAATACAATTTTTATTGATATTTATTGAGATATCAATTTTTTTTTTTTTTGAAACACAGATGAAATTCATTCCTTAAGCCAAATCAGCAACAATAGACTCCTGCAACCAAACCGGAGTAGAAAAAGTCACAAACTCGCTAGCATTGGACAGGGCATGTCGTGCAACGACATGAGCTCCCTTGTTCGCTAGGCGTGGAGAAAAAGACACTTTATAATCGTGTCGGCAGCTTAACAAATACTTGCAATCCTGAATAATTGACCCAAAAACTGACAAATCTGGATCAGACGAATTGACACTATTAACCACAGACAATGAGTCACTCTCAAACAAAACATTAATACAATTAAGGTAAATACACCAATGCATTGCATCCCGAAGGGCTAAAGCTTCAGCTTCCCTGATATCTTCAACAATAGGGATTAGGCGACTACGGCACGCCATAAAAGAACCATCGGAGGATCTAAGCAAGGCTCCCACCCCACTCCGAGCCTCAGCTATAAAGGTAGCTGCGTCACAATTGCATTTGACAAAGCCAAGAGGGGGACAAGACAAACTCGTATCACGTACCTGTGCCACAATAGGCCGTTGTGTGTGCACGTGGTGATGGACACCCATGCCAGCGTTTTCGGTTGCATTGTTGGTAGTGGTAGAAGGTGGCCGGTGCTGCGTAGGAGGATAGGCAGGGGCCGGGCCAACCACCTGAGGGCATAGGATCGGGCGGTGATGTGCAGTAGAGTCAATTGTGTTTGCCATTAAGACCGTGGATGGATGACTGGCCGCAATCGGCCGATTCTTCAGCTGGGACTGACGCCAAGCAGCAAGATAGTTCTTCGCGAGAGAGATCGCCGTTTCTGGTAATTGGACTTTACTCTCCCAGACTATCTGGTTCCTTTGATTCCAAATAACCCACAACGTCATGGCCATCTTGGTTATGATGTCTGCATCATTGGATAAGAGTACCTGCAAAATAGAACCCGTTAGCAAATCAGGTTGGAAGACATCCGTATTGATCCCGGATAGGTTCCAACATTCTTGGGCGTATACACAATCCACAAAGAGGTGGTGGTCATGCTCAGTATCAGAATGACAGAAGGGGCATTGCGTTGGGATTTGCAACCCTCTTCCTGCCAATCTATGCCTAGTAGCCATACAACCCGAGACCAACTTCCAAACAAACATTCTAACTTTTGGGGGGACATGCATCTTCCAAATTCTACTCCACCCTTCCTCCTGGATCTCACCTCCATAATCCTCACAAAGAGTTTTGTAGCCTGACTTACTAGTATACATGCCATTTTTGGTAAAGTTCCACATTGGTCCATCCTCAACTTCTCTAGTTGGCAATACCATCCTACACACAATTCTGGCATCTGCCTCATTCAGCATTTGTTCTACCTTCCCTCTGTCCCACACCTTCCTACCAGGAATAAACAAGTCGGCCACTTTTGTATCATCCTGCTGCATAACATCATCACCCTGTACCCTAAATGGAGCCATAGTATTTACCCAAGGGTCTTTCCATACAAATATTGACTTGCCATTCCCAATTCTCCAACGTACACCCAATCTCAGTACCTCAATGGCTCTCCAAACACTCCCCCAAACAAAACTAGGATTATTGCCTAATTTGGAGGAAAAGAAGGGGTCCCTAGGGAAATATTTAGCTTTGAACATTCTACCCACTAAAGAATTTGGATTAACCACTAACTTCCAGGCTTTCTTACTTAATAAGGCCAAATTGAACTTTTGGAGATTCCTAAAACCCAAGCCACCCTCTCTCTTATCCCTGCAGAGCCTGTCCCAACTCTGCCAATGAATAGATCTCCTACCCCCTGGTTTCATACCCCACCAAAAGGAATTCATTATCTTCTCCAAATCCAAGCAAAGGGATTTAGGCAGTTTAAAGACACTCATACAAAAAGTTGGCAGTGCCTGTGCAACTGCCTTAATTAGCACTTCCTTACCAGCCGCAGAAAGAAACCTAAAGGTCCATGCACTCAACCTCTTCCTAAGTCTATCTTTGAGAAAACTGAAAATCGCCACTTTGGATTTCCCAATTAGTGAGGGGAGACCCAAATAGCGGCCAGTATCCAGAGGGTGAAAAACCTGGAGAGAATTGCATACCTCATTTCGCAGATCCATGCCTACATATATGATAAAAAAAATTATTATTATTTTGTAAAATCAATTGTTAAAAATTATTCATACAAATAATTATTATTTTGTATTTGAATTTAACAGTAATCTTATAAAAAAATAAGAATACATATATGATAAAATGAAATTAAAAGTCGATAATAATAGCACACGTTGTCTGTTTTTTTTTTAATCGCCGTCTCTTAATAACAATAGCACAAATGTGGCCTTCAACTTTATTTCACAACTCATCTCTTAACAATAATCAATGTAAGTTACAAATTTAGCCTCATCCTTATTCGAAGAGTATAGATTTAGCCTCCACGTACAAAAAAAAAAAAGTAAAATTTTAAGTGAAATATTTACCAAACAGTGCAATTTTAAGTCTTATTAACAAAAGATATGTTTTTTCATTAATACAAGATATGCAATTTCAAGTTTTTTTTTTGTGGTAAAACATGCTAGAGGTTGAAGGGCAGTCAAAACACGAAATTACACAAAAAAAAAAACATATCTTTTATTAGTAAGATTTGAAATTGTACCGTCTGAATAAATATTAGATTGCAATGTTTCGTAAAACGATGCTAAATCTGTTCTTTCCCAATATTCATAAGCTAAAGATGTACAAAATAATATGTATCTACTAATTATTTCATTCTCTGTCTAAAGTCTATAAAATACTAGAACCGCCTTTGCATTCAATGATAGCTGTCATACAATTAGGATTATTTGAAGGATCATCCGTTCATAACCCTATATATGTCAATGAGCTACATTATATATAGTTTGATGTTGGGGATGGAAAGATGAGCAAGTATTGTCTACGGCAGATAAGAATGTTGTTTGTATATCCATTGGGACTCGCAGTTTGATCAAAGTAATTGCATATTTCATAAACTCGGAATGACATGGTATGGTGGCGGGAGCCCCATCCCTTGGCAATTCAAACTCTTCATATGCCATATAAAATAGCTCTTGGATGAGTTCACTTTTAAGATATCGAAAAGGAAGGAAGAACCGTTTTTTATCTGCGGAGTATACCACGAGATAATAACCCTTCTCGGGTTTTGCTGATGATGTGATAGCAAACTTGTGCCATTGTCTTGCTAATTTGAGAAGTTTCTTTGAACTCGAACTCATCATCTTGCCAAAGAATTGAAGAAAATAGTGAATGTTAATGGGAGTGAAATATTGAGCTGAATTTGTTTTCGAATTAATGTTTAGGGCTCTTTTATATGGGAAATTCCAACTAGAAATCCGATTCCTGTTAAGATTCTGAAAATAAACTCCTTTTTCCTAGTACAACTATGACTCCCGAAATAAATAATATTTTACTCTTTTTTCTTTTTAACAATTTATCTAAAATATTAGAGAAATCCTAAACCAAGTAGTAAAAGGAGGAATGTTTTTTTAGTGTATATATATATTTGTACGAGGCAGAAGGTTTAATGCCCATAAATTAATTCTCTAAACTAATTCAATATAAAACAAAAATCGTAAATTAATAACACAGATTTCTTTTCAAAAAAAACACAGATTTATAAATTTTATAATAAACCATAATTATCAATATTAAATTGAACAACCAAATAATAATAATAAGTTGAAGAAAACATCAACTCAATCTACAATTTATGAATTGATGTTATCAATTTCAACCCCAATAATCTAATAAATTTTCAATCAATTAATTAGGAATACCATGAGTTTAATTAATAAGAATTAGGAATGTGAATATGTTTTTTCAAAAAACTGTCAAATTTAAAATACTTGATTGGGTATTTAAAAATTTAAGGAAATTTACATAGAAATTCAGTTTTAAAAAATTATCTACAATCATCTCAATTAATAATTTAACTTATATCAAACTATATAATCACTAGTCTTTGATCCGTGCAATGCACGGGATACCTTTATTATTTTAATATAATATTTTTATATTATTCGATAACACCATTTAAAAATTTCAGTTCACTTCAAAAAAGAAATCAACTAAGTTAAAAAAAAATATCATTTATTCTAATAAGTCAAAATATGTAACTTAAGGTTTTAAATTCAACATTATCAAGTAATACTTTTAAATTCAGTATTTGTTTTTAGTATTTATAAAACAGATACACTATTTAATAATCTTTATCATTTTTTTTCTGAACCAGTAATCTTTATCATTTATAATATTTAGGACTTAAAATTCAGTAATTAATTTTTAACCACTTAATTATTTTTTTCGGAAACTTTTAACCACATAATTTTAAATTTTATCAAACAATATATAATGACATTTTTGAATTATCTTTATGATTCATTTATAGTAAAAAGCATCATGAGACCCTTAATTTTAGTTACAAAAAAAGACATTATTGGTTTAAATAATTATATATATATACCTCACACTTGTGTCAAATAATAGACTGATTTATCGCATTAATGAATTTTCAAATAATTAACCAGATAAACTCATATTTTATAAATTCAACAATTTTTTGTATTGTCCTAATTTCACAATTATAATGAATTTTTTTATTCCATCTAATTTCCAGAGAAATTATGAAAATATCCCATAGTATTCAAAACTCATTTTTAATAGTTCTGTTTATTATTTCAAAAATAGTAAAAAAATAGTTATGTTTTCATTTACCATTATTCCTATGGCTTTACATTGATAGGTTTATAATACATATTGTTTTTTTTTTACTATATTCATTTCATATCATATTAATGTATAAAGAGAAAAGGAGAAGTTAATCTACAAAAAGGGGAAAAAAACAGCGAAACTGAAAACAAAAAAATTTAAGAGAAAATGAAATGTTATATTTGACAAACAAAACTATAATAAATTTGGGTTTCTGAAAAAATACAAAAGATCTTTTATTCATTTGTAACATAAGCCTGTGAATTTTTGTTATTTGACACAAGCCCATAATCTTTTATTTGTTGTCACATAAAACCCTTGCTTGTCAAATTGATTAGTTCAAATTGATTAATAACAGAAGCAAGACCTAACTAATTATATATCATAAACTTTATAAACTAACTAATAGCTGGAGAACAATTTTAAAGATAAGAACTGCTTAGTTGATACTTCTATATATATTAATTACAACTCAAACTAATAAGTTCATCAACCATATTATTAATATTAGAATAAGATACCCACCTTCTTCAAAAGCCTTTCTAGCCATTTATCCAAGTACGTACTTGCATTTTCATCCTCGTATCTTCAGATTCTTCATCTTCCATTATCTGTTTCATAACAAATATTGCATCCAACTTTTGCACTTGCTTTTGATTATGGATCATATGTCAAATTTTGCTTTGCGCGAAACAGATAATAGACAGAGTGATACAGATTGAAAACGATAAATGGAGGTTTTAATCGTAAACCAACAAAGATCTTCTTCTCTAGCTAGACTAGAAGGAGTGAATCCCGATAACAAAGGTATAAACCTTAATCTCAAAGAGAAATGATAGTTGATTGATAAAGTTGCCCTATCCTTACAAAATGAGGGTTTAAATACAACCTCCAAAGGTAAATAGAAGGACAGGGGCTATCCCTATTAGGGTTACAATATGGTTAACAATAAAAGGGTAGAATAGGTAATGCGCCTAGACAACAGGTGCAGAGGTGCAGGTACGGAGCGTCAGAGGTTGTTGGTGAATTCCTTCGGCAGGAAGTAATCTTGAGATCCGCCCAGTGTAGTTGTTGGTACGCCTCATGGCGTACGCCTAGATCCGCCCCACTCGCGTGTCTAGAGGATCCGCCCTCTTAGATACAACCTCTGTGGATATGCCGAGATGAGATCCGCCAAGGCTCGTGTTATTATTGAGCCCAGTTAGGATGTCCGCATCATTCTCTCCTTCTTTAAAAGAATTCAGCACTGGCTTGTCGGTGTTGTTCTCCAAAGGGCCATCTGACTTCCACGGGCTAAGGTCACGAACATTGAACGCCGGTGAGACTTTACCAAGCCAATTTGGCAAAGCTATGTGATAGGCATTGGCATTGACCTTCTTGGTGATCTTATATGGCCCATACTTTCTCGGTCGAAGCTTGCTGCTTATAGCGTTGGCGAGTCTCTCTTTTCCCAAGTGTACCATAACCTCATCTCCCACTTCGAACTGTAGGTCCCTGCGGTGCTCATCCGCCTTAGCCTTTAGTTTCTGGCTTCTCTCCTCAAGAGTCTCCTTCACCTCTTGGTGAATCTGGACATAGTTTTTGGCTAGCTGGTTTGCAGTCACGTTTCCTTTGGGAAAATGGGCTATATCAAGGACGTGATTTGGGGTCTTAGTGTATACCACCTCAAAGGGTGACTTTCCAGTTCCCGAGTGTACAGATCCATTGTAGGCGAACTTAGCTTGTGCTAAAACCACGTCCCACATCCTGGGCTTATCCTTACATTTGCTGCGCAGTAAGTTTCCCAGAGTCCGATTGACCACTTCTGTCTGTCCGTCTGACTGAGGGTGGGCGGTGGTACTAAACTTCAGAGAAGTATCAAAAAGAGCCCACAAGGTCCGCCAGAAGTGACTCAGGAACTTTGTGTCACGGTCTGAGACAATGCTCTTTGGTACACCATGTAATCTGACAACCTCTTTGAAGAATAGCTTGGCAGTCGCTGAGGCGTCGTTAGTCTTACGGCATGGTATGAAGTGTGCCATTTTCGAAAACCGGTCAACAACCACAAAGATGGAATCCATGCCTCTCTGAGTTCTAGGTAACCCTAGGACAAAATCCATGGACAGATCCTCCCATATGGTTTCTGGTACAGGCAAGGGCAGCTGTAAGCCAGCATTTGTAGCGTGTCCCTTGGCGGTCTGGCAGATATAGCATCGTTCTACCAGGTATGCCACATCTCTTCTCATTTTGGGCCAGAAATAATGGGAACTCACTGCTGCATATGTCTTATCTCGCCCAAAATGCCCCCCCAGGGATCCGCCATGTAGATCTCGGACCACCTTCTCGCGGATAGAAGTGCAGGGTAAACAAAGTTGGTTGCCCCTCATTAGATACTCATCCATTAAGTGATACGCCCCATCCCCAGGTTGGCTCTGGCACTTCTCCCAGATACTTCCAAAGTCAGGATCCGCCAGGTACTCTCCTCTGATGTGTTCGAAACAACCGGTCTCCAGGTTGACTGTTTTTATTAGTGCAATCCTCCGACTCAAAGCGTCCGCCACTATGTTCTGTTTTCCCGCCTTATGGATAAGCTTATAGGGGAACTTATCTATGAAGGCGGACCACCGGGCGTGCATGGCGCTTCGAAGTTGCTTCTGACTTCCCAGGTATTTGAGAGCTTGATGGTCAGTGTAGAGGATGAACTCTTTTCCCACCAAGTAATGTTCCCATACTTTCAATGCCCTCACTACAGCATAAAACTCTTGATCATACGTTGCCCACCTTTGCCGTGCCTCACAGAGCTTCTCACTGAAGTAGGCAATGGGCCTCTTTTCTTACATCAAGACACCACCAATCCCAATTCCACTGTCATCACACTCAACTTCAAACAATTTGTCAAAATTGGGATACGCCCACTCGAACCCCTTTCCTTTCTTCAAACATTCTGTCAACGGGGCCACTATGGAATTGAAGTTCTTAATGAATCGGCGATAGAACGTTGCTAGCCCATGAAAACTCCTGATATCCCCCACGTTCCTCGGGGTAGGCCATTCTCGGATGGCTCTTACCTTCTCCCCATCAACTTGGATTCCATTCCCACTGACCACGAATCCAAGGAAAACTAAGCTCTCCATGACAAAGTCACACTTCTTGGTATTGGCGTATAGTGGGTGTTTCCTTAACTGGTCAAACACGGTCTGCAAGTGCTCTTCATGTTCCGCCAAGGTCTGGCTGTGGATCAAAATGTCGTCGAAATACACAACTACGAACTTCCCAATTACTGGGCGAAGCACCTGATTCATCAGTCTCATAAAAGTACTAGGGGCGTTGGTCATCCCAAAGGGCATAACTAACCATTCATACAATCCATCTCTTGTCTTGAAGGCAGTCTTCCACTCATCCCCAGATCGGATTCGTATCTGATGATACCCACTCCTGAGATCAATTTTGGAGAAGACTCGAGATCCGCCAAGTTGGTCCAACATGTCCTCCAACCTTGGAATCGGGAACTTATACTTGATGGTGATCTTGTTAATAGCCCTACTGTTAACACACATCCGCCAAGACCCATCCTTCTTCGGTGTAAGTAAAGCTGTAACAGCGCAAGGACTCATACTCTCCCTAACGTATCCCATCTCGATGAGTTCCTCCACTTTTTATCTCATGACATCATTCTCCTTTGGGCTCATTCGATAATGTGGGAGGCTTGGTAAACTAGCCCCGGGCACAAGATCGATATGATGTTGGATGTCCCTCAAAGGTGGTAACCCACTCGGCAGTTCGTCGGGGAACAGATCTTGATACTCGCCAAGTAGGCGGGTCACTTCACTCGGCATTTCCCTTTCGTCCCTTTGGGCGGATTCGTGATTCGCCTTAACCATTACCACGTATACCATTTGGCTCTCTTCACATTCGCTGACAAACGATTTGTGTGTAGGACAGACTACCAAGGTAGACTTCTCGTCGGCCTTTGGCTCTCTCACCATTGGTGTAAGGACAAACTTCACCCCATTCTTCACAAATCTGTAAGTGTTCTCTCTTCCGGCGTGGGTGGCGTTGTTATCAAACTGCCAGGGTCGGCCCAACAATAGGTGGCATGCGTCCATATCGACCACATCATAACAGACTTCATCATGATAGTTACCAATCTCAATCGGTACCTTGCATCTCTGGGTCACCCTCAACTCGCCCACGTTCTTGATCCATCCCACCCTGTAGGGATCAGGGTGCGCCTCTACCAATAACCCGAACTTCTGAACGGCGCTGCTACTCACAATGTTCTCTTGGCTCCCACTATCTATTATCACATTACATCGCCCGCCCTTCACAAGACAGCGGGTTCTGAATAGTCGGTGCCTTTGATCGCCCTCTATCCGGCTGGAGACTAACAAACGTCGTACCACATGAATGGTGTACCTCTCTTCACCCGCCACCTCATCATCTTCTCCCAAGGGTTCACAAAATACTTCATCCTCGTCGTCATAGTCATCTTCGTACCTCTCCACCATGTTGGCGCTCTTCCTTCTAGGACACTCATTGGATCTATGTCCTGGCTCATTACACCGAAAACATTTGAAAGGTGCTGGCCTTGCATACGGATTGTTGCTCTTGGGTGGTATAGGTGCTTCTTTGTATGGTCTAGTATCTCCAACGGATCCCTTTCCCACACTGTTAACCTTGGCCCCACTGGCACTCGCCACCTGCTTGCCTTTGTCGTAAGACTTCACGTTATCTCTTCCTCCAGGCATATACTCAGTAGTGGCGGATCTCCTGGATCTCCCGGTCAGTTGGGACTCAGCCTTGAGGGCTAAATTCCTAGCATCTTGTACTCTAACCACCATCTGTGTGCCAATACGATCCTGGATATTGTATCTCAACCCTTCTAGATACCTAGAGGTCTTTTGGCTTTCAGTTTCAGACAGGTTGGCTCTCACTGAAAGCCTTAAGAACTCAGAAGTATACTCATGGACACTTCGGGTCCCTTGAGAGCATCCTCTGTAGGAGCTGTAGATATACTGTTCGTAGTCCGGCGGTAAGAACCGCTCCCTCAGCATCGCCTTCATCCGTAGCCAAGATCTAATCGGATCTCTGCCCCCTCTTCTTCTTTCTTCCCTCATCTGATCCCACCAAACTGATGCGCCACCCTTCAGGCGATACGCCACCAGCCTTACTTTCCTCTCATCAGGAATCCCAGCATACTCAAAGAAACATTCAACTTCCAATAACCAATCTAAGAATCCCTCTATATCCAGCTCGCCACCAAAAGATGGTAAATCTATTTTTAGCTTAAAGGCGTCATCTCTATCAAAGTTTCCTAGGTCTGGTTCTGCCCTAGCCATACCCACACGCCTGTTATCAATCGGACCAACATCCCTCATATTTCTAAAGGCACCATTATTCCCAAGATCCTCAAAATCATCACTATCGCTATCAGCGTTATGCACAAGGACAAAGTTGGGTCTTCTTACCTCAGGATCCCTAGGACCCATTTGTGGAAGTTGGACATTTGTCAATGGCAGTCGAGGTGGCGTGGGTTGCCTTTGGGGTCGTGGTTCAAGGACTCCTTCCCTCCTCTGGTCGGATTCCCCGGTGGCTGGCCTGACCACTGCACGGATCTCCAATCTGAGGTTTTCCAGGGAAGCGGTTAGCTCCTGGAATCGTTGGTCGTTTTGTTTCTGCCGCTCAAGGCTGGCCTGGATTTGTTCCGCGAGGTGCTCTCTCAGCTCCTCATATCTCCGGTCACTGGTTTCCATGGAATCTTGCGGTTGTCGGGGTTGAATCATTGCCAAAAGAAGTTTCGGGTCAGGAAACGATTGGCTCTGATACCAACTGATACAGATTGAAAGCGATAAATGGAGGTTTTAATCTTAAACCAACAAAGATCTTCTTCTCTAGCTAGACTAGAAGGAGTGAATCCCGATAACAAAGGTATAAACCTTAATCTCAAAGAGAAATGATAGTTGATTGATAAAGTTGTCCTATCCTTACAAAATGAGGGTTTAAATACAACCTCCAAAGGTAAATAGAAGGACAGGGGCTATCCCTATTAGGGTTACAATATGGTTAACAATAAAAGGGTAGAATAGGTAATGCGCCTAGACAACAGGTACAGAGGTGCAAGTACGGAGCGTCAGAGGTTGTTGGTGAATTCCTTCGGCAGGAAGTAATCTTGAGATCCGCCCAGTGTAGTTGTTGGTACGCCTCATGGCGTACGCCTAGATCCGCCCCGCTCGCGTGTCCAGGGGATCCGCCCTCTTAGATACAACCTCTGTGGATACACCGAGATGAGATCCGCCAAGGCGCGTGTTATTATTGAGCCCAGTTAGGATGTCCGCATCACAGAGATTATTCTACCTGCAAGGGTGATGCTTGCTACACTCTCAGACGAAAGAGTGCCATGACCAGGAAATGGCAAATACCTAACATTTTACAATTATTATGTTATGTTAAGAGCTTCAAATATTCATACATATTTACTGTTGGATTTTATGAAAACATGCATCTTGATGTCAATCTGCAATTCCTTCCATCTAGCATATCTTGTCTGCATGCATTGTAACTTGGACATATAAGAGAAAGATATTGAATTTGTAATTGATCTCTGTAAGGAAGATAAACTTGAACCTGAGATCCAACATGCAAAAATTGAAACAAACAATCTCGAAAATCCATAAAACGAAAGCAAAACATTAAAGAAAATGAAAATCCATACTGGAGGAAATTTCCAAATTACCTTCAAGTTTCATAGATTCACATCCAACAATGTGAGCACCGCCATCCATCTAATTGCCGAATCAATAAAAAGAACATTGAAAATTATCGAAACCAAACTCACAAACATAGATCAAAAGAAATTCAAAGCTCACCTTAATCACAATATCATCTAGTAAAAACAATACATTAGAATGAAGGAAATAAATAGGGTGGCTAAGAACAAATACAGTGAAATAGAAATCGCATAAGGAAGCAAACGATATATGGGGAAAGAAATACAGATAGAGCAGTAGTGGATTAGGATTAGGATTAGGATTAGTTTGTATGAAGTTAACTCTTCTAATTAGATATTTCATGCGAATCTTATTTAGGGATAATTGCACTATGAAAAACAGATTGTATTGTAGTAGAAGAGATCATTTAATGGATTTATCACATTAAATTATATTTTATGGATTAATGGGATAATTACTATGCAAAACGAATTATAGTAGAAGAGAGGTCATTGGATGGAGTTATTCTAATTAAATTATATTTTATGGATTTATGGATAATTACTATAAAAAACGAATTATAGTACCACTATATTTTGGATTATATATTTTTATCCCATTAAATAAAAAAATTTGAAAGAAAAATAGATAATTCATCAATATTATTTTTAATCAACAAAAATCGAGGAGTTGACACCTCAGTTCCATCGTTACTGTTTTATATTATATATATATATATATATATATTATTTTTAGGGTCCCATAAATTACTATTATTAGTGTTAATTTGGTTTTTCTGGATAATCTTGTAATAACATTTATCGATACTTTATTAAATATTCATAAAAACTAGTAAATTAATTATATTTCCAATACAAATAAATGTTTAGAATTAAGATTTTTATTTTATTTTATTGAAAACATATAAAAAAAATTAATGTTTATATACAACCCTTAGGATTGTATATATCATTTTTAATATATTTTAAGGACTGTGGTTTATAAATTAAGAGTCTAGTATATATTGTTTCAAAAAAAATAGTCTAGTATATATTTTTTAATATTTATGATTTATGAATTGGGGTATAGAATTTTTTAATTAGAGTATAAAAAGTTAAAAACATATTTTATTTGTAGTATATTGAAAATAATGACATGTTGAGAATTAATTTGAAGGGGGATAGTATAATTATGATTTTAATGCAAAAATTACAATTTACTCTTTAGTTGTAAGTAAGAACAAACCCAAGTTCCAACTATGTGATAAGGGAACAGTAATGGCGGCATTTCTTCACCCAAAACTAAAATTAAGAAGAAGAGATATAGGCCTTGCCAGTGACCTAATTAAGTTCAATTACAAAGCAGGTATGTATTCTGTCTGTAAATTTATCCGAAATATTTCTGTTTTCAAGATACATGAGTATTCTGTCAATAAATTTACTCGAAATTTCTGACAAAAAATTACAAAACGTCAGAAAAACCATTAAAATGAAATTGCATCATGCAAAAAAAATTAGAATATAGATGAGCTTGTCCAATAGGTGTTTTTTTTTATCATTAACATTAAATAATGAAACAAATAAAAACAAATCATGAATTAATTATACATATAACAATGAAATACAATGTAGTAGAACCCTATGGTAAAATATCTCAAAAGAATAATCGAAAATAAGAAAGCTAAACCTTGGACATACCCTCGTCTAAAACAAGAAAAGTAGGCATAATAATATTAGGCACATACACAAAACAAGAAGTTGAAATATATGATGAGAAAGAGTATTCTCAAGGGGTAGATCATGGAGAAGGTGGGGGAGAAAAGAAAGGGAAATAAGGAATTGTAGTCGGGATCGTGGGAATAGAAGGCATGTTTGGCATCGCAAATGGGGGGAGAGCGAACTTTGGGAGAGTAGGCATACTTGGAAGAGGAGGCAGAGTAGTCGGGTTAGGCAGAGATGGTAATGTTGGCAATGCGGGCTGTGGAAGTGCTGGAATGGTCGGCAGTGGTGGCATTGCTGCTGGTTTAGGCAGATTTGGCAATGGTGGCATTTGTAAAAGATTGCGAGCAGCTAATCCGAAATCTATGCTTGAGAATGACATAGCAATGAAAAGAGACAAGATGATGAAATAGTTTGATTTAGCCATCTCAAATGGATGCTTACTTGTTTGTGATTTGGGAGAAATTAAGAAAAATGTGGGACTTGGATGAGAGAAAATGAAGGGTTGTAGTTGCTTATATATAGATGGAGAAGATAGTACAGGTCAGAAAAAATAAACAAAATGAGATGATAGTTAGATAACCTAGCTAGCTTCATATCTATCTTCCATTGAAAAGTACTAGTATATTTGACTTTTGCAGTTGTTCTTGGTTAACAAATTGGAGAATATATGTTAATTATTGATTGAAGAAAAAACAAGTTGCTCAAATATATTATTCTTTCTTTTTAGTTTTTCATTGGAAGAAAAAGTGGATGAGTAACAGGGATTAAAATCTGCTGTCCCAACTTTGCTGTCCCTCTCCCTGTTCCCCATTTATTTGTTGACATATGGCAATTTAATCCTAATCAGCTTTAACGTTTAAACTCTAAAGGTTGGTTAACGTTTAATTAACTCTAGTAATCCTAACTCAGATTAGCGTTTCTCCTGATCAGATTTTCTTTCTTCCGATTATCATCATAAACCTTTTTCGATCATTGTCCTTCTTTTTTGATCATCAACCTTCAATCACTGTCTTTCTCTTTGGACACCAAATCTCCTACTCTTCTCCAATTATATAAAACAATCTCTCTTCCTTTTTTTCTTGTCTGTCGATTTTTTTCATTGCTGAGATTTTTTTGTTTCAATCTGTAGAGTGTTCACCTACATATGTTTGATTCCAACTCCTCCAAATGGAATTTTTATAATTTTTTAGATTACCGAAAATTTGAGTTTTATGTGAAAACTCATCTCTTTGATACATTGTGCTTGGTTCAACCTGTGCAGGTGCTGATCAACCTCTGTATTAGATATTAAGTCATATAGGATATACAATGCAGCAGCTAATAATCTATTAGAAGACTGGAAGAAATCAGTTGGAATTAGCCCAACTTATTTTTCCTTTTTCTGTTTCAATATTTTAATTTTGTCTTCAATTTACCAAATTGCTATGTATATTTTGGGATGGAAAAATCAATAAAATGTCATTATCAGTTTGTTCATGAATGAACTGCATTACAATTAAATTTTTTTCTTTTTTTTCAGCCTTGGCAATTGTTGATGTCATCACCAGTTTGTTAAACAGTGATCAGATTTAGCTGCTCTCTTACTTAGATGATTAGGTATTAGAGATGTTACAAATTTATCACAATAATAAATAATAATGAAAGGTCACGGTTCGAGTTTTAGGAGCCGCCTCTTGCCAAAAAAATTGGTAGGAGAAGGCTTACCCTCGCTTAAGCGGGACGCGTAGTGCATCGGACCGCCCTTTTTAATAAATAATAATGAAAAAGACATCATTAGTTAGCAAAATGTTAGAAAGAGATATGTAGAAAAATGGAGGGAATAGTTTTTGTTCATAAATTATGTAGTAATAATTAAAGATGAAAATCCAAACAACTGAGATGTTATTGTTAACCATGGAGGGTATGATTGTCCTACTAGGATGAATATGTCGTGATTAACTCCCACACTATTAGGTCCAAACAACAGAGATGTTATTGATACAAGCTACAGTTGTTGCAAATATGAATCTAGAGCTCAATTGAACTAATGATGTTCCTATCTGCAATGCCATTTCATCCCCTAATATTGGTATTGCAGATATTGGTGTTGGTACAAGCGCTATTGTTAACCATGATGTCCTTGGAAAGTACACCTTCGTGGTAAACAACAAACAATTTTTAAGCAGGTCATGCCATTTTATTAACTTATAAAGACAATTAGTATTAAAACTTAAAAGGGGGATAAAATGATGATAATTAGGCTTTTGCTACTAGTATTTCAGTGATGATTGTATGAGTAACATATCATGATTAACAGCAAACAACTTTTAAGAAAATTCTTTCTCTAGGGATTTTCTATTAGAATTAACAGCTTAAGTCAGTCGCGTCTTAGCTCAATCAAAATACAACAGCTCGTGACATCTTACTTAAATTCTGTATGAGATCTTCTGCAGAGCTTATTGCTTGGTACCAAATCATTAATTCAAACCTTTATCATTGTGTGACTAAGCTAGATGTTAGTTAGACCTTATATATTTGTAATTGTCATAGTTAACAAGAGCAATTTTAATTTTATTAGTGAATACCTTTCTATACAAGAGAGGGCGAGCCTTGGCGCAATGGTAAACGTTGTTGTCGTGTGACCAAGAGGTCACGGGTTCGAGTCTTAGGAGCGGCCTCTTGCCAAATAAATTGGCAAGGGAAGGCTTGCCCCCAGTACACCCTTGTGGTGGGACCCCTCCCCGGACCTTCGCTCAGCGGGGACGCGTAGTGCGACCGGGCCGCCCTTTTTATACCTTTCTATACAAGAGTTACTTCTATATATGTTCTAAAGGAAGAAATTACCATTTTAACTATTTGCAAATTTCATTGTGGAATCAAAGTGATTATGATTTTGGTTCTTTTTCAAGTTTTTTTATCAATAAACAAACATGTATATATCAACAAAGTATAAAATATCTATTACAAGGAAAAATCAAATAAAATCAGCCTAACTATTCCAGAGAAACAACCCTAAAACAAACAAAAGCCCAATCATAACTAAAAGGATTTTGAAGCATCCCCTTCTTAGTTTTAACATAATTACAAACATTTTAAATCACAGGTGCACAATTAAAATGGATCCCTTCAAAGCACTACTTATTACGAGCCAACCAAACTTGATAAACCAAAGCTGATAAAGCAAGCCCGCGAACCCCAGCAAGGATACTTCCTCCACTAGCTCTCTTACATGTGGTTCAGTCATGGTTGACGGGTTGTGAAACTCTGCGCATCATAATGACTTGATGTTGCAGCTGTCATTTTGCACTTGATAACATATACACCTTTGCTTAAGATGAATCGTTAGTTACAGATTACTTCACATAACATAGCTAAAGACATTGTGGGATGAGGCAGTGGATATGAGGCCAATACTGAAGTGTTCATGCCCACATATTTCTATTGCTTATATGATACCTATATCACAATTTTATTTTCCCATAAAAACAATTATGACAATTTTTTCATGTTCATATTCTTTTGAACTATCCTTACATCTCACATCTGCTCTATAACAATATAACTTAATGTCCTATGCTATATAAAGCGTTTACTTGATCTGATGCGGGAAGAAACCATATCCATATCTGCAAAATTACAGAAGATTTTACCCTTGGTACCCATCAATCAAAAGCTAAACTAACAAAAAAGCTACACCAATATTGCATACCATTTCACCATGCAGACATTCTCCATCACACATTTAACTTTGATTTTTGTGGCTTCAACATTCCATGAATTCTCAATAATAATAATAATAATTGAAGAGAAATAAACCATAAAAGAATTCAGTAATCGGAATTGGGAGAGAAAGATGATGTTGTAATCAGCTTTACTGGGCGTGATTGAACAATCATAAAACCGGAAGAAAAAAAATTATCAGCAATAACAATTACAATGTATTTGTAAGAAATCGGAATCAAAAGAGGCAAAACTCTGTTAATTGATAGAAAGAGAAAATTGAAAAGCAGACTTGAATATCAATTCCATTGAGGCTAGGAGAAAGAGAATGGTAATATCTGAAGAGAGTCGGTGCTTGGTAGAAGGAAGTTAATCAGGGTTGGATTATTAGAGTTAATTAAACGTTAACCACCATTTAAGGTGTTGAAGCTTATTAGGATTACATTGCCATTTGTCAAATAATAAATGGGGTACAGGGAGAGGGACAGCAAAGTTGGGACAGCAGATTTTAATCCGAGTAACAGTATATGAGAAATCAAATAACCTTCTTAAGACAAAGTAGTACCAACGCAAACTATAGAGAGTGAACATTCTGATTCACTAGAATTAGATGCACAATTTGGTGTAGTTAATAGGGTATTACAATTTGGTTTATTTAGAAGCCAAAATGGTGCCTTCTATGATTACTTTGTTTTTGACAAAGTAACCATTACTTTGTGTTTTTTGTTGGGGTTTAGTGTCCTATAGACAATTGTTCTAGGATATGAACTAAATATAAATGAAGTGTTCTTTACGTCATTTGTTTTAATAAGATATGGTTTCATAACTATATAAAGGCAACCTCTTTTAAGAACTAAATAAGTCTAATAAAAGGAAATCCTTAAGTTTGTTTAAAGTGATTATAAAGTGTTCATACAAGCATGAAGTGAGACGAAACTTTATAATAAACTAATAAACTTAAAACCACCTCAAGTCAAGTAATATGTTTAGAAATAGGATTGACATATCACTGCTGAGACTTGCATGTAACAATGTCTTCTCTCGAGACAGAGAGCTGATCTCACAAGCTTCAGATATACAGATATCTAGACAGTTGCATGGATCCGATGAAAGGGAGTTCATTAGGATTGGGGGCCCGACTTGAGATAACAGGATGGGTAGATTCATCATTGTCACATGTTCATCTCATTGGTATTAATAGGTATAAGTAATCCTAAGACTCAAAGGAATGTTAATTAGTGATTCTGGATTATGGAATGTGATGCTTTGATCCTGTTGTAACACGATCCATAACAGAGATGACTCTGGGGTGTGAACGGCAGACGTTGGGTGTCACATGAAGTAATTGCAGGATAGTTATACATTGGATTGAGCATTTGTCACTCCCGATAAATGGGAGATACGTCCAAGGATCGCTTGTGGAAGACTTGACTCTAAATCCTTGCAAGGTGATAGCTTAAGACTTGAAATGCAGATTTCACTTAACCTATCTAATTGGAGTTAACTCGGCTTGTACAAGTAAAACGAACGTCTCGCTATATGTGACTTGACATTATCCATAGTCATAAGATTCAGTTCAAGGATGTAGTTGATGAAGGATCGAATTATACTGTAACTAATACGGAAAGGTCAACGACAGAATCAACCTGTCTTCTTATAGCTCTAGGGGAATGTTTCGGATTTGCCAAACACATTTCGCGTACTCATTCCGTTATGCAAAGATTAAATATAATTCTGAGAAAATTAATTTAATAGTTGCATACGGCTAGAAGCAATAAGAACCTAATGGGTCACACATAAGACTTGGAGCCCAAAAGAGAAACAGATGTTAATTAATTGATGGAAGCCCAACTGAGTCCACTAAGGCCCAGTACATATAGGGGGCGATTTTATTTATGTAAAATACATAAATAATTAATTTGATTTTAACAATTCTAATTAGATTATGATTGTGAATTAAATTAATTAAAGGATAAATAAATTAGGAGGTTTAATGAGATTAAATTGCTTCTATTATTATCCTGTCAGGTTATTATTATTATCTTTATTTAGATATAATTATAGATAATAACTAATAAGAATTTTATTCCGAATTAAATTCTTATTCAGTAACCTAATTCTATCTAACTAGGGTTTAGATACAAGAGAGTATATATACCCCCTTACATTAGAATTTCGGTCAAGCCCTAGTTTACCGAAGAGAGAGAATTTCGACCCCCTTGTTGAGGACGAGATCATTCACCGCTTCCTTCCGATTCGATCGATTTTCATCTCTTTCTCTTATTCCTTGATCTTGTGTTGATTAATTAGAGACAATCTATTCTTGATTGCTTTTACACGGTTGAGTTCTAACTTGATTTTGAATTGTGTTTTTGTCTTGTGCTCGGGAACTCAGAGTAAGAGTTGTGGGCATTTTGATTGCAACGGTAGATAGAACTTCGAAAGGTATTTCCTTCTATCCCTCTTTATATGAAATAACGATTAACGGAGCTTGGGTTAATGGAAAAAGGTTAAATTTTTTATATTTCCGCTGCCAAACGTTAGCCTATTTTCCTTCATTTTTCACCATTGGATGATGGGGTGTAAAATTCATTTAATGATGAAAACACACAAAGTAAGGTTTACTTTGTTAAAAACAAAGTAAGCTTAGCCTAACCCAAGCCAAAATAGTCAAATAGAATTACAAGGAAATGAACTACGGAGGGAAGCAACCTAGAATACACTTTCCATATCTTGGGCTTACAAGACTTTGATGTAAAAGTTGGACCTTGTCTCCTTATCTATCAATATCGGGTTTTGGAATTACTCCTTTCGTTTCCTATTATTCCGAAAGAAACTTTGTTGTCCATAACTTATTGAAGGTTTTTAAGCAAAGAGATAATAAAATATTTTATGAATTGCAGAAGTTTGTATTTTATTGAATAAAGGAGACCTTATTTATACAGGAATAGTTCATAAAAAATAGCAGAAAAATCAGGAGCAGATATATCAAAAACAGAAAAATTCAAATATAATCGTAACTACTACTTTATCTCCTAAAAATAAGGGATTTCTTCTGCAATCAGTTGCTAGACTCTGAGTCACCTTTTCAACACTCCTCCTTGACTCCAGAGCTACAAACTCCAAGATTCTCTCGTAAGATCTCAAATTTGGATTTAGGCAATGCTTTTGTTAAGATGTCAGCACTTTGATCCTCTGTCCTACAATAGACCATATGCACTTCCCCTTCCTTTTGAACTTCTCTTATAAAGTAATACTTTATCTTGAAATGCTTTGTTTTGCCATGGAAAACTGGATTGTTAGAAATTGAGATTGCTGCTTGGTTGTCTACAAATAGTTGTGTACTTCCTTCTTGTTGCATGTGCAAATCTTTCATGAGTTTTCTTAACTAGAGAGCCTGATTAACAGCAGCTACAGCAGCTACATATTCAGCTTCCGCCGTGGATTGAGCTGTGATTTCTTGCTTCTTTGAGCACCATGAGAAAATTCCAGAACCAAAACTGAAACAATAGCCTGAAGTACTTTTCATATCGTCAAAAGATCCGGCCCAATCGCTATCGGAGTAACCATTGAGACTCATATTTTTAACTTGTGTGAACTTTATTCCAAAATCAATTGTGCCTTTAACATATCTAAGAATTCTTTTTGCAGCTTGAAAATGAATTTCACTAGCACAGTGCATATACCTTGATAGCAGACTTACAGCATGCATAATGTCTGGTCTAGTTGCTGTCAAGTACATCAGACAACCTATCAAGCTTCTGTGCAGCCCTTCATCAACCTTTTCAGCACCATCTTCTTTGCAAAACTTCTCTTTTTGATTCATTGGAGTTGCAGTTGGCTTACACCCTTCCATGTTGAACTTCTTAAGAACTTCTTTTGCATATTTTTGCTGAAAAACAAAAATTTCATGGTTCTTTTGTTGTATCTGCATCCCGAGAAAATATGACATTTCTCCAAGGTCTGTCATCTCAAAAACATCTTCCATTTCTACTTTAAACTTGTTGATTAACTTCTGATTGCTTCCTGTAACAAGTAAGTCATCAACATATAAAGAGATTATAAGAATATCATCAGCAGCCTTCTTTACATATAAAGTAAATTCACTTGGGCTCTTTTCAAAGCCTAAGTTTATCAGATGCGTATCAATCCTGTTGTACTAAGATCTGGGTGCTTGCTTTAATCCGTACAGTGCCTTTTTTAATCGATAGACCTTCTGCTCTTGTCCTTGAACAAAAAAACCTTCAGGTTGCTCCACAAAAATTTCTTCATCTAGGTATCCATTCAAAAAAGCTGACTTGACATCAAGTTGGTGCACAATCCAACCCTTTTGTGTAGCAAGAGCTAGCAGCATACGTATGGTGTCCATTCTAGCAACTGGGGCAAAAGTTTCAGAGTAATCTACCCCAAACATCTGAGCATATCCCTTGACCACGAGCCTCGTCTTATACTTATTCACAGTGCCATCAGAGTTAAGCTTTGTTCTGTAAACCCATTTGACTCCTATGGGTTTTTTGTGCTCGGGTCTATCCACCAATTCCCATGTCTGATTTTTTTCAATCATTTTCAGCTCTTCTTTCATTGCATCCAACCATTTTTTGTCAGCTGCAGCCTCTTCGTATCCGGTTGGCTCCATTATTGCAGCATTACACCTTTGATGTATATCTGAAAGTGATCTGGTTCCACGAACTGTCTCATCATCAACATCAACATTCTCCTCCTGAAATTCATGATTCTTATTGTTCTCCCATCTCCAATTATCAGACTCAAAAAAATGGACATCTCTGGTGACAATTATTTTGTTGCTTAGTGGCGAGTAAATTCTATAGGCCTTTGAAATTGAGGAGTAGCCTACAAAAATCCCAGGTTCTGCTTTCTTATCTAACTTATCTCGTTTAACCTGAGGAACATGAGAGAAACACAAGCAACCAAAAGTCTTCAAACTAATCAATTTCGGTTTGCAACCATACCATGCTTCATATGGTGTTTTTTTTCGCAAGACTTTGGTCGGTAGTCTATTCAGCAAGAACACTGATGTGTTAGCAGCTTCAGCCCATAATTTTTTCGGCAGCCCTTTTTCATGAAGTAAACATCTACTCATTTCCATGATCGTCATGTTCTTCCTCTCCACCACGCCATTCTGCTGAGGAGTATAAGGCGTAGTAAGCTGGTGTTCGATGCCTACTTCTTCACAAAAATTGTTAAATTTTTCAGAGGTGTATTCAGTTCCATTATCAGATCTAACCACCTGTATTTTGCAATTGCTTTGAGTTTCTACCCAAGCTTTAAACTTCCAAAAGACGTTAGGAACTTCAGATTTAAACTTCAAGAAATAAATCCAGCACATTCTTGTGTAATCGTCAATGAATGTTACGTAATACTTACTACCATTCAAACTTGGTGTACTCATGGGTCCTCCTACATCTGTATGTATCAATTACAGCTTCCTTGTGGCTTTCCATGCTAAATTTTATGGGAAAGGAAGTCTTGTTTGTTTACCGTATTGATAGGCAGCACATGTCGAAAGCTCTTCCTCTAAATTAGGCAGCCCAACCACCAGATTGTTCTTCTTCATGAATAGCACAGCTGAATGATGGAAGTGCCCCAATCTTTTGTGCCAAAGCATTGCATTGTTGACTTCTTTATGTGAAGCAGCTTGTTCTTCTTTCATTAAATCCAGTACAAAGCTTTTGTCTTTCATTTGAACTCTGAACATCTCTCTGCCTTGTGGATCTTGAATTATGCAAGTTTTGTTATCAAATAGCACCTTGTAGCCTTTCTCTACCAACTGAGGAATGCTTAGGAGGTTTTGATTAATTTCTAGAACATATAAAACATCATAAATTAATTTCAAACTTGTACAACCTTCGATGGACACTGCTCTCTTGCCTTTTACATCAATATATGCTCCATTGCCGATTCTGACTTTAGATGTTGCAGTTTTGTCAAGCTCCTGGAAGAGCTCTCGATCATAAGTCATGTGATTTGTACAACCACTATCTATGAGCCAGCTTTTTGTTGAGTTGTTGGTAGCCAAATATGATACTGCAAATAATTGCTCATCTTCTATTTGATTTTCAGCAGCTCTAGCCTCATTTTGTTGCTTGCATATCCTTTCAACATGGCCTAGGTTACCACACCTTTGACACTTTGCATCTGGATTCCACCAACATTTCTCTTGTGGATGGTTGGTTTTTTTGCAGTGAGGGCAAGCTGCAAAAACTTGAGTGTTCTTTCTTCCCTGCATGTTATTATTGTACTGCTGCTTCTTTTTATTTCTGATATGATCTTTGGCTTGGAAATCACCTTCTGCAGCTTCTTCTTTCCTCATAAGTCTCCTTTGTTCTTGTGCCTGCAATGCATGTAGTAATTCTGCCAAGGTAATTCTTGACAAATCTTTAGAGTTTTCCAGGGATGCGATTATAGGTTCAAATATTTCATGGATTGTAACTAGAATTTTTTGAACAATTCTAGAATCTGGAAATTCAGTTCCAAGAAGTCTTACTTTATTAGCAATTTCTAGAAGTCTGTGAAAGTAATCTTTGATAGTTTCTGATTCCTTCATTCTTTGCACTTCAAAATCTCGAATCAAATTGAGCGCCTGCATGCCTTTGATCCTTTTGTTCCCTTCATATTCTTGCTTTAGAAAATCCCATATCTGCTTGCCTGATTTTAGTGTCATAATTCTGGTGAAGATGGTAGATGACACAGCTGCAAATAAACTTGCTTTCGCTTTTGATTTTCTCTGTCTTTTTTCTTTGTGGCTTTTGATCTGTGTAAGAGTTGGATTATGTGGGAGAGGTTGAACTTCATATTCTGTCTCAACCGCTTCCCATAGATCACTCCCATCAAGATATGCTTCCATTCGAACAGCCCACATTTGATAGTTTGTTCCATCAAATGTTGGAGGAGCAATTGCAGAGAAGGATTCTGAATTCATTTGATTGATCAGCCTTACAGGTCCCTCAAGATGTAGCTCTGATACCAATTTGAAAGTTTTTAAGCAAAGAGATAATAAAATATTTTATGAATTGCAGAAGTTTGTATTTTATTGAATAACGGAGACCTTATTTATACAGGAATAGTTCATAAAAATTAGCAGAAAAATCAGGAGCAGATATAACCTAATCTGCTGCAGATATATCAAAAACAGAAAAATTCAAATATAATCGTAACTACTACTTTATCTCCTAAAAATAAGGGATTTCTTCTGCAATCAGTTGCTAGACTCTGAGTCACCTTTTCAACACTTATTGATTCAACTTTTTATTTATTTTATAATAAATCTGTTATTATAATTAATCTTTCTAAACTCACGTTTTATAACAGACTTAATGTGATGTATTGATCATATGTTAAAATGACATGTATCATGAAACAAAAAAAAAATATATCTAAAAAGTATACGTAATATGAAACAGATGGAGTAAAAAATGTTAATTTTGGAAGAAAAATATATGTACCGTGATTCCCTTCCAATTTCGGATATAAGAAAAATTACTCAAAATTCACCTACCCTCACTTACTATCTCGTTCAATTACACCTCAAAATAAACAATATTATCTCATTACACTTATTCTGGCTTACTTTAAAATACCATCATCCAAACAATCTACTGGGGTGGTTCTACATGGTCCGGATGAACTGTCATTTCAACCTCAGTTGTCTCCTCCCCTAAAAACGTTTCGCCGGATTCGTATCACGCCAAAGATCTTATTTGGGGTTATGTTTTACAATTGGACAAGTTTGAGAGGTTATGTTTTACAACTGGACAAGTTTGAGGGGTAAGTTGTTACAATTGAAAGCTCGGAGGGCAGTTGCAACATTTGGGCAAGTTCAGGGGTTATTTGTGTATTAGACCAATAATGTACGATTTTCCAGAGTGCAATTTTAGTTTTATAATTGCTGTCTAAGTTCAATTTTTCTGTTTCCAAGGTATGCAAGTATTCTGTCCGAAATTGCAAACAAATCAACATTCATCTGTAACTTTTTATCGGTATTACTTAAAAATGACAAAACTTCAGAAAACCAATTAAAATGAAATTGCACCATCCAAAAACTTTAAGAATATAATTGAGCTTGGATCCAAATACAGTAGGTGTATTTTCTTGATGTTAATCTTAAATGACGAGACAAATTAAAACAAATGTAGAATTAAATATATATATTAAAATGAAGTACAATGGAGTAGAACTCAATGGTAACATATATCTGAAAAGAATAAAAAGAACTAAGCAAATTGATCATTTGACACACCCTTATCTAAAACAAGAAACGAAGCCATAATATAATTAGGCACACACACAAAACAAGAAGTTGAAATATATGAGAAAGGGTATTCTCAAGGACTAGATGGAGAAGGTGGAGGAGAAAAGAAAGGGATAGATGGAATTGTTGGGATAGAAGGCATGCTTGGCATCGGAAATGGAGGGAGAGCGAACTTTGGGAGAGTAGGCATGCTTGGAAGAGGAGGCAGAGCAGTGGGCTTTGGCAGAGATGGTATTGTTGGCAATGTGGGCTGTGCAAGTGTTGGAATAGTGGGCAATGGTGGCATTGCTGCTGGTTTAGACATAGATGGTAATGTTGGTAATGTTGGCAATGTGGGCTGTGGAAGTGTTGGAATAGTGGGCAGCGGTGGCATTGCTGCTGGTTTAGGCAGATTTGGCATTTGTAAAAGATTGCGAGCAGCTAATCCGACATCCATGCTTGAGAATGACATTGCGATGAAAAGAGACAAGATGATGAAATAGCTTGATTTAACCATCTCAAATATATGTTTAGTTGTTTGTGCTTTGTGAGGTATTATAAGGAAATAAATGAAGAAAATGTGGATTGGGATGAGATAAAATGAAGGCTATCCTATTGGTTTATATAGAGTTGGGAAAGATAGTATAGGTGAGAAAAGCTAAATCAGGAGATAAGTTAGCTAACCTAGCTAGCTTCATATCTATCTTCCATTGAAAAATATAACTTCTATATATTTGACTTTTGTTTTTGTAGTTGTTGGTTAACCAATTCTAGAATATCTGTCAACCTGTTCATCTTTCTTAGTTCAAGGTTACAAAACTCCTACAATATTCAATTTAACAAGTAACCTTAATTATCAATTGGACAAAAATAAAGTTGGTCATGGTTGTGTTATTCCGAGATACGTTTGGTCAAATTCGTACTGTAAAATGTAGTTTTTTTTCCGTCATATAAAACTTTAAGTTAGCAAGAGGCTATTTTGGCACAAAGTATAACACAACAATCACAGTAACATATCATCTGAGTTGTAAAACAAGTGACTACTTATACATCAAACGGAGGCTATTGCCCTCTTACAGAGAAAGGAACTAACAAGAATAATTAGCCACCACTGATGGGAGGTATTATTGCCAATTCATCTTTTTCTTTAACCATCGCCGTCTCGGTTGTGTACTCTTCATTTAGAGCAAGAACTATGCAGCTGCGTATCTCATCCAGGCCTGGGAACTTAGCAACAAGTTTATTCAAACAGTCCTTGGTAGTGGTACCAGATGACACTGCTAATGGCATCTCAGACAACCCGGTTACTTCTCGAGCTCTAGCAAAGAATAAGACCTTTATTTTAACAGATGAATCATTTTCATCAAACGGTTTTCCATTGGATCTTTCAGTCATCATCTCCATAGCATATATATTCGAATAAATAACCGGCTTAATGCAAGTTATAAATGTATCTGCACCAAAGAATAATATAGCTTCAGTTTTGGAAAGTTAGAAGCAAAATAAATGGCATTACTTCAATTTTCAAATTGTTAAAAGCACAACACAAGGAAAATACTGAAAAGAGAAGTACATGAACAATTCAGTGACACCATATTACATGGAATTGGATCCAGAAACATGTAATGATGACATTATTATACAGGATTGACACGAAAATCATTTATAAACGGCAAGGGCTTTCTTTCTCCTTAAGAATTTAAGTCTATGACATTTTTGTTCCATTTTTTTATAGTTGAAGGGCCATGGGTGTAATTAACCCAATGCATTTTCCCTCTGGAAAATCTTCCGTCATCTAAATCTTCCTTGGCATTGACTTCTCAATCACCTACTCTATGGCTTTAATCGATATCGATACGTTTTCTACAGATCGAAAGTCGATTGAACTACTAAGCATATCATGGCATCTACCAGTATATATTAGCTACCTGTCCAGAATTCTTTATTATGATATCTGAATCAGATAGTAGTAATTAGTACGGATCAACAACTCATATTTGTGTTTTATGTTTGCATTGGCATTTCAATCTGAATCCAAAATTGACTTCCAACAAGTGCAGCAGATAAGAATGGATCAGAATTGACATGAAGAAGAAAAAAATACACATGGAGAAGCAGTCAATTCGTCAGCAATTTAGACAAAAACCAAAAGGCTAAAACAGAATCCCTCAAATATCAGCAAGTTCATCCAATCATATAAAAAGAATAAATAAATGAATAAAACCAGAGGCCGGAATCACTAGGAGTTAAGAATAGAACAATCAAAAGGAATTATACTATGCTTAGACTAGACTTTGTCGTTGCTCAAGGATCTATAACTAAATAAGCCATGAAAATTATAGATTTACGAGAGATTCATACCATCTGAAAGGAAAACTCCAACTGCGATGCTGTTCTAGGTTACCAATTGCAGTGGTGTGTGACTGGATTAGTCACCGGAATGTCGACCAAGAGTATAAATCGGCCCGGAGAAAGAGGTACAATAAATACCCTGTTTTGACTTTTGAGGGTTAAATGAGGGAGGGGAAGGAGAAAGGGAATAAGGAGGAGAATCAGAGTGGACCGGCTAAAACTGGTTGAAACAAAACCTGTCAACGACGGCGTTTCATTAATTAACTTCTTTTTTTTTTTTTTTTTGAAGTAAAATATCATTAATGAGCCGAAAGTCGGCAAAAGTTTAACATAGAAATATGAAACCCACTAGGGATAATATCAAAGTAACACTGACTAGCAAATTGAGAGGTCGCTCTAGCAAAACCATGAGCTAAACCGTTTGCTTGTCTTCTAATATTAATTAACTTCTTTTACAATTGTGAAAATTCATCGAATTTTGTGAGTAAATGACAATTATAGCTCTCGACTTCATACTTATTCTTTATTATGGCTTTATAACTTAAAACCCCGGCATAAAAAATAATGAATTTTGGCCTTGTTTGTTAAAGAGCGTTTTGGGATAAAAATAGGGGTTTTGACCAACTTTAGAGGTTTGACCACTGAAACTGCTAATTGGAGTGTTTGGTGGAGAGAGGTTTGGGAGAGAGTTTTGGGATGAAAACGCTAATTAAGAAAAAGCTCTTAAAATGAGCTTTTTCAATTAGCGTTTTGCAATATTAGAATTAATGGATTTCTTTAACCCTAATAGATAGACTCCCTCTTAGTAGTTCAATCGACTTTCGATCAGCTAATTTTTACCAAACAGGTCTACACAAACAGCTAATCAAATCAGCTAGTCAAACCAGCTAATGTAATCAGCTAACAGCTAATTCCCAAACAGAGCTTTTATCGTTTATTAACAAAAACGTATTATTTTACCATTCATCAAGTTAAAACAACTCATGGAATAACTATTTTATTTGAAGAAAAGGCTCTGGCAAATGGCCGTGTTGAAAATAGAGGACTAAATTAATCGAATAAAAGTTTTATTAGGACAAACTTATTAACTTTTAACACAAATTTAATACATAACTCACTTTTACTTAGCTCGCCAACAAACGGTGTTATTGCTAATTGATGAAACACAATTTATGATCTCCTATTTATAGTGTTATTATATCGGTGTTCAAATCAATAATCACCACAAATTGTTTTCAGTATCACTATTAATATGTCTATTAAGGCTTTGTTCTTTATAGCTGAAAAAAAAAACTGAACTGAACTGAATTGAATTGAACTAAACTGAACTGAATACTACTGAATATGGAACTGAATTGAACTGAACTGAATTTAACTGAATGCTACTGAACTTAACTGAATGCTACCGAACTTAACCGAACTTAACAATAATGATGATATTAGACTTTAAAATAATTTTAATGATAATATTGGACATTAATAAACTTATAATAATAATAATGGTTCTAATAAATTTAATAATATCAATAATAAATAAATATATTATTAAAAATAAAACTAAATTGAATATTAAATAAAAGCTCGGGTTGATAAAATCTTGGCTCGATAAAAATGAGTCTAATTTAAATTAAAAATACAAATTACATACAAACACAAATTTACATATAATTTAAAACCTATGAAATTAAATACAAATTTTCATATGAATATAAACTCTTAACTTTTTATTCTAATTAAGGGTTAAAGTGCAAAAATAACGTTTTGGTCAGGAGTAATTTTACCCCTAACGTCTAAAATTGTGCAATTTTATCCCTAACATTGATAAATTCGGTAAATTTTAGAAACAATTCATAATATGGATGCAATTCCTAATTTTTAAATATGGATGCATACTTTAGTTTTAATTTTTTATCAAACGATATATATTTTAATAAACTATCATTTCTTGACTTTTATCTAATTTATAGATATTGATAAAGTATAAATAATAATAATAATATATAATAATAATAATAAATAATGATAAATTAAAGATAAATAATAATTATTATTATTATATAATAAATAATGATAAATTACTGAATGCTGAAACTGGATGCTGAAACTGAATGCTGAACTGAACTGAACTGAATTGAATTGAATTGAATTGAACTGAACTGAACTGAATTGAACTGAACTGAACTGAATTGTTACTGAAATTAAGTGATAAAGAACAGGACCTAACTTTGGTGCCAAATCATTCAGAAAGCATACTATTTTTTTTACTTGATTTCCTATCATCATCTTCCACGTACACATTCAGCTATCATCTCTCAATCTGACTCATACTCTTTCATTTAATAACAATGTTAATGGGTGGAACAATATTAACCAGAGCAAAATAATCTCTTTTAAATTCTAGAAAATTCATAGTCGGTGGTGTTCTTCAATATGGTCGCCCCTCCTCTAGTCTTCTTTCTCTTCTCTTCTTTCGCGATCAAATTCTCATAATATACTTCAAACTTTCTTCTATTATATATCTAGTTTATACTTTTTTTTCGGATTTAATAAGAGCGGAAACGATTTATTTTGTTAGTAGATCAATAGATCTATGTGGTTGCAACAAAAGAAATGACTCAGATCCGACTCTTCGGATGGTCTAAATGATGCAAATTGGATTGCAGTTGCTTTTCTATAGATTTGGATTTCCAAAAAATATATGTTTTATTGTATTTTGTGTTTTTTATATGGTTTTGTTTTTTGCTCCTTATAATCATTTTCGTCCCATCATGGATCTTGTGAGATCCTATTACTTACCATTTTTTATTATACTTATTCTTATTTCATCTAACGAAGATATAAGTATTTTTATAAATAAAAAAAAATCAAAACAACTCATTATAAGGTTAAATAGAAAAAATGTAACACTTAAAAATTGTTTAAAACGATATTTATAATAAAGCTATCATTTTTTTATATGCAAAATCATATTTTTGAAAAAAAAAAACTCTAAACAATTATTTCCTCTCTTCTAACTAAACAGCTCAATAATAACTTCATATAACTTCATACAGTAATTAAAAAGTTCCAGAATTACAATATCATTTTTATTAATTCTATAAGGGATTGTTAGCTTTATTGGAATTGTCATCTCAGTCAAAATTAAAAAAAAAAAAAAAAAAAGCTTTTACGTTGGTAACATTGGGAGCTATTATTTTTTATTCGTAAAAATCATCATTTTTGAAGATTTTTCTCTCTTCTAATTATTCAACTTATAAATGACTTTAAAATCAAAAAGTTCAAAAATTAAAATTACTTAGAATATCAGTGTTAACTTTATTGAAATTGTGATCTTAGTCAATCTTAAAAAAAGTTTTTATATTAGTAACTAGCAAAATTTAGTATATGTCCAATATTAAAAGTTTAGAAAGCATAAAAAGTAAGGACATAATTCGAATTTACCCGAATTGTGCGACTTAATTTTCATTAATGTGAGTAGGATTCCTACCTTTGCTTCTCGATATAATTTTAAAATGACTTATTACATTTACCGTCCTTAGAACTTGATCCAAAAGACAGTTGACTTTCTGAATTTATACATTATCTCGTTAACTTCTCTGAACTTGCTTAAAGTTAAAGTTCTCGTGGCAAAATAGAAGAGCATTTGGACATATCGAAAGTTTAGAGAGCCAATATATCACTATAAGAAAACTCAAGAACCAATATGTTACTTTGAACAAATTTAAATAGTAAATAGGTTATTTTAAACAAGTTCACAAGGCTAATAAAACAATATATAAATTTACGGAGTCAATCAATTTTTAGATTTAGTTCAAGGGATATATTAAACCTTTTAAAGTACTTCTTAACATGTAAAATATATTTAAGCATTATAATCTGATCTATTTTGATTGACTAATAGTGTATACCGATTTAAATTTCATGTAATATCAACCGTTTATTAAATGGGTTGATGTCGGACTAAGCTCCTCAATGAACAAAATGTTGAAAGGATGTGTTTGTTTGATGTCTAGATATTGTTTAGATTCGGAGTCCAATTGAAAAACGAAAACTAGACAGACAGAATCTATACTAGAGAAAAAGTCTCCAGGTGGATTAAAATTTAAAATATATGTTACAGAAATTTCTTACAATAAGTAAATGGATTCAAATTTTAATAACTTTATTTGTTAATAGAATCTCACGAACTATGTTATATATGTTTTAAGTCCAACCCTCATTTTTAAAGTTATGTGTTAGAGATAATAATAATAATAATAATAATAATCATAAAAACCTATGCTTGATTCTTAGTTTAAGTTTATTTTTATTTTGTGACATAATTTCTTAAGATACAAAAATTATTAGGGAAAATTACACAGAAATTCATGTTTTAGAAACTATTTACAACTATGTCAAGTCATAATTTTAGATTATGTCAAACTAATAAAATCCGTAAGGATTAGAATTTATAAATTAGAAGTCTAAAATATATTTTCTAGGCTTTATGATTTATGAATTGGAGTCTAAATTTTTTAAATTATGATTTAAAATCATAATATATAGAAAATAATGACATATTAAGAATTAAATTTGTTGATATGACTTAATTGTAATTTTATACTTAATTATGATATTCATGTATTTGACCCAAATTATCAGGGGTTGTAACATCTTTTTTGTAGAAGCCATAAGTACGACCTTTTCACTGGGCTTAACGAAAAAACAGCCCATTCCAAATTTAGGACGGATCTATAAATTGTCCCAAAAACTTAATGGGAAAAGCTTCTTTTTTTTTTCCTTCATTTCCTATTTTTCTCTCTAATGTCTCTTTTCACCACTAATTGATCTCTTCCAATAATCTCTCGTTTTCACAAAAAATTCTATTATGGTTCCGATTTATTAGACCTTACCAATAGAAATATAATACATGTATACTTTCTTTCTTTACATCAACCATATCTTAATGAGGTAATATGACCCGGATGTGATTCGAACCCATGACCTCCCAAGGCATAGGTAAGCTCTCAACCACTAGACTAAAAGCTTCACCACACCGTAGAAGTTCTCCTTATTTCATAACTGATTCATTATTGTGTTGTGTCTGCATGATGAGGTATGGATCTTCTTATTCTTAACGTTTATGCTTAACATTTACTTCTATACCCCTTATTTTTATTTGGACCAATTTTTTGTAATTAATTTCTTTTTTCTGCTTAAATTATGTAAAATGTAGAGAATCGGGTAGAATAGGTAAATTACCAAAATTCTGATTTAAATTTATAATTATGAAAATTTAGTTAATTCATAATTAATTAAATTATTTTCTGATTCATTACATTAATTAATCAGTAATTATTTAATTAATCGTGTAAGATTAGTCTTGGATTTAGTTTGAAATGCATAAGAGGTTTGTAATCTTTCAATTTCTAAGTTTGTAATCTTTCAGTTAATCTCATTTCGTACATTTAATTGCGAACTTTTAAGGTTTTCGTCCTTTTAGCTTTTCCACAATCTCATTTAGAAGTCAAATCGCTCTTTTGGGATTTTCATTACAAAATCTATGCACCAATCCAAAAATAACAAAACGTAAATAAATCGGAATCAGCTTATTCACCAAGTTCATTTTTAAAGCTGAAAAAATAAATAGTTTGATTTAACATAAATAAATAAATTATACACAATGAAATACAATCCTAAATTTAAGGTATACATGAATTCTGTAAGTAAATTTATCGGAAATTACTGACAAACCTAAATTCATCTATAAGTTTTATCCGTATTATTTGAAAAATGACAAAACGTCAGAAAAACTATTAAAATAAAATTGCACCAACCAAAATGATGAAACAAATCACGAATCTTTTATATATATATAATAAACAAATGATCCTTTAACACACCCTTATCTAAAAAAAGAAACGAAGCCATAATAGAATTAGGCACACATACAAACAGGAAACAAGAAGCTGAAAAAAATGAAAAGCAAATTCAAGGGGCAGATCATGGGGAAGGTGGGGGAGAAAAGAACGGGAAAGAAGGAATTGTAGTCGGGATCGTGGGGATAGAAGGCATGTTTGGCATCGGAAATGGAGGGAGAGTGAACTTTGGAAGAGCAGGCATGCTTGGAAGAGGAGGTAGAGTAGTCGGCTTAGGCAGTGATGGTAATGTTGGCAACGCGGGCTGTGGAAGTGTGGGAAAACTAGGCAGTGGTGGCATTGCTGCTGGTTTAGGCAGATTTGGCAATGGCGGCATTTGTAAAAGGTTACGAGCAGCTAATCCGAGATCCGTGATTGAGAATGACATAGCAATGAAAAGAGACAAGATTACAAAATAGTTTGATTTAGCCATCTCCGATGTATGCTTAATTAGAGGGCTCAGGAGATTGTTGTTTATGATTTGGATGAGATAAAATGAAGGGTTTGTAATTGTTTATATAGATGTGAGAAAAACTAAATCAGATCTTAGTTACCTAATATCTATCTTCCCTTGAAAAATATCACTTATATATTAATTTGACTTTTGTTATTGCTGTTGGTTAACTAATTGCAGAAAATATGTTATAGTAATGTACTCAACATGTTCATCTTTCTTTGGTCAAGGCTGCAAAAGTATAACACTTAATTTAACAAGAAAACCCTTGGTTATTGATTGAAGAAAAAACAAGTTGCTCAAATATATGAATTCGTTCTTTTTTGTTTTTCAATGGCAAAAAGAAAATCAATTCATTAATAATTTTATAAATAATAAATGTGGATCAGTATATAAGAAATCAAAATAGTCACAGAATTGCTAGTTCAGATTGGGAAGTGAATTAGTTCCTGTAACATATTGTTTCGGTTGAGAAGTCCGAAAATGATTAACTCAAAGAAAAGTGTTTATGGGACCATTACAAAGTGGGTTGACAACTATCGTGGATACATTCCATTTTATGTCGGTTATGAGCGGAAGAAGGTTATGCATAACATCCCACTTAGGAGAATAGAAAAGTCTGAGATTGGTCCACTCAAATAATATAGGGCTTTGAAGAGCATTCATGGAATTGCTAAGGAGTGGTTTGACATGTTTCGCTAAGATGAATATATACCAAGGAGGATGAGCATGGGAGAAAGTTACAATTTGAGATTGAGGAAAAGTGGAAGAGTAGTAAGACGAATATATACAAGGAGGAGGTTGGGGAAAAGTGGAAGAAGAGTGCTAAGATGAATATATACCAAGGAGGATGAGCATGGGAGAAAGTTACAATTTGAGATTGGGGATGAAGTTCTTGTATATTCAAGCATTGAGAATTTTTCAAGCACACTGAGTATCAAGCTTCGAACTCAACAAAACAATCCATTCGGGATTGTGAATCGGGAAGCTTGTGGAGTGGTCCTCTCGACTGCATTGCAAACAACAACACTTTTGTTATGAAAGGTTTGTGTTCGCTCTAGACTAATGAGCTTCCATACTCAACAAATTAGGGTCAAGTTCTTGTCAAGGGAGAGTGTGTGAAGAGGGCATCAAGTTAATCAAAAAAATCGATAAAAACGGATAATAGGGAGAATTCGAGTCAATGGAGCTCAAAGCGAAACAATGGATGAACATTTTAGGATAAAAGTTTCAGTAGTCAATTTCTGTTAAGGTGTGGGCATGTCTCATCTCGGATTAAGATGAAATAATCCGTTTCAGCTTAGGCATGGGCAGGTGGTTTTCTAGCTCTACACATTCCTTCCCTTTGGTTAAATTTATTGTTTAGTTTCCCCTTTTTCATTTACTTTATGTTTTTAACTATTTTAACCCTCTTTTATTATTTTGTATTGTTACCTTTAGTTGTGTTTTATGTAATTTTACACTTTAGGTTAGAGCTGCTATGAATTTCTCTTTGAATGATGTAGCAACCTTCTATCATCATCAAATCAATTTCAAGTTTCTCTCTCGGAGAATTAGGGTTTATATCTAAAATGGAAATTTCGCTATTCATTTAAGTTTTGGGTAATGATATATACAGCCCTTAGGGTTGTATATTAGCATTTAATAGGTAGTATATTTATGTGTATTTCTAATATTTGTATATATTATTGTATTGAACTTTTGAATAAATTAAATACAATTGTATATTTCCAATATTTACATTAATAGGTTTTATTGTATTTAAAATTTCAATGTAATAATAAATGTAAATAATACACTAATAAATATAAATATACTATCATATTAAATGCTAATATACAGCCCTAAGGGCTGTATATATCATTACCCGTAAGTTTTAGCTTGTGAAATTATGGATTTTGAACTCCGTTTATAATTTTTTATTAACTTAAGGTCAAAACCTTCCGCTATTTTCTCTCTCTCAACCTATCATCTTCTGCCTCTACATCACACAGTAACTAATTGTCTTGTAGTATTCTTCATGATAAGAACACTTCTGTATAGCAATTATATACCCAATCAGAACTAGGATGGACAATCTTAAGATTATAATTGTGCGTCAAATTTTGTTCATTAACTTATAACAATGAAGTATTTAGATAACCAAACGAATATACATCATGAATATACATCATGAACGGCTTAAGTTCTTACTAAGATTGGTCATAACAGCATACACAATCCAACAACTATTTGAATGAATGGAATATTGATGAAGAAGTTATCAGCTTTTCTAAGTTTAATTTCTTACCTACAAAAACCATTTCCATATCTATATATACATCAAGACGCCTCTTCGTTTCCCCAATATTCAAAATCCATATACCTTTTTATCTTTCTCTCCGATCCAAACCTCAATGGCTTACTCAAAACTTTTAGTTTTATCCCTTTTCGTGGCTTTGTCATTTTCAGGCATGGATGTTGGTGTGTTAGGTGCTCGGAATCTTCTTCAAATGCCACCTCTGCCTCCCATTCCAAACTTACCATTGCCAACTGGTATTCCAACACTTCCTCAACCCACAATGCCAACATTACCATCTCTGCCGAAGCCAGCTGCTCTGCCTACTCTCCCCAAACTAACTTTGCCTCCAATGCCTTCAATGCCAACACTTCCAACTACAATTCCTTCAATCCCATTCTTTTCTCCACCTTCTACCCCTTGAAGACTCTCTTATCTCTTAACCATTTTATCTTGCCTTCAGAATCATTTATTTTTCTACCTATATTCATATGTTCTACTGCTCTATAGTGTTTTTGTGCTTTTTTTTGTCTGAAATATTTGGTTTTATTCAATAAATATGTAATCATATATTCGTGTGAACGAATTTTATACCAATGAGAAGTTGACATGGTATCATTATTCGGATTTACTTATAAACTTATTATTGACAATTCCCATTATGAGTGTATGACATCACATGTAATGCTTTCAATTTTATTTTATTTTCAATTAGAAGCCAGCAGAAATATGGTTTCGCAAAATATCATTTGAAGTAATCAAAACTAATAATAATAAGTTCCTAAAACCACAATCTATTTAATCAACAAAAACGTTAAACAAAAAAAAAAAATAGGAATTGAGGGTTAGTTTCCTCTATAAATATATCGGTGGATGGAATCGCCGGCGACTTTGTCCAATCTTAGCCAGATCATAAATTTTGATCAGTTGATGCAGTCCTTTTCTTGAATCAAGACCAGAAACTGGAACTGCCAGTGCATCAAAGCGGAATAGAAGTATGTCTACAATGATTGTCTCGTAGGTACAAGCATACCATACACCAAAAGACAGGCTAACTCAGCTTCACTCCTAGAGAAACTTGAGAGGGCTGCCAAGAGAAAGAAGGAGACTTTGATCAAAACTAGGCCGTCTGCCAAGAGGAAGAAGGAGACTTTGATCAAAAACTAAGCCGTCTGCCAAGAGGAAGAAGGGGAGTTTGATGAAAATTAAGACTCCGGATCGGAATTCATCAGAATTCATCAAGTCAAGATGAATGAGGACAGAATTGCAAATGACTATTGAAGATGATGGGAGACATGAATTTCCTCTTAACATGTATACAATTCTGATTCCCTGTCATTAAAAAAATCATGTGCATTAGTTTTAATCATATTGCAACCAAGATAAATAAACAAACAGCTCGTAAAATTGATGTAAATTATTAACAAATCATCAAATGTTAAAAAGCCAAAAGATAATTTAGAGTTATAATCTTGAGAACAAGTTTGTATACCTTTGCACTGAGATTTCTGGACAGGTTTTTGGTAAGAATCTGCCAGATATTTTATCCCAATCCTGAAATCCTCGTTGATAAACTTAGGCTTATATTAGCAAGTCCCAGAAGGAAGATGATCACGATCTTTAACTCTTAAAGAACTCTAATTTGTATTCAAATTAGAGTTGTTTATCATCATTTAACCTGCACCAATTTTAAAATCAAATCATCAAATGTTAAGAAGCCAATAGATGATTTAGAGTTATAATCCTGAGAACAAGTTTGTATACGTTTAGAGTGATATTCTTGTCCTCTTTCAGTTTTATTCGCCGGTAACATTGTGCAATAGCAGGTTGAGTAACATGACTTTGATCCCTGACTGTGTGTAGATGCTCCAAAGAAAAAACATGTAGTACTCATATCTTGACACTGATTTTTTTTCAGTATCTTCATCGAAACAAAATGCATCTTCTTATCCAACTTAATGTGAATCTGAGAATGGTCGATCTCTCTTTTAACTATACTAGGATGAAACCCCTGCTCCACTTCGGGCATTTTCAAAATACAATTGATGTGAACTGCATAGCAAATATAAAATCTTTAATTAAATACTGTAAGTCGTATGTTGCAGATTAATTAGTATATTTGATCAGAGATAACATACATGCAATCCAAAACCACATAGACAAATCAACCCAAACTAAACCTAGATCTAAGCCATACAAATAGACTGAACAATTTGATAAAAACAACTGAAAAAGAAGTAAAAAATTTCATGGCAAAAGAAAGATTAAAATTCACCAAAAAGAAGAAAAGGCACAATTGCGACTTACTTTCATAAAGGGTTAAAATATTATCCACTGCTTTGAAACCCAATAGTTGATCGGCAACGGGTTCCTGTTCCTGGTGTTCATATATTTCAGAGTATAGATAAGTCACCGACTGTTTTCAATTGGATTGAAATTAATTCAAAAGTAAATTCAAAACTGGGTTTTAACAATATAGATAGATAGATCTCTTTTCACCTTCTCCATTCGATTGATTTTTTCATCTCTTTTCCCTTCTCCATTTGATTGATTCATTCATCTATCTTCCACTTTTAAATTCGATTTTTCCCTTCCTGCTACAAAACGAATGTTCAGATCTATGCGCCACATAAAAAAATAGAGTAAAGAGATTAAAATTTCAAACTAAAACAGGAGAAAGAACAAACCTTGATGTTCAGATCTGTAGAACAACAGCAAAGAAATGCTGAAAAATGAAAAACGAGAACGAAAAGGCAGATCGTTGATGAAGAGAGGAAATATAAGACAGAAAAGAGGAGGCGGTACAATGAACAAATAGAACAACAGAAATCTTAAATACTACTTATTGACACAGATAGGTCAAAAGAAGGTAAAAGCCCATTACAAAATATAAATAGCCCATTAAGGACCTGTCACCCTTAAAATGGCCCAATAGTTTAAAGAACGTGGCTATTCTCGTAGCAAGGAAAAGCACGTAATTGAACATGACAGTATTTTCGGTAGCAATTTCGCGTTTTGTGTGAACATCGTGTTATCTCATATACATGTTCTATATAGTCATATATGAGACAAATGTTAATGTTATTTATGTCATATCAGTCGAATTGTTTCTGTAAATCATGTTTTCGTGTCTGAAATTATCACTCCTAGCTAGTATTTCTCGAGAAACACTCAATGATAACTAAAGTTGTAATCAAGTTGAGTCGAACTGAACTTTGAGAAAGGTGGAGATGATAAGGCATGGTCTGAACTTCATCTTGGCCAGGAGGAAGGAGATAGCCATTCGTGCTCATTTCAACCAGAATCGGCTGCAATGCTTTTGCATTCCAATGGGTAGTATCAGCAATAGTTGCTGAATACTTGGAGTGCACATTAAGTAGTGTACAATCAAAGTTCCGATTCTGGGAACCAAATTGCTCTATGGACTGGTTCTGATTTTGAAGAAAAGAGTGGATATCAGAGACCTTGTTGTCAATAGTATTAAGGGATTTCTTGTTTAAGTCCAGGCAGCGGAGCGTTTCACTGAGTGACTTAGTAGGGGAGTCATCAGAAATAAGATCTACCAGATTTTTTTATTTCCGCAAGATATAAAGTAATCTTATTAAACTCAGGAGAGATAAGTGAGAAGGCTTCTTTGGCTTTGGTAGAGTCATAAAAGATATGTTTGATTGACGCTTTAATGGATGCCAAATGTTGGTTAATGCCCATTTGAATAGCTGAAAGCCTATCAGTATGGTTGTGGATGCCCTGCTGGGAAACAAGAACATCTACTATATGAAGTAAGCTTTTTATGTTAGTAAGCTCATTTAGTAACAATTGTGTCAACCATTGAATGGGAAGATAGAAATGAAGGCATTGAAGGCATGTAAAGATTTCGGAGGGCATCAGCCGGAAGAGAAGTGGATATAGAAACAATGTGATCCTTGAGCTGCTAATTTAGTTTGGCTCCAGTTCTGATCGGAGTATTAGAAGCTTGGGCAAGCCCAATGAGGTCTTCAGCATACATGTTTTCTATTCACTGAACATAAGCATAAAGAAACTTCAATCCATCCAAGTATGAAGTCTCATAAGTACTGATGTTTTTATCAGTATGGAGAGGCTGTGTCCCCAGAAGTGCTAAGAATATCCTTCTGAAGATAAGTGATATGCCCAAAGATTTAGGGTTTGTCAGTGGTGGTAGCATCTCTGGGTGATTTGGGTTTTTCAGATATGAAAATGGTTTGCTCTTTAAGAGGAGACACGTGCTTGGGAATAGTTGAAGGTTAAGCAACCTTTGACCCAGAGGCTTGCTCAGACGAAGCAGAGGCCAGTACATATTTGCCAAAAGGTTTGATCTCGTTGATCAGAGGTCATATTTTCATTTGTAGGATCGGTTTGGATTTGTGGAGTTTGGTTTTAGGAGGCTAGTTGTTAATTTTCAGAAGCTGGAGTGTTGGATGGTTATATTATCCTTACTTTATGTCTTATTCTAAAAAGAATTCATGTGAGGTTTACATAGGCATTCAGTATATGGTACGTAGCTCTTAGAGCATCTCTTCCAAGTTAAGTCTGGTTATGCCTCTTATTAGGGTTGCACAAAACTAATCAGAAAATCGAAAAACTGATCTTCGAAGTCGAAATTGAACGGAAAAATAGATTAGCTAAAACTGATGGTTAACCAAAAGTGAAAAACAAATCAATTATGTATTGATACACATAAAACTCGTATAAATATATGTATAACTTTAATTTTCAATATATCATTATAAATATTTATATTTAAATTTTAAGTTAAAAGTATTTAAATAACATAAAATTTATTTGTTTAGATGATTTTGTTTATTGAATTTGAATTTAAATATTTTTATTTAGTATTTAAATAATTATAGATTTAAAGTGATTTTTTCTATGAAAAATCACTAATGGTTAACCGACTGAAATATAAGTTAACTGATCGAAATAATATGTTAATCAAAATATGGTTAACCGAATTAAATGGACAGATTATTTTTAATAGACTGGTCAATCGATCATGTGTACCCATACTTTTGATATTGGTTGTCTTTAATGGATAATGGAGGGAGACCCAAATACTTAACTAATGGGCATTTTCCATTGTTGGGCTTATATAATATTGGCTACACCGATTTCATGGATAGTAGACGGAACCAGTATTAGTCATCTCCTACTGTAAAAAAATTCCTTCTAATCTCCATTGTCTATTTAGGATTAGTTGATTCTCAATGTTTAATATATCGATTTCTTTCAGAAGAGAAATAAAATCAACAGACTGCAAAATGGGAGCGGAAGCTGGACATCTGACCCTGACAAACTTTGTCAGATTGCGCAGGACTATTTCTCTAACCTGTTCGACGGCGGATCGGGGGATTTTACTCCTGTCACTGACCTGATTACAACCAAAGTATCTAGGGAGGATAATGAACAACTGCTAAGGGATTTCACGATTGAGGAATTCAAATCTGCCATGTTTGAGATGCACCCTGACAAAGCCCCTGGGCCTGACGGGTTTAATCCGGGGTTTTTTCAAAGATTTTGGACACTACTTGGAGCTGATATCTTTCAGGCAAGTTGCAGCTGGCTTCATTCTGGTATGTTTCCTCCCGGCTTAAATGATACTATTATTGCGTTGATCCTAAAATGTGAACAACCTTGCTCTATGAAGGACCTTCGGCCTATTGCCTTGTGTAATGTAATCTATAAAATAATCTCAAAAGTGCTTGCTAATCGCCTCAAGAAGATTCTTCCTCGGCTTATCTCTGAAAACCAATCTGCTTTTATCAAAGGAAGATCAATTCATGATAATATTCTTATTGCTTTTGAGGTTATTCATAGTATGAAAAGGAACATGCATAGGAAAAATGGGGACGCTACCCTTAAGATTGATATTAACAAGGCCTATGATAGAGTGAATTGGGATTACCTTGCTGCCATGCTCCTTAAATTGGGTTTGACCCTGGGTGGATTAAATACATCATGCTTTGTGTCAGAACAGTGAAATACTCAGTAAAAGTTAATGATAGATTGATGGGACCTATTTCTCCGAAACGGGGGCTTAGACAGGGCGACCCGTTATCTCCATATCTCTTTCTGTTGTGTGTGGAAGGTTTATCAGCTCTGATTTCACACTCGGAGAGGTTTGGAAAATTGCATGGGGTTCGTGTGTGTAGAAGGGCCCCCCAATCTCTCACTTATTATTTGCTGATGATGCATTCATGTTCTTTCGAGAAAATCTCGAGGAAAGTAGGGAGATGAAGAGTATCTTATCCGTGTATGGAGTGGCTTCGGGCCAGGCAGTCAATTTTGCTAAATCCGGCATTATGTGCAGTAGTAATGTGGATCCTCTTCTTATTGAGGGAGTCTCCAGCATTCTGGGTGTTAGTCAACCCCTTGATACTGGCCGTTACCTGGGCTTACCATCATTGGTTGGAAAGAAAAACAGGGCCATATTTGCTTAGCTGATGGACAGACTGTCGAAAAAGATACAGAGCTGGTCAAATAAGCCTCTATCTAAGGCGGGTCGAGCAACATTGATACGTGCTGTGGGACAGGCCATACCCATTTACTATATGAGTGTCTTTTTGCTTCCTATCTCCACGACTAAGGAGCTCCAACGGATGTTAAACTCCTTCTGGTGGGGAAACAAGAAGGATGGCTCTCGTGGAATTAACTGGATGGTTTGGGATAAGTTGTGCACTACAAAGGATGAGGGAGGATTGGGATTCGGGGATTTCACTGCTTTTAATTTAGCTTTATTGGGAAAACAAGGGTGGCGACTTCAGTCATCTCCAGATTCTCTTGTCAGTCAAGTTTTCAAAGCCAAATATTACCCAAATGGGGAGTTTATCGAAGCCCGGTTAGGACATTATCCTAGCTTCATTTGGCGGAGTATTTGGAGCTCTCAATTATTACTTAATAAAGGAAGTAGATGGAAGATAGGAAATGGCCAATCGATCAATGTGCGGAATGATAAGTGGTTGAGAAATGATTACAGTCAGAAGATCACCTCCCCTAGGGTGGATGGTCTGGAAGATTTAAGGGTTAGTGACTTATTCATTCTGAATTCACATGACTAGGATATCGAGTTGCTTGAGGAACTCTTTACTGAGTCAGACATTACGGATATCTATCGTACTGTTGTCATAGTGGAGGGGCGTCAGGATGAATTAATTTGGGATGGTTCAAAGTGTTGAAACACCTTTCCACATGATTTTGATTTGACAAAATTATTTAAGTAAATGATAAAAAATATTCTAACACATTAAATTTTAAATGCTTTGATTTATTTACACTAATGTGTTTGTTCAATGTTGAGTTTATTGATTTATAAGACATTAAGATAAAAATCCTAAAGGCCCATAAGTGTAAGTCAAGCCCAAGTCAACAGATCAAGACCTCACGATCCAAGAAGATAAAACGCAGTCGTATCAAGTGAAACGACGACTCAACATGAAGAAGGATCGAGAAGCCATCTAACAAAAGCTTCAAGAGGAAGCTGCTGAGTTAAGCGACAATGCAGTCAGGTCAACGGCAGAACAGAACCAACTTATAGACAAAGTATTTCTACTTTAGGTAAAGTTCAGAAGGCGCAGGAAGCTGTCTAGAAGATGTTGCCATAAATGTCGAAACATTCTGTTTCTCTGATGAAAAGCTGCTGAGCACTGCCGTAGACAGAAGATGCAAGAATCTCATTGGCCAACGACACTGAGCACGTCCTGAGTGACAACGATAGGAAGCCGTTAGCCTCCAACGGTTATTTTGAAATTCGAAATTACCGATGCTTGAAGTGTCACTATACAAAGGCCTCTCAATTGCTTCATTCGATGCAGATCTTCAATTAGTCGAAACGCTGACCAAATTCATACTTGAAGTTCTGTGAGAAAAGCAAAGCAAAATCTTACACCAATTTCCAATCATTGTGTAAAAGTCTAGAGTAATTTCATTCATCTAAAGTGTCTCAGCAATTGTTGTTTAGGGCAAACACTTTATCATTTCTAGAAGAATAGAAAGGAGAAGCTGAGTACTCGATTATAGTACTCAGCGGTAGTTATAGGAGTGAGTAGAGGTATAGAGGAAGGTACTCTAGTATACTCAGCTTCTATTGTAAAAGGTTTTGTGCTCTACCTTTAAAGAGCTCAGTAGAGAATTCAAAAAGCTCGGAACGCGTTTCGGGGACTCGACATAGGCGGAGAGGCCGAACCAGGATATGTCTGCTGAGTAACATATTTCTAACCCTTAAACTCCTTTATATATTGCTTGCTATAAAACTGACTAAGTAACGAACTCACGCTGAGTTGAGTGCACTAAGAAGCTGAGTTCAGGAATAGACTCAAAGTGCTATCTCCTGACTTAAAGAAAGAAACAGTCTTAGTCACCAGTTGACTAAGCTTGTGTCTTAAAACTACTTAGCGCCACTGTATAAACCTTTTCTTGAGAAAAGAAGTCAGCCTTAACGGACAAAATTTTAATTAGTTCCTATCCCCCCCTTAGAACTAACCTTGTCACGTTATACGGGACCAACAAGTGGTATCAGAGCTTAAAAGCTCACTAAGCAAGATATAACTATCTTGAGCTGATCCCCACAATGGCTGAGAACAGCACTCGTTTCCTCCCAGGAAATCAGACAACTCAGATTTTACCTGAGGGACTGTCCATTACTCGGCCTCCTCTGTTCTTCGGGTCTAACTATACCTTTTGGAAGAACAGAATGAAAAATTTCATTCAAACAACAAATATGAGTGCATGGCTTTCTATAGTCCAAGGCCCATTTGTTCCTGTTGAAACTATTGACGGCCAAACGGTTGTTAAAGCTGAGACTAAGTGGACAGAAGATGATCTCAAGAAGCTACAAAATCATGCTTCGGCTATAAACATTCTTCACTGTGCGTTAGATGCTGCAGAGTACAACAAGATTTCAGGTTGTGAGTCAGCGCAGGAGATTTGGAAGAAACTGGAGGTCACCTACGAAGGAACCAACAAAGTTAAGGAGTCCAAGGTGAACCAGCACATGAGGTTGTACGAGCTGTTTGAAATGAATGATGATGAAGGAATCTCTAACATGAACTCAAGATTCACAAACATAATCAATGAGCTCAAGAGACTTGGCAAGATCTTTACTGAGGAAGAGCAAGTCAAGAAGATACTGAGGAGTCTTCCTAAAAGCTAGTAAGCCAAGAAAACTACTGTTGAGGAAGCTCAAGACTTAACCACCTACAAGTATGATGAACTCATTGGCTCGCTGCTGACCCATGAGATCTCAATGAAGAACTTTGAGGTGAAGGAGAAGTCTGAAGACAATAAGCAAAAGTCTCTTGTCATGAAAGCTGACTCCACAGATGGGAGCTCAACAAACAATGAAGAAATGGCAATGTTCACTAGAAAGATGAAAAGGCTATTCAGAAAGAATGATAAATATTCCAAGAAGTTTGACAAGTACAAAGCCGAGTCCAGCGACAGCAAGTACAAGAAGGACAGCTCAAAGCCCATAACATGCTTTGAATGTCATCAAACTGGCTATATCAAATCAAGCTATCCTACCTTGAGGAAGGAAAAGAAGAACGACAAGAAGGCAATGGTGGAAACCTTGAGTGATAGTGATGAGTCATCATCATCAGAAGCTGATGCCACTGAGTCAGCAAAGATCTGCTTCATGGCGGATGAGCTTGCTGAGCCGTGTATTTCTGAGCACGCTGACCCCTCTATTGCATCTGACGATGAGGTACACTCAACTGAGGTAATATCACTACCCTTGCTCAGAAATGAAATGATTAATGCCCTGAGTGACCTCTACACACTTGTCAAAAAGTGTAACAAGAAGGTTAGAGCACTCAGCAGGCGATGTGACGAGATTGAAGAGGTCAAACTGAGTGACCTTCGATATCTTCTCCAAGACAACTCAACTTTGCATAGCAACGTAGAAATTATGCATAAGGTTGTCTCTGAGGTCCAATCAGATTCTAAGAAACTGAAAAAGGACGTCACATCTATTCAGAACCAACTCAAAGTTCCAAATAAAAGAAATATTCCTCTAAACACTCAGTACCGAAATACTAGTCAGCAGAGATGGAATCCTCAGCGGAATATCCAGTGTGACTTCTGTGGGAAGAAAGGACACACCACAAAGGTGTGCTAGCATGCTCAGCACTGGGGTGCTGACCAGTCAGTGAGATATCCTAAACGGAAGGTCAGCTGTGACTTCTGTGGGAAAAATGGACACACTGTCCAAGTGTGTCGTCATAAGATTAAATATGATGCTTTACCTACTGAGCCTAACAAACAAGGACCCAAAAAGACTTGGGTACCTAAAGATAACTAGCTATATTGCAGGTAAGCCTGAGGTGTGTTGAGAAGTCAAAGATGTGGTACATTGACAGTGCATGCTCGAGGCATGTGACTGGTGATGAAACTCAATTCATCACATTTGTGCGTAAACGAGGTGGAAGCATAAGTTTCAGAGACAACAAAAAGGGTAAGATAGTAGGGTCAGGTACCGTTGGTGGTAATCCTACTATTGAGTCAGTCTCCCTAGTCAGCGGACTCAAATATAACTTACTCAGCGTAGCTCAGCTACGTGATAATAGGAGAAAAGTTATATTAGATGACACTAGATGTAAAATATTCGAGGGTAAAACAAATGAGTTGATTTTAACTGCCCCTCGTATTGATAATGTCTTTATGCTGAATTTAGAAAAGAAATTTTCAAAAACTGTATGCTTAGTGTCAAAGGAAGAAAATTCCTAGCTATAGCACAGGAGACTTAGTCATGTAAGCATGGACCTCCTGGCCAAATTAGCAAGAAAGCAATTAGTTGAGGGACAGCCAGAACTTAAGTTCGAAAAAGATCAATTATGCAACGCTTGTCAAGCTGGAAAACAAACCAAACAATCTTTTCATAGTAAAAACATCGTCTCAACTAAGCGTCCATTAGAGTTGTTACACTTGGATCTCTTCGGACCAGTCTAGCCGCTGAGCTTAGGTGGTAGGAGATTTTCCTTGGTCATTGTAGATGACTTTTCTCGGTACACTTGGATCATCTTGCTGAGTAGCAAGGATGAAACCTTTGAGACATTTTCAACTTTAGTAAGAAAACTTGAAAATGGTAAAGACCTAAAGTTAGCTCACATTCGAAGTGATAATGGTGGAGAATTCAAAAACCAACAGTTTGTTGAATTCTGTGAAGCCAACGGTATTGACCATAATTTTTCTGCTCCTAGAACGCCTCAATAGAATGGGGTTGTTGAAAGGAAAAACAGAACATTGGTTGAAATAGCCAGGACAATGCTGAGTGAGCATAGGCTTCCAAAGTACTTTTGGGGAGAAGCTGTCAACACAGCTTGTTACATACTTAATAGGGCTCTAGTCAGACCCATATTAAAGAAGACTCCCTACGAACTTTGGAAAGGACGAAAGCCCAACATTGGATACTTTCGTGCCTTCGGCTGTAAATGTTTCATTCTAAATACTAAAGACAGCCTTGCTAAGTTTGATTCAAAAGCTGATGAAGCTATCTTTTTATGCTACTCAACAAACAGCAAAGCATATAGAGTTTTCAATAAACGAACTCAGGTCTTAGAAGAGTCAGTACATGTTGAGTTCGATGAAACTAACCCTGCAGGAAAAGACAAGCAGCTGACTATACTCAGCACCCGCTGACCAAGAAACAGCCGCTGAGTCACTACCTTAAGGGCTGACGAAAGGTAAAAGCGAAACTCAAATAGTTTTCACTGACCAATCTATACCTGCAGAGATTGTTGAAACACAACCAGCTCAAGACAACACTCTACCAAAAGAGATCAGAATACCAAGAGGTCACTTAGAGAGTGCCATTCTTGATGCTGCTGAAAACACCCTGATGATAAGAAATCAACTCAGGAGATACCTCAGCAATGTAGCATTCGTCTCAGTTCAGGAACCAAAGAACTTCGCTGAAGCTGAGCACGATGAGTTCTGGATGAGTGCAATGCAAGAAGAACTTGATCAATTCAGAAGAAATGAAGTATGGGACTTAGTGCCAAATCCAAGAAGCCAGAAGACCATAGGAACAAGATGGGTCTTCTGCAACAAGCTGGATGAACAAGGGAACGTGGTCAGGAACAAAGCAAGACTTGTAGCTCAAGGCTACAGTCAGCAAGAAGGTATTGACTACGGTGAGACCTTCGCCCCAGTGGCAAGGCTAGAGGCTATAAGAATTTTATGTGCATATGCAAGTTATATGAATTTTAAATTATTCCAAATGGGTGTTAAGAGTGCATTCCTTAATGGAGTTATAAACGAGGAAGTGTATGTTAATCAGCCTCCAGGGTTTGAGGATCCCAAGTTCCCAAACCACGTTTATAAACTCAAAAAGGGTCTGTATGGTGTCAAGCAAGCACCACGTGCTTGGTATGAGAGGCTGACCAGTTTCCTGCTGACTAGAAATTATGTCAGAGGTAAAGCTGATACAACCTTATTCATTAAGAGAAAGGGTAAAGATACCCTACTGGCTCAGATATATGTTGATGACATTATTTTTGGTGCCACTAACGAGTCAATGTGCAAGGAATTTAGTAAGCAGATGCAGACTGAGTTTGAAATGTCAATGATGGGAGAACTCAACTTCTTCCTCGGACTTCAAATCAAACAAGGGAAAAATGGCATCTTCATCAGTCAAACTAAATATGCTAAGGAGATATTGAAGAAGTATGAACTTGATAATTGCAAGCCAATATTTACCCCTATGGGCACTGACACTGTCCTCTGCGCTGACGAGAATGGTAAGTCAGTAGACAGCAAATTGTACCGAGGTATGATCGGTTCTCTACTCTACTTAACTGCTAGTAGACCGGACATTCAGTTCTCAGTATGTTATTGTGCTAGATATCAATCTAATCCTAAGGAATCTCATTACATAGCTGTAAAATGAATCCTTAGATATTTGCAAGGCTCAATGAATGCAGGTTTATGGTATCCCAATACTCATGATTTCACACTCATTGGATACACTAATGCTGACTACGGACGAGACAAGCTTGAACGAAAAAGCACCTCAGGAGGATGCCACTTCCTTGGAAGCTGTCTTGTGTCCTGGTTCAGTAAGAAGCAGGTGTCAGTAGCACTGTCAACCACTGAAGCTGAGTACATTACTGCTGGAAGCTGTGTTGCTCAAGTCCTCTGGATTAAGCAACAACTAGAAGATTATGGTGTTCAGACTAAAACAATTGAAGTCAAATGTGACAACAAAAGTGCCATTAACTTATCAAAGAACCCAATCCAGCACAGCAGGATGAAGCAGGTCAGCATAAGACATCACTTCATCAGAGATTATGTACTCAAGGGAGAGATCAAGCTGACCTATGTCCCAACGGATGAGCAGCTTGCTGATATCTTCACAAAGCCACTGGCTCGTGAGCAATTCAACATACTTAGAGAAGCCATTGGTATGTTTAATCCTCTTCAATAAATTCCAAGTATAATATGTGATATATGCATGCCGAGTGAATTACCATGCTAAATGATTTGTGCTAAATCAATAACTATTACATGCTGAGTAGATATACACGCTGAGTGGTTATCTTAAGCTGAGCTACTAAGCATACGAATTATTCCTTTGCGTAACACTAACTACTCGAAACTTTAAACGTTTGGAATCCTTAACACTGAGTAAAGATCCGTTGCAAAATTTAATGCGAAAACACGCAAATTAAATAGCCACATAGGATGACGTATGCGCAATAATTAGAAAATACATTCGCCGAATGTGTCATAAATGCCAGAATCTTTGTCGATTGAGTATCTTGAGGTCAAACGGCCACCTCAACGCTTCAGATCCACTCGACACCTCTATAAATAGTGGACGATTTCCCACTTTTACCTCTTTACGCTTAGAAATTTCTGGTATTCAAATCCTTTTCTCTCTAAAATTCCCAAACTTCTCAAATTTCTCTGAAAATCATGTTGGATTCTCAGAATCTCTCCAGACGCTGTTACAACGACGATAACCGCTCCGATGAAATCCCTCCATCTCCTGCTCAGCAAGAATATAGCAAGACTCCCACCAAGTCTCAAGAAACCAATTAGCGTGACCACTCTAAGGTCACTACACCGAGGAAGAAAACCAAGGCTGACCAAGCTACCTCCTCGAAAGGGAAGCAAAAGCAGGATAAGGCAAAGAAACCCGTGGAACGCACCTACTCCCTAGTCTACGAGAGCGTAAGGGGGTATAAGGTTGACCACTCCCGCTGGTTCTCGAAGGGATTTGTGGAAGCTGAGAAACCCTTATGTGAGTGGATCTCAAAGAACGGCTGGATCGAGCTGTTCTCGACTCGAGAAGCTACCTATCCTGAGTTAGTGAAGGAATTCTACGCTAACCTAAGAGACGCTGATGATAATCGGGACTACATGGTCACCAAGGTTCAAGGGAAGGATATCTTCATCAACCCTGCTTACCTTGCCTCACTGGTCAAGCTGAAAAACGAAGGAGCTCAACTCAGAAAATCAGGTGACCAAGATAAAACTAACTACACCGTTGAGTTCTGTAAGCCAGCCGGTCACATAGGAGAGATATCCAGCACTTCCATGGGTCAGAATCAAAAGATGGCCCATTATATCCTGACAAACTTTCTCTTCCCCAAGATCAACGCTACTTCCTCTGCGTCGAACTTCGAGCAATGCTTCATTTGGCATATGCTGACCTACCAGTCGCTCAACATGCCAGTGTTCCTCATTGGTGCCTTTCAACGCAGTACTGGAACTCTTAGATTAGGCTCCCTAATCACTAGGATCCTCAAAGATCACCAGGTGAGTTTAATAGAGGAAATCCACACATGGGGTACAGAAATTACTGCAGCTGCATTGTTTGGTTTGGTCTATGATCAACCAATTATGCCTAAGAAAGGAAAAGGGGCCGCTGTTCAAGAAACAGAGGGGATGCTGACCAGAAAGGGAAAGAAAGTAAGGAAAGATCAAGCTGACAAGCAGGACAGAAAGAGGAAATCTGTTCAAAGCTCTTCAAAAGATAATGTTTCTCCACCGAAGAAGGTTCGGTTTGTATCCAAAGGAACAAAGCCTCAAGTGGCACAAGGACAGGCTGAGCCTAAGTCAACAGAAAACCTCAAAAGGCAAGCTGAGCCTGAGGAAGAAGAAGAAAATCTCTTATGAGTTAAGTCATATCAACGTAGCCCCACTTGGAGTCGTCATTTCTGAAGACTCTCATTATGTGCGAAGTCAGGGCATTGTTCTTGAAAAAAATCCCACTGACCAAGATCAAGAAGAATTGGGTGGTCAGTTTGATGCTGAGGAGACAGCAAATGTTTAGCAACATGAGCCATCGGATGTTGACCAACATGAAACAACCTACACTGAGCAGGTTGAAGAAGAAGCTGAGCCAACAACAAAGGATCACACTGATCAAGGGGCAACTTCACCCACTGACTCAATTGAGTCCATTCCCGCTGACCCCTCTCCTTAAAAGACTAAGAGATTAAGGAGACTTAAGAAGAAGGCACATAAATCCCATGTCATTGACCTTATGGGTGACTCACCTCTGCGAGATCCGATCACTGACCTTTCAGATATGCAGTTTAAGTTCTTCTCAAATCCAACTGAGTCTCCACCAGAGCAACAGGAAAAGCAAGCATCTGTTTCTCAACCTAAGGAACATGCCGACTCAACTGCTCCTCTAAGCCAAGGTGATCCCGAGCAAGTGCTCGAAGTTCCTGCTCCTCAACATGTTAAGCTAGCTAAGGAAATACCTGCTCAGGTCAGTGCTAAAACACCTCAACCTCCTCAAACCAGTCAGCTTCAGCCTAACTCTGAGCAAGTAGATAATTCTGCCGATCATCCTCTTCCACAAACACAAGTGCAGAATATCAACCAGTCAGCTCCTGCTGGCAATATCAACTCAAGACCAGCCGCTGATCATGCTGGCACTTCTAATATTGAGTAGAACCAAACACCTCCACCATCCAGTTCTACTCGTACTCCGGCAACTGAGCCAAATAATGATGGATCCTACTGTTGAGCGATTTCCGCAAGTACACGGTATACGCTTGTAGTAATAAAAGATATCGATCCCACAGGGAACGTTTTTCAACAAAAACTTATTCTGAATCGGTTAAATTTACTTTTAAGGTTTATAATATGGAAAATCGTTTAATCGGTTTTGGTTTTGAAATTTCTAGAATAAGAATTAGATTAGAGTATGAAGATGTTAGAAAATATCTGATTTAAGAATGAATTTGCAAATCAGGAACGTTTTAGTACTTTAGAAAAGTAAACAAGTATATTTGTTTGCATTAAGCAAAGAAAACAACTTTAAACTTTGTACGAATTATAAAGATGAAATAAATGACGGAACCTCTAATTAATTGGCTTTGAACGCGACAAAACCCTTATCCGGGATAATTGCCCTTAACCAAATTAAAACTCTACCGAGATAATAATTTACCTAAGTGTTCAACAAAGTTTCCTTGTAAAGATTTTGAATTAAACTACGTTTTAATGAAAACACCAGCAGTCACTTTAGTGGATTGGTTACCATAAGTGCTGCATAAAAATCTATCGAATAGAACAGACTTTATTAGATGAAATATAAATTGATACAAGTTTACAGAGAACATGGAGCATGGAAACATTCGACGACTTGCAAGTGAACGGGTTGATCAATCCTTTCCTTGGGTTTCGTTAGAGTTTGTCAGGCTCAGAGGCGGATCCTCTACTCAATCTTCTCGTTGAATCTTCGTAATAGAGACTGGGTCGGTCTACTACCAAAATGAAAACTAAACTGGAATAATGTCTAAACGAGACTAAACTTGTTATGATTGAATAAACAATGTGTGTACATCATATTGTTTTGAACAGAGTCGAACTTTCTAATCTCTGACTCATTTCTGAGTCAGAGTTTCTGCATAAACTCTGCACTAATCTAAAAATCTAACTCTCTCATCATTATTCATTTCAACTCTCCATCAACTCTTTATTTATAGATGTTGAAGAGTCGTGATTGAAGTGTCGTGTCCGTTGTGAAGAGACATATCCATTGTGGAGAGTCGTATCCGTTGTGAAATGACGTCTTTATCCACCCGAACGATCGCGTTTCGTCGAAAATGAAAGTGTGTAACTAGGCTTCTAAAATCTCCTGCTCGTATCGAGAATCTTAAATTCTCTACCGAGAATGGGGGAGCATCAATTGGTCTTCAAACGAAGGAAGGAAAAGCTGGGGAACGCGTGTCGCGACCGTGAATTTGGGGGCCACGGTCGCGGCACGGAGCGTTTTTCGGCTCTTCTGCTTACGTTCGCGTCCTCGATTTGGCGTTATTAATTTCTGTCGTCTTCGACTCCTTTTGTAGGGTTTTTCTTCTGTTTTCGAGCTCTTTTCGTTCCTATTTGGATTTTACCAAATATTTATGTACCTTACAAGAAAGAAACATATTCGAGAGTAAAAGCTTCCTAACAGTTATAAATAGCATAAATTCGTAGCAATATTGATGTAATTAACGATGATATTTTAGGTGTATTTTGGGCTTAACAAATCTCCACACTTAATCTTTTGCTAGTCCCGAGCAAAATTTCTCTGAATTTATTCTTTAACTAATCTCTTTATGAAAATAAAACATATATCTCTGTATTACCTTTTGAATTAGTTAAGCCGAAAAGACTAACTTCACATGGAAAATTTATACGCAAAATATCAAACTAACTTATTATAATATACGATATATCATTCGTCTTGTATTTCCAATTTTGAATTGAAGCATTCGGGATGATATAAGCACGCATGTTATTGAGTCTTTCGTCTCAAGGCACTTCAAAGCACAAAATTTCTTTCCCAAACCTAAACTAATATATGAGATATATTAAATTAAAATAAGTACTTAGGATTAATTTATTTGCTTAGTTACGCCCAAGATAAGGGTGGTCTTGATCGTAACTTTATACGTATTTTATTGCTTTGTGTTTGCTTAAGAGGTACCGACTATGCCATGGGTGGACGTAATCGTTACTTTAAACTTATACACGCTTATAATTTTTGCTTTAAACGTTCCTTCCATACCTCGATTGTGATAAGGGTGGTCGCAACCGTGGCCAAAAGTAAACGGTACTTAATTTTCTTCCCTTTCATACCTCAATTGTGATAAGGTTGGTCTCAATCGTGGCCAAAAGTTAAGAATTCAACTAATTGATTAATTAATATGAAATATAATTGTAAATTGGGAAAAAGAAAGATAGCACATTCATTCTCTATTGACTTAAAATTCAACATGTATTATGGCTAAAGTTTCCTTAAAAACTTCAATTGGTGTTAATGTAAGACGAAATCAAACCGAGCTAAAATTGTTAGTTCAATTTAATGCCTATAAACCTAATTGAAAATTTAAAATAAGATTTATTGTATCATGAATTGCATGATATAAAATAGAGATTGAAAATAAAGAATTTATTACTTAAATACATTCACTCGAGACAATTTTTACTTAAAATCGTATCAGAGATTTGTGAAAAATTTGAAAATATTACCCGTATAGAAATATCATTTCTAACGATAATGATAACCTAAAATAATCATATGTTAAATATAGTTTAAACATATAAAAATGTAACGTTATGAAAAATAATGTTAAATAAATTGTGTTTATTCGTACGAAAAATAAAATGATATATGCAATATCTCCTCCCACACTTAAATTGGACCATATCCTCATTGGTGCAAAAATTGATAAAACACGAAAAATTGTACGAAATAAAGCATACGAAAAGAAAATAGATAAATATGAAATGGATTTTATCCAACAGAAATAGAAATGAAAATTGAACCAAACATAATTAAAAACAACATAAGAGAAAAATGAGTGGAGAAAAGATAAGATAAAACCTATTCTTGTGAAAGTGAACTCGGTGGAGACGGTGCGGTCACTACGTTTTGACGACGGAAAAATGATAATAACTGGCGTCATGGTTGACGTGTGCTCGCTCCGCAAAGTATGTATATTTGCATCCACCGCGTTTAATTGTGAACTCATCTCTTGATTGTTCTCCATAATATCATCAAACCGCAAATTCATTTGCCGATTCTGTGCATGCATGTGGTTCAAAATTTGTTGCAAATTAACGTGATCATTGACATTGTGCTCATTACTAACATGCCCTTGGGCCTGTGTTTAGGCATCAACATGCTTATCTTTCTCACCTTCTTCTTCATCATCATAATGCATATCGTCATCCTCACAAAAATGTGTCTTCGCATTACTATCCTCTTTAATACTATTACCATGTGAACTTGATGTACCAACATCGAATTCCATAATACTCGTAGCATCCAAAACAATACCCATAATCAAAGGACACGAAATCCTTGAAGATGTAATCCAGAATAAACAAATAAATCTTGACTTCAAATCCTTTACCCTTTTTAATATGCCCAAAAAGAAAATAGGATAAAAAGTTATTGAAAATAGAAATGACTATTATCCTTAATGAGCTTGCTAAAAGTGTACTTGGAAGTAAATTCATCTAAACTAGGCAAAATATGTCCAAACCGGATTGGTTTGAAAATTGATGGCTTAACAATAAATCATTTTGTATGATATCCAAACCATGTATTCATCGCGTCATCCCGAACTTCATAAAATTAACCTAAATCCCTAAATGTAATCCGCTCACTCGCTTTAGAATAGGAAAGAGTAACCAATACAATAACGTATGTTTCACTATGCACTATGTCCATAATAGTGCTTGTACCATGTGCCCAACCCCTATCTGAAATAAGGCTGAATGGAGGTAGGGGAAACCTGATGAGTAACCTTCTTATGTTTAGGCATGGTGTGGAAAAAGGGTTAGGTTATGGATGTGGTGTTTGGGAAAGATGTATTTTGGAGAAGTAAAAATTCGTAAAAAGTAAAGGTGATATGGTGTGGAATTGAGTTGTGAAAAAGAAAATGTGTTTGAAATAGAGTTTATGGAATGTGTGTATAAGGGATATGCTAATAGAGGTATGAATTTAGGGGTTAAGAATAGAAAAAGGTAAAAATTTGTTCAAATTCGAGCCAAACCCCGCCTACAGGTCGCGTGTCGCAACCGAGAATTGCCTAGCCGCGGTCGCGGCATGCGAAATTCAGAGAATTTTTCACTCTGATTTCGGCCTGTTGTCGCTGGACTTACTGAGAATATATAATTCTCGGCCGCGGATAGGTCCAAAGTGGCTGTTTATGTCCATGTTGACTTGGTTTGTGTAATTTAGTTGGTTAAATGTGTCCTGAATTTAATGTAAACTGTACCTGCACTTAAGAACACAAATTTAAAACATTAAATACAAGGAAAACCAAAGGTTTATCCTTATTAAATTTGAAGTAATGAAACAATAAATGTCTTAAACAAAGTTAATGTAGAATCAATCTTCATTAATTCACATAAGGTAAATTAATCTTCTAAACGATAATGAATATAAATTTATGTAGGTATTTATTCATGCTTAAAACTTAAACATGATCTTTATTCAAATTAAATAAGCATTCGGATAATGAAACATTTAACCTTAATCATTAACCTTATTCGAATTGATACAGATTCATATGAAAAATTGTATGTTTTATTTTAAGAAATTCATACGGATATATATAATAATCAACACGATATAAGTTCATAATTTCATAATTAAAATTAAACTCAATGGTTGCATGAAAATGAAAATTTATTATCATGTTCAATAGTTAATAATGATCATAACTTATTAGCATTGAAGTATGAAATGAATTGAATTTGTATTGCATAACACATGTGTACATAAATGAACAAGAACATATGTACTAGAAAAATTAAAAACAATCCTATATACAAAAACAAACAAATGAAAATTAAACAAATCAAATGAATATTAAACAAATCAAATTATTAATCATGTATTCATATTAAATCTGAAACATTGAAACTTATGCAGATTAATGAAATGATATACAGATTCACTTAAACATCATATACACATTTATGTTTGAAGTTTATACTGATACATTTTAATATTATATACAGATTCATTTTAATAATTTGCATAGTTTAACACATACGAATCAAAAGGAATCAAAGTTGATATGTTATCAAAATTGAAAAACACATATACAGAACAAAACTTAGAATTATCATATAAAATGAATGTTCATGAAATAGTTATTAATGATTTATAATTTATGAGCGTGTAATATATATGAAAAGTCAGATGTTCAGAAACATTCCTGAAATGGATACAGATTCAAAACAATTACAGAGTCATTGTAAAAGTTATACTGTTTCATTTAAACTTGGATTCAGACTAAAAGTTAAACTATTTCATTTAAACTTAGATTTAGATGTATCCGTATAACTTGTATGGTTAACATATATTTAAACAAAAAGAATCAAAGAATCAAACTTGATACTTCTATTAAAATTAGAAGAACACATGTACATAAGAACACAAAGAACATACATATAAAAATGAAAATAAACCTATTTACAAACTATACACAACAAACAGTTTTATAATATATTCGTTCTTCATTATGTGTGTAAATGGGAAATGGTGCATCATAGCATTCTGAAAAATCAGGACGCTTGTTGTGTGCAGCAGTAATCTTCTTGGAAGATTGATGCTTGGTAGTCATGTGTTTGGGTTTAGAAGAAAAAGTTTCTGTAATTTTTTTGAAAGGTTGAATAATTGGAGAAGAATATCAGATTTTGTCTGAAAGAGATGAAAAGTATTGAAATCTGATGTTCTCTAATTATTTATAATGATGTTAGGATGAAATAAAGAGAAATCAGATTCTGTCTGATAGAGATGAATAAAAAATGTAAGAACAGAAGTCTGAACTTTATCAATTACTTTATAATCAATCCAGGACAATTCAAAGTGTCTGTTGGGATTAAAAAGGTGTAAATTCACACCATTTGAATATGAAGAAACTTAATTTTTCAAAACTTTCAGCAATGGTGCATGAACTGAAGAAGAAAGAAGAATACAGATCAAAAAATGACCCGTGTCGCGACCGTGAATAGCGATTCGCGGTCGCGGCAAAGTTTTTTTTTTTAACTCGCTGAAGTTACCGAGAATTTTAAATTCTCGACAGAGAATTTCGATTCTCGACAGAGAATTTCGATTCTCGACAGAGAATTTCGATTCTCGGTAAGTTCAAAAATTATTTTTTTCTTCCTTTCCCTTGAAATTTTTGAAAATCCTGAATTCTCTACTGAGAATTCACATTCTCAGTAAGTTCAGAAATTTTCAAAACATCAAACAAAAGTTAGAGTAGAGATTTTAATTATGAAACTTAAATTTTGTGTAACGTTTAATTCAATATCGTTTAATGATCGCAAAATTTTTATTTCTAATCTCACCATTATTACTAAACTAAAGACTAATGTATAAACTGAACTAAAATGACATGTAAGAATTAAAAATATGAAAAACTAAAAACTAAAAAATGTGATAAACCTTAAGAATTCTCAAGGAGAATCAAAATCATGGACATAATCAATTACTTAGACCGGTTTTAAATAATGGTCCTGTCCATTTAACTTACCTGGAACAAGATGTTTTTTTTTCTTTTTTTTTTACATTTTTTAAGCGCTTTCTTTATTTAGCGTTTTCTCAATTTAAGGATCTAGTGATTTCAGTTAAATGTCCGAACTTCTGGTTCTGGCCTCGAACAAAAACTACGCACATAAACTGAAAGTTTCAAAACTAAATTAAAAGTATATAATTCCTTCCTGGCGGATAAGATAATTTCATCCTACTTCTGATATATCTGTCTTAGAAGAGTTGATCGGCTATTTCTTAGAGAGATAAATGTAGGTGTTTTAAGGAAATGATAAAAATGGAAATTATTTGGATTTAGTGTAGGAATTGAATAAATTCTTAACAAAGAGATATGATATTTTGGTGAAGGGTTAAGTTTATAGAAAAGAGGTAAAGGTGTTTGGGAAGAGGTAAATTTTGGTGGAAAAAGTCATCTGTCACGTCTGACATCCTGTTTCAAAAATTTGCTTTCCCTCCTGATGTATCTGTATACTGAATTTCTTTTCGGTAGACTTCTTCTGTGCATTTATATTGATGATCAAATCTCCAGTTTATCTTTGAAAAAAACTTGGATTTTTTTTTATCTACAAACATTTAAATGCAAACGTTAAATAACAACGAGGATTTAGTCCTAGTGACCATCCTCAATAAATAAAATAAAACTATAAAATAAATAAATATATATATTATAAACCAAGGTTCGAAATAACACGAAAAACATAAATTTTTATTAAAAATTTGGCGTTCCCCGGCAACGGCGCCAAAAACTTGTTGAGCGATTTCCGCAAGTGCACGGTATACGCTTGTAGTAATAAAAGATATTGATCCTACAGGGAACGTTTTGCAACAAAAACTTATTCTGAATCGGTTAAATTTACTTTTAAGGTTTATAATATGGAAAATTGTTTAATCGGTTTTGGTTTTGAAATTGCTAGAATAAGAATTAGATTAGAGTATGAAGATGTTAGAAAATATCTGATTTAAGAATGAATTTGCAAATCAGGAATGTTTTAGTACTTTAGAAAAGTAAACAAGTATATTTGTTTGCATTAAGCAAAGAAAACAACTTTAAACTTTGTACGAATTATAAAGATGAAATAAATGACGGAACCTCTAATTAATTGGCTTTGAACGCGACAAAACCCTTATTCGGGATAATTGCCCTTAACCAAATTAAAATTCTACCGAGATAATAATTTGCCTAAGTGTTCAACAAAGTTTCCTTATAAAGATTTTGAATTAAACTACGTTTTAATGAAAACACCAGCAGTCACTTTAGTGGATTGGTTACCATAAGGGCTGCATAAAAATCTATCGAATAGAACGGACTTTATTAGATGAAATATAAATTGATACAAGTTTACAGAGAACATGGAGCATGGAAACATTCGACGACTTGCAAGTGAACGGGTTGATCAATCCTTTCCTTGGGTTTCGTTAGAGTTTGTCAGGCTCAGAGGCGGATCCTCTACTCAATCTTCTCGTTGAATCTTCGTAATAGAGACTGGGTCGGTCTACTACCAAAATGAAAACTAAACAGGAACAATGTCTAAATGCTACTAAACTTGTTATTATTGAATAAACAATGTGTGTACATCATATTGTTTTGAACAGAGTCGAACTTTCTAATCTCTGACTCATTTCTGAGTCAGAGTTTCTGCATAAACTCTGCACTAATCTAAAAATCTAACTCTCTCATCATTATTCATTTCAACTCTCCATCAACTCTTTATTTATAGATGTTGAAGAGTCGTGATTGAAGTATCGTGTCCGTTGTGAAGAGACGTATCCATTATGGAGAGTCGTATCCGTTGTGAAAGGACGTCTTTATCCACCCGAACGATAGCGTTTCGTCAAAAACGAAAGTGTGTAACTAGGCTTCTAAAATCTCCTGCTCGTACCGAGAATCTTAAATTCTCTACCGAGAATGGGGGAGCATCAATTGGTCTTCAAACGAAGGAAGGAAAAGCTGGGGAACGCGTGTCGTGACCGTGAATTTGGGGGCCACGGTCGCGGCACGGAGCGTTTTTCGGCTCTTCTGCTTGCGTTCGCGTCCTCGATTTGGCGTTATTAATTTCTGTCGTCTTCGACTCCTTTTGTAGGGTTTTTCTTCTGTTTTCGAGCTCTTTTCGTTCCTATTTGGATTTTACCAAATATCTATGTACCTTACAAGAAAGAAACATATTCGAGAGTAAAAGCTTCCTAACAGTTATAAATAGCATAAATTCATAGCAATATTGATGTAATTAACGATGATATTTTAGGTATATTTTGGGCTTAACACCTACTCTTATCTGAATGCCTCTGAGTCTGGTCGAAGAATCATTGACTCAGCTCAAGCTCTACTCTAGGACATCCATCAAACCAACGCCGACGCCGCTGGGTCAGTTCCTGTTGAGCCAACTCAGCTTTCGTCTGTCACTCAGCTTCTCACATAAATCAAAGGTCTTAAGGATTTTCTGAGTGTCATGACTTCACTTCAGTCTCAACAGCCCGGACAGGAATCAATAACAAAGCTGGCCGAACTCCAGCTGACAATAGTCAACTTCATAATCTGTCAGCTGTGAACACAATGTATGCAACTTCTGCTGAAGTTCATCAACTCTTCAACCAGCTTCACACTGAGCAAGCCAGAACCAACGAGCAACTCTCTTCCTCCTCCCAATGCTCTATTGAGCAAATTAGTGAGGTTGTCCGTCTACTAAAATTGAGTAAGGAAGAGATGGAAACTGACCAACTCAAGACGAATGAAATTCTGAGGTACTCTCAAGTCACTTTCAACCATGTGCGCCACTCAAATGTTCAACATCAGTATTATGACTCGGCTTTGCTAAAGATGTTTCATCAAGCCTATGCCATGCTGACTGACAGTATAACCTGGGTTGGGAAGTCTCAAGAATACATCCTGAGTATGCTTAGTGCCTCGGTATCAGGGTTCCACGTTCTGTCTTGGATGATGGTGTTCTTATTTTTGATGGCATAAATGAAAGCACGCGCAGGCTTAAGGCATTCTCTGTAAGATTAACTCGTGCTACCATCAAAGACACTTTCATTCCTCCTCCTCCCGATGCTGACAAAATGGGGGAGAAAGAACAAGCTTAAAGAACTCAACAATCAGGAGAAGCATCAGGAAGTCGGCAGAAATCCAAGGGAAAGGGAAAAGCTAAAGAGCATGATGTCCAAATTAACTACAAGAAAAAATAGCTTGACTAGGATTGCTAGATTTAGTTTTGTTAAACTTGTAGTCTTTCCCTTATGTATTTTGTTGTGCTGACCCTTAATACAAAACTATGCATGCATCTACCTTTTTCAAAACTGACTAAATTTATGTGATGCTTACTTATGTTTTGTGCTGAATAGTTAACATATCTTGATTAAATCACCTGTGTTAATTGTCTACATTGCTTTATGATTGTCTGCTGTGTTGATCTATAAGTTGACCTCTTTTTATATGTCCTCTTAACTAAAACACATTGAACAAAGATATACTCAGCGCTCTCTGATATCTAAATCTTCCGCATAAACTGAGTTAAAAAGAATATGTTCCATGAGCTGACCTATTTCTGAAAAATGACCTTAGACTTACTTGATTAAACCTTGAAATGTTTAAAGTAAAACTAAGTCAGTAGCTCAACCCTTACGGGGGAGTATCTTGAGTAAAATAAGGTCAACTATCATGGGGGAGCTCAACACTGAGTTCTTCACTGAATATTTTTGCCAACATCAAAATGGGGGAGTTTGTTGAAACACCTTTCCACATGATTTTGATTTGACAAAATTATTTAAGTAAATGATACAAAATATTCTAACACATTAAATTTTAAATGCTTTGATTGATTCACACTAATGTGTTTGTTCAATGTTGAGTTTATTGATTTATAAGACATTAAGATAAAAAGCCTAAAGGCCCATAAGTGTAAGTCAAGCCCAAGTCAACAGATCAAGACCTCACGGCCCAAGAAGATAAAACGCAGTCGTATCAAGTGAAACGACGACTCAGCATGAAGAAGGATCGAGAAGCCTTCTAACAAAAACTTCAAGAGGAAGCTGCTGAGTTAAGCGACAATGCAGTCTGGTCAGCGGCAGAACAGAACCAACTTATAGACAAAGTATTTCTACTTTGGGTAAAGTTTAGAAGGCGCAGGAAGCTGTCTGGAAGACGTTGCCATAAATGTCGAAACATTCTGTTTTTCTGATGAAAAGCTAATGAGCGCTGCCGTAGACAGAAGATGCAAGAATCTCATTGGCCAACGACACTGAGCACGTCCTGAGTGACAACGACAGGAAGCCGTTAGCCTCCAACGGTTATTTCGAAATTCGAAATTACCGGTGCTTGAAGTGTCACTATATAAAGGCCTCTCAATTGCTTCATTTGATGCAGATCTTCAATTAGTCGAAACGCTGACCAAATTCATACTTGAAGTTCTATGAGAAAAGCAAAGCAAAATCTTACACCAATTTCCAATCATTGTGTAAAAGTCTAGAGTGATTTCATTCATCTAAAGTGTCTTAACAATTGTTGTTTAGGACAAACACTTTATCATTTCTAGAAGAATAGAAAGGAGAAGCTGAGTACTCGGTTATAGTACTCAGCGGTAGTTATAGGAGTGAGTAGAGGTATAGAGGAAGGTACTCTTGTATACTCAGATTCTATTGTAAAAGGTTTCGTGCTCTACCTTTAAAGAGCTCAGTAGAGAATTCAAAAAGCTCGGAACGCGTTCCGGGGACTGGACGTAGGCGGAGAGGCCGAACCAGGATATGTCTGCTGAGTAACATATTTCTAACCCTTAAACTCCTTTATATATTGCTTGCTATAAAACTGACTAAGTAACGAACTCACGTTGAGTTGAGTGCACTAAGAAGCTGAGTTCAGGAATAGACTCAAAGTGCTATCTCCTGACTCAAAGAAAGAAACAGTCTTAGTCACCAGTTGACTAAGCTTGTGTCTTAAAACTACTTAGCGCCGCTGTGTAAACCTTTTCTTGAGAAAAGAAGTCAGCCTTAACAGACAAAATTTTAATTAGTTCCTATCCCCCCCTTAGAACTAACCTTGGCACGTTATACGGGACCAACACAAATTCTGGTCTCTATACAGTTAAAAGTGCCTATCGCACCGCAATGAGAGAGGATGAGGTTGCTCAGGGTTTTCAAATCGAAGGGGATTGGCGTCTGATATGGTCTGCTGCTGTACCGTATAAGGTGCGCTACTTTTGTTGGAAGCTGGTTCGGGATTGTATTCCAACTAGGGTCAAATTAAGGAGACGAGGGATTGACATACCTAACGAGTGTGTGATGTGTGGCCTGGACATTGAAGACGTTTGGCACCTTTTCTGGTTGTGCCCAAAAGCACAACTAATATGGCGGGAGGCGGGTCTTCATGGAAATCTAGAACTGAAAGCTACTGATGCTGCAAACTTTGCATCCTATTTTTTTGATTTCTGCAGGTCAAATAATCCTTGGAATGTGCAGCTTTTTATGGTCCTGCTTTGGTGCTGTTGGCTCGCAAGAAATGATAAATTTTGGAAGCAGACCACCAGTCCACCAGCGATTGTGGTTGACGGAGGCCGAAGAACCCTACTGGATTGGCAGGCCGCACAGAGGCAACGGAATCTCTCAAGTGCCGAGTCATATTCGGCCCTGTGTGCGAATAAATGGCACCATCCGCCCCCTCATTCCCTCTCTTGCTGCACTGATTACAACACTTTCACTATCCTTGGAAAATCTGGTAATAGTGCGGTGTTATGAAGACCCGATGGTTCTTTTGTGGCTGCTCGAACTGGGACTACGGATGGCTTGATGGACTCCCGCGAAAGTGAAGCATGGGCTATCCTCCAAGCGATGAAGTGGATCTGTAGTAGAGGAGAAAATGCAGTAATCTTTGAATCTGACTCACAGGTTATTGTTCATGCCATCAATTCAAATCTTCCTGATGTATCCGAATTCAGGGATCTTATTGGTCAAATTCGGCTCTTATTATCAACTCACAACGGCTTCTCTATCCGTTTTATCCGAAGGCTAGCAAATGGTTTAGCTCATGTCTTGGCAAGAGCAGCCGCCCAACATGTTAGCCCTTTTTATTATGATGTTCTTCTGAGTTTTGTTTCGCTTTCTGTTTTGAATTTCTGTAATGACTCTCAGTATTAATGAATTTCTCTTTCAAAAAAAAATATATCGATTTCTTTCTTAAAAAAAAAAACAAACCTTTATTTATACAATACATATGAATTGTAATTTTATATGATAGTGATAAAGGGTATATAATTTATTAATACTCACTAAGGGTAAATGATATTTTTAGTACCTGAATTTTAATAAATTTACATTTGGTACTTAAAATTTATTTTTCACTAACATTATTATTTTAAATATTAAAATATACTTTTATATTTTTCTTTTTAAAAAAATGTTATGGAATCTTTTTCTCTCCCCTCCCCTTTCCTCTCTTATCTCTTATCTAATTTTAATAAAAAAATATATAATTCAAATATCTTATTATATAAAAATAAAAATATTTTTTCAAGAAATATAAAAATAAAATTATTAAATACATCAAATTATATTTTTAATATTTAAAATAATACTATTATTAAATGTAAAATTAAAATTTAGATACAAATTGATATCGAGAATAATATTTTTAAGATAATAGTATTTTAATATTTTTATTTTTATATAATTAAAATATTTGAATTATATTTTTTTATTAAAATTAGTTAAGAGAAAGAAAGACATGTCGATAACATTTTTTCTTTTTGAAAAAACTAAATACATAAAAGTGTATATTTAATATTTAAAATAATAGTTAAGTGTAAAATTAAATTTCAGATATCAAAATTTAGGTATTAAAGATGCAATTATCTTTGATGCGTAAAGGAAAAATCAATCATTTAAATGGATTGAGAGAGAAAACATTTGAATATAATAAAAATTAAGGATCTTGTTATTTAAAATACGTAGATTAAACAATATATTAGGCAATTGTTTGACGGTGAAAATAAATGAGCAATTTGTGATTGAAGGGATTAATTAGCTTTAGATTAATGTCATGTGTTTGGGATAAATTGAAAAATTTAATCGTACAAAATAGAGATATTGTAGAATAGAATCTCCATATTGTTTAATGACATCTCCTAGTTCGATTAGATTAGGACTAGCTATCTTGACTTCCAAGAATCTTGGCCAAATCCGAAGTATAAATAAGTCATCAATAATATTAAGGGGTGTTTGGTTGCTGCTTTTTGATCTCTTGTTTGCCTTTTCACTTTGAAAATGAGAGTTTTAAGTGTTTGGTTTGACATCTCATGTTTGCCTTTTGTAGCTGAAAATTAGCTTTTTCTAAAAGTAGGGAATTACTGCTTTTAGTAAATACAGTCTTTTCAAACAACAAACCATAACAGCAACAATAAACCGCAGGTAAAACAAACGGACCCTAACCCACGCAACTTAATTTTGCTCCTGAAAAAGGCTAGAGTTTACCATTCAAGCAAAATCGAAAACATGGCAGACGAAGAAATTATCAATGATTATCTTTTGAAGAAGATGAAAGGGGAAAAGGTACTGCTGCCTGATGATTGTGATGTTTATGGAGATAACATTTTTTCGACGAACATGTGACAAAGATTCATTATGTATTGGTTGGAGTTGAAGAGTAAAGATAGAAGACAGAATGAAAGACTGCTGGGTCAGAAACATAAACATAGACTGACCAAAATGTTAAACTAATTTATGACAGAGAAAAGCGGCTTATTGGATTCAACAAATTGCTTGTTTTTGAAATCGCAGATGGGGAAGTTGGAGATAACGGTTATTGGGTAATGAACGAGTATTCGACTTTGATCAAGTCTGGCTATGTTGTTTGTGCCATAAGAAACACTAGTTTTTAGTTAATTGTTGATGTACACATCTAGTTATATTTTCCATTGAACGAGCAAGCAAAACACGGGAATAATTATGCAAGTGATGGTTCAGTATTGCAAATATTAATAGTTCTATTTTCTTTTCATAGTGTGAATTAGTTGCGACTTGTATCTAATTTTTCTTTTAAAAAAATATTCTTTTTTTTATCACATTAAACCAATGATAATAAGTTTTTTTTTTACGTATGATGTAACCATAAAAAACCAAAAAATCTTATTTCGAACTGTAAATGATATAATTTTCAGCACACTACCAATACAATTCTTTTCTCATCATCCATGGAATGGAATATACAGCCAGTCCAATTCTTTTCTTATCAACCTTTCTTTTTTGGAAATGGAAATGGCACTTCAAGGTGAATGGCTGAAGCAACGAGAAATTATGAGCAGTTTCAAATTGAAAATGAAGAGTATGATAGGCAACGAAGAAAAAAGAGTATGATAGATCATTCTCCAATTTGTTTCAGCATTAAGCAACGATCAAATAGCTTTGTCATATGCAAAGGTAGCGAATTAGATCAGTAAACAACGTATAACATCTTGGCCCTGTTTGGTAAAGAGCGTTTTGGGATAAAAAGAGCGTTTTTGACCAACTTTAACGGTTTGACCACTGAAACCGCTGATTGGAGTGTTTGGTGAAGAGAAGTTTGGGAGAGAGGTTTGGGATGAAAACGCTAATTTAGAAAAATCTCATTTTTTTTATCAAAAAAAGAAAAAGCTCCTTTTAGGAGCTAAGGAGTTTTTTCAATTAGCGTTTTACAATATTAAAATTAATAGACTTCTTTAACCCTACTTTTAATTTGTAGGTCCTAAAATTAAAAAAAGAAATGCTCTTATTCGTTTTTTTGCACAAACCGCTAATATAATCAGCTAACAGCTAATTCCCAAACAGAACCCTTATAAAACAAATACAAAACAATTTGCTTTTTTATAGGTGAAAAGAAAAAGTAACTTGAAAAGTAGTTTTTTATATAAGCAAAAGATCCAGAAAAAAAAAGAAAAAGAAAAGGGATTATTCAGTTGAATCTATATTATATACTTCAACACAAGTCTCCATTTCTCCCATACCCAAAATTCTTCCTACTCTCTTTTGCATCTCGTAGTCTCCAAAACTATAAATATGCCTTACTCATAACTTCGGATATTATCAGTGACTTTGTCATTTTCAGGCATAGATGTGGGTGTACACGGTGCTCGGAATCCAAATGCCCTTGCACACTTGTACTTTTATATTTAATTTCAAATCAACAGGTATGTTATTAAAAATGTAAATTCCATCCAAGAATTGGAAAGAAATATAAAAAAAAACATAGAATCAGAACTTCGCAAAATATCCTTTTAAGTACCCAATAATAAATGAAAGATTGATTAAAACTAATCACATCAAAATAAATTCCTAAAACCATATTCTATATAATCAACACAAAAACATTAAAAAAATGAGGGTTGGTTTCCTCTATAAATATATTCCATCGCCGGCGACTTTGTCCAATCTTAGCCTGATCATAAATTTTGATCAGTTGATGCAGTCCTTACAAATGATTGTGTCTCGCAGTGTACAAGCACACCATACACAAAAAGACAGGCTAACTCAGCTTCACTCCTAGAGAAACTTATGCGGGACGCGAAGAAGGAGACTTCCATCAAAGAAGGAGACTTCCATCAAAGACTAAAACTTCGGATAGGAATTCATCAAACAAGATGAATGAGGATGACTATCCTCTGCATTGTCAATTGTAATTCAAGATGACTGGAGCCTTGAATTTCCTCTTAGCAAGTATACAATTCTGATTCCCTGTCATTAAAAAAATCTTTTGCTCATTAGTTTTAATCATTCATCATAAATAAAATTGATGTAAATTAGAGTTGTTCATCATAGTTTGTGGTTCTGTACCAATTTTAAAAACAAATCATCAAATGTTAAGAAGCCAAGAGATGATTTAGAGTAATAATCTTGAGAACAAAGTTTGTATACCTTCGCGCTGAGATTTCTGGACAAAGTTTTTGGTCAGAATCTGCCAGATATTTTATCCCAATCATGAAATTCTCGTTGATAAACTTAGGCTTATATTAGAAAGTCCCAGAAGGAAGATGATCATGATTTCAACTCTTAAAGAACTCTAATTTGTATTCAAATTAGAGTTGTTTATCATCATTTGTCCTGCACCAATTTTAAAATCAAATCATCAAACGTTAAGAAGCCAAGAGATGATTTAGAGTGATAATCTTGAGAACAAGTTTGTATACCTTTAGAGTGGTATTCTTGTCCTCTTTCAGTTTTATTCGCCGGTAACATTGTGCAATAGCAGGTTGAGTAACATGACTTTGATCCCTGACTGTGTGTAGATGCTCCAAAGAAAAAACATGTAGTACTCATATCTTGACACTGATTTTTTTTCAGTATCTTCACCGAAACAAAATGCATCTTCTTATCCAACTTAATGTGCATCTGAGAATGGTCGATCTCTCTTTTAACTATACTAGGATGAAACCCCTGCTCCACTTCGGGCATTTTCAAAATACAATTGATGTGAACTACATAGCAAATATCAAATCTTTAATTAAATACTGTAAGTCGTATGTTGTAGATTAATTAGTATATTTGATCAGAGATAACATATATGAACCCAAAACCACATAGAGAAATCAACCCAAACTAAACCTAGATCTAAGCCATTCAAATAGACTGAACAAATTGATAAAAACAATTGAAAAAGAAGTAAATTTTTTCATGGCAAAAGAAAGTTAAAATTCAGCAAAAAGAAGTAAAAGCATAATTTCGACTTACTTTCATAACGGCTTGAAATATTATCCAGTGCTTTGAAACCCAATAGTTTGATTGGCAACGGGGTCCTGTTCCTGGTGTGCATAGATTTCAGAGGATAGAAAAGTCACCGACTGTTTTCAATTGGATTGAAATTAATTCAAAAGTAAATTCAAAACTGGGTTTTAACAATATAGATAGATAGATCTCTTTTCACCTTCTCCATTCGATTGATTTTTTCATCTCTTTTCCCTTCTCCATTTGATTTCATTCATCTATTTTCCCCTTTTCAATTCGATTTTCTCCTTCCTGCTACAAAATGAATGTTCAGATCTATGCGCCACATAAAAAAATAGAGTAAAGAGATTAAAATTTCAAACTAAAACAGGAGAAAGAACAAACCTTGATGTTCAGATCTGTAGAACAACAGCAAAGAAATGCTGGAAAATGAAAAACGAGAACGAAAGGCAGATCGTTGATGAAGAGAGGAAATATGAGACAGAAAAGAGGAGGCGGCACAATGAACAAATGGAACAACCGAAGTCTTAAATACTACTTATTGACACAGATAGGTCAAAAGAAGGTAAAAGCCCATTACAAAATATAAATAGCCCATTAAGGACCTGTCACTCTTAAAATGGCCCAATAGTTTAAAGAATATGGCAAGGAAAACCACGTAATTGAACATGAGCCTTATTTTCGGTAGCAATTTCGCGTTTTGTGTGAAAATCGTGTTATCTCGTATACATGTTTTATATAGTCATATATGAGATAAATGCTGATGTTATTTATGCCATGTCAGTCGAATTATTTCGGTAAATCGTGTTTTCGTGTCTGAAATTGTCACCCCTAGCTAGTATTTCTCCATAAACAACCAATGATAACTAGAGTTGTAATCAAGTTGGGTCGAACCGAACTTTGACCTGCTTATACCTGACTCGATAAAAAAAAGGGCGAGCTCGACCTCCACATCATGCTCGTGAGCAGCTCGTTTATTTGTTCATGTGCTTTACTTGTAAACAGCTCGTTAGTTCTGTTTGTGAACTTTGCTCTCGAACAGATTATTAATTATGGTTATCTGAAATTTTTGTAGCACATAACTGCGTTGCTTTGAAACGTACAAAACTAAGTTTCACATAAAATTACGTAGTTTTACATATTTCCCTTTATAGAAATGCTATGAGTAACAATTTAATCAGACCAACTTTGCTCACGAGCATGTTCATTAACATTATAATCGAACTTGTTTATTAGCTTATTCATAAACTTATAATTGAGTCTACTCGCGAGCTTTCAAACTGAATTTCGTCGTGCTTAAGCTCGGGCATTTATAAATTGTACTGAACACGATTAAGTTTTTATCGAACCGAATATCGAGCCGCTCATAAGCGACTCGACTCATTTATAGCCCTAGGTACAACACTTCCCTACAAAGCCTACTTCGACAAAATAAGTTGTTTCGCAGTTCAATGTTTCGAAACACAATGGTAAAAAAAACATTAGCTTCTACAGAAACAAATGTTAGTTTGTTGCAATCTTCTCGATGCTCATAAATGGAAGCTTTCATAGAGTTAAAGAAAGACTATTATTCTCTGTTAGCGGATTAATTATTAATATTCAGTATAAAATTGTAATACATTGTGTAATGTCTAATATGGATATGTTTTAAATTAATGAACGAATAAATTATATAAAAAAAAATATAATACACAAACTAATAAAAATAACCTAAATAACTATATAAAAAATAAAAATAATAATTTATTAAACGAAATAAAACCTTATTCTTTCCTCAATACTATTATTGAGAGAATAATAATATTATAATAGAGAGAATTTGTAGAAATAAGAAGAATCATTTTATCAAAAAATAATTAAATGTAAACAGTTATCATAGAAAAAGATCAAAACAAAAAAAATCTTAAAAAAACTTCAAGATGCTACTGTTTTATCAAAATAACTAAAAATTGATGTTTTATAAACCTAATCAAACATTATATTTTATGTAATTTTAAATAAAACGTTAAAATCTACTCCAAAAACTGAAACAAACACCCGCTTAATTTGGTTAAGTCCCCGAATGAGAAATCCACCCGTTTGCTATCTTATAATAAAGGGAAAAGTACAAAAAAAAAATGTGCGGTTTGCCCAATTTGCAAACAGAGGCATGTGATTTAAAAGTTTACAAATAAAAGTCTGTGGTATGTTTTAGTTACAAAACAAAGTATTGCAATTACACAGTTAAGTTCTAATACAACTAAAGATATTTTTATCTTAAAAAAAAATTATTCTTACATATCAGCAAAACACAACACCCGAAAAAAACAACTTCCTAAATCGAAACAATAAATAATATGATGGAATTTTACATTTTTTACTAATCTGACAGTTTATGAACTAAATTGATATTTAAGTTCATTTACACGGTTGCAATTTGATTTTGGGATATGTCTTTTGTCAATATATAAATGTAATTGAAAAAAAAATAAAAAAATGTTCTTATTATCATCAATTACTTAAAAATTTAATTTTAAATACTTTGTTTTGTAAAAAAATTATACCACATACCTCTATTTGCAAATTTTTCAACCACGGACCTCTATTTGCAAATAAGGCAAATCCACGGGCATTTTTTTCGTACTTTGCCCTATAATAAAAGTTGATGTACTACCTCTTTAAAACATCGGGCGTAATACATCATTCACTAACTTTTTCAAAAAAAAAAAAATTTGATTGATCCCTGAGCTTTCAAAATATTCTGACAGGAAAATGTAATTAATTAACCAATCGGTTGTAAAAAAAAAGTTATATGCGAAAGAATGTGTTGCACGTGGCTTGAAAAGTAAAACGGCCAAAATCAAAGTCTGAAATTCTAATATCATAGAGAACAAGTTTTACAGTTGAACAAGTAAAAACTTATGTTTTAAATTATATTATGAATTATTTAATAACATTTCAAAAAAACACCTAAAATTATATTGTGAATTATTTAATAACATTTCAAGAAACACCTTCCACATGCAACTTACTTTTTCAAAAACCAAAGATTAATTGATTACATTTTAAACAAATTGAGAGAACTATCGAAATACATTAAAAGTTCAGGAAACCAATAAAAAAAACCGAGTGATTAATTGATTACATTTAAACAAGTTGAGACAACCAGCGAAAGCAATCAAGTTTTTGAACAAGTTTAGATGACAAATGGTGTATTAATCCAACATATCAGAATAGACATCATTATTACATAGGTATTTTCTTTTTTTCATCAGAGTATTACATTACATGGTTTCTAACATATGAAACAAATAAATTATAACACATACATACAACAAGATGCAGGTATTTTCATGATTCAACAACATTTATCAACTGCCCTGATATCTATCTATCAACAATACAAAAACTAGAGATGGCAATATTACACACGACCCAATTACACGACCACACGACTCAATTACACGACCACATTGAGATCGATTCAGCACCATAACATTTGGTCTTTGACTGCAACTGTGCCACTTTCATGCTTCAAATTGCTTGTCTTGTAATCCAGTGTCCATTTCTCAAATGTACAGTCAACGAAATTGTAGTAGCCACCATGAATAGAGAGTTCTTCATTTTTCAATTTTTCTTCTATCCATGGATAACTAACAAGGTTTCTCAATGACCAGTTCACTGATTCCTGTTCAAATATTATTTCCCTAAATAATCAGCAACTTCTAAGGAAAACCCACAATAATTAAATTAGAACTTGGGATAAGTACAAAAAAAAGAGAGCGTAATACATCCTTAGCCATATACGAGTACAGGAAAGTAAAAAAAAAAACGTCCTATTTACCTTTGAAGTGACCTATTGACTCTTAGAATCCACATGGCGAAGAAAGGAGACTTTTGACAAGTTAAAATGCATACAATTTAAGCAAGTTAAAGGGACCAATAGATCAGTGCGAGTCCAGGGGGCCAGTAGGTCATTTTTAGAGAGTCAATAGGTCGCTTTAAGCGAGTTTTAGAAGTTAAATAGAGCGATTTCAAAATATAGGAGGCAATTGACTTTCAGGACAGATACCGGGCTAGAAATGTATTAAACCAAAATAAAACTTGCGATTTCACGCATTTCCAAAGACCTTTCAACGATTTAAAAGTCGCAAATATAAGAAAACTTACATGTATTTGCAGAGAGAAAAAAAATTCATTAATAAACAAGGGAATTTTAGTCATGCATCATTTTTTTTTTTCTGTTTTGAATGTTTTTATATGTTAGGAGGGGTAAGAAAAACTGTTTACTTTTGTTTTGAGCGTGGCAAACGTAGGCAAATTTGGACAATTTTAGTTAAAATAAATTATCTTTACAAAGGGAAGTAACCTCAGACCCGTGTTTGCAAACTTCTAAACTATGGGAACATCTTTGCAAAAATGCGAAAACAAAAAAAAATCGTTGTACTTTACCCTTAAAACTTTCTGAGGTGAATCATATCCACTTTATAAAAAAAAAAAAAAAAAAAAAAAAAAAAAAAAAAAAAAAAAAACGTCATAAAACTTCAATTTGTAACAATTAAACCCCTCAAGTTCCAACTTTGTCTCAAAAAAATCTGAGGTTAAGCATAATTTGGCCACTCCTTCAATGAGCATATGTATACCAAGGTAAGCTTTTATTGGATATGATTGTCAGAACACAAGCTAAATTTGACATGAATCATCAATAAAATTATAGGCCACATACACATAGACTTTCGCTCCATATAATACATGCCCAAACTTAGATGACATACAATCATATTAAATAAAGTTTACCGGTCATACATTTGGTGTGTTCATCAGATTGGCCGGATTTTGGTTGACATGTCATTTACTGACACTAAATTGAAGTTCATGGATTTTACAGATTCAAATTGACGTTTTATAGAAATTCTACTATAAAATGAAAGTTGAGGAACAATGTGTTATTTAGCGAAACTTTATACTTTTGTAATCTTATTGCATTATTTATCGTCGAAGACTTTTATTATGGCTCGAAAGCCACCCTAATTCTTTCAGGGAAGAAATAAATTTAAAAAGATATGATTTTCTATTCCTATTAAGAAAAGAAAAGAAGATGAATCACCTTCTCACAGTGTCTACACTGCCGATCAAAGCTGAGATTAGAAGCAGAAGCCTTTGTTCTTAACCTTGCATTCATCCCGACAGACACCCAACTTCCAATGAAACTACTGAAAATGGCATGAAAAGAAAAATCAAAGTGAGAAACTACCGAAAGCAATTATCAAAAGAAACAAAGCAAATGTCATCAAAACAGAACCTCGTTTCTACGTCATCGTGCATGCTCATTAGAGCACGAATGCCTCCACAGCAACTGTGTCCAATGACTAAAATGTTTTCAACCTACAGAAAAAAAAAAAAAAATCATTCCGAATTTCTTAGAGAAGATGAGACATCATTCCAAAAGCAAAACTAGAGCATTCTTACTCCAATAAATAATTGCAAAATTTTTCGAAAGGAAACGCTTCCAAATTGTAACATAACTTACCTTGAGAGAATTTACAGCAAATTCTAGTGCAGCATTAGTTTCTGAGGGTCCACTCTGCATTGAGAAAAACATATTATATGACAAAAAGGGCGAACACAGCAACGGAAAAATGTCACAAAATAAGTATTTCTGCATATCTTATACCTCATATGAGGGCACCATATTTGCAACATTGCGCACCACAAACGCTTCACCTGGTTGGAATCCCAGGATATTCGAGGGACAAACCCTAGAGTCTGCACAAGCAATCACCATAAACTGTCCATAAAATTGTTAGTTAAATTTATATTCTCTGAGACCTTGGTAGCCAATTACCGTAAATGTTGCAGTTAACATGTGGATACACAACAATAGAATGCTGATAGATGAACTAAGATAAGCCATTTTTACCTTTGGTGCTTGACCCTTGGCAAGACTTTCAAAATGTTCCAGATTCTCCCTGCTCAAAATGGAAGTTGAATTTCATAGCCTGAATAATTTATCATAAAGGTAAACGGCATTGTATCACAATCTTTTTCACTTCTTACATGTATTTCTGCTTTTTGAAGCTCATAAACCGTTGTTTCATCTCATCAAACAGATCACGTTCGTTTTTTGTTAATGCAGGGCTATCCATTTTGGCACTTTTACATTCCCTGACCAGCACTGGAGGCTGAGCCTTCAATTTCAGACTGGCATCATTGAAATCACTGAAATGCAGAAGAAGACAATTGTAACAGCATATTCAAATGTTTCACTAATCTCAATTTCAAAGAAGCACGTTGCTTGTTATTAAAATCAGATGTACAGATAGTATTTAAGGCACAAGGCACACTAAGGCACCCGGGATCATGAGCCTAGGTGCAAGCGACACAAGGCACACTAAAGAAAAATAATATATAAAATCATAAAAAAAAAACAATTCACATTTCTAAATGCAATAAATAGCCAAATAAATTATATCCAATTAACGATCATCTTAATTCTAAAGTAACTATTAACTCTTCCATGATCGTAACTTAATTAATTAATAGTCTAATAACTACTTTTCATCAAGACTAAAGTCTCTATAGTCCATATTCATCACTCATCAAAGTCATTACCACCACTATCATTGATAGAGAATGGCCTGGCCATTGGTAGGAACGTTGTGGAAGGGGTGAGCTGCAGGGAATGAGCTGTCCGACAGAGGTTGGTTATTTGGAAAGATGAGTTGGAGGGTAGTTTGGGAAATAGGTTGAGTATAAGTAGGAATTAGTTGTTATGTTTTAGAGGTGGAATATTTTTGGGTAATTTCCGTTTGGCTGTCTTTGAGCAGAGGCTCTGCCCTTGGTAGAGAAGGGGATTGGGTTTTAGCTCAATTCGTTTATATTGTATGTTCTTCCTTTCCTAGTTTCTGTATTTCATCTTCAATGAATATCAGTATTTCTCAATTCTGTGTCTGTGTGTTAGTGCGAGTATTGTTGCGAATCTGATTTGGGGGATTTATATTTAGATCCTCCATTAATCATCATCTCCAATATCAAATTCATCTTCAAGGTACTCTTTTACAAAGCCTAATTCTTCTTCCTCCTAATCTCTAAGAACTGTAGGAGTTCTTTCACGAACACTAGAAGATGGTGCTTTAGCCTTCTCCTTTGGCCTAGGCCTAATACTGAAAGTAGAGGTATTCATGATAAAAAAAAATTCCTACTCTAGTAGGATAAGCACTTCCTTCAACTGAAAATGATATAGATAAGGAAGGGTTGAGATTGAAACAACCACTTTATAACTTGAATCCTAAAAAAACTATTTTTCTTTTAAAATTGCGCCTAGGCACGCCTCCAGAAAGGCGCACTCAGAGCACACCTCTCGAACAGAGGCACCTTTTCGACTTCTCAGGTGACATATTTGGAGTCTTGAGCCTTTTGAGCATGAGGTCACCATTGATAACTATGGATGTAGACAGTGGCGGAGCCAGAGCTCAAGGTCCGGAGGGGCTCAATTGTATGAAGATTTTTTTTTAATAACGACTTAAGGCTTTGATTCATAGTAGTCAAATCGAAATTTTCAAATTTTTGATAATATAAGGGTAAATTTGATCATATTGGAAAAATTAAGGTACAAAACAACTGAGATTCAATATGAAGTAATGATAAGGTGCAAAAATACTCTAATGTTTACACCTAAGAATAATTTTACCTCTAACGTATAAAATGGTGCAATTTTACCCTTAATATTGGCAGCCAAGAGCAATTTTATCCCTAACGTTGACAAGTTTGGTCAATTGGAGAAATTATTCATCAAATTGTTTTTTCGGTCATGAATTTTGTAACTAAAAAATATAATTAAAAATAATAAAGGAGAATGAGGTTAATAATGATATTTAATATTGATATTTTTAAAGGAGAATGAGGTTTAAGGGAAAAAATTAAAATGAGATAAAAAGTGAAGAGAGGGAGATTTGAACACAAGACCACTTGGATGTAGAGATGCCTTTAATTATCACTACAACCAACTATGCAAACTTAGTTTCATGCTATATAATTACATTCTACATTATATGTATTAATTTTAACTATTTTGGGGGGGCTTCTCGAGACTGAACCACTATTCGTCAAGGGTGTTCCGGAGGGTCGGGAGACCCTCCCTTACCCCCCCTAGATCCGCCCCTGGATGTAGAGTTCTTATAATTGAGAAAATAAAGACAGAACACTAGCAGGCATCAAGACGTGAATAAAATCTTACAGAAAATCATACTCTAGCTATCAAACTAGGTAGAAAGCCAAATTAACAAGAGTAGCAAATCACCATAAATCTGCTAAAAGTAAAACATGATATTTGAGGTAATTGATAATTGTAACATTCTGAGAATATGCTAACTTCTAATCACAAAACCCCTGGATATCACATAAAAAGACACCAAGATATTAACTAACTTAGGGGGGAAAGCAGCAGAGGAAACAATAAAGCACTGAAGCAGCTTAAAAGAGCAGTAGCTGAACTAAATTGATAAATTAAGCAACATAACATAAAAAAAAATCTTACTTTTTAACCAAATACAGAAACCAATTCAAAAGAACAGTAAGCTGACACAAACAAGACTTAACTTACTTTGAGACAGCCCCCAATTTCAATTGGGTACGCTCATTTCCACTCAATTTCCCTCTAGAATCCAAGATCTGCAACAACACACATAAAAAACACACAATCAAAAAGCGGGAACCAAATAAATTAACATTAATTTGAAGCGATTGGGAGAAATTAACACAATACATTTGGCCTCGTCAAAGACGAAGACTTAGAATTGGGAGCTCGAATCGGGGACGGGGAGGAAAAGGGTTCCTTGGAAACGGAGGAAGAAGGGGAAAGAGAAGCCATGAGAAGGGTGAGGAAAGGAAAAGATGCGGTCTTGATTCAGAAAATGTGGAAGAGATGAGTACAAGTATTAAGGAAGCCATCATTGGGAGTGTGGTGCTTTTAAAAAAGAAGAGAGAGAGAGAGGGGTATTATGTCTGGTTGGATGGTGAAAGAGTCCAATATAGACGGAGAAAACTATGTGTTTTTAATTAATGGCGAGGCCAACTAAGCTTGATCTACTCTTGTCTGTTGGGTTCCAGATGTTCAAACTTTTGGGGGGGGTTTTTATAATATATTTTAGAGAAAGCCCAAAAATAGCAATTAAAAATCTATTGGTAAATTATAACTGACCGAAAATTTTGATAAAAAATTTGTTGCAATCTTTAATCATTCCCGAATTCCTGGATAAGGTAGTGAAGCTTTTCAAAAAAAAAAATAATAATAATAGATAAATAATAAAAGGATAAAAGCTTCTTTTTTCCTCTCCATCTATTTATTTATTTGAGTTAAAGTGTAAAAATACTTTTAACTTTTAGGTGAGAAGTAATTTTATTTCTGATATTTAAAATTGTGCAATATAAATTGAGTCAATTTCATCAAACTATTTTTTCCGATCATGAATCGTATCACACGTGCGTCATTTTATCAGTAACAAATCACAAACATATATTGGAATGTAAAAAAAATATTGACTTTTTGTACGAATTAGATAAAAAAAAATTCAAAAAATTCACTGAATTTATAAATATTAATCTCCAATTCTATTATTAAATTACAAAAAACATGAAATTCTTTTTTTTAGAACAAATTGATATGCAATTGGTGCAAAATAAAGAAAAAAATATCTGTGTTTTATAATAATTTCTGAAATTGACCCAGATTATCAACGTTATGAGTAAAATTGCTACTGGCTACAAACGTTAGAGGTAAAATTGCACAATTTTAGACGTTATGGGTAAAATTGCTCCTGACCCAAAACGTTGAGATATTTTTGCACCTTAACCCTATTTATTTTGTTTCTCTCGTATTAATTATACAGATAGTCACTTAAGTTTGAAGTATATTTCATTCTGTTTATATTATTTATCAGATTTTTACCCAGCTACGCATATTAAGAAAATTGTTAGAATTATTTGATTAATGGAAATAATAATTAATTCACCCGAGATAGAAATAAGTCAAGTCCATTTAAAAGATTGAGGATTACAGTTAGGGTTTTATACCTAACTAAAGGCTATAAATAGAAAACTATTTGTTTCCACCTTTTTGCAATTAGTGCGAGTGTGCCAGTAATTATGTCAAAAAATTACAAAAATATGAAATCTGACTTCTGACTTCTAATCAAAAGATTATGTAAAGCTAAAAGGACAAAAATATTAAAGGTTCGAAATTAGAACCGTAAAGAAGATGACTTAATTAGAATAAACGATGCCGAATTGAGAAATAAAATCTTGAGTACTTGAAACTGAAGTTGAAATCGAAGGATTATAAAGTTAGAAATTGAAATTGTAAAGGAAAGTGTTGAACTAAGTATTGAAAATTAGAAATGAAAGAAATTGGCAAAGACTTGAGTTGTTGAGTCTGATTTTTTAAGTTGATTTGGTTGTTGTCCCCTTTCTATTGTTGATTCTTCCTTTTATACTGTAAATATTCTGCAGGTAACTTCCTAATAAGAATGTTCCCACGTCCTAATAAGGATACCCTCTAACTACTCTCCTCCACTACTCATAAAGCAAGGTTGCTCCCTAACTCAAATGAGAGTGAGATAAATGTATCAAGTATTGTTCTTATAACAGAATTTGATCTTTTGTGGATTATTAATTCAGGTACAACAAACCACTTGATGAAGGAAAGAGAAGCCTTTGTTGAGTTTCGATGAATACCTGTCGGAACAAGGTGGATCTATGTAAGAGACAACTCAAGAGTTAATGTCCAAGGGATTGCCACGTGTAGATTGAATCTGCAAGGCGGTCAAACTCTTCTCTTATAAGACATCCTCTTTGCTCCCAAGATTCGATGGAATCTTATTTCTGTTACCTCATTGTTAAGGATAGGCTTCGGTTTTCATTTTAACAATAATAGTTTAGAATTGTGTTTGAATGATGTTTATTATGATTTTGGATACATTTCCAATGGTGTAACAATTTTGGATGTATTTTTAGATAACGGTAATGAATTTTTTTTCCTTAATTCTTATTCCTCTTTAATGAAAGATACAGATGTTAATTTATGGCATGCTAGGTTAAACTACATAGGTCAAAATTGAATTAGTCGATTGGCCAAAGAAGGTTTATTAGGTAGTTTAAGTAAAGTTGAATTACCACCTTATGAATCATGCCCTAAGGGAAAAAAAATAGTAAATACACATAATTCACTATGTTTGAGTTAATAGAATGTACCTTTGGGGCTTTGTAGTCTTTTGCATAATGCCCTTTAATTTGGCAATGATACATTTCACCTTAGTGATGTTAGCCTTTTCTCCGTTCTTGGGTTTCTTATTCCCTTTCTCTTCAGAATTCTTAGCCTCTTTGTCTTGTCCCTTGCCTTTTTTGTAGAAACTTTTACGTTCATAGCTTAGTTGTTGGATTGATTTCTAATTGAGGGTGAACCAGAAAAATTAGCTTTAACATTTATTTTAGATGCTGCTAAATGGTCCTCATCAAGCTCAAGGTGGTTTCAGGCTTCTTCAAAAGTTTTAACTATTGTAAAATGAGTTAGGTGCATCTTCATATGCTCCAAAAATTAGACAGAGAGCGGATAATAGCTTAAAGTTGTTGCTAATCGGTCAACTTGTGACCTGCAACACTAAGCTCACTGATTATGATCTGACTGAGATGGTTTTTCATGGTAAAATTAAGCCGTTTCTTATAAGCATCGAACTTGATAGTTAATGATTTAATTCAATTTAAGCAGAAGCATAAACAGATAGGTAACACAATTGAAATCAATACTGAAATTATATTAAAGATGGAAATCAATATGTCACAGATACGACCAACTCAGAATTCATAGGAAGGATCTCAAAGCTAACAGATACTAAAAAGTTATAAATCTCTTTTTGGAACATATCGACTCAAGCAGCCGTCTTTCTAAGATTGGAGGATGAAACTTGAGAATCTTTGAGCGGAGATGGAAGAAACTTCATGGAGCTTCAATGGTAGATGGTGGATTGGATGATGAATTCTCAAGGCTTACAGGGCTTTTTGCAATTGACAATGGATGATTTACAAATTGAAATACAAACCAATTTATAGGCCAAAATAGATCCTGAAAGCCCAAGTTAACATTACAATCCAAAATAGGAATACACATGTAAAATCCCACTAAATATGGGAGAGGAATCAGTCTTAAAAGATTGATTCGCATGTCCAGCTCACCGAACTGGCCTCCGGGAGGGCTTTACCAGCAGAAGGATGGGCCAAGCTCGCCGAGAAGGACGGGCTAGCTTGCCTAGCTGGCCCATAGGGGTCCCAAATGCAAATTTTTCCTCTTTCATGTCTTGGATGATCTTGCCCTTTCCGCATTTGATCTGCAACATCACACTAAAACTCCAAAAATATCAGGCTAAATTGATTCACCAAACTTAGGCTTTAAGTACCAAATTAATTTACAGTGATATTTGGTGAATCAATTAGCCCAAAATATGAAAGGAAAATTTAGGTGAGTGCTTAACTTGGCATTATTTTATTCAAAATGATATAAAAACTACATAAAAGTGAACTAAAAACTAAATATTTGTTAAAAGTGAAATAAAGCATGGAAAGTTGACATTAATTTATTGGAATTAACATAAAAACACCCCAAAAACTGTACTAAAAGATAAGGGTTTTTCACCCATATCAAATCCTCAAAGAAGTCCATAAATCGTTTGATGTCTGATACTTATGAAACCACTTAGTGAGGTGATCATGTTAGTGTATGCCAGTCTTAAGACATTGTAACTTGTTAGTTCTATTCATAAATAAGGCTCAATCTATTCGGTTCATTTATCTTGTGCAATTTTACTTTATAGAGTATCCAATTCTAGTTATCTGCTCATGTTTGATGGGTTGAGGACTTTGGCAAGTGAACATGTGAGATAATAAAATACTATTCTAAAACATCAATAGTCTATTATATCATGGGAACGATAATAAACAAAAGACTAGTATGTGTTTTAGTTGTTGATGGTGTTTCACCGGTCATGGACATTAGAGGTCAGCCAATGGTATATGTGCTTATGAAATAATAAGCATTGGATCAAACTGCTTATCAGAACACCATATGGTCATGTGTCAAAGGTGTCACTCATGTAATACTTATAGTCGACACCATAGACCCGAAGTCGCCATGGATCCTAGATGAGACACTATATGCTTAGATTAATCACCTAATAGACCTGTGAGTAAATGTCAAGTATGGGTTTAGTTGGGTATGCTCTGAATCATTCGTAGAAACTGTTAGAACCGGAACAAGGAAACGCAGAAATTGACCGAACAAAATAATGGGTAGAGTCGCGGACTATGTCGCTTTCTTTAAGACATTCGTGGAACTGCCAGAAAGTGCAAGAAGATTAAATTCCGATCACCTCCAGGATAAAACAGCCCACTCGTAATACAAGTTCGTATTGCACAGTACGAACCCGGTCTCTCTAAACTCAAATTAATTGCTCAATTTCGATAGTTTTTGAAAGAAAAAGAAATTGATATCAAAAGAATGAACAAAATAATAAGAACCAAGATTTGTTCGTTTTTTGTCTTTAATTCGACCAAAAGCTCATTTATTTATAGTGGAGGAGCTGCTCCAAAAGAAAGAAGAAGAAAAAATGAAAGTGCAACGTCACTAAAATCTGTTTTGATACAAAGAGAAGAGGTCAACTGGAGAAATAATAGGAGTATAGACTGAAGAATAGGAGAAGTAAAGGGAGATCACAATTAAGACCAAATCAACCTTGAATTAAATAATTAATTTACTCCAACAACACTCCAACAAATAAAAACATGCCATGGTCATTTCCTAATATAATCCAAAATAATTAAATAAGCTATTTAATAAAAGGATTATTTAATTAAATGAAAATCAAATATTCTAAAATATGTAAGTGTCCATATACCATATCAATTGTGTGGATCTTTTGACACTTTTCAAAACTTTTGAGGGACTCAAAGTGACTTAGAGAATATTTTTAGTCTCAAAAGGAAAATTCATATAAGGGCCTAGCCCAACAATCCCCCACTTGAATTTTTAAAATTTTGTTTATTGAGTAGAAACATAAGGTCAAGCATAGACAAATGTATCTTTCGATTTGAACCCTTGCCTAGTGAGTACAATTCATATTTTACTAGAGTGACTCGTAGTCTTGAACTCTATCTCTGACATTGTACCATGTTATAACCTTTTCAGAGTGTAGTTCTCGTAGCCCGTGCGTTTATGGCCATGCACGTCTATCCCGGTATAATGAATGTTCTAAAGTTTTGCCCTAAACTCATAGGAAGCGGCCTCACTTCCACAGTCATAGAGGTGAGTCTATCAAAAGTACTCATGTAGCTATGTACTTCACTCCAAACGGAGTATCGACTTCATTAAGAGTTTCTATTATCTCAACTTAACATCGCTTCAGGATATTCATGCTTCAAAATGCATGATCTAACACATATTACATCACAACTTGTTATTACCCATTGAACCTATTTCTTGGGATCTACAGTCTATAGGTTGGGTTACCATTGTGTGTAACTCATTACTGCAGGGGCATAAGTCTCATACTCTTTGTCGTATTTTGGACTTTCTCTCTAGTTAATCCTTTCGTCAAAGGATCGGCTAAAATCTCTTTTGAGCGTATGTGATCCACTCTAACAGCTCCTTTAGTGAGTAGCTCTCTTACAGTGTTGTGCTTACGATGTATCTGTCGTTTCTTATCGTTGTAATAACGATTCTGAATCTTAGCAATAGCCACGGTACTATCGCAGTGGATCAATACTTCTAGAATCAGTTTTTCCCATAAGGGAATCTCAGCTAACAGACTTCTCAACCAACTTGCTTCTTCACTAGCCACAACTAGTGCAATAAGTTCTGATTCCATAGTTGATTGAGCTAGAATAGTCTGTTTCTTAGACTTCCATGAAACAGCACCACCAGCTATATTGAAAATATAGCCACTAGTAGCCTTGGAATCATCTGATAAGGTATTCCAGTCAGCATCACTATATCCTTCAAGGACTGCTGGAAACCTTTGATAATGTAATCCAAGTTTCATGGTTCTTTTAAGGTATCTCATGACCCTTTCTATAGCATTCCAATGCTCCACACTAGGTCTACTAGTAAATCTGCATAGCAATCCCATGACAAACACGATGTCGGGTCTAGTATAATCAGTGGCATAACGAGGGCTGTCAATTATGCTAGCATACTCTGATTGTCTTACACTATCTCCAGTGTTCTTAAAAAGTTTTAAACTAGGGTCATAAGGTGTACTTGTAGGTTTACATTCAAAGTAATTATAATTCTTTAGAATCTTCTCAATGTAGAGTGATTGATCTAAAGAAATTCCATTTTCAGACCTAGTTATCTTGATGCTAAGAATGACGTTTGCTTCTCCTAGATCTTTCATATCAAAGTTTTCAATAGCATCGACTTAACAGAATTCACTACATGGATATTAGATCCAAAAATAAGCAAGTCATCAACATATAAGCATATAATGGTGCAAACACCATTTTCATATTTGTAGTAGATGCATTTATCACTTTCATTCACCTTAAAGCCATTTGAGATAATCAGATTATCAAATTTTGCATGACATTGCTTAGGTGCTTATTTTAGGCCATATAAAGACTTATCTAACTTACATACCTTATCAGCTTGATCAAAAACTACAAAGCCCTCAGGTTGATCCATATAAACCTCTTCTTCTAATTCACCATTCAAAAACGCAGTTTTAACATCCATTTGGTGCACCATAAGATTGTGTACAAAAGCAATAGCAATCCAAACACGAATTGATGTAATTCTTGTAACTGGTGAATATGTGTCAAAGAAATCAACATTTTCTCTTTGTCTAAAGCCTTTAGCTACAAGGCGAGCCTTATACTTATCAAATGAACCATTAGGTTTCAGTTTCTTTTTGAGGATCCATTTATAACCTATTGGTTTGCAACCTGGTGGTAAGTCTACTAATTGCCAAGTTTGGTTTGACTCAAGTGAGTACATTTCATCATTAATGGCTTCTTGCCATAAATAAGCACCTAAGGAGGTTAAGGCTTCTTGAATAGTAAGTGGATCCTCTTCTACTGTGAATGCATAAAAGTCAGAACCAAAGTCTTTAGAGACTCTAGGTCTCTTACTTCTCCTAGGTTCAGATTCCTCACTCTCCTTTTGCACTATAGGTCTAATAGCAGGCATGTTACTAGACGATGCACCCCCACTATTTCTCGATTTAAAGGGAAATCTATCTTCATAAAATTCAGCATCATTTGATTCCAAAATAACATGTGCATTCAAATCATAGAACCTATATGATTTGCTATTCATAACATACCCAATAAACACACATTCATAAGCCCTACTAGCAACTTAAATGTTGGTATTTCCGATGTATTCCATAGTTTTGTTAATTCCTGTGTTATCATTTCTTGGATTTGAATCTGATTTTCTTGTATTAAACTAAGAGTATTCTTTCAATTGTTCTTTTACTACAATTTCAGTCCATATTTGGTCCAATTTTTGGTTTGGATCACTCATCTTTGTAAATTCTTTTTATCTATCCGTCTTCAAGTTTGATCCATTCTTTTTTAGGCTTCTCTAATAAAGATTTTAATTGTTTAATCTCACATTCTAATCTTTGCTGTTTAGATTCAATTTCTAAATATTTTAGTTGAGATTCAATTATTGTTTCCGCCATAATAGTTTTTATTATTTGTAATTTTCTCTCTTTTTTATCAAGTTATTGTCGTATGTTCATATTTTATTTATATACCGTATTTTGTTTTGGTCTTCTATCGTAATTCCTTCATTATTTATCTTATATTTTATTTTATTTAAAAAGTCATATCCTAATATTTCTTCTTTAATGTAAGCGCATTGTGCGCAAATTTTAAAAAAAAAGTCCTATCCTAATAATAGTGCATATGTACTATCATATTCTGTTACTCCTACAATTATCTAATATTCTAGATCTTGAATCTTAAATCTAATTCTTATGCTTCTAGTTATGATTATTTCTCTAGTACTATTCGGACAATTATAAGTTTGTGGTTCTATTAGTTCACATTTATTCTCATTTATTTTGCTAATATGTAATAAACTTTTGGTTTCAGTATTAATTTCAGCTATACATTCAGTTGCTAGTAGCTCATTAAATAATATTACTTTTATTCGTAACTTATCTTCATAATATGTATGTAATAAATCTAAGGTTCTCGGTTGTCTTATTAATTCTTTCTTAAAACTTAACCTTCCTCCTTCTATCTTAGGTAATAATTTATGGATTGGTTGTATTTTTCTAGAATTAAAATCTATACATATTTCGTCTGGGATTGTTATTATTGAGTTTTCTTTATGTTCTAGTGGTTCTAATATTTCCTGGTATAATTTTGGTACTAATATATCCCTATCATTTTGTTTTCTTATATGATGATTACCTGTAAGGGCATTGTAGACACCGGGGTCGGAGGACCGATGAAGAAAAATTATAAAAAAGGATCCAAATCAGTCGATTGAAATAAACGATAAGTCGGTAAAAATAACAAATAAAAAACGTTGTTCAAAGGAACCGTGGAGACCGGTTTGATCAAATTCGGAAATCGAATTGAGATGACGGGCGAATCGGTTCCGCAAATGAAATCTTAAATCATTTCGCCAAATTCAGAGTATTTCATTATTAATAAAATCTCGGGTCGATAGGGGTTTTGTTTTAGAATTCGAACAATAAAAACTTAGTTTTGTAAAAAGATCGATGTGGTAAAAGCTAATTTTATAAAATCGGTGTTGACGAAAATCATTTTTGATAAAAAATCATTTTTGGATTTTAGTTAAGTTTAAGTGTATTTTTATTTATTTAAATATTTTTATTTTTTATATATACGACTCGGGCTGCCATTTTCGTCACGGGCCGTTGGACGGCCCGTGACGGGGGCTGGGCCGCCCAAGGCCCAGCCCCATGGCACTTGGCTTCGGCCAAGTGCATTTTGCTGCACTTGGCCGAATGCCAAGTGCACTACTATTTAAAAAAAAATAACAATAAAAAATAATAATGATAACATTAATAATAATAATAATTATAATGATATATATTAAGCCAAATTAGCTTACCCTTGGCTCCAAGACAAGAGTAAGCTAATTTAGCTTTGCTTGGAGCCTACCCTTAGGCTCCAAGCCAAAGCAATCTTAATTGTTAAGGCTCCATGCCTATAAATAGGATGGAGCCTAATGCATTTAGAGGAAGAAAAAAAAACCCGAACCCCTGGGAAAATTCCCCGAGACCCGAACAAAGCAAAAACACAAAAAAATCCGACTCAAAACACTATCAATCGACTTGATTTGGCATTCCTATTACCGATTGAAAGGTAATAATCCGAGGAACTAGACCCGTTTAATCTTTATTTCATTTTTTTGTTGTTTAGATCTATTTATTTATTTGTTTTTGCACTTTTATTGTTTGGATTTGTTAAATTAATTTTTCATTTTGCACTTGAATAAGTATTTGGTTTTGATTTTGAAATAAAACTTCGTTTCAAATCCCAATACGAACCGTGACCCGATTCAAGGGTAGTTCGGGATCCAAACGTCGTAGATCCGTTGTTTTATAAATGTTTTGAACCGTTATTTTCAATAAAACGTCGTTTTAGAATCCTCCGTTACAAACCATGACCCGATTTGGGGTAGTTTGGAGGCTAAAATGACAAAATAGAGTAGATCTAATGTTTTTTATAAAATCTGGAAACTGTTGGACTATTTCTGTAAATTGCCGTTTTCTGTCACTAAAAGCGGGTTACCGACGGATTTTCCGTCGTAAAGCTGCTGGAACTTAAAAAATCCATTTTCCCAACCTTTTTCTCATCTTTTTTTACATTTATTCTTGTATAGGTATATGTATAAATATGTAATAGGATTATTAAAATTATTTTCAAAGTATATGACTAGTAATAACTTACTATTGAATACCTATTTTGTATATTTGGGTATGATTTTCATTAATTTAGTTTTATAAAGGCTATATGTATATATGTATATTTTCCTTTTATTGTTTTGGGTGGGTTATCCTCCATATATTTATTATGTATAAAAACTATTTTAGTTTAAATATGGTTTTCTTATTTATAAACTTTATCCATTACTTTTTACATATTCTCAAGTTAAAATAAAATGTGTATCATATCTAGTATTATACTTACTACCATTTTTACTTATTAATTTATATATACATTATTATTTTACCTTTTTTATATAAATATTATTATTATTTTGTCATAGTGTATATTCATATAAATAAGTATATTTATTTCCTCTTTTTTGAATTTCCTATATATATATATGTTTTAAAAAGTATTTGGGTTGGGTGAATTTGGGTTTAATTAGTAAGTGTGGTAATTATGTTCAAGTGAAGGTTAATTGAGTGAAAAGGGGAAAATAAAAGACAAAAAGAGATTTCAAGTTGTTTGTTTAAATTAAAAGTTTTTCTAGATATTCCTAAAGTGTAAATAACTTTTTTGTCATTTTTAAACCGTTTCCAAAACATCACGTGTTGAAACCTTAATCCGTTCCAACGACGGATTAAGCGAACATTGTAAATTGTTTCGTTGTAAATAATGAAGTTTTGAATTGCTTTCCTAACTAAATGGTTTTGTACAAAATAAATTGACTTGTATGCTTAATCACGCTTTTAGATTAAAAATGTTTGCTCAATGTTTTCAAACGCTCGAGTCGTTCCAACGACGATTCGAGTGAACGTCATTAATGGGGTTTTGAAACGTGTCTAAATCGTTCCAACGGCGATTAAGGTACGAACCATGTAAATAAACTTGTTTTTGGGGAATGAGATTAGCTTAGAGTTAGTGTATAGTCTAAAGCATAAAATCGCACTGTGAATAAATCAAATTCTTCTCCCCCTCTCTCTCCTATATACTTTAAATTCATACAAAATGGGTGATTCTTTACTAAAGTGGCTTTCAATGACATGCTCAAAACGGTTTTCAAAGCGAGAAAGAAAAGGTTTCAAATGAATTTTAAACTTAAAGAAATATGTGATTAGTCCGTTATCGCCTAACACGCTGAGTAGGAGGCCGGTGGTTCATAACCGGGCGATATCGGGGTGCCTAGTAGCCTTTCTCCGGAAAGGAGCTAGCCTTCTCGGCTCGTACCTAAGTTTTCCGAACCCTCATCGGTCTCCCGCAAGGGATCGGTGTTCATTTTCCCATTCGTGGGTGGCGACTCTTCCATACTCCAGGCTCTGGTCCTGCCGAGCAGCTTGATTCCACGATTGGTTGCTTTCGGCGCCAATCACCGCTTACGTCGCCATGAGGTGTCCACCCCCCCGGTCCGCCTGGGAGATTAGGCCGCAGCACCTCGTCTAACAGGCATATATCATTTTTGTTTCTATACTAATTACTTTACTTCCTAGGGGCATTCTTATTCCTTCTAATTTATAATATAGAGTTAAAGCTAAATCTTTATGTTTTATCTTCTAGTGGTACACTAAAATCTGGTTGAATTGTGAATTTAAGTTTCTGATAAATTAAATTTCCTCTTACTACTGATATTAAGGCATCTTGTATATTATCTAATATTCTATCATCTAATACATATATTTGAATAGGAGTATCGATATTTTTCTGAAAATATGCTTTTATAGTGAATTCTATTCCTCCAAAGTAAATATTCCTATATTTCTTCGATTTTTTATGTGATAATTTTGACAATTCTTTTTTTATTACGTCATTTGTTATTAAATTTATCATTGCTCTACCATTTATCGTAGTTCTATCTATAATATTCTCATGCTTCTGCACAATATATCTTATATTTTTATTTCTATCAAACCATTTAGTTTTAAATGTCTTATTTAGAGATATCTCTTCAGTTTCATCCTGTATTTTTTTTGATAAATATCTAGTTTAAAACTTGAAGTTTGAGTTATACCACCTTCATAAGTATCCATTTGATAATAGATATTAGTATTATCTGTATGGGGTTGTTCTGTTATTTCTTTATTCTCTTCCATTGATTAAAGCTTGAATATGTCTGTAACATTCAATGATTATTTGTTTTTGAATTTCTATTGTCTCTTCTTGCTCCCTAAGTTTTTCTTCTAATCTTTTTACTTCATCTTCTAAGTCTAAAACTCATTTTTGTAGTTTTATCTTTTCAATACGCTTAGCGTCTAAAGCACCTTGTGCTAATTCTAACTGTCTATCTTTTAATTCCATGATTTGTAATGCTCGTCTACAACTTATAATATGTTGATTAATATCCTGACTATAAACAAATGGTTTTTCAGCAATAATCCTAAGACTTTCAACTGTATATCCATTATCTAGTGTGTGTAAGCCTGAAAAATCATGATTGTGAAATTAATTAGACATTTAATCATTTCTATTTTTCTTGTTAACAGTATATGCCTATTTAGATCATTAGTTCCTATACTAAGGAGATGTTGGTAATATTCTAATAATAAGATTAATTTGCCTAAGAGAATAGAAATTTCTAAACTACTGCTTAAGTCTAATTCAATTATGTTGTTTATGAGTTTATCGACTGGTTTCTTATGAATATTAATTTGTGATGCGAATATACTGGTATATGATGATGACATAGTGATTTTAACAAGTTCTAACTATATGTGACATCCTTTTAAGGCTCTGATACCATTTATGTACTGAAGTTTTTTCTGATGTATGCAGGATCGCTCTTATGACCTTAAAAAGGGTAGGAAGACAAACAAATATTGAAGTAAACATTTTTAAATGAAATTTAACATCCATAATCTAGTAAATCTTTAAGTTTAACTAATTATAACAAATTAATTTAATTAGAACAAGAGTTATAGAGGAACTCCAGTATACCTGTAATATCCCAAATTTTCGAAATGATTCTTTAAACATAAATCTAATTAGATGTATAATTTTAATTATTTGGCTTTGAAAATAATGTGTTAATTAGTAATTTTGGGTTTTTTCATATTATAATAATTTATCAACTATGGAATTAATATTAATATTTTTCTATGCACTTCCTATATAATAAAAAAACAAAAAAAAAAAAACAAAATAAACAAAAGGTACAGTGTTTCGATTTTTTTTAAAAATCATGGTTTGGGTTAATTACTTTATTTTGTCAACAATAACTCTTTTGTTAATATAATACCTTTTTATTTCTCCTATATTTAAGTTATCTATTTTAGTTTAAACTCTTAACAAATAAATAATCAAATAAAAGCAGTTTTTAAAGGGTATCGTTTTCTGCAAAAAAAAAATCGAGTTCTTCTCTTTTGCACCAAGACTTCTTTTATTTTAGCCGTACTCATCGATTTTGAGCAAGTTGAGAAGCCATTGATCTAACTCTTCAAACAACAAAAGGTAATTTACTCGTTAGTTCTTGTCCTTTTTATAAAACCATATATTTATATATAGTATTTGTTTTTCATGGTATTAGAAAATTATATTTTCTCTATGTATCATAGTTTTCATTAAACTCGTATTTAAATACCATTTAAATTTACTTACTTCGATTTCCCAATAGTTTAGTTTGACTCAATCTTATGTGGATTGTAGATTTCATTGAGTCCGATAGAAAAATTTTAGAGTAATTTAGTTGGATATGTTGATCGAATAGGAAATTTGACGGTGTTCGGATGGACTGGGAAGATTGATAGCTAAGATTTGGATTTGGCTATTATTTGGAGTTCAAGGTGAGTGGTAATTATGGTTCATGACACTATTTGTTTGATTTTGAAATCTCTATCATGAAATCTGTTTGATAAAAGTATTTCGTTCGGTCCTTTGGTAATTAATATTAAAAGGTATGATTGATGATCCGCGAAGCCAAAACGGGCCGAATCATAAACACGGGCCCAATCTACACTTAGACCCATGGTCCAAGATCAAACGGGCTCCGAATAAAGGAAGCGGGTAAAGCGAATAACCACCCCGACATCCTAAACGGAGCATTAAAACTCCCACTCAAACACGTTTGTTGCCACGTAAGGGACGTGGCCTAGAAGGAGTAACCGCCCTCGGCGGTTACTTCAGAACACTTATAAAAAGACATAAGGCCAGAGGGGGAGGTATGTTCATATTTTTCCAACAATACTATTATCAATTTACCAACCCTCCTACAAAAACTGACTTGATCGTCGGAGAGTTTTCCCAGAGATCCTGTCTCCGGTTCTGTTTTGCAGGTAACTACGGTGGAGATCATCTAATCGGATCCAGCAAGTTATCATTGGTGCGGTGAACGTGGACCTTTTTTACCAACATTTGGTTAAAGGTACACAAAGAACATGTCAGAACCATCACGAACGACCGGCGTTACAACCAGATCAACTAGTATGAACTCAAGGGGTCCACGGATTGTGAATTCGCAGCCTGCGAGTACACAACCTATGGTGCCTAGCTCGACGAACCCTTCGGGACAATTGAGTCCATTATTGGAAGTCCAAGTGCAAACTGAGATGGAGATGTCCAATAGCGATTTCGTCCAAATGGCAGGACAAGTTTTGGCTTCAAATATGAGCCAAGCGGCGGGGGATCGAATGATTAGTTTGCTAACCGCAATCGCTGATCGCAATACCGCCGTGGCGGCTGCTCCTCAACAACCTGTTGTCATCTCCACACAACCATCGACTACTGCCACCATATCTGCGCTTCCACAGCCATCTCGAGAGCCAAATCAGATAGGTCAGAGTAGTCGCATGAACCCACACAGCCACCCAGGCAACTACTCGAATTACGATCCTAGTATGACGATCCATCCGACCTGGCAAACATCCCAACAGATGTCGGGAATGCCAGGAATCCTTCCGCTACGACAAACGGAGCCCTTTGTTCACGGATATTCAGAGTTGATGATGTCTGGGGCGAATACGTCTGGACAGGAGCACACTTGGAACTTTGATCCTATAACTGGACGGCGGCTAGAACCACAGTGGGAACAACTTTCAACACCAATTGGCGGGTGGATGCCACCTAGAGTTCACCAGCAGCGGGTGGAAGTGGATCGGCGAATACCCCATATTGAATTGGAAGATCAACTGCGGAGTATGATGGAGCGAATGGGGTACACACCAAGGGCGAGAGCAGAGGTGCAGAGCGATTCGCCCTTCGCTCCATCGTTGCGGGAATTTATTCCAGATCACAGGATAAAAGCGCCGGCGATACCTAAATACTATGGGGACCCAAATTCTGATCCTGAGGCACATGTCAGGAACTATAGAGAATTAATGGATGTTGCAGGAGCGAGTGAAAGCATAATTTGCAGATTATTCTCGACCACTTTGGGCGGAGCGGCATCTGATTGGTTTCGGTCTTTACCTACTGAATCCATTCACAACTGGAATCAATACAGTCGTGATTTCTGTGCAAAGTTCGTGGGCTGTAAAGCAGCGGATGTGACGGATAGGCAGCTGAAGGAGATCAAACAGAGAAATTATAATTCCCTAAGGGAATTTGTTGTCGCATTTAATGATATTCTGGTGCGGTTACAGAACCCGGATATAGTGAGCATTCGCAACATCATGGCGGATGGAACCACGGATTGGAGCATGCGGGAGGAAATCATCCGGAACAAGCCACGCACCGTGGCTGAACTCATGAAGATAGCAAAAGAATTCATGGAAGTGGACGACGTTAACAGGGAGCATAGAGCTCAAACAAGGCGAGAAAGGGAGGCGGCTAGATACACTTCAGATGGTCGACGACATCAAAACCAAACACATTACAAGGATAATTTTGTTCGAAAGGGCAATCGTTCCTCTCAAGGGGGGGGATACCAAACACCATTGAACACGACTCGTCATGAGGTGCTACTTTGGATTGAGAAAAGCCCCCTGAAAAAGGATGTGCAGTTTCCTGAGGCCAAGGGACGAACCAATTTGGGGAGATATCTTAACAAATATTGCAGGTTCCACAGATAGAATGGCCATGACACAAACGATTGCTATGAATTGAAGAAGGAGATTGAAAAGCTGATCGAGAGAGGCAAACTGAGTCAATTCGTAAGAAAAGAGGCGAGTGACGAGAAAACAACGCTCCCGCATGAAGTGGATGCAAGGCCAGAAAAGAAGCAGAAAAAAGGGGTGATAAACGTGATAGCAGGCGGGATCTATGAGCCTCCAACAAAAAGGGCTCACCGTGAACAGCGAAAAAACAACACACATAGGGGGGATGCCCTCAATTACTCATTTGCGCGAATCACGGAGCCACATGCGGATGCTTTGGTGATTACAATGGCCGTAGAAGGATGGGACGTTAAGCGGGTCCTTATTGATACAGGCAGTTCTTGTAATGTTATTACTCGGACTGCATTCAACAAGCTGGGAATTAATGACGAACGAGTGGAACATACGTTCATGGATGTAACTGGTTTTGGAGGTCAATCATCTCAAACAAGTGGACAGGTGGTACTGGAGGCAGAAATGGGTGATAAGAATCTAAAATGGCGAGGTGATCTAGAATTCGCAATTATCGATCTCCCATTGGCCTACAACATAATTCTGGGGCGTCCGTTCCTATCGGAAACGGAATCGCTCATATCAATGAAGCATTTGACGTTACATTTGCCAACACACCAATGGCGAGTCATAGTGGAAGGTGATCAACTTGTGTCTCAACAAGCCTATACATTGTCACTTGAACCAAGACCAGATGAAGAGGATAAAGTTGATGAGAAGTTGCCGGCGGAAGCATTGGGAGAAACGGAACTATTCGCCATCTCAAATGACAAGAACGTACGAATAGCGGCAGGACTCCCAGAAGAAACGAAGAAAGCCATTACCGAGGTGTTGATCCAATGCGAGTCGGCATTCGCAACTCCAAATGAAGTGCTGAAGGGAATAAGTCCAGACATAGCAACCCATCGTTTGAATGTGGACAAAGGTGCAACCCTAGTGCGACAAAAAAAGAGAGGACACGCTCCGGAGAGGCAGAAGGCGATTGAAAAAGCTGTGGCGGTGTTAGACGAGGTGCCGCGGCCTAATCTCCCGGGCGGACCGGGGGGTGGACAACCTCATGGCGACGTAAGCGGTGATTGGCGCCGAAAGCAACCAATCGTGGAATCAAGCTGCTCGGCAGGACTGGAGCTCGGAGATATGGAAGAGTCGCCACCCACGAATGGGAAAATGAACACCGATCCCTTGCGGGAGACCGATGTGGGTTCGGGAAACTTAGGTACGAGCCGAGAAGGCTAGCTCCTTTCCGGAGAAAGGCTACTAGGCACCCCGACATCGCCCGGTTATGAACCACCGGCCTCCTACTCAGCATGTTAGGCGATAACGGACTAATCGTATACTTCTTTAAGTTTAAAATTCATTTGAAACCCTTTTCTTTCTCTTTTTAGAAACCGTTTTGAGCATATATTATTGAAAAGCCATATTAGTAAAGAATCACCCATTTATGTTATACATACACAGAGAGGGGGGAGAAAGAAGTGATTTATTTACAACCGTATTTAAAAGTCATGTTGTGTGTTTATTCTATACTAACTTATTCCCCCAAAACGAGTTTATTTACATGGTTCACACCTTAATCGCCGTTGGAACGATTTAGGTGCGTTTTAAAGCCCCGTTTGATGAAGTTTTACCCGAATCGCCGTTGGAACGACTCGAGTATTTGAAAACGTTTGAGATAAAAACCTTTTAATGAGAAAACGTGGTTAAACATACAAGTCAATTTTATTTTGTACAAATCCTTTAAGAAAATGATTCAAAATTTCAATTATTCACAAAGAAAACGATTTTAATTACAAGGCTCGTTTAATCCGCCGTTGGAACGAATTAAGGTTTTAAAACATGATATTTCAGAAATGGTTTAAAATGATAAAAAAAAACCTTTTATTTACACTTTAGGAATATCTAGAAAAGCTTTAATTTAAATAAGCAACTTGAACTCTCTTTTTGTGTTTTATTTTCCCCTTTTCACTCAATTAACCTTCATTTGAACATAATTACAACAATTAATGAATTAAACCCAAATTCATCCAACCAAAACACTTTCAAAACATATATATATATATATATATATATATATATATATATATATATATATATATATATATATAGGAAATTCAAAAAGAAAAGGAGAAATATGTACATATATATACGTTTTTAGTAGAAATGGTAATTATACCTATATATTAAAAATGAGGTAAAGAGAATATATATATATATATATATTATTATGATGATTAATAGGTAAAGATAGTAATGAAAATAATACTAGATATAATACACTTTTATTTTAATTAATAACATGTAAAAAATGAATAAGATTCATAAATAAGAAAAATAACATTTGACCCAAAATAGTTTTTGCATAATAAATATATAGAAAATAACCCACCCCTAATGTACATTAAAATATTAACACCCAAAATAGTGTTTAATGAATCCAAAAATATTTATTAATTAATTACCCAAAAGACCCAAATAAACACCCCAAAATAATGACTAATATAGCTTAAATAGCCTTAAAGGAAAAATATATATATATAAATACATATAATTTTACAAAGCTAACTTAGCATAAATGAGATGTAAATAGAAAAATTGCTATTATACTATACCTAATAAGTAGATTATTATTAAAAACAGTTAAGAAAACAAAAAGCATAAAGACTATATTTAATGTCCTAATATACCCCTATATACATATATGACCTCTAATTTAACCCAAATATACCTATAAGCATAAATAATATACTAATGACCCAAAAAGTATAAAATAATCCCTACTTTAATGAAGAAGCCAAAAACCCAAAATAATAACCATAACTAAGCCCATATATGAAATAAATATATACTACCCCTATACCCATAGACAAATTAAATCACCTAAACCAACCACCTATATATACGTATAACTACATGAACAGTATAATAGAAATGGAAAATATCAGGGTTAATTCCTGTTTTTATTTAAAAAAAACAGAAAAATGAAACTAATCCAAACTATTACAACTAAATCCCCTACTAATCCAAATTTTGCCATTTAAATCACCCCATTTCCGCATGCATATATATATATATATATATATATATATATATATATATATATATAATACAACCAAAAAAATGTTAAAATTCCGGATCAGTCCTTCCTTTTTTTGGATTTATCAAAACCTATTAGATCTACTCTATTTCATCGTTTTAGTCCCCGAACTATCCAAATCGGGTCATGGTTCGCAACGGAGAACCCCAAAACGAAGTTTTATCCCCAAAAATAGTTTAAAAACATTCGTAAATAACGGATCTACGACGTTTGGATCCCGAACTCCCCTTAAATCGGGTCACGGTTCGTATTGGGATCCAAACGAAGTTTTTATTTCAAAACCAAAACCCAAATACTTGTTCAAATGCAAAACAAAAATTAAATTAACAAATCTAAACCATAAAAGTGTAAAAAAAACAAATAAATAAATAGATCTAAACCACAAAAAATGCAATAAAAATTAAACGGGTCTAGTTCCTCAGATTATTACCTCTTCAATCGGTAATGAAAATCCAAATCAAGTCGATTGATCGTGTTTTGAGTTGGTTTTTGT